>NC_086450.1:172351561-173759894 GCF_028390025.1 Pseudophryne corroboree | reverse complement strand
TGTTCATGGCTAGTGGTTCAGCTTCACATGAGGATGGAAGCACTCAGCCTCTCGCTAGAAAACTGAAAAGACTCAAGCTGGCAAAAGCACCGCAAAGAACTGTGCGTTCTTCGAAATCCCAAATCCACAAGGAGAGTCCAATTGTGTCGGTTGCGATGCCTGACCTTCCCAACACTGGAGGTGAAGAGCATGCGCCTTCCACCATTTGCACGCCCCCTGCAAGTGCTGGAAGGAGCACCCGCAGTCCAGTTCCTGATAGTCAGATTGAAGATGTCAGTGTTGAAGTACACCAGGATGAGGAGGATATGGGTGTTGCTGGCGCTGGGGAGGAAATTGACCAGGAGGATTCTGATGGTGAGGTGGTTTGTTTAAGTCAGGCACCCGGGGAGACACCTGTTGTCCGTGGGAGGAATATGGCCGTTGACATGCCAGGTGAAAATACCAAAAAAATCAGCTCTTCGGTGTGGAGGTATTTCACCAGAAATGCGGACAACAGGTGTCAAGCCGTGTGTTCCCTTTGTCAAGCTGTAATAAGTAGGGGTAAGGACGTTAACCACCTCGGAACATCCTCCCTTATACGTCACCTGCAGCGCATTCATAATAAGTCAGTGACAAGTTCAAAAACTTTGGGTGACAGCGGAAGCAGTCCACTGACCAGTAAATCCCTTCCTCTTGTAACCAAGCTCACGCAAACCACCCCACCAACTCCCTCAGTGTCAATTTCCTCCTTCCCCAGGAATGCCAATAGTCCTGCAGGCCATGTCACTGGCAAGTCTGACGAGTCCTCTCCTGCCTGGGATTCCTCCGATGCATCCTTGCGTGTAACGCCTACTGCTGCTGGCGCTGCTGTTGTTGCCGCTGGGAGTCGATGGTCATCCCAGAGGGGAAGTCGTAAGCCCACTTGTACTACTTCCAGTAAGCAATTGACTGTTCAACAGTCCTTTGCGAGGAGGATGAAATATCACAGCAGTCATCCTACTGCAAAGCGGATAACTGAGGCCTTGGCATCCTGGGTGGTGAGAAACGTGGTTCCGGTATCCATCATTACTGCAGAGCCAACTAGAGACTTGTTGGAGGTACTGTGTCCCCGGTACCAAATACCATCTAGGTTCCATTTCTCTAGGCAGGCGATACCGAAAATGTACACAGACCTCAGAAAAAGAGTCACCAGTGTCCTAAAAAATGCAGCTGTACCCAATGTCCACTTAACCACGGACATGTGGACAAGTGGAGCAGGGCAGGGTCAGGACTATATGACTGTGACAGCCCACTGGGTAGATGTATGGACTCCCGCCGCAAGAACAGCAGCGGCGGCACCAGTAGCAGCATCTCGCAAACGCCAACTCTTTCCTAGGCAGGCTACGCTTTGTATCACCGCTTTCCAGAATACGCACACAGCTGAAAACCTCTTACGGCAACTGAGGAAGATCATCGCGGAATGGCTTACCCCAATTGGACTCTCCTGTGGATTTGTGGCATCGGACAACGCCAGCAATATTGTGTGTGCATTAAATCTGGGCCAATTCCAGCACGTCCCATGTTTTGCACATACCTTGAATTTGGTGGTGCAGAATTTTTTAAAAAACGACAGGGGCGTGCAAGAGATGCTGTCGGTGGCCAGAAGAATTGCGGGACACTTTCGGCGTACAGGCACCACGTACAGAAAACTGGAGCACCACCAAAAACTACTGAACCTGCCCTGCCATCATCTGAAGCAAGAAGTGGTAACGAGGTGGAATTCAACCCTCTATATGCTTCAGAGGTTGGAGGAGCAGCAAAAGGCCATTCAAGCCTATACAATTGAGCACGATATAGTAGGTGGAATGCACCTGTCTCAAGTGCAGTGGAGAATGATTTCAACGTTGTGCAAGGTTCTGATGCCCTTTGAACTTGCCACACGTGAAGTCAGTTCAGACACTGCCAGCCTGAGTCAGGTCATTCCCCTCATCAGGCTTTTGCAGAAGAAGCTGGAGGCATTGAAGAAGGAGCTAACACGGAGCGATTCCGCTAGGCATGTGGGACTTGTGGATGCAGCCCTTAATTCGCTTAACAAGGATTCACGGGTGGTCAATCTGTTGAAATCAGAGCACTACATTTTGGCCACCGTGCTCGATCCTAGATTTAAAGCCTACCTTGGATCTCTCTTTCCGGCAGACACAGGTCTGCTGGGGTTGAAAGACCTGCTGGTGACAAAATTGTCAAGTCAAGCGGAACGCGACCTGTCAACATCTCCTCCTTCACATTCTCCCGCAACTGGGGGTGCGAGGAAAAGGCTCAGAATTCCGAGCCCACCCGCTGGCGGTGATGCAGGGCAGTCTGGAGCGACTGCTGATGCTGACATCTGGTCCGGACTGAAGGACCTGACAACGATTACGGACATGTCGTCTACTGTCACTGCATATGATTCTCTCAACATTGATAGAATGGTGGAGGATTATATGAGTGACCGCATCCAAGTAGGCACGTCACACAGTCCGTACTTATACTGGCAGGAAAAAGAGGCAATTTGGAGGCCCTTGCACAAACTGGCTTTATTCTACCTAAGTTGCCCTCCCACAAGTGTGTACTCCGAAAGAGTGTTTAGTGCCGCCGCTCACCTTGTCAGCAATCGGCGTACGAGGTTACATCCAGAAAATGTGGAGAAGATGATGTTCATTAAAATGAATTATAATCAATTCCTCCGCGGAGACATTGACCAGCAGCAATTGCCTCCACAAAGTACACAGGGAGCTGAGATGGTGGATTCCAGTGGGGACGAATTGATAATCTGTGAGGAGGGGGATGTACACGGTGATATATCGGAGGGTGAAGATGAGGTGGACATCTTGCCTCTGTAGAGCCAGTTTGTGCAAGGAGAGATTAATTGCTTCTTTTTTGGGGGGGGTCCAAACCAACCCGTCATATCAGTCACAGTCGTGTGGCAGACCCTGTCACTGAAATGATGGGTTGGTTAAAGTGTGCATGTCCTGTTTTGTTTATACAACATAAGGGTGGGTGGGAGGGCCCAAGGATAATTCCATCTTGCACCTCTTTTTTCTTTTCTTTTTCTTTGCATCATGTGCTGATTGGGGAGGGTTTTTTGGAAGGGACATCCTGCGTGACACTGCAGTGCCACTCCTAGATGGGCCCGGTGTTTGTGTCGGCCACTAGGGTCGCTAATCTTACTCACACAGCTACCTCATTGCGCCTCTTTTTTTCTTTGCGTCATGTGCTGTTTGGGGAGGGTTTTTTGGAAGGGACATCCTGCGTGACACTGCAGTGCCACTCCTAGATGTGCCCGGTGTTTGTGTCGGCCACTAGGGTCGCTAATCTTACTCACACAGTCAGCTACCTCATTGCGCCTCTTTTTTTCTTTGCGTCATGTGCTGTTTGGGGAGGGTTTTTTGGAAGGGCCATCCTGCGTGACACTGCAGTGCCACTCCTAGATGGGCCCGGTGTTTGTGTCGGCCACTAGGGTCGCTTATCTTTCTCACACAGTCAGCTACCTCATTGCGCCTCTTTTTTTCTTTGCGTCATGTGCTGTTTGGGGAGGGTTTTTTGGAAGGGACATCCTGCGTGACACTGCAGTGCCACTCCTAGATGGGCCCGGTGTTTGTGTCGGCCACTAGGGTCGCTAATCTTACTCACACAGCTACCTCATTGCGCCTCTTTTTTTCTTTGCGTCATGTGCTGTTTGGGGAGGGTTTTTTGGAAGGGACATCCTGCGTGACACTGCAGTGCCACTCCTAGATGGGCCGGTGTTTGTGTCGGCCACTAGGGTTGCTTATCTTACTCACACAGCGACCTCGGTGCAAATTTTAGGACTAAAAATAATATTGTGAGGTGTGATGTGTTCAGAATAGGCTGAAAATGAGTGTAAATTATGTTTTTTGAGGTTAATAATACTTTGGGATCAAAATTACCCCCAAATTCTATGATTTAAGCTGTTTTTTAGGGTTTTTTGAAAAAAACACCCGAATCCAAAACACACCCGAATCCGACAAAAATAATTCGGTGAGGTTTTGCCAAAACGCGTTCGAACCCAAAACACGGCCGCGGAACCGAACCCAAAACCAAAACACAAAACCCGAAAAATTTCAGGCGCTCATCTCTAGTATGGATACACCACCATTGAGCATGCAGGCAGTGGGCCATAGAGGGTCACACTCAGTTATATCCTGCATCTTGGACTTACATACTGAGGGGCAGATGTATTAACCTTAACCTTATTCTCCCTAATACTTTCCTCTGCCTAAATATTACTGTGATGGATGCAGCCATGCCAGCGTCACGTCACATATTTTTTGGCCAGCCTGTTCCTGCATGGGCAGATGTATTACCCTGGAGAAGGCATAAGGAAGTGATAAACCAGTGATATGTGGTGTGCAAGGTGATAAATGCACCAGCCAATCAGATCCTAACTGTTAATTTACACATTGGAGCTGATTGGCTGGTGCCTTTATAACCTTGCACATATCACTGGTTTATCACTTCCTTATCATGTCTTCTCCAGGTTAATACATCTGCCCATGCAGGAACAGGCTGGGCAAAAAATATGTGACGTGACGCTGGCATGGCTGCATCCATCACAGTAATATTTAGGCAGAGGAAAGTATTAGGGAGAATAAGAAGACCCTGGAGCTAACAGCAATGCAAATACTGGAATAACATTAATGCAGAATTAGAATTGGGGTGAAGTTATATGTATGTTGTTAAGGGTAACTACATGATTTATTACAATTTGACCTTTCCATTAAAATACACGGCGTCATATCTGTTGGCATTTAATATCTTTAATGTGATTATTGGGGTCGAGACAGTATAAATGGGACAGAATCACTGTGGGCACGCGTCACGACTGTAATATGGGCGGGCCTACGTCAACATCCTCCTGATTTATAGTAGCACTGCAGCAGGCACAGGCAGTCCTTTGTGACGTAAATATACAAAGCCCCGCCCACTCCGAGTGTTGCTAAGGGTTGCTATGTATGCGAGCGCCCCGCGGCGCCGCGCACTCACAGAGAGAGTGAGGGCGGAAGAGGGTGACGCGGTGGTCACCGGGTCACGTGAGGAACGTGCTTCCGGCTCATTGTTACGGCACTTCCGGTGATTGTGACGCACTGGGGTTCGGCGGCTGACGCTCGGCTAGGCTTGTGTTATGGCGGATTGCCGAGCGTCCACCTCTCGCTGGTTCTTCACCCGGGAGCAGTTGGAAAACAGCCCATCGAGGCGCTGCGGCCTGGAGGCTGACAAGGAGCTCTCCTATCGGCAGCAAGCGGCCAACCTGATCCAGGATATGGGACAGCGGCTCAATGTGTATCCTTCTCAGTCACCGGGGCCTAGTGCCTGCCCTGATCAGCGTGGTGTCTCTGGGGAGGGATGGGGGTCCGTGTGCGGTCTGGAGGAGAGGAGGCTTGTTCCCCGGGGAGGTTGGAGACATTTGCGGCCTAGTAGGTCTTTGTCTTCGCTTCATGCCAGAGTGCGTCCGCTGCTGATGTGGCTGCCCGCGGAGGCCCTGTCCTGTCTCCCTTACCACCGGAGACCTGTGCCACTGGGGCCCATTCTCTTGCTACCGGGAACCTGTGCCACTGGGGCCCATTCTCTTACCAGCGGGGACCTTTAATCCTGGTGCTTTCCTCTCTTTCACTGTTGTCCACTGTTTTATTCCATTGGGGCCTTCTTACCCTCTGGTTGTGTAACACTTAGATCCTATCCCTTACCACATCCTTCCTATAGCACCTTTTGGGTCCTTACCTCCTGTCATGTACCACTGGGTGCATCTCTTCACACCCTTAGCAGTAGGATCCTATTACACTCCTTGTCCCCTGGCATTCTATACAATTGTGATATTCTACCTTGGCCTTCTTTACTACGACATCTCCCAATGGCCTTGTATATGGGGTGGAGATGTGCAGCTCCTGCTGTCCTTTGAATGATGTGTGTTATTAAGAGAACATTCTGTTATCGTCATGTCATTGTGTTTGCATCCATGATTTGCCAACACTTTCAAATATTTATTCTGTCCCTGTTGTCCTTATTATTTGTACTTGTATTTATTAGAAAATAAGTTGGTTTAGTCTGCAGATATATTTGGGGCTGTTGTCTGTGACATGAAAAGTAATGTCATTCATTTTTTTATTTATTTGCTTGGTACCAGTTTTTGATTATCTGTTGGTGGTTATCAAATTAAATATAGTTATTAAATTGTATCAATCAACTCTTGGTATGACACTTTTTTTATATTCTATTATATTTGATTATTCTTAAAGTAGGCTTTTTAGTATTTGTATTTTAGGTATGTGCGGTGGTTACTGTGGGTGGAGTCTGTTTTATTTAAATGGCTTGTAATGGTCTGGCATTAACTATACCAGGTGTATTCAACACCCCCCTGCCCCCCCCCTTCCCCCAAGCATGCTGTAGAACTACACATACTAGCATGCCTTGCCACAGTTTTGCTATTAGGGCACACTAAAACCGTGGCAGGGCATGCTGGGATTTGTAGGCCACTGTCGGTGGAGGTCCTATTTTGGGGAAAATTCTATTTTTGGGCACCCATAAGTGTGTGCCTGCCAAAAGTTATTCAGTTGTGTAGTGGGCGCCCCTTATTTATGGTTGCTACTTCGTAAGGTGGCGAGGCTCAACTACGAAAACTACCATTTCATAAGTAATGGATGCACACGCCACTCACAGAATAATTGAATATCGCCTGTCGGGCACCTATATCTAAGCACCCAGGAACAATTTGACCCCCAACGTAACATGTTAAAAGGTAACAATACTTAGCAGGGAAGAGTCATTTATATCCATAGCATTCCATTCGTTTACCATAATATTAATGAGATGCAAGTGCCTGTGAAATTCTTTTGTTCATGTTTTCTTCCCAAGTAGCTGCTAATTTCCCTAACGAAATCTACAGTTCCCAGCTAACCATCAACACTGCCATTGTTTACATGCACAGATTCTATATGCATCATTCTTTTACCAAATACCACAGAAATGTAAGTATAACCTTGTATTTCTTAGGGTTAGTGCATTAATATCCTCTAGTAAATATGCTTTGCCATGCCTTTAAGATGCATTTATACTTAATTAGTTTTACGGGGTGCCAGGAATGGCTTTGTTTGTATGCAGATTGATGGGATCCCTGACTTATGAAATAAAGTTCGGCCTTCTGCATCTACTTATGGGGGGTATTCATTTAGCAGCCCTTAACAGATTTTTTTTCAAGCTTGGGCAGACTCAAAAAGAAAACCCCTGATAAATAGCCTGTTTTCAGGTGACACAGCCACGTTAACACGTAGGTTTGGGAACATATACTGAATTCTATGGGGCCTACTCAATTGGTTTCCCCCAAGGCTACCACTAGGGGGCACAAAATGGAGCAATTCAATTTAAATTGTTTTGTTTAAATGCCCAGTACCTGCAGGGGCGAAATTTATTCTCGCTGCCTCCTGAGGTGCAAGAGAAAATGTGTGCAAACTCGTCACTTTGTGCGTGCAAACTGGAGTTTGGATGCCCAAAGCAGTGTATAAGGGTTTTACGCGTCTGAGCACTGGGCGTGATATGCATGGGCGCCCAAACACATTGGAATCCTGACAATTGTTTGATAGTATAAACAGTATTGTTTTGATGGGAATATAGACTAAAAAACACAATGGAGTAGCCCCCGTCTGGGTGAGATCCAATTGTTATCACGCCGGCAGCCACTAGATGGTGTCCAAACGGAGCTATTCAATTGTAGCTCTGTTCGGGCACGATAGCTGGCTGGGGGTAACTAGCTGAAATACGCGAAAAGTGACTCGTTTGGACAACAAGGCGGCACTTTTCATGATTGTGCACAGCACTTTGGTCGGGTTTAGCTGCTGTACGTGGTTAAACCTGACCTCGATGAGTGTGGAAAACCGATAGTTTAATATTCCCCCGGTCTCCTGTCACTTTAAACGGGAGATTGGGTGCAATAATCAATTGAATACCGCCCTATGTCAACGCCCATTAACAGTTAAATTACCAGGCAAGAAAAAGGGTATCTAATTGAGTAACCCCAGAAGTTTAAACCCAAAGCTGACACCCTTTTTGACCCCTGGTAAAATAACGGGGCTAATTGAATTCCCCCATTGTCTGTTTAATATCAAATGCTGTATATAATGTCAGTGATGGGCGTCAGCCCCCATTTAGTCTGGAGTCACCAACCCGGCAAATTGCCGGGTTGGTGACGTTGCCGGTGACGCAACGAGGGCGGCACTTGGAGGTCACATGATCTCCAAGTGCCGCCTGCTCCATACACTGTGAACTGGAAGCCGGGTCGCGCAATCCGGCTCCCGTTTACACTGAACTGTTTGCCAGGTTGAACACGTGTTCAACCCCGCAAACTACCCGAGTTGTAATACCGGGTCACTTGACCCGGATTATTCCAATTCTGCCTTTTTACACAGAGCAGCAACACGGGTTGTGCACTTTCATGTGCAATAATCCGTGTTATATGCTGCCGGTGTAAAAGGGGTATTATTGGGACATTAAGCCACAGACTTCAGTTTGTTTAATTGAAAAACAAATGTATTACGCTGGTCAATAAACCTAATGTCTCTGCACCCTTACATTACAGTGCATTTATTTTTTTGTGCACGCAATGTAGTCTATCATTTTGTGGGTTTGATTATTCAATTAAAATGATCCAATGTACCGTGAGTGATTTTCTAGTGTTAAATATTGTTTAAACCAGCAGAATATGCACTGGCAAAATACCATAATATTCTGTCTGAGGTGTAATGATTTCTCATGTAGACTCCTAAGAAACAATTTCCCATGGATGTGTGATGATGCAATTCTTGCACTGATTTTCTATAAAATAACACTGAATTGCATTTCAGATGAGCTCCTGAAGTTTCTCATGGTATCCAGTTTCTAGGTCGACCAACATTAGGTCAACACCTATCGGTCGACATTGAGTAGGTTGACACATCAAAAAGGTCGACATGGAAAACGGTCGACATGAGTATTTCACTTTCCCCCCCATTTTATGAACTTTTTCATACATTACGATCCACGTGGACTACAATAGGGAACAGTAACCTTTCCCGAAGCATGGCAAGCGAAGGGGATACGGTGCACTAATTGGGATTCCCCGTCACTTTACGAAGAAAATGATAATTTAAAAAAAATAAACTTATGTCGACCTAGTCACTGTCGACCTAGACACTGTTGACCCTGAGTCCCATACCCCCTCCTCATGCGCTATATCAGGCCTGGCCAACCTGTGGCTCTCCAGCTGTTGTGAAGCTACACATCCCAGCATGCCCTGCTATAGTGTTAGCATTACCTAAAAGTAATACTGTAGTAGGGCATGCTGGGATTTGTAGTTTCTCAAATGATGGAGAGCCACAGGTTGACTAGGCCTGCACTATATAGCCAAAAGCATGCGATTTCCCAAATAGTACTCTCGTATGTATTGGTTGAAAGTTTAATTCAAAACTGTGGGTTTTAATTGGACTTGTTGCCCTCTTTGCGGGACCTGCCCCTTATAGGGAGGCATGGCTGACCTTGTGTGTGCCGGACAGGTAAGGAAGTACTGCCAGCTATCGGAGCTAATGATCACAGCCACATACTGCCTCTAATTAACAGACAGTGCAGTGGTACAGTATTTCTGATTCACTACTGTTTATGAATTAAAGGCAGCTCACCGCCAGTGTACAGTAACTGGCACTGTCAGATTCTACCTGACTGAGCCCCATACTGGGGAAAGCACAAGGGGTGGGGCCCCTGTCACAGCAGAGGGCGCTGTATTCCTACCTCCACCAAGATACATGCACTGTGCAGGACATTGTGTTTGTACCCCTGTCTCCCTCTGCATTCCGCTGCCTCCCCCTGCATTCCACTGTCACCCTCTGCTTTACGCTGTGACCCTTTGCCTCTCCCTGGCATATTGTGGGGTTGGGGTGGAGGAAGGGTGCTCAAATGATATTTTTGTGCCTGGACCCACCACTCACAAGTTCCACCACTGAACTCAGTCCTGCAGTACATCCCATTTGACTGCTAGTGTTTAACTATGTAGATCACAATGGCTTCTTTTAAAGCACTTGTTAGCAATGGATTTGTCTGAAATGGGCAACTCGCTAATTAGAAAGGGTGTCCACATGCTTTTGGCCATGTAGTTAATGTATGCCAAGCCTTATTAGTAGCTGTTTTCTGTTAAATCTTTGCTCTTGTGGACCGGTCTATGATGTGTTGGCCTGTGCTTTACCTGCAACATTCCGTTAAAATACTGATCAATTATCTGCTGAATGCGAAAGTTGTGTAGGAAAGTGCACTCACAGCATTCAGCATCTTTTGTGTTCAAGTCTAGCAGCACAGTTAGCGCAATCATTTATAGATTGTTTTAAGGGCACTTGAGGCCAACCTATAGGTAAATGGCATTTATAAATGTGCCACGGTTTGACATCATCCAGGTTTGGCTGGTTCGTTAGTCACTCGTACTTTCAGCGTGTAATAATGACTAATGAAAGATTTGCATAATGATTATCTGTTTTATTCGTTTTTACAGATAATCTCTCCCACTACATTGTTTCTGGCTGCCAAAGTGGAGGAGCAGCCTCGTAAACTTGAACATGTCATCAAAGTGACTCATGCTTGTCTTAATCCACCAGATCTACAGCTGGACACAAAAAGTGAAGTGAGTGGATATCCTATCAATACATAAAGCTCGTTAAGAGACCAGTTAGTTTGTACTTTTGTAGATGGCACAAGTTGTTGTATTTGTGTGAGATGTGTAAAGGTCCATACACACTGGGTGATTTTGTAAGCGATATTGCTCATTTTCTTTTACGTCCTAGAGGATGCTGGGGACTCCGTAAGGACCATGGGATATAGACGGGCTCCGCAGGAGACATGAGCACTATAAAGAAGTTTAGAATGGGTGTGCACTGGCTCCTCCCTCTATGCCCCTCCTCCAGACCTCAGTTGGATCCTGTGCCCAGAGGAGACTAGAGGCACTACAGGGGAGCTCTCCTGAGTTTCTCTGAAAAAAAAAATTTTGTTAGGTTTTTTATTTTTAGGGAGCACTGCTGGCAACAGGCTCCCTGCATCGTGGGACTGAGGAGAGAGAAGCAGACCTACTTAAGTGATAGTCTCTGCTTCTTAGGCTACTGGACACCAATAGCTCCAGAGGGTCGGAACGCAGGTCTCACCCTCGCCGTTCGTCCCGGAGCCGCGCCGCCGTCCTCACAGAGCCGGAAGATAGAAGCCGGGTGAGTATAAGAAGAAAGAAGACGTCAAAGGCGGCTGAAGACTTCGGATCTTCTCTGAGGTAACGCTGCGCGCCATTGCTCCCACACACAACACACACAGCGGACACTGATGGGTGCAGGGCGCAGGGGGGGCGCCCTGGGCAGCAATTTTAAACCTCTTCGGACTGACTAATGATAATATAGGGGCTGCGGAGGCACTATATGGTAAAATCCCTCGCCAGTATGGAAAAATAGAGCGGGACCGAAGCCCGCCACTGAGGGGGCGGAGCTTGGTCTTCCAGCACTAACCAGCGCCATTTTCTCCACAGCACACTGCAGAGAAGCTGGCTCCCTGAGTGTGTGGGGGTGTCGGTACGTGTGTGTCGGCATGTCTGCTGAACACGGTGACAGAGGGCAAAAGGGGGGGGGGGCACTTTTTATTGGCGCAGTGAGTGTATATTTGTCTGGGAATTGGTTTCCAGTGTCAGTTGGCGCTGGGTGTGTGCTGGCATACTCTCTCTCTGTCTCTCCAAAGGGCCTTATTGGGGAATTTGTCTCCATATAGATATATCCCTGAGTGTGTGGGGGTGTCGGTACGCGTGTGTCGGCATGTCTGCTGAACACTGTGACAGAGGGCAAAAAAGAGGGGGGGGGGCACTTTTTATTGGCGCAGTGAGTGTATATTGATATAAAAGCGCTGTTTTTGTCTGGGAATTGGTTTCCAGTGTCAGTTGGCGCTGGGTGTGTGCTGGCATTCTCTGTCTCTCCAAAGGGCCTTATTGGGGAATTGTCTCCATATAGATATATCCCTGAGTGTGTGGCGGTGTCGGTACGCGTGTGTCGGCATGTCTGCTGAACACGGTGACAGAGGGCAAAAAAGGGGGGAGGGGCACTTTTTACTTTTTATTGGCGCTGTGAGTGTATATTGATATAAAAGCGCTGTTTTTGTCTGGGAATTGGTTTCCAGTGTCAGTTGGCGCTGGGTGTGTGCTGGCATACTCTCTCTCTGTCTCTCCAAAGGGCCTTATTGGGGAATTGTCTCCATATAGATATATCCCTGAGTGTGTGGGGGTGTCGGTACGCGTGTGTCGGCATGTCTGAAGCGGAAGACTCTTCTAAGGAGGAGGTGGAGCAGATGATTGTGGTGTTTCCGTCGGCAACGCCGACACATGATTGGATGGATATGCTGAATGTTTTAAATGCAAATGTGTCTTCATTACATCAGGGGTTGGACAAAGCAGAGTCCAGGGATAGAACAGGGAGTCAATCCATGACTTTGGCTGTGTCACAGGGCCCTTCAGGGTCTCAGAAACGTCCCCGGTAGCAGACACTGATACCGACACGGATTCTGATTCCAGTGTCGACTACGATGATGCGAGGTTACACCCAAGGGTGGCCAAAAGTATTCATTATATGATTATTGCAATAAAGGATGTTTTACATATCACTGATGATCTCTCTGTCCCTGACAAGAGGGTACACATGTTTAAGGAAAAGAAACCTGAGGTAACCTTTCCCCCATCTCATGAACTGAACGCGTTATTTGAAAAGGCTTGGGAAGCTCCAGACAAGAAACTGCAGTTTCCCAATAGAATTCTTATGGCGTATCCTTTCCCGACATAGGACAGGGTACGGTGGGAATCCTCACCCAGGGTGGACAAGGCGTTAATGCGCTTGTCCAAAAAGGTGGCGCTGCCATCTCCAGACACGGCCGCCCTCAAGGATCCTGCTGATCGCAGACAGGAAACTACCTTAAAATCTATTTTCTCTAACGTCCTAGTGGATGCTGGGAACTCCGTAAGGACCATGGGGAATAGCGGGCTCCGAAGGAGGCTGGGCACTCTAGAAAGATTTAGGACTACCTGGTGTGCACTGGCTCCTCCCACTATGACCCTCCTCCAAGCCTCAGTTAGATTTCGTGCCCGGCCGAGGTTGGATGCACACTAGGGGCTCTCCTGAGCCCTTAGAAAGAAAGTATAGTTTTAGGTTTTTTATTTTCAGTGAGACCTACTGGCAACAGGCTCACTGCAGCGAGGGACTAAGGGGAGAAGAAGCGAACTCGCCTGCTTGCAGCCGGATTGGGCTTCTTGGGCTACTGGACACCATTAGCTCCAGAGGGATCGACCGCAGGCCCAGTCCTTGGTGTTCGGTCCCGGAGCCGCGCCGCCGTCCCCCTTACAGAGCCAGAAGCAAGAAGAGGTCCGGAAAAACGGCGGCAGAAGACATCAGTCTTCACCAAGGTAGCGCACAGCACTGCAGCTGTGCGCCATTGCTCCTCATGCACACTTCACACTCCGGTCACTGAGGGTGCAGGGCGCTTGGGGGGGACGGGGGGCGCCCTGAGCTGCAATAAAAACACCTTGGCTGGCAAAAATACCACAATATATAGCCCTAGAGGCTATATATGTGGTAAATTCCCCTGCCAGAATCCAGAAAAAAGCGGGAGAATAGGCAGCGGAAAAGGGGCGGAGCTATCTCCCTCAGACACACTGGCGCATTTCTCCTTCACAGATCCGCTGGAAGGAAGCTCCCTGGCTCTCCCCTGCAGTCTACACTTCAGAACAGGGTAAAAACAGAGAGGGGGGGCACTAAATTTGGGCGCAATACATATATAATATAAAAAGCAGCTATAGGGGACATAACTCAGTTAGTCCCTGCATTATATAGCGCTCTGGTGTGTGCTGGCATACTCTCACTCTGTCCCCCCAAAGGGCTTTTGTGGGTCCTGTCCTCATTCGGAGCATTCCTTGTGTGTGTGCGGTGTGTCGGTACGGCTGTGTCGACATGTTTGATGAGGATAATGATGTGGAGGCGGAGCAGATGCCTTTAGAAGGGATGTCACCCCCTGCGGGGCAGACACCTGAGTGGATGGGCTTATGGAAAGTAATGAGTGCACGGATAGACTCCTTATATAAGAAAATCGACGACATGCCAAATGTGGGACAGCCGACTTCTCAGCTCGTGCCTGCCCAGGCGTCGCATGGGTCGTCAGGGGCTCTAAAACGCCCGCTACCTCAAGCAGACCCAGATGTCGACACTGATACTGACACCAGTGTCGACGACGATGAGTCAAACCTGATGCCCACTAAGGCCATTCACTGTATGATTGAGGCAATGAAAGAGGTGTTAAACATTTCTGATATAACTACTGGTACCACTAAAAAGGGTATTATGTTTGGAGAGAAAAAACTACCCGTAGTTTTTCCCCCATCAGATGAATTAAATGAAGTGTGTGAAGAAGCGTGGGCTTTCCCTGATAAAAAATTGGTAATTCCTAAGAAGGTACTAATGGCGTTCCCTTTCCCGCCAGAGGATAGGTCACGTTGGGAAACACCCCCTAGAGTGGATAAAGCGCTCACACGTTTGTCTAAAAAGGTGGCACTACCGTCTCCGGATACGGCCGCCCTCAAGGAACCTGCTGATAGAAAGCAGGAGGCGATCCTGAAGTCTGTATATACACACACAGGCATTATACTTAGGCCAGCTATTGCGTCAGCTTGGATGTGCAGTGCTGCCGCTGCTTGGTCAGATAAACTGTCAGAAAATATTGACACATTAGACAGAGACACGATCCTGTTAACCATAGACCATATAAAAGTCTTATATATGAGAGATGCACAGAGGGAAATCTGCCGACTGGCATCTAAAGTAAGTGCATTGTCCATTTCTGCTAGGAGAGGCTTATGGACTCGCCAGTGGACAGGAGATGCAGATTCTAAAAAGCACATGGAAGTGTTGCCATATAAGGGTGAGGAATTATTTGGGGATGGTCTCTCGGACCTAGTTTCCACAGCAACGTCTGGGAAGTCAGCATTTTTACCCCATGTCCCCTCACAGCCTAAGAAGGCGCCGTTTTATCAGGTTCAGTCCTTTCGGACCCAGAAAAACAGGCGTGGAAAAGGCGGGTCTTTTCTGTCCAGAGGCAGAGGTAGGGGAGAAAGGCTGCAACAAACAGCAGGTTCCCAGGAGCAAAAGTCCTCCCCCGCTTCTTCTTCCAAGTCCGCCGCATGACGGTGGGGCTCCCCAGGCGGAGCCAGGTACGGTGGGGGGCCGCCTCAAGAATTTCAGCGATCAGTGGGCTCGCTCACAGGTGGATCCCTGGATCCTTCAAATAGTATCTCAGGGGTACAAACTGGAATTCGAGGCGTCTCCACCCCACCGGTTCCTAAAATCTGCCTTGCCGATTGCTCCCTCAGACAGGGAGGCGGTGCTAGCGGCAATTCACAAGCTGTATTCTCAGCAGGTGATAATCAAACTACCCCTACTTCAACAAGGCCGGGGTTACTATTCCACACTATTCGTGGTACCGAAACCGGACGGTTCGGTGAGACCCATTTTAAATTTGAAATCCTTGAACACATACATAAAAAAATTCAAGTTCAAGATGGAATCGCTCAGGGCGGTTATTGCGAGCCTGGACGAGGGGGATTACATGGTATCCCTGGACATCAAGGATGCTTACTTGCATGTCCCCATTTACCATCCTCACCAGGAGTACCTCAGATTTGTGGTACAGGATTGCCATTACCAATTCCAGACGCTGCCGTTTGGACTGTCCACGGCACCGAGGGTATTTACCAAGGTTATGGCGGAAATGATGATACTCCTTCGAAAAAAGGGAGTTTTAATTATCCCGTACTTGGACGATCTCCTAATAAAAGCGAGGTCCAAGGAACAGTTGTTGGTGGGAGTAGCACTATCTCAGGAGGTGCTGCACCAGCACGGCTGGATTCTGAATATCCCAAAGTCACAGCTGGTTCCGACAACACGGCTACTGTTCCTGGGTATGATTCTGGATACAGTCCAGAAAAAAGTGTTTCTCCCGGAGGAGAAAGCCAGGGAGTTGTCATCTCTAGTCAGAGACCTCCTGAAACCAAAACAGGTATCAGTGCATCGCTGCACGCGGGTCCTGGGAAAGATGGTGGCTTCTTACGAAGCAATTCCCTTCGGCAGGTTCCATGCCAGAATCTTTCAGTGGGACCTGTTGGACCAGTGGTCCGGATCGCATCTTCAGATGCATCGCTTGATAACCCTGTCTCCAAGAACCAGGGTGTCGTTACTGTGGTGGCTGCAGAGTGCTCATCTTCTAGAGGGCCGCAGGTTCGGCATACAGGACTGGGTCCTGGTGACCACGGATGCCAGCCTTCGAGGCTGGGGGGCAGTCACACAGGGAAGAAACTTCCAAGGACTATGGTCGAGTCAGGAGACTTCCCTTCACATAAATATTCTGGAACTAAGGGCCATCTACAATGCCCTAAGTCAAGCAAAATCCCTGCTCCTACACCAGCCGGTGCTGATCTAGTCAGACAACATCACGGCAGTCGCCCATGTAAATCGACAGGGCGGCACAAGAAGCAGGATGGCGATGGCGGAAGCCACAAGAATTCTCCGATGGGCGGAGAATCATGTACTAGCACTGTCAGCAGTGTTCATTCCGGGAGTGGACAACTGGGAAGCAGACTTCCTCAGCAGACACGACCTCCACCCGGGAGAGTGGGGACTTCATCCAGAAGTTTTCCAGATGCTGGTAAACCGTTGGGAAAAACCACAGGTGGACATGATGGCGTCCCGCCTCAACAAAAAGTTAAAAAGATATTGCGCCAGGTCAAGGGACCCTCAGGCGATAGCTGTGGACGCTCTAGTGACACCGTGGGTGTACCAGTCGGTTTATGTGTTCCCTCCTCTGCCTCTCATACCAAAGGTATTGAGAATAATAAGAAAGCGAGGAGTAAACACCATTCTCGTGGTTCCGGATTGGCCGAGACGAGCGTGGTACCCGGAACTTCAAGAGATGCTCTCAGAGGACCCGTGGCCTCTACCGCTCAGACAGGACCTGATACAACAGGGGCCCTGTCTGTTCCAAGACTTACCGCGGCTGCGTTTGACGGCATGGCGGTTGAACACCGGATCCTAAAGGAAAAGGGTATTCCGGAAGAAGTCATTCCTACGCTTATTAAGGCCAGGAAAGATGTTACGGCAAAGCATTATCACCGCATATGGCGGAAATATGTTGCATGGTGCGAGGCCAAAAAGGCCCCAACAGAGGAATTTCAACTAGGTCGATTTCTGCATTTCCTGCAAGCAGGAGTGAATATGGGCCTAAAACTAGGCTCCATTAAAGTACAGATCTCGGCTCTGTCGATTTTCTTTCAAAAAGAACTAGCTTCAGTACCTGAAGTTCAGACATTTGTGAAAGGAGTGCGGCATATTCATATTGGCCTTTGCTTCAGCCAGGCGAGTATCAGAATTGGCGGCTTTATCATGTAAAAGCCCTTATCTGATTTTCCATATGGATAGGGCAGAATTGAGGACTCGTCCCCAGTTTCTCCCTAAGGTGGTGTCAGCGTTTCACCTGAACCAGCCTATTGTGGTGCCTGCGGCTACTAAGGATTTGGAGGACTCCAAGTTGCTAGACGTTGTCAGGGCCCTGAAAATATATGTTTCCAGGACGGCTGGAGTCAGAAAATCTGACTCGCTGTTTATCCTGTATGCACCCAACAAGCTGGGTGCTCCTGCTTCTAAGCAGTCTATTGCTCGCTGGATTTGTAGTACAATTCAGCTTGCACATTCTGTGGCAGGCATGCCACAGCCAAAATCTGTAAATGCCCATTCCACAAGGAAGGTGGGCTCATCTTGGGCGGCTGCCCGAGGGGTCTCGGCTTTACAACTTTGCCGAGCAGCTACTTGGTCAGGGGCAAACACATTTGCAAAATTCTACAAATTTGATACCCTGGCTGAGGAGGACCTGGAGTTCTCTCATTCGGTGCTACAGAGTCATCCGCACTCTCCCGCCCGTTTGGGAGCTTTGGTATAATCCCCATGGTCCTTACGGAGTCCCCAGCATCCACTAGGACGTCAGAGAAAATAAGAATTTACTCACCGGTAATTCTATTTCTCGTAGTCCGTAGTGGATGCTGGGCGCCCATCCCAAGTGCGGATTGTCTGCAATACTTGTAAATAGTAATTGTTAACTAAAGGGTTATTGTTGAACCATCTGTTGAGAGGCTCAGTTGTTTTCATACTGTCAAACTGGATATAGTATCACGAGTTGTACGGTGTGATTGGTGTGGCTGGTAAGAGTCTTACCCGGGATTCTAAATCCTTCCTTATTATGTCTGCTCGTCCGGGCACGGTGTCCTAACTGAGGCTTGCAGGAGGGTCATAGTGGGAGGAGCCAGTGCACACCAGGTAGTCCTAAATCTTTCTAGAGTGCCCACCCTCCTTCGGAGCCCGCTATTCCCCATGGTCCTTACGGAGTTCCCAGCATCCACTACGGACTACGAGAAATAGAATTACCGGTGAGTAAATTCTTATTTATACACATACGGGGACCTTACTCAGACCAGTAATAGCCTCGGCTTGGGTTTGTAGCGCTGTTGCGACTTGGACGGATACCTTGTCAGCTGACATTGATACCCTGGATAGGGATACCATTTTATTGACCTTAGCTCACATTAAAGACGCAGTCTTATGTATGAGAGATGCTCAGAGAGACGTTGGTCTGCTAGGTTCGAGAGCCAACGCCATGGCGATTTCTGCTAGGCGAGCCCTGTAGACCCGTCAATGGTCGGGTGATGCCGACTCAAAGAATCATATGGAAGTTTTGCCGTACAAAGGTGAGGATTTATTTGGGGAATGTCTCGCGGACCAGGTTTCCACAGCTACCGCGGGCAAATCTACCTTTTTACCTTATGTTTCCCCACAGCGAAAGAAAACACCACAATATCAGATGCAGTCCTTTCGGTCGCATAAGTCCAGAAGAGGTCGGGGATCCTTCCTCGCCAGAGGTAAGGGAAGATGGAAAAAACAGCCTGCTACGGCTAGTTCCCAGGAGCAGAAGTTCTCCCCAGCTTCTGCCAAATCCACCGCATGACGCTGGGGCTCCACTGAGGGAGTCTGCGCCGGTGGGGGCGCGTCTTCGACTCTTCAGCCAGGTCTGGGTTCAGTCGAACGTGAATCCTTGGCCAATGGAAATTGAACTCTAGCTTGTAGCCTTGGGATACAGACATGCCTCCTCGCCGATTTTTCTAATCTGCTCTACCGGCTTCTCCCCTAGAGAGGGAGATAGGTTTAGCTGCGATTCAAAAACGGTCAACAACGAGTAGTGGTCGAGGTTCCCCATGGTCATCGGGAAGGGGTACTATTCAACCTTATTTGTGATCCCGAAACCGGATGGCTCGGTCAGACCCATTATAAATTTAAAATCCCTAAACCAGTACTTGAAAAAGTTCACATTCAAGATGGAATCGCTCCGTCCGTTATTTCCAGCCTGGAGGGGAGGTGGGGGGTTATGGTGTCACTGGACATAAAGGACGCGTACCTTAATGTTCCCATATATCCCCCTCATCAGGCGTACTTGAGATTCTCTGTACAGGATTGCCATTACCAGTTTCAGACGTTGCCGTTTGGGCTTTCCACGGCCCCGAGGATCTTCACCAAGGTAATGGCGGAAATGATGGTGCTCCTGCGCAGGCAGGTAGTCACAATTATCCCGTACTTGGACGATCTCCTGATAAAGGCAAGATCAAGAGGTCAGTTGTTGGAAAGCGTGGCGCTCTCCCTGAGTGCTGCAGCAACACGGCTGGATTCTGAATCTACCAAAGTCACAGTTGGTGCCAACAACTCGGCTATCGTTTTTAGGCATGATTCTGGACACAGAACAAAAGGTTTTTCTCCCAATGGAAAAAGCCCAGGAACTCCAGAACTTGGTCAGAGACCTGTTAAAACCAAAAAGAGTGTCAGTCCATCAATGCACTCGAGTGCTGGGGAAGATGGTGGCGTCCTACGAGGCCATCCCCTTTGGCAGGTTTCATGCCAGGACTTTTCAGTGGGATCTTCTGGACAAGTGGTCCGGGTCCCATCTTCATCTTCATTAGAAAATCAGCCTGTCCCCCAGGGCCAGGGTGTCTCTCCTGTGGTGGCTGCAAAGTGCTCACCTTCTAGAGGGTCGCAGGTTCGGCATTCAGGACTGGGTTCTGGTGACCACAGATGCGAGCCTCCGAGGATGGGGAGCAGTCACACAAGGAAGAAACTTTCAAGGACTATGGTCAAGCCAGGAGGCTTGTCTTCACATCAACGTACTGGAATTGAGGGCCATATACAACGGCCTGCGTCAAGCGGAGAATCTTCTTCACGACCTACCGGTTCTGATTCAGTCAGACAACGTCACAGCCGTGGATCATGTAAACCGACAGGGCGGAACAAGGAGCAGAGTGGCAATGGCGGGAGCCGCCAGGATTCTTCGCTGGGCGGATAATCATGTAAGCGCTTTGACTGCAGTCTTCATTCCGGGAGTGGACAACTGGGAAGCAGACTTCCTCAGCAGACACGATCTCCATCCAGGAGAGTGGGGACTTCATCAAGAAGTTTTTGCAGAGATAACAAGTCGTTGGGGACTTCCTCAAATAGACATGATAGCGTCACGCCTCAACAAGAAGCTTCGGAGGTATTGTGCCAGGTCAAGGGACCCTCAGGCAGTAGCGGTAGACGCCCTGGTGACACTGTGGGTGTTTCAGTCGGTCTATGTGTTTCCTCCTCTTCCACTTATCCAAAGATTTTGAGAATCATAAGATGAAAGAGTGCGGACAATTCTCATTGCTCCGGATTGGCCTCGAAAGGCCTGGTATTCAGATCTTCGGGAAATGCTCACAGGAGATCCGTGGCCTCTTCCTCTCAGAGAGGACCTGTTGCAACAGGGGCCCTGCGTGTTCCAAGACTTACCGCGGTTACGTTTGACGGCATGGCGGATGAACGCTGGATCCTAGCTGAGAAGGGTATTCCGGAGGAGGTCTTACCTACTCTAATAAAGGCTAGGAAGGAGGTGATGGCGAAACGTTATCACCGTATCTGGAGAAAGTATGTATCTTGGTGTGAGGCCAAGAGAAGATTTCCATCTGGGCCGTCTTCTCCACTTTCTGCAGACAGGAGTGGATATGGACCTGAAATTAGGCTCCATTAAGGTACAGATTTCGGCCCTATCAATTTTCTTTCATAAGGAATTGGCTTCTCTCCCAGAAGTCCAGACTTTCGTAAAGGGAGTGCTGCGCATACAGCCTCCAGTGGCACCATGGGACCTTAACGTGGTGTTACAGTTCCTAAAGTCTCACTGGTTTGAACTTCTTCAGACAGTGGAATAAAAATTTCTCACTTGGAAGGTGGTCATGTTGTTGGCCTTGGCGTCTGCAAGGAGGGTATCCGAATTGGCGGCTTTGTCTCACAAAAGCCCCTATCTGATTTTCCATGTGGATAGAGCAGAATTGAGGACTCGTCCTCAATTTTTGCCAAAGGTGGTTTCATCTTTTCATATGAACCAGCCTATTGTGGTGCCTGTGGCTACGGGGGACTTGGAGGATTCCACGTCTCTTGATGTAGTCAGGGCCTTAAAAATTTATGTAGCCAGGACGGCTCGGGTTAGGAAAACAGAGGCTCTGTTTGTCCTGTATGCAGCCAACAAGATTGGCGCCCCTGCTTCTAAGCAGACTATTGCTCGCTGGATCTGTAACACGATTCAGCAGGCTCATTCTACGGCTGGATTGCCGTTACCGAATTCGGTAAAGGCCCATTCCACTAGGAAGGTGGGCTCTTCTTGGGCGGCTGCCCGAGGCGTCTCGGCATTACAGCTTTGCCGAGCGGCGACTTGGTCGGGTACAAACACTTTTGCAAAATTCTACAAGTTTGATACCCTGGCTAATGAGGACCTCATGTTTGCTCAATCGGTGCTGCAGAGTCATCCGCACTCTCCCGCCCGTTTTGGAGCTTTGGTATAATCCCCATGGTCCTTACGGAGTCTCCAGCATCCTCTAGGACGTAAGAGAAAATAAGATTTTAAACCTACCGGTAAATCTTTTTCTCCTAGTCCGTAGAGCAGGCTTTTTCAACCAGTGTGCTGTGGCACACTAGTGTGCCGCGACCAGTTGCAAGGGGTGCCGCGGAGCCAGAGCAGCTACCTGCACCTTCAGAATGAACTGTTTGCCCGGGCTCTTCTTAGAGGTTCAGTCGTGCTCCGACCGTGACCTATGCCTTGAAGACGCGGTGGTGTGATATCATAGGTCACGGATGCTGCGTCTCACCACCTAGCCAACCCACTCGCCTGCATACACATCTTCCAGTTCCAGCCTGCATACACAGCTTTCCTTGCCCATCCGCATCCACACCTGCCCGACCGCCCACTGCTCAGTATTCGCAGCACTCCACTATGAACAACCCCCGCCACTGAGAGACAGGGAGGAGGACAGCTGACTGGTAGGGGCTAATATTGGTTATTTTATTTCTCTAACGTCCTAGTGGATGCTGGGAACTCCGTAAGGACCATGGGGAATAGCGGGCTCCGAAGGAGGCTGGGCACTCTAGAAAGATTTATGACTACCTGGTGTGCACTGGCTCCTCCCACTATGACCCTCCTCCAAGCCTCAGTTAGATTTCGTGCCCGGCCGAGGTTGGATGCACACTAGGGGCTCTCCTGAGCCCTTAGAAAGAAAGTATAGATTTAGGTTTTTTATTTTCAGTGAGACCTGCTGGCAACAGGCTCACTGCAGCGAGGGACTAAGGGGAGAAGAAGCGAACTCGCCTGCTTGCAGCCGGATTGGGCTTCTTAGGCTACTGGACACCATTAGCTCCAGAGGGATCGACCGCAGGCCCAGTCCTTGGTGTTCGGTCCCGGAGCCGCGCCGCCGTCCCCCTTACAGAGCCAGAAGCAAGAAGAGGTCTGGAAAAACGGCGGCAGAAGACATCAGTCTTCACCAAGGTAGCGCACAGCACTGCAGCTGTGCGCCATTGCTCCTCATGCACACTTCACACTCTGGTCACTGAGGGTGCAGGGCGCTGGGGGGGGCGCCCTGAGCAGCAATAAAAACACCTTGGCTGGCAAAAATACCACAATATATAGTCCCAGAGGCTATATATGTGGTAAATACCCCTGCCAGAATCCAGGAAAAAGCGGGAGAATAGGCAGCGGAAAAGGGGCGGAGCTATCTCCCTCAGACACACTGGCGCCATTTCTCCTTCACAGATCCGCTGGAAGGAAGCTCCCTGGCTCTCCCCTGCAGTCTACACTTCAGAACAGGGTAAAAACAGAGAGGGGGGGCACTAAATTTAGGTGCAATATATATATAATATAAAAAGCAGCTATAGGGGACATAACTCGGTTAGTCCCTGCATTATATAGCGCTCTGGTGTGTGCTGGCATACTCTCACTCTGTCCCCCCAAAGGGCTTTTGTGGGTCCTGTCCTCATTCGGAGCATTCCTTGTGTGTGTGTGCGGTGTGTCGGTACGGCTGTGTCGACATGTTTGATGAGGATAATGATGTGGAGGCGGAGCAGATGCCTTTAGAAGGGATGTCACCCCCTGCGGGGCAGACACCTGAGTGGATGGGCTTATGGAAAGTAATGAGTGCACGTATAGACTCCTTATATAAGAAAATTGACGACATGCCTAATGTGGGACAGCCGACTTCTCAGCTCGTGCCTGCCCAGGCGTCGCATGGGTCGTCAGGGGCTCTAAAACGCCCGCTACCACAAGCAGACCCAGATGTTGACACTGATACTGACACCAGTGTCGACGACGATGAGTCTAACCTAATGCCTACTAAGGCCATTCACTGCATGATTGAGGCAATGAAAGAGGTGTTACACATTTCTGATATAAGTACAGGTACCACTAAAAAGGGTATTATGTTTGGAGAGAAAAAACTACCCGTAGTTTTTCCCCCATCAGATGAATTAAATGAAGTGTGTGAAGAAGCGTGGGCTTTCCCTGATAAAAAATTGGTAATTCCTAAGAAGGTACTAATGGCGTTCCCTTTCACGCCACAGGATAGGTCACGTTGGGAAACACCCCCTAGAGTGGATAAAGCGCTCACACGTTTGTCTAAAAAGGTGGCACTACCGTCTCCGGATACGGCCGCCCTCAAGGAACCTGCTGATAGAAAGCAGGAGGCGATCCTGAAGTCTGTGTATACACACACAGGCATTATACTTAGGCCAGCTATTGCGTCAGCTTGGATGTGCAGTGCTGCCGCTGCTTGGTCAGATAAACTGTCAGAAAATATTGACACATTAGACAGAGACACGATCCTGTTAACCATAGACCATATAAAAGACTCAGTCTTTTATATATGAGAGATGCACAAAGGGAAATCTGCCGACTGGCATCTAAAGTAAGTGCATTGTCCATTTCTGCTAGGAGAGGCTTATAGACTCGCCAGTGGACAGGAGATGCAGATTCAAAAAAGCACATGGAAGTGTTACCATATAAGGGTGAGGAATTATTTGGGAATGGTCTCTCGGACCTAGTTTCCACAGCAACGTCTGGGAAGTCAGCATTTTTACCCCATGTCCCCTCACAGCCTAAGAAGGCGCCGTTTTATCAGGTTCAGTCCTTTCGGACCCAGAAAAACAGGCGTGGAAAAGGCGGGTCCTTTCTGTCCAGAGGCAGAGGTAGGGGAAAAAGGCTGCAACAAACAGCAGGTTCCCAGGAGCAAAAGTCCTCCCCCGCTTCTTCTTCCAAGTCCGCCGCATGACGGTGGGGCTCCCCAGGCGGAGCCAGGTACGGTGGGGGGCCGCCTCAAGAATTTCAGCGATCAGTGGGCTCGCTCACAGGTGGATCCCTGGATCCTTCAAATAGTATCTCAGGGGTACAAACTGGAATTCGAGGCGTCTCCACCCCACCGGTTCCTAAAATCTGCCTTGCCGATTGCTCCCTCAGACAGGGAGGCGGTGCTAGCGGCAATTCACAAGCTGTATTCTCAGCAGGTGATAATCAAACTACCCCTACTTCAACAAGGCCGTGGTTACTATTCCACACTATTCGTGGTACCGAAACCGGACGGTTCGGTGAGACCCATTTTAAATTTGAAATCCTTGAACACATACATAAAAAAATTCAAGTTCAAGATGGAATCGCTCAGGGCGGTTATTGCGAGCCTGGACGAGGGGGATTACATGGTATCCCTGGACATCAAGGATGCTTACTTGCATGTCCCCATTTACCATCCTGACCAGGAGTACCTCAGATTTGTGGTACAGGATTGCCATTACCAATTCCAGACGCTGCCGTTTGGACTGTCCACGGCACCGAGGGTATTTACCAAGGTTATGGCGGAAATGATGATACTCCTTCGAAAAAAGGGAGTTTTAATTATCCCGTACTTGGACGATCTCCTAATAAAAGCGAGGTCCAAGGAACAGTTGTTGGTGGGAGTAGCACTATCTCAGGAGGTGCTGCACCAGCACGGCTGGATTCTGAATATCCCAAAGTCACAGCTGGTTCCGACAACACGGCTACTGTTCCTGGGTATGATTCTGGATACAGTCCAGAAAAAAGTGTTTCTCCCGGAGGAGAAAGCCAGGGAGTTGTCATCTCTAGTCAGAGACCTCCTGAAACCAAAACAGGTATCCGTGCATCGCTGCACGCGGGTCCTGGGAAAGATGGTGGCTTCTTACGAAGCAATTCCCTTCGGCAGGTTCCATGCCAGAATCTTTCAGTGGGACCTGTTGGACCAGTGGTCCGGATCGCATCTTCAGATGCATCGCTTGATAACCCTGTCTCCAAGAACCAGGGTGTCGTTACTGTGGTGGCTGCAGAGTGCCCATCTTCTAGAGGGCCGCAGGTTCGGCATACAGGACTGGGTCCTGGTGACCACGGATGCCAGCCTTCGAGGCTGGGGGCAGTCACACAGGGAAGAAACTTCCAAGGACTATGGTCGAGTCAGGAGACTTCCCTTCACATAAATATTCTGGAACTAAGGGCCATCTACAATGCCCTAAGTCAAGCAAAATCCCTGCTCCTACACCAGCCGGTGCTGATCCAGTCAGACAACATCACGGCAGTCGCCCATGTAAATCGACAGGGCGGCACAAGAAGCAGGATGGCGATGGCGGAAGCCACAAGAATTCTCCGATGGGCGGAAAATCATGTACTAGCACTGTCAGCAGTGTTCATTCCGGGAGTGGACAACTGGGAAGCAGACTTCCTCAGCAGACACGACCTCCACCCGGGAGAGTGGGGACTTCATCCAGAAGTCTTCCAGATGCTGGTAAACCGTTGGGAAAAACCACAGGTGGACATGATGGCGTCCCGCCTCAACAAAAAGTTAAAAAGATATTGCGCCAGGTCAAGGGACCCTCAGGCGATAGCTGTGGACGCTCTAGTGACACCGTGGGTGTACCAGTCGGTTTATGTGTTCCCACCTCTGCCTCTCATACCAAAGGTATTGAGAATAATAAGAAAGCGAGGAGTAAACACCATTCTCGTGGTTCCGGATTGGCCAAGACGAGCGTGGTACCCGGAACTTCAAGAGATGCTCTCAGAGGACCCGTGGCCTCTACCGCTCAGACAGGACCTGCTACAACAGGGGCCCTGTCTGTTCCAAGACTTACCGCGGCTGCGTTTGACGGCATGGCGGTTGAACACCGGATCCTAAAGGAAAAGGGTATTCCGGAAGAAGTCATTCCTACGCTTATTAAGGCCAGGAAAGATGTTACGGCAAAGCATTATCACCGCATATGGCGGAAATATGTTGCATGGTGCGAGGCCAAAAAGGCCCCAACAGAGGAATTTCAACTAGGTCGATTTCTGCATTTCCTGCAAGCAGGAGT
Organism: Pseudophryne corroboree; assembly: GCF_028390025.1. Lineage (NCBI taxonomy): Eukaryota > Metazoa > Chordata > Amphibia > Anura > Myobatrachidae > Pseudophryne > Pseudophryne corroboree. Next base: position 173,733,102 of record NC_086450.1, on the reverse strand, counting down.
GAATATGGGCCTAAAATTAGGCTCCATTAAAGTACAGATCTCGGCTCTGTCGATTTTCTTTAAAAAAAAACTAGCTTCAGTACCTGAAGTTCAGGCATTGTGAAAGGAGTGCTGCATATTCAGCCCCCATTTGTGCCTCCTGTGGCACCTTGGGATCTCAACGTGATGTTGAGTTTCTTAAAATCACATTGGTTTGAGCCACTAAAAACCGTGGATCTGAAATATCTCACGTGGAAAGTGGTTATGTTATTGGCCCTGGCTTCAGCCAGGCGAGTATCAGAATTGGCGGCTTTATCATGTAAAAGCCCTTATCTGATTTTCCATATGGATAGGGCAGAATTGAGGACTCGTCCCCAGTTTCTCCCTAAGGTGGTGTCAGCGTTTCACCTGAACCAGCCTATTGTGGTGCCTGCGGCTACTAAGGATTTGGAGGACTCCAAGTTGCTAGACGTTGTCAGGGCCCTGAAAATATGTTTCCAGGACGGCTGGAGTCAGAAAATCTGACTCGCTGTTTATCCTGTATGCACCCAACAAGCTGGGTGCTCCTGCTTCTAAGCAGTCTATTGCTCGCTGGATTTGTAGTACAATTCAGCTTGCACATTCTGTGGCAGGCATGCCACAGCCAAAATCTGTAAATGCCCATTCCACAAGGAAGGTGGGCTCATCTTGGGCGGCTGCCCGAGGGGTCTCGGCTTTACAACTTTGCCGAGCAGCTACTTGGTCAGGGGCAAACACATTTGCAAAATTCTACAAATTTGATACCCTGGCTGAGGAGGACCTGGAGTTCTCTCATTCGGTGCTACAGAGTCATCCGCACTCTCCCGCCCGTTTGGGAGCTTTGGTATAATCCCCATGGTCCTTACGGAGTCCCCAGCATCCACTAGGACGTCAGAGAAAATAAGAATTTACTCACCGGTAATTCTATTTCTCGTAGTCCGTAGTGGATGCTGGGCGCCCATCCCAAGTGCGGATTGTCTGCAATACTTGTAAAAAGTTATTGTTAACTAAAGGGTTATTGTTGAGCCATCTGTTGAGAGGCTCAGTTGTTTTCATACTGTCAAACTGGATATAGTATCACGAGTTGTACGGTGTGATTGGTGTGGCTGGTAAGAGTCTTACCCGGGATTCTAAATCCTTCCTTATTATGTCTGCTCGTCCGGGCACGGTGTCCTAACTGAGGCTTGGAGGAGGGTCATAGTGGGAGGAGCCAGTGCACACCAGGTAGTCATAAATCTTTCTAGAGTGCCCAGCCTCCTTCGGAGCCCGCTATTCCCCATGGTCCTTACGGAGTTCCCAGCATCCACTACGGACTACGAGAAATAGAATTACCGGTGAGTAAATTCTTATTTTTTCCTGTGGGGAACAATAGGATTTATGTGGGGGGAATAATGTGAAAAATTCATGTGGGGAGCAATAGGATTTACGTAGGGAGCAACATGATTTATGTGGGGAGCAATGTGATTGTTTTTTCTGTGTAGGCCAATGTATGTGTGTTGTTCTTTTAACTGTGAGGGCCAATGTGTGTGTTTTTGTTTTTTTCTGTGGGGAACTGATGGTGCGCCTTGGCAATTTTAAAATATTGTTTGGTGTGCCGCGAGTAAAAAAAAAAAGGTTGAAAATCACTGCCGTAGAGGTTGCTGGGCGCCCCTCCCAGTGCGGACTAAATTCTGCAAGACTTGTATATAGTTTTTGCTTACATAAGGGTTATGTTACAGTTTTGATCAGTCTCTGGCTGATGCTGTTTTGTTTCATACTGTTAACAGGTTAGTATATTCCATGTTCTATGGTGTGGGCTGGTATGAATCTTGCCCTTAGATTAACAAAATCCTTTCCTCGTACTGTCCGTCTCCTCTGGGCACAGTTTCTCTAACTGAGGTCTGGAGGAGGGGCATAGAGGGAGGAGCCAGTGCACACCCATTCTAAAGTTCTTTATAGTGCCCATGTCTCCTGCGGAGCCCGTCTATACCTCATGGTCCTTACGGAGTCCCCAGCATCCTCTACGGACTAGGAGAAAAAGATTTACCGGTAGGTTTAAATTCTTTTCTCTGACGTCCTAGTGGATGCTGGGAACTCCGTAAGGACCATGGGGAATAGCGGGCTCCGAAGCAGGCTGGGCACTCTAGAAAGATTTATGACTACCTGGTGTGCACTGGCTCCTCCCACTATGACCCTCCTCCAAGCCTCAGTTAGATTTTGTGCCCGGCCGAGGTTGGATGCACACTAGGGGCTCTCCTGAGCTCTTAGAAAGAAAGATAGACTTAGGTTTTTTATTTTCAGTGAGACCTGCTGGCAACAGGCTCACTGCAGCGAGGGACTAAGGGGAGAAGAAGCGAACTCACCTGCTTGCAGCCGGATTGGGCTTCTTAGGCTACTGGACACCATTAGCTCCAGAGGGATCGACCGCAGGCCCAGTCCTTGGTGTTCGGTCCCGGAGCCGCGCCGCCGTCCCCCTTACAGAGCCAGAAGCAAGAAGAGGTCCGGAAAATCGGCGGCAGAAGACATCAGTCTTCTCCAAGGTAGCGCACAGCACTGCAGCTGTGCGCCATTGCTCCTCACACACACTTCACACTCCGGTCACTGAGGGTGCAGGGCGCTGGGGGGGGGGGCGCCCTGAGAAGCAATTATAACACCTTGGCTGGCAAAAATACCACAATATATAGCCCTAGAGGCTATATATGTGGAAAATACCCCAGCCAGAATCCAGAAAAAAGCGGGAGAATAGGCTGCGGAAAAGGGGCGGAGCTATCTCCTGCAGCACACTGGCGCCATTTCTCCTTCACAGATCCACTGGAAGGAAGCTCCCTGGCTCTCCCCTGCAGTCTACACTACAGAAAAGGGTAAAAAAAGAGAGGGGGGGCACTAAATTTAGGCGCTGTATAAATTATATAGAAAAAGCAGCTATAGGGGACATAACTCAGTTAGTCCCTGCATTATATAGCGCTCTGGTGTGTGCTGGCATACTCTCACTCTGTCCCCCCAAAGGGCTTTTGTGGGTCCTGTCCTCTATTGGAGCATTCCTTGTGTGTGTGCGGTGTCGGTACGGCTGTGTCGACATGTTTGATGAGGATAATGATGTGGAGACGGAGCAGATGCCTTTAGAAGGGATGTCACCCCCTGCGGGGCAGACACCTGAGTGGTTGAGCTTATGGAAAGAAATGAGTGCACGTATAGACTCCTTACATAAGAAATTTGACGACATGCCAAATGTGGGACAGCCGACTTCTCAGCTCGTGCCTGCCCAGGCGTCGCACAGGTCATCAGGGGCTCTAAAACGCCCGCTACCTCAGACCGCAGACCCAGATGTCGACACTGATACTGACACCAGTGTCGACGACGATGAGTCTAATCTGATGCCCACTAAGGCCATTCACTGCATGATTGAGGCAATGAAAGAGGTGTTACACATTTCTGATATAAATACAGGTACCACTAAAAAGGGTATTATGTTTGGGGAGAAAAAACTACCCGTAGTTTTTCCCCCATCAGATGAATTAAATGAAGTGTGTGAAGAAGCGTGGGCTTTCCCTGATAAAAAATTGGTAATTCCTAAGAAGGTACTAATGGCGTTCCCTTTCCCGCCAGAGGATAGGTCACGTTGGGAAACACCTCCTAGGGTGGATAAAGCGCTCACACGTTTGTCAAAATAGGTGGCACTACCGTCTCCGGATACGGCCGCCCTCAAGGAACCTGCTGATAGAAAGCAGGAGGCGATCCTGAAGTCTGTATATACACACTCAGGCATTATACTTAGGCCAGCTATTGCGTCAGCTTGGATGTGCAGTGCTGCCGCTGCTTGGTCAGATAAACTGTCAGAAAATATTGACACATTAGACAGAGACACGATCCTGTTAACCATAGACCATATAAAAGACTCAGTCTTATATATGAGAGATGCACAGAGGGAAATCTGCTGACTGGCATCAAAAGTTAGTGCATTGTCCATTTCTGCTAGGAGAGGCTTATGGACTCGCCAGTGGACAGGAGATGCAGATTCTAAAAGGCACATGGAAGTGTTGCCATATAAGGGTGAGGAATTATTTGGGGATGGTCTCTCGGACCTAGTTTCCACAGCAACGTCTGGGAAGTCAGCATTTTTACCCCATGTCCCCTCACAGCCTAAGAAAGCGCCGTTTTATCAGGTTCAGTCCTTTCGGACCCAGAAAAACAGGCGTGGAAAAGGCGGGTCTTTTCTATCCAGAGGCAGAGGTAGGGGAAAAAGGCTGCAACAAACAGCAGGTTCCCAGGAGCAAAAGTCCTCCCCCGCTTCTTCTGCCAAGTCCGCCGCATGACGGTGGGGCTCCACAGGCGGAGCCTGGTACGGTGGGGGGCCGCCTCAAGAATTTCAGCGATCAGTGGGCTCGCTCACAGGTGGATCCCTGGATCCTTCAAATAGTATCTCAGGGGTACAAACTGGAATTCGAGGCGTCTCCACCCCACCGGTTCCTAAAATCTGCCTTGCCGATTGCTCCCTCAGACAGGGAGGCGGTGCTAGCGGCAATTCACAAGCTGTATTCCCAGCAGGTGATAATCAAGGTACCCCTACTTCAACAAGGCCGGGGTTACTATTCCACAGTATTTGTGGTACTGAAACCGGACGGTTCGGTGAGACCCATTTTAAATTTGAAATCCTTGAACACATACATAAAAAAAATTCAAGTTCAAGATGGAATCGCTCAGGGCGGTTATTGCGAGCCTGGAAGAGGGGGATTACATGGTATCCCTGGACATCAAGGATGCTTACTTGCATGTCCCCATTTACCATCCTCACCAGGAGTACCTCAGATTTGTGGTACAGGATTGCCATTACCAATTCCAGACGCTGCCGTTTGGACTGTCCACGGCACCGAGGGTATTTACCAAGGTTATGGCGGAAATGATGATACTCCTTCGAAAAAAGGGAGTTTTAATTATCCCGTACTTGGACGATCTCCTAATAAAAGCGAGGTCCAAGGAACAGTTGTTGGTGGGAGTAGCACTATCTCAGGAGGTGCTGCACCAGCACGGCTGGATTCTGAATATCCCGAAGTCACAGCTGGTTCCGACGACACGACTACTGTTCCTGGGTATGATTCTGGATACAGTCCAGAAGAAAGTGTTTCTCCCGGAGGAGAAAGCCAGGGAGTTGTCATCTCTAGTCAGAGACCTCCTGAAACCAAAAGAGGTATCAGTGCATCGCTGCACGCGGGTCCTGGGAAAGATGGTGGCTTCTTACGAAGCAATTCCCTTCGGCAGGTTCCATGCCAGAATTTTTCAGTGGGACCTGTTGGACCAGTGGTCCGGATCGCATCTTCAGATGCATCGCTTGATAACCCTGTCTCCGAGAACCAGGGTGTCTCTACTGTGGTGGCTGCAGAGTGCCCATCTTCTAGAGGGCCGCAGGTTCGGCATACAGGACTGGGTCCTGGTGACCACGGATGCCAGCCTTCGAGGCTGGGGGGCAGTCACACAGGGAAGAAACTTCCAAGGACTATGGTCAAGTCAGGAGACTTCCCTTCACATAAATATTCTGGAACTAAGGGCCATCTACAATGCCCTAAGTCAAGCAAAATCCCTGCTCCTACACCAGCCGGTGCTGATCCAGTCAGACAACATCACGGCAGTCGCCCATGTAAATCGACAGGGCGGCACAAGAAGCAGGATGGCGATGGCAGAAGCCACAAGAATTCTCCGATGGGCGGAGAATCATGTACTAGCACTGTCAGCAGTGTTCATTCCGGGAGTGGACAACTGGGAGGCAGACTTCCTCAGCAGACACGACCTCCACCCGGGAGAGTGGGGACTTCATCCAGAAGTCTTCCAGATGCTGGTAAACCGTTGGGAAAAACCACAGGTGGACATGATGGCGTCCCGCCTCAACAAAAAGTTAAAAAGATATTGCGCCAGGTCAAGGGACCCTCAGGCGGTAGCTGTGGACGCTCTAGTGACACCGTGGGTGTACCAGTCGGTTTATGTGTTCCCTCCTCTTCCTCTCATACCAAAGGTATTGAGAATAATAAGAAAGAGAGGAGTAAACACCATTCTCGTGGTTTCCGGATTGGCCGAGACGAGCGTGGTACCCGGAACTTCAAGAGATGCTCTCAGAGGACCCGTGGCCTCTACCGCTCAGACAGGACCTGCTACAGCAGGGGCCCTGTCTGTTCCAAGACTTACCGCGGCTGCGTTTGACGGCATGGCGGTTGAACACCGGATCCTAAAGGAAAAGGGTATTCCGGAAGAAGTCATTCCTACGCTTAAGGCCAGGAAAGATGTTACGGCAAAGCATTATCACCGCATATGGCGGAAATATGTTGCATGGTGCGAGGCCAAAAAGGCCCCAACAGAGGAATTTCAACTAGGTCGATTTCTGCATTTCCTGCAAGCAGGAGTGAATATGGGCCTAAAACTAGGCTCCATTAAAGTACAGATCTCGGCTCTGTCGATTTTCTTTCAAAAAGAACTAGCTTCAGTGCCTGAAGTTCAGACGTTTGTGAAAGGAGTGCTGCATATTCAGCCCCCATTTGTGCCTCCTGTGGCACCTTGGGATCTCAACGTGATGTTGAGTTTCTTAAAATCACATTGGTTTGAACCACTAAAAACCGTGGATCTGAAATATCTCACGTGGAAAGTGGTCATGTTATTGGCCTTGGCTTCAGCCAGGCGAGTGTCAGAATTGGCGGCTTTATCATGTAAAAGCCCTTATCTGATTTTCCATATGGATAGGGCAGAATTGAGGACTCGTCCCCAATTTCTCCCTAAGGTGGTGTCAGCGTTTCACCTGAACCAGCCTATTGTGGTGCCTGCGGCTACTAAGGATTTGGAGGACTCCAAGTTGCTAGACGTTGTCAGGGCCCTGAAAATATGTTTCCAGGACGGCTGGAGTCAGAAAATCTGACTCGCTGTTTATCCTGTATGCACCCAACAAGCTGGGTGCTCCTGCTTCTAAGCAGTCTATTGCTCGCTGGATTTGTAGTACAATTCAGCTTGCACATTCTGTGGCAGGCCTGCCACAGCCAAAATCTGTGAATGCCCATTCCACAAGGAAGGTGGGCTCATCTTGGGCGGCTGCCCAAGGGGTCTCGGCTTTGCAACTTTGCCGAGCAGCTACTTGGTCAGGGGCAAACACGTTTGCAAAATTCTACAAATTTGATACCCTGGCTGAGGAGGACCTGGAGTTCTCTCATTCGGTGCTGCAGAGTCATCCGCACTCTCCCGCCCGTTTGGGAGCTTTGGTATAATCCCAATGGTCCTTACGGAGTTCCCAGCATCCACTAGGACGTCAGAGAAAATAAGAATTTACTCACCGGTAATTCTATTTCTCGTAGTCCGTAGTGGATGCTGGGCGCCCATCCCAAGTGCGGATTGTCTGCAATACTTGTAAATAGTTATTGTTAACTAAAGGGTTATTGTTGAGCCATCTGTTGAGAGGCTCAGTTGTTTTCATACTGTCAAACTGGATATAGTATCACGAGTTGTACGGTGTGATTGGTGTGGCTGGTAAGAGTCTTACCCGGGATTCTAAATCCTTCCTTATTATGTCAGCTCGTCCGGGCACAGTATCCTAACTGAGGCTTGGAGGAGGGTCATAGTGGGAGGAGCCAGTGCACACCAGGTAGTCATAAATCTTTCTAGAGTGCCCAGCCTCCTTCGGAGCCCGCTATTCCCCATGGTCCTTACGGAGTTCCCAGCATCCACTACGGACTACGAGAAATAGAATTACCGGTGAGTAAATTCTTATTATTTTTACCCTCTTGAGTGATATGGTTTGCAAAATCGCCCAGTGTGTATGCTGCTGACGATGGCCGATGCACGCTCGCAGGTGTCGTTAACGACCCCCTCCGTCGTCTGTACACGCATCTCAAGCTGAAGATATCGCCGGATGCTGCATTTTTTGACCGGCGGCATGATGTCACTCATTCCAAAGGTGATAAAAAATTATAAGAAGAACAAGGGTTCAGGCGATCCTCATTGTTCCGGATTGGCCAAAAAGGGCCTGGTATCCAGATCTTCAGGAGTTGCTCGTAGAAGATCCCTGGCATCTTCCTCTTCGGGAGGACCTGTTACAACAGGGGTCGTGCGTGTATCAGGACTTACCGCGGCTGCGTTTGACGGCGTGGTGCACTGTCTGCAGCCCGGCCCAGGATTGGAAATACTAGGTGATATCGCTCCTGGAGTGAATCGCCTAGTATGTACGGGCCTTAACTAAGATCCGCGCTTTCCTTTTGGAACAATGTAATGTGATTCAAGTGATGAACAACTTGGGCCTTATTTACTGTTTCAGCCTTTTTACATGTACTTTTTTTTTTTTTTTTTTTTTTTTGTCGTGGTGCAAGATATGGATAATACTGAACAGAACATTTTGCCATGGCACAGAGTTCACTTGCGCTTTTGAAAGTTCTTTTGGCTCGATTCAATTCTGCACGGATGGAATAGTGCCGGAAATTAGCTCCCGGTGCTATCCACTTTAGCAAGCGGTTATGTTGGGAAAGGCCAGTTGTCATGGACTAAACAGTGTGTTTTGGCACGAGAACCGGTATCCTCCGTTTAAAGTGCCCAGCGCGATGTTTCTGCTGCACTAAGGGCGGAAGTCTGCATCATGCCAGCAAGATGCAGGAAGAAATCCTCTCGTCGGGAGTTAGTGTGCTGAACCGAATAACACCGGGAGCTAATTCCCGGCGCTATTCAACCCGCGCAGAATTTAATTGAGCCCTTTGTTGTTTAGGGCGTTTGACCTGTTGTGCATACTCTATGGACGCGTTGATTATTATTGTAGGTCTTCTGTTCAGTGACTCAATAGGCGTCACTATTTCAGGTAATTTAAAGACAGGTAAGTAATGTAACAAAGCAATGAGAAGCTAGTCAGATGCTTGGTTGCATAAGGAGATGAATCCGTAACAGAAAGAAAGAAGTAGTAATGCCGCTTATAGGTAATTGGTACGGCCTCATGTAGAATACTGTTTATTTCTGGAAGCCATATCTCCAGAAGGATAAAAATACATTAGCCTACAAAGAAGGGCAACTAAAATGGTGCATGGCCTACATTGCAAAGCTTTCCTGGAAAGACTAAAAGATTTTAATAGGTATAGTTTGGAGAAGGGAAAGGGGGTCATGATCGTTTCTATCATGTTCACTGTTGATAGAAAGGGTGATACAGGAGGGAGACATTCTTCAAAGGAAGAAAAGTATTAGAACACAAGGACATGCACTGAAACTGAAGGGTGGTACACTACAGCTCATTCATTTCAATACACCCACAGATTCATCGACTTCTCTGTGAAGGGTGAACTTGATACGTGTGTTTTGCACAGAAAGAGGCCACTCGCGGGTGACAAGGCTATATGCCCCATAATCACGCCCCTAATTTCGGGCACGTAGCTGCACAAAGGTCCCTCTTCCCGAGGTTAAGATGTATACTAGGGACGTTTGTTTACAGCTGGGTAATGGGCATGATTCATGTTTGTAAGTAAAGCAAAAAGGCAAGAATCTGTGTAAAACCATGTTGCACTGCAGGTACATGTACAGAGAGCTTTAGATTTGGGTGTGTTCAAACTGAAATCTAAATTGTAGTTTAAAAATAGAGCTATCTAACATTTGTGGGCTACAAGCAAAAGCAGCCAGTATTTACCCTGCACGGAAAAAATATAACTCAACCAAATCTCAATCTCTCTGCACATGTTACATCTGCCAGACAAGCAGTGCAACATGGTTTTCTCTATCGTCCTTGTGGATGCTGGGGTTCCTGAAAGGACCATGGGGAATAGCGGCTCCGCAGGAGACAGGGCACAAAAAGTAAAGCTTTCCGATCAGGTGGTGTGCACTGGCTCCTCCCCCCATGACCCTCCTCCAGACTCCAGTTAGATTTTTGTGCCCGGCCGAGAAGGGTGCAATCTAGGTGGCTCTCCTAAAGAGCTGCTTAGAGAAAGTTTAGCTTAGGTTTTTTATTTTACAGTGAGTCCTGCTGGCAACAGGATCACTGCAACGAGGGACTTAGGGGAGAAGGAGTGAACTCACCTGCGTGCAGGATGGATTGGCTTCTTGGCTACTGGACATCAGCTCCAGAGGGACGATCACAGGTACAGCCTGGATGGTCACCGGAGCCGCGCCGCCGGCCCCCTTGCAGATGCTGAAGTAAGAAGAGGTCCAGAATCGGCGGCTGAAGACTCCTGCAGTCTTCTAAAGGTAGCGCACAGCACTGCAGCTGTGCGCCATTTTCCTCTCAGCACACTTCACACGGCAGTCACTGAGGGTGCAGGGCGCTGGGAGGGGGGCGCCCTGGGAGGCAAATGAAAACCTTTTTTGGCGAAAAATACCTCACATATAGCCCCCAGAGGCTATATGGAGATATTTAACCCCTGCCAAGATTCACTAAATAGCGGGAGACGAGCCCGCCGAAAAAGGGGCGGGGCCTATCTCCTCAGCACACAGCGCCATTTTCTCTCACAGAAAGCCTGGAGAGAAGGCTCCCAGGCTCTCCCCTGCACTGCACTACAGAAACAGGGTTAAAACAGAGAGGGGGGGCACTGATTTTGGCGATATTGAGATATATATAAAGATGCTATAAGGGAAAACACTTATATAAGGTTGTCCCTATATAATTATAGCGTTTTGGTGTGTGCTGGCAAACTCTCCCTCTGTCTCCCCAAAGGGCTAGTGGGTCCTGTCCTCTGTCAGAGCATTCCCGGTGTGTGTGCTGTGTGTCGGTACGTGTGTGTCGACATGTATGAGGACGATGTTGGTGAGGAGGCGGAGAAATTGCCTGTAATGGTGATGTCACTCTCTAGGGAGTCGACACCGGAATGGATGGCTTATTTAGGGAATTACGTGAGAATGTCAACACGCTGCAAGGTCGGTTGACGACGTGAGACGGCCGACAAACTATTAGTACCGGTCCAGGCGTCTCAGAAACACCGTCAGGGGCGTTAAAAACGCCCATTTACCTCAGTCGGTCGACACAGACACAGACACGGACACTGAATCCAGTGTCGACGGTGAATAAACAAACGTATTTCTCATTAGGGCCACACGTTAAGGGCAATGAAGGAGGTGTTGCATATTTCTGATACTACAAGTACCACAAAAAAGGGTATTATGTGGGAGTGAAAAAACTACCTGTAGTTTTTTCTGAATCAGATAAAATAAAATGAAGTGTGTGATGATGCGTGGGGTTACCCCGATAGCAAATATTGGCGTTATACCCTTTCCCGCCAGAAATTAGGGCGCGTTGGGAAACACCCCTTAGGGTGATAAGGCGCTCACACGCTTATCAAGTGGCGTTACCGTCTCCAGATACGGCCGCCCTCAAGGAGCCAGCTGATAGGAAGCTGGAAAGATATCCTAAAAAGTATATACACACATACGGTGGTTATACTGCGACCAGCGATCGCCATCAGCCTGGAGATGCAGTGCTGGGTTGGCTTGGTCGGATTCCCTGACTGAAAATATTTTATTCATATAGAGCATTTAATAGGATGCATTCTATATATATATGTACGTGAGATGCACAGAGGGATATTTGCTCTCTGGCATCAAGATAAGTACGTTGTCCATATCACCCAGAAGATGTCATGGACACGACAGTGGTCAGGTGATACAGATCCCATACGGCACATGGAAGTATTGCCGTATAAAGGGAAGGAGTTAGTTGGGGTCGGTCCATTGGACCTGGGGACCACGGCAACAGCTGGGAAATCCAACCTTTTTACCCCAAGTTACATCTCAGCTGAAAAAGACACCGTCTTTTCAGCCTCAATCCTTCCTTTCCCATGAGGGCATGCAGGCAAAAGGCCAGTCATATCTGCCCAGACATAGAGGTAAGGGAAGTAGACTGCAGCAGGCAGCCCCTTCCCAGGAAAAGAAGTCCTCAGCATGACGCTGGGGCCATGCAAGCGGACTCAAGGTGGGGGGGTAGTCTCAAGAGTCTCAGCGCGCAGTGGGATCACTCGCAGGTTGACCCCTAGATAGTACAAGTATTATCCCAGGGGTACAGATTGGAGAGTCGAGACATCTTCTCCTCGCAGGTTTCTGAAGTCTGCTTTACCAACGGCTCCCTCCGACAGGGAGGCAGCATTGGAAAAAAATTCACAAGCTGTATATCCAGCAGGTGATAATCAAAGTACCCCTCCTACAACAAGGAAAAGGGTATTATTTTTCCACACTATATTGTGGTACTGACGCCAGACGGCTTGGTGAGACATAGTCTAAACTGAAATCTTTGAACACTTACATAAAAGGTTCAAATCGAGATGGAGTCACTCACAGCAGTGATAGCGAACCGAAAAAAAAAGGGGACTATATGGTGTCCCTGGACATCAAGGATTACCTCCATGTCCAAATTTGCCCTTCTCAACAAGGGTACCTCTGGTTCGTGGTACAGAACTGTCAATATCAGTTTCAGACGATGCCGTTTGAATTATCCACGGCACCCCGGGCCTTTTACCAAGGTAATGGCCGAAAAGATGTTTCTTCAAAGAAAAAAGGCATCTAAATTATCCCTTACTTGGACGATATCCTGAAAAGGGCAAGTTCCAGAGAACAGTTGGAGGTCGGAAGAGCACTATCTAAAGTAGTTCTACGACAGCACGACTGGATTCTAAATATTCCAAGAATCGCAGCTGTTTTCCGACGATACGTCTGCTGTTCCTAGGAATGATTCTGGGCATAGTCCAGAAAAAGGTGTTCCTCCGGGAGGAAAAAGCCAAGGAGTTATTCGACCTAGTCAGAAACCTCCTAAAACCAGGCCAAGTATCAGTGCATCAATGCACAGGAGTCCTGGGAAAAATGGTGGCTTCTTACGAAGCGATTCCATTCGGCAGATCTCAGGGGATTTGCTGGACGAATGGTCCGGATCGCATTTTCAGATGCATCAGCGGATAATCCTGTCTCCAAGGACAAGGGTGTCTCTTCTGTGGGGGCTGCAGAGTGCTCATCTTTTAGAGGGCAGCACACTCAGCATTCAGGACTGTGTTCTGGGGACCACGGATACCAGCCTGAGAGGCTGGGGAGTAGTCACACAGGGAAAAAATTTCCAAGGAAGTGTGGTCAAGTCTGGAGACTTCTCTCCACATGAATATACTGGAGCTAAGGGCAATTTACAATGCTCTGAGCCTAGGAAGACTCCTGCTTCAAAGTCAACCGGTGCTGATCCAGTAGGACATCATCATGGCGGTCGCCCACGTTATCAGACGGGGCGACACAAGAAGCAGGAGGGCAATGACAGCAAGGATTCTTCGCTGGGCGGAAAATCATGTGATAACACGGTCAGCAGTGTTCATTCCGGGAGTGGGCAACTGGGAAGATTTCCTCAGCATAAATGAATTCCACCCGGAAAAGTGGAAACTTAATCTGGAAGTTTCCACATGATTGTAAACCGTTGGGAAAGACCAAAGGTGGTTATGATGGCGTCCCACCTGAAGCGCCAGGTCAAGAGACACTCAGGCAATAGCTGGGACGCTCTGGTAACACCGTCGGTGTACCAGTCGGTGTATGTGTTCCATCCTCTGCTTTTCATACCCAATGTATTGAAAATGATAGGAAGGAGAGGAGTAAGAACTATACTCGTGGCTCCGGTTTGGCCAAGAAGGACTTGGTTCCCGGAACTTCAAGAGATACTAAGAAGGGTCTTGATTCGGCAAGAACCGTGTCTGTTCCGGGACTTACCGCAGCTGCGTTGACGCCAAGGCGGGTGAACGCCGGATCCTAAGGGAAAGAGGCATTCCGGAAGAGGTCATCCCTACCCTGGTCAGAGCCAGGAAGGAGGTGACCGCACAACATTATCACCACTTAGGTGAAAATATGTGCCAGGGTGTGAGTCCAGGAAGGCTCCACGGAAGAATTTCAACTAGGTTGATTTCTACATTTCCTGCAAACAGGAGTGTCTATGGGTCTCAAATTGGGTCCATTAAGGTTCAAATTTCGGCCTGTTGATTTTCTTCCAGAAAGAAATTGGCTTCAGTTCCTGAAGTCCAGAAGTTAAGGGAGTACTGCATATACAGCCCCTTTGATGTCTCCAGTGGCACTGGGCGATCTCAACGTAGTTTTGGGATTCCTAAAAAAATCACATTGGTTTAAACAACTCAAATCTGTGGATTTGATATATCTCACATGGAAAATGACCATGCTGTTGGTCCTGGCCTCGGCCAGGCGAGTGTCAGAATTGGCGGCTTTATCTCACAAAGCCATATCTGATTGTCCATTCGGACAGAGCAAAGCTGCGGACTCGTCCCCAGTTTCTCCTTAAGGTGGTGTCAGCGTTTCACCTGAACCAGCTTATTGTGGTACCTGCGGCTACTAGGGACTTGGAGGACTCCAAGTTGCTGGATGTTATCAGGGCCCTGAAAATATGTTTCCAGGACGGCTGGAGTCAGAAAATCTGACTCGCTGTTTATCCTGTATGCACCCAACAATGCTGGGTGCTTCTGCTTCTAAGCAGTCGATTGCTCGTGGGATTGGTAACACAATTCAACTTGCACATTCTGTGGCAGGCCTGCCACAGTCTAAATCTGTTAAGGCCCATTCCACAAGGAAGGTGGGCTCATCTTGGGCGGCTGCCCAAGGGGTCTCGGCTTTGCAACTTTGCCGAGCAGCTACTTGGTCAGGGGCAAACACGTTTGTAAAATTCTACAAATTTGGTACCCTGGCAAAAGAGGACCTGGAGTTCTCTCATTCGGTGCTGCAGAGTCATCCGCACTCTCCCGCCCGTTTGGGAGCTTTGGTATAATCCCAATGGTCCTTACGGAGTTCCCAGCATCCACTAGGACGTCAGAGAAAATAAGAATTTACTCACCGGTAATTCTATTTCTCGTAGTCCGTAGTGGATGCTGGGCGCCCATCCCAAGTGCGGATTGTCTGCAATACTTGTAAATAGTTATTGTTAACTAAAGGGTTATTGTTGAGCCATCTGTTGAGAGGCTCAGTTGTTTTCATACTGTCAAACTGGATATAGTATCACGAGTTGTACGGTGTGATTGGTGTGGCTGGTAAGAGTCTTACCCGGGATTCTAAATCCTTCCTTATTATGTCAGCTCGTCCGGGCACAGTATCCTAACTGAGGCTTGGAGGAGGGTCATAGTGGGAGGAGCCAGTGCACACCAGGTAGTCATAAATCTTTCTAGAGTGCCCAGCCTCCTTCGGAGCCCGCTATTCCCCATGGTCCTTACGGAGTTCCCAGCATCCACTACGGACTACGAGAAATAGAATTACCGGTGAGTAAATTCTTATTATTTTTACCCTCTTGAGTGATATGGTTTGCAAAATCGCCCAGTGTGTATGCTGCTGACGATGGCCGATGCACGCTCGCAGGTGTCGTTAACGACCCCCTCCGTCGTCTGTACACGCATCTCAAGCTGAAGATATCGCCGGATGCTGCATTTTTTGACCGGCGGCATGATGTCACTCATTCCAAAGGTGATAAAAAATTATAAGAAGAACAAGGGTTCAGGCGATCCTCATTGTTCCGGATTGGCCAAAAAGGGCCTGGTATCCAGATCTTCAGGAGTTGCTCGTAGAAGATCCCTGGCATCTTCCTCTTCGGGAGGACCTGTTACAACAGGGGTCGTGCGTGTATCAGGACTTACCGCGGCTGCGTTTGACGGCGTGGTGCACTGTCTGCAGCCCGGCCCAGGATTGGAAATACTAGGTGATATCGCTCCTGGAGTGAATCGCCTAGTATGTACGGGCCTTAACTAAGATCCGCGCTTTCCTTTTGGAACAATGTAATGTGATTCAAGTGATGAACAACTTGGGCCTTATTTACTGTTTCAGCCTTTTTACATGTACTTTTTTTTTTTTTTTTTTTTTTTGTCGTGGTGCAAGATATGGATAATACTGAACAGAACATTTTGCCATGGCACAGAGTTCACTTGCGCTTTTGAAAGTTCTTTTGGCTCGATTCAATTCTGCACGGATGGAATAGTGCCGGAAATTAGCTCCCGGTGCTATCCACTTTAGCAAGCGGTTATGTTGGGAAAGGCCAGTTGTCATGGACTAAACAGTGTGTTTTGGCACGAGAACCGGTATCCTCCGTTTAAAGTGCCCAGCGCGATGTTTCTGCTGCACTAAGGGCGGAAGTCTGCATCATGCCAGCAAGATGCAGGAAGAAATCCTCTCGTCGGGAGTTAGTGTGCTGAACCGAATAACACCGGGAGCTAATTCCCGGCGCTATTCAACCCGCGCAGAATTTAATTGAGCCCTTTGTTGTTTAGGGCGTTTGACCTGTTGTGCATACTCTATGGACGCGTTGATTATTATTGTAGGTCTTCTGTTCAGTGACTCAATAGGCGTCACTATTTCAGGTAATTTAAAGACAGGTAAGTAATGTAACAAAGCAATGAGAAGCTAGTCAGATGCTTGGTTGCATAAGGAGATGAATCCGTAACAGAAAGAAAGAAGTAGTAATGCCGCTTATAGGTAATTGGTACGGCCTCATGTAGAATACTGTTTATTTCTGGAAGCCATATCTCCAGAAGGATAAAAATACATTAGCCTACAAAGAAGGGCAACTAAAATGGTGCATGGCCTACATTGCAAAGCTTTCCTGGAAAGACTAAAAGATTTTAATAGGTATAGTTTGGAGAAGGGAAAGGGGGTCATGATCGTTTCTATCATGTTCACTGTTGATAGAAAGGGTGATACAGGAGGGAGACATTCTTCAAAGGAAGAAAAGTATTAGAACACAAGGACATGCACTGAAACTGAAGGGTGGTACACTACAGCTCATTCATTTCAATACACCCACAGATTCATCGACTTCTCTGTGAAGGGTGAACTTGATACGTGTGTTTTGCACAGAAAGAGGCCACTCGCGGGTGACAAGGCTATATGCCCCATAATCACGCCCCTAATTTCGGGCACGTAGCTGCACAAAGGTCCCTCTTCCCGAGGTTAAGATGTATACTAGGGACGTTTGTTTACAGCTGGGTAATGGGCATGATTCATGTTTGTAAGTAAAGCAAAAAGGCAAGAATCTGTGTAAAACCATGTTGCACTGCAGGTACATGTACAGAGAGCTTTAGATTTGGGTGTGTTCAAACTGAAATCTAAATTGTAGTTTAAAAATAGAGCTATCTAACATTTGTGGGCTACAAGCAAAAGCAGCCAGTATTTACCCTGCACGGAAAAAATATAACTCAACCAAATCTCAATCTCTCTGCACATGTTACATCTGCCAGACAAGCAGTGCAACATGGTTTTCTCTATCGTCCTTGTGGATGCTGGGGTTCCTGAAAGGACCATGGGGAATAGCGGCTCCGCAGGAGACAGGGCACAAAAAGTAAAGCTTTCCGATCAGGTGGTGTGCACTGGCTCCTCCCCCCATGACCCTCCTCCAGACTCCAGTTAGATTTTTGTGCCCGGCCGAGAAGGGTGCAATCTAGGTGGCTCTCCTAAAGAGCTGCTTAGAGAAAGTTTAGCTTAGGTTTTTTATTTTACAGTGAGTCCTGCTGGCAACAGGATCACTGCAACGAGGGACTTAGGGGAGAAGGAGTGAACTCACCTGCGTGCAGGATGGATTGGCTTCTTGGCTACTGGACATCAGCTCCAGAGGGACGATCACAGGTACAGCCTGGATGGTCACCGGAGCCGCGCCGCCGGCCCCCTTGCAGATGCTGAAGTAAGAAGAGGTCCAGAATCGGCGGCTGAAGACTCCTGCAGTCTTCTAAAGGTAGCGCACAGCACTGCAGCTGTGCGCCATTTTCCTCTCAGCACACTTCACACGGCAGTCACTGAGGGTGCAGGGCGCTGGGAGGGGGGCGCCCTGGGAGGCAAATGAAAACCTTTTTTGGCGAAAAATACCTCACATATAGCCCCCAGAGGCTATATGGAGATATTTAACCCCTGCCAAGATTCACTAAATAGCGGGAGACGAGCCCGCCGAAAAAGGGGCGGGGCCTATCTCCTCAGCACACAGCGCCATTTTCTCTCACAGAAAGCCTGGAGAGAAGGCTCCCAGGCTCTCCCCTGCACTGCACTACAGAAACAGGGTTAAAACAGAGAGGGGGGGCACTGATTTTGGCGATATTGAGATATATATAAAGATGCTATAAGGGAAAACACTTATATAAGGTTGTCCCTATATAATTATAGCGTTTTGGTGTGTGCTGGCAAACTCTCCCTCTGTCTCCCCAAAGGGCTAGTGGGTCCTGTCCTCTGTCAGAGCATTCCCGGTGTGTGTGCTGTGTGTCGGTACGTGTGTGTCGACATGTATGAGGACGATGTTGGTGAGGAGGCGGAGAAATTGCCTGTAATGGTGATGTCACTCTCTAGGGAGTCGACACCGGAATGGATGGCTTATTTAGGGAATTACGTGAGAATGTCAACACGCTGCAAGGTCGGTTGACGACGTGAGACGGCCGACAAACTATTAGTACCGGTCCAGGCGTCTCAGAAACACCGTCAGGGGCGTTAAAAACGCCCATTTACCTCAGTCGGTCGACACAGACACGGACACTGAATCCAGTGTCGACGGTGAATAAACAAACGTATTTCTCATTAGGGCCACACGTTAAGGGCAATGAAGGAGGTGTTGCATATTTCTGATACTACAAGTACCACAAAAAAGGGTATTATGTGGGAGTGAAAAAACTACCTGTAGTTTTTTCTGAATCAGATAAAATAAAATGAAGTGTGTGATGATGCGTGGGGTTACCCCGATAGCAAATATTGGCGTTATACCCTTTCCCGCCAGAAATTAGGGCGCGTTGGGAAACACCCCTTAGGGTGATAAGGCGCTCACACGCTTATCAAGTGGCGTTACCGTCTCCAGATACGGCCGCCCTCAAGGAGCCAGCTGATAGGAAGCTGGAAAGATATCCTAAAAAGTATATACACACATACGGTGGTTATACTGCGACCAGCGATCGCCATCAGCCTGGAGATGCAGTGCTGGGTTGGCTTGGTCGGATTCCCTGACTGAAAATATTTTATTCATATAGAGCATTTAATAGGATGCATTCTATATATATATGTACGTGAGATGCACAGAGGGATATTTGCTCTCTGGCATCAAGATAAGTACGTTGTCCATATCACCCAGAAGATGTCATGGACACGACAGTGGTCAGGTGATACAGATCCCATACGGCACATGGAAGTATTGCCGTATAAAGGGAAGGAGTTAGTTGGGGTCGGTCCATTGGACCTGGGGACCACGGCAACAGCTGGGAAATCCAACCTTTTTACCCCAAGTTACATCTCAGCTGAAAAAGACACCGTCTTTTCAGCCTCAATCCTTCCTTTCCCATGAGGGCATGCAGGCAAAAGGCCAGTCATATCTGCCCAGACATAGAGGTAAGGGAAGTAGACTGCAGCAGGCAGCCCCTTCCCAGGAAAAGAAGTCCTCAGCATGACGCTGGGGCCATGCAAGCGGACTCAAGGTGGGGGGGTAGTCTCAAGAGTCTCAGCGCGCAGTGGGATCACTCGCAGGTTGACCCCTAGATAGTACAAGTATTATCCCAGGGGTACAGATTGGAGAGTCGAGACATCTTCTCCTCGCAGGTTTCTGAAGTCTGCTTTACCAACGGCTCCCTCCGACAGGGAGGCAGCATTGGAAAAAAATTCACAAGCTGTATATCCAGCAGGTGATAATCAAAGTACCCCTCCTACAACAAGGAAAAGGGTATTATTTTTCCACACTATATTGTGGTACTGACGCCAGACGGCTTGGTGAGACATAGTCTAAACTGAAATCTTTGAACACTTACATAAAAGGTTCAAATCGAGATGGAGTCACTCACAGCAGTGATAGCGAACCGAAAAAAAAAGGGGACTATATGGTGTCCCTGGACATCAAGGATTACCTCCATGTCCAAATTTGCCCTTCTCAACAAGGGTACCTCTGGTTCGTGGTACAGAACTGTCAATATCAGTTTCAGACGATGCCGTTTGAATTATCCACGGCACCCCGGGCCTTTTACCAAGGTAATGGCCGAAAAGATGTTTCTTCAAAGAAAAAAGGCATCTAAATTATCCCTTACTTGGACGATATCCTGAAAAGGGCAAGTTCCAGAGAACAGTTGGAGGTCGGAAGAGCACTATCTAAAGTAGTTCTACGACAGCACGACTGGATTCTAAATATTCCAAGAATCGCAGCTGTTTTCCGACGATACGTCTGCTGTTCCTAGGAATGATTCTGGGCATAGTCCAGAAAAAGGTGTTCCTCCGGGAGGAAAAAGCCAAGGAGTTATTCGACCTAGTCAGAAACCTCCTAAAACCAGGCCAAGTATCAGTGCATCAATGCACAGGAGTCCTGGGAAAAATGGTGGCTTCTTACGAAGCGATTCCATTCGGCAGATCTCAGGGGATTTGCTGGACGAATGGTCCGGATCGCATTTTCAGATGCATCAGCGGATAATCCTGTCTCCAAGGACAAGGGTGTCTCTTCTGTGGGGGCTGCAGAGTGCTCATCTTTTAGAGGGCAGCACACTCAGCATTCAGGACTGTGTTCTGGGGACCACGGATACCAGCCTGAGAGGCTGGGGAGTAGTCACACAGGGAAAAAATTTCCAAGGAAGTGTGGTCAAGTCTGGAGACTTCTCTCCACATGAATATACTGGAGCTAAGGGCAATTTACAATGCTCTGAGCCTAGGAAGACTCCTGCTTCAAAGTCAACCGGTGCTGATCCAGTAGGACATCATCATGGCGGTCGCCCACGTTATCAGACGGGGCGACACAAGAAGCAGGAGGGCAATGACAGCAAGGATTCTTCGCTGGGCGGAAAATCATGTGATAACACGGTCAGCAGTGTTCATTCCGGGAGTGGGCAACTGGGAAGATTTCCTCAGCATAAATGAATTCCACCCGGAAAAGTGGAAACTTAATCTGGAAGTTTCCACATGATTGTAAACCGTTGGGAAAGACCAAAGGTGGTTATGATGGCGTCCCACCTGAAGCGCCAGGTCAAGAGACACTCAGGCAATAGCTGGGACGCTCTGGTAACACCGTCGGTGTACCAGTCGGTGTATGTGTTCCATCCTCTGCTTTTCATACCCAATGTATTGAAAATGATAGGAAGGAGAGGAGTAAGAACTATACTCGTGGCTCCGGTTTGGCCAAGAAGGACTTGGTTCCCGGAACTTCAAGAGATACTAAGAAGGGTCTTGATTCGGCAAGAACCGTGTCTGTTCCGGGACTTACCGCAGCTGCGTTGACGCCAAGGCGGGTGAACGCCGGATCCTAAGGGAAAGAGGCATTCCGGAAGAGGTCATCCCTACCCTGGTCAGAGCCAGGAAGGAGGTGACCGCACAACATTATCACCACTTAGGTGAAAATATGTGCCAGGGTGTGAGTCCAGGAAGGCTCCACGGAAGAATTTCAACTAGGTTGATTTCTACATTTCCTGCAAACAGGAGTGTCTATGGGTCTCAAATTGGGTCCATTAAGGTTCAAATTTCGGCCTGTTGATTTTCTTCCAGAAAGAAATTGGCTTCAGTTCCTGAAGTCCAGAAGTTAAGGGAGTACTGCATATACAGCCCCTTTGATGTCTCCAGTGGCACTGGGCGATCTCAACGTAGTTTTGGGATTCCTAAAAAAATCACATTGGTTTAAACAACTCAAATCTGTGGATTTGATATATCTCACATGGAAAATGACCATGCTGTTGGTCCTGGCCTCGGCCAGGCGAGTGTCAGAATTGGCGGCTTTATCTCACAAAGCCATATCTGATTGTCCATTCGGACAGAGCAAAGCTGCGGACTCGTCCCCAGTTTCTCCTTAAGGTGGTGTCAGCGTTTCACCTGAACCAGCTTATTGTGGTACCTGCGGCTACTAGGGACTTGGAGGACTCCAAGTTGCTGGATGTTATCAGGGCCCTGAAAATATAGTTTCCAGGTTGGCTGGAGTCAGGAAATCTGACTTGCTGTTTATCCTGTATGCACCCAACAATGCTGGGTGCTTCTGCTTCTAAGCAGTCGATTGCTCGTGGGATTGGTAACACAATTCAACTTGCACATTCTGTGGCAGGCCTGCCACAGTCTAAATCTGTTAAGGCCCATTCCACAAGGAAGGTGGGCTCATCTTGGGCGGCTGCCCGAGGGGTCTCGGCATTACAACTTTGCCGAGCAGCTACGTGGTCGGGGGAGAACACGTTTGTAAAATTCTACAAATTTGGTACCCTGGCAAAAGAGGACCTGGAGTTCTCTCATTCGGTGCTGCAGAGTCATCCGCACTCTCCCGCCCGTTTGGGAGCTTTGGTATAATCCCCATGGTCCTTTCAGGAACCCCAGCATCCACAAGGACGATAGAGAAAATAAGAATTTACTTACCGATAATTCTATTTCTCGGAGTCCGTAGTGGATGCTGGGCGCCCATCCCAAGTGCGGATTATCTGCAATACTTGTACATAGTTATTGCTAACTAAATCGGGTTATTGTTGTTGTGAGCCATCTTTTCAGAGGCTCCGCTGTTATCATACTGTTAACTGGGTTCAGATCACAGGTTGTACAGTGTGATTGGTGTGGCTGGTATGAGTCTTACCCGGGATTCAAAATTCCTCCCTTATTGTGTACGCTCGTCCGGGCACAGTACCTAACTGGAGTCTGGAGGAGGGTCATGGGGGGAGGAGCCAGTGCACACCACCTGATCGGAAAGCTTTACTTTTTGTGCCCTGTCTCCTGCGGAGCCGCTATTCCCCATGGTCCTTTCAGGAACCCCAGCATCCACTACGGACTCCGAGAAATAGAATTATCGGTAAGTAAATTCTTATTTTTTCCCAGTTGTGTGCTTATTTGCTTTTCTTACAACCTGAATCATGGGGAAAGTCTGATCCCTGAAAATAACCGAAGTATGCCTACAAGGTCACGAGGTGCTCTTAGTGATACTAGAATAATGCCCATTGCTGTTTTGAAACAGATTCATCAACACATGCACGTTGGAAGAATTCCGGTGTTCGTCTAGTATTGAACACTTGTGACATGTCAACTGGTCTCCTAAATGTCTCCCATGAAGAAGTTATCAATCGAAAAGCGCTCTGCCATAGTTGCTTTGAGAAATGTATGGCATACTTTGTGTGTGATTGCTCCTTTGGAGAAGATTTCTCTTGGTGTGCATGTGTACCCTCAAGATACACTAAACACTGTTATTGCCCACGACCTGTCAACCTCGAGTGACCACAAAACAGGAGGACTAGTTTAACAGAGTGTGCGCCAAACAGAACAGATTCCAAACAGCTCATCATGTCCGTGCTGTTCTTATGGAAACTAGGAAGAAAAGCGTACCAAACACCGCCAGTGGTTTGAAGGAATGTTACATCCTGAAAATCATCACTTAGACTCATAAATAAAAAGATGGGCTAAAAAGCACAGGAGCTGGACCACTAGTCAGTGGAAGAAGGTTCTTTTCACAGACGAATCAAAGTTTGAGGTGTTCTGGTCCAAAAGGCGCAAGTACGTTCACAGTGCGGCATCAGAGCACATGCTTCCAGCTTGCCGTCAGCCCACAGTCAAGCACAGAGATGGTCTTGAGAGGTTTCGGATGTTTGGTGCCGTTGGTGCCTTCATACTTGTGTTATGCCATCCCTTCCGGCACCCGCCTTGTTGGTTGTGGTTTCACACTACAGGAAACCAAAATATATCTGTAGTCTTTGCAGAAAGTATGTTCCATCAATGACAACAGGTGCTAAAGAACATGGTTTGGCCACCCCAGAGTCCTCATTGCAATTCAGTTAAATTATTTTGCGATCATCTGGACAGGTGTGTTCGAGATGTGCAAGTAACGAGCCAAAAATCACCTTTTGGGAGTTGCTACGTAAGTGGGCTGCAATTGGCACTGAAACTTTAGACAAATTGATCGAAAGGATGCCCCACGTTTTCGCTGCTGTCGCCAATAAGGTGGATACTTTTGAGAGAAAAATTTAAGGAAATGAAAACCCAATTTATTTATGAGCCATGTGTAAGAGTACAAAACATTCATCATTAATAGACTTGCTTTGTTTTTTTCATTACTTCCTGAAAAATCAACGATTTGTGTGGTGTAGTGAAATGAATGCGCTATATTGTAGGTTCTAAGATAATTTGAGAAATTACGTCACAGATAGGGTAGTGGATAATTGGAATAGCCTCCCATCAGAGGTGGTAGAGATTGGCATACGAGTACCCTTTCTATAAAGAGCTAATGATTAAATAGGGTGAGGTTACCAAAAGGATAAAAAAAAGGCAGGCTAGATGGACCAAGGGGTTCTGATCTGCTGTGAAATTCTGTGTACTTATGAATGTGGTCTTTTGTTTCTAGGCATACTTACAGCAAGCTCAAGAGCTGGTAATACTTGAAACTATACTGCTAGAGACCTTAGGTAAGTATTTTAAACCTGCTTGGGTGAATTGATGTATTTTCTATTTCTGTTTTTTATTGTGTGAACAAATTGAAGGTGATACTCTAGGTGAATGTGATACTGTAGGTGTATGAGGTATGCACGTGACACACACCATGGGAAAGATTTCTTTTCTCTTTCATAAATGGGTGGGGGACACTGGACAATGGGATTGTAGTAGGGCTATAGGAGCTGCCACTTAAATTAAAATCACTTTAAGCCTTTGCTCCTCCACTCCACACTCCTCGTAAGCCAGTGCGGTTTTATGACCCTCCAGAGTTGGGCATGTTTGTTTGGTTATGCTATTGCAGCCCTACTACATAAGGTGGGTACACACTTGGCGATAAATTCAGCAATGTCAGTAATTTTGACATTGACTGAGCTACGTCGTTTACTTTATTGCTAAGTGTGTATGCCGCCGACACTAAAGATGCGTGACCCCGCGGATCGTTAACGATCCTTGCTGTCATCCGTGCATGCAGCTCAATTTGGACTGTAGTCCAAAGATTGCATGCCCAGCCGCATTGTGACGTCACTGAGTTATAGCGTTTGCATATTGCTCAGTGTGTATGTGCTGCCGCTGACTGGCAGGGAAGGGAACACACTAGGCGACGTCGCTCATAGTGCATTTGCATAGTGTGTACCCATCCTTAGTTAGGTTTGTGTTTTGTTTTTAATACTGTTGTCCTTATTTTCTCTTACGTCCTAGAGGATGCGGGGGTCCACATTAGTACCATGGGGTATAGACTGTTCCACCAGGAGCCATTGGCTCTTTAAGAGTTTGAGTGTGTGGGCTGGCTACTCCCTCTATGCCCAAATCCCCCCCCAGTCTGTCGGGATCTCGAATCTCAGCCTGCATCATACCTCAGGCCAGTATAATCCTAGGAGGAGCAGGAAGATGACGCCATTGCGGGGGCAGAGCTTCTCAGAGCGGACCCAGCAGCTTTTCAGCGCCATTTTCCTGCCTGCACAGCGCTGTATAGGAAAAGAACCTAGTCCCTCCACATCAATCTCCAGCTATCCTACACGGTACCAGGGGGTTGTAGAAAGGGGAGAGGCTGCAAAACGGCTGTGTAACCTAATAAGGTACACAGCCAGCGCTTACAAAGGGTCTCCCTTTGTATAATAATAGCGCTGTGTGTGGGTTGGCTTCAATCTGTGTCTCTCTCTTGCCATTCTTGGGAGTGAAACTCTCTGTATCCCCTGTGTGAAGTGTCTGTGGTCACCACTAGAAATGTCCAGGGACTCTGTGTAATATGCTGCAGAGGTTATGTCCTCTCAGCATGATCCCATTCCATGTAATCAGGATAGCACTGGTTTAGCACATATTCCAGCAAGGGAGCAGGAATGGTTATTCCCTATCAAAACTATGATTTCTCAGATTTCAGATAGGGTTGCACAGAATTAATCTGCTACCCAGGTGCTGCAGAATATGGCTGTCTGGCCCAGTTCTGGTACCTCAGGTCTCCCTGCTATTTTCTCCCATATACGTCCTTTAGCACTATGCAGGATGACAAGGCTTGGGAAAACCCTGAGAAAAGATCCTAGATCCCTAAGAGGGTTCAGGTGGCATTTTCTTTCCCTGTTGAGGATAGGAAAAAATGGGAAAACCCGCCTATTGTTGACGCGTCAGTATCCAGACTTTCAAAAAAGGTGGTTTTGCCTGTTCCGGGATCTACCGCCTTGAAAGAGCCAGCGGATCGTAAGATTGATAATACGCTCAAGTCCATGTACACGGCTTCAGGGGCAATACTACGTCCCACTATTGCCAGTGCTTGGATTGCCAAAGCTATAGTAAAATGGTCGGACATCTTACTTGAAGATTTATGGTGGAATCCATGAAAGATCTAGGTTCAATGGCTGCAGGAATTTCTTCCATGTCGGTGTCAGCGTGGCGAGGACTGTGGCTACGTCAATGGTCTGCCGACGCAGAATCCAGGAAAGGTGTTGGGTCCCTACCGTATACTAGTCAGGCTCTCTTTGGGGAAGCGCTAGATGTGTGGATTTCCACGGCTACAGCGGGTAAGTCTCCTTTTCTTCCCTCGGCTACACCTGCTCCGAAGAAACCGTTTTCTTTGCCCGCATCTCAGCCCTTTCGGACTACGAAGCCCAGAAAGGCCAGGCCGTCCAACACCTTCTTTCGGGGAGGTAGGCCTAAGTCCAAGAAACCTGCTACGGCAGGTTCCCAGGAACAGAAACCTACTTCAGGTACACCAAAGTCCTCCGTATGACGGTGGACTACTGGTCTCGGAGGTGGGGCCAGTGGGAGCAAGACTCGGGCAGTTCAGTCACGTCTGGGTGTCATCCGGCCTGGGTGCTGGATGTTGTGTCCCAGGGGTACAGGCTGTAGTTTCAAAATCTCCCCCCTCACCGGTTTTTCAAATCAGGTTTACCAGCTCTGCTGGCGGACAGGGCAGTTCTGCAAGCCGCCGTCCAGAAGTTGGTGGAGTCACAAGTCATTGTGCCTGTACCACCTCATATGCACAACAAGGGTTACTATTCGAACCTTTTTGTGGTACCGAAACCGGATTGTTCGGTCAGGTCCATTCTGAACCTAAAATCACTGAACCCCTTTCTGAAGGAGTTCAAGATGGAGTCTCTAAGGGTGGTGATTTCGGGTCTGGAAGAGGGGGAATTCCTGGTATCCCTGGATATCAAGGATGCGTACCTCCACATCCCGATGTGGCTGCCACATCAGGCGTATCTCCGCTTTGCATTGTTGGACGGTCATTTCCAGTTCCAGGCCCTGCCATTTGGCCTCTCAACAGCACCGAGGGTGTTCACCAAGGTGATGGCAGAGATGATGGTTCTCCTTCGCAAGCAGGGGGTGAACATCATTCCATACCTGGACGATCTGATGATAAAGGCAGCGTCCAGGGAGAAACTATTGCGATCCATTGCTATTACGACCGCTCTCCTCAGAATCCACGGTTGGCTTCTGAACCTTCCAAAATTACACTTGGAACCAACCAGTAGGTTGTCGTTTCTGGGGATGATCCTCGACACGGAAGTACAGAGGGTATTTTTTCCACTGGAAAAGGCATTGGTGATACAAACAATGGTCCGGGATGTCCTGAAGCCAGCCCGGGTGTCTGTTCATCAGTGCATTCGCCTTCTGGGAAAGATGGTGGCCTCTTACGAGGCTCTCCAGTACGGAAGGTTTCATGCTCTGTCATTCCAACTGGATCTCCTGGACAAGTGGTCAGGATCTCATCTGCACATGCACCTGAGAATTCGTCTGTCGCCAAAGGCCAGGATTTCACTCCTCTGGTGGCTACCTTCTGGAGGGCTGCAGGTTCGGGGTTCAGAACTGGATCCTTCTAACCACGGATGCATGCCTCCGGGGCTGGGGCGCAGTCACTCAAGGTGGTCAATTCTGGAAGTCGGCCTACCGATCAACATTCTGGAACTAAGAGCCGTATACAACAGTCTACTTCAGGCGGGCCATTCAAGTGCAGTCGGACAATGTCACAAAAGTGGTCTACATAAACCGACAGGGCGGAACGAAGAGCAGAGCCGCAATGTCAGGTGTCAAGAATCCTCCTCTGGGCAGAAAAACACGCATTAGCGCTGTCAGCAATCTTTATAACGGGAGTAGACAACTGGGAAGCAGACTTCCTCAATAGACACTATCTCCATCCGGAGGTCTTCAAGGAAATAACAGACCTTTGGGGACTACCCCAAATAGACATGATGGCCCCTCGTCTCAACCAGAAGCTTCAGCGCTATTGTTCCAGGTCAAGGGACCCACAGGCAGTGGACGCCCTGGTGTCTCCGTGGGTGTTCCAGTCAGTGTACGTGTTTCCACCACTCCCACTCATCACAAGGATCCTAAAGCTCATAAGGAGAACAAGGGTTCGAGCGATCCTCATTGCTCCAGACTGGCCAAGAAGGACTTGGTATGCGGACCTTCTGGATCTACTACAAGAAGAGCTGTGGCCTCTTGCTCTTCAGAAGGACCTGTTGCAGCAGGGGCCGTTCGCCTTTCAAGACTTACCGCGGCTACGTTTGACTGCATCGAAGTTGAGCGCCTGATACTTGCTCGGAAGGGCATTCCGAAGAAGGGCATTCCTACCATGATACAGGCTAAGAAAAGGGTAACGTCTAAACAATACCATCGTATTTGGTAGAAATATGTCTCTTGGTGTGAATCCAAGACGTTTCCTACGGTAGTTTCATCTCGGACGTTTTCTCCTCTTCCTGCAAGCTGGTGTGGATATGGGCCTGAGGTTGGGATCTGTGAAGGTCCAGATTTCGGCCCTATCCATTTTCTTCCAGAAACAATTGGCTGCCCTCCCTGAGGTTGACTTTTTTGGAGGGAGTTCTGCACATCCAACCTCCCTTTGTACCGCCTACGGCGCCTTGGGACCTTAATGTGGTGTTGCAGTTCCTCCAGTCGGATTGGTTTGACCCTCTACAGGAGGAGCTTCTGCTAGACGCGTGTCTGAATTGGGGTGCTTCATCCTGTAAAAGCTCTTACTTGATCTTCCACAAAGATAGAGCTGAGCTCTGGACACGTCAGCAGTTTCTTCTGAAGGTTGTGTCGGCATTTCATATCAACCAACCTATTGTGGTGCCAGTGGCTACTGACTCCTCAATTACATCTAAGTCCTTGGATGTTGTGAGGGCTCTGAAGATATATGTGAAGAGGACTTCTCGTCACAGAAAGTCGGACCCTCTGTTTGTCCTATATGATCCCAAGAAAATTGGGTGTCCTGCTTCTAAGCAGACAATCTCTCGCTGGATTTGGTTCACTATCCAGCACGCTTATTCTACGGCAGGATTGCTGTGTCCAAAATCTGTTAAGGTCCACTCTTCTCGTAAGGTGGGCTCATCCTGGGCAGCTGTCTCGGCGTTGCAACTTTGCCGAGCGTCCGCTTGGTCTGGGTCGAACTTGTTTGCTAAGTTCTACAAGTTCAATACTTTGGCCTCTGATGATCTGAAGTTCAGTCAATCAGTTCTTCAGGTGCCTCCGCGCTCTCCCTCCGTTCTGGGAGCTTTGGTACATCCCCATGGTACTTATGTGGACCCCAGCATCCTCTACGACGTAAGAGAAAATAGTATTTTGGTTACCTACTGGTAAATCTTTCTCTGACGTCCTAGTGGATGCTGGGTACTCCTTAAGGACCATGGGGAATAGACGGGCTCCGCAGGAGACTGGGCACTCTTAAAAGAAAGATTAGGTACTATATCTGGTGTACACTGGCTCCTCCCTCTATGCCCCTCCTCCAGACCTCAGTTAGAATCTGTGCCCGGCCAGAGCTGGATGCACCTAGTGGGCTCTCCTGAGCTTGCTAGTAAAGAAAGTATTTATTAGGTTTTTTATTTTCAGTGAGATCTGCTGGCAACAGATTCACTGCTACGAGGGACTGAGGGGAGAGAAACAAACCTACCTGCTTGCAGCTAGCTTGTGCTTCTAAGGCTACTGGACACCATTAGCTCCAGAGGGATCGAACACAGGGCCCGACCTCGATCGTCCGTTCCCGGAGCCGCGCCGCTGTCCCCCTTGCAGAGCCAGAAGACGGAAGAACCAGGAGAAAATCGGCGGCTGAAGACTCCGGTCTTCAATAAGGTAGCGCACAGCACTGCAGCTGTGCGCCATTGCTCCCACAGCACACCACACGCTCCGGTCACTGGTGGGTGCAGGACGCTGGGGGGGGGCGCCCTGGGCTGCAATAAGTATACCTTTTGGCACAAAAAGCACATAATACAGTGTATAACACTGTATATGTGCAAAAAACCCCGCCATTAACATTATAAAAAGCGGGAGAAGCCCGCCGCTGAAGGGGCGGGGCTATCTTCCTCAGCACAGCCAGCGCCATTTTCTCTTCACAGCTCCGCTGGAAGGACGCTCCCCAGGCTCTCCCCTGCAGTATACACTACAAGAAGGGTAAAAAAGAGGGGGGGGGGGGGCACATAAATTTAGGCGCAAAAGGTGATATAAGCAGCTATTGGGGGAAATTCACTTTGTGTTAGTGTAAATCCCTCTGTTATATAGCGCTCTGGTGTGTGCTGGCATACTCTCTCTCTGTCTCCCCAAAGGACTTTGTGGAGTCCTGTCCTCAGTCAGAGCATTCCCTGTGTGTGTGTGTGTGTGTGTGTGTGCGGTGTGTGGTGTGTCGGTACAGCTGTGTCGACATGTTTGATGAGGACGCTTACGTGGAGGCGGAGCAGGAGCCGATAAGTGTGATGTCGCCCCCTGCGGTGCCGACACCAGAGTGGATGGATATGTGGAAGGTATTAACCGACAGTGTTAACTCCTTGCATAAAAGGTTCGATGACGTAACAGCTTTGGGACAGCCGGCATCTCAGCCCGCGCCTGCCCAGGCGTCTCAGAGGCCATCAGGGGCTCAAAAACGCCCGCTACCTCAGATGGCAGACACAGATGTCGACACGGAGTCTGACTCCAGTGTAGACGAGGATGAGACAAATGTACAGTCCACAAGGGCCATTCGATGCATGATTACGGCAATGAAAAATGTGTTGCACATTTCTGACATTAACCCGGTTACCACAAAAAAGGGTATTATGTTTGGGGAGAAAAAGCAGCCAGTGACTTTTCCCCCATCTGATGAATTAAATGAATTGTGTGAAGAAGCGTGGTGTTCCCCAGATAAGAAATTATCTTTCTAAAAGATTACTAATGGCGTACCCTTTCCCGCCAACGGACAGGTTACGTTGGGAAACATCCCCTAGGGTGGACAAGGCGCTCACACGCTTATCAAAAAAGGTGGCACTGCCGTCTCAGGATACGGCCGCCTTAAAGGAGCCTGCAGATAGAAAGCAGGAGGCTATCCTGAAGTCTGTGTATACACACTCAGGTACTATACTGAGACCTGCAATTGCTTCAGCATGGATGTGTAGTGCTGCAGCTGCTTGGTCTGATACCCTGTCAGATAACATTGATTCCCTTGACAGGGATACTATTTTGCGAACCATAGAGCTTATTAAAGACGTCGTCTTATATATGAGGGATGCACAGAGGGACATTTGCCGGCTGGCATCTAGAATTAATGCAATGTCCATTTCTGCCAGGAGAGTATTATGGACTCGGCAGTGGACAGGTGATGCTGATTCTAAAAGGCACATGGAGGTTTTGCCTTATAAGGGTGAGGAATTGTTTGGGGATGGTCTCTCGGACCTCGTATCCACAGCAACAGCTGGGAAGTCAAATTTTTTACCTCAGGTTCCCTCACAGCCTAAGAAAGCACCGATTTATCAAGTACAGTCCTTTCGGCCTCAGAAAGGCAAGCGGGTCAGAGGCGCGTCCTTTCTGCCCAGAGGCAGGGGTAGAGGGAAAAAGCTGCACCAGACAGCCAGTTCCCAGGAACAAAAATCCTCCCCTGCTTCCACTAAGTCCACCGCATGATGCTGGGGCTCCACAGGTGGAGCCAGGTGCGGTGGGGGCGCGTCTCCGGAACTTCAGCGACCAGTGGGTTCGCTCACAGGTGGATCCCTGGGTTCTACAAGTAGTATCTCAGGGATACAAGCTGGAGTTCGAGGCGTCTCCTCCTCGCCGTTACCTCAAATCAGCCTTGCCAGCTGCTCCCAAGGAAAGGGAGGTAGTACTGGCGGCAATTAACAAGCTGTACCTTCAGCAGGTGATAATCAAAGTTCCCCTCCTTCAACAGGGACGGGGTTACTATTCCACAATGTTTGTGGTACCGAAACCAGACGGTTCGGTGAGACCCATTCTAAATTTGAAATCCTTGAACACTTATATAAGGAAGTTCAAGTTCAAAATGGAATCGCTCAGGGCAGTTATTGCAAGCCTGGAAGAGGGGGATTTTATGGTGTCACTGGACATCACGGATGCTTACCTACATGTCCCCATTTACCCACCTCACCAGGAGTACCTCAGGTTTGTGGTACAGGACTGTCATTCCCAATTCCAGACGTTGCCGTTTGGTCTGTCCACGGCACCGAGGGTATTTACCAAGGTAATGGCCGAAATGATGATACTCCTTCGAAAGAAGGGAGTTATAATTATCCCGTACTTGGACGATCTCCTTATAAAGGCAAGGTCCAAGGAGCAGTTGTTAGTCGGAGTAGCACTATCTCGGAAAGTGTTACAACAGCACGGCTGGATTCTGAATATCCCAAAGTCGCAGCTGATTCCTACGACGCGTCTGCTGTTCTTGGGCATGATTCTGTACACAGAAGAAGGTGTTTCTCCCGGAGGAGAAGGCCCAGGAATTGTCATCTCTGGTCAGGGACCTCCTGAAACCAAAACAGGTGTCGGTGCATCACTGCACGCGAGTCCTGGGAAAGATGGTAGCTTCTTACGAAGCAATTCCCTTCGGCAGGTTCCATGCAAGGATCTTTCAGTGGGATCTGTTAGACAAGTGGTCCGGATCGCATCTTCAGATGCATCGGTTGATCACCCTGTGCCCGAGGGCCAGGGTGTCTCTGCTGTGGTGGCTGCAGAGTGCTCATCTTCTCGAGGGCCGCAGATTCGGCATTCAGGACTGGGTCCTGGTGACCACGGATGCAAGCCTCCGAGGTTGGGGGGCAGTCACTCAGGGAAGAAACTTCCAAGGACAGTGGTCGAGTCAGGAGACTTCCCTACACATAAATATTCTGGAACTAAGGGCCATTTACAATGCCCTGTGTCAAGCAGAACCCCTGCTTCAAAACCAACCGGTGCTGATTCAGTCAGACAACATCACGGCGGTTGTCCATGTAAACCGACAGGTCGGCACAAGAAGCAGGATGGCAATGGCAGAAGCCACAAGGATTCTTCGATGGGCGGAGAATCACGTGCTAGCACTGTCAGCAGTGTTCATTCCAGGAGTGGACAACTGGGAAGCAGACTTCCTCAGCAGGCACGACCTCCACCCGGGAGAGTAGGGACTTCATCCAGAAGTCTTCAAGCTGATTGTAAATCGTTGGGAAAGGCCACAGGTGGACATGATGGCGTCCCGCCTCAACAAAAAGGTAAAAAGATATTGCGCCAGGTCAAGGGACCCTCAGGCGATAGCTGTGGACGCTCTAGTGACACCGTGGGTATACCAGTCTGTTTGTGTTCCCTCCTCTTCCTCTCAAACCAAAGGTTCTGAGGATAATAAGAAAGAGAGGAGTAAGAACTATACTCATCGTTCCGGATTGGCCAAGAAGAACTTGGTACCCGGAACTACAAGAAATGATCTCAGGGGACCCTTGGCCTCTGCCGCTACAGCAGGGGCCCTGTCTGTTCCAAGACTTACCGCGGCTGCGTTTGACGGCATGGCGGTTGAACGCCGGATCCTAATGGAAAAGGGCATTACAGATGAAGTCATTCCTACGCTGATTAAAGCTAGGAAGGATGTGACAGCAAAACATTATCACCGCATATGGCGAAAATATGTTGCTTGGTGTGAGGCCAGGAAGGCCCCAACAGAGGAATTTCAGCTGGGTCGATTTCTGCACTTCCTACAGTCAGGAGTGACTATGGGCCTAAAATTGGGATCCATTAAAGTCCAGATTTCGGCCCTGTCTATTTTCTTTCAAAAAGAACTGGCTTCACTGCCTGAAATTCAGACGTTTGTTAAGGGAGTGCTGCATATTCAGCCCCCTTTTGTGCCTCCAGTGGCACCTTGGGATCTCAACGTTGTGTTGGATTTCCTAAAATCACATTGGTTTGAGCCACTTCAGACCGTGGAGTTGAAGTATCTCACGTGGAAGGTAGTCATGCTGTTGGCCTTGGCCTCAGCTAGGCGTGTGTCAGAATTGGCAGCTTTGTCCTGTAAAAGCCCATATCTGATTTTCCATATGGTCAGGGCAGAATTGAGGACTCGTCCCCAATTTCTCCCAAAGGTGGTATCCGCGTTTCATTTGAACCAACCTATTGTGGTGCCTGCGGCTACTCTGGACTTGGAGGATTCCAAGTTGCTGGACGTAGTCCGGGCCCTGAAAATCTATGTTTCCAGGACGGCTAGAGTCAGAAAAACTGACTCGCTGTTTATCCTGCATGCACCCAACAAGCTGGGTGCTCCTGCTTCAAAGCAGACTATTGCTCGCTGGATCTGTAGCACGATTCAACTTGCACATTCTGCGGCTGGACTGCCGCATCCTGAATCAGTAAAAGCCCATTCCACGAGGAAGGTGGGCTCTTCTTGGGCGGCTGCCCGAGGGGTCTCGGCTTTACCACTTTGCCGAGCTGCTACTTGGTCGGGATCAAACACTTTTGCAAAATTCTACAAGTTTGATACCCTGGCTGAGGAGGACTTTGAGTTTGCTCATTCGGTGCTGCAGAGTCATCCGCACTCTCCCGCCCGTTTGGGAGCTTTGGTATAATCCCCATGGTCCTTACGGAGTACCCAGCATCCAGCAAAATAAGTATTTACTCACCGGTAATTATATTTCTCGTAGTCCGTAGTGGATGCTGGGAGCCCGTCCCAAGTGCGGACTTTCTGCAATACATGTATATAGTTATTGCTTAACTATAGGGTTATTGTTATGAGCCATCTGTTGAATAAGGCTCAGTTGTTGTTCATACTGTTAACTGGGTATAGTTATCACAAGTTGTACGGTGTGATTGGTGTGGCTGGTATGAGTCTTACCCTGGATTCCAATCCTTTCCTAGTAATGTCAGCTCTTCCGGTCACAGTTTCCCTAACTGAGGTCTGGAGGAGGGGCATAGAGGGAGGAGCCAGTGCACACCAGATATAGTACCTAATCTTTCTTTTAAGAGTGCCCAGTCTCCTACGGAGCCCGTCTATTCCCCATGGTCCTTACGGAGTACCCAGCATCCACTACAGACTACGAGAAATAGAATTACCGGTGAGTAAATTCTTATTTTTTCTCGTAGTCCTTAGAAGATGCTGGGCGCCCGCCCAGCGCTTCGTTTTCCTGCAACCGTTATCTGGTTCAGTACCACTTTATTTAGTTATGTACTTCATTGTTACTTGGTAAGTACTGTTTCAGCAGTTGCTGAGTTTTTCAAGCTAGTTAGCTTGATGTGCCTTGTGAGCTGGTATGAATCTCGCCACTATCGGTGTTAAATCCTTCTCTCGAAGATGTCCGTCTCATCGGGCACAGTTTCTAAACTGAGTCTGGTAGGAGGGGCATAGAGGGAGGAGCCAGCCGACACTCTCAAACTCTTAAAGTGCCAATGGCTCCTGGTGGACCAGTCTATACACCATGGTACTAATGTGGACCCCAGCATCCTCTACGGACCACGAGAAAAGGATTTATCGATAGGTAACCAAAATCCTATTTTTGCTGTAGGTACTGTCCGCTGCAAGCAGTTGTAGGAAGCCAGTGAGGCTCACCATGCTTCAGCCTGCTGAACCGCGTGCTCTTGCGCTCCTGTCTCACAAAGACCGCCTGGACCCAGAGAACGGGAGCGCACTGTCACCCTGTTAGAGGGTGGAGAGTGACAGCTCTGTCCCATATGGCACCGCCATTTTGCTGGGCTTTGTGGGTGGCTTCCCTAACTGCTCTTCTGGCAGCAGGCGCAACCAGTGTTTTCCCTGGTACAAGGGGGGGAATAATGCTGGTTCCCAGAGTGTGACTGGCATGGTTCAGGGGTGCCGAGCCTTCCATCTCACAGGTGTGTGCAGTTCAGTGATCTCCTGAGGGTGCTCTGGCATTGCTAGTGTGACAGTGTCTCACACTGGACACAACAATCCCAGGCCCTCCCCAGCATTTAACTTGCCGGTGCTGGGCAGCTCCTGTTTCCTGCTGTGCACTTTATCTGCAGACACCATGCCTATGCGGTCTGCTTTTCTTGGGTGCCAAGCAGACTCTGAGGACTCCTTCGGCGGGAAGGCTAAGTACATGGGGTTTACCACTTTGTTTCCAGTGTCACTCTTTATTAATTTTTCTTCTCGCACCTGACTGCTTACAAAACGGCATAGTGGGTTGATGGGCCACTAAGGCTAATCTTTATAGCATTGTGGTTTCCGTGCATTCGCTATCCGGTGATATTGCTATGTGGACAGCTAGACCTGTTGCCTGCTGCATGT
Organism: Pseudophryne corroboree; assembly: GCF_028390025.1. Taxonomy (NCBI): domain Eukaryota; kingdom Metazoa; phylum Chordata; class Amphibia; order Anura; family Myobatrachidae; genus Pseudophryne; species Pseudophryne corroboree. The sequence goes on along the minus strand of NC_086450.1, from coordinate 173,696,882 downwards.
GGTCTGGCGCGGCCTTGAGACCTGTGTTTTTTTTTTTTTTTTTTTTTTTTCTGTGTTAAACAATAAAAAGATTTTTTTAAATAACACATGATGCCACTCTGCTGTCCACTATGCTCATTATGCTCTATGTGAGGTCAAGTGGATAAGTTAACTTGGGTGCTATGAGCTGTCATGCAGGGCCCGGTGATGTAGCGAGGTTGGGAGGTTCCGCGTTGACCTGTCTAAGCTGGTGTGGGCACAGGCACTCAGTCTGTTCCTGACACGGTGAACCTAGACTTGCCTCAGCGAGGTGATCGCATTAGAGTGGCTGCTGCACCCCATTACTCACTGGTGTAGTTCTTGACTTGGTGTCTACCGCCTTGGCGTCATGCCATGGTGTGCAAGACGTCCGGGTTTGACCGTGTTTCCACTTATTTGGAGCCTTTTTTCAGGGATCCTATGCTGCGCGTGGCACATAGAAGTCTTCCTTCTTTAGGCCATTGGAAGTTTTCGGATTAGTTTTCTCAAGAACAGGGCGCCCTTACGAAGGCTGTCTGCGTTCCACAGGGACACTGCCTGTCGCGGTGTGGCAGATCATTGCTGCAGCGTGCCACACTGTAGATTCCTTCTACTGAAGCGGAGGCTGTGGGTCCGTTCACGCATCAGCGCATGATGGTCGTTTTCCCTTTTCCATCAGATCTCTTGGATCTTATCTTGAAGGCCTGAAAGGTGTCAGATGGGGATCTCTCCATTCTTGGTTGCCGTTCATGGAGTACAAATGGAGGTCCGTTTTATTTGACGTAGTTTTATCCGATCTTTATTAGCCTCAGCATAGATGGCTCGAGCAAGAGGGACATTGGCCGTTGAGCTTGCTGTAGAGCTTCAGTGATTGGTCCGAGAAAACCCTGCTGGACATCAATTTCGCAATGCAGCTGAATGTGTCTGTGAAGCTGTGCAAGATGGTACCGGGGTATCTTAAGTTCGTCTGCACTAGTCTTGGCTTGGAAGGCCCTGTGGCTCGTGGCTCCGCACCTGGTATGCAGATTCAAAATCCATACATTCCTAGGAATCTTTCTTTTTGGGAGCATTCTGTTTGGGCATTCATTGGATACGGTTATGGTGGGCTACAGGTGAGTCAAGACTTTTTTTTTTTTTTTTCTTCTGGTGGCTGCCTGTAAATAACAGGGTTTACATTTCTGTGTTCTGTGCACTTCCTTTTGGGGCGGAGTGCTCACTATTGATCAGTCTGTATAGGCTATGCCTTCCCTGCCAGAACATATGTTCCTAAGCGCAGATTTCTGGTGCCTGGCATTTGGAGCCCTGCTTGACGGGGTTACGCTCCACCCAGTCCAGTTGCAAGTAAGCAGGCATTTGCTTTGGTTCAGGATAGTAGTTTTCAGACGCCTGGGTGCAGGGCATCATTTTCCCAAGTATCTTTGTTCCAAATCCAGCGCTGGAACAGATGCTGGGGTTTTATTCCAACTTATTTCCTGGTCGTAAGCTGAATGGCTCTTTGCTGCTAATCTTTTGTGGGTGGCTCATTTACACGTGGAATCTGTCATTGATCCACAGAATGGGGTAAACAAATTGGTCGACTCAGAAAAAGAATAATGGGAGAGCGCTAGTCAATCTATTTTGTAGCTTTTTATTTTATATATTTTTCAATACTCTATAATTAATACCGGCCAACATCAATAACCATTCATAGAATATTCATAAAACAATGAAAACACAGTATTTACAGTGTAGCTTAAAAATATCTCGAAGTAAGATATACCATACAGCTGTACTGAGACTCAAAAGCAACAGTGTCTCTTTCAGGGATTCTTCAGTGATACTTTGTACCACCTAATTATTCAACACACTTGCTATGGGCTCCATAGAAGAAATATAGACCGATCATGGACTACTGATTTGCTTGTAATAAATGATTATTCTCAGTGTCCATTGAGTTTCTAATATAATTATTAGCTTGGTTGTTATTGCTCTCGGATTTAGAATTTAAAAGCGTTCATGCATGGCCATGCGATATATAGTATTAGAACGATTCCAGAGCTCTTATAGACATATTGAGATACCAAAATGCAAGTATACACCGTTTATAAACCTGATGCTGGCACGATTGGATATTGTCTCTCCCGGCTGCCGCTCTCCCCCGTCAGCCTTATCTGGAGTCCGTGCCCTGACCTCTGTCAAAACGATGTTGCTCCCGGCTGCTGCTCTCGTCGTCAGCCTTGTCTGGAGTCACATGTAACAGCTTATCACCTCTCAGCCTTTTTCTCAGGCACTGGGGTGAATGATGAGCCGGCCGGCTAATGAATTGATGTAGCTCCGCTGTGTCTCATACGCTGGGAGACGGTACAGACGCGTTTCCCCGCCTTCTATCACTCTGCAGCTTCCTCAGTGTAAATCCCTCTCCCTGGCCGCTCCACCTTTTAAACTCATTTATTCGCGCGGCTCGCACAGGTGTCATAGGTATGCTTCCCAGACCTCTTTTTCGACTAGTTACCTGCGCATGTGCATAATAGCCCGTTTTATTAACACCATCCAAGCCACATTTTCAGCTGATGTATGCTCTGTTATAAATTACAGCATCACTTAGACCAGGCATTCCCAACCACGGTCCTCAAGGCACACCAACAGTGCAGGTTTTAGTGATATCCAGGCTTCAGCACAGGTGACTTAATTAGTAGCTCAGTTATTTTGATTTAACCATCTGTGCTGCAGCCTGGATATCACTAAAACCTGCACTGTTGGTGTGCCTTGAGGACCGTGGTTGGGAATGCCTGACTTAGACTAATCTACATATAATATATTGGAGCTTAATAGTGTAAAATATATAAAATATACTTACTATCACATTTATATACATACCCTTATAAATCATGTATAATCTATATATAAAAACGGCTTTCATTCTTGGCATCACTGGTCATTCCACAATCCAGTGGTTATACATATTTATACATATTTCTAACCACATCGATTTATTCATTACCACAGTACACAATATATATACAATTCTCTTTATAAACCTAATAAACTTTTCTATATATATCCCTCATATAGACTCTGGAATTCATCCCCATCAAAAATAATAAACACATATATATTGCATTCCCTACAGATTTCCCAATTTCTCTGACGTCCTAGTGGATGCTGGGAACTCCGTAAGGACCATGGGGAATAGCGGCTCCGCGGGAGTCTGGGCACAACTAAAAGAAAGCTTTTAGACTACCTGGTGTGCACTGGCTCCTCCCACTATGACCCTCCTCCAAGCCTCAGTTAGATTTTTGTGCCCGGTCGAGCTGGATGCACACTAGGGGCTCTCCTGAGCTCTTAGAAAGAAAGTATAATTTAGGTTTTTTATTTTACAGTGAGACCTGCTGGCAACGGGCTCACTGCAACGAGGGACTAAGGGGAGAAGAAGCGAACCTACCTGCTTGCAGCTAGCTTGGGCTTCTTAGGCTACTGGACACCATTAGCTCCAGAGGGATCGACCGCATGGAACTGGCCTTGGTGTTCGGTCCCGGAGCCGCGCCGCCGTCCCCCTTACAGAGCCAGAAGCAAGAAGAAGTCCGGAAAATCGGCGGCATGAAGACTTCTGTCTTCACCAAGGTAGCGCACAGCACTGCAGCTGTGCGCCATTGCTCCTCATACACACTTCACACTCCGGTCACTGAGGGTGCAGGGCGCTGGGGGGGGCGCCCTGAGCAGCAATAAAAACACCTTGGCTGGCAAAACAATCACAATATATAGCCCCAGAGGCTATATATGTGATAATTACCCCTGCCAGAATCCTTAAAAAAGCGGGAGAAAAGTCCGCGAAAAAGGGGCGGAGCCATCTCCCTCAGCACACTGGCGCCATTTCTCCCTCACAGTTCCGCTGGAAGGAAGCTCCCTGGCTCTCCCCTGCAGTCTACACTACAGAAAAGGGTAAAAGAGAGGGGGGGGGGGGGCCACTAAATTTAGGCGCAGTAAATATTATAGCAGCTATAGGGGACATAATTCAGTTAGTCCCTGCATTATATAGCGCTCTGGTGTGTGCTGGCATACTCTCTCTGTCTCCCCAAAGGGCTTCTGTGGGGTCCTGTCCTCTGTTAGAGCATTCCCGGTGTGTGTGCGGTGTGTCGGTACGGCTGTGTCGACATGTTTGATGAGGAAAATTATGTGGAGGCGGAGCAGATGCCTATAGAAGTGATGTCACCCCCTGCGGGGCAGACACCTGAGTGGGTGGTTTTATGGAAGGAATTACGTGCAAGTGTCGACTCCTTACACAAAAAATTTGACGACATGCCAAATGCGGGACAGCCGGCTTCTCAGCTCGTGCCTGCCCAGGTGTCTCAAATGCCATCAGGGGCTCTAAAACGCCCGCTACCTCAGATGGCAGACGCAGATGTCGACACGGATACTGATACCAGTGTCGACGACGATGAGTCAAATCTAATGTCCACTAGGGCCATTCGTTGCATGATTGAGGCAATGAAGGAGGTATTACACATTTCGGATATAAACCCAAGTACCACTAAAAAGGATATTATGTTTGGGGAGAAAAAACTACCCGTAGTTTTTCCCCCATCTGAAGAATTAAATGAAGTGTGTGAAGAAGCGTGGGCTTTCCCCGATAAAAGATTGGTAATCCCTAAAAAATTACTAATGGCGTTCCCTTTCCCGCCAGAGGATAGGGCACGTTGGGAAACACCTCCTAGGGTGGATAAAGCGCTCACACGTTTGTCTAAAAAGGTGGCACTTCCGTCTCCGGATACGGCCGCCCTAAAGGAGCCTGCGGATAGAAAGCAGGAGGCGATCCTGAAGTCTGTATATACACACTCAGGCATTATACTTAGATCAGCTATTGCGTCAGCATGGATGTGCAGTGCTGCCGCTGCATGGTCAGATTCCCTGTCAGAAAATATTGACACCCTAGACAGGGACCAGTGATCGCGCTGAGCCTAAAAAAAAGTGGGTCCCAGGGACCCCTCACTTTTAAAAATTGGGGTCCTACCTGTCCTATTCTGGGTCCCATCGGAATGAAGGTTATTATTAATCTTATTAATGATTCAAATATGAAACCCCACAACTTGATTTGGACACTACAAAAGTGTTGCAAGGGGAAGAAGGGGGTGACAGTGCTGCTGGGCTGTGTAGTATACAGAACACTGCTTCAGAGCTGTACCTAGACATTTTGGTGCCCTTTGGCAGAAAGTGAATTGGTGGTCCCCCTCCCATATTGGAAAGTATGGACAGTGCGCGCCGAAGGCGCACATAAAAAATGTAAGGATCTGGCTTTGTGGGGAAGGGGCTTGGCCACATAATAGTACCAATTCACATTACACCACAGAGTAGCGCCGCTTATACACATTACACCATGTAGAACCACCTATACACACTGCGCCAGGTAGAGCACATTAATACACATTGCACCAGTTAGAGCACATTATACACATTGCACCAGGTAGAACCGCCTATACACACTGAGCCAGGCAGAGCACATTATACACATTGCACCAGGTAGAGTACATTATACACTTTGCGCCAGGCAGAGCACATTATATATACACATTGCACCAGGTAGAAGCACCTATATACACACTGAGCCAGGTAGAGCACATTATACTCATTGCATCAGGTAGAACCACCTATATACATTGCGCCAGGCAGAGCACGTTATACACATTGCGCCAGGCAGAGCACGTTATACACATTGCGCCAGGCAGAGCACGTTATACACACTGCGCCAGGCAGAGCACGTTATACACATTGCGCTAGGCAGAGTACATTATACACTTTGCGCCAGGCAGAGCATGTTATACACATTGCGACAGGTAGAGAACGTTACACACATTGCGACAGGTAGAGAACGTTATATACATTGCGACAGGTAGAGAACGTTATATACATTACGCCAGGTAGAGCACGTTATACACATTGCGCCAGGTAGAGCAGTATATAATGGCCACTGTGGGTGTGCATGTGATGGTCACTCTGTGGGTATGTGTGGGGAGTGTATGTTGCCCACAGTGGAAGAATTTGGTGTGTTTATAATGGACACTGAGGAGGTATGGGCAGAGTGTATGATGGGCACTGCCCCATCCTCCATATCTGCATCATTGGCTGCCGACACTCTCTTCCCTCTCACACACATACGCTCCCTATGTTAGTTGATTATAAGTATAACTTACTTAATCCCCCAGGGAGTGCAGCCAGAGAGACACAGGCTTCCTCAATGATTGCGCTGCGCTGGCTAGTGAGCAGCCACTGTGTGTCATAACACAGCCCGCCCCGGCGCCTGCTCGCAGCTGCTTCTTACTGTAGTTTGGAGCAGAACGGCGAGTACGCTGGCGGACAGGGAGGAGGGACGTCACGTCTCAGCCGCACTTGAATGGGGAGACATTGCCGGCAGCGCAATTGGATGGGGAGAAGCTGCGGGCAGCGCGATTGGACAGGGAGAAGCTGCGGACAGCGCGATTGGACAGGGAGAAACTGCCGGCGGCGATTTAATGGCGAGAGAGGCACTGAAGAACGGTATTGGCAGAGACGCACTGGTCAGTTAGAGACAGCGCGTCCTACAGGACCCGCTCATTTAAAAGAAAACAGTCCCCCTCTGCTTGTAGCACGTAAAAACGCGCCATAGCACGTATTTTGCAATCACTGCATTATACACATTCCACCAGGCAGAGCACAGGGGAAGGGGTGAAGTTATTACACACACAGGGGAAGGGGGGTGGGGGGGAGGCAGTTATACACACAGGGGAAGGGGGGGAAGTTATTACACACACAGGGGAAGGGGGGGAAGTTATTACACACACAGGGGAAGGGGGGTGGGGGGGGGAGTTATACACACAGGGGAAGGGGGGAAGTTATTACACACACAGGGGAAGGGGGGTGGGGGGGAGGCAGTTATACTCACACAGGGGAAGGGGGGAAGTTATTACACACACAGGGGAAGGGGGGTGGGGGGGAGGCAGTTATACTCGCACAGGGGAAGGGGGGAAGTTATTACACACACAGGGGAAGGGGGGTGGGGGGGAGGCAGTTATACACACAGGGGAAGGGAGGAGGGGGCAGTTATTATACACACTGGGGAAAAGGGGAGGGGGGCAGTTCTTATATCCCTCCAGTATTACCCTGCTCCTGTGCCCTGTGGAGCTTCAACAGAGTATCGTGGAAGAGGGGAGCGGGTGACAGGGTTTAGATTACAATACAGAGCGGCAGGTTAGAGGGAATGAATGGGGCGGGTCTGGTCCTGCAGGAGCTTCCCCCTACTCCTCTCCAGCCCATATGACCCTCATGCTGTAGCACCCGCAGCCGCCTCTTGTCCCGCCACTTACCGCTGGCATCTTCCTACTTCCTCCGCCGTCTGACTCCTGTAGCTCGCTGGAGGGGCACCGTGGATTTCGTCAGCCCGCCCGCGGAGGCCACAGCCCTAGCTACGGCCCACACACACAGCAGGATGATTCCTGTCATGTGCGGCGCGCGCGGAGCAGATGGGGAGGCGGGGCGGGAGAACACACACACACACACTCTCACAGGGTCTCCTCCCCTTCCAAGTTCCTCCCTCTGCTGCCGTGGAGACGGAATCTGACTGACAGCGCAGGACAGCGCTGCTGGTCAGAGCGCGTCCTGAGGGACCCTGGGTGTTTTTATTTTTGAGTCCCCACAATCAATTATTGGGTAAAATACGCGCCATAGCGCGTTTTTGCGATCACTGAGGGACACTATTCTCCTAACCATAGAGCATATAAAAGACTCAGTCTTATACATGAGAGATGCACAGAGGGAGATCTGCCGGCTGGCATCTAAAATAAGTGCATTGTCCATTTCTGCTAGGAGAGGCTTATGGACTCGCCAGTGGACAGGGGATGCAGATTCCAAAAGGCACATGGAAGTTTTGCCTTATAAGGGTGAGGAGTTATTCGGGGATGGTCTCTCAGACCTAGTTTCCACAGCGACAGCTGGGAAATCAGCATTTTTACCCCAGGTTCCCTCACAGCCTAAAAAAGCGCAGTTTTATCAAGTACAGTCCTTTCGGACCCAGAGAAACAGGCGAGGAAAAGGCGGGTCCTTTCTGTCCAGAGGCAGAGGTAGGGGAAAAAGGCTGCAACAAACAGCAGGTTCCCAGGAGCAAAAGTCCTCCCCCGCTTCTTCCAAGTCTGCCGCATGACGGTGGGGCTCCACAGGCGGAGCCAGGTACGGTGGGGGGCCGCCTCAAACATTTCAGCGATCAGTGGGCTCGCTCACAGGTGGATCCCTGGATCTTGCAAGTAGTATCTCAGGGGTACAAACTGGAATTCGAGGAGTCTCCCCCCCGCCGTTTCCTCAAATCTGCCTTGCCAACGACTCCCTCAGGCAGGGAGGCTGTGCTAGAGGCAATTCACAAGCTGTATTCCCAGCAGGTGATAGTCAAAGTGCCCCTACTTCAACAAGGACGGGGTTACTATTCCACACTGTTTGTGGTACCGAAACCGGACGGTTCGGTGAGACCCATTTTAAATTTGAAATCCTTGAACACATACATAAAAAAGTTCAAGATGGAATCGCTCAGGGCGGTTATTGCAAGCCTGGACGAGGGGGATTACATGGTATCCCTGGACATCAAGGATGCTTACCTGCATGTCCCCATTTATCGTCCTCACCAGGAGTACCTCAGATTTGTGGTACAAAATTGCCATTACCAATTCCAGACGCTGCCGTTTGGACTGTCCACGGCACCGAGGGTGTTTACCAAGGTAATGGCGGAAATGATGATACTCCTTCGAAAAAAGGGAGTTTTAATTATCCCGTACTTGGACGATCTCCTAATAAAGGCGAGATCCAGGGAGCAGTTGTTGGTAGGAGTAGCACTATCTCAGGAGGTGCTACACCAGCACGGTTGGATTCTGAATATTCCAAAGTCACAGCTGGTTCCGACGACACGTCTACTGTTCATGGGAATGATTTTGGACACAGTCCAGAAAAAAGTGTTTCTCCCGGAGGAGAAAGCCCAGGAGCTGTCATCTCTAGTCAGAGACTTCCTGAAACCAAAACAGGTGTCGGTGCATCACTGCACGCGAGTCCTGGGAAAGATGGTGGCTTCTTACGAAGCAATTCCTTTCGGCAGGTTCCATGCCAGAATCTTTCAGTGGGACCTGTTGGACCAATGGTCCGGATCGCATCTTCAGATGCATCGGCTAATAACCCTGTCTCCAAGAACCAGGGTGTCTCTGTTGTGGTGGCTGCAGAGTGCTCATCTCCTAGAGGGCCGCAGATTCGGCATACAGGACTTGGGTCCTGGTGACCACGGATGCCAGCCTTCGAGGCTGGGGGGCAGTCACACAGGGAAGAAACTTCCAAGGACTATGGTCGAGTCAGGAGACTTCCTTGCACATAAATATTCTAGAACTAAGGGCCATTTACAACGCCCTAAGTCAGGCACAACCCCTGCTTCTACACCAGCCGGTACTGATCCAGTCAGACAACATCACGGCGGTCGCCCATGTAAACCGACAGGGCGGCACAAGAAGCAGGACGGCAATGGCAGAAGCCACAAGGATTCTCCGATGGGCGGAAAATCACGTGCTAGCACTGTCAGCAGTGTTCATTCCGGGAGTGGACAACTGGGAAGCAGACTTCCTCAGCAGGCACGACCTCCACCCGGGAGAGTGGGGACCTCATCCAGAAGTCTTCACATTGATTGTAAATCGTTGGGAACGGCCACAGGTGGACATGATGGCGTCCCGCCTAAACAAAAAACTGGAGAGATATTGCGCCAGGTCAAGGGACCCTCAGGCGATAGCGGTGGACGCTCTAGTGACACCGTGGGTGTACCAGTCAGTTTGTGTTCCCTCCTCTGCCTCTCATACCAAAGGTACTGAGAATAATAAGAAAACGAGGAGTAAGGACAATACTCGTGGTTCCGGATTGGCCAAGAAGCGCTTGGTACCCGGAACTTCAAGAGATGATCTCAGAGGAACCATGGCCTCTGCCGCTCAGACAGGACCTGCTGCAGCAGGGGCCCTGTCTGTTCCAAGACTTACCGCGGCTGCATTTGACGGCATGGCGGTTGAACGCCGGATCCTAAAGGAAAAGGGCATTCCGGAGGATGTCATTCCTACGCTGATTAAAGCCAGGAAAGATGTAACGGTAAAACATTATCACCACATATGGCGGAAATATGTTGCTTGGTGTGAGGCCAATAAGGCCCCAACAGAGGAATTTCAGCTGGGTCGATTTCTGCACTTCCTACAGGCAGGAGTGACTATGGGCCTAAAATTAGGCTCCATTAAGGTACAGATATCGGCTCTGTCGATTTTTTTCCAAAAAGAACTAGCTTCACTACCTGAAGTTCAGACATTTGTAAAAGGAGTGCTGCATATTCAGCCCCCCTTTGTGCCTCCAGTGGCACCCTGGGATCTCAACGTGGTGTTGAATTTCCTAAAATCACATTGGTTTGAGCCACTAAAGACCGTGGATCTAAAATATCTCACGTGGAAAGTGGTCATGTTATTGGCCTTGGCTTCGGCCAGGCGTGTATCAGAATTGGCGGCTTTGTCATTTAAAAGTCCTTATCTGATTTTCCATATGGATAGGGCAGAATTGAGGACTCGTCCCCAGTTTCTCCCTAAGGTGGTATCTGCTTTTCACTTGAACCAACCTATTGTAGTGCCTGCGGCTACTAGCGACTTGGAGGATTCCAAGTTACTGGACGTAGTCAGGGCCTTGAAAATTTATGTTTCCAGGACGGCTGGAGTCAGGAAAACTGACTCGCTATTTATCCTGTATGCACCCAACAAACTGGGTGCTCCTGCTTCTAAGCAGACTATTGCTCGCTGGATTTGTAGCACAATTCAGCTGGCGCATTCTGCGGCTGGACTGCCGCATCCTAAATCAGTAAAAGCCCATTCTACAAGGAAGGTGGGCTCATCTTGGGCGGCTGCCCGAGGGGTCTCGGCTTTACAACTTTGCCGAGCTGCTACTTGGTCAGGGGCAAACACGTTTGCAAAATTCTACAAATTTGATACCCTGGCTGAGGAGGACCTTGAGTTCTCTCATTCGGTGCTGCAGAGTCATCCGCACTCTCCCGCCCGTTTGGGAGCTTTGGTATAATCCCCATGGTCCTTACGGAGTTCCCAGCATCCACTAGGACGTCAGAAAATTCTCACCGGTAATTCTATTTCTCGTAGTCCGTAGTGGATGCTGGGCGCCCGTCCCAAGTGCGGATTGTCTGCAATACTTGTACATAGTTGTTCACAAAAGGGTTATTGTTATGAGCCATCTGTTGAGAGGCTCAGTTAAATTTCATACTGTTAACTGGATATGGTATCACGAGTTATACGGTGTGATTGATGTGGCTGGTATGAGTCTTACCCGGGATTCAAAATCCTTCCTTATTGTGTCAGCTCTTCCGGGCACAGTATCCTAACTGAGGCTTGGAGGAGGGTCATAGTGGGAGGAGCCAGTGCACACCAGGTAGTCTAAAAGCTTTCTTTTAGTTGTGCCCAGACTCCTGCGGAGCCGCTATTCCCCATGGTCCTTACGGAGTTCCCAGCATCCACTATGGACTACGAGAAATAGAATTACCGGTGAGTAAATTCTTATTTTCTTGGTATATCATAAAAGCAGAAATAGACATACACAAAAAAGAGATCCCAAACCAAACATTATTTCAAATTAAACTTGTCAAATCTAAACAGGTCTTCTTTAATATCTGTCGTTTGATCTACCTGTATTTAACGACTATATTTGAATAAAAGAAACCTTGATCATACCCTGATTCCTTGTACTATACTAACACATTTTCAAAAATACATAAATTGAATCTTGACCTGTATATTCACCTGTACAGTGAATATACTTCTACACATCACATAATTATCCCTATCTATATTTGAAACTAGAGATAACACAGATTTATACCCCATTTAACTCTATCATGTCATTTAGGCCAGAAGGGACCATTGTGTCCATTCTAAATATCCAATATGCTTCACGTCTCCGAAGTCTATCTAATCTATCACAACCCCTATTTGTCACCTTAATTTGTTCTATACCAATCATTATGTTTTCCCACTTGGAATTCTGACAGTGAATAACATGATCTGAAAGTGGGTGTTTAGCACCTCTAATGATGTTCCTCCTATGCTCCATATATCTCACATGAAGGGTTCTGGTGGTCCGACCTATATATTGTTTACCACACTTGCATGAAATTAAATAGACAAATATACGTGGACATACAATTCATAAAATCCTTAATAGGAAATATTTCTCCTGTTAAAAATGACTGAAAATTAACGCTCTTCCTGGGGATATTCTTACATGATAAACAATTTATTTTACCGCATTTGTGATATCCCGTTGGTTTAACCGGGAGCCATATATTTTGTACACCTATTTTTTTATATATAGATTATACATGATTTATAAGGGTATGTATATAAATGTGATAATAAGTATATTTTATATATTTTAAACTATTAAGCTCCAATATATTATATGTAGATTGGTCTAAGTGATGCTGTAATTTATAACTGAGAGCATACATCAGCTGAAAATGAGGCTTGGATGGTATTAATAAAACGGGCTATTATGACACCTGTGCGAGCCGCGCGAATAAATGAGTTTAAAAGGTGGAGCGGCCAGGGAGAGGGATTTACACTGAGGAAGCCGCCGAGTTATAGAAGGCGAGGAAACGCGTCTGTACCGTCTCCCAGCGTATGAGAGACAGCGGAGCTACATCAATTCATTAGCCGGCCGGCTCATCATTCACCCCAGTGCCTGAGAAAAAGGCTAAGAGGTGATAAGCTGTTACATGTGACTCCAGACAAGGCTGACGACGAGAGCAGCAGCCGGGAGCAACATCGTTTTGACCGAAATTTCCAATCGTGCCAGCATCAGGTTTATAAACGGTGTATACTTGCATTTTGGTATCTCAATATGTCTATAAGAACTCTGGAATCGTTCTAATACTATATATCGCATGGCCATGCATGAACGCTTTTCAATTCTAAATCCGAGAGCAATAACAACCAAGCTAATAATTATATTAGAAACTCAATGGACGCTGAGAATAATCATTTATTACAAGCAAATCAGTAGTCCATGATCGGTCTATATTTCTTCTATGGAGCCCATAGCAAGTGTGTTGAATAATTAGGTGGTACAAAGTATCACTGAAGAATCCCTGAAAGAGACACTGTTGCTTTTGAGTCTCAGTACAGCTGTATGGTATATCTTACTTAGAGTGATTTTTAAGCTACACTGTAAATACGGTGTTTCATTGTTTTATGAATATTCTATGAATGGTTATTGATGTTGGCCGGTATTAATTATAGAGTGAAAAATATATAAAATAAAAATCTACAAAATAGATTGACTAGCGCTCTCCCATTATTCTTTTTCTTTGTGGTTTTAAGGGGTTTATAAACCAATTACCCCTGGGAAAGCAGCTGGTCTATCTGTTCAATAGTGGCGCCAGGTACATTTTTTTTTGTTAAATTGGTCGACTCCACTTACTTTTATGTCTAGGCCTTGTCACTCGGTGAAGCCTTGGCTCTGTGGGTTTATTACCTTAAACCATTTGGTAATGGCAACTTCGCTGTGCAGGGTAAGTAGTACAATTATCCCTTCTTTGAATGGTTTGCTCAGTGGGACCGCTTCAGTTTCACAGTTGCAGGCGCACCTACATTGCCTGGTGCAGGTACTTCTGAACCACGTCTGGACCCTGATTTCAGAAAGTCTCGACTAATACTTTAGAATGTAAGCTCTCACGAGCAGAGCCCTCTTCCCTCATGTGCTTATCCTTTCTTACTTTAATAATCTTCAACTGCATCAACTCCAGCAGTCTTCTGCCACCTGATACTTATTCCAGTGTCATCTGCTGATGTAACTATGTTTATTTACCCTGTACTTGTCCTATACTGTCAACTGTAAATTGCTGTTTTCCTGTTTGATTATTCATGTACTCTGTAATTGGGCGCTGCGGAACCCTTGTGGCGCCATATAAATAAAGGATAATAATAATAATACATTGTCAGTGCATTCTGTTCCTGGCGGTGGTTTTCAAATCCTCTCTAGTGTGAGTGTTATTGCTGGAATTAGACTATGGACGCTACAGAACTTGTACACAACGGTACTGTTGTTGCCTCGTCCATCGCTCTTGTTGTGCATGACGTTGTTCAGCGCAATCTTCATATTTGAGACCATTACGTGCACCAGGTTCCACTTGTGCGTATTGTGGGGTTTTCTGTGAATTAGACTCTGCCCTGCATCCCTTGTGTCTATTTCCTCTGTCTGACAGCATTCGTTGATCTCTCCATTGGATGCTCATTTCTGGGAATCTCCTACAAAATCGATCCTTAGTCACTTTAACGTGGATAGTAGTGTCCGTGGTCGCGAGTCTTCTAGATTGGGGTGCCATGATGTTACTACTTCGGCTCCAAGGTCTTTGGTCACCATCTGAGACCGCTTTCAATAAATCTTTCTGGCTTTCTTGAGAGCCCGGTCTGTCCTAGATGACCGGTCAGTGCGTATTTAGTCAGATAATGCTAAGCCTGGTGCATATGTAAATCAAGACCGTAGAAATGGTGCCAGGACAAAGACACAGGTGGCCCAACTTCTTTCCTGGCCAGGGGATTTTGTTCCACCCTCACCAGTGTTCGTGTAAAGGTGTAAATTACACACATCAATTTTACACACTACAGGTCAGTACAAGCATGAAATACATATTTTACCTCGCAATATAATTTTCCATGTAAATATGTGAATTTAGGACATACAGGATGACCACCTCCTGGCGGAATGATCTCTGTCCAGGGCTTGACACATCTTCAGGGTAACTCCGTTCTGTGCTATATCTGGGGACCCTATGGTTTTCGCTGTGGATGCCTTGACATTTCTGTGGCATATTCATCTAGCGTAACATTTTCCTCCGATTCCCCCTGTGGTTTCTGGTACTTCAGTGGTTTACTAGGTGACTGTAATCCTAGTGGCTCCAGACTGGACATGCAGGTCATGGTTCCCCGACATTCTCCAAATGTCGATGGGTCCTGGGTGACATCTTCCACTATATCCAAATCTGCTCTTGCTGGTTCGGTTTCTGTATATGGGCCATCAGTTAGCATTAACGTCTTGGTTTTTGAACAGAGCATTTGAAGGCTGTCTGCTCTTCTCTCTCTCTCTCTCTCTCTCAGTGTAACATACTATGCTGCGGGCCCAGATATCGGTTTGATCACACAATTTTCTCAAGGTCTACCAGTTCTACATTTTTTGTGTGCGTGGAGGAGGGTTCATTCCTCTTGATTTCGCCTCTCTGGTTTCTTGGCCTTCTTTCAGGGGAGTTTGTTAAAGCTTTGTTCTTTAAACGTATATATTTTGGCCCTGTCTCATTATTCCAATTGTGTCTCGTACTTCTTCTAGAAGTTACCCTTTTCTGTGGTGTGTAGTATGTTCACCCACCGGTAGCTCTGTGGGGTCCACCGCTGGTCCTTTCTGCTCTCAGGCATGCTCCATTACAGCCTTTGTATTCGGCGAACCTTCAGTTCGTGACTTGGTTTCTGGTCTTCCTTATGTCCATTGCCTGCGCTCAGCATGGTTCTGTGTTGTCATGTAGGTCACCTGTTTCTCGTATTCCATGACGATGGGGCAGTACTCCGGTTACTTCGTTCCAGTGGATGGTGGTTTCAGTTTTCCATTTAAAACAGGAAATGATCTTTCCAGTTTTCCCTCCATTGACAACTTCCAGAGGCTGATATAATATGATTCTATTAGTCACAGTCGGGGTCAGCAGATATACTTTGCCAAGCCTGCTTCCGTACGCAACACAGATTCTATCTGTTCGTTATGCATGGCAAAGTGCTGGCTGGCTACAAAACAGGCCATTACATGTTGAATCTGCCCGGTAATCACTCGGGCCTATTCTAGTACGGGGCGATCGGTGCCAAAGAGTGTTGGCGCAATCCACTAGGGTGTTGGGGGCCTGGGCTGTGAACATGGGCTTTAGCAGAACGAGCCTGCCGTGCAGTACCTTGATCCTCTGTCCATGTGTTGTTGTACAGTTTTGTACAGTTCTCCGGTCATGCAGCCTGAGTTCCCTCCCCTGAGGGCGGCTTTGAACGTCCCATTGTCTAGTGTCTTCAAGTCATTGATGAAAGAGAAGTGAATTTTTGGTAACTTACCTCTGAATCAGGTGGAGGGACACTGCATTCCTTTCCTCACGCTCAGTCGTGCAGGGTTGTATCTTGACCGTGTTTTTTCCACGTGTACTGTGTTTTCTTTTTCTTTATTGTTTGAATGGTTTCACTGGGTTACTGCTTCTCCTTCCGGGCTCTTTTGAGGTTGCACTGGCTTATTGGGAGTGCGGAGGGAAGGAGCATAAGCTTAAAGTGATGGCTTTTAATTTAAGTGCCAGCTCGTGTATCCCTACCGCAATCCCATTGTCTAGTGTCTGCTCAGCATGATTCAGAGAAAAGGATTCAACGGTAAGTAGCACAAAATCCACTTTTTTGGGAGCTTGTTGGTAATGGGAGTCCTGGGACTATTCATTTTTTTCCGCTGATGGCTGCAAATGCTTTTGGCACCCATTATTTCTGCTTGCACCCTCCTGAGGTGGCAAGCAGAAATCTGCCCAAAGTCGGGTTTTTAGTTGCCCAGACTGCCATTTCGGCACCACTTCCAACACCTTGCATGGGTTTATCCACTTTGTGTTTAATACCGGCACATTTGGCCATGGCAAGCGTGGTAAAGAGTACCAGAGGCACTCGCCCCCATCTGCAAAATAATTTTATATCTCCCGTGAGCCCAATACCAATATAATCCCCATGGGTCCTACTCAAACTAATATGGTCACTACAAATCATGCATTAAAATCTCAATGTATTCATCCAATTTCTGCAGAACAACAGTTTTGCAAGATTGTAACTTTAACAAGACACGTTTATGTGGTATTAGTTACTTTGACATCCCAGTCAACCTATTGAATGAATTACATTTGAATTTGTTTAATAAGAGACATTTGAATATCTATCAACATATAATATGAGCAGTAATGCTGCTAGCATGGATGTGTTAAGTTGAATACAAAGTTAATACTTTAGCTAAACTGCATTAGCCAGCATTTTATCGCAATCTAATTATAATATTATAAAGACAGTGAGGTGTCATGTGAATCACTAATGCCTCCACATCAGTTCTTTTTTTTTTTTTGTCCAATGAAGACGAGTAGTTATGGCAAACAGTGAAAATGTTGTGAAGGCAAAGACGCATCAATGTGACTTGCTTTCCTAAAATCTACCACCTTTTCTCCTCAGGTTTTGAGATCACTATTGAACATCCCCATACAGATGTTGTTAAATGCACCCAGTTAGTGAGAGGTTTGTAATATTACTCTTCATTTTTCCGTCTACAATTTAGTGACCCCCGTCTACTGTATTTTAGAAACCATATTGGATTTTAATTAAGTGGCAATGCCAAGATATGCAAGCCTGGATGCATATGTACATGAAAAGAATTTGTTCTTCACTCTAAAGACATGTAGACATTTGAATTGTACTTTCAATGCAGATATGTAACAACTTTGTTTTCCTGCTCTCTTCTTTCTCTTGCAGCAAGCAAGGATTTGGCACAGACCTCCTATTTCATGGCTACCAACAGGTGGTTATCCTGAACCTTTGTTGCACTGACATAGCACACTATAGCTTTCTTTACTGCAGGGTCCCTTCCTGTGTCTTACTAGCCTCAATGCAACGGGGGGGTACCTGGCTATATCTGTGGCCTGGTTTCTCCCACTGTGTCTTACGCTCTGTACTTTAAAACAGGCCTTTGACACACAGGGGAGGATTGCACAACAAGAAATGTAGTGTTGCTTTCTGAACAGTTTCTTGATTCTGAGTGCATTTACTAAATTGGTAGCCCCGAATAGCATCTAAAGAACTAAACTTACCCTAGAACATTTTGGTAAGTATAATGATACTTAAACTTCTAATTATACGTTAATCAAAAAAACTACTTAATTCCATTCTAAATAATTCTACAATTTGAGAAAGGACTTTCCCTTATTTCATCTGGCATTAATATGCATACAGATTATTTTCAAACCAACTATACAACAAAGATGAAAACTTGATCAAATTCTAAACTCATCTTGTACATATTTCATATCCCACATATGAAACAAGGGACTCAGAATCCAGATTCCGAACAATATTTTCCAATATTGTATAATTAGCCAAGTTTTGTTCTCCTTGGATTTAATAACTGTGTTTTTTATTTCCAGGAGATGGGCATATTTATTAGTAAACCGCAGCCACCTGTGCTAGTAATGGCTAATGCAGTTCACTTTGGATGGTTTTGCCAATTTGGTCTGACCCTTCAAAGGGCAACCATGTCCCACACTGCTCCTGTGCAGTGGTAGCTGGCTGGACCGTTGCCCTTGTGTCCTCTGCCCATCCTGCAGTAGCTGCTTGAGTTTTACAGTCCTCATTTTATTTTGGAAGACACTGGAGCATTATTTTATTTTTTCCCTAAGGAACTCCTTTTTAGGAGGAGATTTCATTTAGGTGCTGCCCAATTCACTTAGCTGTGGGAATCCTGTGCTTTATACGCTCCAGAGTGGATTCAGCATTTTAACGTGCGAGGACACCCTTAGATTCCAGCGCTGCTTGGAAACTATGGGTTAGTGCGTGTTAACTCATGGTTTACCGTGCTGGGGAAAGGTCAGATAATAGAATGTCCCCGGGCGTGAAACTCTGAGCTTTTCCCCGTGTAGCAAACCCTTTGCCTAAATCTCTTTCTTAGTGTCTATAATTGTATTTTGGTGGTTGTTTTAATATTTATTTTTGATGTGTTCTGAAATATGTTGACTTATATTTGGTTTAGTTGGTTTGAAATGGTTTTAACTTGGCATTTTGTTGTCTTCCATATAGAAAATATATCATGTATATGGTGATTTTATTGCTTTACAGGTGGTGTTTTGTTCTAGCAACTTTCGTTACCCAGCAAAAAAATAGACCATTTTTCACACTAAATCAAACTGGCTCATGTTTCTTTCGATAGATGTTATTCCAGGCTGTAGTTTGTAGAGATGGTATATGATACTACTTATTCCATTAATTAGCTTATGCATAATTTGATGTGGCCTTAAGTTTACCACATATTTTGCCTTCATCTGTCTAGAACCAGTATATAGTTAATGTCACACGAGCTTATTATAAACTTGCCATTGCTGACAAGACTGGTTTCCAACGCAGCCACGCATGGAAGAGTCCAAATTGAATAGCTTAACTCAACATGGGTATAGGTGCCTATCTTTATGTCAGCAGGTGGCACGCTGTCTGCGTGTAATCAGGTTGTTGCCAAAAGCTGAGTATGCCAATTGTTTTGTGGCTTATCTGCAGGTGTTGGTGTGAGTTCATTTCCTAAAACCTGTTACCAACCGTAATTAAAACGGTGATATATTATTGGCGTAGTTGACTGGTTTTGCAGATGGGTTTTCAATGGCTGAAACCTAAAACCTTAATCATTTAAGCTCTACATTTCCACTTGCACTAAATGCCACTACATAACACTGTTATATGCCTTGCTTGCCTTGTTTTACCGGTCTCTGTCCGGATATAAAAATGTTGCATGTCCATTTCCAGCTTGTTTTTTCTTTTTTTTAAATATTGCAACCCCCAAATAATAAATGGAAGCAGCTGTTGCTCTTCCTTAATAGTTGAAAGGCTAATTTCACTTTTGTCTACGTAATGGTTTTGTTTTTGTGTGCATTTCAAGAGCTTTGATCCTCTCTTATTGGGTTCTGTTTTCTGAACTCCCTTGTGGGCTGAGGAGAGAAGACACAGAAGTGTGCGCACAAGGATTTTACTAAAATGCCTGAGATAATAGGACATGGCCCTCTTTTCACACTACTTGTTTCTAATCTGTTCTGTTTAAAAATCTTGTATGTGTCTGCATCTCTTCAGGATCAGTGATCCGTGAAAGAGGTTTTGTCCCCTCCATGTCTTGGTAAACGAGGCAGAATACTGTAGAATCACAGGCAGATTGTTATACAAACAAACTGGTTTATGCCTTACTGGATAGTATCATATTAATGTACAGCTTTCATTTTTTTATATATGTGAATTTGCACTGTTCCATTTTTAAATTATCTTCTCAGTAGCATTCTGTCTTAATTTCCATGTGGAATTGAATAATTTTGTGTTTGATATTTTTCTTGAAAATGCAGTTAATACAAGTCCGCTTTTGTCCAACAAGTGTTTTTATTGTTCATTTGTATTGTATCTAATGTGACGTGCATATTTGTATCTGGTCTTATGGGCATTGGTACAGCTAAAGGGTCAGATGTTTATGCCAAGGGTGAGATTGCAGTCTGCAACCTATTTGCCACCTATCCCAGTTTACCTGGGTCATGGCTACAATTTACAGCCAGTTGTCTAAAATACAGCAATTGAAAATGTCTAACAAAGTTTTGTTTTGTTTTACATCATTGATATAGAGCATCCTCAACTCCCTTAAAGTGTATTTCTCTGTTTTGCGTTACAATGTGTTTAGAATTTCAATTAATGCTGGTTTAAAACCTTTTTGACTAACAACTTTTTTTCTTTTTTTTTTCTTTTTTCTTTTTTTGTGCCCCCCTCCCCTTTCCTTCATCCCTTTCTTTCTTCACACGTGCAGTCTGCACCTCACTACTTTCTGCCTTCAATACAAGCCTACTGTAATCGCCTGTGTGTGCATTCACTTGGCCTGCAAATGGTCCAACTGGGAAATACCGGTATCAACGGATGGAAAGCATTGGTGGGAATATGTAGACCAAACGGTTACACTGCAATTGTTGGATGGTGAGTAATAATAGCCCCTTGTGTATTTCAGTGCAGGTTCCTTCACCATTTAAGTCTGTGACCACTTTGGAAAATATCAGTTGGTAGTTGTATTTCCCCAAACAGACCCACTTTGCATCAGCGTGCTTCAGATCTTTTGGTCCATTTTGCAGCTCATCACTAGGAACCAATAGCTGCGCAGTCTGTGTATTCATGTACGGTATATTAGCTTTGCCATCCTAATAGCTGCCTGCACAATTTAGTTGCTGGGAATTGAAATGCAAAACTGGATGTAGTACTATTTTGCCTTCATCCAATCTGGGTGACACTGCTAACACTCGTATAGCCACCTCAATAGCTTCACCGGAGTTTAAATTAAGTGCTGCAAAGGGGTGGTCTTCTGTTTGCCGGCGGTCGGGC
Source organism: Pseudophryne corroboree (assembly GCF_028390025.1). Lineage (NCBI taxonomy): Eukaryota > Metazoa > Chordata > Amphibia > Anura > Myobatrachidae > Pseudophryne > Pseudophryne corroboree. Next base: position 173,675,694 of record NC_086450.1, on the reverse strand, counting down.
TCCCGGCGCTCAGTATACCGGCGCCGGGAGCCCGACCGCCGGCTTACCGACACTTATTTTCCCTCGTGGGGGTCCACGACCCCCATAGAGGGAGAATAAAATAGTGTGGCGCGCGTAGCGCGCCACCGTGCCCGTAGCGTGGCGAGCGCAGCGAGCCCGCAAGGGGCTCATTTGCGCTCGCCAAGCTGTCGGTAAGCCGGCGGTCGGGCTCCCGGCGCCGGGATGCTGGTCGCCGGGAGCCCGACCGCCGGCCACCCGTAGTGAACCCCTGCAAAGTGAGGAGCAAGCTGTGACTTTCATTTGCATTGATTTTTTTCTTAACTGGAGATTGACAGTCTCTACTACTTTGGGCGGGAAATAGTTTTTTTTTAAATTTAGGTTACTTACATACCACCAGCATATTCTCTTGCACTTTACAATTGGGAACAAAACCGAAATAAAATGAGACTGAATCACAGACAGACATAAGAGGGACCCTGCTCACAAGCTTTCAGTCTGTTTTCCAAGTAATGTGTTTATTGGAAGCTTAGAAGTGATACATGATTACGTTTGTCAGAATAAATTGTAATTAATACCATGGACCTTTAAAAATGCAATATAGACAATATGAACACTTTATACTTTAAGTTCAACCTGTTCATACAATTTGTCCCTTATGGGCAAAATATATTGGTGGGTATTTCTCTAACGTCCTAGTGGATGCTGGGGACTCCGAAAGGACCGTGGGGAATAGCGGCTCCGCAGGAGACTGGGCACAAAGTAAAAGCTTTAGGACTAGCTGGTGTGCACTGGCTCCTCCCCCTATGACCCTCCTCCAAGCCTCAGTTAGATTTTGTGCCCGAACGAGAAGGGTGCAATCTAGGTGGCTCTCCTGAGCTGCTTAGAGTAAAAGTTTAAATAGGTTTTTTATTTTCAGTGAGACCTGCTGGCAACAGGCTCACTGCATCGAGGGACTTAGGGGAGAGAAACGAACTCACCTGCGTGCAGAGTGGATTGGGTTTCTTAGGCTACTGGACATTAGCTCCAGAGGGACGATCACAGGCCCAGCCATGGATGGGTCCCGGAGCCGCGCCGCCAGCCCCCTTACAGATGCTGAAGCAAGAAGAGGTCCATAAATCGGCGGCAGAAGACTTTCCTGTCTTCATAAGGTAGCACACAGCACTGCAGCTGTGCGCCATTGCTCTCAGCACACTTCACACTCCGGTCACTGAGGGTGCAGGACGCTGGGGGGGGGGCGTCCTGGGAAGCAATGAATTTACCTTAGTTGGCGAAAAATACATCACATATAGCTCCTGGGCTATATGGATGTATTTAACCCCTGCCAGTTTTCCAGAAAAAAGCGGGAGAAGAGCCCGCCGTGAAGGGGGCGGGGCCTATCTCCTCAGCACACAGCGCCATTTTTCCCACACAGCTCCGCTGGTAGGAAGGCTCCCAGAATCTCCCCTGCATCCTGCAACTACAGAAACAGGGTAAAAAAGAGAGGGGGGCACTTATTTGGCAAAATAACAGATATAAGCAGCTATAAGGGATAGACACTTATTGTAAGGTTGTCCCTATACATATATAGCGCTCTGGTGTGTGCTGGCAAACTCTCCCTCTGTCTCCCCAAAGGGCTAAGTGGGTCCTGTCCTCTATCAGAGCATTCCCTGTGTGTGTGCTGGGTGTCGGTACGTGTGTGTCGACATGTATGAGGAGGAAAATGATGTGGAGGCGGAGCAATTGCCTATAATGGTGATGTCACCCCCTAGGGAGTCGACACCTGAATGGATGGCCGTAATTAAGGAATTACGTGACAGTGTCGGCACGTTACAGAAAACTGTTGACGACATGAGACAGCCGGCAGCTCAGTTAGTGCCTGTCCAGGCGTCTCAAACACCGTCAGGGGCTACTAAACGCCCATTACCTCAGTGGGTCGACACGGACCCAGACACAAACACTGACTCCAGTGTCGACGGTGAAGAAACAAACGTATTTTCCAGTAGGGCCACACGTTACATGATCACGGCAATGAAGGAGGTTTTGCACATCTCTGATACTGCAAGTACCACAAAAAGGGGTATTATGTGGGGTGTGAAAAAACTACCCGTAGTTTTTCCTGAATCAGATGAATTGAATGAAGTGTGTGATGAAGCGTGGGTTACCCCCGACAGAAAACTGCTAATTTCTAAAAAATTATTGGCACTATATCCCTTCCCACCAGAGGTTAGGGCTCGTTGGGAAACACCCCCTAGGGTGGATAAGGCGCTCACACGCTTATCAAAACAAGTGGCGTTACCGTCTCCAGAAACGGCCGCCCTTAAGGAGCCAGCAGATAGGAGGCTGGAAAATATCCTTAAAAGTATATACACACATACTGGTGTTATACTGCGACCAGCAATCGCCTCAGCCTGGATGTGCAGTGCTGGGGTGGCTTGGTCGGATTCCCTGACTGAAAATATTGATACCCTGGACAGGGACAATATATTATTGACTATAGAGCATTTAAAGGATGCATTCCTATATATGCGAGATGCACAGAGAGACATTTGCACTCTGGCATCAAGAGTAAGTGCGATGTCCATTTCTGCCAGAAGAGGATTATGGACGCGACAGTGGTCAGGGGATGCGGATTCCAAACGGCATATGGAAGTATTGCCGTATAAAGGGGAGGAGTTATTTGGGGGCGGTCTATTGGACCTGGTGGCCACGGCAACGGCTGGGAAATCCACCTTTTTACCCCAAGTCACCTCGCAGCAGAAAAAGATACCGCCTTTTCAGGCTCAGTCCTTTCGTCCCCATAAGGGCAAGCGGGCAAAAGGCCACTCATATCTGCCCCGGGGCAGAGGAAGGGGAAAAAGACTACAACAGACAGCTTCTTCCCACGACCAGAAGCCCTCCCCCGCTTCTGCCAAGTCCTCAGCATGACGCTGGGGCCTTACAAGCGGACTCAGGCACGGTGGGGGCCCGTCTCAAGAATTTCAGCGCGCAGTGGGCTCACTCGCAAGTGGACCCCTGGATCCTGCAGGTAGTATCTCAGGGGTACAAATTGGAATTCGAGACGTCTCCCCCTCGCCGGTTCTTGAAGTCTGCTTTACCAACGTCTACCCCCGACAGGGAGGCGGTATTGGAAGCCATTCACAAGCTGTATTCCCAGCAAGTGATAATCAAGGTACCCCTCCTACAACAGGGAAAGGGGTATTACTCCACGCTGTTTGTGGTACCGAAGCCGGACGGCTCGGTGAGACCCATTTTAAATCTGAAAACCTTGAACACTTACATAAAAAGGTTCAAGTTCAAGATGGAGTCACTCAGAGCTGTGATAGCGAACCTGGAAGAAGGGGACTACATGGTGTCTCTGGACATCAAGGATGCTTACCTCCATGTCCCAATTTGCCCTTCTCACCAAGGGTACCTCAGGTTTGTGGTACAGAACTGTCACTATCAGTTTCAGACGCTGCCGTTTGGATTGTCCACGGCACCCCGGGTCTTTACCAAGGTAATGGCCGAAATGATGATTCTTCTTCGAAGAAAAGGCGTCTTAATTATCCCTTACTTGGACGATCTCCTGATAAGGGCACGGTCCAGAGAACAGTTAGAGGTCGGAGTAGCACTATCGCAAATAGTACTACGACAGCACGGATGGATTCTAAATATTCCAAAATCGCAGCTGATTCCGACGACACGTCTGCTGTTCCTAGGGATGATTCTGGACACAGTACAGAAAAAGGTGTTTCTCCCGGAAGAGAAAGCCAGGGAGTTATCCGACCTAGTCAGGAAACTCCTAAGACCAGGCCAGGTGTCAGTGCATCAGTGCACAAGGGTCCTGGGAAAGATGGTGGCTTCTTACGAAGCGATTCCATTCGTCAGATTCCACGCAAGAACTTTTCAGTTGGATCTGCTAGACAAATGGTCCGGATCGCATCTTCAAATGCATCAGCGGATAACCCTATCTCCAAGGACAAGGGTGTCTCTCCTGTGGTGGTTACAGAGTGCTCATCTCCTAGAGGGCCGCAGATTCGGCATTCAGGATTGGGTCCTGGTGACCACGGATGCCAGCCTGAGAGGCTGGGGAGCAGTCACACAGGGAAAAAATTTCCAGGGCTTGTGGTCAAGCATGGAAACGTCACTTCACATAAATATCCTGGAACTAAGGGCCATTTACAATGCCCTAAGTCAGGCAAGGCCTCTGCTTCAGGGTCAGCCAGTATTGATCCAGTCGGACAACATCACGGCAGTCGCCCACGTAAACAGACAGGGCGGCACAAGAAGCAGGAGGGCAATGACGGAAGTGGCAAGGATTCTTCGCTGGGCGGAAAATCATGTGATAGCACTGTCAGCAGTGTTCATTCCGGGAGTGGACAACTGGGAAGCAGACTTCCTCAGCAGACACGATCTTCACCCGGGGGAGTGGGGACTTCACCCGGAAGTCTTCCACATGATTGTAAACCGTTGGGAAAAACCAAAGGTGGACATGATGGCGTCTCGCCTCAACAAAAAACTGGACAGATATTGTTCCAGGTCAAGGGACCCTCAGGCAATAGCTGTGGACGCTCTGGTAACACCGTGGGTGTACCGGTCAGTGTATGTGTTCCCTCCTCTTCCTCTCATACCAAAAGTACTGAGAATCATAAGAAGGAGAGGAGTAAAGACTATACTCGTGGCTCCGGATTGGCCAAGAAGGACTTGGTACCCGGAAATTCAAGAGATGCTCACGGAAGACCCGTGGCCTCTACCTCTAAGACAGGACCTGCTCCAGCAGGGACCATGTCTGTTCCAAGACTTACCGCGGCTGCGTTTGACGGCATGGCGGTTGAACGCCGGATCCTGAAGGAAAAAGGCATTCCGGATGAAGTCATCCCTACCCTGATCAAAGCCAGGAAGGATGTAACCGTACAACATTATCACCGTATTTGGCGTAAATATGTTGCGTGGTGCGAGGCCAGGAAGGCCCCTACGGAGGAATTTGAACTGGGTCGATTCCTGCATTTCCTGCAAACAGGACTGTCTATGGGCCTCAAATTAGGGTCCATTAAGGTTCAAATTTCGGCCCTGTCGATATTCTTCCAAAAAGAACTAGCTTCTGTACCTGAAGTTCAGACGTTTGTCAAGGGAGTACTGCATATACAGCCTCCTTTTGTGCCTCCAGTGGCACCTTGGGATCTCAATGTAGTGTTGGGATTCCTAAAATCACATTGGTTTGAACCACTCTCCACTGTGGACTTGAAGTATCTCACTTGGAAAGTGGTAATGCTGTTAGCCCTGGCTTCAGCCAGGCGTGTATCAGAATTGGCGGCTTTATCCTATAAAAGCCCTTACCTAATTTTTCATACGGAAAGGGCAGAATTGAGGACTCGTCCTCAATTTCTCCCTAAGGTGGTTTCAGCATTTCACTTAAACCAACCTATCGTGGTGCCTGCGGCTACTAGGGACTTGGAGGATTCCAAGTTGCTGGACGTAGTCAGGGCCCTGAAAATATATGTTTCCAGGACGGCTGGAGTCAGAAAATCTGACTCGCTGTTTATCCTGTATGCACCCAACAAGCTGGGTGCTCCTGCTTCTAAGCAGACGATTGCTCGTTGGATTTGTAGTTCAATTCAGCTTGCACATTCTGTGGCAGGCCTGCCACAGCCAAAATCTATAAAAGCCCATTCCACACGGAAAGTGGGCTCATCTTGGGCGGCTGCCCGAGGGGTCTCGGCTTTACAACTTTGCCGAGCAGCTACTTGGTCAGGGGCAAACACGTTTGCTAAATTCTACAAATTTGATACCCTGGCTGAGGAGGACCTGGAGTTCTCTCATTCGGTGCTGCAGAGTCATCCGCACTCTCCCGCCCGTTTGGGAGCTTTGGTATAATCCCCATGGTCCTTTCGGAGTCCCCAGCATCCACTAGGACGTTAGAGAAAATAAGAATTTACTTACCGATAATTCTATTTCTCATAGTCCGTAGTGGATGCTTGGCGCCCATCCCAAGTGCGGATTGTCTGCATTACTTGTACATAGTTATTGTTACAAAAATCGGGTTATTGTTGTTGTGAGCCATCTTTTAAGAGGCTCCTTCTGTTATCATGCTGTTAACTGGGTTCAGATCACAAGTTGTACGGTGTGATTGGTGTGGCTGGTAATGAGTCTTACCCGGGATTCAAAATCCTTCCTTATTGTGTACGCTCGTCCGGGCACAGTATCCTAACTGAGGCTTGGAGGAGGGTCATAGGGGGAGGAGCCAGTGCACACCAGCTAGTCCTAAAGCTTTTACTTTGTGCCCAGTCTCCTGCGGAGCCGCTATTCCCCATGGTCCTTTCGGAGTCCCCAGCATCCACTACGGACTATGAGAAATAGAATTATCGGTAAGTAAATTCTTATTTTTTTCTAGTTTGTTTTTTTAAATGTTTTTATTTTCTTTCTTTTTTTCCCATTGTGGCAGGTTTTGTTTTTTAAAAACATTTACTGCTAAAGCTTTGCTTTTACACGTTTCTGGAAGAGCCCGGCATCCCCTTGTTGATGATCTGCTCTCTTCTTTCAGAGTTGACACACGAATTCCTGCAAATTCTGGAGAAAACCCCTAGTAGACTGAAGAAGATTCGAAACTGGAGGGTAAAGAGATTTTTAATTACAGCTGCTGCAGTACTTAAGAACCAATCTTAGTGATGACTTCTCATTGTGCAAACAGCCTTAGAGATTTTTTTTTGTGCATCAGTTATTGCAGAGTTCTGAGATTTCAAAACCTATTGTCTACTGTCTGAAAACTTGTCCCATTAGTTCTGTCAGCTTATACAAAAAGACTCGCTGCTTTTCATATGTAGTGGGTCTAAAACTTTCATCACAGCGACCTAGAGTATCAACATTTCTTTTTCATCCACTAGGGGTCACTGGAGTACTCTTGGGGATATGGACGGCTTAGCAGAAACAAAGGCACTGAATATTTAAATTTAGAACTCTCCACCCCTCCATATCCCCGAGTACCTCAGTGTAGTACCTCAGTGTTTTTTCTGTGCTCACAGCACTAACAAGGCTTGTGTGGAGTTCCCACACTTTGTTGAAGATTTTATTAATTTCTCATTTTTACTTTTACATTTTTACTTTTTCACTTAGCACATCCCTTCCCAGTCTCTGTAAAAACATGGGTCCGGGATAGTGCCGCTGCACGGACAGCGCATGGCGTGTTGGTCCTCACAAAGAGCACCCTCACAGCCACAGGCAGCCCACTGCCTCCTGCAACAGCGTGTCGGTCCTCACAAAGAGCACCCTCACAGCCACAGGCAGTCCACTGCCTCCTGCAACAGCTGGACGGAGCTTACAGATAGAAGCACCGTCGCAGCCATAAACTGAAGATCTCGGAGCTTACAGATTGAAGTCCGTCACCTCCCTACAACAAGGTATGCTGGGGAAACGGGGCGGTCAGCGCAGGCTGCTGCCCCGCTGTGTGGGGTCCGTTGGTAATGCCGCCCGCTCACTGCCGCTCATAATGGCCGCCCCAGCCGCTCCGTCCGCCCGCCCCAGGCGCTCCGTCCTCCCGCCAGGCGCTCCGTCAGCGCTGTATTGAAAGTGCAGCGCTCAGAGGGGGAGACCCGCCGCAGCTCGGCTAGCGACGCCGGAAGCCGCTACGCGCCGCTCCGGCCAGCCGACCTCCACTGCTCTGAAATAAGTGTCCCTCGCCTCCCTGCAATGAGCTTCCCGGCTCCCTGCTGAGACACAGCGCTACAGGGAGTACAGGGAAGGGGGGGGGGGGGGGACCTGGCTGATTACAGCGCGGCTGCAAGGGGGAAAATGTAAGGAAAAGAGTAAGCATGGCATGGGGGCCATTTTAACCATGCTTCCTGTTTCTTCCAGTTTGTAATTCCAGAACATTCCTGCCCTACATCTCTACTCCACACGGAGACGCAGGGGTGTTAGTGGGAATTTTGGTTCAGGTTTCACATAGGCTGGCCATGTGAACTGTATTTCGGCCATAAATAAATATATATATATATATATATATACATTGCAGACAGCGGCGGCACTCGGAGACTTCAATTAAAGTGCATAAAGTGTTTATTCTCAAACATCTACGTTTCGGGGTACGCAGCCCCTTCGTCAGGATAACCAGCATAAATCAAATAAATTGTTTAAATACCTTCACCCACGAGGACGCCCCGCTCAGCCTCCCTCCGCGTCGCCCGGGTTCCGGATCTGTCTCACAGGAAGTGACGACATCCCGGCCCGACCAGCCAGCGCGTAGGAGCTGTAAACAGAGTAACCATGGTTACCGTGTGAACAAAACATTACACCGCATAACTTGTTTGCTTATATCGTAACATACATACACATAAATCATACTTATAACCCAACTAATTAAAATCATTAAAATCTTTTACACCAGTTATTCCGCCATTAGCCAATACCAGGGTGCCCTGTCTATGTGTAATTCATAGCTCCCCCTATTGCTCGACCATACTGAGTATACATGAATTTGCTCACATACCTACGTTATATCCCACTCTCATAGATAGTGAAAACTTGGGATGGAACGTTACCTAATACCCATTTCCTAATTTACACAAGACAACCTTCTATAGAAGAAAACTGCATGTGGAAAGAATTAGGAAATAGATTTCCATGGGTAACACAATATAATTCCAGCAGCCCACACCTGGCGAAACAAGTAAAAAAACTGTGGCCAGTGGTAGCCACAGATAGAGAGCTAGGAAAAACTATGGGCAGTAAATTATTATGTAGTTACTCGAGAAATAAAAGTATCAGAGACATGGTAGTAAAAACAGACCTGTCAAAATTTAATTCTGAACCGACACATTTTCTGAAACCTAGAAAAGGTTGTTTCCGGTGTAGTGGATGTACCACATGCAGTTTTCTTAGTCCGGGTGAATATTTTCAACATCCACACACCGGAAAGAAATATACCATTCGGTTTCCCCTTTCGTGTAAATCCAAGTTTGTCGTGTATACACTCACCTGCCCATGTGGGTTGGTATATGTGGGAAAAACTGATTGTGAGTTCAGAATTCGTATGGCCCAACATAGGTATGCAATAAGGGAGGCCATCAAATCTGGACAAAGTGAACAGCCTGTAGCAAGACATTTTGCACAGGCTAGGCACAATATATCCACATTAAGATATAAATTAATAGACCACGTCCCACGTTCTATAAGAGGAGGTGACAGATCCAAAAGATTGCTACAAGTGGAAGCGATGTGGATCTACAAATTAAATACCATTTTTCCCAAAGGGCTCAACGAAATGAATAATTACAAATGTTTTCTATAGAAGGTTGTCTTGTGTAAATTAGGAAATGGGTATTAGGTAACGTTCCATCCCAAGTTTTCACTATCTATGAGAGTGGGATATAACGTAGGTATGTGAGCAAATTCATGTATACTCAGTATGGTCGAGCAATAGGGGGAGCTATGAATTACACATAGACAGGGCACCCTGGTATTGGCTAATGGCGGAATAACTGGTGTAAAAGATTTTAATGATTTTAATTAGTTGGGTTATAAGTATGATTTATGTGTATGTATGTTACGATATAAGCAAACAAGTTATGCGGTGTAATGTTTTGTTCACACGGTAACCATGGTTACTCTGTTTACAGCTCCTACGCGCTGGCTGGTCGGGCCGGGATGTCGTCACTTCCTGTGAGACAGATCCGGAACCCGGGCGACGCGGAGGGAGGCTGAGCGGGGCGTCCTCGTGGGTGAAGGTATTTAAACAATTTATTTGATTTATGCTGGTTATCCTGACGAAGGGGCTGCGTACCCCGAAACGTAGATGTTTGAGAATAAACACTTTATGCACTTTAATTGAAGTCTCCGAGTGCCGCCGCTGTCTGCAATGTATGTGTGAGGGACGCGCTGTCTCTCAAGGAGGAGGGCACAGGAGCAAGATTGTGGAATCCGTGGGGACGGAGGGAGTGCCGGATCACTTTGGACATTATATATATATATATATATATATATGTGTGTATGTGTGTATATATGTGTGTATGTGTGTATATATGTGTATATGTGTATATATATATATATATATATATATATATATATATTTCTCTATCGTCCTAGTGGATGCTGGGGTTCCTGAAAGGACCATGGGGAATAGCGGCTCCGCAGGAGACAGGGCACAAAAGTAAAGCTTTCCGATCAGGTGGTGTGCACTGGCTCCTCCCCCTATGACCCTCCTCCAAGCCAGTTAGATTTTTGTGCCCGGCCGAGAAGGGTGCAATCTAGGTGGCTCTCCTAAAGAGCTGCTTAGAGAAAGTTTAGCTTAGGTTTTTTATTTTACAGTGAGTCCTGCTGGCAACAGGATCACTGCAACGAGGGACTTAGGGGAGAAGAAGTGAACTCACCTGCGTGCAGGATGGATTGGCTTCTTGGCTACTGGACATCAACTCCAGAGGGACGATCACAGGTACAGCCTGGATGGTCACCGGAGCCTCGCCGCCGGCCCCCTTGCAGATGCTGAAACATGAAGAGGTCCAGAATCGGCGGCAGAAGACTCCTCAGTCTTCTAAAGGTAGCGCACAGCACTGCAGCTGTGCGCCATTTTCCTCTCAGCACACTTCACACGGCAGTCACTGAGGGTGCAGGGCGCTGGGAGGGGAGCGCCCTGGGAGGCAAATGAAAACCTATTTGGCTAAAAAATACCTCACATATAGCCTCCGGGGCTATATGGAGATATTTAACCCCTGCCAGAATACACTAAAGAGCGGGAGACGAGCCCGCCGGAAAAGGGGCGGGGCCTATCTCAGCACACAGCGCCATTTTCCTTACACAGCTCCGCTGGTCAGGACGGCTCCCAGGTCTCTCCCCTGCACTGCACTACAGAAACAGGGTAAAACAAGAGAGGGGGGGCAAAATAGTGGCAAAAATTATATTATAAAAGCAGCTATACAGGGAGCACTTATTATAAGGCTATCCCTGTCATATATAGCGCTTTTGGTGTGTGCTGGCAAACTCTCCCTCTGTCTCCCCAAAGGGCTAGTGGGGTCCTGTCTTCGTTAAGAGCATTCCCTGTGTGTCTGCTGTGTGTCGGTACGTGTGTGTCGACATGTATGAGGACGATATTGGTGTGGAGGCGGAGCAATTGCCTGTAATGGTGATGTCACTCTCTAGGGAGTCGACACCGGAATGGATGGCTTATTTAGGAAATTACGTGATAATGTCAACACGCTGCAAGGTCGGTTGACGACATGAGACGGCCGACAAACAATTAGTACCGGTCCAGACGTCTCAAAAACACCGTCAGGGGTTTTTAAAACGCCCGTTTACTTTAGTCGGTCGACACAGACACAGACAGGGACACTGAATCCAGTGTCGACGGTGAATAAACAAACGTATTCCTTATTAGGGCCACACGTTAAAGGCAATGAAGGAGGTGTTACATATTTCTGATACTACAAGTACCACAAAAGAGGGTATTATGTGGGATGTGAAAAAACTACCGTAGTTTTTCCTGAATCAGATAAATTAAATAAAGTGTGTGATGGGTTCCCCCCGATAGAAAATTATGGGCGGTATACCCTTTCCCGCCAGAAGTTAGGGCGCGTTGGGAAACACCCCTTAGGGTGGATAAGGCGCTCACACGCTTATCAAAACAAGTGGCGGTACCGTCTATAGATAGGGCCGTCCTCAAGGACCAGCTGACAGGAGGCTGGAAAATATCATAAAAAAGTATATACACACATACTGGTGTTATACTGCGACCAGCGATCGCCTCAGCCTGGATGTGCAGAGCTGGGTGGCTTGGTCGGATTCCCTGACTAAAAATATTGATACCCTTGACAGGGACAGTATTTTATTGACTATAGAGCATTTAAAGGATGCATTTCTATATATGCGAGATGCACAGAGGGATATTTGCACTCTGGCATCAAGAGTAAATGCGATGTCCATATCTGCCAGAAGATGTTATGGACACGACAGTGGTCAGGTGATGCAGATTCCAAACGGCACAAAGGTGTATTGCCGTATAAAGGAAGAGGAGTTATTTGGGGTCGGTCCATCGGACCTGGTGGCCACGGCAACTGCTGGAAAATCCGCCGTTTTTACCCTAAGTCACATCTCTGCAGAAAAAGACACCGTCTTTTCAGCCTCAGTCCTTTCGTCCCTATAAGATCATATCTGCCCAGGGATAGAGGAAAGGGAAGAAGACTGCAGCAGGCAGCCCATTCCCAGGAACAGAAGCGTTCCACCGCTTCTGACAAGTTCTCAGCATGGCGCTGAGACCGTACAGGACCCCTGGATCCTACAAGTAGTATCCCAGGGGTACAGATTGGAATGTCGAGACGTTTCCCCTTCGCAGGCTCCTGAAGTCTGCTTTACCAAGGTCTCCCTCCGACAAGGAGGCAGTATGGGAAAAAATTCACAAGCTGTATTCCAGCAGGTGATAATTAAATTACCCCTCCTACTACAAGAAAAGGGGTATTATTCCACACTATATTGTGGTACTGAAGCCAGAAGGCTAGGTGAGACTTATTCTAAAAAAAATTTTTTGAACACTTACAAAGGTTCAAATCAAGATGGAGTCACTCAGAGCAGTGATAACGAACCAGGAAGAAGGGGACTATATAGTGTCCCGGGACATCAGGGATGCTTACCTCTATGTCCCAAATTTGCCCTTCTCACTAAGAACTGTCACTATCAGTTTCAGACGCTGCCGTTTGGATTGTCCACGGCACCCCGGGTCTTTACCAAGGTAATGGCCGAAATAATGATTCTTCGAAGAAAAGGCGTCTTAATTATCCCTTACTTGGACGATCTCCTGATAAGGGCATAGTCCAGGGAACAGTTGGAGGTCGGAGTAGCACTATCTCGGATACTGCTACAACAGCACGGGTGGATTCTAAATATTCCAAAATCGCAGCTGATCCCGACGACACGTCTGCTGTGCCTAGGGATGATTCTGGACACAGTCCAGAAAAAGGTGTTTCTCCCGGAAGAGAAAGCCAGGGAGTTATCCGAGCTAGTCAGGAACCTCCTAAAAACAGTGCATCATTGCACAAGGATCCTGGTAAAAATGGTGGCTTCCTACGAAGCAATTCCATTCGGCAGATTTCACGCAAGAACTTTTCAGTGGGATCTGCTGGACAAATGGTCCGGATCGCATCTTCAGATGCATCAGCGGATAACCCTATATCCAAGGACAAGGGTGTCTCTCCTGTGGTGGTTATAGAGTGCTCATCTTCTAGAGGGCCGCAGATTCGGCATTCAGGATTGGATGCTGGTGACCACGGAGCCCAGCCCGAGAGACTGGGGAGCAGTCACACAAGGAAAAAATTTCCAGGGAGTGTGATCAAGTCTGGAGACTTTTCTCCACATAAATATACTGGAGCTAAGGGTAAATTTATAATGCTCTAAGCTTTGCAAGACCTCTGCTTCAAGGTCAGCCGGTATTGATCCAGTGGGAAAAACATCACGGCAGTCGCCCACGTAAACAGACAGGGCGACACAAGAAGCAGGAGGGCAATGGCAAAAACTGCAAGGACTTTTCGCTGGGCGGAAAATCATGTGATAGCACTGTCAGCAGTGTTTCATCCCGGGAATGGAAACTGGGAAGCAGACTTCCTCAGCAGGCACGACCTCCACCCGGGAGAGTGGAAACTTCATCGGGAAGTTTTTTCCACATGATTGTAAACCGTTGGGAAATACCAAAGGTGGACATGATGGCGTCCCGTCTGAACAAAAAACGGGACAGGTATTGCGCCAGGTCAAGAGACCCTCAGGCAATAGCTGTGGACGTTCTGGTAACACCGTGGGTGTACCAGTCGGTGTATGTGTTCCCTCCTCTGCTTCTCATACCTAAGGTGCTGAGAATTATAAGACGTAGAGGAGTAAGAACTATACTCATGGCTCCGGATTGGCCAAGAAGGACTTGGTACCCGGAACTTCAAGAGATGCTTACAGAGGTCTTATGGCCTCTGCCGCTAAGAAGGGACTTGCTTCAGCAAGTACCATGTCTGTTCCAAGACTTACCGCAGCTGCGTTTGTCGGCATGGCGGTGGACAGCCGGATCCTAAGGGAAAAAGGCATTCCGGAAGAGGTCATTCCTACCCTGGTCAAAGCCAGAAAGGAGGTGACCGCACAACATTATCACCACATGTGGCGAAAATATGTTGCGTGGTGTGAGGCCAGGAAGGCCCCACAAAAAGAAAGTTCAACTCGGTCGTTTCCTGCATTTCCTGCAAACAGGAGTGTCTATGGGCCTCAAATTGGGGTCCATTAAGGTTCAAATTTCGGCCCTGTCGATTTTCTTCCAGAAAGAATTGGCTTCAGTTCCTGAAGTCCAGAAGTTTGTCAAGGGAGTATTGCATATACAACCCCCTTTTGTGCCTCCAGTGGCACTGTGGGATCTCAACGTAGTTCTGGGATTCCTCAAATCACATTGGTTTAAAACCAGTCAAATCTGTGGATTTGAAGCATCTCACATGAAAAGTGACCATGCTCTTGGCCCTGGCCTGGACCAGGCGAGTGTCAAATTGGTGGTTTTTTTCTCAAAAAAGCCCATATCTGTTTGTCCATTCGGACAGGGCAGAGCTGCGGACTCGTCCCCAGTTCTCTCCCTAAGGTGGTGTCAGTGTTTCACCTGAACCAGCTTATTGTGGTGCCTTGCACCTACTAGGGACTTGGAGGACTCCAAGTTGCTAGATGTTGTCAGGGCCCTGAAAATATGTTCCAGGACGGCTGGAGTCAGGAAAACTGACTTGCTGTTATCCTGTATGCACCCAACAAACTGGGTGCTCTTGCTTCTAAGCAGACTATTGCTAGTTGGATGTGTAATACAATTCAGCTTGCACATTCTGTGGCAGGCCTGCCACAGCCAAAATATGTAAATGCCCATTCCACAAGGAACGTGGGCTCATCTTGGGCGGCTGCCCGAGGGGTCTCGGCTTTACAACTTTGCCGAGCAGCTACTTGGTCAGGGGCAAACACGTTTGCTAAATTCTACAAATTTGATACCCTGGCTAAGGAGGACCTGGAGTTCTCTCATTCGGTGCTGCAGAGTCATCCGCACTCTCCCGCCCGTTTGGGAGCTTTGGTATAATCCCCATGGTCCTTTCAGGAACCCCAGCATCCACTAGGACGATAGAGAAAATAAGAATTTACTTACCGATAATTCTATTTCTCGGAGTCCGTAGTGGATGCTGGGCGCCCATCCCAAGTGCGGATTATCTGCAATACTTGTACATAGTTACAAAAATCGGGTTATTATTGTTGTGAGCCATCTTTTCAGAGGCTCCGCTGTTATCATACTGTTAACTGGGTTTAGATCACAAGTTGTACGGTGTGATTGGTGTGGCTGGTATGAGTCTTACCCGGGATTCAAAATTCCTCCCTTATTGTGTACGCTCGTCCGGGCACAGTACCTAACTGGCTTGGAGGAGGGTCATAGGGGGAGGAGCCAGTGCACACCACCTGATCGGAAAGCTTTACTTTTGTGCCCGGTCTCCTGCGGAGCCGCTATTCCCCATGGTCCTTTCAGGAACCCCAGCATCCACTACGGACTCCGAGAAATAGAATTATCGGTAAGTAAATTCTTATTATTACACACCTTAAGTCAAGATTTTACTGAGTCGTGCAAGTGTCTGTCCTTTGGCTATTGTGTTGTCTGTCTGTATAAGGAGTAAGGCTCCAGCACAGACTAAAAATAAGGTTTACTACAATGTCTGTACATAAATCTACCACAGGTTCAGTTTGTTTTGTAGGTTTCCACTCCGGAAGCCGGTTCATTCCCAGATCCTATGTTAAGCATTGGCAATTCAAATTGACTCCGCTCGATAGGAGCGGTAAGATCGGAGTCTCGGAAGTTACTCCGCCAGCTCTAACGGAGGAGTCTCAGCCTTTCCAAAGGTCCAACTTCCCTTTGGGTACCAGGGTGTTAATTTAACTGGTCTTATAATTTTAAACATTTCGGCTATGTTGCAGTCTGACAATTCTATGTCAAACCTCACAGCGCTAACTACGAGTGAGAAGGGCACATTAGACCAGCAGTCAGATAGTGCGGGTTTTGACAACCATACATTGCTAATGACCAGTGAGTCAGTGTCTCAAATTTACATAGACTAAGGAGCCTCTAACATCTAATCCGTCGTATTTACTAAACGACAGATCTTCAATGAGTTTCTTATTTAGAATATCTTACTAAGATTTAAGTCTATTTACCCGTTTCCACATCTAAATGGGAGAATCCGCCATTGGTGAATTCGTCTGTGTCAAACCTTATAAAGACCCAAGATACATTTGGGTCACTAGGCGCTCTATGTATGGAAACAATGACGATCACGTTAGACTTATCGTTAATGAGAAGCTGCTGAGTATCTCTGTAAAGCTTCTGCTGCCGCCTGTTACCTCGCTTCTCGCTTTTCATCGTCGCTAGTTTCAGCACGACAAGGCCAGAAGTTGTTTGGTCCTAAATTTGATATTTCAGGCCAATTGTGGGAGCGCGCCTTTACACGTTACATTTGCCGGGTTTCCAGCCATCCACTCATGGATGGAACCGCTATTTAGGGTTAAAAGACAGGACTGCCTCTGTCGGACGAAATAAGGCGTTTTGGCAGGTTGCCATTCAGTCTCTGCTGGATTCAGCAGTTTTTAATTCCAGGCCTGGTACACCAACAAGGTCAGGGTTGTTATTCCCGTCTGTTTGTGGTACCAAAGCCGGAGGGCTCCGTCGCAGTCTCAATCAGTAAGTCACTTACTACAGATTGAAGATGGATTTTCTGCGGTCAGTATTTGCATATTTGGAGCCACACGATTGCATGGTTGCGCTTGATCTCCAGGATGCGTACTTACACATTCCGGTTTGGTCACCTCATCACAGGTTCTTGCGTTTGGCAATACGCCACAGCCATTAACCGTTTCAGGCTCTACCGTTTGGCCTCTTGTCAGCGCCTCGGGTATTCACCAAAGTGATGTTTGTGATGATAGCTCATCTCAGATTCCTGGCAGTGACAATCGTTCCATACTTAACGATCTGCTCATAAGAGCTCCGTTTCAACAGATGCTCCTCCGACTTGCGCTGCTAACGTACACCACGGTTGCAGTGTCAACTTCAAAAACAATCGCATCTAATTCCGTCTCAACGACTTCAATTCCTAGGTATGATTCCAGATACGGTAAATCAAAGAATTTACCTACTACACCAGAAAGAACAGATTATACGCCATCTGGTACAATTAGTGCTCAAGCCACGCACACTATCGGTACATTTGTGTATTCGCCTATTAGGAACAATGATGGGCTTTCGAAGCGCTTCAGTTCGGAGGTTTTCACTCGCGTCCATTTCAACAGCAGTAGTCGCCCTCACATAGGCAGATTTCCCACAGGAAAGCGAGGGTGTCTCTACTCTGGGCGAGAGTCTCAGAGGTTGGGGAGTTGTAGTTTAAAATGGTCAGCAACAGGGTTTCTAAACGGATCACGACAGATTGCTGTCTATAAATGTCCTGGAACTCCGTGCAATTTACAATGCACTACATGCTTCGCTCTCAGACTGTCCAAGTGCAGTCAGACAACGCGACGGCAGTCGCATACACAACAACCAGGGAGGAACGAGAAGCCGCATGGCAATGCGGGAAGTAGCTCGAATCCTCAATTGCCCAGAATACCACAAGGTGATATTGTCGACTGGGTTCATTCCGGGAGTGGACATCTGCTAGACAGATGATCTCAGCCGTCGGGATTTTCATCCAGGAGACTGGGCATTAAATCCAGAGGTGTTTCACATGTTGGTCCACAGGTGGGGTTACCCTCAGGTGGACATGATGCCATCTCGCCACAATTACAAGCGCCCAGTATGTGTCCAGAACGACAGATCCCAAGGGCAGTGGCGGTGGATGCTCTCACAATCGCGTGGCCGTACAGCCTCGTGTATCTGTTTCCACCGTTTTCCGCTGCTCTCTCCGTTGCTAAAACGGATCATAAGAGAGTCCGTCACAGTCATACTAGTGATATCTCATGGGTCTCGGAGAGTTTGGTTCTCGAATTTCCGAGGACTACTCGCAGACGATCCTTGGCCGCTCATACTACGTCCAACCCGTTACAACAGGGGCCGTTCTTTTACCCCTATTTAGCGCGGCTGCGGTTGACAGGGTGGTTGTTGAGACCGCCCTCTTAAGAAGAGAGGGCATTACAGTATCGGTTATACCAACCATGTTACGAGCTAGGAAGCCGGTTACGGCAGCTCATTATTACAGAATTTGGCGTGCCTATATAGGTTGGTGTGAAGCTCGGAAGTTTCCGACATCATCTTTCAAGTTACCCGTATTCTGTTATTTTTACAGACGGGGTTGGATGGAGGACTGTGTTTATCTACACTGAAGGTGCAGGTATCTGTGTTGTCAATTTATTTTCAAAGACGATTGGCTCTATTGCCGTCGGTACACACTTTTCTGCAGGGTGTCCTCAGAGTACAGCCTCCATTTATTCCACCTACAGCGCCATGGGACTTGAATTTGGGTTCAGATTTCTTACAGTCTTCATATTTTGAACCCTTACAGCAAGTGGATATTAAGTTTCTGACTTGGAAAACGTTTTTTCTTCTAGCCTTAGCTTCGGCAAGGCGTTTTTCAAATTTGGGTGCCTTGTCATGCAAGCCACCGTATTTGGTGTTTCCTGATGACAGAGCGGAACTTCGGACGAATCCCGATTTCTTACCAAAGCTAGTGTCATCTTTTCACATCAATCAACCAATAGTGGTTCCTGTGTTGACAGTAGAGATGAGCGGATTCGGTTTTACTCGGTTTTACTCGGTTCTCAAAACCGAATCTTATTGGCTATCCAAAACACGTGACATCCGTGAGCCAATAAGATTCGGTTTTGAGAACCGAGTAAAACCGAGTAAAACCGAATCCGCTCATCTCTAGTTGACAGCACATTCTAGAATTCTGAATGTGGTACGCGCATTACGCGTTTATATGTCCCGAACGTCTACAGTTCGTAATACGGATACGTTGTTTGTTCTCTATGATGCTGCCAAGTGGGGTTGGCCAGCTTCTCAGCAGACCTTATCCAGATGGAAAAACTGACTATACGTCAGGCTTACCTTAAGGCTAGGTTACAGTCGCCTACATCAGTAATAGCTCATCCCACAGGTTCTGTGGGAACGTCATGGCCAGCTGGTCGTGGAGCTTCTACGACGCAGCTTGACCGTGCGGCTACATGGTCTTCAGTGCACACGTTTGTGCACTTTTACAGGTTTGATACGTTTGCGGCATCAGCATCTAGCTTTGGCCGCCTAGTGTTACAGGTGTCAAACAGCTCTCCCGCCCACGGGGGAAGCTTTGGTACGTCCCAAGAGTACTCCAGTGACCCCTAGTGGATGAAAAAGAAAATAGGATTTTGGTACTTACCAGGTAAATCCTTTTCTTTGAATCCATAGGGGGCACTGGACGCCCACCCAGAGCAGTTTTACCTGGGTTGTATTAAGCTCAGGGGATCTCATGGTAACACATTTTCACCGACTGGTTCAAATTATAAGGTTCTATCGGTTATGGTGTCAACTGTTTCGTTGTCAGTAACGTTATGTGTCAACTTTGTTGTTGTCCGTTAGGTTATAGGAATTCTCCATTGTCAACCTCTCTATAGTTCCTGTTCGGCTCAGTAAAAAACACTGAGGTACTACACTGAGGTACTCGGGGATATGGAGGGGTGGAGAGTTCTAAATTTAAATATTCAGTGCCTTTGTTTCTGCTAAGCCGTCCATATCCCCAAGAGTACTCCAGTGCCCCCTATGGATTCAAAGAAAAGGATTTACCTGGTAAGTACCAAAATCCTATTATTTTCATAGCATCCGTAGGCCAATTTTGTTAAGAAATTCAGCAAACATTAAATTTAAGAAAATTCCTTATCCTAGGTTATGTGGTGGTGGACAGGGTTGTGCTTCTGTTTGTCCACATTTTATGATTGCAGCTTCCAACTCTGGTTATGCTTAATATATTGACCATAAATAATTTGATTTGTTCCTGGTCCACCAACCCAGTTTGGGAACCACAGCTCTGGGGTTAAATGGATTGGTCACGTCTGCCAACCTGCTTAGGATGCTGAAATCTGTAAAGATAATTGTTTAATAATTTTCTGTACAGCTTTTTAATTTACTTTTCCTCTGCTCTTTTTAAATCAAGGCTTTATTTATTTTTAATGTAAAGTAACTCCATTGCCAATAACCTTTTAACTTGATTTTGGTCACTTCGGAACAAATTGTAAACTGTTTTGTGTTTGAGGGTCTCATGATGTGGTTTTTTGTTTTTGTTTTATTACTTGTTCAGTTTGTTTATTAATTTAGTTGTGTTTTTTTTGTTTTTGTTTTTTAATTTAAGGCTATCCAGGCTGCAAGGAAACCCAAGGCTGATGGACAGCTTGACAACTCCCTCCTTGGTTCTTCTCTGGTCCAGAATTCTATTTTGGTTGACCCAGTATCTGGTATTGCTGCAAGTGCTAGTTTTCCCAAGTCATCAACATCTGCATTTCCTGCACCACCTACTGTGAACTCAGGAAGCATGCCCATCCAGGGGCCCCATAACCCTGAGGAACTGTCTATATTGGCAATACCTGGTACATCATATACAATGCCCTCCCATCATGAATGGCCTCAGCACCATGAGCAACCTAGGGCTGACCAGGGATACAGCCAGAAGCAGGAGAGTTCCCTGTCAGCTGCTCAGTACAATATGTCTGCTGTTCCGCTACACTCTGGCTTACACCATAGATCTGACAAGGCTTCCGACCATTCAGCTAAGCTGGACCATGCCCATAAGTCATTGAGCAACAAATACCATGGACAAATGTATGTGCCTTCAATGGCAGCGTCTCACAAAATGTCTTTGGACAAGTATAGGGAGAAGCGGAAGCTCGAAACTGTTGAAACTGATGTTCGAGATCAAATTCCATCTCTCCACGTGGATCAGCATCAGCACAAAAAACATGGCCAAGTCTCGGGCAGCAGTTCTGTTGCCTCCCCTCTCAAAATGAAAATTCCGCTTTCTAATGCCGAAAAGACTGAAAAACATATTACTGACAAAAAGGATAAGGGTGGTTCCCTGAAACTGCGTATCCCTATCCCCCCTACAGAAAGAGGATCCAGCAAAGATGACTTGAGAGTGAAAATAAAAGTATCTTCCGCTGATAGGCACAGCTCATCTGACGAGGGCAGCGGGAAGAGCAAGCACTCAAGTCCGCACATGAACAAAGAACACAAAGACAAGCACAAAGAGCATTCTTCCAATCGACACCACAGTAGCAGCCACAAGCATTGCTCTTCACACTACAGCAGTGCAAGCAACAACAACAGCAATAAACTTTATATGGACGGAATGGCAACAACTGTTTTACGGAGTCCTGTTGGTGTGCCCAATGATGGTGGTACCTCGAGCTCCAGCTCTTCAAGAAAGAGGCCACATTCCAATGACGCCTCTTACAACCACCACTCCAAAATGAGCAAAAGTTCCAAAACTTCAGGTAGTTCTACTAGTTCTTCCTCTGTTAAGCAGTATATATCCTCTCACAACACTGTTCTTAACCATCCCTTACTCCCTCCCCCTGTCACATACCAGGTGGGCTACGGGCATCTCAGCACCCTCGTGAAACTGGACAAGAAGCCAGTGGAGAGCAACGGCCCTGATGCCGGTCACGAGTACGGTGCAAACAGCCAGCATATGGACTACAAAGATACATTCGACATGCTTGATTCGCTGTTAAGTGCCCAAGGAATGAACATGTGATTCAGCGCTTTTAATTACTTTTTTTTTTTTTTTCCTTTTTAATATGTAATAAAATGTATATAGTTATATATATATATATATATTTTTTTTTTTTTTTTTATTTAAAACAGAAAAAAGTTAGTATGGAATAAGTTCCTTATCTAACCATGGTAACGTCTGTTGCCAGATTCAATACATTTATAAGTGCTGCTTTTATCCCTCGCTCTAAAAAAAAAAAAAAAGAAAAAATAAGGGGTCTAGTGAAATGTCTATCTCCACATACAATAGTGTTATAAATACTGTAATCGCATGGAAGGTGCAAAAGTCTCAGTATTTCTGAAATTCTGTGAACATAAGAATGGATGGTTGCTTCTAAGCCTATAAATTGCTTCAAGCCTAGTTTATTCCGCCCTGGGAGCGGTGCAGCCAGCAGTTTGTTGATGCTTAGGTTTTTCTTTGGACAAGTTTTTTTTTTGTTTTTATATATATATATAAATATATATATATTTAAAATGTATGTATGATATGCATGTCTCATAGGTAAAGGGATTTAAACAGATAATACTGACAACTGTTTACAAGAAGGTGGAGAAGAAAATGTACATACATTTTTGTATGTTTAGATATAACCTTACAATACTCAGGTTTGGAGCTGCTTGTAAGAATAACAATATACAGATTAACTTTATTTTATCTTGTCAATGGCCATCAAATTACTAAACAAAACATAGATGGCTTTGTCTAGTTTCCTAAAATCCTTTCTGTGCTACAGTGACCTGCACATTGCTTGCCGGCCTTTGTGGCAATAGAATGGTTAAACTGTAGGCCTTAATGGGATCAACTGAAAACCACTACAGAGGACATTGTACAGCAGACGGTTACGCATTTTCTAACCGTCACCAGTGTGGGAACAGGAGGGAGCCTGTGCCTGGTATACACACGGTGACTGGCTTCCGCATGGTCCTCAGTGGTGCGAAGGAAAAAGAGAATAAAAAAACCCTCAAAGTTTACATAATCTTTTGCTGTGAAGTGCATTTAAGTGTTCATTGGCTTGATGCAGTAATATAGACAGAATTGCTACTTAATAATGGTTAATTGTAGATTCATGTAACTTAAAACATTCAAATTTGTAAAAAATAAAAAATAAAAAAAAACATGTAGTGAACTATTAAGTTAGTTTAATTTGTTTTAAAAACACCAACAAAAGTTATTTTAAAAGCTTACTGGATCACGATTTCTATTAGTGTCAGAATGTACATGTCTTAATGCCTATTTTCTTCTTTCCGAATAAATGCAGTCTTCACACAAGAGTCCAATATCGTCACACAATGTTGTATATTTACTTCTTTTTTTTTTTTCTTTTTTTTTTCCAAATGGAAAATAGTGATCACTGATTTACGTTGTACTTGTGAGATTAGGTCCTGAAATCAGAGGGTGCGTATTTTGCTTGTTAAAAAGCTGAATAACAACCTCTCCATTGATCTGTTGTCTGTCTCATGATATTGCTTGTACATAGTATGTGTGGTCTTTCTGTTTAAACACAACTGTAGAAAATCTTCTATTGCATCCTGAAACTTCTTATAAGTCACAGTAACAAGTCCACTCATACATACTGTATATGTACTCAATGCTGACAGACCACAAAATAAAAGGTATATTTTTATTCATTACTTTGTATTTGAAAGTACTGTATGCACTATTGTAAGTCACTTTGAAGAACTGGAAACTGTGCTATGTTCAATGTTTTAGCTATGGTGCTGGGCATTTTGTTAGTCACCAACCCAAAGTGTAGACAGCCATTCCGTGAGCTTAACCTATGTTCATGACACTACCAGTAAGTACCCTAGGAGCTCGTGATGATATTGAGGCACGCAATATTTTGCACCTCATAGTGATCTAGCTCTTAGTAAGTTAATGCATTCTTTTGAACATTGAATCAGCGCACAAAGTGGCTGCCTCCCTGTGGGGAGACTTTAGGTGGAACAGGTTTAATTTGCCCTATTGCTTTGTAGAATACAGAGTATCTGGACTATAACACTGTATACTTGGACATTCTCATTCTCCATTTTAATGCTGTATACCTGGACATTCATTTCATTGTTTGTAGCCGTTTAATAGACTGGGGATTTATAGAAGACGGACAGGCCGTTGTTTTGCAATGTTCCCGATGGTTCTAGCCAGTATGCAAACCATCTAATTTACCCTTGGCATCCTTGCTATAAACCAATGACTACTCTAGCCTTACAGTGTATAAGTGTATTATTGATATTGTTAAGCCAGAATGACAATAAATGAAAATGCAACACTGCGCGATAAACACCTATCTGCGTTGTTTTATATGTATGCTGTGTACACCTTGTATGTGTGTATGCCTTTTGATCTATTTATGTTTAGCCGTGCTTCATAGAAATACTTATGCTATGACCTGTCAAAAATACAGCCACTCGGGGGAAGGGGGGCATTTTTGAGAGTTGTTTACTGTCATTGTTTTGAGAGTCAGAGATGCTCATTCTTCTACACAGTTGCTGTATATACGTATTAGTCGCCTAAAGTTTGTTTTCCAAACTCTAGTTGCTTCATTTTGGTGTATACACATGCTTAGAGCAGTTGTCCCAATACGGTTCTATTTCCCATAGACAGGGAAACTAGAGTCTGAAATACTGCATTATATTGGACCTATGCTTATCTCTTTGCATCACCTTTAGCACTTTTATTATAATATCTGGAATCTTAACAGATGTGAAACAGATTATCATACTTTTTATGTTCTCCTCTTATAGGATTTCTGTATATTTTGGTATGGCGTAAACCAGTATATGTCGGTCATATGTGCTGTTGATGAAGTCTATAAATGTAAAGTTTGTTTGAGGTGACATAGATAAACATGGGAAAATTGGTTGTTGTGAACATATTGGACTACCAAATCCAAAAGGGGCAGCAGCCAGATTGTCAACTAAAGCAGTAATCTGGAGACCACGGTTTATCAATCCAGCGGGAAACAAGGTTCATACCTTAGGCATTTAGTGGTGTCTAATAGTCCCTGTGGGTTGAGAGGGTGAATATTAGTTTTAGCCTATGTAGTGGTGTCTGCTGTGTGTAGTTGATTGGTTCAGTTGTGTGTTTTTAGTTGTTGAATGTGTTGGACACACAATGATCAGGCAAGAACCTATTTATGCAGCTGTAGAAATTCATATACACACACACACACACACATATATATATATATATATATATATATATATATATATATATATATATATAATTTCTCAAAAATGGTTAGTGAATTCTACCTTGAAGTATAGCTACAAGGGAATGTGTACATAATTTCAATAATTTATTTGATTGGCATAGATCGTTTACATGTAGGCAGAAGCAGGTTATGTCTGTTATGTTAAGCGGCACACAGAACTGGTAGTGACCTTTGCATTTACATGAGACACTATTGTTTGGCACAATATAGCACCACTTGTATGTTTAATATCCAACTCAATGAAAACGGTTCACAGCACATGAAAGATGTTTATAAATGAAAGCGAAACAAAGGATGCACCATTAATGGGATTGTTATACACTGTGCCACACTGCTAATGGAAACAGGACTATTACGTTTGGGAAGGGACAAGTGGTCTATTGTGCAGCTGAAATGAAGCAGACAGAATTGTTAGAATTATTTTAAATTATTGTTAATATGTAAAACCTTTAATTTTCCCGAAGCCTTAGTTCTCAACTGATATCACTGCTCACCCCTTTAAAGCCTACCACATATCATTGATTTTATTCACAACTGATGCTGTACATTTAAAGAAGGCATCCTACTGGAGGAACAATGTACAAATACCTAGCCTAGCGATCAGCAAAGAAAGGTAGATCTTCCCAGGTATATTCAGTTTACTGTTCAGAGGACAGATATAAAAGATAAAGTTTGTTGTTTTTCAGACTCCTTGAGATAAAATAAATAAATATATATATATATATATATATATATATATATATATATATATATTAGTGTATGTATATATAGATAGATATATACCCCAGATATGTTAGACTCTGGGCTATTCAGTCGTGTTAATAGCTGCAATAATTAATGGGTGCTTGACGAGCAGTTCAGTTGTACCAGACACACCCAATTATTGTTCTCAACTTGCCCAAATAGACCTGATAAATCCGACTATAGTACTAAAAATCTGTGCTGTCAGCTGGTGTTAGGTACTCCACTTCATGGCTCCTTTTTTTTTTTTTTCTCTCTCCCTACACTTTATTCTTATCTTTAATTCTGCAAAATGTCCAATTAAGAACTTTGATACATTAATCTCATGCAGTCTTCTCTGTTAACCTAAGTTTGTGTATGACAAGACTTGCTGGGGGAAATTGCTATACAGTGGTGAAATAACCAGACCAAAAACCGGGACAGGCAATATGTTCAGTTTTACTCTTCGGTAAAAAGGTTAACAAAATGTGATTTTTCAGGTTACACTTTCAGTTCTAGGACCACTGGTAAAAAAAAAAAAAAAGAAATGTTCAATGAGGTACTTCTTGCTGTGCCATGTAACGAAATGTATGAGTTAGTAAGCTAAAATACACTATATGTATTTGGGAGATTTGGCATTGTCTAAAACCCAGTCTTCTTTTTTTTGTTTTTTATCCTTTTTAATATTGTAATGACATTTTCAAATTGTGCTTTTGTAATAAAAAAAATATATTTTTCAAAATTACCTGTGAAATTACATCTTTGCCTTTTTTATGCTTTTCTGTAGCATAAATATACACTCTACAGTTACTGTTTATAGCAATGTCAAGCTTTATTTATGTTTAATTCCTCCATTTTGTGTGAGCTGCTGAAGGCCTGGTTATGATAAACTGTTTTCCCAAATACATTCTCGTTATGTGCTACTTTTCCAGGAATAATGCCTGATTCATATTTGAAAGTAAAGCAAATTATCAAGTAACTGGGCAAAACCATGTTGCACTGCAGGTAGGGCAGATGAAACGTGCAGAAAGATTTAGATTTCGGTGGGGTGTGTTTAAACTGAAATCCAAATTGCAGTGCAAAACTAAGGGTGTGTACAAACGGTGAGATCTTTGCTATGCCCAATTTTCACTTGCGATTTCCCTTGAACTCCCCCGGAGCCCAGCACCACCGATTTTGACTAACTTTTCTTGAGATATGGACTGTGTGTGCTTACGAGTTTGGCTTATGTGAGATGTCATTGACATGTGAGATGAACTAAATAGTACACCGATCTAGCAAGGATTGACTTACCTGCACAGTCTATCTTTTCTTACGATGCCGACCTGGCGGGACCGCGCATCGCGATCGCAAGATGACTTTCACCTTGCGATCTGCACTAACTTTTCTTGCAATTTTTGACTATATAGTCAAAATAGAAAGAAAATATCTCACCGTGTACACACCCTAAAGCTAACAATTGTGGGCTACATGCAAAAGCAGCCTTTATTTACCCTGCACAGAAAAAAAATATATAACCCACTCAAATCTAAAGGGGCCTACACACGGTGCGATATATCTACCAATATGGACTCTGTCGTCCATATTGGTAGAAAACAGTGCATATCGCACCGTGTGGAAACACCTTGCGATGCTGATGCGTGGTCCCGCGGGATCGGCATCACAAGGAAAAAATAGTGGTCAGGCAGGGCCAATATTGACTAAGGACCTAATTCAGAGTTAGATTTGGGTGGTGTCTGTTCAAACTGAAACCTAAATTGCAGTGTATAAATAAACAAAAAGGGAAGTAATCTTCGCACTGGGGTGGTTTTACTGTATGGGGTGTGCTGCTAGTCAAAAGGGTGTCCTTGCCCTTTGGTTCAATATGGATATCTGGTTTTCACCTGACTGCGCTCATCCCCTACAGTTTGAGTATTCGTGAAATGATGCAAATGGATACTTATATAAAGGTGTGTTTTACTTTCACATGTATCAAATATGACACTCAATATAATGAAACCGTGCAGATAAATATTGTTGAACATGAAAAAGGTGGTAATCACAATGTGTGCTCCACGGGGAGCACCTGTTTAACTCAGTCCTTTAATCACTCAAATTGGTGATTAAATCCTTTAGGTTCTTGGCGTGTGTGTTCTGACACAAAGGCCAATGGGCTGGAAAAAAATATATAAATGTAATGATTAAATCTGGCTGTGTTGCTTTAAAAGTCAAATATAGATTTTCCAGTAGAAATGTCTCTAGTCCTGACCGGACTGTGTGGGCTTTAAAAATCTGTCTTTAGTAATTAGATTCATATAGTTGCAGAGGACGGCGTCCCGTACCTCTGCGTGTGGAAGTCAGGTATTCGTGCACTATCGTTGCGGCCGTACTTGTAAGATGTACAGGTGCGGGGGGCAGCGGGAACCTCCTGGCAGCTCCGGACAGACTCGTCCCTCAGCTTGCGCACCCGCTCTCCGGTTTGTCCTGTTAGGGATCTCCCCGTGTGCCTGCGCCGCTCGCTGGGTTGGTCGTGTTCACGTGGGGGGGAGCTCAGCCGCAGGATCTAAACAGAGCCTGTGGCAGTGTTGCACCTCCCCACAACGGAGTACTCACCTGTGTGGTCCTCCTGCTGCCCGTCCGTCTGTACTGCTTACCGATGTCTGCGCCGTAGGTCCGAGGGTCTCACAGCACCGAAACAAAGACTCCCAGAGGAAGACCGATCCGGTTGAAACGCGTTGGAGGAGACGACTAAGAGACATCAAACCATTGGAGGACAGGAGAGTGCTGTGAGACCCTCGGGCCTACGGCGCAGACATCGGTAAGCAGTACAGACGGATGGGCAGCAGGAGGACCACACAGGTGAGTACTCCGTTGTGGGGAGGTGCAACACTGCCACAGGCTCTGTTTAGATCCTGCGGCTGAGCTCCCCCCCACGTGAACACGACCAACCCAGCGAGCGGCGCAGGCACACGGGGAGATCCCTAACAGGACAAACCGGAGAGCGGGTGCGCAAGCTGAGGGACGAGTCTGTCCGGAGCTGCCAGGAGGTTCCCGCTGCCCCCCGCACCTGTACATCTTACAAGTACGGCCGCAACGATAGTGCACGAATACCTGACTTCCACACGCAGAGGTACGGGACGCCGTCCTCTGCAACTATATGAATCTAATTACTAAAGACAGATTTTTAAAGCCCACACAGTCCGGTCAGGACTAGAGACATTTCTACTGGAAAATCTATATTTGACTTTTAAAGCAACACAGCCAGATTTAATCATTACATTTATATATTTTTTTCCAGCCCATTGGCCTTTGTGTCAGAACACACACGCCAAGAACCTAAAGGATTTAATCACCAATTTGAGTGATTAAAGGACTGAGTTAAACAGGTGCTCCCCGTGGAGCACACATTGTGATTACCACCTTTTTCATGTTCAACAATATTTATCTGCACGGTTTCATTATATTGAGTGTCATATTTGATACATGTGAAAGTAAAACACACCTTTATATAAGTATCCATTTGCATCATTTCACGAATACTCAAACTGTAGGGGATGAGCGCAGTCAGGTGTATAAATAAAGCAGCCAGTATTTACCTTACCCTGCACAGAAACAATATAACCCACCCAAATCTAACTCTCGCCACATGTTATTTCTGCCCCACCTGCAGTGCACATGGTTGTGCCCATTAGAGAGAGATTTTGCTGCTGCGATCAGGTTTGATCTAGGCCCTATATCGGATGTTCATGCCTCCAGCCACAACATACTTCATATCGGCCGTTAGCCTGCATCGCACCGTGTAGGCGGCTTAAATCTCTGCACGACATCTGCCCCACCTGCAGTGCAACATGGTTTTGCCCAGTTGCTTGATGATTGCTTTACTTAACTTAAATCAGGCCCATAATGTGTTGTTTGTAACAGGTTTTGTGTCTTGTATCATTCTGGATTAGAAAGGACACTCCAAAAGGGAGGCTTTAACCTTCTCATAATACAACATGTACTTTGGAGGTCGGGTTTAAATATAGACCAAGCGAATGTACAGGTATGGACCACAATGATTAACCAGGCATATTATGCTTTTCTTATAGTCATTAATTGCTAGCTGTTGGTCAGATGTAGAATGCAGGAACACATTCCAGAAGGCAAAATTGCCCCATTTTAAACTGGGCATATCAGAGTTTGCAGTGTTTTGGGGACTGCAAGAAAGGTCTAAATCTGCTTAATTTCCCTTTCCAGTCAGCACTATACCCCTCTAAATCTTTAAGGGTCTATTTACTAAGCGGTGATAAAAGTGGAGAAGTTGCCCGTGGCAACCAATCAGCATTTCATTTGCATACTATAAAATAATACAGAGCAGCTGATTGGTTGCCATGGGCAGCTACTCCACTGGCTCACTTCTCCACTTTTATCACTGCTTAGTACATGTCCCCCTTAGTCTCATACTGCAGAATTAGGGAAGGGAGAGGGGCAATTAAAAAAAAATCTTTTCTTAAACTGACAATTCTAGAGCTGTTGTGTGCAGTTGTAAAGCTTGGTTTTAATAACCAGTACAATGGTTTCCCATCTTATTATGCCTTTATTTTAGAATTTATGTTTAGCGATAACTGCTACACTAATAGTGTGATTAGTGAAAAATAATACACACGCGATACTACACGCAGAGGATTAATGGTGAGACAATCGTGCTCAATCAATGCCTGGATCAGTGAGGTCTTGTAAGCGCTTTATGAAACGTAAGTGGAACACGTCTGCTTGTATGAACAGTAAAACTGATGTGGATGTAGTGTTTAATTTTTAGACTGGTCTTCCAGTATTTCACAACATACAATTTGGATACCTTTCCCGAAAATCAGAGAATGAGGGCTTCAGTTGTATAACATTTCTGTACAAAGTACTGTTTCAAGTTTTGTCTTTTGTTAGTGTTAATTTACCTAACTTCTCAAACTAAATATCTATAAAAACTTGTCAGGTTGTGTCACTTCAATGTTCGTGCGGAGAAAAGGTAAGTATTGGAAATGCACATCCCACTAAGTTAACTCTTTAAAGCTCGGATCCGCCTTTGCTTTTATATAGGCACAGAGGTATTTGGTTATTAATAATATCCTATAATTTACAGTCAGGAGGGTATGGTCCCATGCGCAAGGATGTGTGAGGTTGTTGTCCAATCAGTGTTGCTTACTTCAATAAAATATTTGCTTCCAAAGGTGTATTTTATATATATATATATATATATATATATATCAAATTGACAAAAAAATTCCACATATTATTTATATATATATATATATATATATATATATAAAATTTTTTAATTTTTTTTTTTCCTTTCTCCACATTTTTCAGTTACATTTCTTTTGTGCTTTAAATACCCTTTTGCCTTTGGTGTTGTGTATATTTCCTATTTTACAGATTGAGCATTTGCACAAATGTTAGGATTGATATACTCCTCTACGGACAAGCAGACCATGTACCGTACAATGTTAAATAAAACAAAGTCCATTTAAACACTTCAGGTGCCACAGGTAATCCACGGTACTGATTACTCTGTAGAGCAGATAACCTTCGTATACTTACCAAAAAAAATTGAAATAACAATTATCTATACTAAGAATATTTTATATTGAGCAGGATTTGCTTTTGTGTACAGCTAAGGGGGGTACTCACGGAGAGATCCATGCTTAAAATCTAAGCAATCTGACTAGATTGCTTAGATTTTAAGCACAGATCACTCGTGTGTACCACCCTCAGCGACAGCGATGCGCGGCCCCGCACATCGCTATCGCTGGTGCTAGATTGAGCCTGCATGCAGGCCAATCTAGCACGTCGCTCATTTCACCCGCTGGGTGAAATGAGCGGCTCCCGTCCTCCCCCTCATCGCTCGGCACACATCGCGCTGTGCTGAGTGGCGGGAGGTGTGCTGACCGGTTCGCTCAGCACACATCTCTCCCCTCTATATGGGCCTTTAGATTTTAGTGCTGGAAGAACATTCTACAATACATTTTTATTTTTTTTTCTTGTAAGAGACTGCCACCTGGTGTCACTGCTAGCACATTGGTTAGTTTCAGGTACTTTAGAGATGATGATATAGTCCCTTTTTATAGGAGTGTGTTTGAATCCATAGCGGGTTTAACTAAAAAGTTGCCTTTGACTGTCCAATAGGCTGATTTAAGTGCCCTATTTTTCCCCAAAGTGGAATACTACATGGATATTTTTTTTATATAGATTATGTATAGCAGTTTGAGTTATTTTAGGTTGTTTTAGGGAATATTTAGTGGAGCAAATAACAAACCCAGCTGTGAAATGTGATGGCTCGAACTACTGCTGTGTTGTCTAACAAGTGATTGCAACCCTTTGAGCATCATTTTTTAATGACTACTGCGATGGCTGCTTTCTATGCTAGCAAAGACATTGATTGCAGTCTGCCAATCGTGTTTGTAGTTTGGCATCAGACTGCTCCATTTGGCAGTCTTGAGGTTGTTGTGGAGTACGTTGTGCACTATAATAAAGTCCTTGAGAAAGAGTTACGTTTTTGCTATAACAGTCTTCCCATGCACCTCCAAAAACAAGTGAAAAGTACACAGTTCACTCTTTTTTGTTTTTGCTTTGTATGTATACCTGTGCATAATCTCGTATATTGTCCTAAAACTGCACAAACAGAACTATTTGGCTACTTAGACTGGTGCATTCAGGTTTGTGGTTACACCATACCAGGAAGAAGACAGCATAATTTCAGGAAACTCCTCCGTCTGGCATGAGTGATGGCCATTGTCGAACAAGTCAATCAGTCTGCAGTGGCACATTATTTACAAATGGAAAACGTTGAAAACACTGCCAATCTTCCAGAAGTAGGTGGCCCAGCCAGGTTACCCAATTCCAGGCTGGTCTTTGCTTTGAGAAATGGCAAAGAGTGCTACATTTGGGGGCAAGAGGTGAGCTGCCATCTGTACATTTTAAACTGGATATATGGAATTTTCCAGCGCTTATGGAACTAAAGACAAAGAATATATTGTACACCATATATTTCCTGAAGCAAGGTTGTATAGGCTTCAGTCTACTAGCAGCTAATCACATCGCAGATCAGCACAGAAGGCCACAAGTTATTTGGTGCCAAGACGTAAGATATTCCGAAGGAGTCCTGGGAAAAAGAAAAATGCAGAAGGTTTTTAGGTCTGAAAAGAGTTTTGTGTGTGTAAATGTCTTCTGAACAGATGAGTCCAAGATGGAGGAATTTGGTCTTAACGCACAGTGCCATGATTAGGGAAATACAAGGACAGCAAGTCACCACAAGAATCTCGTACCAACTGCATTGAGTGATGATGGTCTGGGATCATTTGGCAGACACTGGACCTGAACCTGAACTTAAGTAATCCTTCAGTACATCTTGAACTCCTCTTTATAACCGCCTATTCTGTTAGGAATTTGAAGCCATCTGTCCAGAAACCGAAGATTGGTCAAAACTAGATCATGCAGGGCAATGATCCACAGCACACCCAAGTAATCTACAACTGAAGGGCTGACCATCCAAAACCTTACTTTTTTTTTTTTTTTTTTCCCCCTCCACATTCCATCCCTAAATGCTATGTAGACGCAGTGACAGTATATTCTAAGAGCTGTGCATGAATTATGAAGCGGTGTTACGAGGAGGAGTGAGCCAAAATTACTTAAATAATTACTGCTAATGGTTTTTATACTAGGCGCTGAACCATTGGCTATACAGTGAATCTGGAAAGTATTCACAGCGCTTCACTTTTTCCACATTTTATGTTACAGCCAGTGAAGGATGGTGGTGTCAGCATCATGCTGTGGGGATGTTTTTCAGCGGCAGGAATTTAGAGACTAGTCAGGATAGAGGGAAAGATTAATGCAGCAATATACAGATACCTCCTGAATGAAATCCTGCTCCAGAGCGCTCTTGACCTCCGACTGGTGTGCCGGTTCATCTTTCAGCAGGACAATGACCCTAAGCACACAGCCAAGATATCAAAGGAGTGGCTCCAGGACAACTCTGTGAATGTCCTTGAGTGGCCCAGCCAGAGCCCAGACTTGAATCCAAATTGAACAACTTGATGGAGCTTGAGAGGTGCTGTAAAGAGGAATGGGCGAAACTGGCCAAAGATAGGTGTGCCAAGCTTGTGGCATCATAGTCAAAAAGACTTGAGGCTTTATTTGCTGCCAAAGGTGCATCAACAAAGTAGTGAGCAAAGGTTGTGAATACTTGTGTACATGTGATTTCTTAGTTTTTTACTTTTAATAAATTTGTAAAAATCAAACATTTTTCACATTGTCATTATGGGGTATTGTGTGTAGAATTTTGAGGGAAAAAATTAATTTATTCCATTTTGGAATAGGGCTATAACATAACAAAATGTGGAAAAAGTAAAATGGTGGATATACTTTCCGGATGCACTGAACTTTGCTTTTCACACGTGGCTTTTTCATGTTGATTTACGGCACGCTTAATAAATAATATAATAACTATGGCCGATTTTGACTTTGTGATTTCCCTTGAACTCCTCGGAGCCCAGAACCACCGATATTGACTGTACTCGTTGTGCGATTTTAACTATATACAATTTTGCCTATACTAGAAACTAGTTTGTACACTTTCTAGTCAATATTGCCTTGCCTGCAGTCTATTTTTCTTGCGATATCGACCTGCTGGGGCACGCATCGGTGTTGCAAGGTGTGTACACACGGTGCGATATACATAATTTTAACTTGCGATATTGACTATAAAGTCAATATCGCAAGCAAAATCGTACCTTGTGTAGGATCCTAATAAGATGTTTGTTACACAAGATTATATTTATCAAATTCTAAGATTTAAGGAGGATCAGATTATGTCCTGAAATGTAAAAACAAATTTGAAAGATAACCTCCTAAAAGGCTAATACCACCTCTATGGGGGGATTCAAATATTTTGCGCTCCGGCGGCCACTAGATAGCGCCCGATGTTGCAATTCAAGTATTGCTCCGTTTGGGTGCGCACAGCCACCGGCGCTGACACTACTGTTATGTTCTGTCATTTTGACGGGCTGGTAACTAGTACATCTATTTCTTTTTCATCCACTAGGGGTCACTGGAGTACTCTAGGGATATGGACGGTTCCACAGGAACTAGGCACTGAATAAGTTAAAATTTGAGACTACTTCTCCCCTCCATATCTCAGAGTACCTCAGTGTTTTTTCGGTGCTCACCGAGCAACTAGGCCTGTGGAGTTTCTCCACAATTATTGGATTTATTTTTGATTTTTCAATGTTCCACATCCCTTCCCCCCTTCCAGAAAGGCGAGGGTCCGGGATAGTGGAAGCTGCTGAAGCAGCTGTGGGTGTCGGACCTCTCTAAAAAGAGCTCCCTCACTACCACGTGCAGGACTAAAACCTGCAGTAAAGGCTGGACGGAACTTACAGAGAAGCCCCGTCATAGCCCTCACCACAGGGTCCAGGTATGTTGAACGGGGCGGTCAGCTCACGCTGCCGCCTCGCTGTGTGGGATACTGTGTGTGTGGCCGCCGGCCGCTGCCGTTTCCAGCGCCGCTGTCTATGCTGTGTCCCCCGCCGCTCTGAGCCGCGCAGGCCACGTTGATTTATGCATAGGCCGCTCCACGGCTCTATGCAGCGCGCTCCCCGGCCCTCGATGCCGCTTCCGGCTCCCCCTCCATAGCCCGGCTCCGTGTTTAGAGAACGATACACGGGGGGGGGGGGGGCACACAAATGAGTTTTTGTAAAAGGCAGGCTTCATAGCCTAGTGAGTAACTTTGATGCCACAGTGATGTTCCCTGCACACAGAAATGTCAAGGTCACTGGATAAAATCTCATAATTCAACTTTTGTTGATAAAAGAAAGTATGTTTACTAGAATACAGCAGCGCTGCATATGTATTACAATAGGCTATTAAGTCTTTGTTAAACAGGATACATGTTGCTCATATATGTGCAGGTTTGAATGCAACATAGTATGTTTATTAAATCTGCTTACATAATTATAAGTCTGCATATTTAACCATTTTTCCTGTTTTTCCAGAATTTCCTGTATTACATCTCTCCTCCATTGAAGGCGCAGGGGTGTTAAGGGGAATTTGGAACCAGGCATATTGCTGACGTGTACTGCACTTGGCCAGATATATATTTGTAAAGACACCTTAATGCTATTTACTGAGTCGCGCAAGTTGTATTTTGTATGGTCTGTAGGTATAATAAGTAAGACACCAGCAAAGACTATTATTCTTATCACTGTTTATAATGATATTATCCCAAAGACTGCAAATCTGAATCATGGCTGTGGTCAGCCAAATACTGGCTTTGTTCACTGTTGTAAAGTAAGATGTGTTATACAATTGGTCAGCACATGGTGATTATAAAACAGTATCTGTGGAGCACTGCAAGCATTGTGAGTTCAGGCTCACCTGCAGCAGCTTTGCTTAATTCACTTAGCCACACCACAATTGGATACGCCCGATCTCATCTGATCTTGGAAGCTGAGCAGTGTTGGGCCTGGTTAGCCACCTGGGAATACAAGGTGCTGTAGGTATTTTTAAATCTACTGCCACACCACACTGGATACGGGACCCATTAACTAAGCTGCGGTTAAGCAGCAGACATCTCAGGTTTTTTTTAGCCTGTGAGTGGTCACATTTAGTTTCAGACTTCTAAGAATTATTATACCTCTGAATCAGGATATATCTGGATATATGTATATGGGTATATAATATATATGTATATGTGTGTATGTATGCATATATGAAATATATATATATTTATAAGGTCTGAGTATGTGTGAATATACGTTGTATATATGTGTGTATATATGTATATATATATATGTGTATGTATGTGTGTGTGTGTGTGTGTATATATATATATATATAAAATATGCTGACATTAAAAATCTATTTTGCAATAAGCAAGACTACAGTGACGCAGTTGGTCGGCACACAGTGCTTATTAAACAGTATCTGTTGAGCACTGCAAACATTGTGAGTTCAGGCCTCACCTCCCCAGATCCCCAGTGGCCTAATGGATAGGACACTGCCCTCCTAAACCAGGGATTGTGGGTTCAGGTCCCATCTGGATTGCAAGTCACTACAGCAACCATTTCATCACCAGAGTTGATGTTTAAACAGCAGCTTTGCTTATTATTTTTACAGGTGGCTCTGTAGCCAAGTGGTTAGGCTTCCCGCCCACAGTGAACTTTGTGATTACATGGACACTGGTTCAGATCCTGGTTTAACAGGTGTAATATATATAAAAAAAGAAAACATGGTAGGACACCATTTTTAACATTACTTCCTGGTTCTTTGCAGGAGGTTGCTGCCCTACAACACTCAGCCTCTGGGGACGGGGGGTTGTTAGGAATTTAATTTATTAATTGTTTTTGACAGCATGTCTCTACAGGAAGATTCACTATTGCTGGTAACCACATGCACGGTAATGCAGGTTTATACACAGATTACTTCTGTGGTGTACTTACTGGTCGGGGTACATGATCACTAAGTCTAATGCATAATCAAACAAGCAGCTTTACTGCAGAGTCGGTCACACAGTGTGTCGGACAAATACGACTGCACAGACAGACCCTTACCGGTCCTCTTTGGGGGGAAATGCGGGCGCATGTACTGCCTGAGAGGGGGGGGGGGGGGGGATTTTTTTTTTTTTTTTTTTACTGTTTTCAGCTAAATTGTTGCGGTCGATCCGCCGCCAGCCCTCATAGCACCAGGCCAGTACGTTAGGTTCTCAGCGAAGGCTGAACAATTTCCAATGAGAGACAATTGCAATTATTGGGCGTTTAACTACCTATCAGAGTGTACCCTACACAGCAGTACGGCTGTTGCTTCGCCCTGCTTTTGGTAAGGGTTTGAGGTAACAAGGCTGTAGTGGCAGGGCACTCCAGTTCAGGTTTGCCCTAAATAAAGACCACCTTACACTTCTTGCTGCCTACAGCTTCTGTGACGTTGGCAGTTCTTGCGTTTCAGCTTCGCTAGTGGCACACAACGTCCACGTTGGCTACGTTCCAGACGAGAATAGATCACAGACCAGGTGGGGGGGAATCTGTTTTCCTACCATTGTCTACGCGAATTCCTGAATGATTCCGTCTCATCGACTTCAATTCCTAGGTATGATTCTCGATACGGTAAATCAAGGAATTTACCTACCCGAACAGAAGTACAGGTCATTCGTCATCTGGTACAATTAGTGCTTAAGCCACGCACAGTCTCGGTTCATTTGTGCATTCGCCTATTCGACACATTGGTGGCGGTTTTCAAAGCGCTTCAGTTCGGAAGACTTCACTCACGTCCTTTTTAACTGGATGTGCTCGCACAATGGTCGGGCTCGCTTCTGCAGATTCACCGCAGGGTGAGGTTGTCTCCAAAGGCCAGAGTGTCTACTCTGGTGGCTCAAAGTACAGAATCTAACCGCAGGGAAACGGTTTGGTGCCTGGAATTGGATAATTCTCACGGCGGACGCGAGTCTCAGAGGTTGGGGAGCTGTAGTTCAAAATTTTCAGCTCCAGGCTCTCTGGGCAGATCACGAAAGATTGCTGTCTATAAATATCCTGGAACTCCGGGCAATTTACAATGCGCTACGACAAGCAGTGCACATGCTGCAGGCTCAGGCTGTTCAGGTGCAGTCAGACAACGCGACGGCGGTCGCATACATCAACAAACAAGGAGGAATGAAAAGCCGCATGGCCATGCGGGAAGTAGCTCGAATCCTCAATTGGGCCGAGGTGATTTTGTCGGCAGTATTCATTCCGGGAGTGGACAACTGGGAGGCGGATTATCTTAGCTGTCAGGATTTTTATCCAGGATGTGCATTAAATCCAGAAGTGTTTTGCATGTTCGTCCAGAGGTGGGGTTACCCGCAAGTGGACCTGATGGCATCTCGCCACAATTATCAAACGCCCCAGAACGAGAGATCCAAAGGCAGTGGCGGTGGATGCTCTCACAATCACGTGGCCATACAGTCTCATGTATCTGTTCCACCGTTTTCCGCTGCTCCCTCTGTTGCTAAAACGGATCAAAAGAGTCCGCCACAGTCATACTAGTGGCGCCTCATTGGCCTTGGAGAGCTTGGTTTCGGATCTTCGCGGTCTACTCGCGGACGTTCCTTGGCCGCTCCCACTGCGTCCGGACCTGTTACATCGGGGTCCGTTCTTTTTCTTCGATTTAGCGCAGCTGCGTTGACAGAGTGGCTGTTGAGACAGCCCTCTTAAAAAGAGAGGGCATTCCAGAATAGGTTATACCAACCATGTTACATGCTAGTAAGCCAGTTACGGCAGCTCATTATTACAGAGTTTGGCGTGCCTATGTAGGTTGGTGTGAAGTTCGGAAGTTTCCAACATCATCTTCAAGTTATCCCGTCTTTTTTGTTATGTCTACAGATGGGGTTAGATGGAGGTCGGCGTTTATCCACACTAAAGGTGCAGATATCTGCGTTGTCAATTTATTTTCAAAGAAGATTGGCTCTATTGCCGTCGGTACACACCTTTATGCAGGGTGTCCTCAAAGTACAGCCTCCATTTCACTCCACTTACTGCGCCATGGGACTTGAATCTGGTTTTAGATTGCTTATAGTCTTTTTATTTCGAACCCTTACAACAAGTGGATATTAAGTTTCTCACTTGGGAAACAATTTCTCTCCTAGCCTTAGCTTCGGCAGGGCGGGTTTCAGATTTGGGTGCCTTGTCATGCAAGCCACCGTATTTAGTGTTTCATAATGACAGAGCGGAACTTTGGACGAATCCCGCTTTCCTACCAAAAGTAGGGTCCTCTTTTTTCACATCAATCATCCAATAGTAGTTCCTGTGTTAACAGGAGATTCTGGAATTTTGGTTGGGGTACTCGCATTACGCGTTTATGTATTCCGAACGTCTACAGTTCCTAAGACGGATACGTTGTTATCCTCTATGATGCGGCCAAGATGGGTTGGCCACTTTCTAAGCAGACCTTATCCAGATGGATAAAACTGACCATACGTCGGGCTTACCTTCATGCTAGGTTACAGCCGCCTACATCAGTAACAGCTCATTCCACATGTTCTCCGGGAATGTCATGGGCAGCTGGTCGTGGAGTTCTACGACACAGCTTTTGCAGGACGGCTACATGGTCTTCAGTGCACATGTTTGTGCGCTTTTACAAGTTTGATACTTTTGCGGCATCAGCATCTAGCTTTGGCCGTCTAGTGTTACAGGTGCCAAACCGCTCTCCCGCCCAGGGGGGAAACTTTGGTACGTCCCTAGAGTACTCCAGTGACCCCTAGTGGATGAAAAAGAAAATAGGATTTTGGTACTTACCAGGTAAATCCTTTTCTTTGAATCCATAGGGGGCACTGGACGCCCACCCAGAACAGTTTTCCTGGCTTGTGGTAAGTTCAGGGGATCTTATGGTAACACACTCTCACCAACTGGTTCAAATTAGCAAGTTTATTGGGTTGGTGTCAACTGATAGTTGTCAGTAACGTTATGTGTCAACTTTATTGTTGTCCGTTTGTTATATGTAATTCTCCATTAACCTCTATAGCTCCTGTTCGGCTCAGTAAAAAAACACTGAGGTACTCTGGGATATGGAGGGGAGAAGTAGTCTCAAATTTTAACTTATTCAGTGCCTAGTTCCTGTGGAACCGTCCATATCCCTAGAGTACTCCAGTGCCCCCTATGGATTCAAAGAAAAGGATTTACCTGGTAAGTACCAAAATCCTATTATTTTGTTTAACATGATTGCAGTTTCTAATGGTGCATACACACAATTTTTTAGTGCGATATGGACTATGTAGTCCATATTGCACGGAAACACATTGCATATCGCACCGTGTGTATAAGCTTTTGATGCCAATGCACGGTCCCTCGGAATCGGCAGCGCAAGAAAATATAGTGGGTGCAGGCAGGGTCGATACGGACTACATGCTTCCGGCACAATATAGTCAGTATCGGCTGTGACACCACGTCGCACCGTGTGTACGCACCTTTACTGTACTTCAGGAGCATATAAGTTTATGCCTCTTAGTTGTTGCATAATGATGAAATATATCTTCTCCAAATCCTAGTTAGTGGTTTTATTTATTCATTGTCACCAAGTAGCTTGACTAGATTTTTATTATTTTTTAAGATTTAGTGACTGGTAAGAGCAATGAACTCCTGCATCTGGATCCTTTCCAAACATACCTGGTATTATGGCATTGAATTTTAAAAGGTGTTGGTCACCCAATAGTGACCAGACAATGCCCATAGCATTCAAAGCTTCTGTGTGCCCCCAAAAACACCCTACACCTTTACACCACTAGTGTGCTGATGAAACATGGCAATTATGGATCCATGTGCTCATGCAGCCTTTCATCTTATATTGTTTAAACTAGAAGAGTGCAACCGCAGGAATTTGTAGTTTATCAGATCAGCTGAAGGATTTTCAAGGCTTCCACCGTTTTGTGTGCTTTAGCACAATGTTATCATTACCTTGTTTCTCCAACTATGTATATTATGAAAAGTGCTTTTAAAATCTACTCACCGAGTGTTCCCTCCAATCCTCCATTTCTCTTTCTTTCTCTCTCTCTCTCTCTCTCTCTCTCTCTCTCTCTCTCTCTCATATATATGCAGTTGAATGATTGTAGCCCTTTGTTATTCCTATCTGTCTCCATTGGCCCATTTTTTAACTTTTCTGTGTGCTTTATGCTATTTGGTGGTCCATTCTCAATATGCCCTTGTCACTCATTGTGCCCTTTCAGTGTGAAAACCCCAGAAGGTTACTGTGTCTCATGTTTGTTTGTCAGACCTATATTATCATGTCATGTTTGTCAGTGCCTCCCTATTCTTCCTCTGATGTACCCACACATGATCTGTTAACTCCCATCTTAAAAACTTTTTTTTGCACATGGTTCCCCCACTGATTGAACAGTCAAGTACATAAGTACATTGTAGGGCAGGTACACAGTACAGGGACAACTCAAAAGGGCATTGTAAATTGTGTTTATTATTTAGAAGAATATGTACAGTTTAAGTCTTGGAGAAAGTGGAGAAGCTGTGTATGTTATATATTTGATATTAATTGCAGTCAAAGTTTAATTCAAATCTTGACAAATACCACTCATTTACTCAGCGTAGAATCATGAATGGGAATTAACTTTATTCATTAGTCACTTTATTGAATCCCATTATTTCTGATTGGTTCAACTTCAGTGATGACACATTGGTAGTTTACAGTTTCTGCCGGATAAATGAGTGTTGCAGGAGCTGTTCTGCAAATGGCCGATCCTCCTGGTCCCTGTCAATCATACAGCAAATCGTTAGTCTCATTTGTCATATTACCTTGTCTCTTTAGTATTGTGGTCATAAAGTTACACTGGTAATGATAAACTATTAAATCTGTAAATCATCTACGAAAAGTAGGATAGACTTCTGGCCACTGCACTTTTATGCCGTTCAGAACATGCTAAACCTGCACCAAGAAGACCACACAAGGCCACGGCAGCCTTAAGTAGATGTTTTATAAGCACAAAACTGTCACCGTAGAAGAGGCCAGAAGGTATAGGAGTTTGTAAAAAGGTCTGCTATATGAAAGGCATAATACAGAAGTGTGTTTATTTGTTTTGTATTCTCTCTTCAGCCTTAAGGTGCTTACACAGTGAGATTTTGGTTATCTTCGATTTTGACTATGCGAAACTGGCTATGTGCAATTTTGACTAAGTGACAATTTTGACTATACTTTAGTACTAAATAGACTGTGCAGGCAAGTGCATTTTGACTCTAACCTTGCGATACTGACCCCGCGGAGCCACGCAACGGGATTGCAAGGTGGCTTACACCTTGCGATTTGCACTAACTTTCCTTGCAATATTGACTATATAGTCAAAATCGCAAGGTAATATTGTGCCGTATGTCCACACCTTTACGTGCTATATCATCATAAGTAGTCTACCTTGGAAAATGCTCTCCTACTGGAGTCGTGCACTCCCCACCACCTAAAAAGCTAATAAGGGCAGCTGCTGCTTTACTTTATTTATGGAGATACTCCTTCGATTACGTTTTAATTTATAAGATCACACACAGCGCATTGTGAAAGAAGATTCTTATAGCTTTAATTCCCATTTACATGTATTGCAACCTCATTTATGAGGGCCGCCCCCCCCCCCCCAAAAAAATATTGCCCAAATGTTTGTTTTTTTGCAGTCTTATACTCATTTCAGCGTGTGAACTACATGTAGATATCCCAGTAAAAGAAATGGTGTTTAGTAAATAAGAATTTACTTACCGATAATTCTATTTCTCATAGTCCGTAGTGGATGCTGGGACTTCCGTAAGGACCATGGGGAATAGCGGCTCCGCAGGAGACTGGGCACAAAAGTAAAAGCTTTAGACTAGCTGGTGTGCACTGGCTCCTCCCCCTATGACCCTCCTCCAAGCCTCAGTTAGGATACTGTGCCCGGACGAGCGTACATAATAAGGAAGGATTTTGAATCCCGGGTAAG
Organism: Pseudophryne corroboree; assembly: GCF_028390025.1. Classification (NCBI taxonomy): domain Eukaryota; kingdom Metazoa; phylum Chordata; class Amphibia; order Anura; family Myobatrachidae; genus Pseudophryne; species Pseudophryne corroboree. The sequence goes on along the minus strand of NC_086450.1, from coordinate 173,632,631 downwards.
ACTCATACCAGCCACACCAATCACACTGTACAACCTGTGATCTGAACCCAGTTAACAGTATGATAAACGTAGGAGCCTCTGAAAAGATGGCTCACAACAATAAACAACCCGATTTTTTTGTAACAATAACTATATACAAGTATTGCAGACAATCCGCACTTGGGATGGGCGCCCAGCATCCACTACGGACTATGAGAAATAGAATTATCGGTAAGTAAATTCTTATTTTCTCTGACGTCCTAGTGGATGCTGGTACTTCCGTAAGGACCATGGGGATTATACCAAAGCTCCCAAACGGGCGGGAGAGTGCGGATGACTCTGCAGCACCGAATGAGAGAACGCCAGGTCCTCCTCAGCCAGGGTATCGAATTTGTAAAATTTAGCAAACGTGTTTGCCCCTGACCAAGTAGCTGCTCGGCAAAGTTGTAAAGCCGAGACCCCTCGGGCAGCCGCCCAAGATGAGCCCACTTTCCTTGTGGAATGGGCTTTAACAGATTTTGGCTGTGGCAGTCTTGCCACAGAATGTGCAAGCTGAATTGTACTACAAATCCAACGAGCAATCGTCTACTTAGAAGCAGGAGCACCCAGCTTGTTGGGTGCATACAGGATAAACAGCGAGTCAGATTTTCTGACTCCAGCCGTCCTGGAAACATATATTTTCAGGGCCCTGACTACGTCCAACAACTTGGAGTCCTCCAAGTCCCTAGTAGCCACAGGTACCACAATAGGTTGATTCATGTGAAACGCTGAAACCACCTTAGGGAGAAATTGAGGACGAGTCCTCAATTCTGCCCTGTCTGAATGAAAAATTAGCTAAGGGCTTTTATATGACAAAGCCGCCAATTCTGAGACACGCCTGGCTGACGCCAGAGCTAACAGCATGACCACCTTCCATGTGAGATATTTTAATTCCACAGTGGTGAGTGGTTCAAACCAATGTGATTTTAGGAACCCTAAAACTACATTGAGATCCCAAGGTGCCACTGGTGGCACAAAAGGAGGCTGTATGTGCAGTACCCCCTTGACAAATGTCTGAACTTCAGGCACTGAAGCCAGTTCTTTCTGGAAGAAGATCGACAGGGCCGAAATTTGAACCTTAATGGATCCTAATTTTAGGCCCATAGACAGTCCTGCTTGCAGGAAATGCAGGAAACGACCCAGTTGAAATTCCTCTGTGGGGGCCTTCTTGGCCTCACACCACGCAACATATTTTCGCCAAATGCGGTGATAATGTTTCGCAGTTACATCCTTCCTGGCTTTGATCAGGGTAGGGATGACTTCATCTGGAATGCCTTTTTCCATCAGGATCCGGCGTTCAACCGCCATGCCGTCAAACGCAGCCGCGGTAAGTCTTGGAACAGACAAGGTCCCTGCTGGAGCAGGTCCTTTCTTAGAGGTAGAGGCCACGGGTCCTCCGTGAGCATCTCTTGCAGTTCCGGGTACCAAGTTCTTCTTGGCCAATCCGGAGCCACGAGTATAGTCTTTACTCCTCTCCTTCTTATGATTCTCAGTACTTTTGGTATGAGAGGCAGAGGAGGGAACACATACACCGACTGGTACACCCACGGTGTTACCAGAGCGTCCACCGCTATTGCCTGAGGGTCCCTTGACCTGGCGCAATATCTGTCCAGTTTTTTGTTGAGACGGGACGCCATCATGTCCACCTTTTGGTTTTTCCCAACGGTTTACAATCACTTGAAAGACTTCTGGGTGAAGTCCCCACTCCCCCGGGTGGAGGTCGTGTCTGCTGAGGAAGTCTGCTTCCCAGTTTGTTGACGTGGGCGACTGCCGTGATGTTGTCCGATTGGATCAATACCGACTGACCCTGAAGCAGAGGCCTTGCTTGACTTAGGGCATTGTAAATGGCCCTTAGTTCCAGGATATTTATGTGAAGAGACGTTTCCATGCTTGACCACAAGCCCTGGAAATTTCTTCCCTGTGTGACTGCTCCCCAGCCTCTCAGGCTGGCATCGGTGGTCACCAGCATCCAATCCTGAATGCCGAATCTGCGGCCCTCTAGAAGATGAGCACTCTGTAACCACCACAGGAGAGACACCCTTGTCCTTGGAGATAGGGTTATCCGCTGATGCATCTGAAGATGCGATCCGGACCATTTGTCCAGCAGATCCCACTGAAAAGTTCTTGCATGGAATCTTCCGAATGGAATCTCTTCGTAAGAAGCCACCATTTTTCCCAGGACTCTCGTGCATTGATGCACTGACACTTGGCCTGGTTTTAGGAGTTTCCTGACTAGCCCGGATAACTCCCTGGCCTTCTCCTCCGGGAGAAACACCTTTTTCTGGACTGTGTCCAGAATCATCCCCAGGAACAGTAGACGTGTTGTTGGAATCAGCTGTGATTTTGGGATATTTAGGATCCACCCGTGCTGACGTAGCACTACCTGAGATAGTGCTACTCCGACCTCTAACTGTTCCCAGGACCTTGCCCTTATCAGGAGATCGTCCAAGTAAGGGATAATTAAGACGCCTTTTCTTCGAAGAAGAATCATCATTTCGGCCATTACCTTGGTAAAGACCCGTGGTGCCGTGGACAATCCAAACGGCAGCGTCTGAAACTGATAATGACAGTTTTGTACCACAAACCTGAGGTACCCTTGGTGAGAAGGGTAGATTGGGACATGGAGATAAGCATCTTTGATGTCTAGAGATACCATATAGTCCCCTTCTTCCAGGTTCGCTATCACTGCTCTGAGTGACTCCATCTTGAATTTGAACCTTTTTATGTAAGTGTTCAAGGATTTTAGATTTAAAATTGGTCTCACCGAGCCGTCCGGCTTCGGTACCACAAACAGCGTGGAATAATACCCCTTTCCCTGTTGTAGGAGGGGTACCTTGATTATCACCTGCTGGGAATACAGCTTGTGAATAGCTTCCACTACCGCCTCCCTGTCGGAGGGAGACGTTGGTAGAGCAGACTTCAGGAACCGGCGAGGGGAAGACGTCTCGAATTCCAATTTGTACCCCTGTGATACTACCTGCAGGATCCAGGGGTCCACTTGCGAGTGAGCCCACTGCGCGCTGAAATTCTTGAGACGGCCCCCCACCGTGCCTGAGTCCGCTTGTAGAGCCCCAGCGTCATGCTGAAGACTTGGCAGAAGCGGGGGAGGGCTTCTGCTCCTGGGAAGAGGCTGCCTGGTGCAGTCTTTTTCCCCTTCCTCTGCCCCGGGGCAGAAGTGAGTGGCCTTTTGCCCGCTTGCCCTTATGGGAACGAAAGGACTGAGTTTGAAAAGACTGTGTCTTTTTCTGCTGAGAGGTGACCTGGGGTAAAAAGGTGGATTTTCCAGCCGTTGCCGTGGCCACCAGGTCCGATAGACCGACCCCAAATAACTCCTCCCCTTTATACGGCAATACTTCCATATGTCGTTTGGAATCCGCATCACCTGACCACTGTCGCGTCCATAACGCTCTTCTGGCAGAAATGGACATCGCACTCACTCTAGATGCCAGGGTGCAAATATCCCTCTGTGCATCTCGCATATATAGTAATGCATCCTTTAAATTCTCTATAGTTAATAATATACTGTCCCTATCCAGGGTATCAATATTTTCAGTCAAGGAATCCGACCAAGCCACTCCAGCGCTGCACATCCAGGCTGAGGCGATTGTTGGTCGCAGTATAACACCAGTATGTGTGTATATACCTTTTAGGATATTTTCCAGCCTTCTATCAGCTGGTTCCTTAAGGGCGGCCGTATCGGGAGACGGTAACGCCACTTGTTTTGATAAGCGTGTGAGCGCCTTATCTACCCTAGGAGGTGTTTCCCAACGTGCCCTAACCTCTGGCGGGAAAGGGTATAGTGCCAATAATTTATTAGAAATCAGCAGTTTTTTATCGGGGGAAAACCACGCTTTATCACACACCTCATTTAATTCATCTGATTCAGGAAAAACTACTGGTAGTTTTTTCACACCCCACATAATACCCTTTTTTGTGGTACTTGTAGTGTCAGAAATATTCAATGCCTCCTTCATTGCCGTGATCATGTAACGTGTGGCCCTACTGGACATTACGTTTGTCTCCTCACCGTCGACACTGGATTCAGTATCCGTGTCTGGGTCTGTGTCGACCATCTGAGGTAACGGGCGTTTTAGCGCCCCTGACGGTGTCTGAGACGCCTGAACAGGCACTAATTGATTTGCCGGCTGTCTCATGTCGTCAACAGTTCTTTGCAAAGTGCTGACACTGTCACGTAATTCTTTAAATACGACCATCCAGTCAGGTGTCGACTCCCAAGGGGGTGACATCACTAACACAGGCAATTGCTCTGCTTCCACATAATTTTCCTCCTCATACATGTCGACACAATCGTACCGACACCCAGCACACACACAGGGAATGCTCTGAAAGAGGACAGGACCCCACGAGCCCTTTGGGGAGACAGAGGTAGAGTTTGCCAGCACACACCAGAGCGCTATATATATATATACAGGGATAACCTTATGTAAGTGTTTCTCCCTTTATAGCTGCTGTTTTATATTAGCTGCCAATAGTGCCCCCCCTCTTTTGTTTTACCCTGATTCTTGTAGCAGGACTGCAGGGGAGAGTCGGGGAGCCGTCCTTCCAGCGGAGCTGTGAAAGAAAATGGCCCTTGTGTGCTGAGGAGAAAGGCTCCGCCCCCTTCACGGCGGCCTTTTCTCCCGCTTTTTTCAGGAAAACTGGCAGGGGTTAAATGCATCCATATAGCCCAGGAGCTATATGTGATGCATTTCTTTAGCCATATAAGGTTTTTATAGTGTTTTATTGCGTCTCAGGGCGCTCCCCCCCAGCGCCCTGCACCCTCAGTGACCGGAGTGTGAAGTGTGCTGAGAGCAATGGCGCACAGCTGCAGTGCTGTGCGCTACCTTATCTGAAGACAGGAACGTCTTCTGCCGCCGATTTCTCCGGACCTCTTCGCTCTTCTGGCTCTGTAAGGGGGCCGGCGGCGCGGCTCCGGGACCCATCCAGGCTGAACCTGTGATCGTCCCTCTGGAGCTAATGTCCAGTAGCCAAGAAGCCCAATCCACTCTGCACGCAGGTGAGTTCGCTTCTTCTCCCCTTAGTCCCACGATGCAGTGAGCCTGTTGCCAGCAGGACTCACTGAAAATAAAAAACCTATTTAAACTTTTACTTCTAAGCAGCTCAGGAGAGCCACCTAGCATGCACCCTTCTCGTTCGGGCACAAAAATCTAACTGAGGCTTGGAGGAGGGTCATAGGGGGAGGAGCCAGTGCACACCAGCTAGTCTAAAGCTTTTACTTTTGTGCCCAGTCTCCTGCGGAGCCGCTATTCCCCATGGTCCTTACGGAAGTCCCAGCATCCACTAGGACGTCAGAGAAATTAAAGGCATAAAATAAATAACAAACAGCTGATCATTATGAGGGTTTGTTGGAGCTTTTAAATGTTTAGTTCAATAAGGGTCACTTTTCTTTTCTCATTATTGATGTCTTCATAAAGATCCTAAATTGGACTGAAATGTGAACTATTCACTTCATTTGTAAGTTGAAAGTGCAATTTTTTTTTAAATTTTTTTTAATGTATCTAAGTGTAATGTTTGTTTTTCTTAGTCCCATTAAATGTAAAAAAACAACATTCAAGCAGGACATATTGTGTATGATATTTTGAAGCTTCTTGATGCTGTACATGTGCTCCTAGTTGTCTTTGTTCTATTGTAGAAGCTTATGAAAATCCTCAGCAACATTTGTCTCTGGTACAGTGACGGGTATGGAAGATGAGGACTGCCAAATGCTCCTCACTACTGGATACTTATTAAAAACACACCCACTTGGAGAAATGCTCATTTGGGTGTAGCCTTTACATACCAACCCTGTCATTTCACCCAAATTAAGCCCATTTCTAAAATATTTAAAGGGGATTCAGTTCGTCGGTGATGGGGAATGTCCCTTCAAAACACATACAGGATACGTATTGCTTGAAGTTGATCATTGTGTGGGTATAAAGCTGTTCTGTATCCATTTTTATAATCAACACTGTTAATGGGAACATACTGTATACGTTTTGTAAACAGGTGAAAAAATGGGTCATGGGACCATCAAAGCTATCACAGCAGGAACTGGATCTCAAAGTAGTATTTTAGCTGTTTTCATGCTACAATAAGGATATAGAAATATAGATAATAGGAGATTTCAAGATTTCCAGTTGATGAATTACAACTCCCTGTATGTTTTTCTGACCCTTTTTCAGTCCTATGACTGTACAGGGCTTGAATGAATAGTGATGAATTTAGCCAACGCCTATGGATGCCTAGAAAAGTTGGGTAAAATTGTCAAACCTATGTCATCTATTAGTTGTGCAAACTGCTTGTTCCAGAATGCTTAGTCTAGTTATTAATCTGTCTCCTACTAATAGGCACTTCCTAATTCCAGTGGATTCTCTGAAAGAGACTAAGGAGACAGATTCAGCAGGAACTTTAGTAATTAAAAAAAAAAAAATGAAAACCTTGTGTGTATTTGAGATTTTTTTTTTTTTAAATCATGTTTAATTTTATTTATTTTTAAAGATTGGTATTGCTGCTGCTGTCTATAGGAGTTTCTAGCAAATGTCTCTGGATTTTTTTTTTTTAATTACATTTTGAAATGTTTCCAATTTCTTTTTAAAATGTATCTATTTGGATTTTTTTAATTTATTTTTTTGTAGGGTCTTTATGTGACAAAAACAGCCACAAGCCTAAACTGGCACAGTTTATCTAATTCAAACTGGGCCATCTTTAAGGGGTCACATTTGTCAAGATTTTGGGCCAGTTTGGTGTACAACAGACAAGATGACAGATAAATTGGCATGTATGTGATTAAGCGTCATTAGATGTTTTATTGGTTGATTTGGGTTTCTGCTAAAATGAGAAATTCTTGCAAAAATGTTTTGAATGTCTGTTTTTGTTACCTCTGCCAATGTTTGCTTTTCTTTTTCTATTATGGTTTGTTGATTATATCCTTAGAATAAAAACTGAATTATTCAGTCAATTTAGAGGATAAATGTTCTGTTGAAAATTAAATACTGTACAGCAATTGCCCAAAATCTGTACTTTTTCTGATCTCATGATTTTGTACATATATCAAAAGGCTTTGTTTTCTGCTAGTGTGATAGAAGGGGGATAAAAATGTAATAATTGTGCCACCCTCTGATCATTTGCTGGAAACCATAGATGTATAGGATTATCAGGCCAATGGGGTGCTGGATGAGCCTGAAAATCCTCCTGTTGCGGGTTCCCTTAATGTGTATACTGCGTGCAGCCAAACGCCTACTACTACAGTATTCCAGCTACTGCTTCGTTTGCTGTAAATGTTGGGAAGGTTCAATTAAGGGGCCCAGCCCAGGGTAGTCCATACTGACTGCTACTGTACATGCAAGGTAGAGAGCTACACTATAAAGCCAGCTAATATTGATGACGGAACAGATGAACCAATGTATACAAACTTTGTTATGGATAATTATGCATTTAATAACCTGAATCTGTCCCCTTCCATTTGCAGCACATAGCAATTGCGGCCAGAAGTGTTCACTTCAGCTCCCAAGTGTTTTTGAGTTTCATAGAAATTATCTGATTAACTGTTTTATACCTTCTGTATGTTGGCTGGTTTACTTATATAGTGGCAAAATTCCATTTAATATTCTGTTTAATGTGTTATTTGTGCTATTGCTTTTTATTGCTAAGTGATGCTGCCATATCTAGAATACTTTTGTTAATTCTTTGTATATCTCTTTTCAGGTTATCTTGAAGTATTTGAGCCTCAGTCCTTCATGGTGCTTCCTCCTCAATAACTCATGTAAGTATAAAGTACATGATCTCTGTACTGCTATTGTTAGAAGACCCACCCTGCTATGTTACACTATTACAATTCCCTTAGTTATCATAGGAGGGTTTTCTTTCTTTATTGGTGTACCTGTTGCCAGGGGTGTAGCGAGGATGGCTCCAGTGGAGCGCAAGCTCCGGCCACCAAAAAAGTTAGAGGGCAAGCTGCAGCCCACCTCCTTCCTGCGGGCCACTGTACTGGCAGTCGCAGAACAGAAGAAGTAGGGGGCGCACACTGACTAAGAGACTAGGTAGGGAACAGGGCAGGCCAGAGGCGATAGCAGGAGACACTGACAGCCGGCACATGGCTGAGCTCTGCCTGCCCTCTTTATATGTCTCGCTGTCTGCTTGTAGCTGTACTGCAGGGCTACTTCTGTCCTGCCCTGCTGCTGTAGCATCTCTCTGCCCTGGCTGCTGCAGCACTTCTCTCTACATTGATGTTGCAGTACCTCTCTCTGCTGCAGCACCTCTCTCTGCCCCTCAGGCTGCTGCAGCACCTCTCTCTGCCTCTCAGGAAATTCTGGGACATTATTTTAATTGAAGCATAGTGCATACTTGCCTACCTGACCCTCTCCATGAGGGAGAAAATGCTCTGTTCCTGGACTTTCCTGGTAATGTATGATTGCCATCAGAGCCGGCCCTAACCAATATGATGCCCTAGGCAAGATTTTGACTGGTGCCCCCTAGCACCACAGCTGGTTCCACCTCTGACATTGCACCTCTTTCGCAGCATCACCGCCCCTCACCCATAGCAGTCCTTATTTTGGTGTTTGTACCCCCTATATTTTAAAAAGGAACAGTTCGCACATTTGGCGCACAGCCCAAAAAGGGGTGTGTTTTTGCGGGCAAGGGACATGGCCAGACAATTGTAACCCCAATTCCAATTACGGCACACAGTACTGCAACTTTATTCACAATTGATCATGCGAAAGTGTCCATAATTCATATTATATCCCACAGTAGTATCACTTTACCTTATAAACGTGACTCCTCACAGTAGAGCCCCTTATTCACATTACATCACACTGAATTGCTCCTTATTCACATTACACCACACCCTATTGCTCTTTATTCACATTAGACGACACAGTAGTGCCCTTTCTATAAGCAATGCCACATAGTAGAGCACCTTATACACATAATTCCACACAGTAATGCCCCTTACACATATGAGACCCATTATTAATGTCCTTATAAACATAATGTGCCTTACACATTATGACAACCTTTATTAATACCCTTTTACACATAATGTCCAGAGCCCCCTACACATTTGCTGCACATAATGACACACATACAGTAGTACCCTGTTACACATATGCCGCATATTATTAATGCCCTTATACACATAATGACACACAGTGCCCATTTACACATATGTTGCACATTATTAATGCATTTTTACATGACACACACAATGCTTCTTACACATATTACGAACACTACTGCACAACCAACCCACTCACATGCACAAAGCACTCACACTGCCACTAACACGAACACTGTGACCTCTGCCTCTGCTTGGATACATATGTGTGCTCCTAAATCTTGCCTCAATGCTAACGTCGGGCACCTTTTTATTTTTAAATGAAAATGCATCTTACAGTATTTGCATTGCTATGTGGCTAGGATGCACAAGCCGCTTCTGCCGATTAAAATGATATGCAGCATGCCTATATACTGTGTGAGACTGTGGCTGTATCTGCATATGAAATGCTACACACAGAATATAGGCATGCCGCATATCATTTTAATCAGCAGAAGCTGCTGATGCCCCTATGCATATCAAATGCCCTAGGCAATTGCCTAGTTTGCCTATGCCTAAGGCCGGCTCTGATTGCCATCACCTGTGGTGAGCTAGTTAATTGATAAGAAATGTGTTTCACCACAGGTGATGGCAATCTTACATTACCAGGAAAGTCCAGGAACAGAGCATTTTCTCCCTCATGGAGAGGGTCAGGTAGGCAAGTATGGCATAGTGGGATTATCAGGCCTGGGATATCAGTTTAAGGTTAAGGCATTGGGGACTATGAAATAGTGTGTGTGCGCGGTGGGGGGGCAATTTTGATGCAGTATTTTCATAGAGAGTTTAATGGGGGGTTTGGGTCGGTGGCGGGGGGGGGGGGGGTCACATTTGGGGCATTATTTTAATGGAGGCATTGGGAAGATTATCAGATCACCATGACCTCCACAAGGTCTACAACCACCCTTGTCACCAATTTAGGATTTTTAAATATTTTTTTGTGTTTTTTCAAATGTAAGATGCACCACATGTTGGCTAGGCATTCAATTCAAAATTCAGTATAGGGGAGGCGGGCACCAAAACATGCCCTTGCTCCGGGCACCATGACGCCTAGCTACACCTCTGCCTGTTGCTCTAATACAGTAGAGCAGTCTATTTTATTGAAGTTGCCAACTGTCTAATTTCCAAGGGTCTCAATATTTGTCCCTGGAAATGCGCATATTTCGCCGTATAGATCAACTTCCTTATATTCTGCATTTTTACAGTCTTTTCCCATTTTATTTTTAAGAATAAAGTAAACATGATGGGGATTAGAGTGCTTCAGTGGTGGACAGCAGACTGCTCCCGGGCCTTCATCTGCGGTCCCAGCTGTCTACTCCTGATCGACTGAGGAATCTATTCTTAATAAGCTTTGGAGAGAGATAACATACCAGCCAACCAGCTCCTGACACCTTGCAAACACAGCGTGTAACATGGCAGTTAGGAGCTGATTGGCTGGCACATTTGCTCTGTCCACTTTCTCTCTCCAAGGCTTAATAAATAGACTACTCTATCTCTTCAAAGCTTAGTAAATTGACCCCTTTGTTATAAAGCAGTGAATAAGTGGCAGTCGGCTTCCATGTCAGGTGACATTCTCTGCACAATGCTGGGAGCTTATCAGTAGCAGCCCTTGCCACGGGCAAACAGGCTTTTTGGCCGGGGCGCCGCTGCCGTGACCAGAGCTGCCCACTACTGCCGGTGCCATGCGGTGTTCCTGACGTCATCGCTCACCACACGGCATTGTGGGAGCAGACGCTAGAGGTCATAATTGACCTCTAGTGTCTGTGCATTGTGCTGCGCTATGGGAGAGACGTCATGATGTCTCTCCCATAGATTTTTAAGCGCCACTACTAGGGGCACAACTACTGAGGGCACAGCATTAGGGGGCACAGCAACAGGGGGCAACTCTACTGGGGACACAACTACAGGGGGTATAACTGACCACGCCTCTTGCCTATGAAGCCACGCCCCTATTTTTTCCTCTTTTTCCTGTGTCACATCTGTACTGCCTTCATTAATTGAATTGTTTACCTATGTTGCATCTACTGTATGTATGACTGGTATTTTGTATGCTTTGCCATTCTGTCTGCTGCAGATTTCTGATTATTGTTTGTTGCACAATGTGTGGGGTATGACATTTACTGTTATATAAACACTGTGTGAACAAAATACGGTGTCAAAAGTTTAACTAAAATGTGCTCAATGTGGTTAAGTACTGATTGACCAGGAGTGTCTAATACAGGGTTTCCCAAGCACAGCCCTCAGGGCACCATAACAGTCCAAGTTTTAAGGTTATCCTTGCTTGTGCACAGATGGTATAATCAAACTGACTGATGTACTAATTTAAGTCACCTTTGCTTAAGCATATGTCAAAGTCAGAAAAATATCGCGCTGCACGTTGCCATATATTCACCTCATGCGCGTGCCCGCTGCACATGCACTTTCACTGGCGTGCGTGCACATACTCGCAAATGCGTGACGGCGCTTCTATGGGCGTGCGCTCGAGCGCATGGTATGTGCACTTACGGTAGAGTTTGTGTGCGTCTAGCGAGCGACTCAATCGCTAGATAATAAATCCATATAGCAGGTTTTATATGTAATGTTCCCTTTAGTGATAACTGTAAGTTTGGTTAATGTAACTTGTTCACGGACTTGGGAATCCCTCTTTACTTGGTACAAAGGGTCTGATTAAGGTAGAACAGTTGTGTCTGGTACCTAACCGAAGAGTATTTTAATAGCAATAATCCGGTGTTGGTTAGGTATAGATTAAACGCTCCTGCATAATAGTTATGGCCATTAGTAGTTTCTGGACATTTCCTATATTTGCAGTTCATTATCCATGCGGCGGGAATCCGGAGATTCCCTCCCACCTGAGCTGATTGTAATAGCCACAGCCCACCTGTTCAAACTAACCTATGACCTTTTGTTATGATGCAGGGAGACATTCCTGTGTCCAATGAACAATGAGATTATAGGTCCCTTTGTAGTACACTGTATGCAGCATATATAAGGTCAGCCAGCCTGGACAGCTCTCCCATTCTCTCCACAAACGGTTATCATATTGACAAACTAGGAGCTGGTACCAGGAATAAGCGCAGCGATCGTTCCCAGTGTGTGTAAGTAATTCTCTGTAATGATTCTCGCTCTTTTGATTGTATTGGCCATATTCTCTCTCTGTTTTAGTATAAGATTGTAACTTTATTGCATATTTCTGTCTAGATAATCTGTTAGAATTATATGTTAGTTTGTAGTGTATGACTTGTTAACTGTTTCTCTTTTTGATATAACTTAAACGCTTGTTAGTAAAGGTGTTGGAACCTTAGCACGGTATTGTGTGTTCATTATATTGCAAAGGGTAATAAGAGTGTCTCGATCGCTCAAACAGCTTTAGTATTATTAAGGTTAAGCAGCGTTATATCACTGCAGTATTTCAGTAGTAAGGTTTACAATACAAACTCAATCATAGTGTGTTGCATACAAGGTTTACAGTGTAAGCCTATTCTGTGTTTAAAGTTTATAAAGGTTACTGTCTGTGTGTATGCTCACTGTGGGTATTCCGTACACCCAGCACAGCGTGTGTACTTAATTTGCGTACCACGTGCGAGGTCTTCATACGCAAATAGCGTACGGAGTGCGTAGCATGTGCACATGGTTTAGCAGCCATTACGGCTACACGGTATTAGTATATAGCTAATGTTAAAAGGTAGATAGCTGACTCTATCACATAGATATCCTTAAAACCTGGACTGTGTTTGGGAACCACTGGTCTAAATCACAACTGACATCTGCTATTTATGTATATGATTTATACTGTATTTACATACCTGGTTAAACACAGATCAACAAAGCTTCTTGCTCTCTTAGAGAAATGTCCTGGGAGAGTTGGCATGAGTCCCTGCTTTTTACCAATATAGAACATGGCTGCCAGCTTATGCATGTGAGCCAGGGGTGGTTTCCCGGTAGCCATTTCAAATACTGTGCAACCAATACTCCAAATGTCCGATTTCTCCCCATGTCCCGATTCACAGATTACTTCCGGAGCCATCCAGTATGGGGTGCCATGCATTGATGTTAACATCTCCCATTGGGTCCCATTCATGCTCAGACCATTAAGTCTTTTTGCGCAACCAAAGTCAATCAGCTTGATCACCCCGTTTGGCATCAGCATTACATTATTGCCCTTAATGTCTCTGTGAACTACTCTGTTTTTGTGCAGATAGGCAATGCCTTGCAATATGTGACTTGTGTATTTGCTAATAATGCATTCTTGCAGCGGTCCAAAATGTTTCAAAATGCTGGAAATTGAGCCTCCAGGTACAAATTCCATAAAAATGGTCACCACTGTGTCTTGGAGGCATGTCCCCAAGTAACCAACGATGTTGACGTGTTTCAGCGTTTTCAGCAAGTCCACCTCTTCTTGTAGCTTTCTGTACTCCTTCTCAGCCACCGCAGGGTCTGATCCATGTAACATCACCTGCTTAGCTGCAATCAGCTCTCCTTGACTTGTGAGACCTCGATACACCTACAACCAGATCGGTTTTAAAAAGTATTTACATTAACTATGTAAACTATTAATACTGATGCATATATTGTTTGCAGTCCCTGCTAGTTAGGCTGCCTCCCTCCTATAAGCCATCTTTAGTGGGGTTATTCCCAAGAAGAAACCAATATTGAGATGCACACTTCTGTCCCACAAACACTGACAGATTGTACTGGAAAACCAGCATCCTTACCATTCTCCCTATGCTGGTACGGCATTTCCCCACTTTAAACAGAGTGAGACTTTGTTCTGGACATAGGGCCTAATTCAGACCTGATCGTAGCAGCAACTTTGTTTGCAGATGGGCAAAACCATGTGCAGTGCAGGTGGGGCAGATGTCACATGTGCAGAGAGTTAGATTTGGGGGGATGTGTGTTAAAACTGAAATCTAAATTGCAGTGTAAAATTAAAGCAGCCAGTATTTACCCTGCACAGAAACACTGTAACCCACCCAAATCCAGGGCCGGATTAAGGTCTGTGGGGTCCCTGGGCAACAAATTTGTGGGGCCCCCACAAACTGTCCTCACAACTGCAAAAAAAAATCGGAGTAAGAGTACAGAATTTACCTGTCTCCTCTCCGTCCTCTTCGGCAGCTGAGATGTTCCTTTACTGCGGCGGCTGCCGAGGAGCTTCACTCACAGCAGTGTGAAATCTCGCGAGATAATGTCAAATCTCGCAAGACTTCACACTGCAGTGAGTGAAGCTCCTCGGCGGCCACAGCTGTAATGGTACGTCTCAGCTGCTGAGGAGGATGGAGAGCAGACAGGTAAATGTTGTACTCCTACTCCAATTTTTTTATGCAGTTGTGAGGACAGTGTGTGGGAGCCCCGGGACGACCGCCCCTTCCGCCCCGCCGTTAATCCGGCTCTGCCCAAATCTAACTCTCTGCACATGTTATATCTACCACACCTGCAGTACACATGGTTTTGCCGGGTGGTATTCATGTTACCGGCGGTCTGCTGACCGACAGTCACATGACCTCCACCATCCCGCCGGCTCAGTATCCCGATGGTTGGCATGCCGACCAACAGGGACTATTTCCACTCGTGGGTGTCCACGACACCCATAGAGTGGGAATAGAACCGTGGCGACCGCAGGTAGCCACTGAGCCCGCAGCGTGGCGAGCGCAGCCCGCAAGGGGCTTGCTGCACTCGCCGCTCCCCACCGGGATCCCGGCGTCGGTAAGCTGACCGGCGGTCAGGAGACCGCCGGTCAGCCATACTACACCCGGTTTTGCCCATCTGCTAACAAAGTTGCTGCTACGATCAGGTCTGAATTAGGCCCATTGTGTGCACTACTGCCAAAACTAAGGGGAGTGGTGTATTGAATGGAGAAGGCGAGTCTAACTAGCAGCGCTAGTACAAAAGGTTTACGTTCTTAGTATTTAAAGTGTTGGGTTACAGTCTAGTGTAACAGCAACACCAGACTGGAAGAAGTATGAAACTTTTTCCCCCAAGGGACTTTAACTGGGTAACATCTGACACTTCAGTTACTGTTTCCCTACCCACTCTCTCTCTCTCATTTTGTAGCAGTGTTTTAGAAAATGGTTTCAATTTATTTAGAGACAATTAGGCATTGAGCTTACAAGTATTCAGTAAATAATACACACCGTGGCAAAGCTACCACAAGTGCCAGGGATGAGCCCTTGCAGTACAGTAAAGTTGAACTTCCCCATTAAAGGAAGGAAGTTATCTGATTTGGGCAATTGAGCAGTTGTGTTGTTCCAAACCCCCCCCCCCCAAAGGAAAAAAAAGAGTATCTGCCGTAACAGACTTTACCGTTCCATAGGCACCTCTTCCCAATACTTCTCCCTTGATCCAAAGGATTGAGTTGTCATTGTGGCTTAGATCTGAGTGATTTTCAGTCTGGTTGGGATTGTTGGTATTTGTCCTAATGTCTTCAAGACTTTGGTCTCTGCTAAACTGTGCAGTCAAAAATGCAAGGAAGAACAGATATTAGTTAAGAAAAAAAGCTAGTACAATGACCTGTGCTTGCATGATGAGTATCTGCTCTTCTGGGCATGCTTAAGAGCCAACACCGGAGCAGGGAGCTCTGTTCGGGCCGAATCACAATGATGCCACAGGAGCAGACACACACTGCCCAAGGATCCCCCGCTTCCCCCTCTAATGTCCAAGCCACATGACATGGGCTGCCCCAATGGTAGCGTTACACCCCTGCGTAATACTATGTCAGGTGATGGGGAAGATATTTGCAAATTGTTGTGAACATTACAGTAAAACCACTAACAAGAATAAAAGTTTATTTTGATTCTCTGGAATTAAATACAGCCATGTTGAGTTGTGTTGGCATTTCCTGGATCTTCTGTAAGTGTGATTGGCTACTATCAACGTTACTGTTTTGCTTTTGCTATTTTATTTGATATTTATATTTCTTCTCTACCTAGCTGTCTTATAACGAAAGCAGGAAAGGCAATGATCATCTTGCAATGCTGATGGATGGGAATGCAAAGAGCCTGGAACGCTAACTCACAGTAGGAAGCCGTAATCACTCCCTGAAGGGAGCCAGGCGGACTTATGATCAAAAATGACAATTTTGGATTTTTAATTTTTTGCTTTTTATCAAGTGGTTAATAAGTACAAAGAAAAAGAAAGAAGTTATGTGGCTGTTAATTTTTACGTGTTTTTTTGATTATCCGTGAAACAGAAAACTTAGTAGTTACTTTAATGTAGATTGGATAAGGAAAAAAAATGTATCGGTTGTCGATTTGCAGAAGTGAATGCAGTCTTTCTACAAAGCTATCCATATAATAGCACAATTGTCAACTCAGGATATTTGCTGTAATATTTATAGCATGGATGATAAAAGATTAACAGATTAATGGACATATGTTGCTTATTATGTTGTGCTAGTGCACCTGTAGACTCTGTTTGTTATGCTATATATGCTCTAATTCTGTGACCACTAACTAACAACTTCATGCCAGCTGGATCTTCCTGATAATAAAGGAGGATTGGTTGTTGACCTTTTAATTATTCTCATTCCATTGAGCTAATAATATAAAAGCATTGCTATTACTGGAATATATTAAGCTCCTGCTGTGATGAATAAGAATATACCATTAAATCTCTTGGTTAACACATGTGGCAATGCTGTTGGCTATGCAAATTAGTGCAGGCCAAATTCCAGGATTCCCAACTGGTTGCATGAAAAAAAGTCTGCAGCAAAGGACATACTGTATGCTTTACCATCAGATAAATGTTTTCCCTTTTCTTCCCGGGAACTAAATATGTTACTGCAGGGAAAATATAATTGCCAAAACATAATTTGGGCTAACACGTACCTTTTTTTTTTTTATAGTTTTTTTTTTTTTTGTGTTGAACATTATGGGGTGTATTCAATTAATCCGACAAGTTGGAATAACGTAATTTTCCGACCTTTTTTTAAGTCGCGTCTGGATTCGATCTATTCAAGTCTGTTGCCGTTTTTCCAATTTGTTGAAAATTCTGACTTGTCGGAAACTACGTAGATTGATGGATTAGCTGCGGATCCACATATTCTGTCGGATTTGCGGGCCTTTCCAACAGGTTTTTAGCCCTTATTCGACCATGCCAATTCGACTTAAAAAAAAGTCGGATCGGCATTGTTGGAAATGGGCAGAAACCTGTTGGAAATGCCCGCAAATTGGATAGTGAAGTGTCTGATCCTCTCCGTTGGAGAGGATCCGACACAAATTGAATAAAACCCCTATGGAGTAAATGTAACTTGAAGGCATCGGAGAGTCTGACAATGTTTTAGAGTGGAACTAAAGATTGGATGACTATGCTTCACATTATTATTAAATGTTTTAGAATGGTTATCATTTAAAAGGCAAACCTGGGTTTGTTTTGTCTTTTAAATGACTGTCACTTTGGAATCTCGCCAATGCCTGTAAGTCATGGGCTATTACATTTCCTATGAAGACTTTTATAGTAAACTGAATGCCTATTTTGTTCTAGATTGTGCTTTGTACCAGCAAAGTTGATAAACTTTATCTCAGGTTTTTCTAAACTGTTTTTAATAACACATCAATGTTCCATTCAGTTAATAACTAAAAGTTTCATCGGGGAAAACTCCTGATCTGCCCAGAAATGCTCACCTGTATGCTGATTCTTGTTTTTTGTGGAAAAGTACTGTGTATTGCAGCGCATAGTGTCTGTCAATAACAGGAACTTAAAACTGGTTATCTGCTAAAATACTAGTTTTTCTTTCTGTAGATAACACTTCAATTACGATCCAGAGAGAGTTCCACAAGTAATTAGATGTGTATGAGCCTTGTCTGACGGTAAGTGCTTTTAAAGTGGGATTCTGCTACCGCTGGCTAATTTCTATAGGTTCATGGAAGTTAGGTGGCTTCAACACGGGGAAATCAAGTAACTATTCTGGCTGAAGCCTTTGGAGACCAAGTTACCATCTGAATTAGGCTAAAGGGCCTATAATGTAAACACAGTGGATACATGATGGTAACTGAGATCGGTCATGTCACGATCCTAGGCACGGCGATTCCCCAGATACGCCAATCTGCGAATCCTGCCTTGCGACACTGTTACTGGATACCTGAGCGCGTGTTTTAATTTCAACACGGTCACTGCCACCAGCCAAAGTACAAACGTTTAGGGTATGACCCAAGGCAAAATTGTGGCTTTTACCTGCACCCAGCATTAATAATATTTTGGTAACATCTCCTTCGGAGATTTGGGTTGGATAGACAACAGAAAACCAGAACTAAAATTTAGATCAATTTAAATTTAAGTCAAACACTTCAAAGCTTATGTTACAGAAAAGAAAGTTACAAGATAGAATGATAATAAGTCACATAAGTAAAGACAGTGTCAACAAAAATAAAAATAGGGAGATAAAACCCACCGATCTTAATACATGCAGAGTGGAACAATGGGATGCCTATTCAGATATTCGGGACATTACATAGCCAGGATGCTTCTCCAGGCTCGCTTCATTGATAATGCACACTTTACAGTCTGTTTCTCCTATTTAAAACTCAGGCTGTTCGTTCAGCCCCCCTGCCACTGGAGAGTTTGTTTTTATCCCTTCCAAAGCCAGAGAAGGTATTGAGTGTCAGCTCATACTGGACTTCCCAGCCACTCGCTCAGGGGCGAATGGCCTTATCTTCTAATAGCCTTTGAAGTTCTGGCCATGGTTCTTGTGTCAACAACTGGCCAGTTCTGAGAAGACACAGACCAGGAAGCTTAAGACCTTACTGTCTATAGCTCTGGTTCTGGGGTAATTAAACTAGCTCTGGTCAGGAGGAATTTCACACCTGAGTAGCCATGGTGTCGCGAAGTTCTGTGGCTATAATGAAATGCCAGCAGATCAATCCAGCTTCAATCATTTGACATACAAAGACAATTATCACACACTGGTACATTGATACATCGATCAGAATAGTGATATCACATACATTGAATTTAACAGGCCTATTTCTACTTGAAATAGCCTGGATCATGACACCTCCCCCTTTAAGATCAGCATGGGAGCAGTGGCATGTTAGGCCAGTACTATTCTTCCATTTGTCCTGAAGACATTTACAAAACATACAACACAACAGATCACATACAGTACTTAATATAGTTTTTATGGATCCAGAGAGGAAGGGGATACAATATGCTTCCCTGTAGCCTTCTCTGCCTGACTTACCAAAGAGCTTGGGTACCTTGACACATAGCAGGTTTCCTGCTGTGAAGGGGCTGTTAGAATGACCTTTTCACACGGATTTATACATAACCACACACATGGCATTTGCAGAGATTGATAGATACAATATTATTTGCAGTTATGCACGTTCTGGTGCCAGAATGGCGTCCAATCATGAAAGGTCATACTTTTGAACTTTTGCAATTTTTATTTTAATATTGATCTACAGCTAGGTACACACTAGAACGATCTCAAACTGATATGTAGCATCCAGCCAAATCAGAATGACTTATCAGCCAGATCGGTCAGTGTGTATGCCCAATCTGCACGGTCCCATGGTCATTAGTGATGTCTTCCAGATGGCTCTGCTGCAGGGTCAGTCAGATAACATCGCTAACGATGTATGGCATGCTCAGTCGCTCTGTCAGCCCCCTGCATCGGCAAGTGTGTATGCGCTTACCGATGCAGGGTCCCATCGCCCGCTGGATCTGCCGTCTACACATCATTCTGATGTGTACAGGGCTTAAGGCTATTACTTATATCATACATTCTTTATAAGTTGTTCTGTAAGTGTACCCAGATACTGTGGAGGCAGACATATTGTGTACTGATTCAGCCAGGAAAACCTCTAGCTCCAATGAATGTCAGTGACAGGCTCACTTCAAAGTTATTTGGTGATTATCATGCTTAACAAAAATATTATTCTGAAGCACCCAATGGTTTGCTAACATGTAAGGTTTTCCTGCACTTAGTTTTTTGTTTTTTTGTAATCCATCCTTTGTTTAGGCTCTTAATTTATTGTTAGAAACTAGCTGTATTTACCATATGGCCATTATCCAACACTGATCCTTACCACTTTATGCACAGCAATTTTCTAGAATCTTATACTTGCAGCCTTTCATGCGCTTCCTGATTTCAGGCTTTCCTGAACTCCATGACCTCTATAATTAGAATGTAGAATATTGTGGCATAACATTATAGACAGTGGTGGGATTCAGCCGGTTCGCTCCGGTTCCACAAGAACCGATGTCTAATGTTAGGTATTGTTCTGAGAACCGTTTGCTAATGAGCGCCGCCCGCACTCCCGCCTGCCAGCACAGACCGGTGACTGCAACAAGGCAGAGCGTCTGTTTGTGTACCACTGCAGAGTTCCTCCGCACCCGGCCCTGGCCTGCTGACTCCTCCTCTCCCTAGTTTCCTGACATGCACAGTAAGCATGTCAAGACGCTGAGAGAGGGTGGGCCGGGCGCGGAGGAACTCAGCAGTGCTACACAGAGATGCTTGGCTCTGTTGCGGTCTGTGCTGGTGGGCGGGTGTGACTGCAGGCAGCAGTTCAGGCTAATGTTACACGGAATGTTACAAGAAAGGAGAAGTATTACTTGTAAGTATATTTTTGACTTTATTTTGACATTTCTTTTAACAGTAATTATTGCCTACTTTTTTTCTATAATTCTATAGAACCTGTTGTTAATTTATTTGAATCCCACCACTGATTATAGATCATATTACAAGTGCTAGTACAACATGTTATAATCCAATTTATAGAATACAAGAGAACCAGGAATACTTACTGTATAACTGCTTACAGTATTGTCCTGGAAGTGCAAAATAAACAGGTGAATATATTAGTATTGTGCTTATTAGGTTGGTAAAGCTCAATGTTTATTTCTCTGACGTCCTAGTGGATGCTGGGAACTCCGTAAAGACCATGGGGAATAGCGGCTCCGCAGGAGACTGGGCACAAAAAGAAAGCTTTAGGACTACCTGGTGTGCACTGGCTCCTCCCCCTATGACCCTCCTCCAAGCCTCAGTTAGATTTTTGTGCCCGACCGAGCAGGGTGCAATCTAGGGGGCTCTCCTGAGCTTCTTAGATAAAAGTTAGTTTTAGGTTTTTTATTTTCAGTGAGACCTGCTGGCAACAGGCTCACTGCATCGAGGGACTAAGGGGAGAAGAAGCGAACCTGCCTGCTTGCAGCCAGCTTGGGCTTCTTAGGCTACTGGACACCATTAGCTCCAGAGGGATCGAACACAGGCCCAGCCTCGGAGTCCGGTCCCAGAGCCGCGCCGCCGGCCCCCTTACAGAGCCAGAAGCAAGAAGAGGTCCGGAAAATCGGCGGCAGAAGACATCAGTCTTCATCAAGGTAGCGCACAGCACTGCAGCTGTGCGCCATTGCTCCTCATGCACACCTCACACTGCGGTCACTGATGGGTGCAGGGCGCTGGGGGGGGGCACCCTGAGCAGCAATATTAACACCTTGGCTGGCAAAAATACATCACATATAACCCCCAGGGCTATATGGATGTACATTAACCCCTGCCAGAATCCATAAAAATGCGGGAGAAAAGTCCGCGAAAAAGGGGCGGAGCTATCTCCTTCAGCACACTGGCACCATTTTTCCCTCACAGCTCCGTTGGAGGGAAGCTCCCTGGCTCTCCCCTGCAGTTAATACACTACAGAAAGGGTTAAAAAGAGAGGGGGGGCACAATTTATGCGCAGTATACATATATATATGCAGCTATAAGGGAAAACACTTTTTATAGGTGCTATCCCTGTGATATATAGCGCCCTGGTGTGTGCTGGCATACTCTCCCTCTGTCTCCCCAAAGGGCTTTGTGGGGTCCTGTCCTCTATCAGAGCATTCCCTGTGTGTGTGCTGTGTGTCGGTACGGCTGTGTCGACAGGTATGTGGAGGATAATGAGGTGGAGGCGGAGCGAATGCCTGTAATTATGTTGTCACCCCCTGTGGGGTCGACACCGGTGTGGTTGAACTTATGGAAGGATTACGTGAAAGTGTCAACTCCTTACATAAAAGGTCGACGACAACAGCCGGCTACTCAGCTTGTGCCTGTTCCAGCGTCTCAAATGTCAAGGGGGGCTCTAAAATCGCCTGCTACCTCAGATAACAGACACAGATGTCGACACGGATACTGACTCCAGTGTCGACGTCGATGAGACTGGTGTACCCTCCAAATAGGTCCACCCGTTACAGGATTGAGGCAATGAAAAATGTATTACACATTTATGATTATACCCCAGGTACCACATAAAAGGGTATTGTGTTTGGTGAGAGAAAACTATTAGTAGTTTTTCCTGCATCTGAGAAATTAAATGAGGTGTGTGAGGAAGAGTGGTCTTCCCCCCGGTAAGAAATTGATAATTTCTAAAACGGTTATTGGCAGCGTACCCTTTCCCGCCAGAGGATAGGTCACGCGGGGAAACACCCCATAGGGTAGATACAGCGCTTACACGCTTATCAGAAAAGGTGGCACTACCGTCTCCGGATACGGCCGCCCTGAAGGGACCTGCTGATAGAAAGCAGGAGGTTACCCTATAAGATATAGTCACACACTAGGGCATTATAGTGTGACCAGCCGTTGTTTCGGCATGGATGTGCAGTGCTCCCGCTGCGTGGTCAGATTCCCTGTCGGAAAATAACTATGGATAGGGACAATATTTTGATGAAAATAGAGCATATAAAAGACGTGGTCTTATACATGCGTGATGCACAGAGGGATATTTGCCGGCTGGCATCAAAAATAAGCGCTAGGTCCATTGCCGCCAGACGGGGGTTATGGACTTGGCAATGGTCAGGCGATGCCGACTCGAATCGGCACATGGAAGTTGCCCTATAAGGGGGTAAAACTGTTTGGGGATGGTTTTTCAGACCTCGTTTCCACAGCTACTGTTGGGAAATCGATTTTTTTGCCACAGACTACCCCACAACAAAAGAAAGCACCGTATCATCAAGTACAGTCCTTTCGGCCCCAGAAAAGCAAGAGGGCTAGAGGCTCATCCTTTCTGCCGAGAGGCAAAGGTAGAGGAAAAAGCTGCAACACACAGCTAGTTCCCAAGAGCAGAAGTCCTCCCTGCGTCCGGTAGGTCCACAGCATGGTGCGGGGGCTGCTCAGGCGGACCCGGGTACGGTGGGGGCCCGTCTCAGAAATTTCAGCGGACAGTGGGCTCTCTCACATGGATCCCTGGGTCCTTCAAGTAGTATCTCAGGGGTACAGGCTGGAGTTCGAGACGTTCTTCCCCCCGCCGTTTCCTAAAATCTGCCTTACCGGCACCTCCCTCTGCCAGGGAGACGGTGTTGGTGGATATTCAACACTATAATCACAACAAGTGATTGTCAAGGTGCCCCTCCTTCAGCAAGGAAGGGGTTACTATTCCACAGTGGTTGTGGTACCGAAACGTTTCGGTGAGACCCATCTTGAAATTAAAATACTTGAACTTTTATATCAGAAGATTCAAGTTCAAGATGGAATCGCTCAGGGTGGATATTACGAGCCTGGACGAGGGGGATTACAGGGTCTCCCTGGACATCAAGGATGCGTACCTGCATGTCCCCATTTACCCTCCTCACCAGGAGTACCTCAGATATGTGGTACAGGACTGTCACTATCAGTTTCAGACGCGGCCGGTGGAGTTGTCCACGGCACTGAAGGTCTTTACCTAGGTAATGGCAGAAGTGATGATACTCCTTCGCAAGAAGGAAGTTTTTATTATCCCGTACTTGGACGATCTCCTGATAAAGGCGAGGTCCAAAGAACAGTTGGTAGTGGGGGTAGCACTCTCTCGGGAAGTGCTACAACAGCACGACTGGATTCTCAATATTCCAAAGTCACAGCTGGTCCCGACGACACGTCTTCTGTTCCTGGGAATGTTTCTGAACGCAGACCAGAAAAGAGTGTTTCTTCCAGTGGAAAAAGCCGAGGAGTTGTCATCTCTAGTCAGAGACATCCTAAAACCAGGACAGGTGTCGGTACATCAATGCACACGAGTCCTGGGAAAAATGGTAGCTTCGTACGAAGCATAATTCCATTCGGAAGACTCCACGCAAGGACGTTCCAGTGGGACCTGTGGGACTAATGGTCCGGGTCCCATCTACAGATACAACAGCGGATAACCCTGTCAGCAAGAAACAGGGTGTCGCTGCTGTGGTGGCTGCAGAGGGCTCATCTACTAGAGGGCCACAGATTCGGAATACAGGACTGGGTCCTGGTGACCACGGATGCCAGCCTTCGGGGCTGGGGTGCAGTCACACAGGGAAGAAATTTCCAAGGAGATTTCGCTTTGCATAAATATTCTGCAGCGAAGGGCCATTTACAATGCCCTAAGCCAAGCAAGGCCCCTGCTTCAGAACCAGCCGGTACTGATCCAATCAGACGACATCACGGCGGTCGCCCATGTAAACAGACAGGGCGGCACAAGAAGCAGGATGGCGATGGCAGAAGCCACAAGGCTTCTCCGATGGGCGACCTACACCCAGGAGAATGGGGACTTCATTCAGAAGTTTTCCAAATGCGGGTAAACCGTTGGGAATGACCACGG
The DNA here is from genome assembly GCF_028390025.1 of Pseudophryne corroboree. NCBI lineage: Eukaryota > Metazoa > Chordata > Amphibia > Anura > Myobatrachidae > Pseudophryne > Pseudophryne corroboree. Next base: position 173,608,022 of record NC_086450.1, on the reverse strand, counting down.
GTGGACATGATGGCGTCCCGCCTCAACAAGAAGTTGAAAAGATATTGCGCCAGGTCAAGGGACCCTCAGGCGATCGCTGGGGATGCTCTAGTGACACCGTGGGTGTACCAGTCGGTTTATGTGTCTCCTCCTCTACCTCTCATACCCAAGGTACTGAGAATAATAAGAAGGCGAGGAGTGAAAACCATACTCGGGGTTCCGGATTGGCCATGAAGAGCTTGGTACCTGGAACTTCAAGAGATGCTGGCAGAGGACCCTTGGCCTCTGCCGCTTAGACAAGACCTGTTGCAGCAGGGACCCTGTCTGTTCCAAGACTTACCGCGGCTGCGTTTGACGGCATGGCGGTAGAACACCGGATCCTAAAGGAAAAGGGTATTCCGAAGGAAGTCATCCCTACCCTGATCATAGCCAGGAAGGATGTCACCGCAAGACATTATCGCCGCGTTTGGCGAAAATTTGTTGCTTGGTGGGAGGCCATGAAGGGCCCGACGGAGGAATTTCAACTATGTCGATTCCTGCACTTCCTGCAAGCAGGGGTGACGTTTGGGCCTCAAATTGGGGTCCATCAAGGTCCAGATTTCGGCTCTGTCGATTTTCTACCAGAAAGAACTGGCTTCACTGCCTGAAGTTCAGACTTTGGTTAAAGGAGTACTACATATTCAGCCTCCTTTTGTGCCTCCTGTGGCACTTTTTGGATCTCAACATGGTGTTGGATTTCCTAAAGTCGCATTGGTTGAGCCACTTAAAACCATGGAGCTAAAGTGTCTCGCGTGGAAAGTGGTCATGCTGTTGGCCTTGGCCAGGCGTGTGTCAGAATTGGCGGCTTTGTCATGTAAAGCCCTTATCTGATTTTCTATATGGATAGGGCAGAGTTGAGGACTCGTCCTCAGTTTCTCCCAAAGGTGGTCTCAGGTTTTCACTTGAACCAACCTATTGTGGTGCCTGCGGCTACTAGGGACTTGGAGGATTCCAAGTTGCTGGACGTAGTCAGGGCCCTGAAAATTTTATTTTTCCAGGACGGCTGGAGTCAGGAAAACTGACTCGCTGTTTATCCTGATGGCACCCAACAAGCTGGGTGCTCCTGCTTCTAAGCAGTCTATTGCGCGCTGGATTTGTAGCACTATTCAGCTGGCGCATTCTGCGGTAGGATGACCGCAGCCTAAATCAATAAAAGCCCATTCCACAAAGAAGGTGGGCTCATCTTGGGCGGCTGCCCGAGGGGTCTCGGCTTTACAACTTTGCCGAGCAGCTACTTGGTCAGGGGCAAACACGTTTGCAAAATTCTATGAATTTGATACCCTGGCTGAGGAGGACCTGGAGTTCTCTCATTCGGTGCTGCAGAGTCATCCGCACTCTCCCGCCCGTTTGGGAGCTTTGGTATAATCCCCATGGTCCTTACGGAGTTCCCAGCATCCACTAGGATGTCAGAGAAAATAAGAATTTACTTACCGATAATTCTATTTCTCGTAGTCCGTAGTGGATGCTGGGCGCCCATCCCAAGTGGAGATTGTCTGCAATACTTGTTCATAGTTATTGTTAACTAATCGGGTTCTTGTTGTGAGCCATCTATTCAGAGGCTCCTCTGTTATCATGCTGTTAACTGGGTTTCATATCACAAGTTGTACGGTGTGATTGGTGTGGCTGGTATGAGTCTTACCCGGGATTCAAAATCCTTCCTTATTGTGTACGCTCGTCCGGGCACAGTATCCTAACTGAGGCTTGGAGGAGGGTCATAGGGGGAGGAGCCAGTGCACACCAGGTAGTCCTAAAGCTTTCTTTTTGTGCCCAGTCTCCTGCGGAGCCGCTATTCCCCATGGTCCTTACGGAGTTCCCAGCATCCACTACGGACTACGAGAAATAGAATTATCGGTAAGTAAATTCTTATTTTTACAGTAGGATACTATAGAAAAGACTGGGTAAAAAAAAAATATATAAAATTAAGTCTGGAGCATTTTTTTTTTCTCTGTAGCAGGCCATGTTTTAGGGATAAACCTGTTTGATTCTAGATTGTAATTTATAACCTGTAGAAGTGCTGCTTTTGATCTATAACATATGCTCAGCACCTCCTCTCTGTTTAGCAAATCATGGTAAGGGCCAGAGCCGTAACTAGGGGTGTGCCGGCGGTGCCTTGCACACAGTGCAGGGCCACACTGCTGTCCCATTCTGCTCCAGGCCTGCTATGGCTGCCCCCCCCATCCCTGCCACTGCTGCTAGCAGCGCCCGCTCCTATGGGCACCGCACATTATAACACATACAGTTCTCCGGGCAGTGCTGCAGCTGCCCGCCAGCGCTCTCCGCCCCCACCTGTTCCCCCCTTTCCGGCCGCAGCGTCTCTGCGAGGCGCACAGATCTGCACTCAGATGTAGAAGAGCGGGGATGGAGAGTGACTGGCGCTACTGCAGGCAGCAGGTCAGTTAACATAAAACATAGTTGTGCTGTGCTCAACGGGAGTGGGGGGGATGGGAATGATATAAAGAATAAGATGCATAACAGCAGATAGAAAGGGGAAAACTGGAGAGGGGGGGGGGGGGGGGAGAGAGAAAAGGTAACAGAAGGGACAGAGTGGATAGAGGGTGAAGAAAAGGAGAGAGGGAAGATGGAGGGAGTGTGGGGGGTATGTAAAGTGCAGCATGTGATAAGATACAGGGCAGCTCAGAGAAGAGGGGGTGGTAACAGAAAAAAGCACAAGGAACAGAATGGATAGAGGGTGAAGGAAAGGAGAGAGGGAAGACAGAGGGAGGGTATGGGAGGATGGGTATGAGTGTGAAGAATGTGTATTGGATAGGTGTGTACATGATTTACACAATGATTTACACACCTATCCAATACACAACATTTTTCACACTCACGAATACCTGTCCTCAGCCACTCACATTTACACCCCTTCTCCCATGTCCCTCACGAATACTTGTCCCCAGCCATTTACACCCCCTTCTTTCGCTTCCCCTCATTAATTCCTGTTCCCAGCCACTCACATTTACACCCCCTTCTCCTGTGTCCCCAGGTCTATAACTAGGTGTGGGCATAATGTGCTTTGCCCACAACGCATTTGGCCTGTGGTCACACCTTCCACATACACCCGATTGGCAGCCCGCCACCTATTGTCCACGTGTGCTCCGCTGACGGATGCTCCATGCTGCTCCCTCCACTCCCCTGTGTAGAGCGCTGACGGACACTGCGGCCGCTCCTCCCACACCCCTGTGTAGAGCGCTGATGGCCCTGCTGGTTGCTGCATACTGTATGCATCATTAGTGAGCATTAGTCAGCGCTGTCCACGTCTAACTCTCTCCCCTGTGTGCGGCACTCCCACCTCCTGAAGACAATGTACAGAGGGAGTTCTGGGGCAGGAGCCACCAGCAGCGCAGAAGGGAGCAAATAATGTATCTACACTCTCACTACACTACTGTACACTACACTACAGTACACCCTAAAGGTAAGGGGGAGTATGTAAGAGGCTCTACCTGGCGTAATATGTATATGAGACTCTACCTGGCGTAATGTGTATAATGTGCTCTGCCAGGCATAATGTGTATAAAGTGCTCTACCTGCTGTAATGTCTATTATATGCTCTACCTGTCATAATGTGCTCTACCTGGCCTGATGGGCTCTACATCGTGTAATGTATATAAGGGCTCTACCTGGCATAATGTGTATAATGTGCTCTACCTGGTGTAACATGTATAAGGGGCTCTACCTGGTGCAATGTGTACAAGTGTCAGAACTGCGTGGTGTAATGTGAATTCGTGCAATTAAGTGGCCACGCCCCTTCCCCATGAAGCCACACCCCAATTTTTTAACCGCACCCCTCTGATGAACACTGCCCATATTTTAGCTATGGGAGGGGGGTGCCGATGCTGTTTCTTGCACATAGCGCTAAAATGTCTAGTTACGGCACTGGTAATGGCACATAGGAGATGAAAATAGAGATAAAATGACTCCAAATAAAACCTTACCATTACAATGTAATGTACCTGTTGGTCTTGACAGTTTAGACTTTGATCAGCTTTCCCGCTTCGACTCTCCAATATATTTGTATCACTGGACGACTCTTCAACAAATAGATTTTTTTCCATATGTGAGATAAGTTCATCCATAAGCCGTTCACTACCTGTACAGTTGTCAATGCTTTTGTGTGACTGGGAATTTACACTTTGTTGGTCTAAATTGTTTTCATATACACTGTTCTCAATTAAGATTTCCCTCCAAAAATGTTCATTGTAAGTTAAGTGTTCTGGAGCTGCTGCTTGCTGGGATTGTGGAACTGCCCCTGAAGACTGCTCAGCAGCAGCACAACGTTTCTCCAGTGATTGCATTAGACTTCCTATATTGGGATCTTGGACACCAGGACCATCCTCATTCTGCTCATTGCTGTTGATTGGACATACGCCCTGCTGAACACTTTCTGTTTTAATGGTCTCTGTTGGGAGAGTGCGACTCAAAAGTTTAGGTTTACCAGACTCTACATCTTTAAATATTTTTTCCAGCTCTCTAAACCCCTCAATCAAGGTTATATTGCCCGTCCCATTTGGTGTGAGAGAGTTCTCTATAGTGGCTTCTTTAATTATTGACAAGCATGAAAAGTTTTGTTGATTAGGGTCGGTGATCCTATTCAATTGAGAAGCTATATCATTACCACTAAAAACCTCATCTTGTTTTATGGTTTTGATTTCCCTGTCCATGTCAGAAATGATAACTGGTTTCTCTGTGCTCTTTTCAACATCCTCTGTAACCAATTGCTTTGTCGATGAATTTTTGCGGCGATGGCTTGTTGCAGATGGATTCTTTTTATATTTTGAATTTTGTCTTTTTGAACCTCTTGCACTGCTATCCCGTGATGAACTTGCACGACTTCCTTTAGAGGAACAACTTCTAATAGATGAAGCAGAGTTGGCTTCTCTGGAAGACTTAGGAGTATTGGCATAAACTGGGGTTGCAAACATTTGGCTTATCACTGGTCCACTGTCCTGCGATTTTATCTCTGCAAACATATCGCTGTACTCCAAGTCTTGGAAATCCAGGGAAGTCTTTGCCCTAGAAGGCTTGGGAGTATTCATTGATGAGTTTGGTCTTTTTGTTGTGCAAAGGCATGATTGGGTTTGTAAACGTTGCCTGTTTCTATTAATACTGCTTGGATCTGTGTGGGTGAACATGTTTGACACTTTTGAAGATGTTGGCACAGAAGAAAATATCAAGGCAGGCAGTGGAACAACCTTGCTATGTGTTCTTTTGCTGATGAAAAGTGGTCTTTGTTGCTTTGTGGCACAATCTGGAGCAGACATGCTTCTTGTCTTTTTCTTTTTCTTAGTCTTTTGGTTCTCTTTCTGAGCATGTATGTTGAAACTATGGCTGTTGTGAGGTAGAGATACCAGGTTTGTCTTTCGTATTGCAATAACCTGTTCTCTGCCTTTCTTATCTTCCCCATGCTTTGAGAAGTTTATTTGTACAAAAGGCATAGGACCTTGTCTGGGGATTTTTGATATGTCTCTCTTTATGGGATAATTTCTTTTTCTGGCATCTTCATTTACTGGTTCAGGAGTCTGCACATTTTCTTCAGCTTTTCTGTTTGATGAACTGCTGTCTTTCTGTTTTACCTTCTCTGTCTCATCACTTGGATCTGGCACATATTTTTCATTTTCACTGGGTATGTTTCTCATGATAACTTCACAGATCTCCTGTTTAACTTGCATGGTAGACCCTGATTCGGTAGAACTTCTTATTTGTGTCTTGTCATTAACAGGTAGCTCAGGCTCTACATTTCTGCGTAGTCCAGCACTGTCAACATCCTCTGAGACCTCTACAGTTTTGGATCTTCCAGAACCAGTTATAATACTCTGCTGTGAGATTCTTGATGGATCATTTATAAGGCCATGAGTACTTTCAGAACTGAAACTAGGACAGCTAATCTGAACCAGATCTTTAGACAACATAACGTCTTCTGAATTGTCCATAGATGTCCTAAGGGTATTATGTCCACAGAGTTGTCCATCAGCTTTCAAAGCAGTAAAGCTGTTAGAATTTAGATCAATATATGATATGTTGACTTCTTTATTTCTCAGAGCATTCTTTGACAAAGGAACAAGTCTAACAGACTGAGAACATCGAGGGGAATGACTTGATGGCGGATAAGTCTAAAACAGAAGGGGGGGGGCAATATGTAATTGTTACATTACTGTTATAACAACTTTTCTAGTGTATTTTTCTCTTGCAGTATTTCAAATAAATGGTTGAATTCCCCCCCCCCCCCCCCCCCTTCCCTCGACCTTTAATTCCCCTAACATTACAATGTCTTCCCATGATCAGACTGTGAGCATAGAAATATCATTATCAATACCTTAATTCACTTATGCTGCAAAGCTACTGGTGGATGCATGATATATGGTAAGGGATTTTCCACTGGTGTCCAGCAGCTAGTGTACATCTGTGTTGTGAAGCAACTGGAATTTAATCTGTGAGATGGGGCCTCCATGGCTTGAACTCGGAAATAAAGCTTAACCATTAATAGTATGCATTAAAAAAAAGACCAAAGATGGTCACTGAAAGGCATCAAATACAATAATGTATAGTATATAGCAAATTATTAAACCATAAAAATATCTAGTCTGCTAAGAAGTTACACTGATGATGGTCACACCAATAATGTCTGGTTTATGATAAAAAAAAAAAGACAAAAATTAAACGTACACAGAATAGTGTAGTGTAACAGTTAGTGACTGCCATTTGTCTAATTTTAATACATACACATAAAGTTTTAAGTTTTACTTCCAAGTAGGTTGAGTGACCTAAAAAACAGTGTTTTCTTCTTGTTTGTTCCATGTCTATAGCATTACTCTCATGCGTGCATCTCCACAGTGTTATTTTTCATGCCTATGCCAGGGTTTAATACATTTCTAAATGGGGAATAACCTACTTCCTCTCATGTCATCTCAGTGTTAGCACCAGTGCTTAGGATTTCCTCCATCCCCTTCCTATTTATTTACCTTTCTATCGTAGCCGTCAGTCTTTTCAGCAATTTGTGTTACAGTAGCTCTTTTGTGGAACTGGACCAGATGGGCTAGCCTTCACTCCCCACATGCGTCAATGAGTCTTGTGTGCCCATGATCGTGTTACCGGTTGTCCTTCCTTTGACCACTTTTGTATGTACTAACTACTGCATATTGTGAACACTCCACAAGACCGTCTATTTTGAAGAGGCTCTGGTCTAGCCCTGTAGCCATCACAAATTGGCCCATGTCAAAGTCCACTTGTTCCTTATACTTGCCTATTTTTTGTGCTTCCAACACATCAACTTCAAGAACGGAGTGTTCACTTACTCCCTAATATATCCCACCCATTGACAGGTGCCAGCCAGTGATAACCAATGTGATTCACTTCATTTCACCTGTCACTGGTTTTAATGTTATGGTTGATCTTTATCTAATATATGAATGCATGGTTCTTCAACCATGCTGGCACCAGGGCACGTTCTTTCATGGAAGTGTATAGTACTGGTTATCGACCTATCACGTTCAACTATGAACAAGCAAAATATGGACTTCTGTTATTCACAGTATATTAGGTAAACTTACCTGGCTGTCCTTTGAAGAGTCAGCTGAGCCAAGTCCTTAAAAACACAAGACAAATCCTTAAAATTCTAAAGTTACATTTACAAATGGGTTCTGAAATTGGTACATGTGAGGCTAGCGTTAGACTATTACAGTTCATAGTAATAAACACTTCACACCCAAATACAATCAAGATGCAAAGTAATGTAAGCACCTTTACTTCAGAAGCCCAGAGAAGCATAGTCTTGCAACACAGGTGCTGCTACATCCCTCTACCAGCTATTTGTAATTAAGCGCAGCAATGTAGCAGTGTTGTCCGACTGTCAGTTATACATATCCACCTGAAATATCACCTCTGACAGGGAATGGCAGCTATATAAATACTGAACAGGTGCAATGCTGAAACACTGGCCTGATTAGACCGCGAAAGACTGTAATGGGAAATTTGTTTAGTAAATAAGGTAAGATGATTTACTTTTAGTGATGAGTATAAGGCAGAGTGTTTACTCATTTAAAGTATATCTGTTGTCTATCCACAATGGTAGCAGACATTTCATAGGATAAGACTATACTCGTATACATGCAATCTATCAGAAAGGTTCTTAGGGCAGATATAACGTGCAGAGAGAGTTCGATTTGGGTGTGTTATATTGTTTCTGTGCAGGCAAATCTAACTTTCGCTGCACGTTATATCTTCACATGATTTTGCCCATCTGTTACCAAATTTGCTACTACAATCAGGTCTGAATTAGGCCCTTAGTTTCTCGTTAAATGATAGTCACACACACACACACCACCACCACCACCACCACCTTCTTTATTGTACCATGAACAGTGGAATGTGTATGTTTTTGATTGTATCACTCTTCCCGTGTGAGGTCTATACCTAAAGTTGATATTTGGATAATCTGCACCTGCGTCTTGGCCTGGTTTCACTGAGCTTATACACAGATGAGTGGTATTATAATTAGAGTACAATGAAAAGGTTGGGAGACCTTGCTGCTTGCACATACATATGTATTTTATGTTTTAGATTGTATATATGATATTCTATTAAGGTTTGTTTGAATATATGCATACTAGAAATTGAATATTACACACTGTTAGAAGTGTGAGAATAGAAAACAATTCAGAGCAAACCAAACCTAATGCATACAGCTGAAATCAATTAACAAGCATTGCCAGCTATAAAAAGAGGTTTAACCTAAGGATGGTCATTCTTCAGGAAGTCCCAAGGCATTGTGGGATGAAACGCGTTGATGCCACACTCCTGAAGTACCCTTGCACTGGTGTACCATCACGGGAATCAGCATATTGAATTACCACTTGTCACTATCCCACTGCCATATCCATTGAGTGAGGTGCTGTGCCCCTGCAGCCGCAGACTACTACATCACTGCCGTCATTGGGCTGTTAACAAACGGAGCGAACGGAGCCTTCCTGATGAGCGCACCATACATGTGATCTCTCTCACCTCTCTGGACATCCTACCCCAGTACATATCACCCGGGGCGGTGACAGCCTCACCACCGGGTGAGAAGGGATAAAGACGCTATTTCAACAAAAGGGAACACATTGTAGCTGGGACGCCGGCATACAAAGTAATCATACCCTGTGTGGACCAGGTGCAAAGGACATATTGCTACAGTTGCTATATACTGCTTATCAAGAACTTTAGCAACTGTTGCATATACATTTAGAGAATAAATCAATAATAAATTAACAATATATTCACATGCTGATCAGGAAAATCTCCTTTTGTTCTTGATTTGAAAGCTATGCATGCATATTAGATTAGGATTTTAGTGTTTGTTTTTAACATGTATTATGAAATAAATGTATTAATGTGCTAATTACAGAAGTCTCCCGACCTCATCTCTGATATATATACAGCCACTATATATGTTTACAAATTTAGATTGTTTATATTTGGTTTATTGAACTAACAAATAGATACCTCACAGCGCGGCGTTTTAATTTTACACTTTACCTATACATGCTGAAGACTCTAACCAAGTCTTGAAACAGACGCTGCAGTGTATTGTATCTATTTGTATTATTCTATAATTAATTTTAAAATTAGCGCCAGGAGGGTGGAATTGGCATACCACCAGAGAACTAGTTCTCTATAAACTTTTTTCTATGTAAACTTGGTGAACTCTCCTAGGCAGCTAATTTAGATTTAGACAGATTGACTAATTATATATTATTACCTATAGAGGTGAAACTTGTGGCTGTGTATCTATCAGAGATGGCTGAATTTTAAAGCTATGATGAAAGAAAATAGAGTAGAGATCAATATCTATCCTCAATTAATGAATATCCATCAAAAGTCTTCCTCTAGTTCACTTGATATGAATACATTTTATGAACTAGAGGATTTATTGAAGGAAGAGATGCGAAACTGGTGGGACGGTATGTCCCTTCAGAGATATCTAGACGAAAAGATTATACCTAGAGGCCTGAGGATATTTAAACATCTCTCTATTAATGAAAATCCTACATTGCAGAAAGAATGGGAGAACATATTGGATGACTGCTCTTTCTCATTGATTAGATTGTTGATTAAATATAGGGAAGAAAGAGTGAGAAATACTACCGAAAAAATTGATGTAGTTAAGGACAATTTGATGAAATTTAAAGACACTATTGCATTTAAGGAGAGAGATGAACAAATAACTGATAAAGTAGAGCGATTTGAAAAAGAACTAGTTGCAAATAAAAAAAGAAAACGTCATAGAGATCAAGATGATTATCATAATAATCAAATTAGAACTTAATAATAAACCCTCTAAGAGAGATCATAGTCAGAGGATTAGATATTTAGAACCTAGAACTCCTGGATACCCTAGGACAGAAAGGAGATATCTCTATCGTAGACCGTTTCATTCGAGAGAGGACACATATCGTAACAGATATTTTGAACCAGATAGAACACAGACCACTAGACCCCAACCATCTCCACATAAAAAAAACAGGAGGGAAGAACAAGAAGAGATTCTAAGAGGGATTTCCCCCAGAGGGAGAAGTACTTTCACCAGAACCCATACGAAACATTAACCAATCATACTCCAAAAAGACCAAGAGAAGGAGAAGTGGGATAGGCAAAAATACCAAGGTGGACAAGGCACAAATAAACACAGGTATACATAACTTATCTTCACACACATTAACAAATGATCAGATGAAACTCCTCCAAAAGGGTCTTAATTTTGCCCCCAGTAAAGAACCAAATCTGTTTGAATTATTTCTTGATCTCAATAAAATAACAAGAGATCTATGTAGAAAAAGATATTTTGCATATAAAAATCTGGAAAAACAAAATGAAGAAGGTATTCCCATTATTTTAGACGAGACAGATCAAGAAGGATTACAAACATTAGAACAATTATTAAGAGAAAATGCTGATGACGTTCTCCTCTATGATCAAACTATCAATCAGTCCATAGGGAAAACAGCTACATTTAAGAAGAAATCACAATTTTTTCCCATTAAACAGAAAAGTGCAGCAATTACACTATTTTATAACAAAACATTAATGGACTTTAAATCAGTATGTAAGAATGGGGAGGAAAATAGGAAGAAAAACAAAAAGAAATACCATCCCATGTCATTCAAAAATAATTTAACTAAACTAGAGAGAAAGGCGCTCAAGGAGTTAAATTATATAAACTCTGGTTATAAAACCAGCTGATAAGTGGGGTGGGATCATTATACAGGACAGTGTAGATTACAGTTGTGCTCATAAGTTTACATACCCTAGCAGAATTTGTGATTTTCTGGCCATTTGTCAGAGAATATGAATGATAACTCAAACTTTTCTTTCACTCATAGTTAGTGGTTGGGTGAAGCCATTTATTGTCAAACAACTGTGTTTACTCTTTTTAAATCATAATGACAACAGAAACTACCCAAATGACCCTGATCAAAAGTTTGCATACCCTGGAGATTTTGGCCTGATAACATGCACACAAGTTGACACAAACTGGTTTGAATGGCTACTAAAGGTAACCATCCTCACCTGTGATCTGTTTGCTTGTAATCAGTGTGTGTGTATAAAAGGTCAGTGAGTTTCCGGACTCCTGGAAGACCCTTGCATCTTTCATCCAGTGCTGCACTGACGTGTCTGGATTCTGAGTCATGGGGAAAGCAAAAGAATTGTCAAAGGATCTGCGGGAAAAGGTAATTGAACTGTATAAAACAGGAAAGGGATATAAAAAGATATCCAAGCAATTGAGAATGCCAATCAGCAGTGTTCAAACTCTAATTAAGAAGTGGAAAATGAGGGATTCTGTGGAAACCAAATCACGGTCAGGTAGACCATCAAAAATTTCAGCCACAACTGCCAGGAAAATTGTTCGGGATGCAAAGAAAAATCCACAAATAGCTGAAATACAGGACTCTCTGAAAAAAAGTGGTGTGGTTGTTTCAAAATGCACAATAAGGAGGCATTTTAAGAAAAATGGGCTGCATGGTCGAGTCGCCAGAAGAAAGTGATTACTACGCAAATACCACAAAGCATCCCGCTTACAATACGCCAAACAGCACAGAGACAAGCCTCAAAACTTCTGGAACAAAGTCATTTGGAGTGATGAGACCAAAATTTAACTTTTTGGCCACAACCAATAAACGTTACATTTGGAGAGGAGTCAACAAGGCCTATGATGAAAGGTACACCATTCCTACTGTGAAACATGGAGGTGGATCGCTGATGTTTTGGGGATATGTGAGCTACAAAGGCACTGGAAACTTAGTCAAAATTGATGGCAAGATGAATGCAGCATGTTATCAGAAAATACTGGAGGAAAATTTGCACTCATCAGCCCAGAAGCTGCTCATGGGACGTACTTGGACGTTCCAACATGACAATGATCCAAAACACAAGGCCAAGTCGACTTGTCATTGGCTACAACATAATAAAGTGAAGGTTCTGGAGTGGACATCTCAGTCTCCTGACCTCAATATCATTGAGCCACTCTGGGGAGATCTCAAATGTGCAGTTCATGCAAGACAGCCCAAGAATTTACAGGAACTGGAGGCTTTTTGCCAAGAAGAATGGGCAGCTTTACCATCTGAGAAAATAAAGAGCCTCATCCACAACTACCACAAAAGACTTCAAGCTGTCATTGATGTTAAAGGGGGCAATACACGGTATTAAGAACTGGGGTATGTAAACTTTTGATCAGGGTCATTTGGGTAGTTTCTGTTGTCATTATGATTTAAAAAGAGTAAACACAGTTGTTTGACAATAAATGGTTTCACCCAACCACTAACCATGAGTGAAAGAAAAGTTTGTGAGTTATCATTCATATTCTCTGACAAATGACCAGAAAATCACAAATTCTGCTAGGCTATGTAAACTTATGAGCACAACTGTACATCCTCGAAGCAGAGAGACAGCTATGCAATGAAGAACATTATAGACGTTTGTCCAGACATCCCACCCCCCTGTATCAAAAGGAATATGGAGATATTATATGAATATAAGTTTTTGTTTGTTCCCTATCCTATCAGTACCATTTTTTATCATTTACCTAAAATTCACAAATCACTTAGTGCACCCCATGGTCGTCCAATTATTTCTGGAATTGGGTCCCTCACTTCTGATTTATCACAGTTTGTAGATGCTCACTTACAGGGACACGTCAGTAAATTGGATTCTCATATTAAGGACACACAGCACTTTCTACAGAAAGTTTCTGAGGTTTGTTGGACAGAAGGGTGGGCATTCATGACATTGGATGTCCAAGCATTATATACTAATATCCCACATAAGGCGGGAATAGAGACAACTAAGTATTATTTGAATACAGATATGAGCATATCACAAGAGAGACGTGACTTTGTAATTGAAGCTATAACTTTTATATTAACACATTTTTTTTTATTTGACAGCCCGTATTATTTACAGACACTGGGGATGGCCATGGGGACCAGATTTGCACCTAGTTTTGCGAATCTCTATATGGGCTGTCTCGCTGAGCGGTATATATGGACGGCCCATATAGAGATGATCTGGTCCTCTATGTCCGTTTTATAGATGATTTATTTATAATTTGGAAAGGGGTTATCACCGAGCACTTGACTTTGTTAAATATTTAAACACTAATGAATTTAATGTGAACTTCACTCACAATTTTAGTTTTGACACCATAGTTTTCTGGATATTGCGCTCTCTGCTAGGGATAATATTATTATCCCATCTAATTACATGAAACCTGTGGGTGCATCAAATTATTTACACTATATGAGTAACCACCACAGACCGTGGATTAAGAACATCCCCAAAAATCAGATAGTACGCCTTAGGAGGAACTGTGCGGGGGATGATGATTTCCATCTCCAAATGAAAATGATGCTGGGGCATTTTGATAGGAGAGGCTATCCAGCTAAACTATTGAACAAAGCAAGAGATTACGCAAAAAACTGTAGGAAAGATTTATTAACTACACACAACCCACTGACAAGAACAAAAATGGGAAGGTCTTTCAATTCAAGACAGGAGACATTTACCTCCATGGAAAATATAGCCCTATGGATCAAAAGATCGAGAAGTTACCAGATATAATTTTTCTATCTAAATTTAATAATAAATCAAGGGAAATTAAGAAGATTGTATGTGATAATTTTGCTATACTGGAACAGGATCCAATTTTGAAAAATACAATAGGAACGAAACCGGTTGTGTAGTGTTTAAAAAGAACACAAATTTGGGTAACCTGTTAGCTCCAAGCATGTTAAAAACCGTAAAATAAAAGGAAGAAAATAGTAATTGGTTAAATACTAAAATTATTGGACGCTATAGATGTAATAAATCCACCTGTTTGTCTTGTAAATTCATATTGAATAAAACAACTAGTATAATATCTAAACATAATGGGGACACCTTCGATATTAAGCAGTTCATAAATTGCGAATCAAAGTATTGTGTATATGTTCTTCAATATCCGTGTGCCCTACAAAACGTAGGAAGAACTACAAGAAGCATTAAAAGCAGATTTAGGGAACATAGGTGTAATATCATAAATAGGAAAACAACACATAGTGTCTACCCGCCATTTTGCAAAACACCATGGGGGGGGACCCCAAAGGTTTATCCATCATAGGAGTAGAAAGATTTACTAACACCAAAAGAGGTGGAAATAGATTTAGACAGTTATGTATAGGTGGGTCATCCTGGATATTTAAATTAGAGACACTCGTACCAAATGGATTGAATGAGGCACTTGACTATACGTGTTTAGATGATTGAAGAAATATTTACATTAGTATCATTTATCAGCATCAGACATTTCAACACACAATAGAAAGTGAAATCTTGTAGTAAGAAATTTAGGATGGTATTTAGGGCAAATCAGCCATATAAAGGGGAATATCTCTAAGAAATAAAATAGAGGTGAAATTCATAGGGGACCTATGGGGGAGGGATATCTATCATGGGGGGGGGATAATAAACATATGTGCCGATGTATAAAAAATAAATTCTTTGGGAGCTCAGTGAAAAAATATGTGATACTATGTAATCCTCTGGGGGGAGAATTAAACAAATAAATATTCCCTCATTAGGGAATTAATAAACAGATAAAGTTCCTGTATATACTGTAGATTGGGGTTTTGTGATTTTGGTTATCATGAATATATATAAAAAAAAAATCTTCTGTGTATGGTTCTGATAGATTGATACTGTTACATTAGTGTCTCTTTATGCATATTCATGTAAATAAATGAAGCATATACAAAGCCAGAATTGTCTAGAAAATATATCATTTTTTATATATATATATATATATATATATATATATATATATATATATACACACACACAAGAAAGTTCTGCACTCTCATCAAAGTTCCTAGTGGTGGGTGCTCCCGACAGACGAAATGTCCGCAAATGTAGACAAGAATTCCACGTGGTGGAGGGTGCACTCTCACTGTGTTTAAAGTCCACACATTTCTTCAATAGAAGATTTTTATTGTAGCCTCAAAGGTTTCAACGTTTCGATCCAAAAACCAGGATCTTTTTCAAGAAGGGCCATACATGAATCATCAAATCCAATCATAATATAATGAAGCCGAATGATTAAAAGTATATCTAGAAAAAATAGAACATAAACATGACTGAGCCTCCCAGGTCCCAATATATAACAATATAAGCAACAATGCTTGTATCAACATAAACTACTACATAATACCAGATTTAGAAAAAAGGAACTCATATACCAAAAACAGGGGGCAGAGTCGTGAGACTACAAGGAGGAATGAAATAACACCCTGTGTTCACCACTGGTCTTAAAATACATGCAAGGCCTACCCCTCCTCACCTCTATCAGCACATTCCAATGGGGCTGCATGTCTGAACTGCTGTATACCAAGTGTAGAGAATGTCCATATAATCACAGCTCTGCAACCAAGCCACTGCTGTAATCAAAGGATATCTCTATTATAAACGTGTATCAGAATCAAATGTATATATCAAACCTTGTTACCACATAAATACCTATGGGTCTGGAAAGGTGTGCACAAGACTACACCTGGATAAGGCATTCTCCCACTCAGGGTCAACAGCTGCAGGATCTCAAAAAGGACATTCAGCCACTGTGATTACACATATACTCTGTTTGGTGGCGGGGGGACTGTGCTCGTGGTGCGGGGACTTTGTCCCCTTGCGGGTGTCGTGCACTGTGTGTCCGCTGGTGTGTTTGCAGCGTGCGTTCCACCAGGTTTGGCGGTTGGAACGCATGACACTTCCTGTTTCCGGTCCCCCGGAGCATGAAGCGCTATTTTGTGTATTCCCTCTGTTGTACTGTGAATATTAATGCATACACAGGCATACTGATTGCTTATTTGGCCTTTTGTGCTGGTGGTAAACGGTTAATCAAGTGGAATAAAGGTTTGGATAATTATTCAGGTGACTTTTTGAGTTGACCCCTCACACCCTTGATACTTCCGGGTCAAGGGGTATTTAAATCCCCTGCTTAGATCCAGTTGGTGCATGTAGTTTGTACAGTGTTCCACATGATTCTGTGAGTAACTATGTTGGGTTTGTCCCACTGATTAAGTTTGATGTTTGTATAATCCTATAATCTTTTGATTTGGGTTTGTTTATTTATTGTTTGTAGCTATGGATTTGATGTGGGAGAACGCTTAAACCAGGGGCTGCCCTATGTGGATCCTCTTGGACCTATAGGTATTTATTGATCGTTGATTATGGCTTTTTTGATATATATTTCTATGCCTCAGATGCACATTGTTTAAACAGAGTATATGTGTAATCACAGTGGCTGAATGTCCTTTTTGAGATCCTGCAGCTGTTGACCCTGAGTGGGAGAATGCCTTATCCAGGTGTAGTCTTGTGCACACCTTTCCAGACCCATAGGTATTTATGTGGTAACAAGGTTTGATATATACATTTGATTCTGATACATGTTTATAATAGAGATATCCTTTGATTACAGCAGTGGTTTGTTTGCAGAGCTGTGATTATATGGACATTCTCTACACTTGGTATACAGCAGTTCAGACATGCAGCCCCATTGGAATGTGCTGATAGAGGTGAGGAGGTGTAGGCCTTGCATGTATTTTAAGACCAGTGGTGAACACAGGGTGTTATTTCATTCCTCCTTGTAGTCTCACGACTCTGCCCCCTGTTTTTGGTATATGAGTTCCTTTTTTCTAAATCTGGTATTATGTAGTAGTTTATGTTGATACAAGCATTGTTGCTTATATTGTTATATATTGGGACCTGGGAGGCTCAGTCATGTTTATGTTCTATTTTTTTCTAGATATACTTTTAATCAT
This sequence comes from Pseudophryne corroboree, assembly GCF_028390025.1. Lineage (NCBI taxonomy): Eukaryota > Metazoa > Chordata > Amphibia > Anura > Myobatrachidae > Pseudophryne > Pseudophryne corroboree. Next base: position 173,590,683 of record NC_086450.1, on the reverse strand, counting down.
TCGGCTTCATTATATTATGATTGGATTTGATGATTCATGTATGGCCCTTCTTGAAAAAGATCCTGGTTTTTGGATCGAAACGTCGAAACCTTTGAGGCTACAATAAAAATTTTCTATTGAAGAAATGTGTGGACTTTATATACAGTGAGAGTGCACCCTCCACCACGTGGAATTCTCGTGTGTATGTATATATATATATATATATACACTTCTTTATTGTACCAGGAACAGTGGAATGTTTATTTTTGATTGTATCACTCTTCCCTTGTGAGATCTATACCTAAAGGTGATATTTGGATAATCTGCACCTGTGTCTTGGCCTGGTTTCACTGAGTTTATACACAGATGAGTGGTATTATAATCAGGGCTGTTTCTAGCCAATTTGGCTCTCAGTGCGAGATTTCAAAATGCCCCCCCCCTCATTAAAATGGGCGTGGGCTCATTAAAGTGGGCGTGGCCTCATCTGATATCATCACGGCCACCACAGGGAAAAATAAAAAAATCTAAAGTCCCCATTTTACACAGTACGGCAGGCAGGTGTCCCCATTTTACACAGTACGGCAGGCAGGTGTCCCCATTTTACACAGTACGGCAGGCAGGTGTCCCCATTTTACACAGTACGGCAGGCAGGTGTCCCCATTTTACACAGTACGGCAGGTAGGTGTCCCCATTTTACACATCACGGCAGGCAGGTGTCCCCATTTTACACAGTATGGCAGGCAGGTGTCCCCATTTTACACAGTACGCAGGCAGGTGTCCCCATTTTATAAATTACGCCTGCAGGTGTCCCCATTTTACACAGTGCGGCAGGCACATGTCCCCATTTTACACAGTACGGCAGGCAGGTGTCCCCTTTTTACACAGTATGGCAGGCAGGTGTCCCCATTTTATACACTACGCAGGCAGGTGTCCCCATTTTATACACTACGACAGGCAGGTGTCCCCATTTTACACAGTACACAAGCAGATGTCCCCATTAAATACAGTGCGGCAAGCAGATGTCCCCATTAAATACAGTGCGGCAGGCAGGTGTCCCCATTAAATACAGTGCGGCAGGCAGGTGTCCCCATTAAATACAGTGCGGCAGGCAGGTGTCCCCATTAAATACAGTGCGGCAGGCAGGTGTCCCCATTAAATACAGTGCTGCAGGCAGATGTCCCCATTAAATACAGTGCGGCAGGCAGGTGTCCCCATTAAATACAGTGCGGAAGGCAGATGTCCCCATTAAATACAGTGCGGCAGGCAGGTGTCCCCATTAAATACAGTGCGGCAGGCAGATGTCCCCATTAAATACAGTGCGGCAGGCAGGTGTCCCCATTAAATACAGTGCGGCAGGCAGGTGTCCCCATTAAATACAGTGCGGCAGGCAGGTGTCAAGTGGGGGGAAGGAGGAAGGGGGGGAGAGAGAGACTACTTACATATACAGAACCTTCCCGCTCTTCGAAGTCGGGCCACCTCACCTCCCTCGCGCCAGCTGCCTCCTCCTTCCAGGTAGTCTGTTCCTCCTCCATCATCCGAGTACTCCTGCTCGGGGGGCGTCGGAATTCCGCGATTGCGTCGTGACGTCATGACGCAATCGCATCATTCCGTGAAACTCCGCCCCCCGAGCAGGAGTGCTCGGGAAGAGGAAGGAGGAGCAGACAAGCGAGCGGTTGCACGGCTCGCCCGCCGCAAGAAACAGCACTGATTATAATTAGAGTACAATGAAAAGGTTGGGAGACCTTGCTGCTTGCACATACATATGTATTTTATATTTTACGTTTTAGATTGTATATATGATATTCTATTAAGGTTTGTTTGAATATATGCATACTAGAAATTGAATATTACACACTGTTAGAAGTGTGAGAATAGAAAACAATTCAGAGCAAACCAAACCTAATGCATACAGCTGAAATCAATTAACAAGCATTGCCAGGTATAAAAAGAGGTTTAACCTAAGGAGTGTCATTCTTGAGGAAGTCCCAAGGCATTGTGGGACGAAACGCGTTGATGCCACACTCCTGAAGTACCCTTGCACTGGTGTACCATCACGGAATCAGCATATTGAATTACCACAATATAAAGAATCCTTGTGTACACCCAGATGACCAGGGTGGTCAGTACAATGTCACTCCCCGGACGTCTGTGGGTAGACAATAATTCAGGCGCACCACTATAAAAGATTTTAATAAACATTGCCCCAATTCTAATTAGGAAAAGGGACCAATGATTTTATACCAATTGCCTCTTATTAAAAACAAGCTGCTCCCACTTATAGCTAGAAGTAAACTATACGTGAATACCAAATATATTATAGAGAGAGCGCTAGACACCTGCAGTGTCTATAAACTAATTGTGCAGTTTCAGATAACAATTATGCCAACATAGTATGTATAAAAAAGTGCATAAAATATTTTTTTATATATTATAAACAATTTATTGCACTTAAAAAGCTAGATATTAGAATCTTTCACAAACTTTTATGTTAATCACTGATTCACATAAATGGAAACACTCAAAAGGCTATATAAATACTATAAAAATAGCTATTGGACAGTCCTTGGTCTCCAACTCTAATAAGATACATGTTTTGCCGCTCCTAATAAAAGAATTTCGCTTTGTGTCAAATGACCATAGAGTTAGTACTTCTGTACCGTTATTATATCCAGACTCCGGTTCAAGTGCTGAACTTTTGATTAGATGGAATAAATCAATATAAGCTAATGCTGTATTTCAATGTACTGGAGTTTAGAGGAGGAATATTGTGCAATAATGGTGCTCACCTCCCCAGCAGCAGAAGTCCAGATATTGTGCTCCGGAAAACGCAGTGCCCGGCTGCGGCAGCGCGCCGCTCGATGTTCCTCTGCCGGAGTCGCGTATTCCCGGAGTGATTGGAGCCTCACGTACTGGCCTCAGTACTTCCAGTTGGGGGGTGAGAGAGCAACTCCCAGCTGTGGCTGCACGCCGCTCAGCTTCTCCTCGTTGGTACTATTAAAGGAGCTCCTCACCGAGGTGTATGTTGGAGATGCTTTACCAAGATAGCGGTTCCATGGTCCCAGACATAAGTGTTCCCAAATAAAGTATGGAAGTGTCCTTAACGCGTTTCTCCGTTATATCAATTGAACGGTTTCATCAGAAGGTATTGAATTACCACTTGTCACTATCTCACTGCTGTATCCATTGAGTGAGATGCCGTGCCCCTGCAGTCGCAGACTACTACATCACTGCCGTCATTGGGCTGTTAACAAACGGAGCGAACGGAGCCTTCCTTCCTGTGATCTATCTCACCTCTCTGGACATCCTACCCCAGTACACATCACCCGGGGCGGTGACAGCCTCACCACCGGGTGAGAAGGGATAAAGACGCTATTCAACAAAAGGGAACAGCGGTAACTATGCAGCAGTGTTTATACTACCTGCTTGAAATTTATACATTGTAGCCGGGACGCCGGCATACAAAGTAATCATACCCTGTGTGGACCAGGTGCAAAGGACATATTGCTACAGTTGCTATATACTGCTTATCAAGAACTTTAGCAACCTAACTGTTGCATATACATTTAGAGCATAAATCAATAATAAATTAACAATATATTTATTCACATGCTGATCAGGAAAATCTCCTCTTGTTCTTGATTTGAAAGCTATGCATGCATATTAGATTAGGATTTTAGTATTTGTTTTTAACATGTATTATGAAATAAATGTATTTATGTGCTAATTACGGAAGTCTCCCGACCTCATCTCTGATATATATACAGCCACTCTATATGTTTACATATTTAGATTGTTTATATTTGGTTTATTGAAATAACAAATAGATACCTCACAGCGCGGTGTTTTAATTTTACACTTTACCTATACATGCTGAAGACTCTAACCAAGTCTTGAAACACACGCTGCAGTGTATTGTATCTATTTGGATTATTCTATAATTAATTTTAAAATTAGCGCCAGGAGGGTGGAATTGGCATACCACCAGAGAACTAGTTCTCTATAAACTTTTTTTCTATGAATGTTGGTGTAGTCTATAAAGTGTCTGCCTCCGCTTGTGTGTGCAGCAACCAGGGAGCCGCCTCCACTTGCATGTGTGCGGCCACCAGGGAGCCGCCTTTGCTTGCGTGTGCGCGGCCAACAAGAGGAAGCCTCTGCTTGCATGTGCGTGGCCACTAGGGCAATGCCTCTGCTTGTGTGCGCGGCCACTAATGCAATGCCCCTGCTAGTGTATGTCACTGGAACACTTTCACCTGTAATGACCATATTACAGTATACCTATATATGTAGAGCTAAAAGATAAAAACAACTTTTTTTTGCACAAATACTTACTTTGCCTAATGTTTTCCTTTATGTATTTTATACCCCTGAGCGGGTCTGTTCTGAAGTGCGATTCTGAAATGTTAGGATTGGATTGTGAATGCTGGATCAGGTAACCAAGCCCCAGCCTTTCTAACTGGGAAACATCGTCCTCTTTCTTCAAGTGAAGAGGTGACCGGTGTCTCTTAGAGTCTGATCGCAGGGTCAAGTGCTCTAGGGAAGGGTCAGTGCACCCGTGTTGGGGAATGGAATTTTTCTTCCTAAAACAGAAAGAGGGTGATTTGGAGGTTTATATATTTGTCAACCTACTTAATATCTATCATTACTTATGTTACTTAAAAACTAAGGGCCTAATAAATGCCTTTCCAGGTTCAATAATTTTTCTGCTGTGTATATGGTTAGATGTCTTACAAACTCCAGAGAAGACTTTTATAGTAGGATCATTTCTCCTTTAAGGAATAATTAGCCCTCCATGTTTAGAAGAACATTCATTCATTCCTTCACTGAATAGCAGATCACCTTGCACTACAGACATACTTTTAAATGTCACTCTGGAATCAAACAAAAAAGCTCAAATACTGGAAAACGAAGTAGGTATAGCTGCTATGTTCAGTGTGCATGAATTAGAGCAGCTTAGTAATGTACCAAAGTAACCTAGAGGTAACTCTCTAGACCAGTGTTTTTCAACCACTGTGCCGTGGCATACTAGTGTGCCCTGAGTAGTCTCCAGGTGTGCCGCCATAGAAGCAGAGCCAGCCCGTCAGTGTTTTGCCGCTACTGAGGCCCTGGAACGATCAATACTGGTGGGTTTAGTGGTTGCAGAGCCAGTTCTAATTTTGGGCCCAGGCAGTGTTGGGATCCTGTGGCTTTCTCAGATGTGGCTCAGGCGTTACCTATGGAGAAGCGGCGACATGACATCCTAGGACACGCAACTGCACCATGCATCACCATTATATTTGAGTGTGCCTTGGCAATTTTTAAATCCTGTTCAGGGTGCCGCGAGTTGTAAAAGGTTGAAAATCTCTGCTCTAGACAATACCTCCAACCCCACAGGTGGGATATATACGTGAAAAGAAAAAAATGGTACCAATACATACACCTAGCGCATCAAGTGGAGATCAGAGAGCCACTATTATCAGTAGTCCTCATGTATGGATTTCCCCAAAAGAGACAGAAAAGAAGTGCATATAGTGAAGCACAATTTTTACAATGTACATGGAAGTTTTTCTGGTTAAAAAAAAAACATTTATTGTACACATATAAAACATCGATCCACACACGGTTATAAGTGTGATAGCAGCAGTAAGGATAACACAAAGTGCAATGTGTCTAGCAGCAATAAGAATATCCACGCATGGAGTCCAAATGGACAATTACCAGATTTAGATGAAAAGAGTGCATATAGATATAAAGTCCACAGCAACTGCAGCAGCTCCTTCACCTTCCGTCCGGTAAAGCGTCCAGGATCTCCCTCCAATGGTCAAAATCGATATAGCCAACGCGTTTCTCCCCTGTTCATCGGGTCTTTATCAAGGCTTTCAAGAGTATTGTTTAATGCAACATTTCCTCCATTTTAAATATCCATCCACCAATCTCAATGCGGCTGCCCCAGGTGTATCACATAAACATAATCATAATGGAACCACAATTCCCACAATCCTCCCATACATCATTTCCATTTTAGACAGGAAAAGCTTGTATCCTTATTCTGGCTGGGCGGGCGCTGTTGGCTCCTATACAGAAAAAATCCTACAAATCCCATGAGCCTCCTCGTACCCCGCCCGCCGCTTCCATTCTCCTGTTCAGACGGCTTCACGGACCTCAGCCGTACATCATTTCCCCTGCCATGTTCCTATGGCAACGGATACGTCACTTCCGCCGCTGTACTCAGCCGTTGCCATGGTGACGCGTGTCCGTAATTAAATATTAGTAATCTTTCTAAAAAAGTGGGATCTTTAAAAACTATATTACATGACAATAATTTATAACATGCCAGAGAAAGAAAGTAGAATCCCATAAGATGTCAATATCGCTCCACAGGTATAGCACCCCACAAATAAAATATATCACCCTAAAGTGCATGGTGACCCCAACTTCACCCCAGAGGACCCTTCCTATAAAAACCATTTGACTTCAAAGTCAAGGTTGAGGCCCCCTGGTTTTAAAGTGCTACATTCATAAATAAGACGCATCTCTGCCTTGGCTAATATTTTATTTATGTATATCTCCCGGTTCCTGACACTGTGGAAAACAAGGACTTAATTGACGTGAGATTACACAGACACAAAGAACGGTGACAGCTAACGTTATGGATCCTAATTACGGACACGCGTCACCATGGCAACGGCTGAGTACAGCGGCGGAAGAGGCTCATGGGATTTGTAGGATTTTTTCTGTATAGGAGCTAACAGCGCCGGCCCAGCCAACATAAGGATAAAAGCTTTTCCTGTCTAAAACGGAAATGATGTATGGGAGGATTGTGGGAATTGTGGTCCCATTATGATTATGTTTATGTGATACACCTGGGGCAGCCGCATTGGGATTGGTGGATGGATATTTAAAAGGGAGGAAATGTTGCATTAAACAATACTCTTGAAAGCCTTGATAAAGACCCGATGAACAGGGGAGAAACGCGTTGGCTATATCGATTTTGACCATTGGAGGGAGATCCTGGACGCTTTACCGGACGGAAGGTGAAGGAGCTGCTGCAGTTGCTGTGGACTTTATATCTATATGCACTCTTTTCATCTAAATCTGGTAATTGTCCATTTGGACTCCATGCATGGATATTCTTATTGCTCCTAGACACATTGCACTTTGTGTTATCCTTACTGCTGCTATCACACTTATAACCGTGTGTGGATCGATGTTTTATATGTGTACAATAAATGTTTTTTTTAACCAGAAAAACTTCCATTTACATTGTAAAAATTGTGCTTCACTATATGCACTTTTTTTTCTGTCTCTTTTGGGGAAATCCATACATGAGGACTACTGATAATAGTGGCTCTCTGATCTCCACTTGATGCGCTAGGTGTATGTATTGGTAGCCATTTTTTTCTTTTCACAAAAAAGCTCAAATGCCTATAAATTATTTTTGTTTCTTAAAAACATGGATAATTAGGAATGCATATGGCATTATGGGAGAGGAAACCCTAACAACAAATAAGCTCCCTGATCTATCACAAAGGCTTGGTTCACACAGCGTCAATAGATAAATGAAGAACCTGGGCAGGTTGACACAGCTCTTTATTATGTGGAATCATAAGGTTTTTGTGATGTAACCCCCTCGCTGTTTACTTTTGTTTGGAACTTTTGATGAGCTAAGATAGATGATCTCTGTAGAGCCTCTTACTCCAAGTAGCATTCCCATATGCAGGACAGATGGGGGTTTCTCTGGGACTTCCATTCTCACCCCTTTATAACCAGAGAGAGAGAACTTTCCAGGAGAACAGACGCAGAAGGCTTCCTGAAAGTTGAAGGCTGTGTTTTGAGTTGAGGTATTAAAGCCCTGTCCTCTTCTAGCTCTGGTGGCAGCTTACTGAACCAGAGCAGCATTCCTGGATCCACACCTGACTGCTAAATGCATATGAAGGGAGAGGGGGACTTACTGTAAGTGAAAGTGTCATCCCTGCTCAGGGTCAGATTAAAGTTTGTGGAGGACCCAGGGCAACGGACTATTGGGACCATAAGAATAAAATTGTAATAAGATCGCTAGTGACACACATCCTACCTATCTCTGTATAGCTGGCCTTCTATTTACTATTTTATTATAAATACGTTGGTAGTGAATCTCATTTTAATACTTTCCTTACATTTGGTCTGCAGTTTCTATTGTGTGCATAGATGTGCTTGTTTCTTCAATGTCTGCAACAGTTCCAAGCTCTGTAACAAGATACAAGCATATTTTCTTACAGATATAAATATATACATATATATACTCCTATTATTAAATGGAAGATTCAGCCTGGTTAGAAGTCCCTAGCTGCATATATAACAATTCATAACTGCAAAATGTACAATATAAGGATTGTATTGTGATTGCTTTCCATTTCAGAGGATAATTCTCCCTACTAAGTATTAGTGTTTCTATGTATATACTGTACATAGAAATAAGAAAGAGATATGGTAAAACTTACCTTAATTAACTATTTTTCTTTGAGGTCCATGGGATCTACAGGGTTAACCTTGGGTATGCTGGTGGAGACCAGGACTGGCACCAAACAGTAAGCTTGTGAGCCTCCCAGGATGCACTGGGCTCCTCTTCCCTCATACCCCGCCCCCATGCTCAGGCTCTTCAGTTTTAGTAACAAGCCCAAAGCAGGAGCTGGAGAGAAGAGAGAGAAGGAAAGATGGTACACACAGAAACACACACTCACAAAGTGGAGAAGGAAATTGGTGGACCTAAAAGTAACCCATTGAAGCTAGGTGCATCAGGTTGGGCACCCTATGGATCCCATGGACAGCAAAGAAAAAGGGTTAACAAAGGTAAGTTTTACCATACATCTTTCTTTTCTTCTTCGGGGTCCATGGTTTCACATGGTTAACCTTGGGGAGTCCCAAAGCAGTTGTAGTAGGGAGGAAACGCTCCTAAGTTGAAAGGAGGACATTGTGGCCAGAGGTTGCATCCTGAGAGGCAAACGTATCAAAGGCATAGAACCTGTGGTCAGTAGACAATGCAGCAGCATTGCAGAGTTGTTAAGCAGATGCGCCCCGGCAGGCTGCCCATGAAGGGCCCACAGAGTAAGTAGAGTGAGCAGAGACTGTACTTGGAACAGGAATGTCAGCCTGTGCATACGCCTGTGAGATGGTCATGGGGTCAGGCTTGGTAGGTGGACGTTGAGCAGCCCAAGCTTGCTTGGCTTTAGGTTTGGAGTGTGGAAAGGACTGACCTTTGGTCTTGCCTTGTGGACTAATAGGACCAAAAGGATGAAGTTTGAGGCTGCCCTGCGGAAGCTGAAGGCAGATTAGATGTCTTAGATGTCACCAGGTTTTTGACAATATTGTCCAGTGCTGGTCCAAAGAGGAACTCGCCCATGTACGGAAAGGGCTTCCAGAGATTTCTTGGCACCTGAATCTGCATTCCATAAGTGGAGCCACACAATGCAGTGAGCTGCCATGGGAACTGCTGAAGCATTAGAAGGTTCTCAGAGCCACTTCACCAACATAGTAGGCCACATATTTGATGTTGGTAATGAGAGACAATTTTTCCGTTGTCAAATCAGCCGTAAAACACAGTTCAAGGTCATCGGCCCAAATTTCCATGGACTTAGCAACCTATGCTGTGATAGTAACAGGCCTGGCTGTCGCCCCTGTAAGGAAGTACAACGATTTAAGATATGCATCCAGTTGTCTATCCGGTAGCTCCTTAAGGGAGGATGCAATTGGGATAGGTAGGATGGAACTCTTGATTAAGTGTGTCACATGAGCGTCTATCATAGGTGGATTCTCCCACTTTGTACAATCCCCTGTGGGTAATGGGTAAATGGAGCTGATTTTTTTAGGAACCGTGAATTTTTTAGTAGGTGTTTTCCATGCCTCAGTTCTAACTTGTGTTAAGTGGTCCGAGTGTGGAAACCAGGCTAGTACCACCTTCTGCTGTTTGAGCAGAGGATCCTTTGCAGTAGTGGTCGGTACAGCATCTTCGAGCTGAAGAAAGAATCTGACCGGCCTAATTAATGCTGCCACATTAAAGTTAGATTGGGCCTCCTCATCCCCTGAGGAATATTCTGCATCAGAAATCTCAGCTGGGTTAGCAGGAAATGATGATTCTTCAGAATCAGAGCGTGGCATAGACTGTGATGAAGGCACAGTACATTTAGTAACAGTAGACACAGACAGTGTCTCTTCCCTTTTATCATGTTATGAAATGCAGTATAGGATGCCGCCAGACTCTGAATAGAGGTAGAGAACTAATCCAACCATGAAGGATGGACGGGAATGGCTGCAATGGCCTGATAAACATGTTGAAATGACTGTTGAAAACCCATAGAGGTAGCCATTGTATTCTGCATTAGCTGTGGGATAGCTCCAGGGGGAGCCAATGTTGGCTGCACTGGTTGGGGGATACCCATGGGGAGGCTGCACAGGTAGCAATGTGGCCAGCAATCTTAGCCAGTAACGTGCTAAAGGAAGCCCATGGAGACTCTTATACAATGCCTGGAGGGGCTGAGGTGCTGGGAGGCACAAGGCAGCCCATGCATAGACCATGCTGAGGTAAAACCTCAATGTGACAGGTAGTACATGCTACTAGAAAGGGTGCCCCTGCCTGTTTAGCCTTGCTTTTGTTAGACATGTTAACAGCAAGGCGTGAATACACACAATATGGTATTGAGCAGTGTGTAACAGGCACAGTATGTGACAATTGAACTCACACAAATACAATATGTAGTAAAGTTAACCCAATACACACTAGTATTCAAGGTACAGGGAAAGCAATTATAATGTACAGTTAGGAAAGAGAGAGAAATCAAGCAGCAGCACTAGAATACGCGACATACTTGGATTCAGCGCGTTGTATAACCTGCTCTGTAGGAGAAGTATACAGGGAGACACAGCCCACCGCCTCTGGAGACCTGCAGAGCTCTGTGAATGGCTGCCCAGCATCTCTAGTGAGGAAGAAGGAGGGAGTAGCAGCCTAGGGCAGGAAGACTACTGTGGAATGGCGCCCTGGGCTGAGGAAAAGCTGACCTGCCCTATACTGACAATCACCACTGGTTCCCCTGGCGTTAAAGTTGTCCCCCAGCGCCAGTATACACAAATGCCCTGGTAAGTATGTCCGTGAGTACACTTACTGGACTGGGAGCATGTATGTAGAAAAAAGGGGAAGTCCCGCACCAGACCTATTTTAATAAATTATAATTTCAGGGATATAGTCTCTTATTTATTGTGTGTCATACACATATGAATCTGCAGACTGGTGCTACCCACTGATCCTAAAATATATGCAACGAAAAGAAAAAGAAACAGGGATCAGTTTCTATGGGTGCACTCGCTCCCATGGATACAAGTGTTGTTATTAAACTTTATTACATATATGAGATGACACTCTGTTTATAGTACATTACCAATACCCACGTGGAATAAATCAACTTTATTAGTATCCCATATGAAGTATTCTGACCTCTACATGAGGCCGCAAATAGCGAAATATAAAAACAGTAAAAGATAGTTAGACGTGTTGTAGAAAAAATGGGCAAGAAAAGGAAAGGTTTTATTTTGTCCTGGCGAAAAATAATAAAGAAATATTAAAAACAAACCGTGTGCCGCCTGTTATTTCTTAATTGTATATGTTGATTCTGTAGGTTAAAATCCACTCATGTATAACTGGGAACAGTATGATTAGAGTGTATGTAGTTTGTACTAAATTAATTATAACCTTATCTATATTCTATTCCCTAGTAAGTCTGTAGCAAACTTGCTCAGTTGATATTAAACAGTTTTTATTCTGATTAGACTTTTATATTTATATCACGTGATGTATTGCTTTACAAGGACAATATTCACAACCTTGGTACTACATCTATACTTTTGTTCTATAGACTGTTACAATCATTGCTGAATGATGCACATAAGTTCATTCTGTATTGAACGGAATGTTATAATGGATACAATTGTTGCTTAAGTAAACAGGATATCTTTCTATGTTGTAACTGTATCACTGTGCCATTGGAGGCCTGCAGTTTCTCCAATGTAACTTCCCCTGAGAAGCTATTCGTTTGGCTGTGTATCACTCTATATTCATGTAATGAGATTAATATGCACATATAATAGTAAGTGACCAAACAATTCCCAGTTATAATATAATATACAATTTCATGATAACCCTTTATTGCATACACATTGGTACAATAGTAGTCTCTATTCTATAAAGTCCTTTATATATATATATATAAACTTTCTGTTTGTATATATTTGGGTTGGTAGCCATGGGCTGCATGCACCCCACCCTATGAGTGGTGAGTGCAGACATTGCACCCCGCTTCTGGGGTGGCGAGTGCTGTGGTTTTCTAGATTTGTTTGTATATTACGGGGTAAATCTTTGGTTAACTCTTATTAACCGTGGTCACAGGCCTTTTCATGCACCCCTGTGTAATCTCACTTGTTCTAAACCTGTGTCAGCTGCTCCTTAGTAATTCATCAGCCAGTGTCAGGTGACTAGTGTACCTTTTAAAGCCATAAGATGCATGGCAGATACACATTAAACCTAGTGGGCATGTGTGCAGTCTATTATGTGTGATACAGTTGCCAGGTTTTAATTTTTGAGACTTTGTGATAGTGTAGGACCTGCATGAAGGTGGGGTACCTTGGCAAGCGGTATGCAGGCTTCCGTGCATTGGCCAATTCACTAACTAAACCCCCATCATTTATTTATTGATGTTGTGAGGATAAGTGAGCTTGCTATGGTAAGTGCTGAACTTTCTGTGTGTGTGTGTGTGTGTGTGTGTGTGTGTGTGTGTGTGTGTGTGTGTGTGTGTGTGTGTGTGTGTATATATATATATGTATTGTGTCCCCTTTTGGCTGATGATGCGCATGCACATTAATAATCTATGAGAGGGTCAATTATTGTATTCTTAAAGACACATCCCCTCTATTAGTTAATTATGCATTTCTTGCTCACCAATAAGGCAATATATACAAGCCAAATTGATATATTATTCGGTTGTGTCCTGCCAAATATCCAGACAATGTAAGTCTTACAGCATTGAGTTATATATGTAATACACTGTTCCTAGCACGGTGCTTCATACAGCGCATACCTGTATAGATAGACAGGTAGTGTGAGAGCTGTAATGTTGGTAAATTGCTGTCACAAAATGAGTATGTTTTCTTCTGTGAGCTATAAATACACTAGTAATGTTAGCAATATTATACCCTCTGGGTGTAGTGTATAAACAGTGCTAACATGTGTTATGCTTTGTTTTTATATGGCACATCCACGATCACTGTCTGTGTTACTCAGTGTCATGAATATCTCACAGAACAGCAGGTGCTGTCTGTGATACGTGCTGCCAGGATCTCACAGTGCCGTTTTGTTTGTAGCTAAGACTTTCATATACATTTAATAAATTGTCACAATTGATTAGGTTGCCAGATATAACATTAGGTTAGTAATTCCCATACATAAGTAACAACATTTTCATTTTAAATAGACGGCGCACGGCTACTCCCTATGCGCATTTTGCTCTATATTAGAGCTTCATCAGGGCTCTAGTGTCCGGCGCCCACCTAATTACACATTAATAAAGGGTGAGGGAACCAATCAGAGTCTCCAATACCCTTGAGTCCAATCATATAGACGGGCGGGAGATTTTCAAATCTCCGGTCCGTTGCCGCATACCTCAGCAGCTCTGTGATTAATTAGCTGATCCTCCGCATTCTAGTATAAACGTTCAGGTGTACCTAATTGTCATCCACCCACAGTTAACAGGGTCCGTATACGGAACCCTGTAATGTGTATACTAATTAGCAAGAACGATACAAAAATAAATATTATAAATTATACCACAGTAGTGCGTTTTTTTTGGAAGGACTACATTACAGGTTGAGTATCCCATATCCAAATATTCCGAAATACGGAATATTCCGAAATACGGACTTTTTTGAGCGAGAGTGAGATAGTGAAACCTTTGTTTTTTGATGGCTCAATGTACACAAACTTTGTTTAATACACAAAGTTATTAAAAATATTGTATTAAATGACCTTCAGGCTTTGTGTATAAGGGGTATATGAAACATAAATTAATTGTGTGAATGTACACACACTTTGTTTAATGCACAAAGTTATAAAAACTATTGGCTAAAATTACCTTCAGGCTGTGTGCATAAGGTGTATATGTAACATAAATGCATCCTGTGCTTAGCTTTAGGTCCCATCACCATGATATCTCATTATGGTATGCAATTATTCCAAAATACGGAAAAATCCGATATCCAAAATACCTCTGGTCCCAAGCATTTTGGATAAGGGAGACTCAACCTGTATATGGTTAAATTCCATGTATACCAGAAAGAAATTGTTTATATATTGGTATACATGTATGCACAACGATTAGTACATGGTTCTAATAGATACATGGTTCCCAGTAAACAGTATATTTATTGCAAGATTTCATATCTATACAGGTTGAGTATCCCTTAACCAAAATTCAAAATCACACATTTTTGGTTCCCCTACTGAGATGATGACACATAAATGTATATATCATATTATATATCTATATAATATATCTGTATATACACATAATATATAATATATATGTCATTATCTCAGTAAGGGACCCAAAAATGTGGGATTTTGAATTTTGGATAAGGGATACTCAACCTGTATATGTAAAAAAAAACTGTATCCTTTCCTTATTCTGATTGTAAATATACATGTGAAATTAATTAATCCAAATAAGTGTCTCATGTCCTTTGTTTTACGCTCTATTCAATATGTTTTTATTTCATATGCCTCATTAATCCTCCCATTATATTAATGTGATATATTTTTAAACTAACTGTACATAGTATAAATATCAATTATGTACCACTATGGTCCATATTTATATTCAAAATCATCAATTCAGAGAATGTGTACGATATCCATATAACATTATGCCTGGTTGTAAAATATAATAGAAATAAAAAACTTTTATAGTACGTAATGATTGCTTGTATGCATAACGGTATAAATATGTATGAATACAATTACTGTAAATAGACTCTACCATTATGCATGCATATGCATTATATCCAATATACATAATTATACTCGTGTATACCAACTCAAACAGACACTAATTCCATTCCTCATCATTATGAATGGTAATTGTACAATCTCAATATCTAATAGCCAATGGTTACACCCACTGTAATAACCTGGATATACATTGTGGACATAGGATCCACCTTGGTTCCATTTTCATGGTCCCAATAAGGTAAGTATATATCCACACATCTTCTAATTTGTATGTCTCATAATGTATATTGAGTAGTTATAGGTCTCGATTAGAGTACAAGTTCTTAGGGTCCATGCGTGATGAGTATATATTGTGATTGATGCACACCCTTCGCAAGTCTATGACTGTATTGACCCAGGGTTGAAATTAGGTACTAATAATTTAATTTAAAATGTATTATATGGTCCTTTTAAGTTCTATACACACACTTATCCCATCACTGAGGGCCTCTAACCTGTTGTCTATTTGGTTATTATGATCTGACTTAGTACCAAAATATGACCATATTGGTCATGTGTATATGACCTTATCCTGTGGTCAAATTACGTATGTAGTTAAGTATAGTTAGTGGGGAGGGAGAAAATATAACTCTCTTCCAATATTGGACATAGTATGTACACACCATATGGGACATATGTAGTGACTCATTAGGCGTAAAAATATAAACATAAATGTATCACATTAGATTATCTGCATTTATTGTGAACAATCCTGCAGTAAGCCTAATATGGCATATCTTATTTCATATAGGTACACCAGAGAAGTAAGTTTAAGTAAGGTTCCCAACTATAAAAAGGATGAGTATTGTATTTCTTTGTTTAAACCTTGTGGTGTTAAACTGTTCATGAGGAAAATATATCTAGATTCTCTCTTTAGAAGTTTTTTTCATAATGTTGCCTCCTCTTAGCCCCAACTCGACTTTCTCAAGGCCATAAATTCATTTGTTTCGGATCACTCCCATGTTTTCTCATAAAGTGTCTTGCCACATGGGGAGGTTCTTCATATTGGAATGGTCTCTCCTGGCGTGATTAATATTGCCTACATGCTCCAATATTCGTTGTTTAAATTGTCTCTTGGTCATCCCTATATAGTTGAGTCCACAGGGACAGGTCAAACAGTAAATGACCCCCTGGGTCGTGCAATTGATGTGGTCCCGAATTTTAATTTTGGTATTATACTTGTTCACATACTCCTTGGTTGTTTGAATGTATGGACAGGCTTTACATTTGCCACATTCATAACAACCCTGAACTATTGGTTCTCGCTTCCTTTTCCTTACGAAATGACTACGGACAAGTTAATTTTGCAAATTGGGCGACTTCCTCCAGCTGGTAAGAATACTATTCCCAATTTCTTTTCGTAGATCCTCATCTGTCATGAGTACATGATGATGTTTTTGTAAAGCTTTATTCACATCCCTCCACTCCTTGCAATATGTACTGATGAATCTTGTTGCAATCTCCGTTTTTTCCTTCTTTTTTGGAGTGAGTAAATTATTTCTGGGGACAGTGCTTGTATGATTATACGCTTTTTGTAATTCTTTCTTGCTGTACCCTCTTTTTCTTAAATGGGTTTGTAATTCATCAGCCCTCTGCTTGTAAGTGATATCATCCGAGCAATTCCGTCTCATCCTGATGTATTCCCCTTTGGGGATTCCCTTGAGGGTAGCTGGGAGATGTGAGCTACTATGATGTAATATGCTGTTTGTAGCTGTTTTCTTGCGGAAGACATCTGTTTTTATTTTATCTTCTGTTTTTGTTATAATCAAATCTAGAAAGGTTACGCTCTCTTGACTGATATCGGATGTTAATCTGAGATTAAGTTCATTCTTATTGAGGACTGTTAAGAATTTCTCTAGATCATCCTTGTCCCCTTCCCAGATGATTAGAAAATCGTCAATAAATCTATGCCAACTGACGATATGTTCCGTGTATTCAGCATTGATGTCATTAAAGAGCCACTCCTTCTCCCACCAGCCAAGATAGATGTTAGCGTATGTCGGCGCACAGGTACTGCAAATAGCGGTGCCCTGCACTTGTAGGAAGTACTTATCATCGAAGAGAAATACATTTTTTGTCAAGCCAAATCTCAATAATTGCAAGAGGAAGTCGTCAAAGTCCTGATGTGTACCCATGTTAAGAAAATATTTCATAGCTCTTATGCCAATCTCATGGCTAATGCTTGTGTACAGTGCTTCTGCGTCACATGTACACAGCCAGGTGTTAGGTTGCAAAGTTATATACTCCAATTTGTTCAACACACCCATTGAGTCTCGTACATACGAGGGTAATTCCAGGACAAAGCGTCCTAAATTCTGGTCTATAAAAATGCTTGCTTTTTCAGTCAAGCTGCCAATACCTGAAATTATTGGCCTTCCAGGTGGGTGCTCTCTGTTTTTATGCACTTTTGGTAGCATATAGTATGTTGGTGTTCTGGAATCTTTAACATCAAGGAATTTCGCCTCCATCTTAGTGATAACTCCATCCTGTAATACATTATTAATAAGGATAGTATATTCCTTCAAAAAATTAGCAGTTGGGTTAAAGATTAACCTTTTATAGGTGGTAGTGTCAGACAGTTGTCTATATGTTTCCTTTAGGTAGAGTTCCTTGCTCCATAAGACAACGTTACCTCCTTTATCAGAGGGTTTCACAATTACGTCATCCCATGGGGATACCACGGATACCCATGGGGGGGCTGCACAGGTAGCAATGTGGCCAGAAATCTTAGCCAGTAACGTCCTAAAGGAAGCCCATGGAGACTCTTATACAATGACTGGAGGGGCTGAGGTGTGGGGAGGCACAAGGCAGCCCGTGCATAGACCATGCTGAGGTAAAACCTCAATGTGACAGGTAGTACATGCTACTAGAAAGGGTGCCCCTGCCTGTTTAGCCTTGCTTTTGTTAGACATGTTAACAGCAAGGAGTGATGTCAAAGTCGAAAAATATTGCAGTACACACATCACGTACAAACAACACACAGATGGCCTCCGCGCGTGTACTTGTTCTGCTGTGCGTGCACATATTCGCAATTTGCGTATGGTCACTCCCGCGGTCGTGCGCATCAGCGCGTGGTATGGGTATTTACGGTAGAGTTTGTGAACGCATGGAGAGCTATCAAAACACATTACATATTTAATCCAAATAGTGCACAATGTACACATAGTCCCCCTGCACTACACCAGAAAGTAACAACAGTTTAAATGATTCCAGAACAAAGGGATTCACCTTTACAGGATAAGAGGGGACAGACTAAGGTTATAAGGTGGTGTTTGGTATCCAGTTGTAGGGTATTTTAAGTGTAACAATCTGGTGTTGGTCTGCGGAAGATCGCATGTTCCTGCGGATAGTTATGTGCAGAAGCAGAATATAGATATAAACTGTATTTACTGTATATTATGTATGCGGCGGGAATCCAGAGGAGACCACCCACCAAAGCAGTTGGGAAAGACATCGCCTACCTTTTCAAATCGACCTATGACCTCTCCTGTACTGTAAAAGTGCATTCCTGTGTCCAATGGACAAAGGGATTACAGTATCCATTGTATTGCTTTTGGAAGAATTGTATAAATAAAGCCTGCTGCAGCCTGGCCTGGCACAAGACTCACAACGTTATCTATTTGATGACGGAGGACCGGACCGGGAAGCGCATGCGAATATACTCACGTATGTACATTGACTGTAGCCATTATTCTGTTATATTGTCTTGTATTGTAGTGTATAATTTGTATTGTAAACCCCCTTTCAGAAATAATCCACTGTGGTGTCGGAACCCAGCGGTAAAATCACATGTGGTGTCGTGTCCTCATTGCCCTGCTAAGGTTTAAAGTGTATTATTATTATTGCATTGCATTGCTGTTGAAGGTTTAAAGTGTATCTCTGGGTGTGTACGCGCTGTGAGTACTTTGTACCGTCAGTGCGGCGTGTGTACGCAAAGTCCGTACACTGTACGGGACTCTGTACGCTAATAGCGTAAAAGGTGCGTAGAGTGTGAATTAAGTATAGCGGCAGCAGCGGCTAAAGGTTTAAAGTATATTTAAGGTATGTTTAAGGTTTAGCTTTCATTCCTGTAAAGATAATCAGCTTTATCAATTGGGGGCTCTCCGGTTTTTCCACATTTTTACTGCTTAACAGGTCACAAGCAGACTTAATCTATCAGCATAAGCAGGGCCGGTGCAAGGTTTCTCAGCACCCTAGGCAAATCTTCATTGCGCCCCCCCCCCCACCCCACCCCACCCCACCCCTTCTCCCAATACTCGGCCTCTCAGATGATAAAATGCAGTGGCGGCATCTTATGAGTTATATAGGGAAAGGATATTAGGGTTTGTTTGGGGGATGGGGTTAGGACTGTGGTTCCCAAACTGTGTGCCTAGGCACCCTGGGGTGGCTCAGGACACTTGCATGGGTGCCTTGGATTGGTGGTCCAGGGCCAATTTAAATTATTTATGATCAATGTAACAGGCAAAACCAGTGCTGGTGGCTGCCAGTCATAACATATGTGGCCAAACAGAAGCAAATCCTGTCCCACACCACACAACTGACCCTAAGGATGACAAACACAATTTAATATTTATTCTAAATCTCTCAATAAAAAACTTTTGGCCTAGGGGTGCTGTGAAAAAAATTCTGATACTCTAGGGCGCCGTGATTCAAAAAAGTTTGGGAACCACTGGGTTAGGGTATAAGGGATAGGATATGAGGGTTACTTTACTGGTTTGATTTCAGATATTAGGGTTATGATTAGGGAGAGGTTTGGAGGAAGATTATATATTATTATTATCCTTTATTTATATGGCGCCACAAAGGATCCACAGCGCCCAATTACACAGTACATAATCAGATGAGCAAACAAGAAACCAGCACTTACAGTAAAGGACAATATAGAACAGGTATAGAAAACCCGGGGTTAGGTGCCATCAAAGGGAGTATGGAGTATAAGATAATGTAAGTAAGAAAAGGAAAGGCACATGAGGGATGAGGGCCCTGCTCTTGCGAGCTTACAATCTAAAAGGTGAAGGGCTGACAGACCGGGGTGACACAGACGGGGTAGACAGTGAGCACAGACTAGAGGGCATACATATATGTATTCTGTTGGCCACACCCAATGCGTTTCATCACTAGTCGGACTTCGCAGGGGGTGTGTGCTTACTACATCTGACTCCAATATAAACCTGAATATAAATAAAATGTAAATCACATCACGTCTAATACAATAGCAGATAAGATATCAAACTATTATATATATATATATATATATATATATATATACACGGTGTAAATGTTCGTGGTGACTGAAGCCACAGTCCACTGACCTCCTCACCACAGAAACAGGCGGCACTCCACGGATTTATAGTGAGAAAAAAATTTATGAGACAAACTGCATGACGAGTCCAACGTTTCAACACCGCGATGGGTGTTTTTGTAAAGGACACATGGTGTTTTTTTTCACCATGTGTCCTTGACAAAAACACCCATCGCGGTGTTGAAACGTTGGACTCGTCATGCAGTTTGTCTCATAAAAATTTTTCTCACTATAAATCCGTGGAGTGCCGCCTGTTTCTGTGGTGAGGGGGTCAGTGGACTGTGGCTTCAGTCACCACGAACATTTACACCGTGTATTTACTTGAGGAGGGCACCCCGGTCTGTACCCTTGTTTTTTCCGAGTGCCGACTATTTCCATCATATATATATATATATATATATATATATATATATATATATATATATCTCTTATTAATGATTTAAGAACATAGACAACTTCCAGTGTCCCAACGGACATTTTTTTGTAGTTCAAGACTTCAGACCTACTGTATTAGCATTAAGTTTCAATTAATAATTAGACTTATACCAGCCACCTAATGCATAGATAAATAGCATTACTTTATTACCTATAATATTTAAAAAAAATATATACATATATTTCATTAATTTGAAATATGTGTTTTATAGCTATATGAATTGAAGTTGTAATGAAATATATGTATATTTTTAAAAAAATATTGTAGGTAATAAAGTATTGCTATTTATGGTGTCGTGAATAGGGATACCTCCAGTGCCCATGGCATTAGTTATATAAAGGAGTTAAATATAAGAATCTGTCTAATCAGACCTATGCACTAGATGGATGGTATAAGTCTAATTAATAATTGAAAACTTATTGCTAATAGGTCTGAGGTCTTGAACTTAAAAAAAAATGGCCGTTGGGACACTGGAAACTATCTACAGTAAGTCCCTGAATTTTTTATAAGTAATACTAGGAGCTGATATGCTGATTATACATATATATATATATATACATATATATATATACACACACACATATATATATATATATATATCTATATACACACACACTATATAGTCATGTTATTGAGGCAGCTGACACCTCTCAGTCACAAGAGAGGTGCAGCTGCTGCAGAACCTCCTGCTGGTCAAATGACAGCCAGCTGAGGTGCAAGACACTGACCGTGGTTGCCTGTCCTTCTGGCTGATCCTGTGGCACTCAATGAGGGTGGACAGCCAGCAGATTTAGCCCTTGAAGAAGAACTCCTGTATGGGGTAGTGGCTGCTGTGCTTGGACTCTCCGCCGCCGCTGCACCGGTCAGGCCGCTGGCAGGGAGGGCAGATCAGCTGGTGGTTGGCGGCACATTCTCCCCAGGTGAAAGTGCCGCCTGGGCCCCCGAACGTGGCTTCCTCCTCGGACTCCTGCTGGGCTTGGACTCTCCGCCGCCGCTGCACCGGTCAGCCCGCTGGCAGGGAGGGCAGATCAGCTGGTGGTTGGCGGCACTTTCTACCCAGGTGAAAGTGCCGCCCGGGCCCCCGATCGTGGCCTCCTCCTCGGACTCCTGCTGGGCTTGGACTCTCCGCCGCCCCACCGGTCAGGCCGCTGGCAGGGAGGGAAGATGATCAGCTGGTGGTTCGGCGGCACTTTCTCCCCACGTGAAAGTGCCGCTCCCGATTGTGACCCCCATCATCGGTCTCCAGCACCAGTGATGCCGCTCAACAGGTCGGGGGAAGAGGGGCGGGGAGGTAGCGTGCGATGCAGGAGGGGGATGCAGCACCCACATTGTTACAGATTTTTTTTTTCCACTCAGTTCCGCCCTAGAAGTGCCGGTGCCCATAGGCAGCTGCCTAAAGCTGCCTAATGGTAGCGCCGGCCCTGAGCATAAGGGTGGACAGGGATCCTACGCATCCTTTTCTTGGTCGGTGGATGCACTGAAAACCCTACTTAATTGCTGATTAGATGGTGTCTGCTCTGTATGGTTTGTAGGGATGCTGGTAGAACTCGTAAGGTAAGCAGGAAAAAAAAAAGCTATATAAAATCTGTGAATTTATTTTTGGCGCCAAATGCATACACAACAAAAGCGTACACCCATACTCTGTGCATACTCTCCCACGTTGTTGCCATAACATTCAGATTACTAGATTCATAATATAAATATTAAGGAAGTAAGTGTAAAACACAAACGCAGTCTGGCCTAGTTGTAAAGGTTTATACAGAAAAGAAACTGTGTGGCGTGTTAAGTGAGCGATTATAGTTAATATTGCTCACATTTATAGAAATTGTGTGAGTTGTTTTATTGCGTCCGCACATTGGTACACGTGGTACGGAACGTGAGGACAGCGTCCCCAAACGTGCACGTAGCGCAAGACCGCACACGTGGCATAGAGGTACGCACAGTTGCGTAATTACGCAAGCTTGCGTAGCGTTGTGTGCGCATAATAAAACCACACGATAGTTCGTTTAGTTTAAAGGAGGGATAGTAGCCACGCTACAATAACACAAGATTGCCCAGTTTCCAAAGTTTAGTATAAAACCCTTATTTACTGTATTGCCTCTGGGAGTAAAGCTGCTTGTCTGAATGATAATTTTCTGTACAGAAAAATAAAGTGTATTTGAGTGATTGAGTGCAGGAGTGAGTGGATACTGAACCCAAGAACTAGGTGGACTAGGTGGTATGCTAGATGGTCTAGGTGGACACACTGGGTTAGTAGAGGCCCGGTGGCGTAGGTTTTGCAACCCTGCGTTATTAACTAAGTGGACTAGGTGGTCTTGGTGGACTGAGTGGTATCCCATACAATGCTAGGTGGTCTACTAGGTGGTCTACAGCAGTCGTAGGGCATATAGATAACTAGTATCTATAGGCTGTGCTATTGCATCACATGTCCGTTTGTTCTGCACAGAGCAACGTGATATTATTGTGTCACATGTGCTGTGGAAGAGCATACGCAGACGTGATTGTATAGACAAAGGGGTTTTTCTTTGATAAAGTTCGGAAAATCTCCCTGGTGGGCTTCACTGGAAAGGGTGAAGGATAGTTATCTAATTTCTCTGTTTTTCACCTTACAAACAATTCCAGTTGAAAGATACCGAAAAGGAAATTTTCACTGCCTCTCTCAGGAAAATATTCCAAACAGAACTTCCACCGAAAGAAATTACGGTGTAAGGTCTGATAGGAGCCATAAATTGGGTACATTGCGATCCGCTACCAACAGTGTATCGTTGTATTGGCCAGCATGGGCGCGAGCGAGTGGAAGGCGCTCAGGTATACTTCCACCGTCTACTTATATTGAGTATTTTGGTGTTTGTGGGAATTTTTTAAAGGTATTAGAAGAGACCCACAAATATGGGAGCCAGTTGCTCAAGTAAGAGACGTTTAGACAGGGTTCAGGCAGAATCGTGGCCAAAAGGCTCAGCAAGGTTTATCATGTGTGAAAAATATGGTTCACACACACAAGGTTTATGCAATGAGTGGATATGTATGACCAACAATGATAGGGTACCATTCCCTAGAGTGGGCAGCTTTGAACCAGATGTATTACAGAACTTAAGGTTAAGGATATGTCTGATAAAATCCAAGAAACAAAGGATTAAACATACAGACTGTTTAAATTTATGGCAACAGGAGGGGGATATGCAAAGGGAATTAGCTCGCGCAGCAGGTTCCAAACCTAGCGGGAAAACAATGGCGACGGCACCACCACCACCATATATTGTTGGGGAGAAAATGGCTACAGGCAATGATACATTGGTACAGAATAAGAGTGTAATTGCAAAATGTACTAACACTAACCCTTGCCAGTTGTACCCTGTTTTCAATTTTCCCCAGGACTGCGAACAAGAAAATGAGCCCAGCACGATATCGGCACTCTCTCTAGCAACCACCATACAAGACACTCAGGTGGGCACGGCCCAACCAACAAGAGCAGTAGTCAGGCCCCCTAGCGGAGGGATAAGTGAGGTCGTGTCCACAGGTAAGTGCGGAACCATACATTATGCAGAAACCATAGCACCCCACATTGTAGAATCAAACCAGAATGATGTAATTGCATTAAATCCTGTCAGGGTGATTGCAGTCCCCAATGGGAAGACTGACGGTCAGGGAAAAACTCCCGTCAGGAAAATTGCCATGCATTGTCCCTGGTCCCGGACAGAATTGAGGTAAATTATGTCAGAATTTCCAGATCCCAGAAAGGATCTAGTCGCATGCCGAATATTTCCATTGAGCACTGCAGGAAATGGCTAGATACACTGGGATTGAGGACATTAGAGACAATGCACATCATAGGGAGGTAGCTGTTTCAGTATTAATGGACGGGTTGAAGGAGGCACTCAGAACAAGGGTACAGACCTCTCTACCAAACTGGAGAGGTATCTCAGTGGCTGCATTGAGAGAGTCCGCTGTCGAGCATGATAGGAACATCATTAAGCACAGGGAGTCACAGGGGGAAAAACTGATGACGGTAAGTATACAGGCCCTTATGGCAAAACCCCATCAGCCGAAAACCCGGACCCCTGTTGTTTGGGACAGACCTAGAACATGTTTCATTTGTAGGAAAGAAGGTCATTTTGCCAAAGACTGTAGGAGTGGTAGAGCACATACCCAAGATAGAACCCTAGACAGAGAATACGAACCGCACTACTACTCACATAATTGGGATCAGGGACCACATAGGAGAAGTTACGAGCCACATGCAGGGGAAACAAGGAGGTACCCCCCAAGGAGAGATGGGCAGACCTCCGGAAATTCTCAGCTACCTTCCCCACATATCGTAGCTGCCAGCGCGCTGCGGGAGGGTCTCACCACACAATAGGGGTTGGGCCACACCTGTAGTCTGCAGCCAGTGAAGTTGATTGCTAGCCTTGGTAGTGAACCTGAGGTCACGGTTGATGTAGCTGGTGTACCATTACCTTTTCTTGTAGACACAGGGGCGGCCAGGTCAGTGTTAAATTCAACTGTAGGTATAAAAACCATGGGTAAAACAATTTCAGCAATGGAAGTAACAGGAATAGGGCAACACTACCCTTTGAGTAGACCTGCAGAGATTACGATAGGGCCCTTGTAAACCAAGCATTCTTTTTTGCTGGCTGCAGCGGCTCCGACTAACCTGCTTGGAAGAGATTTATTGTGTAAAATGCGGTGTCATATACTGTACTCCTGAGGGTGTCTTCTTGGATATACCTGAGAATCACGTTCAGGAAGTGCAAGATATATTAGACACCCCACAAAGGCTAATGACGCATTCTGCTGTTATAGACAAGTGTCCATCAAAGGTAGAGGAAATGATCTCACAAATACCGGGTTCCGTTTGGACCAAAGATGGACAAGACACTGGATTGATGGCGAATGTAGCTCCGGTAGTAGTGCAAGTAAAAGACGGTAGGATAGCTCCAAAAATCCCTCAGTATCCTCTGAAGCCAGAGGTAGAATTAGGAGTGTACCCGTCATAGAGCGGTTGCTACAACAGGGCATACTAGTCAGGACGTCAGGCACTGCCAATAGTCCCATCTTCCCTGTGAAAAAGAGTGGGTGGAGGGGCTACAGGCTAGTGCAGGATCTAAGGGGGATAAACAAGATAGTTGAGAGCCAATTCCCCGTAGTGCCCAATCCAGCTGTCATCCTCATGCAAATTCCCCCTACTGCAAAATTTTTCACTGTCATTGACCTCTGTTCTGCCTTCTTTTCTGTCCCTCTGCACCCTGACAGCCAATACCTCTTTGCATTTACATACAGGGGAGTACAGTACACCTGGACTCGTCTTCCCCAAGGTTTCATTGACAGCCCAAGTATTTTCTCCCAGGCTTTGCATGACTGTTTACAATACTTTCAACCTGAGAGTGGATCAGTGCTAATACAGTATGTCGATGACTTATTGTTGTGTTCTGATTCACTCGAATCGTCCTTGAAAGACACGAAACAGCTTCTGTTTCATCTTTCTCATACAGGACACAAGGTTTCAAAGGATAAGTTGCAGCTGTGCCAGACCAGGGTAAAATATTTGGGACATTGCTTGACTCAAGGACTTAGACATCTCACCGCTGATAGAATACAGGCGATTCGCGACATGACCCTGCCACAAACCCAGCAACAGATCCGCACTTTCCTTGGAACGTGTGGGTACTGCCGAAACTGGATCCCAGGATTCTCCATACTGGCTTTACCTTTGCAAGAAATGGTCTCCTCGAACAAACCAGATCGGATATCGCACACAGATGAGTCCGAATTGGCCTTTGAGAGACTCAAACAGTGCCTATCACAGGCACCTGCATTAGGTATGCCAGATTATGGGAAGCCCTTTAAATTATATGGTACAGAAAGTGCAGGGTGCGCAGCAGGAGTTTTAACCCAGAGACATGGTGATGCCAGCAGGCCGGTAGCTTACTACAGTGCACAGTTGGACACCGTAGCGCGGTCTCTCCCCACTTGCTTGCGAAGTGTTGCAGCGATAGCTTTGCTAGTAAGTAAAAGTGAAGACGTAGTGCTAGGACACAACCTGACAATCCATACACCTCATGCAGTATCAGCCTTACTGAACTCCGCCCAAACCAGACATGTCTCATCGGCATGGTTTACAAAGTGGGAATTATCACTGATGGCCCCTGTAAACATCACCATCAAAAGATGCAGCACACTAAATCCTGCAACTTATCTGCCAAGTGTGCCTTGACAGGCACAAAGGGTGGAGGATGAGAATGATGGTGAAGGAGGATTTAGTGCAGATACTGATACGCATGATTGTATGGAATACCTGAATCAGACTTTCACTGCAAGACCTGACATCAGTGACAACCCACTGGAAGGCGTAGACTTTACCTTTTACACTGACGGTAGTTGCCACACAGACGGACTCTGGAGACTTGTGTACTGGATACGCAGTTGTAGACGACAGAGGTATCATAGAAGCTGAACCCATGGGCCCACTGCACTCAGCACAAGTTGCTGAGCTGGTCGCCCTAACCAGAGCGTGTGAATTGGCCAAGGGTAAGTCAGCCAATATATACACAGATTCTAGGTATGCCTTTGGAGTGGTGCATGATTTCGGGGCCCTATGGTGCCTCAGAAATTTCATGATGGCAGCTGGCACACCTGTAGCGCATGCATCCCACATAAAAAGGCTTCTAACAGCAATACAAGAACCAGACAGAGTGGCTGTTATCAAGTGCAAAGCACACACTTACAACCAAGACCCAATTTCACTTGGTAACAGCCGGGCAGACGAAGCAGCTAAATCAGCAGCCAGCACCCCCATACAAATGAACATCACATCACTAATGACATTCAACACAATCAACACACAAAAATTAATTGAAATGCAAAATTTGTGTTCTCGCCAGGAAAAAGCGGTCTGGAGGTCAAAGGGGTATGACCAGGAGTCCTCAGGACTCTGGACAGGTGGACACGGTAAGCCAGTGGCCCCCAGAGCATATCTTCCAAGCTTAGCTGAGGCGGCACATGGTCTGACTCATCTGGGTAAAGAGGGTATGTGTAAGCTGGTGAGAGCCTACTGGTGTGCGCCAGGATTCTCTTCTCATGCGGGTAAGAGAGCAATGACATGTCTTACTTGCTTGAGGAAGAATATTGGAAAGTCAATACAAACAGAGCCATCCCATATCCCTCCGACAGACGGCCCTTTTCAGGTAATACAAATTGATTTCATACAGTTACCACCCTGTAGGAATTTAAAATATGTGTTAGTCTGTATTGATGTATTTTCCAATTGGGTAGAAGCGTTCCCTGCTGCCACAAATACTGCTACGTTCACTGCAAAGAAAATTGTGCAGGAATTTGTGTGTAGATATAGTATCCCTAGAATAATTGAAAGCGATAGGGGTACCCATTTTACAGGTGAAGTCTTTCAGGTAATGTGCAAACTGATGGGAATTAATAGCAAGCTGCATACTCCGTACCGACCACAGGCGAGTGCGAAGGTGGAGAGAATGAACAGCACTATTAAGAACAAGCTGAGCAAAGTGATGGCTGAGACTGGATTGTTGTGGCCAGAAGCTTTGCCACTAGTATTGTACAGCACCAGAACCACTCCCATGTCCCCTCTTAGCCTATCACCCTTTGAGATTCTTTTTGGCCGACAACCTCATGTAATGATAGACCCCCAGGATGATTTGAAATGCAATAACGAAGTGACTGTAAAATATTTGGTTAGGATGAGCCAGCAGCTAAGGAATCAAAATAGAAATCTAAAGCTGGTGATTCCTGACCTACCGAACAGTAATTGTCATGACATTGAACCTGAGCATTATGTAATGATTCGAAATTTTCTATGCTCAGGTTGCCTCATTGACAGGTGGGAAGGACCGTACCAAGTCTTACTAACCAGCACGACAGCATTAAAGGTTGCCGAAAGAGAGACTTGGGTCCACTCGTCCCACTGTAAGAAGGTCGCTGACCCGGAGAGAACCCGTGACAAAGAGCAGAGTGTAGAGAACATCGTATCACTGGAGTGTCTGTTCTGGGAAGGTTGAGAGGCAGGACTGTTGAGACGGCACCTGAGCATGGAGAATAACAAGACCAGAGGCGGTTGTCGCACCAGTTTTTTTTTCTCCATCTCCCACTACCCTCCTTCTCTTTCTCCCCCTTCTTGTTTCCCTTCTCTTCCCTTAACAAGATGGACTTACCCCAAGAGACTGCATTCCGGGTTTTCCTGTTAATCCTGTTGTTGACAGGACAGTCTGTTTCGGTGAGGGTCCCAGAGAGGTCGAGAAAGGATCTGGAATGGGTTCTGATGGCGAGGATGGATTTGTAGAATCTCAAGAGCAACACATCACTCGAGCAAAGGCGAGTATCAGAAAGCGCTCTGGTAGTCAGGGAGCTCGGAGGCACTGTGAAGGGTTATTGTCTGAGGAAAATTGCATTTGTAGGAATTGTGAGAACATAGTTGAGGATGGGTGCATCCAGAGATGTCAGTCCAGCCTTAATATCAACATGGACCGTCATCCATTGAGTGATTACCACTCACTAGTGGGTAAGGTCTTAAACCAGACAGAATGCTGGGTGTGCTCACAAGTACCTCAAGGTCAGAGCAAGTCAGGATTAGTACCGTACCCTTTAGCAATAGATGAGGTACTCGAATTACGGGGTGGGAGACCGGTGGACAAGAAATTCAATATTTCTAGGCCCCCTAGCTTGAAGCTCCACCAGTATCATGTAGATAGATCCTTATTATGTTTCAATATTTCCAATTACCGAAAACCAGGAAATTGGGAAGTAACGTGGAATAACCAGACAATGACCTTTTCGCACAGAGCTGATAGGATACCCATAGACTCTGAACTTGTACGCCAAATAGCCAACAGTGGAAGGTATTTCCGGTATAAGTATACTCGGGGAAGCAAGACCATGTGGGTTGGAGAAGTATCACCAGGGTACTGTGCTCATATCATCCAGCCCGATACTTGTACTGAGCAGATGGGAGAACTAGGGATTGGGTTTTTCACTTGGAAAGTTTGTAATATGGTAATGTCATATTCTGTCCCCTATGTTCTCCCCGACGATGCCTATTTCATATGTGGGAGGAAGGCATACAAGTGGCTTGCCCCGAGCTCAGAGGGATTATGTTATGTTGGAAGAGTGTTGCCAGAGGTCATGACAATAACCCATGATAAGATGAAAGATGTTCACCGCAGTGCTCAGGCTCCTTATACTCATACTCACTATGAACACATCGTCAAAAGACACCTCATAGAGAGGACAGAGCATGTAGCCTCTGATTTGATCCACGAATCCACCGGGATTCAATTCCTTCTCGCATTAGACATCACCCATACTGCCAGAGGAATTATAAATTATAGGTAAAATCCATGCGCTAGCGAACTTGATAGATAGTATCACTGAGATGTATGACGACACCTTCAGGTATACGGGAAGGGAGTTACAAGCTTACAAGACGGAATTGATCCAGCTTAGGATGGTCCTTAATTATATCACAGCCGTGACGGGTGGGTACTGTGTTACTCTGGCAACTCAATATGGTGTGAAGTGCTGTACGCATATTACAAACAGCACTGACGACCCCACGGAGATTATCGATCAAAAGATGGACGATATCTTGCAGTTGAAGTGGGAGTTCCGGAGGAGACACAACCTTACCCTGACCGCTGTGGGTAATGAGCTGAACGGCTGGGTCTCATGGTTGAACCCACGAAATTGGTTCTCAGGATTAGGAGAGTGGGCTCAAAATGTTATTATGAGTGTAGGGAAGTTTCTCCTTTGTATCCTGGGAGTCGTCATAATTATTGGCTTGATATTTAGGTGTGTTCAAATTCTGACGCGGCGCAAGCACGGCACAAAATTTATGAGTTTAAGGAGCGAGGGCATTGTCATAGCAGCAGATTTAATTTATGACCCATCCATAGAGGTAGTGTTATGACAAGGATTGCAAATGAATTCCATGGCCTGTTTCTTTCACCCGTTTTTCCTTTGTCTCCCCCTCTGCCCAGACACACCCATCCGGAAAAGACATCAGCCCTACCCAAGAATGTTTATGTAAATGTTTATGTGAATGTATTTTAGATATGTGTCTTATTTTCATCTCTACAAACTTCAGTTAATGACACACATAGTCGACAGGTGATATCCACACATACTAGCACTCACATATGTTCCCCCTCCATGTATCATCAACTAAATGTGCACCCCATTTGTTGGAACAAGAAGCCGAAAAGAGCTCGGTAGTGTTTGTCGGCCCACTTACAGACCCTTAATATGGGATAAGAAGGATTTAATGTATACTTCGCAATACCTCGAAGCTTATTTAGAACATATACGGCATGATGATACATGCCCCTCAGACATGGATTCATACATACATGCTTTTTACTATCCCACTAGGTCATACATTTCCTACCTACCACTCTCCCCCGACCATCCAAATCTTCTGTAGATATTGTGTAGATATTTTTCTATTTAGTGATTAGATAGTGGCAGTTATTGGTGACTGCCAAAGGGTGGACTGTCAAAGTCGAAAAATATTGCAGTACACACATCACGTACAAACAACACACAGATGGCCTCCGCGCATGTACTTGTTCTGCTGTGCGTGCACATATTCGTAATTTGCGTATGGTCGCTCCCGCGGTCGTGCGCATCAGCGCGTGGTATGGGTATTTATGGTAGAGTTTGTGAATGCATGGAGAGCTATCAAAACACATTACATATTTAATCCAAATAGTGCACAATGTACACATAGTCCACAATGTACACATAGTTCCCCTGCACCACACCAGAAAGTAACAACAGTTTAAATGATTCCAGAACAAATGGATTCACCTTTACAGGATAAGAGGGGACAGACTAAGGTTATAAGGTGGTGTTTGGTATCCAGCTGTAGGGTATTTTAAGGGTAACAATCCGGTGTTGGTCTGCGGAAGATCGCATGTTCCTGCGGATAGTTATGTGCAGAAGCAGAATATAGATATAAACTGTATTTACTGTATATTATGTATGTGGTGGGAATCCAGAGGAGACCACCCACAAGAGCAGTTGGGAAAGACATCGCCTACCTTTTCAAATCGACCTATGATCTCTCCTGTACTGTAAAAGTGCATTCCTGTGTCCAATGGACAAAGGGATTACAGTATCCATTGTATTGCTTTTGGAAGAATTGTATAAATAAAGCCTGCTGCAGCCTGGCCTGGCACAAGACTCACAACGTTATCTATTTGATGACGGAGGACCGGACCGGGAAGCGCACGCGAATATACTCACGTATGTACATTGACTGTAGCCATTATTCTGTTATATTGTCTTGTATTGTAGTGTATAATTTGTATTGTAAACCCCCTTTCAGAAATAACTCACTGTGGTGTCGGAACCCAGCGGTAAAATCACATGTGGTGTCGTGTCCTCATTGCCCTGCTAAGGTTTAAAGTGTATTATTATTATTGCATTGCTGTAGAAGGTTTAAAGTGTATCTCTGGGTGTGTACGCGCTGTGAGTACTTTGTACCGCCAGCGCGGCGTGTGTACGCAAAGTCCGTACACTGTACGGGACTCTGTACGCTAATAGCGTAAAAGGTGCGTAGAGTGTGAATTAAGTATAGCGGCCACAGCAGCTAAAGGTTTAAAGTATATTTAAGGTATGTTTAAGGTTTAGCTTTCATTCCTGTAAAGATAATCAGCTTTATCAGTGAATACACACAATATGGTATTGAGCAGTGTGTAACAGGCACAGTATGTGACAATTGAACTCACACAAATACAATATGTAGTAAAGTTAACCCAATACACACTAGTATTCAAGGTACAGGGAAAGCAATTATAATGTACAGTTAGGAAAGAGAGAGAAATCAAGCAGCAGCACTAGAATACGTGACATACTTGGATTCAGCGCGTTGTATAACCTGCTCTATAGGAGAAGTATACAGGGAGACACAGCCCACCGCCTCTGGAGACCTGCAGAGCTCTGTGAATGGCTGCCCAGCATCTCTAGTGAGGAAGAAGGAGGGAGTAGCAGCCTAGGGCAGGAAAACTACTGTGGAATGGCGCCCTGTGCTGAGGAAAAGCTGACCTGCCCTATACTGACAATCACCACTGGTTCCCGTGGCATTAAAGTTGTCCCCAGCGCCAGTATACACTCATGCCCTGGTAGTCTAGTATGACCGTGAGTACACTTACTGGACTGGGAGCATGCCAGCAGCCGCGTTCCATCTCCTGGGAACACGGCAAATGGACTGCGCAAATCGTGGGTTCTGCAAGTGGGAACCTGCCTAACCTCTCCCCCAATGTGTCTGGATGCAGTCCTGGGCAGCCCCTGTTGCTTGCTAGTGGAAGTGTGCAGAAGAAGTCCCGCCGAAATCACCGACCCAGTTGTGGGGCCACGGGCTGCTGGGTGAGTTGGAGAGACAGCACTGGCATTCACTGGACTGCCAGGTGTGGTCTTCTCAAATAAAAGTTAAAAAATATGTGTGTGTGTGTGTGTGTGTGTGTGTGTGTGTGTGTGTGTGTGTGTGTGTGTGTATAAATATGTGTGTGTGTGTATATATATGTGTGTGTGTGTGTGTGTATATATATATATATATATATATATATATAATAATGTCCATTTGCAAGTGAACCTTTGCAGGAACCAAGCTAAGGATAAACCAGCACACTATTGGTTTGAATGAAAGATTTTTCTGTATTCAATAAAGTGCAATGTATTTGATGCAAACATGTAGCACAGGTGATTTTAGCAGCAACATATCTAATGCAGTGATATACTTATCATCCCAACAGCCGTTTCGTATGCCTTCATCAGGGGAAACATAAGTTTAACATGTTGATCAAAGCACTGCACGTCCTGCAGTGCAGCAAAGTAAAGTGCCAAGTGCCAGTGCCAAACCGCTATAGTAAAAACCCAGTCTATTTAAACCCGGTATGCAATTACCTGTTGATGAGCTGCTGCCGCCGGCCACACGTGGGGAACAATCTGACGTCAGCCGGATGCGCCGCATCATGTCGCGCTCCGGCGACCGTCAGAGGACTGGCGTGCCCACACTTCCCTGCATACAAGATGCCTGGCCGCATCACACCGCCACTCCCCCTGGGGAAACCAATCACACCAGGTCCTTCCCTAGATGGAACCGTCCCATCAGCGCGTCAAATGACGCGCGAGCGGCGGTATCCATACTAAGACTTGTTGTTGCCACGGGCAACCCGCGGCAACAAGCAGGTCCCACCAAGGTCAGCGGAAACACCCCA
This sequence comes from Pseudophryne corroboree, assembly GCF_028390025.1. Taxonomy (NCBI): domain Eukaryota; kingdom Metazoa; phylum Chordata; class Amphibia; order Anura; family Myobatrachidae; genus Pseudophryne; species Pseudophryne corroboree. The sequence goes on along the minus strand of NC_086450.1, from coordinate 173,556,688 downwards.
TCAAAAGGCACAATATGTCCAAAAAATAACGACGTTTTACCTAATGTACAGAACACTAGGATTAAAAATTACAATATGACCAAGGCTGAGAGGTCGACCATTAAAACTTTACGTGACAACACAGATATCATCATACGCCCCGTCGATAAAGGTGGGGGTGTGGTGATACTTAATAGAGTTGATTACATCAATGAAATCAATAAACAACTAGCAGATGGCCAGTGTTATAAACAACTTCGTTTTGACCCTACAGACAATTTTAAAAGGGAGGCTGATTCAATTATTGAATTAGGTCTTTCCAATAGGTGGATAGATGAACAGACAGCTGGCTTCCTTATACAGGAATTTCCCCGTATACCTCTGATCTATATTCTGCCTAAGATCCACAAATGCATGAAAAAAACCCCAGGGAGACCTATTATCTCCTCGAGGGGTTCCTTGTGTCAAACATTATCACAGTTTGTAGATTTCTATCTGCAGCCTGTTGTACAAGCTACACCCTATTTTATTAGGGACACTACAGATTTTTTGAACAAACTGAATGCCATCGGTCCACTGCCGGACAATTGTATTCTGGTGACTCTTGACGTCACCAGTTTGTACACCAATATTAATCATGTTGAAGGCTTAGAGGCTACTAGAGATGCGGTTATCTCCAGTCCACAATATGAGGGTCCACCGTGTGAATTTTTGATTTTGCTGTTGGATTTCATTTTACACAAAAATTATTTTTTGTTTGAAAATTCATTTTATTTACAATTACAAGGGACAGCGATGGGGTCCAATGTGGCCCCATCGTATGCAAATTTATTTATGTTTCAGTATGAGAAAGCTCATATCATGTCAGATCCAACTTTTTCCAAATTTATAAAATTTTACGTTCGTTTTATTGATGACCTTTTCATGTTGTGGACTGGAGATGAATTGAAGCTTACTGAATTTGTCAATAAACTAAATATGCTACCGGGATCAATTAGGTTCACGTGCACCCATAATCTGACTAGCATAAACTTTTTAGACGTTACGGTAAGGATAAAGGAAGGGCTCTTCTGCACAGACATCTTTACGAAACCAACTGATAAAAATACTTTACTATTGGCTTCAAGCTTCCACCCGCAACCCCTGAAGAGGGGCTTACCGTTCTCACAATTAATACGAGTAGTCAGAATAACATCTGACAGAGAGACATTAACACAAGCTCTACGTGAGATGGGCAACAAATTTATGGAAAGGGGGTATGACCCGAAAGAAGTACAGGAGTCTATATCCCGATGTCTGAAACTCGATCGCAAACAGTTGATGGAGCCTAAGAAACGTCCGGATGATTTAGGACGTATGATTTTCTCAAGCACTTATTCTGTGTCTTCCAACTGCATGAGACAAGCTATCCTAAAATACTGGCACATTCTACAGTCCGACCCAATTATGGGGAAACATTGTGAAAATCTGCCCTTGTTTTGTTACAAGCGGAGCTCCAATTTAAAGGATCAGATAACGTTCTCTGATATTGTGCCTCTAGCCCAAGAAAAGAAAGTGTGGCTACAACTCAAAAAAGGAGCGTTTAAGTGTGGGACATGTGTCAATTGCAAACATATGCGCACAGGTAGCAGCTTTACTCATCCGAACATCAATGGCGAAATATATTATCTACGTCATCGTATGACATGTGAAACACGATATGTCGTCTATTTGATTATATGTCCTTGCAACAAGGTGTATGTTGGCAAAACGATGAGAATGCTGAAAGAACGTATTGCTTTACATCGTTCATCCATCAAAAAAGCATTTACGAAAATGGATGGTACTACACCACCGGTTGCCAGACACTTTGTTTTGAGTGGACATAATATGAAAGATTTATTATTTATGCCCATTGATCATGTGCCACCACTCAAATTGGGTGGCGATAGACACAAGTTGTTGCTACAACAGGAGTGCCGATGGATTCATCGTTTGGGAACACTGACTCCAGCAGGACTTAACGAAGAATTTTCCTTTACTCCGTTTTTGTAACCTAATTTTTCCTTTTTTTCTTTTTTCCGTTTTATATTGTTAGGGATTAGAATCATTTTGTATGGGTTGGGTGCGCGTGGACCTAAGATTCTGGTATTGAGTCCAGATCCATCATCTGACAGTACAATTATTTATTTAATTTTTATATATTTGTTTTAAGTGTGTTTTGTTTGACATCCTACCTAGTGACTCCACCACAGGTGGAGATCTGAATCTATATATAACCCTGATATGGGTAATTTATTATTAATTCAATATCATAGTGGCCTCCGTATTGGAGGTATATAAATGCTAGATTGGGATGTCTTTATTCACTTGTGTTGTTATTTTTTGGACATATTGTGCCTTTTGATGGGGTGTTTCCGCTGACCTTGGTGGGACCTGCTTGTTGCCGCGGGTTGCCCGTGGCAACAACAAGTCTTAGTATGGATACCGCCGCTCGCGCGTCATTTGACGCGCTGATGGGACGGTTCCATCTAGGGAAGGACCTGGTGTGATTGGTTTCCCCAGGGGGAGTGGCGGTGTGATGCGGCCAGGCATCTTGTATGCAGGGAAGTGTGGGCACGCCAGTCCTCTGACGGTCGCCGGAGCGCGACATGATGCGGCGCATCCGGCTGACGTCAGATTGTTCCCCACGTGTGGCCGGCGGCAGCAGCTCATCAACAGGTAATTGCATACCGGGTTTAAATAGACTGGGTTTTTACTATAGCGGTTTGGCACTGGCACTTGGCACTTTACTTTGCTGCACTGCAGGACGTGCAGTGCTTTGATCAACATGTTAAACTTATGTTTCCCCTGATGAAGGCATACGAAACGGCTGTTGGGATGATAAGTATATCACTGCATTAGATATGTTGCTGCTAAAATCACCTGTGCTACATGTTTGCATCAAATACATTGCACTTTATTGAATACAGAAAAATCTTTCATTCAAACCAATAGTGTGCTGGTTTATCCTTAGCTTGGTTCCTGCAAAGGTTCACTTGCAAATGGACATTATCATGTGATTTATCTGACCTGGCACCTAGCAAATAACTTGGAAGTGTGTTGCGACTCCTTTTGTGGAAATTTATATATATATATATATATATATATATATTTATAGATGGGATCAGTACTAAATGCCGCTGGCCGGAATCCCGGCGGTCGAAATACCGACGCCGGAATCCCGACCACACAATCCCAACAGGGGTGGCGAACGGAACGCAGCCCCTTGCGGGCTCGCTTCGCTCGCCACGCTGCGGACACGGTGCCTCGCTACGCTCGGCACACTATTATATTCTCCCTCTATGGGTGTCGTGGACACCCACGGAGGGAGAATATGTCGGGATTGTGGCGGTCGGGATTCCGGCGTCGGTATTTCAACCGCCGGGATTCCGGCCGGCGGCATCTTGACCGCATCCCATATATATATGACCGCATCTCAAAAAAATAAAGGGAACACTAAAATAACACATCCTAGATCTGAATGAATGAAATATTCTTATTAAATACTTTGTTCTTTACATAGTTGAATGTGCTGACAACAAAATCACACAAAAATTATCAATGGAAATCAAATTTATTAACCCATGGAGGTCTGGATTTGGAGTCACACTCAAAATTAAAGTGGAAAAACACACAACAGGCTGATCCAACTTTGATGTAATGTCCTTAAAACAAGTCAAAATGAGGCTCAGTAGTGTGTGTGGCCTCCACGTGCCTGTATGACCTCCCTACAACGCCTGGGCATGCTCCTGATGAGGTGGCGGATGGTCTCCTGAGGGATCTCCTCCCAGACCTGGACTAAAGCATCCGCCAACTCCTGGACAGTCTGTGGTGCAACGTGGCGTTGGTTGATGGAGCGAGACATGATGTCCCAGATGTGCTCAATTGGATTCAGGTCTGGGGAACGGGCGGGCCAGTCCACAGCATCAATGCCTTCATCTTGCAGGAACTGCTGACACACTCCAACCACATGAGGTCTAGCAATGTCTTGCATTAGGAGGAACCCAGGGCCAACCGCACCAGCATATGGTCTCACAAGGGGTCTGAGGATCTCATCTCGGTTCCTAATGGCAGTCAGGCTACCTCTGGCGAGCACATGGAGGGCTGTGCGGCCCCCCAAAGAAATGCCACCCCACACTATTACTGACCCACTGCCAAACCGGTCATGCTGGAGGATGTTGCAGGCAGCAGAACGTTATCCTTGGCGTCTCCAGACTCTGTCACGTCTGTCACATGTGCTCAGTGAGAACCTGCTTTAATCTGTGAAGAGCACAGGGCGCCAGTGGCAAATTTGCCAATCTTGGTGTTCTCTGGCAAATGGCAAACATCCTGCACGGTGTTGGGCTGTAAGCACAACCCCCACCTGTGGACGTCGGGCCCTCATACCACCATCATGGAGTCTGTTTCTGCTCGTTTGAGTAGACACATGCACATTTGTAGCTTGCTGGAGGTCATTTTGCAGGGCTCTGGCAGTGCTCCTCCTGTTCCTCCTTGCCCAAAGGCGACGGTAGCGGTCCTGCTGCTGGGTTGTTGCCCTCCTACGGCCTCCTCCACGTCTCCTGATGTACTGGCCTGTCTCCTGGTAGCGCCTCCATGCTCTGGACACTACGCTGACAGACACAGCAAACCTTCTTGCCACAGCTCGCATTGATGTGCCATCCTGGATGAGCTGCACTACCTGAGCCACTTGTGTCGGTTGTAGACTCCGTCTCATGCTACCACTAGAGTAAAAGCACCGCCAGCTTTCAAGAGTGACTAAAACATCAGCCAGAAAGTATAGGCTGAGAAGTGGTCTGTGGTCACCACCTGCAGAACAACTCCTTTATTGGGGGTGTCTTGCTAATTGCCTATAATTTCCACCTGTTGTCTATTCCATTTGCACAACAGCATGTGAAATTGATTGTCAATCAGTGTTGCTTCCTAAGTGGACAGTTTGATTTCACAGAAGTGTGATTGACTTGGCGTTACATTGTGTTGTTTAAGTGTTCCCTTTAGTTTTTTGAGCAGTGTATATATATATATATTTTTTTTTTTTACTGTTTTTTTTTCACTCGGATCCCGGTCGTATCTCACCGGAAGTGACACCATCCCGGACCGACCAGCCGGCGTGTTGGGACTGAAACAGAGTCACCATGGCAACCATCAACTATCCATATAATAACACATAGTGTGAAATGTGACAGTTTATACAATGCAATTCAAAATAGTTCAAGCTGTATCAATTTAAACAGACATAGTGACTCACATATAAAACAATGAATATTATTAATAATAAAAGAATATATACAGAATTATGACGTAACTTTAATGACCACCTATTTCATATCTAAAGCACTCATGTTAAACAAGCCCATACTAGTCTTATTATACCATATTATAAGCAAGTTTTTTTACTGACACACCATACAGCAATTATACATGTTGGTTATAAGAAACATCTAAAGTTTATTGTCTAATTGAGACCTTTAGGATATATTGTATTTAATTTAAATATCCACATAGCTTCAATTTGTAGTAATTTTTTTTTACCTGTTCCCACCTCTAAACGATCGAGGGACTTGGTCAATGAGTTTGTACCTTAATGTGGCAATACCATGCTTAGCCTGCACAAAGTGCCGAGCTACAGGCTGTTCACTGTGCCCTGATTTGATTGCTTCTCTTATGGCATACCTATGCTGGGCCATACGGGCCTTAAATTCACAGTCCGTCTTCCCAACATATGCAAGTCCGCAAGGGCAAGTCAGTAAGTACACCACAAACTTAGAATTACATGATAGTGGAAAATGTATCTGGTATTTTTTACCCATGTGTGGATTCTGAAATGAATCTGCCGGAACTAGGTAACTGCACATAGTGCAGCAACTACATCGGTAACATCCATTTTTCCTTTTCAAGAAGTGTGATGATGTGGTATTGAATCTAGATAAATCTGTTTTTACAACCATATCTCTAATGCTTCTGTTTCTTGAATACCCAAACAATACCTTGCTTCCATAGGTCTCCCCCAATTCCTTATCTGTGGCTACTATAGGCCACCAATTCCTCACTTGCTTTGCAAGGTATGGACTGCTGGAATTAAATTGCATCACGGAAACCTCCTTTGTTGTTGTTTTCTAACTTTAGGCGTCAATAAATGTTCTCGTGTATACTTTAATGCTTTTGTTCTAGATTTTTCCAAAATAGCCAGGGGGTAACCTCTTTGTACGAACTTCACCATAATATCGAGCTGCCGATCTCGTTCTGTACTGTCACTATTAATTCGACATACCCTTAAAAATTGTGAGTATAGCAGTCCTTGTACAGTAGACCTAGGGTGGAAGCTGTCAAATGTTAATAAATTGATCCTATCTGTGGGTTTCACATACAGACTTGTGGTGATAATACCATCTTTGATAGAAATACATACATCTAGAAAATGAATCTGTTCACGGGCCATAATTGCTGTAAACTTAATTGGACTGCCTGATGTATTATGTCGCTCAATAATGTCTGATAGTGTTTTTTCCCCTCCTCTCCAGAATATTAACACGTCATCAATGTATCTCTGGTATAGTGTTAAATGAGTATATACTTCACTATCCTGAAAGAATAAATCTCGCTCAAGTTCCCATATAAATGAGTTGGCAAAGGCCGGCTCCACCGCCGATCCCATCGCACAACCTGTGCACTGGATAAACATTTTTTTTATCATACAAAAAGTAATTGTTGGACAAAGTGAATTCCAACAATGATAGGAAAAATTCTATCTCAGGACCCGTATATAATGGGTTATTAGTGATCAAATGTTTGACTGCTGCAATTCCTGCCCCATGAGGGATGCAGGTATATAGACTTGTGACATCTAATGATGTCAAAATAACCTCCCCCGGAATCTTACCCAAATCAGCTAACTACCTTAAGAGAGAGGAGGTATCCACTATCCATCAAGTGAGAAGCCGTATGCTGGATACAGGGTTGTAAAAATACACCGATAGGGGCTCACTCAAAGAACCTCTGGCGGATATAATTGGCCTGCCAAGGGTCCTTATGTAATTTCGGTATCACATAAAAAACTGGGGTAACTGGATAATCTACCGAAAGAGCCCTGCTCACTGCTGATGAAATAATATTCTCATTAATAGCCCTAGTCAGCAATTCATCCAATTCAACTTTAAACTTGTGTGTAGGATCTCCCTTTAACATTCTATATGTGCTAGTATCGAATAGCAACTGATCACATTCAGCTTTATATGTAACAGTATCCAAAATAACAAGTGCACCACCTTTGTCTGCGCTACAAATAATTGTCTTCACATTTACTCCAATTCTTCAACGCCTCATACTCAACTTTAGACAAATTAGAATGTACACGGTTAGTCTGTTCTCTTGGTAATGACTCTAATAATCTGCCAAACGTCCTAATAGAAGGATTCACAGAACTAGGTTCAAATGCTGATTTAGTAAATTTCCACACCTGAGGAGGTAATCCACTCATATTAGGGTCCTCAATAGCTGGAATCTGTTTGGCAAAATGTTCTTTTAATTTCAGTGATCTCGTCAACTTATAAGTGTCAATTTTCCATGCGAAAGGGTCCAGTGATTGCGTAGGAATGAAAGATAGTCCTCTGCTAAGTACTTGGCTCTCCACGGGTGACAACGGTTTGGAGGACAAGTTGTAAATCAATTTTTTCTCATCCGGGGTGGTCTCGAGTTTCCTCTTGTGCCTCTCCTGCCACTTCCTCTGGCCTCCTCTCCTCGTCAGGGTACCTCTCGTCCTGCCGCTATAGCCCTTGTTCGCACTCCTAAAGACTAAGACTAACCTAGTGGATGACAAAATAAAACTAATAAAGCATAACAAAGAATATCAATCGACAATCACTCGTAAGAAAGCACAGTTCCTGTCAAATGAGATCACAGCAGCAAACAATAGGCCAGCTCAACTTTTCCGCACAGTGGAGATGCTTTGCAAGCCAGCATGCCTGCAGACGGATGAGACCCCCTCCCAGGCAAGATGCAACGAGTTTGCAAACTTCTTTGCAGATAAAATATCCACCATCCGGGCTGGAATATCCACAGTGCCATCAAAGGAGTGCCAAACTACAAAGCCTGCCAATATAAGCTACCTGCCTTCATGGACCAGCTTTGACCCAGTGGATGTAAAGAACACTGCTGAAATTGCTCGGATTTTGCGTCCCACCACCTGTGATCTGGACCCAGCCTCAACCAAGCTTCTAATAGGTTGTACGGATATAATTGGTCCTGTCTTTACAAAAATTGTTCAATGCTCTTTGCAGACAGGCATTTTTCCTGGATCCCTAAAGGAAGCAATTGTTAGACCGCTTCTTAAAAAACCTAATTTAGATCCCGACTGCATGACCAACTACAGACCGGTATCAAACCTTCCTTTCCTAGGAAAGGTTATTGAGAAAGTCGTTGCAAATCAACTGGAAACCCGCCTGACAACCCATGATATTTATGATCCATTTCAATCAGGATTCAGGAGAAGACATAGCACTGAAACAGCCCTGGTGTGTGTGTTAAATGATCTTCTGATGGCAAAAGACAGAGGTGACTGTTCAATATTAATCCTTCTGGATCTCTCTGCAGCATTTGATACCGTGGACCATGGGCTTCTGATTGAGCGACTGATACATTTCTGTGGTCTGGATGGCACAGTCCTAAGCTGGTTCAAATCATTTCTCACAGGCAGGTCACAGAGAGTATCATCTGGATTATACTCATCACCACCAGTGCCATTGCCATGTGGTGTCCCACAAGGTTCTATACTATCCCCCATGCTTTTTGCAGTATACATGCTCCCATTAGGCGAAATAATCAGGCGCCATGGCCTGGTCTACCACTGCTATGCAGATGATACACAACTGTACTTGTCCTTTGCTCCGGGCACTGATAACCCAATAGCAACCCTAAATGGCTGTCTAGCTGAACTACAGGAGTGGATGAGCGCCAGTTGGCTGCGAATGAACCCGGATAAAACAGAGGTCCTTATGATACGACCGCAACATCAAAGGACAAGACTGCAGCATAGTCAACCAACTGGACTTACACTCGGGGATTCAGAATTACAGACCAGTGATCGTGTGCGGAATCTTGGCGTTGTCCTGGATGGTGGCTTGACACTTAAACATCAGATATCAGCCACAATCAAATCCTCATTCTTTCACCTGAGGAACATAGCCAGAATCAAGCACTTAATTCCCTCAGATGATATGCCAAAAGTCATACATGCATTTGTATCATCTCGTTTAGACTACTGTAATGCCCTCTACCTTGGTCTACCAGCAAAAGAATTGCAACGTTTACAGCTGGTGCAAAACACAGCTGCCAGGCTATTAACCAACCAGCCCCGTTCTAGCCACATAACACCCATCCTCTACTCCCTTCACTGGCTGCCTGTAAGATGGCGAATCATCTTCAAGATCGGCTTACTGAGTTTCAAAGCATTACATGACCAAGGCCAAGGTACCTGAAACAGCTTCTGACCCCATACTGCCCCACTCGATTACTGCGATCTGTAGATGAAGGACTTTTAGCAGTACCTAGAATCTACCGTAATTCATCTGGGGGTCGAGCTTTTAGTCATGCGGCTCCGACTCTATGGAACTCACTTCCCCGCACAGTGCGAGAGGCCCCAACTATAGAATCCTTCAAAAGTAGACTCAAGACTTTTCTGTTTACTCAAGCATTTCCATAATGTCCCCTTTAGTATCTTCATGCTTCTGTATTTTATGAAAATGTACTTCATTATTTTCTGTACTATATTATGCTATGTATCTGTTAAGCGCCTTGAGTCCTATTGGAGAAAGAGCGCTATATAAATAAAATTATTATTATTATAAAAGGACCTTGTGATGTTGTTGTTGACTGGCAGAAGCATTTTCTTCTAATTCACTAGCAGATGTGCTAGAATAATATTGTCGCGGCCCCCGTTTCCGATACTGAGGCTGGCCCTGTAAGGCCCAGCATAGGTATGCCATAAGAGAAGCAATCAAATCAGGGCACAGTGAACAGCCTGTAGCACGACACTTTGTGCAGGCTAAGCATGGTATTGCCACATTAAGGTACAAACTCATTGACCAAGTCCTTCCATCGTTTAGAGGTGGGAACAGGTCAAAAAAATTACTACAAATTGAAGCTATGTGGATATTTAAATTAAATACAATATATCCTAAAGGTCTCAATGAGACAATAAACTTTAGATGTTTCTTATAACCAACATGTATAATTGCTGTATGGTGTCAGTAAAAAAAAACTTGCTTATAATATGGTATAATAAGACTAGTATGGGCTAGTTTAACATGAGTGCTTTAGATATGAAATAGATGGTCATTAGGGTTACGTCATAATTCTGTATATATTCTTTTAGTATTAATAATATTCACTGTTTTATATGTGAGTCACTGTTTAAATTGATACAGTTTGAACTATTTTGCACTGCATTAAATAAACTGTCACATTTCACACTATGTGTTATTATATGGATAGTTGATGGTTGCCATGGTGACTCTGTTTCAGTCCTAGCATGCCGGCTGGTTGGTCCGGGATGGTGTCACTTCCGGTGAGACACGACCGGGATCCGAGCGACGTGATTGGAGGCAGAGTAGAGATTCCCCGGGTGCGCAGGTATTTAAACACATAATATTATTAGAATTATTATTATTACTACTACTACTACTACTACTACTACTACTACTACTACTACTGCTACTACTACTACTACTACACATTTCTACCTAGGATTAGTTACGGTTTGTTCTTTCTTTCTGTGGTTTTCAAACTTGCTCGCATTGCATACTTTATGGTCTGTGTTAGTGACTGAGGTACCAATAAATTGAGAAACTCTTCAGAATTTAGCAACCCGGATAAAATACCTAAAAACAAGTTTCCCATATGCTAGCATGCTGTATGTAATCTTACTGATGCTGGTGGCACCTGTTACTGGAAACTGCAATAAGTTCTCAGTTCACAGATAATATGTCTGGAATAATATCCCACTCCCATAAATTGTAAGGATATTAGAGGGGTTGGGTATGGTATACTGGCAGTTAGAATGCCGTTGGTAAGAATTCCGACTGGCCAAAATCCAGACGGGAGCTAAGGTAGGGGAACCCTAATCCACCCCTGCCCGCAGCCTAACCCTCCATCCCTCCCATTTCCAGCCCTCCCCTAATCCCAACACTAATCTATATATATTTAATCAGCAAAGCAATTTTACTGTGAGAGCAAGTACTCCACAATGACAACACCGATTTTGATGGTTCAGGTGCCATTCGATAGAGTGTGAAGCAATAAGGTTGCAGAATGTTGATAAACTCAGTTGATATAATTAATTCTTTCTAACACTTTTGGGATACAGTAAATTGTTAGAATACAGTAAACTTTAGATGAAAGCAAAGTAGAACACACAATACAAAAATGTTTTGCTCGATTTTAAGCAACACGGTTGACTAGTAATCCTTTAAAAACACTGACTGTACCTGCTCCAGGGTTTAGATCCTCGCTTACGAAACCAGTGTGCAGCCCATCACAGCTCAGCTGAAAATAAAAACAGAACAGCAGCTTTGTATTTGCATAACAATAGTGGGAATGTATTCTTTTTAGAATTGAGGATGGAAGCACAAGAATAACAGGGTTTTGCATCACAAGGATTAAAAACAAAACAAAAAAATCTGTCCGATTTAGACAATTCAGAACAGAGAAGAGAAGATTTTGCTATTGGTGCTAACAATAATAAACTGCAAGTCTGTGTGTGTCTAGCAAATAAAAGCATGGGGATTTTGCTCATATTTTGATCAAAACATGTAAGGGTATAGCTCGTTGTCAAGGGACCTCCAATCTCTCACCCATCTAAGCCTTTTATAGCCTTGACTAGAATCAGCCATTAAAGCACTAGGCAAAATTTTTAAACAAAACCAAAAAGAAATAAGCTCAGGCTTGGTTTTACACAAATTTATTTAATGCCATATATGTAGACCAGGTATGTCCAAAGTCTGGCCTGGGGGCCAATTGCGGGCCGTGCTCAAATTTTCCCCGGCCTGAAGCCTCCGTGAAAGCTATTTTAGGGTCATGGCCTGGCGTCTGAAGGATAGAGAGTTCCTCCTACAAGGGCTACCCATAAACAGCTAAAGCAGATATTTTCTCCCCGCTAAGCCCACTCTTCTGCTCACCCGATATTGAGGAGACCGGAGGGGACTGAGCAGCGGAGCCGAGGAGTGTATAAACTCGCTCCTGCAGGCTGCGGCCTTCCCCTCCACTTTAGGCCGGGATCTGCAGCACAGCCTTCCGCGGGCATCCCGGACCACACGGAGAGACCCAGTGTGAAGTGAAGCGGCTAGCAGTGTCTTCCGTTAGACGTCCCCGCTTTGTTGGGCCCCTGCTTCTGCCGTGGATTGGTGGCGAAAGGCCGGTTTGTTTACTGTGCTCCCCTGGGACACTGCAGTGCGACTGGGATGGCACACATGCGGCAGTGGCCATCTTGAAAAGGTCTGTGATCCTATTTTATGCTCTCCCACAACTAAACAAAAAATAAATTTTATATATATATATATATATATATATATATCAGTGGCGTGTGGTGAGGTCAGTGGCTGGTGAGGCACTACAGCCATAATGTCCTCTGAATCCTGCCTATGACCCCTACCTATTACACCTCATACCCCCAGACATAATATTACACCTCATACCCCCAGACATAATATTACACCTCATACCCCCAGACATAATATTACATCTCACACCCCAGACATAATATTACACCTCATACCCCCAGACATAAATTTTACACCTCACACGCCAGACATAATATTACACCTCACACCCCAGACATAATATTACACCTCACACCCCCAAACATAATATTACACCTAACACCTCATACCTCCAAATATTATATTACACCTAAAAAACCCCAGACATTATATTAAACCTAACACCTCATGCCCCCAGAAATAATATTACACCTAACACCTCCAAATATTATATTACACCTCATACCCACAGACACATTAGACCTCATTCCCCCATACATATTAATGCACCTCATTCCTCCATACATATTAATGCACCTCATTCCTCCATACATATTAATGCACCTCATTCCCCCATACAAAATGCACCTCATTCCCCATACATATTAATGCACCTCATTCCCCCATACATATTAATGCACCTCATTCCCCCATACATAATGCACCTCATTCCCCCATACATATTAATGCACCTCATTCCCCCATACATAATGCACCTCATTCCCCCATACATATTAATGCACCTCATTCCCCTATACATATTAATGCACCTCATTCCCCCATACATAATGCACCTCGCACCTCATTCCCCCATACATAATGCACCTCATTCCCCCATACATAATGCACCTCATTACCCCATACATAATGCACCTCATTACCCCATACATAATGCACCTCACACCTCATTCCCCCATACATAATGCACCTCATTCACCCATACTTAATCATACACCTCACACCCCACCACGATCAGACCTTCTCTTACCGCCGATGACGACAGTGGCCTTTACAGGTGCGCGGACCTCCTCTTCTGGTCAGCCGGATGGGTTTGGGTCGGCTCTCCTGACAGCGGCCGCTGGCCGCAGCGCTCACATTGCAGGCACGCAGGTGATGGGGAGGGGGGATGGCCGGTTCTCTAGAAAGCTCTGCGCTCACATTGCAGGCACACAGGAGACAGGGAGGGGGGCATGGGCGGCACTTAGATAGCGGCCGCTGGCCGCAGCAATCACATTGCAGGCACACAGGTGATGGGAAGGGGGGGATGGCCGGCACTTAGATAGCGGCCGTTGGTCGCAGCTATCGCATTGCAGGCACACAGGTGACGGGAAGGGGGGGATGGCCGGCTCTTAGATAGTGGCCGCTGGCCACAGCAATCGCATTGCAGGTACACAGGTGACGGGAAGGGGGGGGATGGCCGGCTCTTAGATAGCGGCCGCTGGCAGCAGCAATCGCATTGCAGGCACACAGGTGACGGGAAGGGTGGGATGGCCGGCTCTTGGATAGCGGCCACTGGCCGCACATTGCAGCCAGTAAGCATGTGACGGGGAAGGGGGGATGGCCGGCTCTCCTGACAGCGGCCGCTGGCCGCAGTGCAGCACTCTCAGTTAATTCATTCAACAGTTAGCAGGTGACGTGGAGGGGGGCAGTGCCGCTTATGACAGGCGGCCCCACACCCCAATCGGACCACCGGGATATTCCCCAGTTTGGCCAATGGCCAATCCGGGCCTGTCTGGGGGACTGACAGGGGCGTGCATTCATCGGGGCTGAATGCACGCCCCTGTCATTGAGGCACCAGTATAGGTGCCGCTTCACCATTCATTTTCAATGGGCTTTCACAGCCCATTGCTGCGCCCCGCCCCCTGTCCGCCACCCGCTGTCCGGTCTTTTACTGTTAGCAGCGGGAGGCACCTCTCCCGCTGCCTCCCACCCTCACATGCAGCCACATACACAGGGGGGAAATTATTACAATAATAAAGGAAGATATTTATCACAGAATCTGAGCTATAAGTATCTTCTTTCTATTATTTTAATCATTATGACAGGGGAGGCACTGCCTCCCCTGACTGCACATCCCTGATAGATAGATATATATATATATATATATATCTATCTATCTATCTATCTATCTATCTATCTATCAAAGTGCCTTTGGGACCAAGCTGCAACTTTTCCAAGGACACCTGTCACAAATGCAGCCCAATACCACATATTTCCCATCGCTGCAGGAAATAATGACCAGTTTCCAGACAGCAATATCAGGGCGCACATGAGGAGGTATGCAGCAGACATCTCATCTCTGGCTGAGGAGTTTCAACAGCGCTTTCAGGATTTTGCAGCTATTGAAAAGGAGATCACACCTTTTTCCTCTCCTTTCTCCGTGGTTTCTGATAACACTCCAAACCACCTGCAGCTGGAGCTCATTGAGCTGCAGTGTGACGCTGAGTGTCGCAGTCGGTACCATCAGCTTCCTCTTGTCAACTTTTACCGCCAGCTGGATAAAGGCAGGTTCCAAGAGACTCAAACTTTTGCTAAGAAAATGCTGAGCTTGTTTGGCTCGACATACTTGTGCGAGAAGACATTCTTTGTTATGAACCATAACAAAAACCATGTGAGGACAAGACTAAATGACTCTGACCTGCGTGACATCTTGCACATCAAAACCACTGTCTTTGAGCCAGACCTGGCCTATTTACTGCAGTCGAGATCTCAGTATCACTCTTCACATTAAAGCAGGTAAGACAAGTTATTTGTTTAGTCTTCTGAGGTGATTAATGGTTCAAAAAATGTCAGGCTGAATGGTCGACCCCAACACATTTTTCACCTCACGAAATCTGGCCATCTTTGCAAAAAGTTTCGACACCCCTGATGTAGACCATTACCTTCTGGACCTGAACTCCCAGTGGACCAATCAATTATTGCACAGGTTCTCATACTCGGTCCTCAGGACCCCACACAGTTCATGTTTTGCAGGTCTCTTCACAGAATCACAAGTGAAATAAGTAGCTCCACTTGTGGAACACCTGCTGGGTTACCTGGAAAACGTTGATTGTTTCGGGTCCCGAGGACCGAGTTTGAGAACCTCTGAACTATTGCATACCACCCAATAGTCCTGATTTTGACTATTTGGTGGATCATAGAAATGTTTATTTCGGTTTAACTTTTCTTTTTGTATTATATTTGGAGATATGGATATGGACGCACCATAAACTGTTCTAACTTATTTGTTTTACTAGTTTGAGTTTTAATTTATGAGGCTGAATTCTGTGAGCCTTAAGGTGCATGCACATGGTGTGATGCAGGAAATGCCCGACAATGACTATGCGATGTGGCCAGAGCCCGGCACCACCGATGTAGTCAATGCTGGCTTGTCTGCACAGTCTATTTTTTCTTGCGATGCCGACCCCGCGGGAACCGCACATCGGCATCGCAAGCTCTATACACACGGTGCAATATGCACTATATTTTCCTGCGATATGGACTATATAGTACATATCACAAGGAAAATCGCATGTGTGCACCTTTAGTGTACATTCTCATCTATTCGATTTAGTTCTAATCTCAGCTCTTGACCTGATGATAATTTTATATTTACAATATTCATATAAACTGACCATCTGCACAGGGGATGGTATCGGGATCCCTGTGCTTGGGATGCCAATGTGACTCTTCCTGGGTAAGTATTCTAACCCTAACCCCACTGCCGGCACCCTGAACACTGGTATGCTGACTGGATGCCCTGCACAGTACCACTTCCCCTTTTCTACAAAAGTTCTAAGCATCTGATCTAATTCTGCATGGTGTTTACGTTAATCAGAAGATATTTTAATCATAAAATTCTCTTGGACCATGTTCAGTGGTCATGGAAGAATTATAATGACTCCTAAAAGCATCATTTGTTAGATGCCCCAGCAAGTTGTCTCTGGAAATTATATTGAAATAGAGGAAGCTACATCTGTTTTTTCTTTGTGAAATTAAATAGCATGAACTCCCATTTCACAACCTGTTGAGAGAGTCCCATCTTGTTACGCAATTAGTCATTGTATTGAGAGGTGGCTGAAAGCCTTGTGCCAGTCATCTGTTTAACACGATATGGCTGACTGATTTTTACCCAAGGTGCAGGTGGTGGTGTGTATTCTGCTGACAGCTTAATTCTGAGCCCTGGAAAACAAAGCAGCTTCAATCTTGGACTTCCATCTGCCTGGCTAGAGAGAGCTGTGTCCAAAAACGGAGAGGTACAATACTTGTAAATACACCTCTCTCCTATCTCTAATTCACTCTGAAAATTAATGGCTGCAGAGTGTTTTGTACCTAAATTGAATGCAAATATGTTTTGGGGCATTTTTTGCTTTTTACAGTAACTTAACCTCTTATTTGTGCACAAATTGCAAACTATACAAATTTTAGAAGTTCTTGTTTAATAATTTGAAATACTGGGGATTATGGGGGTAATTCCAAGTTGATCGCAGTAGGAATTCTGTTAGCAGTTGGGCAAAACCATGTGCACTGCAGGGGAGGCAGATTTAACATGTGCAGAGAGAGAGAGATTTGGGCGTGGTGTGTTCAATAAAGCAGCCAGTATTTACCCTGCACAGAAATAAAATAACCCACCCAAATCTAACTCTCCCTGCAAATGTTATATCTGCCCCCTGCAGTGCACATGGTTTTGCCCAACTGCTAAAAAATGTCCAGCTGCAATCAACTTGGAATTACCCCCTATATTCTGACTGTTGTTGGTCATGATGCAGATGGTACATTGGTACAAATAATATGCAACACACTTAATGTAAAAAGTTGCAGAAACAGACATAAAATAAATCCTAACATTAAAATTATCTATAGAAATTGGAGGTATTTTATACTTTCCATTTGGCCTCAACAAACGAATGATTTGTTAGTTGATTAGAAATTACAGGTTCCCTGTGTCCCTCATCTTTCCAAATCCTTGTTAAGATTATTTCCTTTTTCTTTTTTTTTAGTAGCCTGTGGCCATTTTACCAGGAGACCTCTTTCCCTCATTCCCCCCTGTATTTGTATGTAAAGTTGTTTGACCGCTCTATTATTGCACACTGTTACAAGGGATATCTCTCCTAGTTACTATTTCTTTTATTCTTTTCAGCGCCCTCCTATCTGTGGGCCCAGACGTATGTTTCTTGGATATTTTACATTTCAGAGAGAGCGGGAGATGGACTCTGGATTTGTTGTTTATTCTCTATGTACTGTGCTATTCTTTTCTGGTATTTCTGTATTATTACAGCTGTCATTAATGAACAAAAACAGAGTTAAAAAACTAAAATAAATAGAATTCTTGATGAGGTAAATTCTAGCACTTATATGGTAATGCAGCCATGGGGACACGCAAGCCGTCCGCTTCAGAGACAACAAGATGCCAGGAAATCTCCTTCCTCTGACAGAGATCTTGGCCTCGTGTCTCACCCACAATGGCGGCGACACACCTCCATTTTGGGAAGTGGATGCCATTAAAGCCCCCTCCCCACCTCCAAATCACTGATAGTCTGATGCCGATCTGCGTATTACAATGCATACGTACATGTGCAGTACGGCTCTGCACATGCACAAAGTACTGAAGTGAACATCGGTATTTTGCAGCATGCACCACTACTATGTCAAGACCTGAATCAGGCCCATGTTGTGTCTAGGTGTTATACCATTGAATGTGAATTAGATGGCTGTTACTGTTACCTAGCATTCAGAGTTGATACTATGTCGTATGTCTGAGCAAATTGAGACTATGAGACTGAAGACAATATGGAAGAATGTTTTGTTTTCTTTTTTAAATTAAGTTTCAACCCAGTCCATCTGGGCAACTTGGAACAATTTTTTTATTTGTAAAGTTAGCATGCTGGGGGTGTTGAGTGAATCAAGTGTTGGATTATTAGCTATTAGTGCTGCAGGCAAAAATACATCAGGAGCTTCTTGCAGACTCTTGTAAGTCTTTATCTGCCAGGGAATGTCCTAAAGATTACACTTCTTGGGTTAAACAGCACATACAGTAGTTCACTAAATGGGTTTCAGTATGTCTCTTAACTAGTAACTAAAATAAGTGAACCAGGAGGAAGTACCACAATGTTAGGACTTTTTTTTCTGTACCTGGAACTGAAGCTTACGGTTGGGGCTGGATTGTAGGCCACGTGTAAAAAACTGGGAGGCTTTATTCGGTTTCTCCACATGAAGTTAGCACTGAGGAGTATACTAGGCACTGGATAGGGTAGTTGAGGTACGAGTCTTGAGAAATCAGGCTAGATGGGTTCTAGTATTAGGTAACCAGGTTGGAACTGGTAATGCGTATCAAGAACCAGGTTGGGACCAGTAATGCATGAGGAAACCAGGCTGGAACCAGTAATGTGTCTGAGACAAGACTGGGACCAGTGATTCATAAGATAACCGGGCTGCAGTGGCATCGGAAGGGGAGTGCGGGCCACACCTGGGTGTCACCCTCAGACGGGTTGACACCAAAATGCCGACTTCTCCACAGTGACAGGAGCCGGGTACTGCAGTATGACATTCTCCTGCAGCACCCGGCTCCTGAAATAGAGGAGGAGCCAACAGTGCAGGCACTAGCCTTCAGTGGCATCCCACCATCTTCCAGAATACTGGGAAACCCCCCCCCCCCCGGAGTGATGTCATCATGATTCTGGCAGAGGCCACACACCCCTTTTGGGCTGCTCACACCCCTGGCAGGTGAGAGGGATACAGAGTGTGCACTGGGTGTCACCGGACCCAGTGACACCTCCACGGGGCTGGGTACAGTAATGCATGAGGTAACAAGGCTGGAACTGGCATTGCATTAGGTAACTGACCTGGAACTGGTTTTACATTAAGTAACTGGGTAGGGATCGGTATTGCGTCTGGCAACATGACTGAAACTGGTGGTGCGTATAGTAACTGGGCTGGGACTGGTATTGCGTCAGGTAATTGGGCTGGAACTGGTAATGCGCAAGATAACCAAATTGGAGACTGTATTGACTGTGGTAACCAAGCTGGGACCGGTATTGTGCCTGGTAACCGGGCTGGAACTGGTAGTGCATTAGATAATTAGCTGGAAACGGTATTGTATCTGAACCAGAAAGCCATCTGAAGATACAAAATAGTGCTGGAAACAGGCCAGTGCTCCAGGAAGAGTTTTAATAGGGGTTGCTAGTCCCTGACTGGTTATCAGAGTCAGCTGAAGCTAAGAAGTATTTCCATTGGAGGAGCTACGGTCAGCTGACCAAATCTGCGTCCTTCTTTAAATAAGGTCCTATGAGCGGTATTCAAATCTTATGCCTAAAAATATGCCTTACTGAGGTTTTCCTTGTAGGTTTCATACTAATGCAAAGACTAGGAGTATTCTAAACCATGCCCTCCCCATAACTTAATTGGGGTTATCAAACGGCTCTCTCCATGTGACCGTAAAATAGGTTAGTGACAGATGGGTATATTGAGCACATACTGTATGTGTTTGAGGACTGTATAGAACCCAGTGTTTCCCTCCACATATCAGGAAGTGTAACCCCAGCTTTCCAGTTGTACAACTGACACAACCTATAAGTGCTGTGGACAATGCACCAAGATAGCAGCACTTAAACTTTCTGCTCTCAGCAGAGACGTAAGACAGACTAATGGGGAGATGTATCAAAACTGCTAGAGAGCAGGGAGAAGTTGCCCATAGCAACTAGTCAGCTTCCACCTATTATTTTATAGAATGTACTTGATAAATCATAGCTAGAACCTGGTTGGTTGCTAGGCCCAACGTTTCCACTTGTCCTCTTTGGAAGGTTTGATACATCTCCCTTTAATTCCACCTAGAATTTAAAAGTCTGTTTTTTTCGTTGAATTCCATTGGGTGAATTAAGTTGTAATGGCCACAATCTCAGCGGGCGCCCAGCATCTCCCTGCGGCTCTGGGCATCTTACTGGGTTAGGTGAGCTGGAGGAGGCGGAACTGGTTTCATCTCCAAATGGAACTGATGGAACGCAGTTCTGCCCCGTTCCAGCTTACTTTAACCTCTGGTGCCGTGGCCGTGACACTTGCAGGGGTGCCTCAGGTTGGTGGTCCAGGTCTAATTTAAACTATTTATTGTCAATGTAATAGGCAAAGCTTGTGCTTGTGGCTACCAATCATAAAATATGTGGGGAACAGAAGCAAATCTTGCTCCTCAACACATAATTTAACCTAGGGATGACATACAAACATAATTTACTTAATTTAATATTTTTTTTCTACATTTCTCAATAAGAAACGTTTGGTCTAAGGGTGCCATGAAAAAAATTCTGTTGCTCTAGGGCACCATGATTCAAAAAAGTTTGTGAACCACTGGTATAGACCATTGTCTGGCCTTGGCAGTGCCCCTTGCGGCCACACAGAGTCAGGGGGAACAGTATGGGGTAAATGTAATAGGGTTTGAGTAGCTGGAGATGCAGGAGTTTGTGCGAGAATGCCCGTATTTTTTAAGCAACAATCATTTGCAAGGCTAAACTAACCTGTTTTTTCATTGTAAATGATTGTCGCTTTAAAAATATGCGCATTTTTGCATAAACTACCGCACCTCTAGGTTCTCGCACCCTATTACATTTACCCCCATGTATTTAAAGTACAACATGAATTTTGCGTAAAGGCTCAACCATACAGATCATATTTAATGATGATCCCATTACCACAGTTTATTGAAGACACAGTGCATCCTATAGAAAATACTGTCTACAGGTAATTGTTTTAAAATCTGTCAAGTGATTAATACACAAGGCTAATGTTAGAAATAAGGGGACACCAACAATCAGCCTGAATATAAAAAAAACTCTGCAGATTACTTTAAAAGTATTATATATTGGCATATACAGGATGCAGTCAGGATGCCGCCAGTTGGAATCCCGGTGCCAGAAGCCCAACACATAGCCACAACAGCGATGCCGGAATGCCGACAGCCAGCATCTCATATGCAAGTATGCCGGGGACTGTTATGGTTGGGCAGCGGGGGACGACGTGATGTTAGGTAGGCACTAAGCAGGAGGTTAGGTTTATGCACCACCGGGGAGGGTTAGGGTTAGGCTGCAGGAAGGGGGGGATTTAAGTTTAGGCTGTGGCGAGGGGTGGTTAGGTTTAAGTACCATTCCGTGAGGGTTAGTGTTAGGCTGCAGGAGGGAAGGGGGGTTAGGTTTAGGCACCACCAGTTAGGGTTAGTCTGCATTAGTGGGGGGAGGATTAGGGTTAGGCTGCAGGAAGGGGGGGGGGGGGTTAGGTTTAGGCTGTGGTGAGGGGTGGTTATGTTTAGGTACCATAGGGGAGGGTTAGTGTTAAGCTGCAGGAGGGAAGGGGGGTTAGGTTTAGGCACCACCAGCGAGGGTCAGGGTTAGGCTGCATTAGTGGGGGGAGGATTAGGGTTAGGCTGCAGGAAGGGGTGGTTAGGTTTAGGCAGCATCGGGGAGGGATAGATTTAGGGGGGAGGGGGGGGAAGTATACTTACTGAACCCCTGTCAGGATTCTCACTATCGGGATGCCGCTGTCGGTCTTCTGATCGCTGGCATCTCGAATGCCGGTCATGCACTTGTATACCAGCATATACATATATACCGATTACATTATATAAAAATGACATTAACATTTATCAGCTTTTCCTAGGATATTACTGAGTGAACTTCTTTCCAACATGACCACTAGTTACAAGGATTTCAAAAGTCACTTGAAAGCTACAAACATCATTCAGGTATTTATCAAAAACGGAACTGATATATTAAACAAGAACAAACCGCTTTTGAAACCCCAGCCACATTATACCTGAGCAGGTGAAAGAGGCTGTCACAGAATCCTGTGATTACCATTCCGTACAAAGGAATCAGCTGAGACACCTTACCCAGGGACTATTCAGGTATCCGTCTCATTACTGAACATGCTGCAATAAACTGACATTTACCCTAACGGGTGAGTTATCAGCACATAAGAAACTTATATAATCTGTGTAACAAAACCTGCGCTTTAAGACAAGTTGCTTTCATTCCTCTCACATATGAGAGATGTAGGAGAAACCAAACATGTGATGTCTGCTATTTATTCACTTCTAGGGATAGATTTTCTAACGCTTCTAAAACAGCAAAATGTTGGTGTTGTCCATGAGATTTGGTCAGTTTAAAGCACGTAACAGAGAAATGATAGCTAGAATATGACTGGTTGCTATGGGCAACACCACCACTTGTATTTTAGAAGCATTAGTAAATCTAACCCTTAGTCCAATACAGGGATTCGCAAAGTCGGTCCTCAAGGCACTGTAATACTGGGTACACACCTATAGGACAAAGCGGCCGACTGGTCTTCGCACCGTCCAAACGGCCAATTAGGTAAGTTATACACACTTACCAATCGGCTGCAGCCAGTGTATGGGCAGTCAGTGGGTTGCCTATACACACATGCAGATGCACCTATATATATCTTATACTATATTGGGCATCTGCTGTGCTGCAGGGATTGACATGATATGTCTGTAAATAACGTCATTCACAGACATATCGGATGTACACACCTGCTACCGATATATCGTTTGACGCTCAAATGAACAATATATCTTTCTAGTGTGTACAACAGTCCAGGTTTTAAGGATATCAATGCTTTTACAGAGATGGTATAATCAAAGTGACTGGTATAATCAAAGGTTCTCATTTAAGGGGTCTATTTACTAAGCATTGGATGGAGATAAAGTTGCTGGAGATAAATTACCAGCCAATCAGCTCCTAACTGTCATTTCAAACAAAGCCTGTGGCATAGCAGTTAGGAGCTGATTGGCTGGTACTTTATCTCCAGCGACTTTATCTCCATCCAAGGCTTAGTAAATAGACCCTTAAGTCACTTAAGCAGGGGCATCTTTAAATACTGTACTGTTAAGGTGCCTTGAGGACCGAGTTTGGGAACCACTGGTTTAATAGTCTTCATAGCCTAGCTCAGTGCTGTCCAACTATTTACATGCACGGTATTGGGGGCAAAATGCTATTAAAAGATGTTAGAAATTGTCAAGATAGTGAGCGAAACAATAAAATTATTGGAAGCTTGCTAGTTGGATAGCACATTCTAACCAAACCTCCCCACGTGCCTCCTTCACAGGTACTAATAGGTCATTTTAGATGCACCACCCAGACAGACATAGGGGCCTATTCATGAAGCACGTAAAAGTGTGGAGAAGTGAGCCAGTGGAGAAATTGCCCATGGCGACCAATCAGCATTGAAGTAACATTTATAATTTGCATACTATAATATGATACAGAGCAGCTGATTGATTGCCATGGGCAACTTCTCCACTGGCTCACTTCTCCACTATTTTCACTGCTTCATGAACAGACCCCATAGTATCTCACCGGAGATTGAGGCAGATGTACTAAGCCTGAAGAAGTGATACAGCAGTGATAAGTGGAAGGTGATAACGCACCAGCCAATCAGCTCCTAACTGACATTTTTTAAATCCGTAATGATTGGCTGGTGCATTATCACCATGCGCTTATCACTGCTTTATCCCTTCTCCAGGTTAATACATCTGCCCCTCTGCATTTGTTATTAGTTCCGCAGTTTGAGCCACAAGTACCTTGCCATTCAGACTCACTCCATGGATAGAGTATCACACTGACAGTTTCCATTTCTAGAATTCTAATACCCCTCCATTATTCCAACATACAGTAGCTCTACCTACCAGCCCCTATAACTAGAACAGTAATGGTGGGAAATGGGCTACAGTGATATATAATGTAAGGGGAATAGCATAATCAATGTTAGAAAGAATGCAGTAAGCCTGAGCTTAGCATTGGATAAGAAGGTCTTACCTCCTGCCCAGGGACTCTGCTGTGAATGTCCGGGCTGTTCAGTCTAGGGAGTGGTGTGTCGGATAATGGAGGCTTTGTGTCAGGACAAAAGTCACAGAAGGCTTCGTCTTGTGTTTCTGTGAAAGCAAATGTACGCTATACAGACATATCATGATGAATAGTTTATAAGTAAAGTAAGTTTCGCTGTGTAACAGTCATCCACTCTCGGTGTGCCTTATGTCTGTCCACTACAATACAACCCTATTACCTGACAGAGGTGGGGACTTCTCCAAAACGGCTGTCAGCTGCTCCCTCAGGGGATTTTTTGACTCTGATATGTAGTTTATTACAGAATTTCCATTTGGGTCCAGGAGCCGAGTGTCTCTGTAATTTAAAATTAAATTTACATAGCAAAGAACCCTTTGTGATTTTGTCTTCAAAACATTATACAGTTCACTGTATTTCATTTGGGTTTTGCTAAAGTCATGAAGAAATTATGGCTTTCCCTGCATCTGCCACACACATATTTCAATTACTATCATATATATATATATATATATATATATATATATATATATATGTATATATATATATATATATGGAAATGTGATTGAAGATTAAACCAAATTATAAAAAAAATCCAATTACAAATATGAGGTGGCCAGCTGGCTACAGGAAATTTCTCTCTTCACTCAAACACCTATGTGTAGCTGATGGGATGTACATACGGAATACATACGATTTACCGGCAGGCGCTCGCCGTGCTACGAGCCCAGTGGCTCACTTCGCAAGCCACAGGTTATATTCTCACTCGGTTGGTGGCGTGGACCCACCAACCGAGTGGGAACACCCTGCGTTTGTCGGTATTCCGGCCGGTGGCATTTCACCGGCTGTCGGGACTACAGCGTCAGTCTCCTGCATGCCGGGATCCCAACAGCCGCTATATTAACTGTATACCGTATATACTATAAACAGAGACCTAATACAAGTTTGGTCATGCAAATAATGTATACCTCTTTGTAATGTGAAGGGTTCTTATGTGATGAGCACTAGTATCCAAACATCGTTTGTGCCTGGTATATGCTGGTATATGGTATATACAGGCAAGCCAAAGTTACTTCCAGATCCCAGGTGTTAGTACATAAGGCAGTGGTTCCCAAACTATGTGCCTAGGCACCCTGGGGTGCCTCAGGACACTTGCAGGGGTGCCTTGGATTGGTGGTTCAGGACAAATTTCAATTATTTATGATCAGTGTAATAGGCGAAACCAGTACTGGTGGCTGCCAATCATACAATATGTGGACAAACAGAAGCAAATCCTGTCTCACACCACACAATTGAACCTAAGGATGACATATAAACACAATTTATTTCATTTAATATTTATTCTAAATCTCTCAATAAAAAAGTTTTGGCCTAGGGGTGTGACGTGAAAAACATTCTGATACTCTACAGCGCCGTGATTCAAAAAAGTTTGGGAACCACTGACATAATCAAAATCAATGGAGACAGTCAGTGTGGCTAATGACCGCTCAGGCATTTTTCTACTAACTTTTACGCTATGATTTATGACACACAATAGGACACCTGAAGAATCTGGTGGTAATGGCATGCTTACAAAGTTCCATCTTCTAATCAAAGCCTTTGGCCTTAAATCCTTGTGCTTATGGTCATGTCCCTCACACTGGATTCATTAGAGCTCTCTCATCTCTTCCCCAAAAAATAAAATCCATGTTGATTTTCTTTTGACCAGTGTACTTAACCCGACCTCACATGTGATTTGGCCATTCTGGAAGATTTCTCAGGGATAAATAACATTTTACACTGTAATTTGCCCTCTGGATTTTTTGGGCTTCATGTCCATGATATGATATGTTATGTAAGAGGAGTCTGGAGCTTTACCTCTAACACCTGCTATCCCAGTCTATTCCACTGGCTCACTTCTCCACTCCTTTCACTGCTTCATGAATAGACCCCTAAAACAAACTTGGGGTGAGATGTACTAAGCTTCAGAGAGTGATAAAGTGGAGAGAGAAAAATGACCAACCAATCAGCTCCCAACTGTCCGTTTTCAAACACAGCATGTAACATGGCAGTTAGGAGCTGATTGGCTGGTACTTTGTCTCTCTCTCTCTCTCTCTCTCTCTCTCTACTTTATCACTCTCTCCCTGGGTGGTTTTCAGTCTGGGGAGGGAGAAAAGCATGAGGGATGTACTTTCCAAAGACCTAATACAGCATCTTAGTTTGATTTTCTTGCTAGAAAGATAATGATTGCACTATTGAATAGGTAAATATTTTATGAATTAAATCTATATGCATTACAGTACAAGACTGAAATCCAACTATAGGACGTTCCTAGGGGATTTTCACATCTATTGATGAAGCAGTGAAAAGAGTGGAGAAGTGAGTACTTTCATGGCAACCAATCTGCAGCTATGTATAATTTTATAGAATGCAGTTGATAAATGTTACTTCAAAGTTGATTGGTTGCCATGGGCAACTTCTCCACTGGCTCACGTCACTCTTTTCACTGCTTTATAAATAGTCCCCCTTATGCATTAAACAAAGATATCATATTTTCCTATACTGTTTCTTTATAGTTCAGCAAACTTACGCATGATGTTTCAGTAGCTCTTCTAGCACAGCCAAAGGTCTGTACTCCGTCTCCATGGCCAGGCCAACAAAAAGGTCTAAATCACGTACCACCAACATCACTGGTGTTAGGCCTTGTTCATTCCTAGAGTTTACATAATGGCAACATTCTGTGGACTTCAATAAAAAAAACAAAAAAAAAACAACAACAAATAAATGGATGAACCATATTCTCCTAACTATTAATTCATCATGCAAAAATGTTTGTGTCCAGTACACTTGAAGCCTCTTTCGAATAAATTTATGGTTGTTATGTAATAGGTTCAGTGATTAAGGAACCAGCAGGATTTCAGCATGTTTGCCATTAAATTTATAGTGGCAATCAGTTAAAAGACTAATTGTGCATAACTGATTGCTGCTTTAAATTAGCAGCAAACTTGCTAAAATCCCAGCGGTTCCAGAATCTCAGAAGTTACTGTATAGCCCAGAGGTTCCCAAATGCAGTCCTCAAGGCACACTAATGGTCCAGGTTTTAAGGATATCCATGCTAGGCCAGAGGGGACTTAATTAGTACCTCAGTTAATTTGATTTAAACATATGTGCTGAGCCATGGATATATTTTGGGCCTGTTTCAGACCTGATCGCAGCAGCAAATTTGTTAGCTAATGGACAAAACCAAGGGGCTAATTCAGACCTGTTCGCTCGCTAGGTTTTTTTTGCAGTCCTGCGTTCGCATAATCGCCGCCCATAGGGGAGTGTATTTTCACTTTGCAAGTGTGCAAACGTATTGTAGCAGAGCTGTACAAACAGATTTTGTGCAGTCTCTGAGTAGCCCAGGACTTAATCAGCCGCTGTGAACACTTCAGCCTGTCCGGGGCCGGAGTTGACTTCAGGAACCCTCCCTGCAAATGTGGCATACTGGAATGTTAGGAGACAACAGATTTTGGAAAGTTCCAAAAGCCTTTTGATTCTTATCAGTGAGTGGGGGAGTTTTATGGCCCCAACACCAGTTACTTGCAGACCCTGCCACATGTAGGGGGTTAGGACAGGAAGTGCAGGGGGATTTGAGCAAAAGGAACAAAGCACAGGACAGTGCAGTGTGAGCTGAGGACTGAGGATGGAAGGCACAGGCTAAGTGTTCAGGAGAAACGCAGGCTGGGGACTGTGGAACAAGAATGGCACTCCACAGTCCCTGGCATGATGGAAAGAAGAGCAGCGTGTGGGTGTTGCTATGAAGAGAGGGAGAGCCCATATCTGCAGTGTGACAGGAGAGCCAGCAGCTTCAGCGAGAGATGGAGAGTGCAGTGTGAGAGCCACAGTATGCAGAGTACAGTGGAAGGAACCAGGAACAAAGGACCTTCAGGGGTACCCAAGAACCAGGACGGGAGGTGTGAGTCTGCGGGATAGGACGAGCTGGGTGAGTGGTAGGAACCACGTTTGGCGGAAGGCCCCCAGTAACGTGTACATGAGATCCCGTTTAGATGGAGCCCCTAGCGAATGGGGGAGAGCACACTAAAATGAATTTCAGTTTGCGAAAGCCGCACTACTGATTCCCAGAGACTGCGCTGGTATGTACTGTACTGTAATGATGTCACATCACTGTAAATGCTGTTATTGCCCGTGAAGCAAATGAAAGGAGATGTAACTTGATGTAACCCATATGAATATTGCGCTGGAGAGGAGAACAAGGAGTTAAATGTTACTGTCGTGATAACCCTGTCTGAACTGTGAATAAACTGCTTGCTTATGTGATGACATGGCCTGGTGTGCAATGCTTTTTAAAAAATAACTGATGGAGCGGCCGCTGCCCGGCTATCACACAAAGGCTTGGACACGCCTGCGTTTTTCCAAACATTCCCAGAAAACGGTCAGTTGACACCCACAAACGCCTTCTTCCTGTCAATCTCCTTGCGAAACGCCTGTGCGAACAGATCCTTCGCACAAACCCATCGCTGAGCAGCGATCCGCTTGGTACCCGTGTGACGCGCCTGCGCATTGCGGTGCATACGCATACGCAGTTTAGACCTGATCGCCCGTTGTACGAAAACAGCCTAGCAATCAGGTCTGAATTAGGCCCCATGTGTACTGCAGGGGAGGGGGGGGGGGCAAAAATAACATGTGCAGAGAGAGTTAGATTTGGGTGGGGTGTGTTCAAACTGATATCTAAATTGCAGTGTAAAAATAAAGCAGACAGTATTTACCCTGCACAGAAACAATATAACCCACACAAATTTACCTCTCTTTGCAAATGTTATATCTGCCCCCCCCCCCCCCCTGCAGTGCACATGGTTTTTCCCATTAGCTAACAAATTTGCTGCTGCGATCAGGTCTGAATTAGTCCCTCTGTTTGGGAACGTCTAATATAACCCATATATCTTAAGCTGGGTACACACCTATTCGATCTTTGATGATCAGGTTAAATGCTTCCGATCAGCCGAGCGGTGTATAGCCAGCCATGAGCCCCTGTGACCTCCTGTGAGGTTTGGGCAGCAGCAGGGGGATTAGTGGCTCCTCTATGGGGATCAGGAATTTGGCTGTGCAGAACATGAGTTGCGACCTACCAGTCCCGACCGCTGCGGAAGCGTTAAGTTGTTTATCGGCTATCACTCCAGCATCATCAATGCATACACACCTATAAAATCAACGGCCACTCACCCAATTTCGAGAGAATGGGCCGATGATTGTATAAGTGTGTACCCAGTTTAAGTCGTCAGTCTCTATATGTTTTCTAGAATCAGCCCTGTCCACTGACCAGCTGGTGCTGAATCGTCTCCAGGTCTCCTTGCCAAGCTGCCTGTGCCAGGCCTAGCTGTGGAAACTCCGTTCTGGTAACAGCAGTTAGCAGCTGTGTACGGATCACATCATTAGCAACATGTACAGCGGTTAGATTGCTAGAATTGTACAAGGTGACATCTGCTCCATGTTCCAAAAGAAGTGTGATGACCTGAGAGAAGTAAATGCAAGATTGGTAATATTATCCAAATGATATAAATATTATACACGACATATACAGGTTGAGTATCCCTTATCCAAAATGCTTGGGACCAGAAGAATTTTGGATATCGGATTTTTCCGTATTTTGGAATAAGGAGATATCATGGCAATGGGACCCAAGTCTAAGCACAGAATGCATTTATGTTTCATATACACCTTATACACACAGCCTGAAGGTAATTTTAGCTAATATTTTTAATAACTGTGTATTAACAAAGTGTGTGTACATACACACAATTCATTTGTGTTTCATATACACCTTATACACACAGCCTGAAGGTAATTTAATACAATATTTTTAGTAACTTTGTGTATTAAACGAAGTGTGTGTACATTGAGCCATCAGAAAACAATGGTTTCACTATCTCAGTCTCACTCAAAAAATTACGTATTTTGGAATAGTCCATTTTTCGGAATGTTTGGATATGGGATACTCAACCTGTACTTGCAAAACTATTTCCAGAGATACTTTACTACAAGGTAAGAATATTAATGTACTGCGAATGGTGGGCACTATACCCAGTGCTAAAAAAAACAAAAAAAAACACGTTAAATTAGTATCTGTTGCATGTGAATAAATATAAAGAAGGGCGTCAAGTTTAAAGAACAAAACAATTACTATACAGTGACAACATGCCCAGGAAATATCTTCAGTAACTGGGACTGTTCTGCGAATCAGGGACAAAAGTTAACTGTGCAATCCAGTACCAACTGCTCCATTAATATACGACAGGACTCACATAATTTTGTTGTTATGGACTAATTTACCATTAAATCATATTTTGGTTCCCTTAGACCGAGTTAGGATGTTGGGGGATTCAGATAATCGTCATTTATTGTACAATATTTTTTGTTTTGTTTTTGTTTTACCTCCAAGTTGTTTTCCCCAGCAGCCACTGTAAGAGCTGTGTCCCCAGACTCTGGATGCTGAGTGTTTATAAGTCTGGGATCAGTACTTAGATGTCCAATGAGTTCCTCCAAGTTTCCCCTCACAACAGCCTCCAGAAATAGCAAAAGTGAATTCCCATCTTGTGTGGTCTTCTCCATGACCATGACCTAGGAAATATTCAGTTTCAATTGCTGAATTTGTTTTGTACCTGATGAAGACGCCCTACCTACAGTACTTGTTTTATATCACACATTTACATATGGTTATATTAGACATTTTAAAAAGCACAAAGAAAATAACCAAACTATTCCCATGCAGGAACAGAGGCAACACTTATGTTTCATGGTGTCTTACACGGGTTCCAATGTATGGATAAACAGTGTCTAGATAGACAGTCAATAGGTTGACACCATATGGATGACAGTCAAAAGGTCAGCAGGGACAAAATGTTGACAGTCAAAAGGTCAGCATGAAAAAGGCTGACACACATATAGTCGACATATGATCTACGTGTTTTTTAGTTGTTTTTTTTTCATGTTTTTACAACTTTAGCTGCATTTACTATCCATGTAACAAACTTTTACCTTTAGTAACCTTGTGGCAAGCGAAGCAGAGCAAGCCTGAAGCGTGTCGAGCCCGCGAGTGGACACATTTTAACAAATTTGGGTAAAAAATGTTTAAAAACTCAAAATAACACCACAAAAAATAATTATTTTGTGTCTACCTTTTGACCCTGTCTACCTTTTTGACCCTGTTGACCTTTCGACCCAGTTGAACTTTCGACTGACGACCCTGATCCTGTCGACCTTTTGACTGTTGACCTTATGGTATAGACCTAATGACTGTCTATCTTTTCAATGTCTATCTTCTGTACCACCCGTCTTGCACAACAATATATTCTAAGAGGGCTGCAAAATATTTCCATCTAAATAAATAATATTTGTTTACTATAAAATAAATCCATCTAAATAAATAATATTTGTATTATACTATGATTATTATGATTATTATTATTATTACTACTACTACTACTACTACTACTACTACTACTACTACTACTACAGTATTTTCATCATCATTGCCCAAGGTTTATGAACTGCTGTACACAGGGAATACAACAAACATTAGTGTAGATTGATAAACACCATACTCCATAAAACTCCAAACACCAAACTCCATAAAAGTGGAGAAGTGAACCTGTAGAGAAGTTGCCCATGGCAACCAATCAGCTGCTCTGTACAATTGTATAGTATGCAAATTATAAATGTTACTTCAATGCTGATTGGTTGCCATGGGCAACTTCTCCACAGGCTCACTTCTCCACACTTTTCACTACTTCATGAATAGACCCCTTAGGCCCAGATTTATCAAGCCTTGGAGAGTGATATATTGCACGGTGATAATGTACCAACCAACTAGCACCATGTTACAGGCTGTGGGGTCTATTCATGAAGCAGTGAAAAGTGTGGAGAAGTGAGCCTGTGGAGAAATTGCCCATTTCTATAGTATGCAAATTATAAATGTTACTTAAATGCTGATTAGTTGCCTTGGGCAACTTCTCCACAGGCTCACTTCTCCACACTTTTCATTGCTTCACGAATAGACCCCTCTGTTCGAAAAATGACAGTTAGGAGCTGTTTGGTTGGTACTTTATCACCATGCAATGTATCACACTCCAAGGTTTGATAAATCTGGGCCTTACTGTGAACTCCAGTTGAGTTCTCAGAAGAGGGATGCAGGTGGACACTGCAGGGGAGCAGGACAGATAGCATCATTATGGCTCTGCTCACACCACATAGTGCAGGGGGAAGGCGGCTGTTACCACATATAAACATACATGCAGAGATGTATGTAATATAAGTGCTGGCTGCAGGTCCCCAGGGATCAGCAGCGCTGCACATCTCACAGCCACCGCTGCACCTGGCATGCAGCATTCGGCTTCGGTGTCCTTCAATGCCCGCCCCCCAGACTCCTGTGAAAATGCAGATGGGGAAGGTTAGGTTTAGACTACAGGGAGTGGGAGTTGGGTTTAGGTACCACCGGTTAGGGTTAGGCTGCAGGAGGTGGGGAGGGTTAGGGTTAGGCTGCTGGGGTGGGTAGGGTTAGGGTCAGGGTTAGGGTCAGGCTGCTGGAAGGGATGGTATATATAGTTACCCGATCCCTGTTGGGATTCTTATCATTGGGATGCCGGTGTTGGTCTTTTGACCGCCGGCATCCCGAACGCCATTAAAGCATATCACACTCCTTTAAAACATTTACCGATGTTTGTGACAGTACAGCTTACACCTGGCATTAGTGGCATGGTCAATCATTGTCAGCAGTGGGGTCCAAGCAAAGGCCTTTCTAGCTTCATCAAAGTCTTTAAAACTGCTGAGTAAGGCTGGCCATCGATCATTGATAGTTAGCAACCATCGATGGTTTTGCAGCAATGTTTTGTTTTTTATTCCCAATGTAGGAGCATTGAGCTTAGCTCTGACCCCAGCACCCCGCTCGGTTCAGCGCCCTCCTCTGACTGACCCAATGGTTATTCCTGCCCTGTGCAGTCCAGTAGATGGTTTCATGCCATCCATGCAAACCACCAATGGCACTATCAATGGAGACCTCATCTATGACCATCTCTATTGCTGGGTTGTGTTGAAGCACAATGGGGGTCATTCCGAGTTGATCACACGTAGCAACTTTTTGCTGCTCGTGCGATCGCTTGTGCAGCCCTGCTATGCTAAAAAAGTTTTGTGCAGAACAAGACTAGCCCTGCAGTTACTTACCCTGTGCGATGGATCCAGCGATGAAGGTCCCGGAATTGACGTCAGACAACCGCCATCCAAATGCCTGGACACGCCTGCGTTCGGATCTCCACGCCCGGAAAACAGTGAGCATCCACCCCGGAATGCCTCCCCGCTGTCAATCTACTTGCAATCGCGCTAGCGATCACTTTCTTCTCTCTTCTGGTCGTTACCCGGTGACGGCTGTCGCTGGGCAACGACATGCGTGCGCATTGCAGGGGCTGTGCATGCGCAGTTCCGACCCGTTCGCACCGCAGCGAAGAACCGCTGCATGCGAATGGGTCAGAATGACCCCCAATGTACAAGGACAGACAGCTGCAAAGTGTGTGCAATAGTCATCAATCCATCACCAGCAGCACTAGGCTGCCAGCAACACAGCAGAGGACAGGGGAGTTATTAGAATTACTGTAATTCTAAACAGATTATGCCATCTGCAATAGCTAATGGAGCCCACAATCAGGATATACCATGGACATGGACATCTTTCACAAAAGCAGGAGACACAGATAGCAAAAGTACTAAAACAGGTTAGTGGTGACTGTTACTCCTATTCACCTACTAGAAACGGGTTCCCTATGTGAGTAATTACACTATGAAGTTGCATTTATTAAGTCTATTCAGTATG
This sequence comes from Pseudophryne corroboree, assembly GCF_028390025.1. Classification (NCBI taxonomy): domain Eukaryota; kingdom Metazoa; phylum Chordata; class Amphibia; order Anura; family Myobatrachidae; genus Pseudophryne; species Pseudophryne corroboree. Next base: position 173,522,501 of record NC_086450.1, on the reverse strand, counting down.
GGGCAACTAGGCCCCAGTAACAGCTAAGGTTTACCAAAGCTGCTCTTTTTATGAACGAGGCCTGCAATCACACTACATACACCAATGTTCTTAGAAGAGTTTTTGAGAGTTTTATATATATATATATATATATATATATATATATATATATATATATACTGTATATTCACTTGTATATTATAGTTATGTGGGTTCTATTTAAGACTCTTCATATTTTTTCTTTATCTCTTTAGTTCTTACAGTAGTAAACATGTAGAGAACTTATTTAATTGTAGGCAAAACATTCCAGAAAACCATCGAGGATACAAGGTACAGAGAACAAAATATATATTACTGGTTTTGGAATCAAATTAACGAGAACATCCAAACCAAACCAACTATATATATAGTTAAATAGGATTCCCTCTCTCCTCTCACCCCGTCCCTTCCGTTTATCTGTGCTGGGATGGAAGTGGAGCAGGGAGCAGGCTGTAGTGCAGTTTTAAAGCTGGCACCGGCCTCCAGTCAATCCCGGCTCAATGAATGGCTGCCAATCAAAAGAAGGGGCCGCTGTTTTAATCTGGTACCAATTCAAAAACCAAATTCAAACCAGATTCAAAAAACCCGCCCCACCTTTTCATTGGCAGACGGTCTGGGAGCTGGCCCAGGATTGGCTGGCGGAGGGTGCCAACTTTAAACTGCACTGAAGCCGAAACCCGATGCTCCTGACTCCATCCCAGTGTCACCATTGATCAAGATGTGTCCCCAGAGGAACACATCTCCACACAATGCTGCTGCTATTCCAGCTACGGGATCCCTTCGCTGATACATTCTCTACTGCGGCAAAATCAGGTTTCAAATAATGTATGTGAGAAGACATATCAGGTGCCGCGTCTACATGAAATACCATAACAGAATTCTACTAGGAGAAACTCACAGTATTCCAGGCAAGCGTTGGTTGTATTGGGTAAACCAGGGCTCCTATATCTCATGGTACTGTAATACTGAGGAGGCCAGTAATGGATATACTATACTATATTAACAAGCACGGGAAGAGAAGGTGTGGCAGACTGCTTCCAATTCATAGCTATTAGGAGCTTAGCCACGTTACATACGTGTCCAAAAAGTTAATTGTGTGACTTGGACCCCACGCAAAACCCTTCTTATTTTTTATCTGTAAACTAACATCTCTTATTGACTTTGGGCCTGAGTCAGAGATGTACATTAATGCATTCGCAGCTGCGATCTGATACACGCAGCTGCAATCCCATAGACGCCAACAGACGGCACTGCAAATCCAAGCAACTGCATACAAATACACTGTGGTGGTCACAGATCCTTCGATAATCAACTCCCTGTTGCCATGTAGAATGCCTGCGAGAATTGAGATGCTGGCGCCAAGTTTTGTGTGTATGGGATCGCAGTTTTAGTAAGAGACATGCCCCAAAAACAGTTGCAACTCATCTGCTATTTCGCTGCCACTCCCCGTTACCTCCCCCAAACAGTCCCTGACTGTCAATCACTTTACGAATAAATCCTTACAGCAAGCAAAGTGCAGTTGAGCGATAACTGCTCACTCCGTTAATATCGGCAATGTGTTCATCTCTGAATGAGGCCCTTTATTAGCAGAGATAAGAGAGTAGTTCTGGGGAAATGTATCATTCTTTAGGGGTAGCTTTAACATACAGGTTTTCAAAAGCAACGATGATCTGCAGCTTTGACCGATGGATTTGAAACGGCAATAATAATTACTGTTAAATCAGCGTGGGTAACATTAATTACTATTGCCATTGGAAAACCATCGGTCCAAATCAACAATCATTGGTGGCTTTGAAAAACCACAACCATTTATTGTACACGCCGCTGATTACACTGCCAGGTTTTATACCGGATGCAAGGGCATAGCTACCATAGGTGCAGGGAGTGCAGCTTCTATGGGGCCCAGAGCTGAGAGGCCTTCCCTGCCGCAGTTATATGTGGCACATACATTTTTCCACCATTGGTAGATACATAGGGGCCTTTACAAACTCTTCCCTTGAGGCCTACTTTATATAGTTGTGTCCCTGGACCTGCTCATTGTAATGTGGTATAAAATGAACTGGGGGCATTATAATGTTACATAAAATTAACTAGGGCAATGTAATGTGGCATAATATGAACTGGGGACACTGTATGTTATAATGTGAATTGGGGGCACTTTGTTGCATAATATGTACTGCCAGCCCTACAATGTGACATTATGTGAACTAGGGCACTACTATGGTTCAGAAAATAAACTAGGGCACTATTTTTTTTTGGGGGGGAATTAACAACTGTTGCAGAGTGGTGTCTCTCTAGAAGTACTGGGACAGGGGCCCTTTCAATATATTGCTATGGGGCCCACAAAGAACTGGCGAAGCCCCTGACCAGATGTATTCTTGTGCATGCCCTACCATGCAGGTTCTGTGTTTAGAGTTTAGTAAATAAAGTTGTCAGAGTTGCAATTATTATAGCTAACTCTGACCCCAAAACCTTGCCGGCTATATTAAAAAGAGCAGAGCCATAAAATAATACCAGAGTGTACTATATGCTTAATCCTAACAAATGTATTTGGAAAACAAATAGATTTTCTTTGAAATGACAGAAGAAAAGCGGCTGCCAATTTCCCAAGCACATGCCCATCCCGATTTCGAAGGGAATGCCTGCTAAATTCATGTAGAGCCAGGTTCCTGAGTGCACACACAGTGTATGGCAGTGATAAACCAAGGATAAATGCAAGGTAATAAATCCACCAGCCAATCAGCTCCAATATGTAAATTAACAGTTAGGAGCTGATTGGCTGGTGCATTTATCACCTTGCATTTATCCCTGGTTTATCACTTCCTTATGCCTTCTCCAGGTTAATACATCTGCCCATGTGTGCCTAGGCACCCTGGGGTACCTCGGGACACATGCAGGGGTGCCTTGGATTGGTGGTCCAGGATAAATGTAAAATTTTTAGGGTCAATATAAAAGGCAAAACTAGTGCTTGTGGCTGCCAATCATAAAATATGTGTACAAACAGAAACAAATCTTGGGGTAGATGTATTAAGCCTGGAGAAGGGATAAAGAAGTGATAAGTGCAAGGTGATAATGCAGCAGCCAGTCAGCTCCTAACTGTCATGTTTCAAATCTGTAATGACTGGCTGGTGCGTTACCACCTTGCACTTATCACTGGTTTATCACTTTTTTATCCCTTCTCCAGGTTAATACATCTGCCCCATTGTCCCTCACCACACAATTGAACCTAAGGATAACATATATACACTAAAGGCCCATATAGACGGGCCGATGTGGGAGAGATGTGTGCTGAGCGAACTGCTCAGCACACATCTCTCCCGCCGCTCAGCACAGCGCGATGTGTGCTGAGCGTGCGGGGAAAGACGGGGGGCCGCTCATTTCACCCAGCGGGTAAAGCGAGCGACCTGCTAGATTGGCCTGCATGCAGGCCAATCTAGCACCAGCGATAGCGATGCGCGGGGCTGCGCATCGCTATCGCTGTAGGGGGTACACACGGAGCGATAATGCTTAAATTCTAAGCAATCTAGTCAGATTGCTTAGAATATCGCTCCGTGAGTACCCCCCTTACATTTAATATTTCTTTCTAAATTTCTTAATGGGAAACTTTTGACCTCGGGGTGCCATGAACAAAATTCTGAAACTCTGGGGCGCTGGCACTCAAATAAGCTTGGGAACCATTGGTGTATGGGAAGCCAACGGGGCACAGTATCTCTTCTACCCCTGCCCTCCTTTCTATAATATGCGATACTGCAATTGCAGTAATATACCTCACTCACATTTACATGCCCACAGACCAATATTTGACAGCCTTCCTATCTTAACATTGTCATATAGACACGTAGAAATCGCAATTGGCTGTCAACCCATGGCTAAATTAGCTTTGTCCAGCACTTTACAAGACACAACAGATGCAACACATGATACATGATACACATGATACAAGCAGAGGGTTAAGTAACACCAATTACCTGTCTGGGATTAGGTAATAGCAGCCAGCGATTACACCTCGCTGCCTGGTGACAGGTACATGCAGGAGCTGATAGATTCAGCAACCATGCCAGTCATCTGTGTCTGTCCTCTGTCTCTGTTTCTGGTCTCTGCAGTCCCAGCAGTACTGATGGAAGCAACTTTCTTCAGTCTGATGAATGTCTCCTAAAGGCGGCTCTCCGGGCTCTGGCAAGGAATCTTTTAGTTTACATATTGCTGCTAAGGCAACCAGGAGTCAGCTGAGTGCTTAGGACTGTCCCCAGGAGAGGGGAGGGGTAAACAGGGGATTCGCCTCAATTCATGGATCCTAAATGGTGCTATTAACAGTCAGACTACTGTAAATATATGATAAACAAACAGTGACTCCAATAAAACAAATAAATCATTTAAAGCAAAACCTTGGTAACCAATGGCTCTCCAGCTATTGTAGAACGACAAATACCAGTGATCTATACTACCCAAAGCTATGATCCTCTATGGAAACGTATCACGGCTCCCTGGGACTTGTAGTTCCACAAAGCTGGAGAGTCAATTGTTAACATTTTGTCTCCATAAGTAAGCACAAACCTGCAGGTTGTTGCTTGTTGTGCCACAGAACAAATTATTTTGCTTGACATACTGTAGTCATTTTCAAACACAGAAATGCTCCCAATTTTTCTTAAATGATTTATTTTTTAACTTTAAAATCTTTTTTTCTGTGTTACTAAACGGGTTTTTTTGGCACGATCTCAAGCTGTAAATCTACAGTATTTGGTGATTAAAATGTACATTTCTTTGATCATTTCAATTATCCCTTTCATATTTAGCAAACTTTTGTCTTTTTAGTAAAGCAGATGTTATTTACTAAGACCCCTTTCACATAAACCTCCTAATGATAGTGTGTGGACCCTTATTCAAAAGTAAAGCATTCAATACCTTTAATACCAAGAAATAATGACACGGAAACTTGAATTTGGCAGAAAATGTTAGCTATTTATTGTACCCTAACCATTAGACCTGTAAAGTAAAATTTTAGTTAACATGCCGATTCAGCCGGCATATGGTGGCAGAAAAAAGAACGGCTATATTCAACTGGCAATAACCTCAAAAACGTAAAACCCAAACGATCCTAATTTACCACAAAACATACATAGGTAATAGGTGCCCGACTCAGACCTCCACGCTGACTGCCCACCCGGATGGGTGATGACGCTGCCCCCTGATGGGTGATCTAGCGGCCTTAAAAGTCAATGGAGGTGAGTGCACCTAAACCACACCAATACTGCAAACAACTGCAACTAACCAGTCAAATTACAAACTGCCGTTCTTTTCCGCCGACAAATAGCCAACGATAACACACGCTAACAATTCCGAGCCAAGGCACTCCGTGCCAAACCCTCTACCAAATGGGGTGGGAGGGCGGGAAGGAAAACCAGCAGCAAGAGAGAACAAGCTAGGCTATACATCCCCATATATACTGATCCCTCCCCTCTCTATCATTGGCTATACTTTATATACTGATCCCTCCCCTCTCTATCATTGGCTATACTTTTCAACACAGTTAGGTCCACCCCTCACAGGTTTAACTCTCTCCATTCCTATGCTGTCATTTCGTTCTCCTAAACCTCCTAATGATAGTGTGTGGACCCTTATTCAAAAGTAAAGCATTCAATACCTTTAATACAAAGAAATAATGACACGGAGACTTGAATTTGGCAGAAAATTGTTAGCTATTTATTGTACCCTAACCATTAGACCTGTAAAGTAAAATTTTAGTTAACATGCCGATTCAGCCGGCATATGGTGGCAGAAAAAAGAACGGCTATATTCAACTGGCAATAACCTCAAAAACGTAAAACCCAAACGATCCTAATTTACCACAAAACATACATAGGTAATAGGTGCCCGACTCAGACCTCCACTCTGACTGCCCACCCGGATGGGTGATGACACTGCCCCCTGATGGGTGATCTAGCGGCCTTAAAAGTCAATGGAGGTGAGTGCACCTAAACCACACCAATACTGCAAACAACTGCAACTAACCAGTCAAATTACAAACTGCCGTTCTTTTCCGCCAACAGCGAAAGACTTTTCCCCAGAGTCTTCGCACCGCCACCATACCCTCAACCTAACTCCTGCAACACCAGAAACAGATCCTCCAGGAAAAACAGCATCCCCTCCTTGGACAAATGCACACCATCAGGCCGAAAAAGGTGACTGTCACGAAACCGAATCCTAGGGTAACGAACCACTTTCCCTCCGTGGGCCAACACCCACTTCGCCACCGCCGCATTCACCTTTTGCCTGGCCTCATCAATCGGGCGACCGTCCGCCACTCCTTGCCATCGCAACCTTGGCACCATCATAGAGAACACCAAGACACAATTGGGCCACGCTGCGGCCACACTGGCCAGATCCTCCATCATGGCCCACCGCAGCTCCATCATGGCCCACCCCAGATCGTTGCCCCCTAAATGGACAACCAGCACCCTAGGGACTCCATGCTCGCTGACCTGACTGACCAATCTACTCTTCAGATCTTTCCACATCATCCCCCGCCAACCAAGCCAACGAACACCATGAGTCCTAGGAAACATCCGTGCCCCCTCCGAGGCCAAAAACCTGGCTGCCCAGTAATCATAAGAGTGGCCAACTACCCAGATTGACAAATCGTCTTCAACCCAACCTGAAGGGAAGGAAAGGATTAAAAATCGGTTAATAAGTATCCTAACAGGAGTATATTAAACGCATTAACCTGAAGGATCTGCCAAAAGAAAAAAGGGTTTTTTGTGCCTTGCAGAAGTCACGGCCTAGCCGATCTAAACAAGCTTCCAGCCATTCGAAGCAACATAAACACACAACGGGAAAATTCAAAATAAAATAAGGAAAATAAAAACGGGGGGGGGGGGGGGGGGGGTTATAAAATGGGAAAAACATGTAAGAACTCAGCTGGAGGTGAAATCGTAAAAACCTGCTGAGGGACTTTGATTTGACTTGATCAGCCGAATTGTAGATTAGAATTCAGTCCGTCAAGTCAGGCAAAAAATCGCAAAAGAACTCCAGACCCCCGCTACCAGCAGCGGCGAGTAGCTAATCCCTGAGTAGGAAGAACAGGGGAGACAAACAGACACCACTGCACAAGGATGTACTTAACCTTACAACATGAACTTATACAACGACTAATAAACTGAACTGTTAGTCAACAAAGTACTCATGGAACAGGGCTGTCAAAGTCAGAAAAATATCTCTATGCACACTGCCATATTTGCACCTCACACAGGTCTGCGCTGCGCATGCGTGCGCTCTCCCGTGCGTGCGCATACTCGCTGTTGCGGGCACCCGCGGGGGTGCGGTATGTGCATTTACGGTAGAGTTCATGTGTTCGTAGCGTGCGACTCTGTCGTTACATATTTCCACTATATAATGTATTTTGTAGATCATGGTCCCTTTGATAGAGTCTGAAAGTTTGGTTAATGTAGAATGTTCATGAACAGAGAAATCCCTCTTTGTTTGATACGAAGGGTCAGACAGGAGTAATACAGTGGTGTTTAGTACCCATCGGAAGAGTATTTAATTAGTAATATTCCGGTGTTGGTTTGAAGCGGATTAATCGCTCGTGCGAATAGTTATGGACATAAGAAGTTTATGAACATTTACTGTATTTGCACTTACTTATCCATGCGGCGGGAAACCCAGTTTCCCTCCCACCTGAGCTGTTGGAAATAGTCACAGCCCACCTGTATGAATCAACCTATGACCTTTTGTTATAATGCGAGGAGGAATTCCTGTGTCCAATGAACAATGAGATTGTAGGGACCATTGAATTGTATTGTGTGTGGGGCATAAATAGACAAGCCGATCACATCCAGCTCTCACTCTTCAACGGTTATCATTGCTGAAAATCGGGAGCTGGATGTCCAGAGGCGCATGCGATCGTTTCCTTTGTGCGTAAGTTTTCTCCGCAATCATATTGTCTTTCTTGATGTTATGGGCCATATCTCTCTCTCTCTCTCTCTTCTTCTCTTTCTCTCGTACTCTCTTAAACGTAATAGTATTGTATTTCCTGTGTAGTTATCTGGTTAGGTAGTCTATGTTATATTGTAGTGTATGACTTGTATTGTATTAATTCTTTTGCAAGTATAACATCCATAATATATATATTAGGCGTTGGACCCTAAGCACGGTATCTGTGTATTTCTTATAGTGTTAAGTATTCACAGAGCGTCGGTGACGCTCAAACAGCTTTTAAGTTAATAAGGTTACACTGTGTTGCATCTACACCCTATCTCTACACTAAGGTTTTACAGCATATTACATTGTTTTTGGTTTAGATTTAAAGGTTTAACATTGTGAGCGTCAGCGCCGCTGGTGATCTCCTCGTGGTCCCGAGCGTCCGCTACGCTATAGCGAATCATTACGTTAGCCGGCAGCCAATAGCGTGCCTGCCTGTGATCTCTCGGCCGTGAGCGAACGTGACGCTTGAGCGTCTCGACCACGGCTAAGCGATCGTTACGCAACGAGCGTACCCTTACGGTACTCCATACGTAAATAGCGTACAGTGTTCTTAGACTTCATAAAGGGTTTTATATAAGATAAATATTTAGCTTCATCAATTGGCGGCTCGTCCTGTCCTTCACATATCTCTGCTAGGTAATTTCAGCAGACATTATCCATCAGCAAAGGGCGGGAGATCATATTCTTCGCAGTGCTGACGGGATAAGCGTCTGCTTCGCTTAGTAAAGGGTGCTGAAGGAATCCGGAACCGGAGGTAAGAACAACACGCTAGTGTCTTTTAAAACTGTTTATTTCTGTCTTGCGTACACACGCACATATCTGCATTTCTTTTTCATTCGTGTATTTTCATATATCACTCTCCTGTTTGCCATTTTATAATTGATAAAACGTGCTAAGAGAGATTTGTCGCTATTTCATAGTTAAAGTGTAAAACCCACATGCAACTCTACCTAAGGTAAAAGGAGAGATTGGTGTGTTGCACGGTAGACGATCGAGGATCATCTACATTGATAAAAGTGTTAGTTGTGTTGCGGTGGACATTGGTTTTGTGTACACGTGTCTCTAACAAAGGGCTGAGACTCGCGTACGCCAAGGCCGACGCACGCAGCGTAAATTACGCAACGGAGCGTCTGGGTACGCCCACGTAACTCAAGTCACACGACAGTTGATTTTTAAGTAGCGCAACAGGCGATAAGTAGCGCAACAGGCGATAAGTAGCGCATCAGGCGATAAATAGCGCAAATCTATTTTAAATCCGAAATTTAGATTAACAGATCCTTCTCCAAATTCACAACACATCTGGTCTAAAGAAAATTTCTGCGCAGAAATAGAAATAGAAGCAAAAGTGTACGTGTGGTGAGTGAGTGTTTTGTATATATAAGTTTATACAATTTTACAGGTTGAACCACAAGAAGTCGAGTTCTCGCAGTGGTACATACATGTAAGTGACGTGCATGGTGGCTAGGGAGGCATCTCTGGTTAAACATAAAATTTGAGCAGTAGAGAATAGTAGACCAGGAGGTCATACTACAGACCGGGAGGTCCAGGTACAGCAGACTAAGAAGTCTGCCATAAAAGAGAAAAGGGCACAACCCAGGGGGTTGGTGCAAAACCCATATAGGCCAATAAAGCTCTGGCTGAAGGAATTCGCAGCCGAAATTTTCGATTCCACTGGTCGCTCAGCACATAAGATTAGTTGCTTATGTGCTGAACGATTGTACCGCACGTAATTGTGTACATTAGTTAATCTGACCAGTACCATTTGTGTACGATCCCGGTCATAAAACTATTTGTACACTCTGATGTGATTTGTGTAATTTTTTATTTTCTGAAGGGAAGTTCGCTGGTCACTCAGGAATTGTCCAACAACCAATAGTTACTGGAAAGAGTAAGTGTTCTGCGGATATCCCTCGCATGTTCCAGTAAATAGAGGTTCATAGGGGCCCTGGGTCGAGTACGCCAGCACTAAGGCAGTGTGTGGGTCGTATTGGTCGGCGTGGGCGAGTGAGTGGGGTACTCGGTAAACCGCCACCGTCAGCCTATCGTGAACATTTTGGTTTTTGTAAGGGTTCGCTGAAGACCCTGAAATAAGGTCAGAGGTGGTGAAAGCAACGCCTGCAAGTTATGGGGGCCAATTGTTCAGGAAGGGGGCGATCAACCTCGGTTCGGGTTGATTCAGTAAACCGACCAGTCGGGTCGGCAAGGTACGTAATGTGTGAAAAATATGGCTCACATACAGAGGTTTTATGTGATGAATGGGAGAGAATGACAGTGCATGACGGGGAGAAATTCCCAAGAGTAGGTAGCTTTAGATCAGAAGTGTTGCAAAATTTAAGGAGGAGGATATGTCTCATTAAATCAACAAAGAGACGAATCCAACATTATGATTATTTGCAGTTATGGCAACAGGAGGGTGAAATACAGAGAGGATTGGCTCTGGCGGCGGGATCTAATCCTATCAAGAAATTGATAGCGACAGCCCCGCCGCCACCATACATATCGGGAGAGAAATTGGTTGCGGAGAATGACGCATTAGGGTGTAACAAACAAACACTTAGCAACTGTGTAAATGTTAATAAGTTAACTAATGCAAGTATTAACCCGTGCAAGTTGTACCCTGTTTTGAACTTTCCCCAGGAGTGTGATCAAGAGGACGAATCGGCAACAATATCGGCGCTCTCTCTAGCAGCCACCATAGCAGAGACAACAGTAGGCACGGCTCCACCCACGAGATTAGTAACAAAAGCCCCTAGCGGAGGGATAGGTGAGGTCGTATCTACAGGTAAGTACGGCACCATACACTACGCTGAAACCATTTCACCACAGGCTGTAGAACCTACACAGAGTGATGTTAGTAGACTTAATCCTGTTAGGGTAATAGCAGTGCCAAATGGGAAAACTGACACAACAGGAATCACTCCTGTTAGGAACATTGCCATGTACAGCCCATTTTCCCGAATGGAACTAAGAACCATAGTGTCTGAGTTCCCTGACCCTAGGAAAGACTTAGTTGCCAGCCAGAAATACATCAGAGACCTAGGGAACACTTTAGAGCCCAATAACAAAGACTGGCAGGTATTGCTGAGGGCATGTTTACCCTCAAATGTCGACACAACTCAATTTTTGGCTGACTGTGGATTAGATCAGGATGTACCTCTTACAGATGTGTACAACAAAGACAACGTAAAAAGAATAAGTTTACAGTTAAAGGAGTATTTCCCAGCAGTAGTTAAGTGGAACAAGATTTTCTCCATTAGACAGAAAGAGTCAGAAACTGCTGCAGAATATTTTCACAGGGCATTACTAGAAATGGCAAAGTACACAGGTATAGAAGACATTAAAACAAACATAAACCATCGAGAAGTAGCAGTATCTGTACTAATGGATGGGTTAAAAGAGACATTAAAGACAAGAGTACAGACCACGCAACCATGTTGGCGAGGTCTGTCGGTGGCTACTTTGAGAGAGGCTGCTATTGATCACGACCGGAATATTACCCGACACAGGGAGTCACAAGGTGATAAGTTAATGGCCGTAAGTATACAGGCCCTGACCACAAGGCAGCCTTTGTATAAATCACCAAACCCTGTGGGTAAGTCAAATGTGGTAACTTGTTTTTCATGTCATAGACAGGGACACATGGCACGAGACTGTAGAGTGAAAAATTCACAAAACTCATATCAACCCCCTAGACAACGACACGACACACGACATTGGGAGCAGGGTCCGCTGAGACGGAGTTATGAGCCACATACAGGGGAAACAAAAAGATACCCCCCGAACAGAGACTGGCAAGCCACTGGTAGTTCCCATTTAACCCCTTCACAAGTAGTTGCTGCCAGCGGGATTCAGGGAGGTCACCATACCCAATAGGGGTGTGGCCATACCTGTAATCTGCAGCCAGTAAAATTGATTGCAAGTCTTGGGAGTGAACCAGAAATTGCAATCAATGTAGCTGGTAAATCATTAAACTTTCTTGTAGATGCAGGGGCGGCCAAATCAGTGATAAATTCGACAGTGGGCATGAGAACCACTGGTAAGACAATTCCAGCCATAGGGGTAACGGGAGTAGTCCAGCACTACCCTGTTAGCAAACCAGCCGAGATTACAGTAGGGCCGTTACATACCAAGCATTCCTTTTTGCTAGCTGCATCGGCACCGACTAATCTCCTGGGAAGAGACTTATTGTGCAAAATGGGGTGCGTCATTTATTGTACTCCTGAAGGTGTATTCTTGGACATACCTGAGAATCACGCTCAGGAAGTGCGAGACATGTTAGACTCCCCGTCAAAATTAATGTCACATACCATTATGACAAATAGGACTCCATCCCAAGTAGAAGAAATGACATCCCAGATACCAGAGTCACTTTGGACTAAAGATGGACAGGACACTGGATTAATGGCAAACGTAGCTCCGGTAGTTGTACAAGTAAAAAATGGTAGGATAGCTCCAAAAATCCCACAGTACCCTCTGAAGCCAGAGGTGGAGTTAGGAGTTTATCCCGTAATAGAGCGCTTGCTACAACAGGGCATTCTGGTAAGAACGTCCAGCACTGCCAATAGTCCCATCTTCCCTGTTAAAAAGAGTGGGGGGGAGGGGTTACCGGCTAGTGCAGGATCTAAGGGGGATTAACAAAATAGTTGAGAGTCAGTTCCCCGTAGTGCCAAATCCAGCTGTCATCCTTATGCAAATCCCTCCCACTGCGAAATTTTTCACTGTTATTGACCTCTGCTCCGCTTTCTTTTCAGTACCTCTGCACCCTGACAGCCAATATTTGTTTGCATTCACATACAGAGGAGTCCAATACACATGGACTCGATTACCACAAGGTTTCATAGACAGTCCAAGTATCTTTTCCCAGGCTTTGCATGATTGTTTACAGTCTTTCCAACCAGAGAGTGGATCAGTATTAATACAGTACGTGGATGATCTACTACTGTGCTCTGATTCATTGGAAGCATCCCTGAAGGATACGAAACAGCTCCTGTTTCATCTTTCAGACACAGGACACAAGGTTTCCAAAGACAAGTTGCAATTATGCCAAGCTAAGGTAAAATATTTGGGACACTGTCTAACACAAGGACTGAGACACCTGACCGCTGATAGAATTCAAGCAATTAGAGACATGACTCTGCCACAAACCCAGCAACAGATCAGAACATTTTTAGGAATGTGTGGGTATTGCCGTAACTGGATCCCAGGGTTTTCCATTCTAGCGTTACCTTTGCAGGAGATGGTCTCCTCAAACAAACCTGAGCGGATTTCGCATACAGACGAGTCCGAGATGGCATTTGAGAGACTTAAACAGTGCCTAACGCAGGCACCAGCATTAGGTATGCCTGACTATGGGAAACCCTTTGAGCTGTACGGAACAGAAAGTGCTGGTTGCGCGGCAGGCGTCTTAACCCAAAAGCACGGTGATGCCAGCAGGCCGGTAGCATACTACAGCGCTCAGCTAGACACGGTAGCGCGATCCCTTCCCACATGCTTGCGAAGCGTTGCTGCGATAGCATTGCTAGTAACGAAAAGCGAAGATGTAGTGCTAGGTCACAACCTCACAATTCATACACCTCATGCAGTGTCAGCCTTGCTAAATTCTGCCCAAACCAGGCACGTCTCATCAGCGCGGTTTACAAAATGGGAATTGGCACTAATGGCCCCCGTAAACATCACCATAAGGAGATGCAGTGCATTAAATCCTGCAATATATCTCCCAGGTGTGCCTGGACAGGCACAAAGGGTGGAGGATGAGAGTGGTGGGGAAGGAGGATTTAACACAAAGGAAGACACACATGATTGTATGGAATATTTGACCCAAAATTTTACCGCAAGGCCTGACATCAGTGACAATCCACTGGAAGATGTAGATCTAACTTTCTACACGGATGGTAGTTGTCACAGACAGTCAGACTCGGGAGACTTGTGTACTGGATACGCAGTCGTAGATGACCAAGGCACCATAGAAGCGGAACCGCTAGGCCCACCTCACTCAGCCCAGGTTGCTGAACTGGTCGCCCTAACCAGAGCATGTGAATTGGCTAAGGGCAAATCAGCCAATATCTACACCGACTCTAGATACGCATTCGGGGTAGTCCATGATTTCGGAGCCCTATGGCGCCTCAGAAATTTCATGACGGCAGCTGGTACACCGATAGCGCATGCAGCCCACATCAAAAGGCTTCTAACAGCGATACAGGAACCCGACAGAGTGGCTGTTATCAAGTGTAAAGCACACACATATAGCCAGGACCCAGTATCACTTGGTAACAGCCGAGCAGACGAAGCAGCTAAGTTAGCAGCTGGTACCCCCAGACAGACAGACAGACACCACACAACTGATGGTATTTAATACCATCAACACACAGAAGTTGTGTGAGATGCAAAATTTGTGTTCCACACAGGAAAAGGCAGTCTGGAAGGCAAAGGGATATGGCCAGGAGTCCTCAGGACTCTGGACGGATGGACAAGGTAAACCGGTGGCCCCCAGAGCATATCTCCCATGTTTAGCTGAGGCAGCTCACGGGCTGACTCATCTGGGCAAGGAGGGAATGTGCAAGTTGGTAAGAGCATATTGGTGCGCCCCAGGATTTTCATCTCATGCAGGTAAGAGAGCAATGTCATGCCTTACCTGTTTGAGAAAGAACATCGGAAAAGCAATACCAACAGAGCCATCTCATATCCCACCTGCAGGCGGCCCTTTCCAGGTAATACAGATTGACTTCATTCAATTACCCCCTTGTCGAAATTTGAAATATGTACTTGTTTGTATAGATGTTTTCTCAAATTGGGTCGAAGCATTTCCTGCGGCCACAAATACCGCTATGTTTACTGCTAAGAAAATTGTGCAGGAATTTGTATGTAGATATGGTATCCCTAGAATAATTGAAAGTGATAGGGGTACCCATTTTACAGGTGATGTCTTTCAAGGAATGTGTAAGTTGATGGGAATTGATAGCAAGCTGCACACTCCATACCATCCACAGGCGAGTGCGAAGGTAGAAAGAGTGAACAGCACTATTAAAAATAAACTGAGCAAAGTTATGGCAGAGACAGGATTGACATGGCCAGAAGCTCTACCCATTGTACTGTACAGCATCAGAACCACTCCCAGGTCCCCTCTTAATCTGTCCCCTTTTGAAATCTTGTTTGGTCGACAACCGCATGTTATGATTAACCCTCAGGATGATTTGAAGTGTAACAATGAAGTGACTGTAAAGTACCTGGTTAATATGAGTAAACAGCTAAGGAATCAAAATGATAAATTGAAGTTAGTGATTCCTGATTTACCAGATAGTAATTGTCATGACATTGAACCTGGGGATTATGTAATGATACGGAATTTTCTACGCTCAGGTTGCCTTATTGACAGATGGGAAGGACCATACCAAGTCTTATTGACTAGCACTACAGCATTGAAAGTTGCCGAGAGAGAGACTTGGGTTCATTCGTCCCATTGTAAGAAGGTTGCTGATCCAGAGAGGTCCCGTGATAAGGAACAGACGGTAGAGGAAGTTGTATCACTGGAGTGTCTGTTCCAGGAGGACTGAGGCGGCACCTGAGCATTAAGAATCACAAGATCAAAACCAGTTGTCGATTCCCTGTTCCCTTTTATTGTTTTTCCCCACTTCCCATTCCCCCTCCCTCAAATTATTTTTCCCCCTTCTCATTCTTCTTCGTTTCCTCCTATAAGATGGACTTGCCCCAAGAGACTGTGATCCGGATTTTCCTGTTGACCATGATGTTGACCAGAGCAGTCTGTTCCGGCGAGAGTACCATGGAGGTCGAGAGAGGTTCTGGAATGGGTTCTGATGACAGAGATGGAGGCGTAGTTTCCCAAGAACAACATAATCAACAAGCAAAGGCGAGTATCAGAAAACGATCCGATAGCATTGACCATAGAAGGAATTGTGAAGGATTGTTAGCTGAAGAAAACTGTATCTGTAGGCTCTGTGACAACGTAGTTGAGGATGGGTGCATTAAGAAATGCCAATCCAGTTTTAATATCCACATGGACCGGCATCCCTTGAGTGACTATCACTCTTTAGTGGGTAGTGTGTTAAATCAAACAGATTGTTGGGTATGCTCTCAAGTACCTCAAGGTCATAGCAAATCAGGACTAGTACCATTTCCTTTAACGATAGGGGAGGTACTTGAGCTAAGTGGTGGGAGGCCGGTGGACAGGAGGTTTAATATCTCCAGTCCTCCTAGTTTGAAGCTCCACCAATATCATGTGGATAGATCCCTCATATGTTTTAACATTTCCAATCCCCGAAAGCCGGGAAATTGGGAAGTGTCATGGAGTAACCAAACCATGACCTTTTCATATAGAGCAGATAGAATGCCGACAGATACAGAACTTATACGCCACATAGCCAGTAGAGGAAAATCTTTCCGATATAGGTATACCCTAGGAAATAGGATTACGAGAGTTGGAGAGGTATCACCAGGATACTGTGCACATATCGTACAAGCTGATACGTGTACTAGACAGATGGGAGAATTAGGGTTAGGAGATTTCACATGGAAGATGTGTAATATGGTTATGTCCTACTCCGTCCCATATGTTCTCCCCGATGATGCATATTTCATATGCGGGAGGAAGGCATATAAGTGGCTTGCCCCAAACTCTGAAGGATTGTGTTATATTGGAAAAGTACTGCCTGAAGTAATGACTGTATCACATGCCAAAATGAAGGATATACACCGTGTTGCCCAAGCTCCTTATACTCACACCCATTACGAGCACGTAGTTAAACGGCACCTGATAGAAAGAACAGAGCATCCGGCCTCTGACATGATCCATGAATCCACCGGGATTCAGGTTCTAATCGCGTTAGATTTCACTCGCACCGCCAGAGGAGTGTTGAATTATAAATACATATCTGCGCCCGCAAATTTGTTAGACAATATCACAGAAATGTATGATGACACGTTTAGGTATACTGGAAGAGAACTTCAAGCTTATAAAACAGAACTGGTTCAGCATAGAATGATTCTCAATTATCTCACGGCAGTAACAGGTGGATATTGTGTCACACTGGCAACGCAGTACGGCGTAAAATGTTGCACATATATTACAAATAGTACCGAGGACCCGGTCGAGGTCATAGACCAAAAGATGGACGATATTCTCCAACTGAAGTGGGAATTTCGCAGGAGACACAATCTCACCCTTGCTGCTGTGAGTAATGAGCTGACTGGTTGGGTGTCATGGTTGAACCCGCGAAATTGGTTCTCTGGTTTAGGAGAACGGGCTCAAGGAGTCATAATGGATGTAGGGAAGTTTCTCCTATGTATCTTAGGTGTTATCATAACGATTGGCTTGATATTTAGATGCGGTCAGGCTTTAATGAAGTGCAAACGAAGGACCAGGGTGATGAGTTTAAGGAGTGAGGAAATTGTAATTCCAATGGATTTGATTTATGACCCAAATGTAGAAACAATGATGTGATGAAAATGCGATTTCTACGGTCCGTTTCTTTCACCTGTTTTTCCGTTTTCTCCAAGGTAAAAAGACCCACTTGGACGAGGAATTTGATGAGCCGATATACAGACAACAGTTCCACGTAGTGCCAAATCCAGCTGTCATCCTTATGCAAATCCCTCCCACTGCGAAATTTTTCACTGTTATTGACCTCTGCTCCGCTTTCTTTTCAGTACCTCTGCACCCTGACAGCCAATATTTGTTTGCATTCACATACAGAGGAGTCCAATACACATGGACTCGATTACCACAAGGTTTCATAGACAGTCCAAGTATCTTTTCCCAGGCTTTGCATGATTGTTTACAGTCTTTCCAACCAGAGAGTGGATCAGTATTAATACAGTACGTGGATGATCTACTACTGTGCTCTGATTCATTGGAAGCATCCCTGAAGGATACGAAACAGCTCCTGTTTCATCTTTCAGACACAGGACACAAGGTTTCCAAAGACAAGTTGCAATTATGCCAAGCTAAGGTAAAATATTTGGGACACTGTCTAACACAAGGACTGAGACACCTGACCGCTGATAGAATTCAAGCAATTAGAGACATGACTCTGCCACAAACCCAGCAACAGATCAGAACATTTTTAGGAATGTGTGGGTATTGCCGTAACTGGATCCCAGGGTTTTCCATT
The DNA here is from genome assembly GCF_028390025.1 of Pseudophryne corroboree. NCBI lineage: Eukaryota > Metazoa > Chordata > Amphibia > Anura > Myobatrachidae > Pseudophryne > Pseudophryne corroboree. Next base: position 173,504,379 of record NC_086450.1, on the reverse strand, counting down.
CTAGCGTTACCTTTGCAGGAGATGGTCTCCTCAAACAAACCTGAGCGGATTTCGCATACAGACGAGTCCGAGATGGCATTTGAGAGACTTAAACAGTGCCTAACGCAGGCACCAGCATTAGGTATGCCTGACTATGGGAAACCCTTTGAGCTGTACGGAACAGAAAGTGCTGGTTGCGCGGCAGGCGTCTTAACCCAAAAGCACGGTGATGCCAGCAGGCCGGTAGCATACTACAGCGCTCAGCTAGACACGGTAGCGCGATCCCTTCCCACATGCTTGCGAAGCGTTGCTGCGATAGCATTGCTAGTAACGAAAAGCGAAGATGTAGTGCTAGGTCACAACCTCACAATTCATACACCTCATGCAGTGTCAGCCTTGCTAAATTCTGCCCAAACCAGGCACGTCTCATCAGCGCGGTTTACAAAATGGGAATTGGCACTAATGGCCCCCGTAAACATCACCATAAGGAGATGCAGTGCATTAAATCCTGCAATATATCTCCCAGGTGTGCCTGGACAGGCACAAAGGGTGGAGGATGAGAGTGGTGGGGAAGGAGGATTTAACACAAAGGAAGACACACATGATTGTATGGAATATTTGACCCAAAATTTTACCGCAAGGCCTGACATCAGTGACAATCCACTGGAAGATGTAGATCTAACTTTCTACACGGATGGTAGTTGTCACAGACAGTCAGACTCGGGAGACTTGTGTACTGGATACGCAGTCGTAGATGACCAAGGCACCATAGAAGCGGAACCGCTAGGCCCACCTCACTCAGCCCAGGTTGCTGAACTGGTCGCCCTAACCAGAGCATGTGAATTGGCTAAGGGCAAATCAGCCAATATCTACACCGACTCTAGATACGCATTCGGGGTAGTCCATGATTTCGGAGCCCTATGGCGCCTCAGAAATTTCATGACGGCAGCTGGTACACCGATAGCGCATGCAGCCCACATCAAAAGGCTTCTAACAGCGATACAGGAACCCGACAGAGTGGCTGTTATCAAGTGTAAAGCACACACATATAGCCAGGACCCAGTATCACTTGGTAACAGCCGAGCAGACGAAGCAGCTAAGTTAGCAGCTGGTACCCCCAGACAGACAGACAGACACCACACAACTGATGGTATTTAATACCATCAACACACAGAAGTTGTGTGAGATGCAAAATTTGTGATCCACACAGGAAAAGGCAGTCTGGAAGGCAAAGGGATATGGCCAGGAGTCCTCAGGACTCTGGACGGATGGACAAGGTAAACCGGTGGCCCCCAGAGCATATCTCCCATGTTTAGCTGAGGCAGCTCACGGGCTGACTCATCTGGGCAAGGAGGGAATGTGCAAGTTGGTAAGAGCATATTGGTGCACCCCAGGATTTTCATCTCATGCAGGTAAGAGAGCAATGTCATGCCTTACCTGTTTGAGAAAGAACATCGGAAAAGCAATACCAACAGAGCCATCTCATATCCCACCTGCAGGCGGCCCTTTCCAGGTAATACAGATTGACTTCATTCAATTACCCCCTTGTCGAAATTTGAAATATGTACTTGTTTGTATAGATGTTTTCTCAAATTGGGTCGAAGCATTTCCTGCGGCCACAAATACCGCTATGTTTACTGCTAAGAAAATTGTGCAGGAATTTGTATGTAGATATGGTATCCCTAGAATAATTGAAAGTGATAGGGGTACCCATTTTACAGGTGATGTCTTTCAAGGAATGTGTAAGTTGATGGGAATTGATAGCAAGCTGCACACTCCATACCATCCACAGGCGAGTGCGAAGGTAGAAAGAGTGAACAGCACTATTAAAAATAAACTGAGCAAAGTTATGGCAGAGACAGGATTGACATGGCCAGAAGCTCTACCCATTGTACTGTACAGCATCAGAACCACTCCCAGGTCCCCTCTTAATCTGTCCCCTTTTGAAATCTTGTTTGGTCGACAACCGCATGTTATGATTAACCCTCAGGATGATTTGAAGTGTAACAATGAAGTGACTGTAAAGTACCTGGTTAATATGAGTAAACAGCTAAGGAATCAAAATGATAAATTGAAGTTAGTGATTCCTGATTTACCAGATAGTAATTGTCATGACATTGAACCTGGGGATTATGTAATGATACGGAATTTTCTACGCTCAGGTTGCCTTATTGACAGATGGGAAGGACCATACCAAGTCTTATTGACTAGCACTACAGCATTGAAAGTTGCCGAGAGAGAGACTTGGGTTCATTCGTCCCATTGTAAGAAGGTTGCTGATCCAGAGAGGTCCCGTGATAAGGAACAGACGGTAGAGGAAGTTGTATCACTGGAGTGTCTGTTCCAGGAGGACTGAGGCGGCACCTGAGCATTAAGAATCACAAGATCAAAACCAGTTGTCGATTCCCTGTTCCCTTTTATTGTTTTTCCCCACTTCCCATTCCCCCTCCCTCAAATTATTTTTCCCCCTTCTCATTCTTCTTCGTTTCCTCCTATAAGATGGACTTGCCCCAAGAGACTGTGATCCGGATTTTCCTGTTGACCATGATGTTGACCAGAGCAGTCTGTTCCGGCGAGAGTACCATGGAGGTCGAGAGAGGTTCTGGAATGGGTTCTGATGACAGAGATGGAGGCGTAGTTTCCCAAGAACAACATAATCAACAAGCAAAGGCGAGTATCAGAAAACGATCCGATAGCATTGACCATAGAAGGAATTGTGAAGGATTGTTAGCTGAAGAAAACTGTATCTGTAGGCTCTGTGACAACGTAGTTGAGGATGGGTGCATTAAGAAATGCCAATCCAGTTTTAATATCCACATGGACCGGCATCCCTTGAGTGACTATCACTCTTTAGTGGGTAGTGTGTTAAATCAAACAGATTGTTGGGTATGCTCTCAAGTACCTCAAGGTCATAGCAAATCAGGACTAGTACCATTTCCTTTAACGATAGGGGAGGTACTTGAGCTAAGTGGTGGGAGGCCGGTGGACAGGAGGTTTAATATCTCCAGTCCTCCTAGTTTGAAGCTCCACCAATATCATGTGGATAGATCCCTCATATGTTTTAACATTTCCAATCCCCGAAAGCCGGGAAATTGGGAAGTGTCATGGAGTAACCAAACCATGACCTTTTCATATAGAGCAGATAGAATGCCGACAGATACAGAACTTATACGCCACATAGCCAGTAGAGGAAAATCTTTCCGATATAGGTATACCCTAGGAAATAGGATTACGAGAGTTGGAGAGGTATCACCAGGATACTGTGCACATATCGTACAAGCTGATACGTGTACTAGACAGATGGGAGAATTAGGGTTAGGAGATTTCACATGGAAGATGTGTAATATGGTTATGTCCTACTCCGTCCCATATGTTCTCCCCGATGATGCATATTTCATATGCGGGAGGAAGGCATATAAGTGGCTTGCCCCAAACTCTGAAGGATTGTTGTCAGATTGTGTTTGGTCTGTGTCCCCGGAGGGGGCGCTAGTGGGTCAGTGGAGGTAGGAGGAAAGAGACGAGGAGGTTGTAACACGTTCTTGCGCATGAGCGCAATGGTATTTATTCAGCAGAAAGTATAACAGAAATGCAGCAGAAATAATAACAGATGAAAAGTTAATACTTGAAATGATAACAAAAGTCTATGGCAATGGGTGATGGATGAATTGAGAAATCATATCCAGAATATAAACAACGGAATGAAAGTCAATGGAATGATTCCGGTGTGGGAACCAGAGCAGGGTTTAAAACAGAGAACTAAGGCAGATGAAGTATTGCAAACCTGAGCATTAGCAGGAGACCAACTCACAGTGCAGGTGATCAGGCACTGGCAGCAGCAAGCTGTGTCACAGGTGGAGGAATGGACACACCTGGAGTTTAGTCTTCAACCGCAGGCTGAAGCACACAAGGTGGTGATTAGTGTGAAGCCCAATGCAGGTTGCTGGTATTGCTGAGCCTTGAAGTTCCACGGGAGTAAGCAGAATCACCAGGAGTATAAGTTCTAGCAGGAACTCAGGAGAGACAGGAGCTGATCCTTTCATGCAGGTTGTCAGAATGACACAAAGTCCAGGATGCCTGTGAGGTGAAACTGTAGCCTCCTATATACCCCATGGTGTGCAGGGATTGGATGGAAGAAGGAAAAGTGGGTGCGGCCACGCACCGGATTGGCCGCAGCATACTAGCTTGTTTGGAGACTGTCATGGCGGCGCCCACGCCGCGGCCTAGCGAGGACGCGGCGCGCACACGCCTGCTGGTTCAGGAGTACCCCCAGGATCCAGATGATGTCCCATGGCAGGGGCATAGGTGACAGGTGACCGCAGGGAGCCAGGACGGAGTCCGCAGCGGCGGACGGATGCCAGTCTGGTGAGACGATTCCTGACAGTACCCCCTCCTTTAGGGGTGGACACCGAACACCCACGTGGTTTGGAGGGATGAGTGCTGTGGAAAACACGGACCAACCTAGGAGCATGGACATCAGATGAATTCACCCAGCTTCTCTCCTCTGGGCCATAACCGAACCAATCGACCAGGTACTGAAGACGTCCATACCGGCAACGAGAGTCCAGAATCTTGCTGATCTCAAATTCCACGCCCCGCTGAGTTCGAACCTTGGGACCTGCTGGAAGAGTATTCTGGAAGCGGTTTAGGACTAGAGGTCTGAGGAGAGAGATGTGAAAGGCATTAGGAATACGAAGTGTAGGTGGTAACTTTAACTTGTAAGCCACTGGGTTGATGACACTCTCAATAGGGTAAGGACCAATGAAGCGTGGTGCGAACTTCATGGATGGAACCCTGAGACGAAGGTTGCGGGTTGATAACCAAACCCTGTCCCCCGGTTTCAAATGGGGAACCGCACGTCTCTTACGGTCGGCATAGACCTTGTAACGACTGGAGGCTTTCTTGAGAGAAATGTGGATTCTTTTCCAAATGGAGGAAAACTGGGTCAGAGCGGTAGTGGCAGCAGGAACATCTATGTGAGGAAGTTCTTGAAACTCAGGTACTCGGGGATGTTGCCCATAGACTGCAAAGAAGGGTGTCGTGTCTGTAGCAGTGTGGTAACGAAAGTTATGGGCAAACTCGGCCCATGGGAGCAGATTAAACCAATCATCCTGGGAGGATGTCACATATAGCCGTAGGAAAGTCTCTAGTTCCTGATTGACTCTCTCTGTCTGCCCATTCGTCTGAGGGTGGTATGAAGACGAGAATTTCAATTTTATCTGCATGGCAGAACAGAGGGCCCTCCAAAACCTAGCAACAAACTGTACCCCCCGATCAGATATTATTTCGGAGGGTAACCCGTGTAAACGGAAGATCTCCTGTAGGAAGATCTGGGCTAGTTTCGGGGCAGAAGGGAGACCTTGGAGAGGAACGAAATGAGCCATCTTGGAAAATCTATCCACTACAACCCAAATAGTGTTATGTCCCTGAGAAGGTGGAAGATCAGTAATAAAGTCCATTGATAGATGAGACCAAGGACGAGTAGGGACTGATAAGGGTTGCAACTGACCTGCTGGAGACTGACGAGGAGTCTTGTGCTGCACACATTTTGGACAGGATGCCACGAAATCCTGGATGTCCACTTTCATCTTTGGCCACCAATATGAGGCAGAAAGGAACTTGAATGTCTTCAGGACACCAGGATGACCAGTAAACTTGGATTGGTGGGCCCAAGCTAGCAACTTGGGACGGAGTTCTGGGGAAACAAAAGTCTTACCCGGAGGTGGAGCTGGAGAGACTTGAGAGGTAGCGAAAACCACGGGACTCAGGATGGAATGTGGCACAGAGTCAGATGTTCCCTCTTCTGATTCCATGGACCGGGATAATGCGTCGGCTTTCACATTCTGTGAACCTGGGCGGAAATGAAGCCTGAAATTAAAACGTGAGAAAAACATAGCCCACCTAGACTGGCGGGGTTAAGGCACTGAGCTGCTTTTAGGTATAGCAGGTTCTTATGATCCGTGAAGATGTTAAACGGATGTTTGGCCCCTTCTAGGAGATATCTCCATTCCTCGAGAGCCAATTTGATTGCCAATAACTCTTGATCTCCCACGGAGTAGTTAGCTTCTGCAGGTAGAAACTTGCGAGAGTAGAATCCACAAGGGTGGACTTTCCCATCAGATCCCTTCTGGGAGAGAACAGCTCCAACCCCAACATTAGAGGCATCTACCTCCAACTCGAACGGCCTGTTGACATCTGGCTGTGACAGCACTGGAGCAGACATAAAGGCTAGCTTGATCTTCCGGAAGGCTGCCAAGGCTTCTTCTGACCAGTTGGAATGATCTGCCCCTTTCCGAGTCAGGTTGGTAATAGGAGCGATGAGAGTGGAGAATCCTCGAATAAATTTTCTATAATAGTTGGCAAAACCCAGGAATCGCTGGATAGACTTGAGGGAGTTTGGAATGGACCAATTGGCAATGGCTTCCAATTTTGCCGGGTCCATCTGAAGATCCGATCCGGAAATTATATACCCCAGGAAGGGTATAGAGGGAACTTCGAAGGTGCATTTGGATAACTTCCCGTAGAGACGGTTCTCACGAAGACGTCGGAGAACTTCACAGACTTGTAGACGATGAGATGGAAGGTCTTGAGAAAAGATAAGAATATCATCTAAGTAAACAACGAGGTACTTGTACAAGACATCACGAAAAATCTCGTTCACGAAGTGTTGGAATACCGCTGGAGCATTACTCAACCCAAATGGCATTACCAGGTATTCATAATGGCCATCTCGAGTGTTGAAGGCTGTCTTCCACTCGTCACCACTCCGGATTCTGATGAGGTTATAGGCACCGCGGAGATCTAATTTGGTGAAGATGCGAGCCCCCTTAACTCTATCAAACAGTTCGGTAATGAGTGGTAAAGGATAACTATTCTTGACAGTAATGTCGTTGAGACCCCGATAGTCAATGCATGGACGCAGTCCTCCATCCTTCTTTTTGACAAAGAAGAAACCTGCGCCAGCGGGTGACGATGACGGACGGATGAATCCTTTCTGAAGATTCTCTTTAATGTAGTTGCTCATCGCCTCTGTTTCAGGAACAGACAAAGGATAGGTGCGCCCCCTGGGTGGCTTCTTGCCAGGAAGGAGATCAATGGGACAATCCCATTCCCTATGGGGCGGCAGGATATCAGCAGCCTTTTCGCAGAAGACGTCTGCGAAGTCTTGATAGACTGCTGGGAGACTTGGCTGTGACTTCACTTCGGTGGACTTAAGAGGACACACTTGGGCTAAGCAGGAATGATGACAGTGTGAACCCCATGAGGTAAGCTGCAACGTTGTCCAGTCGAACTGTGGGTTATGTAGCTGGAGCCAAGGCATGCCCAAGACAATCTCCTGGGTGGCTTGAGGAATGACCAGGAACTTGATAATTTCTGAATGGAGAAATCCAACTCCCAGAACCACTGGGGTAGTTTGATGTGAAATGTTCCCTTTGGTGATTCTACTACCATCCACAGCAGTAATGTAAACAGGACAAGACAGTTCACAGGTAGACAGGCAGAATTTGTTTACCGCAGCTTGGGTGATAAAATTTCCTGCAGCACCGCAGTCCACTAATGCTGACGCAGACTGGAGCCCAGCAGAAGTTTCTAGCGTCACTGGAAGAATGAGATCCTGTTGAGAAGGAGCTTGACAGAATGATCCCAACTTGACTCCTTCCATACAAGTCAGGACCTGGCGTTTCCCGAACGCATTGTGCAGGAGTTAATTTGATGACCCGCAGCAGCACAGTATAGGCAGAGCCTCTCTCGTATTCTTCTTGCCCGTTCCTCAGGAGTTAGGCGGGACCTATTTACCTGCATAGGCTCGTCAGAAGAAGAAGAAGGCTGAAACTGTACAGGAGGTATGAACCTTACTCTGCGAGACTCACTCCGAGCGCGTTCATTATTGCGTTCGCGGATGCGAGAGTCCAGCTTTATACACAGGGAGATCAAGTCAGACAGTTGAGCAGGAATGTCACGGGTTGCCAGTTCATCCTTGATCCGATCCGAAAGTCCGTGCCAGAAGGTTGCTACCAGAGCTTGGTTGTTCCATTGGACCTCTGCAGCCAACGTCTGGAACTGGATGACATATTGTCCCATGCTTCGGTTACCTTGACGAATCTGGATCAGGTCTGCCGAAGCTGATGTTGCACGACCGGGCTCGTCAAAGATCCGTCTAAAGGTTGACACGAAGTCAGAGTAGTTACTGATCAGGGGATCAGCACGTTCCCACAGGGGGGACACCCAATTCAGAGCAGATCCAGAGAGTAAGGAAATGATGTAGGCAACCTTGGACCTTGGTGTAGGAAAGTTATGTGGCAATAACTCAAACTGTATTTCGCACTGGTTTAGGAACCCGCGACATGATTTAGGACTGCCATCATATTTGCTCGGCACGGGCAGGTGCAGACGTGACACTGAAGCTGATGCAGCCGACACAGAAGAACTTACAGCACTGGCAGGTGCTGGGGTAACAGTAGGTGAGAGTACACTTGGCAGGGACTGCTGCAGTGTATCCAATCGGGAGGACATCCCTTGTAGAAAGTGAAGCATCTGCTGCTGCGCAACCTCTTGACCATCCAGACGGGAGACCAGATTTTGCAAGGCCTCTGACCCCACACTCCGTCCACCATCCGAGTCCATCGATCCTGGACTTACTGTCAGATTGTGTTTGGTCTGTGTCCCCGGAGGGGGCGCTAGTGGGTCAGTGGAGGTAGGAGGAAAGAGACGAGGAGGTTGTAACACGTTCTTGCGCATGAGCGCAATGGTATTTATTCAGCAGAAAGTATAACAGAAATGCAGCAGAAATAATAACAGATGAAAAGTCAATACTTGAAATGATAACAAAAGTCTATGGCAATGGGTGATGGATGAATTGAGAAATCATATCCAGAATATAAACAACGGAATGAAAGTCAATGGAATGATTCCGGTGTGGGAACCAGAGCAGGGTTTAAAACAGAGAACTAAGGCAGATGAAGTATTGCAAACCTGAGCATTAGCAGGAGACCAACTCACAGTGCAGGTGATCAGGCACTGGCAGCAGCAAGCTGTGTCACAGGTGGAGGAATGGACACACCTGGAGTTTAGTCTTCAACCGCAGGCTGAAGCACACAAGGTGGTGATTAGTGTGAAGCCCAATGCAGGTTGCTGGTATTGCTGAGCCTTGAAGTTCCACGGGAGTAAGCAGAATCACCAGGAGTATAAGTTCTAGCAGGAACTCAGGAGAGACAGGAGCTGATCCTTTCATGCAGGTTGTCAGAATGACACAAAGTCCAGGATGCCTGTGAGGTGAAACTGTAGCCTCCTATATACCCCATGGTGTGCAGGGATTGGATGGAAGAAGGAAAAGTGGGTGCGGCCACGCACCGGATTGGCCGCAGCATACTAGCTTGTTTGGAGACTGTCATGGCGGCGCCCACGCCGCGGCCTAGCGAGGACGCGGCGCGCACACGCCTGCTGGTTCAGGAGTACCCCCAGGATCCAGATGATGTCCCATGGCAGGGGCATAGGTGACAGGTGACCGCAGGGAGCCAGGACGGAGTCCGCAGCGGCGGACGGATGCCAGTCTGGTGAGACGATTCCTGACAATTGTGTTATATTGGAAAAGTACTGCCTGAAGTAATGACTGTATCACATGCCAAAATGAAGGATATACACCGTGTTGCCCAAGCTCCTTATACTCACACCCATTACGAGCACGTAGTTAAACGGCACCTGATAGAAAGAACAGAGCATCCGGCCTCTGACATGATCCATGAATCCACCGGGATTCAGGTTCTAATCGCGTTAGATTTCACTCGCACCGCCAGAGGAGTGTTGAATTATAAATACATATCTGCGCCCGCAAATTTGTTAGACAATATCACAGAAATGTATGATGACACGTTTAGGTATACTGGAAGAGAACTTCAAGCTTATAAAACAGAACTGGTTCAGCATAGAATGATTCTCAATTATCTCACGGCAGTAACAGGTGGATATTGTGTCACACTGGCAACGCAGTACGGCGTAAAATGTTGCACATATATTACAAATAGTACCGAGGACCCGGTCGAGGTCATAGACCAAAAGATGGACGATATTCTCCAACTGAAGTGGGAATTTCGCAGGAGACACAATCTCACCCTTGCTGCTGTGAGTAATGAGCTGACTGGTTGGGTGTCATGGTTGAACCCGCGAAATTGGTTCTCTGGTTTAGGAGAACGGGCTCAAGGAGTCATAATGGATGTAGGGAAGTTTCTCCTATGTATCTTAGGTGTTATCATAACGATTGGCTTGATATTTAGATGCGGTCAGGCTTTAATGAAGTGCAAACGAAGGACCAGGGTGATGAGTTTAAGGAGTGAGGAAATTGTAATTCCAATGGATTTGATTTATGACCCAAATGTAGAAACAATGATGTGATGAAAATGCGATTTCTACGGTCCGTTTCTTTCACCTGTTTTTCCGTTTTCTCCAAGGTAAAAAGACCCACTTGGACGAGGAATTTGATGAGCCGATATACAGACAACAGATGGATTAAAGAAGAAGTTTTGACAACCTGATACGCAGATTTTTGATGAACTTTGCCATAGATCCCCAGTTTCCCTAGAAATTTTAAAATTACGCTAGCCCAACACTTTTGTAAATCTATGGACATTGACAAAGCTTTTGCTCGCACCTTATGGGCAAAAGCACAAAGAAGACTGCATTCAACAGACACCGAACAAGACTTCAACCGACAAATGTTCATTTACCTGACATAGAATACCACTGCATTTACCGTAATTATGTCTTTTCTTCATCTCTACAACCTTCAGGTAATTACACACATAGTATAGGGAATACAGACACAGATACCAGCAATCACATATTCCCCCATTCATGTATCATCAACTAAAATGTGCTCCCCATTTTGTTCAAAATCCGAAAAGAGCTCGGTAAAGTTTGACAGCCCATCCACAGACCTGTACCACGGGATAAGAAGGAATTCAAATGTATACTTCGCAATGCCTCGAAGCTTTATTTAAAACACGTACGGCACGATGATACATGACCCCCAAGCACGGATTCATACACACATGCTTCTGCTATCACACTAGGTCATACCCTTTTCCCACCTTCTCCTCTCCTCCCCTACCCAACCATGTAAATGTATTAACCCCTGACATATATTTTTCTCTTTTTGAAATGTTTTAGGAAGTGGCAGTTATTGTTGACTGCCAAAGGGTGGACTGTCAAAGTCAGAAAAATATCTCTATTCACACTGCCATATTTGCACCTCACACAGGTCTGCGCTGCGCATGCGTGCGCTCTCCCGTGCGTGCGCATACTCGCTGTTACGGGCACCCGCGGGCGCGCGGTATGTGCATTTACGGTAGAGTTCATGTGTTCGTAGCGTGCGACTCTGTCGTTACATATTTCCACTATATAATGTATTTTGTAGATCATGGTCCCTTTGATAGAGTCTGAAAGTTTGGTTAATGTAGAATGTTCATGAACAGAGAAATCCCTCTTTGTTTGATACGAAGGGTCAGACAGGAGTAATACAGTGGTGTTTAGTACCCATCGGAAGAGTATTTAATTAGTAATATTCCGGTGTTGGTTTGAAGCGGATTAATCGCTCGTGCGAATAGTTACGGACATAAGAAGTTTATGAACATTTACTGTATTTGCACTTACTTATCCATGCGGCGGGAAACCCAGTTTCCCTCCCACCTGAGCTGTTGGAAATAGTCACAGCCCACCTGTATGAATCAACCTATGACCTTTTGTTATAATGCGAGGAGGAATTCCTGTGTCCAATGAACAATGAGATTGTAGGGACCATTGAATTGTATTGTGTGTGGGGCATAAATAGACAAGCCGATCACATCCAGCTCTCACTCTTCAACGGTTATCATTGCTGAAAATCGGGAGCTGGATGTCCAGAGGCGCATGCGATCGTTTCCTTTGTGCGTAAGTTTTCTCCGCAATCATATTGTCTTTCTTGATGTTATGGGCCATATCTCTCTCTCTCTCTCTCTTCTTCTCTTTCTCTCGTACTCTCTTAAACGTAATAGTATTGTATTTCCTGTGTAGTTATCTGGTTAGGTAGTCTATGTTATATTGTAGTGTATGACTTGTATTGTATTAATTCTTTTGCAAGTATAACATCCATAATATATATATTAGGCGTTGGACCCTAAGCACGGTATCTGTGTATTTCTTATAGTGTTAAGTATTCACAGAGCGTCGGTGACGCTCAAACAGCTTTTAAGTTAATAAGGTTACACTGTGTTGCATCTACACCCTATCTCTACACTAAGGTTTTACAGCATATTACATTGTTTTTGGTTTAGATTTAAAGGTTTAACATTGTGAGCGTCAGCGCCGCTGGTGATCTCCTCGTGGTCCCGAGCGTCCGCTACGCTATAGCGAATCATTACGTTAGCCGGCAGCCAATAGCGTGCCTGCCTGTGATCTCTCGGCCGTGAGCGAACGTGACGCTTGAGCGTCTCGACCACGGCTAAGCGATCGTTACGCAACGAGCGTACCCTTACGGTACTCCATACGTAAATAGCGTACAGTGTTCTTAGACTTCATAAAGGGTTTTATATAAGATAAATATTTAGCTTCATCAGGGCGAATATATCGTCTGTAACTTGACGACTTCCATTGCCCCACCGCCTGGATCTCCGCAACGGAAAACCCCGCCGACGCAGCCGACGTCGCCACACCGATACGGAAGGAATGCGTACCGAAAGCAGCGGGTGAAAGGCCCAAGCTCGCCAGACAGCGACTCAGCATCCAACGAAACTGATATTTCGTTAAAGGATAACCGTCATAAAGCAGCAGGCACGACCCCTGCACACCGGGCCGAACCGCTGCATACTTCGATGCCAACCTCACCGGGCAAATGCTCTCCTCCAGAGACGGAACCAAAGTGACCCATCGCCCTCTACCCACTTGGTCCGTCTTAGAGCGACGCAATCTGCACAGCAAGGACCTATCACCCACCACCACGTCATCCAGAAGCATGCGCGAGCCTGGCCGCTTAGATGGCGCTACCAGCTCCGAAACCCGAAAGGCTCCGTGGTAAGCCATGGAGAACGCCAACTGGAACAAAAGCGATTCAAAAATTGACGACGCGATACCGCCAACCGCAACGATGACAGCCGGTAGCAAGGCTGCATCGATGGGCCGTCGCCTATCAGGCGGCGCTGGCGCCACGCGCGCCCACCCTTTCATCGCCTTAACCAGGAGCCCGCTCTTTGTCACATCAGGGACACCCTTGATTTTACTAAAAAACGAAATCCCAGCTAAGTACCGGGACACCACCGCTCTGGACCTACCCGTGACAAAAAGCTGCCAAATAAAAGAAAGCATCATATGATGCCCGCTCTTACCTTCATGACTACGTCCTCGGACAAACTCTTCCCACTCACTCCAAGCTTGCCCGTAAGCCTTGAGCGTGTTCGGCGCCACCGACCGCATCGCTAGACCCTCCAGTCCGGTCCGATCACCTGCCAGACATAACCGGGACATTGAAACCCACGCTCATCGGCCTCGGGCGCCAACAAACAAAATCTCTCCCACTGACCGCGGGACAACGCGTCGGCAATTCCGTTCTCAAGCCCTGGCACATGCTGCGCGCGGAACCATACATTCTTATGCAAGCATGTCAGCAGCAATCGCCCGAGCACCCTCAGAACCACCAGCGACTTCGCCCTCTGGTTATTGATCGCATGCACCACGCCCAGATTGTCACATCTAAACAAAATGCTGCGATGAGCCAGACGATCGCCCCAAACCTCCAGTGCCACCATAATGGGGAAAAGCTCCAGCAGCAAAAGGTCCTTAGTGAAACCTTCGCGATGCCATTCCTCAGGCCACGAGGCCACGCACCAAGATCCCTCTAGGTAGCAACCGAACCCAGAGGAACCTGCTGCGTCGGTAAACAGCTGTAACCGAGCATTATCGACCGTTGGGGCCAGCCAGATACGCACCCCATTGAAGTCCTCCAGGAACGAGGCCCAGACGGCCAAATCCCTCTTAATCTCGGAGGACAAACGAATGAAATGATGCGGCCTGGCACACCCCGCCGTCGCCCTCTCCAGCTTACGGCAGAAAAACCTGCCCATCGGGATCACCCGGCATGCAAAGTTCAAGAGGCCCAGCAATGACTGTGCCTGCCTCAGCATGACTTTCCGCGACCTTACGAACTGGCGAATAACCTCGCGGAGCTTCGCAACCTTGGCCTGAGGAAGGCGACACGATCCTGCCACCGTGTCGATTTCAATCCCCAGGAACGACAAGCAGGAAACGGGCCCCTCCGTTTTATCCTCGGCTACAGGAACGCCGAAGTGATAAAACAACGCCCGGATGCTGAACAGCAAGTCGCTGCAGCGCGGCGCATACGCCGGTCCCACACACAGGAAATCATCGAGGTAATGCGCAACTCCATGACCGCCTGAAGAAGACTCCACGCACCAATGCAAAAATGTGCTAAACCTTTCGAAAAACGAGCAGGAAACAGAACATCCCATCGGCAAACATTTGTCAATGAAATATTCCGCACCGATTCGAAGACCCATAAAACGGAATGAGTCCGGATGCAACGGGAGCAACCGAAAAGCGGATTCCACATCTATCTTAGCCATCAGAGCACCCGGCCCGTAACTACGAACCAACTCGAGCGCCTCGTCAAACGACTGGTACACCACCGAGCAGTGTGCCGGCGGTATCGCGTCGTTCACTGATGACCCCGACGGGTAAGAAAGATGCTGAATGAGCCGAAAGGCACCCGGAGTCTTCTTGGGGACTACCCCCACTGGGGAAATGACCAAGTCATCCATAAGGGGCGAGCTAAAGGGGCCCTCCATCCTACCGAGTCGCACCTCCTTCTTAACTTTCTCGCGCAAAACGGACGGCAAGGAGCGAGCGGACTGGAGATTCCGTGGAGCCTTGACAGATACCTCGCCCGCAACAGGCAGGCGGAAACCGAACTTAAAACCATAAAACAAAAACTGAGCATCCGTTCTATTCGGATACCAATCCAACCATTTGGACATGGCGTCCAAATTAATTGGCGTTGGGGCCCTGAGGAGCGATCCCGCTCGCGCCGGGCCTAGCGTAGCTTTGCTTCCCCCTCGCGCCTTGCCGATTCCCTTTAAAACAGTTGGAGGCCGGGTGGAAGCCGCCGCATTGCAAGCACGAATGTCGAAACCGACACTGCTTGCCGTAGGAACAGGTTGCATTATTAAATGCGAAGCACTTTCCCTTCGCGGCGGCCTGCCCACCCCCTCGGACGGCCAACCTACTTTTCCTACTCGGTCCCCCTTCTGCGCTACTCTCTTGAGCGGACGACCCTGCGCGCTGCCCGTCCGCCCCTGGATTCCGGGGCTCCTTTGTGGGTTGAGAAGCCCGGGTGACCTGGAGCCAGACCTCTACGTCCTTGCACCCGAAGTCAATAACCCGTAATCAGTCCTGCTTCTCTCGGAACTTCTCATCATACATCCGCCATTCGATACCTGACGAAGTGCGCTGCATATTGTGTATCAAGTGCAGGTATCGTATGACGTTCATATGTTCGTCGGGCCTATCTTCCAGGTAACACGCCGCAAAGACGCAAAAACCGGCCAGCCAGTTGTCGAAAGTTTGGAAAGCTTCAGCTCCGATGCCTTTTTTAGCTGTCGCTGCCTTATACTCCTTCTTCGCGTCCTTAGTAAGCCCGAACAGATCGACAGTCGCCCCTGCAGATCTTCCTACGGCAGCTATCCCGCAACCCCCTCAAAACTGCCGTATAATCACAGTGGACAACCCCAGGCAAATCGCGGCGTTTCTTGGCCCTGCGCACGTCCTCGCTAAGCCGTTTGCGTCTTTTCCGCCTCTCCTGCTGCCCCGCCGCCCTCTTAGCGTACTTTGTCACACGTTTTTTAGCCCTAGTAGTGCTACTGACGTCGGACGCCGGCGACGACAGGGAAGAAGAAGAGGATGAACTGAGAGAAGTGGAGCGCGTGCTGGACCCCGACGCCGACTGGTCAACCTCACCTGACGCTGACGACTGCTCGGTGTGGAAACTTCGCAATCTTCCTCATCGCTCACGTCCAACTCCACCATTCCGCGATCTCCTGAAAAAGAAGACAAAGCACGGGACACGGAAGCCACCCCCCGGGGCATGCCTAGCACTCCGGGGCAAAGACGTCCCCATCGCGCGACCGCGCTCCTCCCGTACCGGACGGTGTCCCAACTGCGCCGCGGCTGCCCCCAGGTCGCGGCAAGCGCGGGCTATTCTCTGAGCCGCTGACCCTTGCTGAGTACCGGACACCCCCGCTTCAGAGCGCGTGCCGGAAAGCCTTGCTGCCCCCGGGGACGCTGCTGCGGCCAATGGGCCCAATGCCGCCACCACCGTCGACAGAGCCGACGCCAACTCACCGGAAGCCTCCTGACTTCCCCAAAAATCGTTGCCGGCACCAGCGGGAGCCCCCGCAGAAGCCGGCGCACCTCTCCCAACCCGACGGCCGGCAGCCGCTGAAAAGGGGGTCGACGACCCCAGCCCCGCCCGCCTCGCTGGTGATCCGCCGGCCCCCCTGACCACGATTGGCGTGGTCCCCCACCAGTTCTCACTCCTAACCTGAACCTGCTGGCCCTCCCTACTGCTGCTGTGCCTGGCCCCTGCCCCCCCGTGGGCACCCTCCCCCCGCAGGCCGGAGCTCTCCCCATCTGAAGGGAAGGCACGCCCGCGGGGCTCCATACTGGTGCTCATAAACCTATGGCGTCCCCCCCGCCGGACTCCGGCTGTAAGGGAGGCAGCAGGGGAGACTCTGACACTGACGGAGCCGCTGCGCGCACACGTGCGCGAACGGCACCACTGGCTGAGCGTGCGGGCGTGTGCGCACCCCGTGCGCGCGTCCCGCCACTACCCGCTGCCGTCCCCTCCTCATCTGAGCCGCCAACAGGGTCCGCCGGATGAGGCTCCGCGATGGGCCTCGTTCGACCCGCCGCCGCACTCCGTCCCCCCCGGCCCCCTCGCCCGGCACCACTCCGCGGCCGTGGCAATGGGGACGGTTGAGAAGACGGAATGGGAGCTCCTGGAGGCCGCCCGCCCTGGCACGTGCGCGCGCGCGCGCGGGTGCCTATACTCGGCAACGGCGCCTCACCCTCAAGCATTGAAGGTGAAGGCCGACGCCTGGCCACCTCCGGACGGCTCCCCCATGTCACCGGCCCCCCCTGCCGCGCGCGGCCGGAGGTAAGCACCGAACCAGCAACCAGGGGCAGGGAAGACCGGGTCCGCCCAGCCACCGCCGCGCGGGCACCCGCCGGGGGACGGGGAACGGGCAGGTGAGCCCGCAGGCCCATCCGCGGACCCATCATCACGGCCAGGAGAACGGAAGCGAGCTGGGGTCCTGGCAGAGCGGAGGGGGCGAGAGGTGGCCATAATTCACAAAAGTATGTAGGGGGAAGATGAGAGAGGGGGGTGTAGGGCCCTGAAGTTCAGTACTGGTATAAACAGTGAAACTGTGCCTAGGAAAGTATGAAATTGAAACTCTAAGCAGCCAGCTAAGCAAAATCCGTGCAAGTGCAAAAACAGTCACACTCACCAGGAGGAAAACCAGCAGCAAGAGAGACCAAGCTAGGCTATACATCCCCATATATACTGATCCCTCCCTTCTCTATCATTGGCTATACTTTTCAACACAGTTAGGTCCACCCCTCACAGGTGGTTTAACTCTCTCTATTCCTATGCTGTCATTTCGTTCTCCTTACACAAATAACCTGGTATCAACCCTGTATATTTCCGGGTTGACACAGGTCAGTGTGCGGTGTGAAAGGGTCCCTTCAGAAATCCTGTGTCGCCTGACCCTCTAATTCAACCGGGGTTATAAGAAGGGTTATTCCCGGGTTGGATACCGGGTCAGTGGCAGTGTGAACAGGTTGCCGGGTTGATGCGACCCGGGATCCGTTCACCACATAGGGAGAGGCGGCGCGGAGATGAGCTCATCTCCCAGCGCCGCCTCCGCCCCTGCTGCCACCTCCGTCCCCCACCGCTATGCAACCTGCATATTACCGGGTTGGGAGGGCAGTGTGAATGGTCCAATGCCAGTTCCCACCCAGGAAGGACCCGTTTCCAATTTCCGGGTGAGACTCGGCATTGTGATCTGAAAACAATATAACATAGGGCTTGATTCGGAGATGTATGTTAACTCGATGTTAACTCGATGTTTATGCACATTTCCGATGGTTTGTGATCTGCGCATGGGCAGATCTGGTTTTACAACGTTGCTCGCAGTGCCCTTGAATGCTGCATCCTCATTGACAGGCTCCGACTGTTTGGGGGCGGTGTGGGGGAGGCCATGGGGAGTGTTTGACAAAACGAGTAATCTGAGGGTTACACAGATGTCCGATAATCACACAGTTAATCTGATGCTGTGTCCTCAGAGGCAGCAGCGGATCACAGAAGCATCTTTTAACTAAAGACGCCTCCTGTAGCTTTTGCACTGCTGCTACGTACAGATGCAGCGGTGGTGCAATCAATGTCCACCTCTGAATCAGCCTCATGGAACCGGTGCGCTGTTAAACATAGCAACCAATAAGGCATGTCCTTTCATTTTCTTACTTGCCACATTTTTAGAGTGCCCTAACAGCAAAACTGTGGCAGGGCATGCTGGAATGCCACACATTGCCTACTTCTGCACTTGATAGATGAAAGCTAGTTGCGGATTGGTTGGATATAACCACACAGTCAGGATGTGTATAGTGTATAGGAAAACATTAACTCTCCTCCTATGGTAACATCACTATGTGGAAAAAATAATAATAAAAAACACTAATCCTTAGTCAGATGTCACCACATAAATGTGTTGATGTTAATGTGTGACTCGGTCTATTGGTTCTTGATAGACTTTATGAGGAACTGGACATTAGAAAAACCTCCCTGTTTCTCTGAGTACTGCCTGTCGTGACTAGACTTACGTCAGTGGTTGAGATCTCCATTGTCTCCTGGCTCTGCGGCAATGCTCAGTAAACACAACAGGCCTACTGCTACTTCTTACAGTGTTTTGTTTCTTTCAAGGAGAATAATGACCTTGTACACACTCTACAAGACTGAGAATATAATTGTTTTCCTTTACAAGATAATCCTAGCTAGTGCAGTGCTGATTTCTTGTATTTTACTAATATTCTGCTAGTTTCCATGTACTTTGTTACTGTACAATGATGCACTTTACAGCTCCGCTACCCGACCTGGACCTCATCATGATAAAGGTTACAATGCAGAGTTGGGTACAACATTCAAAGGAAATGAGCACGAAAAATTGCTTATTTGTGCACATATTGAGATCTGTAAACACCTTGAGGTGTGCTTGCCTCTGCTAGTCCTCAACGCTAGAGAAGTGGTACTGTGCCATTATCCATACATATGCTGTAGTCGCACTGTCCTACTGGCTTTTCATGGCTACTAGGGCTATTCCTCTCAAACATCAGCAGATATGGTGTCAAGTCTGCTGAGTGGCAGCTGATGGTGATGGACAGCTGGCTCAGTAGCGGACCGTTCTGTCTGCAAGTGCTGGAGCTGTGGGGTACAGTAGGAAGGGTGGACAGTTATGTTGAGTGACAGCTGGCTGTGTAGAGGTGCCGGACTGTGGGGGAGATGTACGAAGCCTTGGAGAGTGATAAAATGGAGAGATAGGACTAATAAAAGGGGAGGGGGTGTTTGTCTTTATGTTAAGCCAGGCCTGGCCAACCTGTGGCTCTCCAGCTGTTGTAAAACTACAAGTCCCATCATGCTTTGCTACAGTTTTGCTATTAGGGAAGGCTAAAACTGTGACAGGGCATGCTGGGATGTGTAGTTTCACAACATCTGGAGAGCCACAGGTTGGCCAGGCCTGTGTTAAGCCATTCTTAAAACCGTATTTAAAGGAGGTTATTTACGAGGGGATTGGAGACAATGTGGAGTCATTATGGGTTGAGATTTCGAGTGGGGGTAAAGATACAAAAAAGCTTTTAATAGGGACATGCTACAAACTGCCAGATATTAGTGTGCCTGACGAATTACAATTCTTGCAGCAAATCGAAAAAGCTGCAGGGATGGGGAAGTCATTATCATTGGGGACTTTAATTACCCGGACATAAATGGGAACACCGAAACAGTAAATACGGCTTGGGGTAACAGGTTCTTAAACATGCTAAAAGATCATTACTTGTCCCAGGTAATCGAGGAACCAACTATACTTAGGACTATGGGGGTCATTCCGAGTTGATCGCACGTAGCAACTTTTTGCTGCTCATGCGATCAACTAGACGCGCCTATGGGGAAGTGTATTTTAGCATAGCAAGGCTGCGATCGCTTGTGCAGCCCTGCTATGCTAAAAAAGTTTTGTGTAAAACAAGACTCGCCCAGCGATGGATCCAGCGATGAAGGTCCCGGATTTGACGTCCGACATCTGCCCTCCAAACGCCTGGACACGCCTGCATTCACTGAACCACTCCCAGAAAACGGTCAGTTGATGCCCCGGAACGCCTTTCTCCTGTCAATCTTCTTGCAATTGCGCTAGCAACCGCTTTCTTCGTACACGGCGTTGCTGCCGGCGACGGCCGTCATTGGGCAATGACGCGCCTGCACAATGCGGCCGCCGCGCATGCGCAGTTACAATCCGATCGCATGGCTGCGAAGAAGTGCAGCGTACGATCAGGTCAGAATGACCCCCTATACTGGACCTCGTACTTACTAATAATGCGGAGATAATATCAAATACTAAAGTAGGGGAGACCTTGGGAAATAGCGATCATAATATGATCACATTCGATATCAGCTTTCAAAAACAACATTATAAGGGTCTAATGCCAGCCCACACGCTAAAAAACGGCCAGAAATGGTCTGTCCAACTAGTTGGGAAAATCAAACCTGTTTGATTTTCCCAACTAGTTGTTCAGGTGTAGGGGGACCTTTCCCGCCAACTGAACGATAAGTAGGCGGACCCTGGCCAGCACTGTCCCCCTTACTTCTTCCCCATCACTGCCAGTTGGGCTGACTCTGTCAGCCCTACATCCCCGGCAGCTGTGGCATTGCGGTGCGGGAGCCAGGATGAGATTCAGGGGCAGCTGTGGCATTCCATCACTGTTGCTGGGCTGCCTCTGTCATTGCGACGGCGGCAGGGGGAGAACCAGGGGCAGAGGTGGTACTACTTCACTGCTGCCCCTGTGACATCTGAGACCCCCAGCAGCCTTACACAGGTCTGGTGGAGAGAATCACCCGGCACACCCCACCCGGCAATCAGTTCCTGGCCACAGCATGTCACCTGCCGCACTCCAATAATATTCACTTGGCACCTCCCGCACCTTACTGCTGCCCGGCCGGCTGCCCCTGTGACACAAGGACCCGACAGCAGTGGCGGCGGAGCGCGTGGAGAACCAGGGACAGTGGCAGCAGTCTGACTGCTGCTTGGCTACCCCTGTCACCACGGCAGCAGTGGAAGTGGTGCGGGAGCCGGGAGGAGGTTCTGCTGGGCTGCTCCTGTCACTTCAGGATCTGTGTCTGCGGTAGTGCAGGAGCAGGGAGGAGTACCAGGGGCAGAGCAGTGATGCCGGAGGAAGACATGCAGTGTAGCTGCTGACTGTGTTGTGTACTGGCAGTACTGCTCCGTGCACCTCTGACTCCATTATTCTTTCCAACTCTGTACATAACAGGTGTATAATATGTGGAATATATATGTGCTGTCTGTTGTATGTCCAGTCACCTTTCCTTGGGTTGGGTAAAATGAGAGGTGCCAAAAAGGGGTCTCTGGTATTCTAGCTCCACATATACAGTGACCCTCCCTTTTACTGTACCAGGAAGAAATTGTCCCTTATTGGAATACTGAGCATGCTGTTAGTGGTGTTCTTCCCTTACCCCCACCAGGACTCTGCACCAGTCTATCGAACAGAGTGGCATTAGGTCATTGGCAGAGCTGGGTTGCCCCACACACAGCAGAGTCTCCCTTCACAGCGGCTGCCAGTCCAACCACCAGTGTGTCTAGTGTGCTGAGACTGGCACCTCCATCCTGTCCGGCACCTCCAGTGACTCGGAATGTGATGTATGATAGCTAGGCAGGCAGTATGAAGGTGCCCACACATGAAGCGATGTGTGCAGCCGATGCGACAAAGCATCCAAGGGCCGATATATCAGGAGGTCCCCACACACGGGGCGATCTGGTGCCCCGACCGCCCGCTAAGCTGGAACTTCTACACCTAGCGCTGCATGGGATTGTCCGCCTGCTTTGCTGATCTTTTGAATATGCTGATAGATCAGCGACTCAGTTGGTCGACCCCAACGTTGCGCGCAATGGACGGCATCATGGCCACACATGGAACAATATAGCTGCTATATTGTTCCAATTCGTTGGATCGGCAGCTATATCGTGCCGTGTGTGGGCACCCTGAAGGCCCATAAACACTAGACAAGCCCCCGCGATGCCGATAATGGCAGCGGCAGGGTGCTGGCAGCGGAAAGTGCTTACACACTCGCTGATGACAGTGGGGAAGGGATCGATGGCAGGGGGAATAATGCCCATGCTGCTGTTATTAACGAGTACCTCCCTCGTCTTACATGATCAGACGATGGAGGGGGTTGTTAACAATGCGCGAGAGCGCGCATCATTAATGACATTGAGTGTACACACTAGACGAGATTGTGAAAGATCTCGCTCAGAATGGCCCTCCATTTCCTTGTCCATGCAGTGTCACCCAATTAGAGGACATCCTCTCTCTCTCTCTCTCTCTCTCTCTCTCTCTCTCATGTCCAATTAATGGTCACTCCAGACTCTTTGTTCTGTTCTTTTTTTAATTTTTTTATTATTATTAATAATAATATTTTCTCCGGCAGGGTCCACAGGTTATCCACAGGATAACAATGGGATATGATGGAGCGACAGCGGATTGGCACCAAACGATCACAAGCTTTCATTTGCCTCCCAGGATGCAATGGGCCCGTCCATATATCCCCGCCCACTGGCTCAGGCAAATCAGTTTTTTGTTTGGTGCGGCAGGAGCCGGACCATGGTCAGAGGGCATCTGTTCTATGGCAGCCCTAAGCTTTCTTGTTTTATTTTTATAGTCTTATAGTTTTTGAGCGATCTTTCTTAACAGCGTCTTATACGCATATTGGAAAGAGTTGCTCCAACAACACTCCGCCGGGTCGCAACAACGCTTACCCAAGTATACAGTGCTCTCTCGGCGGGTGTCTGTGTCGGATATACTAGCAGGTCCAGCAGACGTTACCAGGCTGTGGCCGGAGCACGGGGGAGAAGGTAAGACATTGGTTCCCCGTAGTCGGGGAATACAGACACAGCCGCACTATATTGGAAGGAAACTACCAAACAGTAGCTGATGCGCTGCCACCACGGGTGCTCCAGCGCTAGGCCTTAGGGATCATAAGGCACCAGGAATAGTATGAGTCTGCGATCCCTAGGGTTGATGTCAGCAGTGGGGAGTCAGACGCTCTCCTGGTCACCCCTCCCCCCAATTCATGACCAGTTTCCGCGAGTCTCCCGCCATGAACTGTTGCCTCACTTCCGTCTCAGACGCTAACACGAGGGGTCTCGGTCACAGCATAGGCTGCTGCGTCTGTGTTCACTAAGCGCTACCGCGAGGAGACCCGGTTGCAATACAGGCGTCTGTATGGCCAGTGAGTCTGTATGCACAGTGCGTCTGTGTTCACTAAAAGTTCCCGGAGCAGCGGTGTACACTAGTAGCGTCTGGATCCACTCAGCGTTCGCTAACATATTGATTGATCTTGGAAGTGAGGTGAGTCTCCCTGTATCCCACTCTACTGAGTACAGGTTATACAGTACTAAATTTTCTATCTACTTTTGTCAGTATGAATAGTTAAATTTAAGTGCCTATTGCATATGAGTGTGTACATTACTGTGGTTTTCTTCGCATTGCGTCTGAATACGTTAATATCTGTATACTCCTACATACTTTAAAATGTATTCGTAGTTGATTATGTGCTCATATGACTAATATATAATATGTGACTGACTGCTAGTCTGATTGCTGACTTTTATATATGTTTGTCAGTTGGTCTTCTGATCCTCAATGCGGGTGCATGGGTAAGGGTCTGATAGATATCACATTAGAACGATAAAGTGGTTACAGTCACAAATTGTGTAGTACACTGTGAAAGTGCTGATTATTTATAATGTCTAAGAGCGGCAAAATTGACGAGAGTACACTTACAGTAACACCAACACTCATATCATGTTGTCTTGCAAAAACTGTGTTATCCTCTCTGATCTGGTACAGGATGGTTTATGTGTAAAATGGTTCGCTTTTCAGCATAATACAAGGCAGATCCCTGATCTACGTCAAGTACAGATAGATCCCCCTTGGGCAATGTTTGCACAGACCTTGTCCAGTGTAGCTGAAAGGTTAATTCCTACAGCGTCAATACCATGAATAGGGTTCATTATTAACCCATACATGCAGCACTCTACCTATGGTATCCCCAACAGCTTCTCCAATAAAACAAGCGGATAAACTGATTGTAATTAAATCATCAACTGCACAGGCTACACATGATGATTCAGACGATGAAAACTCTGCATACTCTACTTCGGCATACAAAGAGCAGGTAGAAGGTATCAGCTCAGTAAATATAGCTGAATTAATAAGAGCAGTAAATGCTTTTCTGTCCTCAGAGGATCAGCAGAGCCTGTGTTAAAAATAAGGTACCTATGTTTAAACGTCCCAAAAAAATAGGGCCTTCTCATGGGGGACCCCAGCAGCTGAAATCATGGAAAAGGTTTGGGCTATACCCAATAAGGAATATAGGTTCCCAGTAAATGGGATTCCAAATATCTTTTTCCAGCTGTGGACTGTTTAAAAATAGGAAGTGCCTCCTAAAGTAGATATACGCATATCATTGATAGTGCAAAAATCTATATGGCCTTTGCCGTCAAAGTCAAAAGAGGGATGGTTTTCTGAAAACCATATTGTCTCTGTCTGGGACAGTCATAAGGCCAGCCATGACTTCACCTTGCAATCTACAGCCACACCACACTGGATAGGCCCAATCTCACTAGATCTTGGAAGCTAAACAGTGTTGGGCCTGGTTAGTTCTTGGATGGGAGACCACCTTGGAATACCAGGTGCTGTGGGTACACTGGGCTGAGGTACTGGAAGACAGGTTTTCAGCGCCTGCAAGGGAGCAAGAATCCCATATAGCTCATAAGGACACTAATGTTCTAGGGCATCAGCATTAACAATAGCTGCTCGCAGAGCAGTTTTGCTTACATACATGGAAAGCTGATTCAGAATCAAAGAAGGTTCTGGAAACTTTACTTTTGGCTGGAAGTTTCTGTTTGGGAAGGAGTTAACAGATATTCTGGAGTCAGAAACAGACTCCAAGAAGGTCACGTTTCCTTCCACATATAACCCCAAACCCAGGGGTCCGGTTTCGACCTTGTCGGTCATAAAAGAACATAACAGCCCCAATACAATAAGTTTGGTAAGGCAAAGAAGCAAAGGCAACCAGAGGGCCAGCTTCCAAACCAGAGGATAAGCCATCAGCAATATGGTGCGGGCCTCCTTCTGGGGGACCCCAAAAGGATAGGGGGCCGACTTCGGCAGTTTGCACAGATCTGGTAGCAGTCTACATACAAGTGCCTGGGTGCAAGAAGTGTTATCTCTAAGTAATGCTTTTCCTTCTAGAATAATCCTCCTCGAAGGTTCTTCTGTTCCAGTCCATCTCGGGTAAAGGCGAAGGACAGGGTTTTGCAAGAAGCAGTTCAGAAATTGCTTTTGTCAGGAATAGTCATTCCAGTAACCCCTGCACAATAGGGACAGGGGTTTTTACTCCAGCCAGGTTTGGGTTCAGAAGGATTCTTTCACCCCATTCTCAAAATCCTAAACAGATAAGTTTGGGTACCACGGTTCATATGGAGACATTGCGCTCCATAGTTTTTGCATGGAGCCAGGAGATTACTAGAGATGAGCGGGTTCGGTTTCTCTGAATCCGAACCCGCCAGAACTTCATGTTTTTTTTCACGGGTCCGAGCGACTCGGATCTTCCCGCCTTGCTCGGTTAACCCGAGCGCGCCCGAACGTCATCATGACGCTGTCGGATTCTCGCGAGGCTCGGATTCTATCGCGAGACTCGGATTCTATATAAGGAGCCGCGCGTCGCCGCCATTTTCACACGTGCATTGAGATTGATAGGGAGAGGACGTGGCTGGCGTCCTCTCCGTTTAGAATTAGAATAGATTAGAGAGACACTTGATTTACTAATTTTGGGGAGCATTAGGAGTACTCAGTACAGTGCAGAGTTTTGCTGATAGTGACCAGTGACCACCAGTTTTATTTATAATCCGTTCTCTGCCTGAAAAAAGCGATACACAGCACACAGTGACTCAGTCACATACCATATCTGTGTGCACTGCTCAGGCTCAGGCCAGTGTGCTGCATCATCTATTATCTATATATAATATTATATATATCTGTCTGACTGCTCAGCTCACACAGCTTATAATTGTGGGGGAGACTGGGGAGCACTACTGCAGTGCCAGTTATAGGTTATAGCAGGAGCCAGGAGTACATAATATATTATATAGTGAGTGACCACCAGACACACAGTGCAGTTTATTTAATATATCCGTTCTCTGCCTGAAAAAAGCGATACACACAGTGACTCAGTCAGTCACATACCATATCTGTGTGCACTGCTCAGGCTCAGGCCAGTGTGCTGCATCATCTATATATATTATATATCTGTCTGACTGCTCAGCTCACACAGCTTATAATTGTGGGGGAGACTGGGGAGCACTACTGCAGTGCCAGTTATAGGTTATAGCAGGAGCCAGGAGTACATAATATTATATTAAAATTAAACAGTGCACACTTTTGCTGCAGGAGTGCCACTGCCAGTGTGACTAGTGACCAGTGACCTGACCACCAGTATATATAATATTAGTAGTATACTATCTCTTTATCAACCAGTCTATATATTAGCAGCAGACACAGTACAGTGCGGTAGTTCACGGCTGTGGCTACCTCTGTGTCGGCACTCGGCAGCCCGTCCATAATTGTATATACCACCTAACCGTGGTTTTTTTTTCTTTCTTTATACATACATACTAGTTACGAGTATACTATCTCTTTATCAACCAGTCTATATTAGCAGCAGACACAGTACAGTGCGGTAGTTCACGGCTGTGGCTACCTCTGTGTCGGCACTCGGCAGCCCGTCCATAATTGTATATACCACCTAACCGTGGTTTTTTTTTCTTTCTTTATACATACATACTAGTTACGAGTATACTATCTCTTTATCAACCAGTCTATATATTAGCAGCAGACACAGTACAGTGCGGTAGTTCACGGCTGTGGCTACCTCTGTGTCGGCACTCGGCAGCCCGTCCATAATTGTATATACCACCTAACCGTGGTTTTTTTTTCTTTCTTTATACATACATACTAGTTACGAGTATACTATCTCTTTATCAACCAGTCTATATTAGCAGCAGACACAGTACAGTGCGGTAGTTCACGGCTGTGGCTACCTCTGTGTCGGCACTCGGCAGCCCGTCCATAATTGTATATACCACCTAACCGTGGTTTTTTTTTCTTTCTTTATACATACATACTAGTTACGAGTATACTATCTCTTTATCAACCAGTCTATATTAGCAGCAGACACAGTACAGTGCGGTAGTTCACGGCTGTGGCTACCTCTGTGTCGGCACTCGGCAGCCCGTCCATAATTGTATATACCACCTAACCGTGGTTTTTTTTTCTTTCTTTATACATACATACTAGTTACGAGTATACTATCTCTTTATCAACCAGTCTATATATTAGCAGCAGACACAGTACAGTGCGGTAGTTCACGGCTGTGGCTACCTCTGTGTCGGCACTCGGCAGCCCGTCCATAATTGTATATACCACCTAACCGTGGTTTTTTTTTCTTTCTTTATACATACATACTAGTTACGAGTATACTATCTCTTTATCAACCAGTCTATATTAGCAGCAGACACAGTACAGTGCGGTAGTTCACGGCTGTGGCTACCTCTGTGTCGGCACTCGGCAGCCCGTCCATAATTGTATATACCACCTAACCGTGGTTTTTTTTTCTTTCTTTATACATACATACTAGTTACGAGTATACTATCTCTTTATCAACCAGTCTATATATTAGCAGCAGACACAGTACAGTGCGGTAGTTCACGGCTGTGGCTACCTCTGTGTCGGCACTCGGCAGCCCGTCCATAATTGTATATACCACCTAACCGTGGTTTTTTTTTCTTTCTTTATACATACATACTAGTTACGAGTATACTATCTCTTTATCAACCAGTCTATATATTAGCAGCAGACACAGTACAGTGCGGTAGTTCACGGCTGTGGCTACCTCTGTGTCGGCACTCGGCAGCCCGTCCATAATTGTATATACCACCTAACCGTGGTTTTTTTTTCTTTCTTTATACATACATACTAGTTACGAGTATACTATCTCTTTATCAACCAGTCTATATATTAGCAGCAGACACAGTACAGTGCGGTAGTTCACGGCTGTGGCTACCTCTGTGTCGGCACTCGGCAGCCCGTCCATAATTGTATATACCACCTAACCGTGGTTTTTTTTTCTTTCTTTATACATACATACTAGTTACGAGTATACTATCTCTTTATCAACCAGTCTATATATTAGCAGCAGACACAGTACAGTGCGGTAGTTCACGGCTGTGGCTACCTCTGTGTCGGCACTCGGCAGCCCGTCCATAATTGTATATACCACCTAACCGTGGTTTTTTTTTCTTTCTTTATACATACATACTAGTTACGAGTATACTATCTCTTTATCAACCAGTCTATATTAGCAGCAGACACAGTACAGTGCGGTAGTTCACGGCTGTGGCTACCTCTGTGTCGGCACTCGGCAGCCCGTCCATAATTGTATATACCACCTAACCGTGGTTTTTTTTTCTTTCTTTATACATACATACTAGTTACGAGTATACTATCTCTTTATCAACCAGTCTATATATTAGCAGCAGACACAGTACAGTGCGGTAGTTCACGGCTGTGGCTACCTCTGTGTCGGCACTCGGCAGCCCGTCCATAATTGTATATACCACCTAACCGTGGTTTTTTTTTCTTTCTTTATACATACATACTAGTTACGAGTATACTATCTCTTTATCAACCAGTCTATATTAGCAGCAGACACAGTACAGTGCGGTAGTTCACGGCTGTGGCTACCTCTGTGTCGGCACTCGGCAGCCCGTCCATAATTGTATATACCACCTAACCGTGGTTTTTTTTTCTTTCTTTATACATACATACTAGTTACGAGTATACTATCTCTTTATCAACCAGTCTATATATTAGCAGCAGACACAGTACAGTGCGGTAGTTCACGGCTGTGGCTACCTCTGTGTCGGCACTCGGCAGCCCGTCCATAATTGTATATACCACCTAACCGTGGTTTTTTTTTCTTTCTTTATACATACATACTAGTTACGAGTATACTATCTCTTTATCAACCAGTCTATATTAGCAGCAGACACAGTACAGTGCGGTAGTTCACGGCTGTGGCTACCTCTGTGTCGGCACTCGGCAGCCCGTCCATAATTGTATATACCACCTAACCGTGGTTTTTTTTTCTTTCTTTATACATACATACTAGTTACGAGTATACTATCTCTTTATCAACCAGTCTATATATTAGCAGCAGACACAGTACAGTGCGGTAGTTCACGGCTGTGGCTACCTCTGTGTCGGCACTCGGCAGCCCGTCCATAATTGTATATACCACCTAACCGTGGTTTTTTTTTCTTTCTTTATACATACATACTAGTTACGAGTATACTATCTCTTTATCAACCAGTCTATATTAGCAGCAGACACAGTACAGTGCGGTAGTTCACGGCTGTGGCTACCTCTGTGTCGGCACTCGGCAGCCCGTCCATAATTGTATATACCACCTAACCGTGGTTTTTTTTCCTTTCTTTATACATACATACTAGTTACGAGTATACTATCTCTTTATCAACCAGTCTATATATTAGCAGCAGACACAGTACAGTGCGGTAGTTCACGGCTGTGGCTACCTCTGTGTCGGCACTCGGCAGCCCGTCCATAATTGTATACTAGTATCCAATCCATCCATCTCCATTGTTTACCTGAGGTGCCTTTTAGTTGTGCCTATTAAAATATGGAGAACAAAAATGTTGAGGTTCCAAAATTAGGGAAAGATCAAGATCCACTTCCACCTCGTGCTGAAGCTGCTGCCACTAGTCATGGCCGAGACGATGAAATGCCAGCAACGTCGTCTGCCAAGGCCGATGCCCAATGTCATAGTACAGAGCATGTCAAATCCAAAACACCAAATATCAGTAAAAAAAGGACTCCAAAACCTAAAATAAAATTGTCGGAGGAGAAGCGTAAACTTGCCAATATGCCATTTACCACACGGAGTGGCAAGGAACGGCTGAGGCCCTGGCCTATGTTCATGGCTAGTGGTTCAGCTTCACATGAGGATGGAAGCACTCAGCCTCTCGCTAGAAAAATGAAAAGACTCAAGCTGGCAAAAGCAGCACAGCAAAGAACTGTGCATTCTTCGAAATCCCAAATCCACAAGGAGAGTCCAATTGTGTCGGTTGCGATGCCTGACCTTCCCAACACTGGACGTGAAGAGCATGCGCCTTCCACCATTTGCACGCCCCCTGCAAGTGCTGGAAGGAGCACCCGCAGTCCAGTTCCTGATAGTCAGATTGAAGATGTCAGTGTTGAAGTACACCAGGATGAGGAGGATATGGGTGTTGCTGGCGCTGGGGAGGAAATTGACCAGGAGGATTCTGATGGTGAGGTGGTTTGTTTAAGTCAGGCACCCGGGGAGACACCTGTTGTCCGTGGGAGGAATATGGCCGTTGACATGCCAGGTGAAAATACCAAAAAAATCAGCTCTTCGGTGTGGAGGTATTTCACCAGAAATGCGGACAACAGGTGTCAAGCCGTGTGTTCCCTTTGTCAAACTGTAATAAGTAGGGGTAAGGACGTTAACCACCTCGGAACATCCTCCCTTATACGTCACCTGCAGCGCATTCATAATAAGTCAGTGACAAGTTCAAAAACTTTGGGTGACAGCGGAAGCAGTCCACTGACCAGTAAATCCCTTCCTCTTGTAACCAAGCTCACGCAAACCACCCCACCAACTCCCTCAGTGTCAATTTCCTCCTTCCCCAGGAATGCCAATAGTCCTGCAGGCCATGTCACTGGCAATTCTGACGAGTCCTCTCCTGCCTGGGATTCCTCCGATGCATCCTTGCGTGTAACGCCTACTGCTGCTGGCGCTGCTGTTGTTGCCGCTGGGAGTCGATGGTCATCCCAGAGGGGAAGTCGTAAGCCCACTTGTACTACTTCCAGTAAGCAATTGACTGTTCAACAGTCCTTTGCGAGGAAGATGAAATATCACAGCAGTCATCCTACTGCAAAGCGGATAACTGAGTCCTTGACAACTATGTTGGTGTTAGACGTGCGTCCGGTATCCGCCGTTAGTTCACAGGGAACTAGACAATTTATTGAGGCAGTGTGCCCCCGTTACCAAATACCATCTAGGTTCCACTTCTCTAGGCAGGCGATACCGAGAATGTACACGGACGTCAGAAAAAGACTCACCAGTGTCCTAAAAAATGCAGTTGTACCCAATGTCCACTTAACCACGGACATGTGGACAAGTGGAGCAGGGCAGGGTCAGGACTATATGACTGTGACAGCCCACTGGGTAGATGTATGGACTCCCGCCGCAAGAACAGCAGCGGCGGCACCAGTAGCAGCATCTCGCAAACGCCAACTCTTTCCTAGGCAGGCTACGCTTTGTATCACCGCTTTCCAGAATACGCACACAGCTGAAAACCTCTTACGGCAACTGAGGAAGATCATCGCGGAATGGCTTACCCCAATTGGACTCTCCTGTGGATTTGTGGGATCGGACAACGCCAGCAATATTGTGTGTGCATTAAATATGGGCAAATTCCAGCACGTCCCATGTTTTGCACATACCTTGAATTTGGTGGTGCAGAATTTTTTAAAAAACGACAGGGGCGTGCAAGAGATGCTGTCGGTGGCCAGAAGAATTGCGGGACACTTTCGGCGTACAGGCACCACGTACAGAAGACTGGAGCACCACCAAAAACTACTGAACCTGCCCTGCCATCATCTGAAGCAAGAAGTGGTAACGAGGTGGAATTCAACCCTCTATATGCTTCAGAGGTTGGAGGAGCAGCAAAAGGCCATTCAAGCCTATACAATTGAGCACGATATAGTAGGTGGAATGCACCTGTCTCAGGCGCAGTGGAGAATGATTTCAACGTTGTGCAAGGTTCTGATGCCCTTTGAACTTGCCACACGTGAAGTCAGTTCAGACACTGCCAGCCTGAGTCAGGTCATTCCCCTCATCAGGCTTTTGCAGAAGAAGCTGGAGGCATTGAAGAAGGAGCTAAAAGGGAGCGATTCCGCTAGGCATGTGGGACTTGTGGATGGAGCCCTTAATTCGCTTAACAAGGATTCACGGGTGGTCAATCTGTTGAAATCAGAGCACTACATTTTGGCCACCGTGCTCGATCCTAGATTTAAAGCCTACCTTGGATCTCTCTTTCCGGCAGACACAGGTCTGCTGGGGTTGAAAGACCTGCTGGTGACAAAATTGTCAAGTCAAGCGGAACGCGACCTGTCAACATCTCCTCCTTCACATTCTCCCGCAACTGGGGGTGCGAGGAAAAGGCTCAGAATTCCGAGCCCACCCGCTGGCGGTGATGCAGGGCAGTCTGGAGCGACTGCTGATGCTGACATCTGGTCCGGACTGAAGGACCTGACAACGATTACGGACATGTCGTCTACTGTCACTGCATATGATTCTCTCAACATTGATAGAATGGTGGAGGATTATATGAGTGACCGCATCCAAGTAGGCACGTCACACAGTCCGTACTTATACTGGCAGGAAAAAGAGGCAATTTGGAGGCCCTTGCACAAACTGGCTTTATTCTACCTAAGTTGCCCTCCCACAAGTGTGTACTCCGAAAGAGTGTTTAGTGCCGCCGCTCACCTTGTCAGCAATCGGCGTACGAGGTTACATCCAGAAAATGTGGAGAAGATGATGTTCATTAAAATGAATTATAATCAATTCCTCCGCGGAGACATTGACCAGCAGCAATTGCCTCCACAAAGTACACAGGGAGCTGAGATGGTGGATTCCAGTGGGGACGAATTGATAATCTGTGAGGAGGGGGATGTACACGGTGATATATCGGAGGGTGAAGATGAGGTGGACATCTTGCCTCTGTAGAGCCAGTTTGTGCAAGGAGAGATTAATTGCTTCTTTTTTGGGGGGGGTCCAAACCAACCCGTCATATCAGTCACAGTCGTGTGGCAGACCCTGTCACTGAAATGATGGGTTGGTTAAAGTGTGCATGTCCTGTTTTGTTTATACAACATAAGGGTGGGTGGGAGGGCCCAAGGACAATTCCATCTTGCACCTCTTTTTTCTTTTCTTTTTCTTTGCATCATGTGCTGATTGGGGAGGTTTTTTTGGAAGGGACATCCTGCGTGACACTGCAGTGCCACTCCTAGATGGGCCCGGTGTTTGTGTCGGCCACTAGGGTCGCTAATCTTACTCACACAGTCAGCTACCTCATTGCGCCTCTTTTTTTCTTTGCGTCATGTGCTGTTTGGGGAGGGTTTTTTGGAAGGGACATCCTGCGTGACACTGCAGTGCCACTCCTAGATGGGCCCGGTGTTTGTGTCGGCCACTAGGGTCGCTAATCTTACTCACACAGCTACCTCATTGCGCCTCTTTTTTTCTTTGCGTCATGTGCTGTTTGGGGAGGGTTTTTTGGAAGGGACATCCTGCGTGACACTGCAGTGCCACTCCTAGATGGGCCCGGTGTTTGTGTCGGCCACTAGGGTCGCTAATCTTACTCACACAGCTACCTCATTGCGCCTCTTTTTTTCTTTGCGTCATGTGCTGTTTGGGGAGGGTTTTTTGGAAGGGCCATCCTGCGTGACACTGCAGTGCCACTCCTAGATGGGCCCGGTGTTTGTGTCGGCCACTAGGGTCGCTAATCTTACTCACACAGCTACCTCATTGCGCCTCTTTTTTTCTTTGCGTCATGTGCTGTTTGGGGAGGGTTTTTTGGAAGGGACATCCTGCGTGACACTGCAGTGCCACTCCTAGATGGGCCCGGTGTTTGTGTCGGCCACTAGGGTCGCTTATCTTACTCACACAGCGACCTCGGTGCAAATTTTAGGACTAAAAATAATATTGTGAGGTGTGAGGTATTCAGAATAGACTGAAAATGAGTGTAAATTATGGTTTTTGAGGTTAATAATACTTTGGGATCAAAATGACCCCCAAATTCTATGATTTAAGCTGTTTTTTAGTGTTTTTTGAAAAAAACACCCGAATCCAAAACACACCCGAATCCGACAAAAAAAATCCGGTGAGGTTTTGCCAAAACGCGTTCGAACCCAAAACACGGCCGCGGAACCGAACCCAAAACCAAAACACAAAACCCGAAAAATTTCAGGCGCTCATCTCTAGAGATTACATGGTATCCCTGGATAGTCAGGATGCTTACCTACAGGTTCCTATAGCACTGTTTCATCAGTGTTATCTCAGGGATCACCATCCTCCAGTAACATTTTCAGTTCCAGACCTTACCCTTTGGGTTAGCCACAGCCCCCAGAGTATGTACCAAAATTATGATGATTATGGCAGCTTATCTCCGCAGGTAGGGGATAAGAAAATTGCCATACCTCAACACCTTTTTTATCCTGGCACAATCACAGGAAAAGCTTCTGTGCCATCTCCAACAGACAATGACTTGTCTGCAGAGGGTGGTCTTCAGTTTGTCGGCTGTCAAGATCCCTGCTAACAGTATACTGGCGCCGGAATCCCGACAGCCGGCATACCAACACTTTTTCTCCCTCTTGGGGGTCCCTGGAGGGAGAATAAATAGCGTGGCCACAGCGTTTTGAGTGCAGCGAGCCCGCAAGGGGCTCATTTGCACTCGCCACGCTGTCCGTATGCCGGCGGTCGGGATCCTGGCACCAGTATGCTGGCCGCCGGGAGCCCGGCCGCCGGCATACCATACTACACCCGTCTGCAGAGGCACGGGTGGTTCATAAATTGGGCAAAGTCATCTCTGGTTCCGGCACAATGGATGACTCACTGTGGGGCTGTACTGAATTCAAGTCTGCAGAAAATTGGTTACCTCGGAACAAGATATCCAGGGTACAGTCAAGTACTCAGGAGTTGTTACACAGTCAAACAATATCAATCCACGCAGCTATGCGACTGATGGGTTTGATTGTGTCAACATTCGACATGGTGGAGTATGAACAATTCCACTCAAGACCTCGGCAGCGTCAGAATCTGGCCAGATGGAATGGAATACATCAGACAATAAAGAACAGACTATGGTACTTTCACACAAGGTAAGAAAGTCATCAGCATGGTGGCTACAGACATC
Source organism: Pseudophryne corroboree (assembly GCF_028390025.1). Classification (NCBI taxonomy): domain Eukaryota; kingdom Metazoa; phylum Chordata; class Amphibia; order Anura; family Myobatrachidae; genus Pseudophryne; species Pseudophryne corroboree. Next base: position 173,468,950 of record NC_086450.1, on the reverse strand, counting down.
CCATCTAGCCATAGGGAGAACTTTTTTGGATATCAGATGGGGGATCCTGACAACAGATGCCAGTCTTCAGGACTGGGGAGCAGTGTCCGGAAGATTATGGTTCCAGGGACAATGGACCACAGAAGAAAGTTGCCTGCCAATAAATCTATTAGAACTTCCGGTCATATACATGGCAATGATTCAGGAAAAGGACACGCTTCAAGAAAGACCAGTCCAGATCCGCTCGGACAATTTAACGGCAGGGGTGTACCTTAACCATCAGGGAGGAATGCGCAGCCAAACAGCAATGAAGGAGGTAAGTCACATACTAAAGTGGGCAGAACTCCATCTTCAAGCATTGTCCGCAGTATTCGTTCCGGGAGTCCTAAACTGGGAAGCGGACTTTCTCAGTCGACATGCCATTCAAGCAAGCGAATGGGCTTTACACCCGGAAGTATTTCAGACTCTGGTAGACAAGTGGGTTTTGCCAGAGATAGATCTCATGGCGTGCCGTCTGAACAACAAAGTGCCCGCATACGGGGCAAGAACAAAGGATCTCGGAGCGATCTTTGTGGGTGCCTTGTCAGTGAAATGGGATTTTCATCTGGCGTATCTATTTCCTCCGATCATCCTGCTACCAGGGTGGTGAGGAAAATAAAAGAAGCAAAGGGTGCCGCGGTTCTAATATCTCCGGCTTGGCCCAGAAGGCATTGGTACACAGATCTGCAGAGAATGTCGATGGATGCTCCACTTCTGCTCACTCAACATCCAGATCTACTAATGCATGGTCCTTGTTATCACAGGCATCTGGATCGACTATCGTTGGCGGTGTGGCCCTTGAAACCTCTATCCTGAAGTCAAGAGGATTCTCACTACAGGTGATTCAAACAATGCTCAGAGCGAGGAAACCCTCCTCAGCTCGCATTTATCACCAAATATGGTAGGCCTATATTCATGGTGCAGTGAAAGAAATATGGACCTGAAATCTTTCCAAGTTGCCAGGGTCTTAGATTTCCTTCAGGCGGGAATGGATAAGGGTTTGAAAGTGGCTTCCTTGAGAGTACAAGTATCAGCATTGACTGCATGGTTCCAAAAGAAAATTGCCAATTTACAGGATGTGCGTACTTTTTCCAGGGAATGCTGCGCATTCAAACTCCTTTTGTTCCTCCTTCAGTGCCTTGGGACTTAAGTCTAGTCCTCAAAGCCCTTCAAGTTGCTCCGTTTGAACCACTTAATAAAGTGGATCTTAAATGGTTGACAGCTAAAGTTCTCTTTCTACTGACTATGGCATCAGCTAGAAGAGTGTGAGATTTAGGAGCGCTGTCATGTTCTCTTTTTCTGTGTTTTTTTTTTTTTTTTATCCAGATAAAGCAGTTCTCAGAACTAGGTCTGGGTATCTTCCTAAGGTGGTGTCTAAATTCCCCCTTAATGAAGGAATTGTAGTCCCGTTTTTTTCAGGTATCAGGACTTTCTGCGGGAGATGCGTCACGGGACGTAGTCCGAGCATTAAGGATCTATGTGGATCACACCAGTGCCATCAGAAAGACAGATTCTCTCTTCACTTTCTAAGGAATTCATAAGAGAGGATGGCCTGCTAATAAATAGACGCTGGCTAGAGGGCATCGAATGACGATTTCGGAAGCATAATCTCAAGCTGATCTCCCTGTTGCGGCTAATGTCTCTGTTCACTCTACTCGTAAGGTAGGTTCTTCATAGGCAGCACAACATGGTGCTTCAGCAGAACAGATATGTATGGTCTTCCATTAACACATTTACTAGATATTATGCTTGTATACTTTTGCCTCTCATGACGCTGAATTCGGTCGTAAGATTCTCCTGTCCAATCAGGAGCGTCGCCACCACTAAAATTGCTTTGGGAAATCCCATTGTTATCCTGTGGATAACCTGTGGACCCTGCCTGTGAAATATATGTTATGGTAAGAACTTACAGTTGATAACGATATTTCTTCTAAGTCCACAGGTTCCACAGGAATCCCACCCTGACGCACCTTATTTGAGGATCTTGCTACTCATTAACCTCTTCCTTCTTGTATGGAAGGGTGTGCATGTGTGTTCTTCTCGCCTGATTAGGACTCTACATGATGCTCCTGCCTAGATGCTTTGGAATCCAACTGATTTGCCTGAGCCAGTGGGCGGGGATATATGGACGGGCCCGTTGCATCCTGGGAGGCCTGAAAGCTTGTGATCGTTTGGTGCCAATCCGCTGTCGCTCCATCATATCCCATTGTTATCCTGTGGAACCTGTGGACTTAGGAGAAATACCATTATCAATGGTAAGTTCTTACCATAACGTATATTTTTTATTGTTGCAATTTTGCCCAGCACACAATTCTTATTCTTTGTAAGCACCTTTTATTTTATTGTTTCCTGCACCTCTGTCACTGCCTGTGTGGGTTTCTGGTTAATGTGGAAGAAAAGAGTTTATGATTGGAACAGATTTATATTTCAAAATGTTATATAAATTATGAATACCGCAATGGTGAGATCATGTCCTAATTGTAATATACTGTATGTGTAGAAATGCTTGTATATAACATTACTAAGTCTCCTTAATATTTACCCCATCCTTCCTTTATTGGTCTTACGCTCTCTTGCTCTCTATTTCACACACACACATACATATTATTTCTCTATTCCTATCTACTCTCTCTCTAAAATTTAGTGATGAGCGGGTTCGGTTCCTCGGAAACCGAACCCCCCGAACTTCACCCATTTTACACAGGTCCGAGGCATACTCGGATTCTCCCGTATGGCTCGGTTAATCCGAGCGCGCCCGAACGTCATCATCCCGCTGTCGGATTCTCGCGAGATTCGGATTCTATATAAGCAGCCGCGCGTCGCCGCCATTTTCACTCGTGCATTGGAAATGTTAGGGAGAGGATGTGGCTGGCGTCCTCTCCGTTTATTAATCTTAAATTCTTGATGCAAAAATATTTGTGCCTATTGCTTAATTGTGGGGACTGGGGAGCAGCTGTATTATATAGGAGGAGTACAGTGCAGAGTTTTGCTGACCAGTGACCACCAGTATACGTTGTCTGCCTGAAAAACACTCCATATCTGTGCTCAGTGTGCTGCATATATCTGTGCTCACACTGCTTAATTGTGGGGACAGGGGAGCAGCTGTATTATATAGGAGGAGTACAGTGCAGAGTTTTGCTGACCAGTAAGGAAAAGATAACAAAAACACAATTAGAAATGGTAGTCTTCAATCTGTCCCAGCATTCCTTAACACCTGACGAACTGTCCATTCTGAACAAAGGCCTATCCTTTGTTCCCACAGTAACACAGGATGAATTTAAATGGCATGTGGATCTTTACAAATTTGGCAGGCAACTTCGGCTTAAATATTTTTTTGCAGGAATTAACCTCGATTCAGGATCAATATCCTCAACCAACCAGTCAAGTTTACCAAAAAAGCCAAGCCTATTTGACCCACCATCACAAAACCCTTCTTTACACACTTTTATGAGGGTTCTCAAAAGGGATACCATTCCATACATCGCCAACCAAAGAATTAACCATCACAACATCACATTGGGAGAGAGAAAAGCCATTGACTCATTGCGCAACGACACCCAGTTAATTATCAGAGCTGCGGACAAAGGCGGAGGAATCGTACTCCTTGATTATGACTACTACATTCGGGAGGCCAACAGCCAGCTCTCGGATACCATGTGTTATCAGAAACTCACTTACGATCCAACAGGAGTGTACAAAACAGAGATTGACTCTATTATACAAATGGGACTCAACAATGGCTATATCAATCAAAGCACAGCTGAATTTTTGACCACCACACATCCCAAAATTCCATTTTTTGTATACACTTCCAAAAATACACAAATCACTAACTCAGCCTCCTGGACGACCCATTACCTCGGCCAGAGGGTCCCTGTGTCAGCCCCTTTCCCAATTGGTCGACTTTTATCTACAACCACTGGTTAGGAGAACATCCAGCTATATAGAGGACACTTCTGACTTTTTGAGGAAATTAGAAGGAGTGCAGAGTGTGACAGAGGATACCTTGCTTGTCACTTTGGACGATTCTACACCAACGTCTCTACACCAACATCCCCCATATACAGGGTATTGAATCATGCAGAGATCTTCTCAACAACAGCGATGCATATTTTGGACCGCCAGTCTCCTTTCTTATGTTACTCATTGACGTCATCCTCAACAAAAATTATTTTCTTTTTGAAAATTGTTTCTACTTGCAGAAACAAGGGACCGCCATGGGTTCTAACATGGCGCCCTCTTATGCCAACATTTTTATGGCAGCATATGAGCAGGTGCACATCATTGGTATAATTCATGTTTTTGTCACTTTTTAGCATTTTATGTACAATACATCAATGATTTATTTTTTATTTGTCAAGGCAGTGAAGAACATCTTTTAGAATTCATCAATGAACTCAACGCCCTCCCTGGAACCATCAGATTCAGTTTGACCTTCAGTAAAACACAAATTCATTTTTGGATGTGACCATTAAAAAGGAGAATAATACATTGCTAACTTCAATCCACAGTAAGGACTCTGGCCGTAACACTCTTTTATTAAACTCCAGTTTTCATCCAGCGCCTTTGAAAAAGGGCTTGCCTTTCTCTCAACTGCTGAGGGTGATACGCATCACCTCTAATCCAACGGAGTTACCAGGAGTTTTGGAATCTATGTGCCAGAGATTCTTGGACAGAGGATACTCCAAGAATGAAATCAATAATGCTTTATCGCGGATTGAGAAACTTAACAGAACTGAACTTCTACATGTGAAAACTGATCCTACCAATAAAGATTGGGATAGGCTCAATTTTTCCAGTATGTTCACTACGGCATCATCCTTTATACGTAACTGCATCAGGGAACATTGGCATTTGATCTCCAGTGATCCGACATTGAAAAAAGACATCTCTAATACCAAGATTTGCTTATAAACGAGGACCGAATCTCAAGGATCTTTTGGTCAAGACAGACTTTTCACAGCGGAAACCTAGACAGATGTCCAATTGGCTTACCACCAAACCGGGAGTATTTAAGTGTACAGGATGTTCGAATTGTTCTTTTCTGATAATAGGCAATCGCTTCAAAAATCCCACTGATGGGAGGGAATATTCCATCAAATATAGGCTGGACTGTAACAGTAGATTTGTTGTTTACATTTTGAGATGCCCATGCAACCGTCTGTATGTCGGCAAGACTAGTAGAATGATGAAAGAACGGCTCAGCCAACACCGCTCATCTATCAAGAAGTGCCTAATTGCTACAGACGGGATGCGGTCAAGATGCCGCCGGCCGGAATCCCGGCGGTCGAAATACCGACGCCGGAATCCCGACCGCCACAATCCCGACATATTCTCCCTCCGTGGGTGTCCACGACACCCATAGAGGGAGAATATAATAATGTGCCGAGCGTGGCGAGCGAAGCGAGCCCGCAAGGGGCTACATTCCGCTCGCCACCCCTGTCGGGATTGTGTGGTCGGGATTCCGGCGTCGGTATTTCGACCGCCGGGATTCCGGCCGGCGGCATTTAGTACTGATCCCCTACAGACACCTCAAAAGACTTTACTAACTTACCAGTCGCAAGACACTTCAAGGATGCACATCATACTGATAACCAGCTCAAATGTTGTATCATTGATCACATACCGCCCCTACAACGTGGGGGTGATCGGGACAGAATTTTGCTACAACGAGAACTACAATGGATACACAGACTTAATTGCCTTACTCCGATTGGCCTCAATGAAGATTTTCGTTTAGGTTGTTTCCTGTGACATATTATAGTGACTTTTTGTTGGACTCTGCATTCCGCTGTTTGGTTTAATTTTCTTAGACACCGCCGTGTGTCCTGTCATTGATGTTCTTTGCATGCTATGTGCTGTCAGACACCGCCGTGTGTCTTTATATATCTAGAGACTCAATCCCGACAGGTCCCCACTTCACTAGCAGTGACACCTTTCCTTTCACCCTCGCTTTCAACATCCACCATGCAGACCCTCTCTTGCTCACTATGTGCAGCTTATTGTCAACCTTTGGTGTTGTACTTAGCAGTATCAGATTCCAGCTGCCTATATGGGATTCCCCAGTAGACAACATATGTTGGTCTAGTGATATTTACAGCCATACCACACTGGCAAACGTCCAATTCCGGCTGATCTTGGAAACTAAGTAGTGTTGGGCCCAGTCAGTACCAGTATCGGTGACGATCTGGGAATACTGGGTGCTGTACATCACTCACTTAATACCACAAGGCAGCGGACATTGGGGGTAATTCCAAGTTGATCGCAGCAGGAAATTTTTTAGCAGTTGGGCAAAACCATGTGCACTGCAGGGGGGGGCAGATATAACATGTGCAGAGAGAGATAGATTTGGGTGGGTTATTTTGTTTCTGTGCAGGGTAAATACTGGCTTCTTTATTTTGACACTGCAAATTAGATTGCAGATTGAACACACCCCACCCAAATCTAACTCTCTCTGCACATGTTATATCTGCCTCCCCTGCAGTGCACATGGTTTTGCCCAACTGCTAAAAAATTTCCTGCTGCGATCAACTTGGAATTACCTCCATTGTGCATTCTGTGGGATTTCTCCCCAATAGGGCAGTTTGGATTCTTTTTCACATATATTCTTATTTATATTGATTGCCGTAACAAGTGGGCATTGCTTTGCAGTAGGTTGTTTTGAGGGTTGTCCTTGTGTCACCTGCTATTATTTCTATTAGACCTGTCAGTCCTTCCTGCTTTTTGCACCTTGCACTTTCTAGCCAGCACTTTCAGGGAACCCTGTTCTGCTGAGCTTCAGCACTATTCCTTTTACTTTTTTAAACACATCACTTCATTTCAATCACTTCTGTTTTGATATACAGCGTCCTTGCAATTCCCCTCACTATCAGCAGACCATTTACTAGTCAGGCTGCTGAGACCACCCGCCGCACGTTTTGCCGCGCTCCGGAGCCATTGCTATGCATGACACCGGGTTTGTTTAGCTTAGGTACCAGTGTCAAGGAGTGGGAGGAGACTGCAGGGGATGCATTAGGCATGCCTGGACTTGTCTCAGCACACGTCCTGATGCTGCTGGGTTGATTGTGGTGCCGTTTGAGGCTTATATTTCATGTTCTGACAACAGTGCGGTTAGCCCCTGAGGAAGTCCAGTCGGTTGAAACAGCTGTCGGGCTGTGTTTGCTGTACTTCACCATGCCGTTTGGTTAAGGAATAAATCCTGCTTTTCTTTCATATACATGTGAGTGCTGGCTTGTCTACTTTTTCTGTATCGCTGGAGAAGTGAGTGTTATATATATATATATATATATATATCAGTGACGTGCGGTGGGGTGAGGCAGGTGAGGCAGAGCCTTTCCTGTCATACTTACGTTTAAACCAGAGTTTTGACTGACTAAAGTATATGAAAAATACTAATAATTTGTTTGAAATATCTTCTTTGCATTATTCTAATAATTTTTATAGCCTAAACTCTGGGGTAAAAAGTCTATCTTTTCCGCACATCTCAGATCAAAGGCGCCGCAGGTGGGGGAGGGGCAGGTGCGGGTGGTGCGGCGGATGGGGAAGGGGGTCCGGAGGCGCTGCAGGTGGTGGAGGGGCGGGTGCGGGGGTGCCATGGGTGGGGGAGTGGTGGGACCGCGGATGGAAGAGGGTGTCGGTAGATGCTGCAGGTGGAGGGGGCCCGGATGGGGAAGGGTCGGGAGGTGCTGCGGGTGGGGGAAGGGCAGAGGAGTGGGGGCTGCAGATGGGGGAGGGGTCCGGAGGCACTGCAGGTGGGGGAGGGGTAGGGGTGCCACGGGTGGGGGAGGGGCAGGTGCAGGGATGTTGCGGATGGGTGAAGGGTTCCGGAGGTGCTGTGGGATGGGAAGGGGCAGGGGTGCCGGGGGTGGGGTAGGGGGTCCGGAGGCGCCGCAGGTGGGGGAGGGGCAGGTGCGGGTGGTGCGGCGGATGGGGAAGGGGGTCCAGAGGTGCTGCAGGTGGTGGAGGGGCGGGTGCGGGGGTGCCATGGGTGGGGGAGGGGTGGGACCGCGGATGGGAGAGGGTGTCTGCAGATGCTGCGGGTAGAGTGGGGGACAGGTGTGGGAGGAGACATATATGGGGGGTGGATGACCCCCTCACACCCCCCCCGCTGTCCCACCCGCAGGCCGCAGTGTCCCGCAGTGGAGGGGTGGGGCAGTTGGGAAGCTCCTGTACTCGCTGTTCTGCTTAGCAGAGCAGCGGTGAATAGACGCTGTGCGTGATGGGCGCGATTAGGCCACGCCCCAAACCCTCAGCAGGCACAGCAATGAAAGATTATTTTTAAAGAATTATCATTGTTATAATTGACTGTATTAATTGATTATTTGAGTCTTGAGACATACGTTTTTCTTTTTATTTCTAAAAGAGCTAAAGAATGATTCTCTCCTTTTGACAGTGGCACCATTTTTCTAAATAAGGACGTTTATATTTAAACACACCGGGACTGTAAAATGACTGCTCCAGTTAAAGTATTCCTATGGAAAAACACGGTTGCCTAGCAACATAATACGAACGGAGAGGGCGGAAATGACGTGCCCGGCTGAAATAAGTGAGGGCGGACGTGATAAGATGAAAGGAGTCCCTGCAGGCATCGTGAGGAGACGCACGCGCACTCCTGCACTCACGTCACATGACACGGGAGCCGGAACGGTTGCTACGGCAACCGTAGACAACAGCTTGAAGGGGATCCACACAAATATCGCGAGAAGACGCATATGAACTCCCGAACCAAGGACTCGTGATGCAGGAACCGGATGGGTTACTATAACAACCGGAGATAACAACATGGAGGCGGCCATTTGCACACAGGTGCAAACACTAAGGATGGGACATTTCTCATTGGTGGATTATATAATAAATAGTGGGATTCAGGTGGAGGAGACACACTACCTTGAAAAAGGGTCCAGCTTAGGACCTGAAACGCGTTGGTGAGGTGTGGGGAAATCACCTAATCGGCATCTGGTGGATGCGCTTATCGGATCCAGGAGGCTGTAAACCCGGGAGGTCACCTGGTACTTATATACATCAAAGTTATTCTGAGAGCTTTTGTTCTCAGAGTATCTGGTAATTGCATACCTCATTTGCCCAGTGGGCTTTTTTTTCTGCCACCTGTGTGTCTCAATTTTATTTGGATTGGATTTTATTGAGGATTTTATGTTTCATGTCATTGTGCTTGTCATATATTAAAAAAACGTTGTTGCACTATCCTCTTCGTATTTCCTCTATATTATGTTGATTCTGAGAGAGAACTAACCAAGAGGGAGAATACCTGGCAGAGTGCAGTGGATTTTTTTACGTGCTGAGGATACAAGTGACCTACAGGAATGTATATTGTTGAGATATACTCTCTTTATATGAATTTGTGATATCAATGTAGTACCCATTTTAGAGGAGCGCCACTTATTGTTTTCACCAATTTCCTGTTTTGCCCCGTCTCAAGTGCCCTGGGCCCCCTGGACTCATAATCTGCCCCTGGGGTCATGCCAGCAGCTCACAGAACGCTGGGCATGCCCCCTCACTGACGAAAACGGGGGTGTGGCTCACGATCGCGGGTCCTCCGCAAAGCCACGCCCCTTTTTGTTGGCCGCACCCCCTTTTCACCGCGCGTGTCCCTCCTTCTGCCTGAACAAAGTTGGGAGGTATGCACCCCTGCCTGTGCCATGCCCATACCATCTGCTTCTGCTCCTAGTCTCCTATAGATTTGCCCAGATCTGTGACTCATTTGACTAACTCCACCCAGTGTTGTAACTCCGCCCAGCGTTAGCAAATGAGGCACAAAGTCACAGATCTGGGCTAATATATAGGAGATATATTTATTTATTTATTTTTTGACTCAAAACATGCAAATAAGGCAGACACTGTCCGCCTACTTCTGTGACATCACGAGTTGGAGAGAAGTTGGCTGGGTTGATACAAAAGTTAGCTGGTGTTTGGTTGGATGAAAAAGTTGGTTAGGTGTGTGGGGCAGCGTTTTAATTGGACAGACAATTTGGACGGTTGGTCAGTTGGATGGTTTGAGGAAAGTTGGTCTGATGTATGGCTAGCATAACTAAAGGGCCCCATACACTAGAACGATTTTGCTCAATTTCAGCTCAATTCGGTCATTCGGGCCGATATATAGGGGGAAATTGGGCATTTTTGCTGTGTATCTGATCCGGGTCGACTCCTCCACGTCGTTGGTGCTGCACTCGTTATATGTCGTGATCAAATGGAATTGTATGGAATCGAACCGAAAAAAGTGTGTTTTTGTGCTTGCGATATATATCGCATGCAATGTATAGTAGGATGTTTGACTGGCATTCTCAGGACACTCCCATCAATGGCAGCAGCAGCATCAGCACAGCACGCGATGACGCAGCAGGACAACCAGATCCAAACAAATCGGATATTTTAGAGAGCCCAAGTAGGTATTTCCAGTTGATCACACTGACCACCAATGTGATCACACTGACCACCAATGTGATCACACTGACCGCCAATGTATTCTAATTATTGTTCACATTTTATTATTTTCATGTGGGTCCAAAGTCATTTTAAAACCTCATGACCATGTGTTTTCCCCACCACTGTACCGCCATGCTGGAACATGTGTTTCAGAGGCCCCAAAGTCATTTAACCCCCCTTATGGCCATGTGTTTTCTCCGCCACTGTACCGCCATGCTGGAAAATTGTGTTTCAGGGGCCCTTAAGTCATTTAACCCCCCCTTATGGCCATGTGTTTTACCCGCCACTGTACCGCCATGCTGCACCATGTGTTTCAGGGGCCCCAAAGTCATTTAACCCCCCTTATGGCCATGTGTTTTCTCCGCCACTGTACAGCCATGCTGCACCATGTGTTTCAGGGGCCCCAAAGTCATTTAACCCCCCTTATGGCCATGTGTTTTCTCCGCCTCTGTACCGCCATGCTGCACCATGTGTTTCAGGGGCCCCAAAGTCATTTAATCCCCCTTATGGCCATATGGTTTCCCCGCCACTGTACCGCCATGCTGCACCATGTGTTTCAGGGGCCCCAAAGTCTGATTTGCCTGAGCGAGGAGGCAAGGATATATGGACAGGCCTGTTGCATGCTGGGAGGCCGGAAAGCTTTGATCGATTGGTGCCAATCAGCTGTCGCTTCATCATATCCCATTGTTATCCTGTGGACTTAGGAGAAATACAGTTATCAACGGTAAGTTCTTACCATAATGTTTATATCCGATTTGATTGGATTTCGCATTGCCCCAAGTATGTATTTAATCCATACTGACCACCAATATAATTGTCCACCTAAGCACACTGTCCATTTCTGTTTGCCCAAAGCCATTTTAAAACCCCCTAATGGCCATGTATTTTCCGCGTCACTGTACCCCAATGCTGAACCTTGGGTTTCTTTGTCCCCAAAGTCATTTTAACCCCCTAATGGCCATGTGTTTTCACGGCCACTGTACCCCAATGCTGCCCGTTGTGTTTCTGTGTCCCCAAAGTCATTTTAACCCCTAATTAACCATGTGTTTTCCGTGCCACTGTACCCCAATGCTGCATCTTGTGTTTCTCTGTCCCCAAAGTCTTTTTAACCCCCTAATGGCCATGTGTTTTCACCACCACTGTACCCCAATGCTGCACGTTGTGTTTCTGTGTCCCCAAAGTCATTTTAACCCCTAATTAGCCATGTGTTTCACCGCCACTGTACCCCAATGCTTAACCTTGGGTTTCTTTGTTCCCAAAATCTTTTTAACCCCCTAATGGCCATGTGTTTTCACCACCACTGTACCCCAAGGCTGCACCATTGATGTTTGGGTAATGAGGAAACTATTTTAAAAAAATTACTTTATTTTAAAACCATATATTATCCAAATTGAAATGGAATAGGGGTGGAGGCTGAGCTCATATATCAGTACATAACCATAATATAAAATATCAATACAATTTAATAAAAAACACAGTAATGCATATATACAACAAAGAGTAAAAAATGGTATGAATTCATATACAGTGGTTAAAAATGAGATATTACCATAGATCACAGCTTCTCAGGACCCCACACGGTGCATGTTTTGCAGGTCTCCTCACAGAATCACAAGTGAAATAATTAGCTCCACCTGCAGACCTTTTAAAATGTGTCAGTGAGTAATTAATACACCTGTGTACCTGCTGGGTTACCTGCAAAACATGCACCGTGTGGGGTCCTGAGGACCGAGTTTGAGAACCTGTGCCATAGATATCCGGTCAGGACAGAAATAAAACTAAATTGATGGAGTCCGCTCCAATAGTGCCCCTGTAAAATTAATAGTCCAGTGCAACAAGAGTCTCTTTGCAGAGTTAATCCATTTAGAGATGCATGCAATTTACCGTTAGAGGAATGATGGTTTAGCAATGTCCTTTTGGTGAATAGGTCCCTCATGCAATACGGTAATAGGCCGAAAAGTCTCTGGATCTCTTGTAATTCAAAGGTGGTAATCTGGGGCTGATTCTGTTTCCAATTCAGTAAAGCGTCCTGATAATCTGACAACAGCTAATGCGTTTCGCTGCGTATAGCCTGCAGCTTTTTCAAAGGCAGGCTAAACCATCATTCCTCTAACGGTAAATTGCATGCATCTCTAAATGGATGAACTCTGCAAAGAGATTCTTGTTGCAGTGGACTATTAATTCTACAGGGGCACTATTGGAACGGACTCCATCAATCTAGTTTTATTTCAGTCCTGACCAGATATCTATGGTAATATCTAATTTTTAACCACTGTATATGAATTCATACCATTTTTTACTCTTTGTTGTATATATGCATTACTATGTTTTTTATTAAATTGTCTTGATATTTTCTATTATGGTTATGTACTGATATATGAGCGCAGCCTCCACCACTATTCCATTTCTTTAATTCTTTGGGAGTGACTTCCCCATTTTTTTGGCTGCAGCTTAGCGAGGCATCTCCTACTTCAGCGCCCTCAATACATGTGTACAGGTTTCTCTTATTATCTAAATTGAACCATATAGCAAAACATTTTGAAAGTATATTTTAAACTGAAACAAAAGCATTTTGAAAATGAAAAAAAATAATTAATTTTAAAACCATATCTTAATTAAGTTTAACCATATACCTTAAGTAAAACCATTTTTTTTTTTAAATAGAGTGTTTTTATTCGAAAAAGGATCAGCAATACAGACATATCATTATACATGAGAAATCAGGTAGTACAGGATAAGCAATACAACAGTTCAGAGCATGTGTGCTGTGAACTCCAGTTACAGGATACAGTACATCACATGTATACTTGCTCCCGTATTGTTACCAAGCTCACGGTGCAAGGAAAAACCAATGTCCGTAAACAGGTTATAGAACACATAGTAGACATTTTTAATTTTTCTCCCCAATTATTTAGCAGTAACAACTCTACCTAGTAGACCATAACATAGCCTACATAAACTCCTAAAGTAAAACCATTTTTAAATAGAAAATATATAACAGTTTGTGCACCACTTTTTTTTCATTATAGATATGTCTCTGGACCACTTTTTTTTCATTATAGATATGTCTCTGGATCAATTTATAGACTTCATCACTGGCCTACTCGAAATGTACCGTGGCCATGAATGTCTGTGGCGGATCAAAACAAAGGGGTATTCGGATAAAGTCCGACGGAATGCGGCCTTGAAGGAACTAGTAAAGTATTGTAGGCCCTTTGTGTCCGGTGCTGACAAGGACAGGGTAAAGAAAAAGATCCAGAACCGGCGTACGGTGTTCCTCAAAGAACACAAAAAAATGGAACAGTCCAAAAGATTTGGAGCAGGTTCCTCCCAGGTTTACAAGACCTCGCTCTGGTACTACCCCATGCTGGAGTTTGTCCTGGACCAGGGGGCTACCCGGACAGGTTTCACCTCCCTCCCTCGGACTGCCACACTAGAGCCTGAAGAGGGTGAACTATCTTTGTCTGTATCTGTAAGTATATTTTTTTTTATACATTTTTTAAAAGTTTTTGCAAGTTCCATTATTAACACAGTACACTTAAATGTGGTCCTCCTGCCAATCGACTGCACCCACACCGTTAAAATAGGCCAGGTACTCGTCCCTGACCTGTTTTGCCTGTAGACTCCCCCTAGAATGGAGTGGAGGTGGTTCCACAGAGGGAAATGGTGAAGTCTCCTCTGGGTGTTCAGGGTCTGGGTCTCCTGGCGCTGCTCTGGGCAGTGTCCTATGCTGGGTGGTTTTGCTGCGCAAATAGTTATGCAGGACACAGCACGCAATCTATCTTCTCTACCTGCAAATTCATAGCCGTTTGGAATATGCGGAAGCGGCTAGACAGGATGCCAAACGTGTTCTCTACAATTCGTCATGCCCGGGATAGCCTATAATTGTAGATGCGCTTCTTCCTTGTCAGGTGCCTTTGGGGGTACGGCTTCATAATGTTCCCGTGGAGTGCGAATGCCTCATCAGCCACGAAAACAAAATTGAGGCCGTGCTGGGTTTGCTCCCTAGGTGGCAAGTTCAGGGTCTTTGTGGTGAGCTGCTCGTAGAAGGTTGTATTCTTCAGTGACCCACCGTCTGCTGCACGTCCGTTATTTTTGCCAACGTCAATGAAGATGAATTCATAGTTGGCATTCACCACTGCCATCAGCACGATGCTGAAATACCCTTTATAATCAAAAAAAAGGGATCCGCTGTTTGCAGGAGGGTTGATGCAGACGTGTTTGCCATCTATCGCTCCCCCACAGTTAGGGAATTGCCAGGTGGTGACAAACTCCTCTGCCACGGCTTGCCATTCAGATGTACTTGCAGGGAACTATAAAAAAAATAGAAATAAAAAATTCAAACATGTATTTATACAGTGTAATTGAAAAAAAAAATCTATTACAGAGTGGAAGTGTGGAGATTCCCACCACCCCAGACCTCAGTCTCCTGGAAACAGGGGAATACCAGACCCAAGATATGACCCCTGAAGCACCAGCTACCCCTGATACCTCTGCAGCACCAGCTCCTCCGCCGAGCACCCGGAAGAGAACCCCCCTAAAAAACACCGGCCAGGGGGGCAAAGACCTCATCTTTGAGGAAATCAAGTCAAGACTTGCCCAGCCACCCGACCACTACACAAGATTTGGGGAATTCTTGGCCTCCTGGGCAAGCCGAGCAGATTGAGGATTTAAATTTCAAGATGATTAACAAGGCCCGAAAAGCGAAAACTCCACAACAATGTCATACTGTTCGACCGCTTTCCTCTAACTGCTCCGCCCACCCATCCCTATCCTATTCCGCCCACCCAACCCCATCCCGCCCACCCAACAACAGCCTACTCCCCCAACCACCTGCTCCTCAGCAATATACTCTGCTATGTTGGAGGCAGAGGAGGACATTCCCCAGTTTGAAAAGTTGTAGGCATCTTATAATTCCCAATAAATATGGTGCGGTATAGGCTATATGGTGTTTTGGGGGCAGATTTGTGGGGGAGGATACAAGCATACTGTAGGTGCATAATAGTGGGGCCGGGCCCATTCATTCTGCACTTTTACAGCATGTGTGTATTCTCTCAATCCAATCTGTGCCCAAAACACCATATAGCCCTCCATCTTAAAGTACCGTACCATATTTATTGGGAATTAGAACATTGTTAAGTGTCTTGTTTTAAAGTTATTAATTCCCAAGAAATATGGTGCGGTATAGGCTACATGGTGTTTTGGGGCCATATTTTTGGGGGAGGATACACGCATACTGTAGGTGCATAATAGTGGAGCCAGGCCCATTCATTCTGTGCTTTACAGCATGTGTGTATTCTCCCAATCAAATCTGTGCCCAAAACTCCATATAGCCCTCCATCTTAGCCCTGCACCATATTTATTGGTAATTCAAAGAAAAATAAACTGTTATTTAATAATTTTAATTATTTTATGATATATATATATATATATATATATATATATATACAAATTGTGATGTCATGTTTTATATTGATATGTGTCATATTGGCAAATCATTGCATAGTTTTTGCACAGTTTACAAGAAAAACAAAACAACACTTTTTTTGCTATAAACAGTTTAAAAGTAACTAAACAGGTGTGGTGTGTATTTTATTTACCTTTAAATACTGGTCCTGCAGCACCTTCACAATGGCCTTGCAGGTGTCAGGGGTTATCCGACCCAAAGCCTGGGGGAGATGAGGGTCCCGAACAGTGGCTTAACTAGAAATGTTTCTCCCCAAAGCCAAAAAATTCTCTGGCGCCCCCCCCCCCCCCCATAATTGGCACTAGTAAAGCGATGAATCTGCGCACAAATGGGCGTGGCTTTGCATAAAGGGGCGTGGTTTTGCAGGAAAAGACTACCTTATACCCCAGTTTTGCAACCTGGGCGCCCAGACGTTGGCCACCACAGGAAGAAAAAATAATCCTGATTCATGCCCCTTACATTATTTGTAATTTTTCCTCCGTATAGTAATGCCAGTATACGTTATGCCACATACTGCAATGGCCCTTAGACATTATGCCACACACAATAATGCCCCCGCCACAATATGCCACACCATAATGCCCCCGACACATTATGCCACACACCGTAATGCCTGTGACACATTATGGCAGGCATCGCAATGCCCGTTATTCATTATGCTACACACTACAATGCCCCTGATACATTAGAGCACATACAATGCCTGTGACACATTATGACACACCCCGCAATGTCCGTGATACATTATGCCACACACTGCAATGACCCTGAGACATTATACCACATACCACAATGCCCGTGATATAGTATACCACATACCGCAATGCTCGTTATACCCTATGCCCCGCACTGCAATGCCTGTTAAACATTATGCCACACTCTGCAATGCCCCTGAGACATTATACCACATACCACAATGCCCATGATATAGTATACAACACACACCGTAGTGCCTGTGACACATACCGCAATGCCCATTATACCCTATGCCACACACCGCAGTGCCTGTTATACATTATGCCACACACTGCAATGCCCCTGAGACATTATACCACATACCACAATGCCCGTGATATAGTATGCCACACACCGTAATGCCTGTGACACATTATGACACAGACCGCAATGTCCGTAATACATTATGCCACACACCGCAATGCCCATTACACATTAAGTCCTACAATAAGGCTTCTAATTACTTTTAAATTACCTGCTCGTTGCCAGGGGTTTCATGCTCTTGGTTCCATGCACGGTGCCAAGGGTTTTCATGCCCAGGGTGTCATGCTCGTTGCCAGGGGTATCATGCGGTAGGTGTTATGCTTGTTGCCAGAGGTATCATGTGCTGGGTTTCAAGCTTGTTGCCAGGTGGTAATATTCATTGCCAGGGGTTTCATGCACTGGGTGTCATGCTCGTTGCTAGGGGGTAATGCTTGTTGCCAGGGATTTCATGAGCTGGGTGTTGTGCTTGTAACCAGGGGGTAATGCTTGTTGCTAGGGCTGTGCTCCCAGTGCCACATATGCCCCCCAGTGCCAGATATTCCCCCACAGTGGCAGGTACACATATGCCCCCCAGTGCCAAATATGCTCCCCCCGTGCCAAATATGCTCCCCCAGTGCCAAACATGCCCCCCCAAGTGCCAAATATGCCTCCCCCAGTGCCAAATATGTCCCCCAGTGCCAAATATGCACCCCCAGTGCCAAACATGCCCCACAAGTGCAAAATATGTTCCCCCAGTGCCAAATATGCTCCTCCCAGTGCCAAATATGCTCTCCCAGTGCCAAACCCCCCGCTGCTGTGCTGTTTTGGGAAGGAGGGACACGGAGGGCACAGTGCGCGCCTCTCCTGTGTCCCTCCTGCGACTCCGGCAGCAGCGACGTGTCTATCAAATGAAGTGCCGGTTTGTGAGCCAATCAGAGCTCACGAACGGGCACTTCATTTAACAGACACGCTGCCGGAGAGACACACAGGAGAGGCGCGCGCTGTGCCCTCCGTGTCCCTACTTCCCAAAACAGAATCAGTGGCGGCGCTAGGGCGCCCCACAGCCCTTTGCGCCTCCAAGCGATCACAGTGGCTGCGGACCCCTAGTTACGCCACTGGTTCCGCACTTCAGATCCTCCAACAACCGCCCTGTAGCCAGGAACCTCAGAGTAGCAGTCAGCCTCTCCTCAGCAGGGATGGCTCTCCGCATCTTGGTGTCCTGCCTCTCGATGTAGGGAGTCACAAGACCCAGCAACTCCTGGAATGTATCGCAATCCATTCCCAGGTAGTTGTGATAATCTTTAGAGTTATTATCCCTAATCTCGGTCAGGAGTGACATGTGAGAGAGAGTCCCCCTCTTCATCAGCCACTCCTTGCTCCAAACAGACCTCACACTCTTCTGTTTCAGATCCCTGTCACGTTTCAGCTTCACATAGCCATAGGCTAACAGAAGTTGATACCTGTAGGAATCCATCACAGAACAGGATAAAGAGCACTTTGTTCAGAAAACCCAAACAAAGCAAAGCACACTAGCAATGTGGAATGCTCGGAAGGTATAAACCAGCCTCATTAATCATAGAGCAGCAGTGTGCACATGGCTAAAATGGCTGCTACTATTTATATGCCTATTTGGCCCAGCCCCCCTAGCACCCTAATCCAGCCCATCAGATATATCTTATGGTTTATGTGAATGCATTGCGATAAATCGCATGCAATATGTCGCCGCGTGACATATCGCATGCAAAAAAAGACACACATGTACCAAATCGTATGGAATCATATGGAACCACTCCCGGGAGAGTTCAAGGGAAATTGCCTACAATTTCAGCCTCAGACATATCGTTGTAGTGTGTGGGGCCCTTTCTGCTTAGCTCTATATGTATCTACCTTTCTTGTAATTGTAGTTGAACTTGGAATTCTTTTCATTGCACTTCAACACAACAAACTACAATTAAACAACTTGATATATCCTCTAACATACCCACATAAAACAAAAGTTTAAAGTTGCTAATACAGCAATAGAAACAATATATCATAAGAGGCTGTGAGTACAAAGGCAAATAAGAGTCAATGCATATTACATATTCCGGGAGCCACTGTGACTGAGAATACAGAACGTTCAGGTACCTGTGTCACATTGTAGTGTATTGTATTGTAGTGCTGAGGTGGAGCAGACCTTGCTGGGTCAGTGTACACTGGTGGAGCATAGGGCCTAGGTGGTCATTCCGAGTTGATCGCTCGCTAGCTGTTTTTAGCAGCCGTGCAAATGCTAAGCCGCCGCCCTCTGGGAGTGTATTTAGCTTAGCAGAAGTGCGAATGAAAGGATCGCAGAGCGGCTACAAAAAAAAATTGTGCAGTTTCAGAGTAGCTTCAGAACTACTCAGCGCTTGCGATCACTTCAGACTGTTTAGTTCCGGATTTGACGTCACAAACATGCCCAGCGGTTGTCCAGCCATGTCTGCATTTTTTTGAACACTCCCTGAAAACAGCCAGTTGACACCCAGAAACGCCCACTTCATGTCAATCACTCTGCGGCAGCCAGTGCGACTGAAATGCTTCGCTAGACCCTGTGTGAAACTACATAGTTCGTTGTAATAGTACGTCGCGCGTGCGCCGCATGCGCAGAAGTGCCGTTTTTTTTGCCTCATCGCTGCACAGCGAACGAATGCAGCTAGCGAAAAACTCGGAATGACCACCCTAATTCAGAAATGTACGCAAATGCCTTTTGCAGCTGTGATTCGGTATGCAGCAGGTGTGTGAAAACAAATGTCGCAGCTCTTGGTATTTGTACTCATACGACCACTGGAGGTGACTCAGATCCACCGCTTGTGCAGGAAGACACAGGGCCTAATTCAGACCCGATCGCAGCAGCAAATTTATTTGCTAATGAGCAAAACCATGTGCACTGCAGGTGAGGCAGATATAACATTTGCAGAGAGAGTTAGGTTTGGGTCGGTTATTTTGTTTCTGTGCAGGGTAAATACTGGCTGCTTTATTTTTACACTGCAATTTAGATTTCAGTTTGAACACATCCCACCCAAATCTAGCTCTCTCTGCACGTTATACCTGCCTCCCACCCCCTGCAGTGTACATGGTTTTGACCATTAGCTTACAAATTTACTGCTGCGATCAGGTCTGAGTTAGGCCCACAGTCATTTTCCTTGAGAAAGGGAAGAAGCTGAAGGTATGAACATTGTATAGATCTTCTTGCACCAGTTTTACAGAAGCCTCATATCACTATGCAGTGCTCTTTTTAATGTTGTGGTGACCAAATTTGCTACAAGATGACTGAGCCCTGCTCACTTGTTACCTACACATTAATACCCCTCTCAGACCGCCTGAGGCAGGTCACACCAGGGAGCCTAGCATGGGAGCTCCCAGGGTGCGACCCGCCGCCGCTGTCTGCAACCCAGCATATTGCTAGGTTGGTGACATCAGCGGTGACGCAGCGGGGGTGGTGCTTGGAGATCACATGATCTCCAAGCGCCGCCCATACACACAGTGAACGGGAAACAGGTTGCATCAACCCGGCTCCCGTTCACACCGCACAGTGAGCCGGGTTAACCACGTGTTCAACCCTGCTCGCTACCAGGGTTGAAATACCAGGTCGCTTGACCCGGTATTCCAACCCTTGGACCTTTCAGACCGCACATGAACCCGTGTTCATTATTTGTGGTCTGAAAGGGGTATAACATGTAAGAGTTGGCTAAGCTGAAATAGTCTGCAGCCACTTATTGCCTGCCTACTCTGTCTGTATTTTACCTCTTCTGTAAAAGGAAATAAAATGTTCTGACTTCAGTCAAATGCACCTAAAATCAGATTTATTGTAAATCCAAGACAGTGGGCCTAATTCAGACCTGATTGCTGCTGTGCGAATTCTAAATCTCTCTGCACATGTTACATCTGCCTGACCTGCAGTGCACATGGGCCCTCATTCCGAGTTGTTCGCTCGTTATTTTTCTTTGCATCGGTGCGATTAGTCGCAAACTGCGCATGCGCAACGTTCGCAGTGCGCCTGCGCCAAGTAAATTTGATAAAAAGTTTGGTATTTTACTCACGGAGTAACAGAAGAGGTGAAATACCTTCCTTACATGTGGAGTGAGCAGAGACATTAGCTTAAGAATATGCTTCTGAAATCATCATTCAATGCCATCTTGCTAGCATCTGTTTAGTAGCAGGCCATCTCCTCTTGTGAAAACCGTAGAGGATGAAAAGAGAATTTGTCTTTCTAATGGCACTGGTACGATACATGTAGATACTTAATGCCCGCACTACGTCCAGCGACGCATCTCCCGCAGAAAATCCAGATTTCTGAAAAACCGGGACCATAATATCTTCATTAAGGTGGAATAGAGATCACCCCTTAGGAAGATACCCAGACCTAGTTCTGAGAACTACTTTATCTGGATAACATCAGAAAAGGAGATTAACATGACAGTGCTCCTAAATCTGACTCTCTTCTAGCTAATGCCATAGTCAGCCAAACGAGAACTTTATAGCTGTCAACCATTTAAAATCCACTTCACCTAGTGGTTTAAACAGAGCAACTTGACAGGCTTTGAGGACTAGATTCCCTGACCCTGTAGTAGGAAAAAGGGAAGGTTGAATGCGCAGCATCCCCTGGGAAAAAGTGCGCACATCCTTCAATTTGGCATTTTTCTTTCGGAACCATACAGTCAATGCTGACACTTGTATTTCCAAGGAAGCCACCACTAAACCTTTATCTACTCCTGTCTGAAGGAATGCTAAAACCCTGGAAACTCTGCAAGATTTCGGGGGTCCATACCTCTTTTACTGCACCAATGAATATAAGCTTGCCATATTTGGTGAAAAATACTAGTCAAGGAAGTTTTTCCTTGCTCTGAGCATTTGTGAGAATCCTCTGGACCTCAGTATATAGATTTCAAGAGCCACACCATCAAAACAGTTGATCCAGATATTTCCTATATATTAGCCCAGATCTGTGACTTTGTGCCTCATTTGCTAATGCTGGGCGGAGTCACAACACTGGGCGGAGTTAGTCAAATGAGTCACAGATCTGGGCAAATCTATAGGAGACTAGGAGCAGAAGCAGATGGTATGGGCATGGCACAGGCAGGGGTGCATACCTCCCAACTTTGTTCAGGCAGAAGGACACACGCGTGGCGAAAAGGGGGCATGGCCAACAAAAAGGGGCGTGGCTTCATGGGAGGACCCACGATCGCGAGCCACGCCCCGTTTTCGTCAGTGAGGGGGCTTGCCCAGCGCTTTGTGAGCTGCTGGCATGCCCCCAGGGGCGGATTATGAGTCCGGGTGGCCCAGGGCACTTGAGACAGGGGGGCCCTATCTCATTGCTGTGCCTGCTGCGGGTTTGGGGGTGTGACCACGCCCCCTTATGCAACTTCCAGGATTTTGTTTTTTTATATGGGATCTTGGCCCCTCAGCTAGGGGTAAATCCAGAGGGAGTGGTCGCTCCCCCCTACACACCCGCACAGGCAGAAGAAAGCAGGGAGGCTGCTGCCTCCCTGCAACACCACAGACCTGCCAACACGCAGCAGCGTGTGCTGACTGTAGCACAATGCTGCTGCTATTGCTGGCAGGACGGGGGAGCTTCAGAGCTGGTACAGAGCCGGGGGCCCCCCTAAAACTGTGGGGCCCAGGGTACATACCCCCTGGCCCCCCCTTAATCCGGCTCTGCTGCCGGACCTCCTCCTAATCCGTAACCCCCTGATGCCCCCTCTCCCTCTGTCTCCACTAAGTAGACGCTGTGCGCATGCGCACAGCGTCTATTCACCGCTGCTCTGCTAAGCAGAAAAGCAAGTACAGGAGTTTCCCAACTGTCTCACCCCCCCACTGCGGGACACTGCGGCCCTTGGGTGGGACAGCGGGACAGACCCAAAAAAATGGGACTCTCCCGCGAAAATCGGGACAGTTGGGAGGTATGAGGGTGTGTGAGGGGGTCATCCACCCCCCATATATGTCTCCCCCCACACCTGCCCCCCCCTCCACCCACAGCATCTGCAGACACCCTCTTCCATCCGCGGTCCCACCCCTCCCCTACCCACGGCACCCCTGCACCCGCCCCTCCACCACCTGCAGCGCCTCCGGACCCCCTTCCCCATCCGCCGCACCACCCGCACCTGCCCCTCCCCCACCTGCGGCACCTCCGGACCCCCTACCCCACCCCCGGCACCCCGCCGCTTCCTATCCCACAGCACCTCCGGAACCCTCACCCGTCCGCAACATCCCTGCACCTGCCCCTCCCCCACCCGTGGCACCCCTGCCCCTCCCCCACCTGCAGTGCCTCCGGACCCCTCCCCCATCTGCAGCCCCCACTCCTCTGCCCTTCCCCCACCCGCAGCACCTCCCGACCCTTCCCCATCCGGGCCCCCCCCCGGCATCCATCCCCCCTCCACCTGCAGCATCTACTGACACCCTCCCCCATCCGCAGTATACCCCGCACCCGCTACATTCTGTACATCGTGCCCTGCAGGTGCTGTTCACGCCGTCGCAAGGGGCTGCGTCTCCTTCACCATCACACGCCCTTTCATTGTGCAATATTTAACCACTAACAAAGGAATGCAGGTAATACTCCATATAATACAAATATTAAACCCCAGAAAGGCATGCAAGGGTTAAGGGGGCGTAGCCCCTTGCGACGGTGTGAAGAACGCCCGTAGGGCGCGATGAAGCACCTAGTCTGTAATAATCAAGGACCCTGTCTTAGTCTGGGCGTAGAGGAAACAAGAGAAGGTATTCAACATTTTCTGCAGATCCGTGTACCAACGCCTTCTGGGCCAAGCCGGGGCTTATTAGAATCCCGGCATCTTTGTTGTATTTTCCTCACTATCCTGAGTAGCAGGATGATTTGAGAAACACATAAGAGAAATAAAATTCCCGTTCAAAAGACATCCACAAAGATCACTTCCTTTGTTCCTGACCCGATTATGGCTTTTGTTCAGACGGGAAACCATTAGAATTATCTTTGGCCAAGCCCATTTGTCTACCCGAGTCTGAAATGACTTTAGGGTGCAAAGCCCATTCAGTTACCTGAATGGCGTGTCGAATGAGATATCAGTTCTTCAGTTTAAGACTCCCAGAACAAACCCTGCGGACAAGGCTGGAAGATGGGAATTCTGCACACTTTAGTATGTGATTTACCTCCTTTCTTGCTATTTATCTGCGTGTTCCTCTCTGAAAGTTGAGGTACACTAAGCCATTTCCTTGTCCTTGCGGATCTGGACCGATCTTCCTTTAGGAATGTCCCGTGCCTGAATCAGGACCCAGTATATGGCCCGAAGTGCTAACAGATTTATTAGCAGGGACCTTTCTTCTGTGGTCCATAATCCCCGGAATCATAATTTTCCAGACAATGGCCTCCATAGCCGTGAAGACTTGCATTTGTTGTCAGGATTTCCCCACCTGATATCCAAAAAGAAAAAGGTATCCTCTGATCTAGATGGAATGTCTGTAGCCCCCAGGCTACTTCTTACCTTTTTTTTGTCAGTACCACCTACTGGCCTACCTACACCACCTGGTATTCACAGATGGTCTTGCGCTCAGAGAATTTTAACCAGGTACAACACTGCTCAATTTCCAACATCAATTGAGATTGGACATATCCAGTGTGATGCGGCCTTAGATGGAGGAGAAGCTGAAAAAGTCTTGAGTGGAATTATGCCCACTCCACCATGTGTATTGTTAACACCATCAAACCCATCATTCGCATTGCTGCGTGAATTGATATTGTTTGATATTGTAACCACTCTCCTAGCTTTGCCCTGGATATCTTGTTCCGAGGTAACTACTTTCTGCAAACTTGAATTCAGTATAGCCCCACCGTGAGTTATGTTACGGAACCAGAGATGATCCCATTTACGAACCACCTGTGCCTCTGCAGACAAGTTATTTGTATGTTGTAGATGACACAGAACCTTTCCTGTATTTGTGTCAGGATAAGAGCGTGGTCAAGGTATGGCAATTTTCTTAACCTCAACTAATGGAGATAAATTGCCATAATCATTTTGGTAAATACTCTGGGGCTGTGGCTAACCCAAAGGGTAAGGCCTAATTGAACTTTTGCTGAAGGATGGTAAACCTTGAGATAACACTGATGGACAGTGTTATAGGAGCCTGAAGGTAAAATTCCTGACTTATCCAGGAATACCATGTATTATATTGGCTTCCCACCCAACTATGGAGTTGCCTCCACGTGAACCATGTTACCCAAATTTTTCCGTTTTTGAAATTGATATTGGGGCGCGGGATTGTTTTTGACCCAGGTGGGAATAACCCCCCCATTGTGCATGGGATACTGGAATGACTAATCCTGACAAAATATTTTCTGAATTGCTTCATGCAAATCCCTCGCCCCGCCTCTACCCGAGACGGGCTGAAACCGAAAACCTTTAAGGAGAATGGTCCCAGAAGGGAAAGTATAAGCCTATAGATACCGCTTCTTGCACCCAGGCATCTATTTGTAGACTGCTATCAAATCTGTGCAAACTGAAGAAGTTGGCCCCTTATCCTTCTGGAATCCGCCAGAAGGAGACCCGCACCATCATGCTGATGGCCTCTGGTTGCCTTTGCTTCTTTGCCTTACCAAACTTATTGTATTGAGGCTGTTACATTCCTTTATGACTGACAAGGCCGAACCGGACCCCTAGATATGGGGTTATTATGTGGAAGGAAACGTGACCTTCTTGGAGTCTGTTTCTGACTCCGGAATAATTGTTAACTCCTTCCCAAACAGAAACTTCCAGCCAAGGCAGTTTTCAGAACCTTCTTAGATTCTGAATCAGCTTCCCATGTATGTGAACCAAGCTGCTCTCGAACAACTATTGTTATGCTGATGCCCTAAAACATTAGTGTCCATATGAGCTATATGGGCTTCTTACTCCCTTGACGGCGCTGAAACCTGTCTTCCAGTACCTCAGCCCAATGTACCTACAGCACCTGGTATTTCAAGGTGGTCTCCATTCCAAGAACTAACCAGGCCCAACACTGCTTAGCTTCCAAAATCTAGTGAGATTGGGCCTATCAAGTGTGGTATAGCCATAGATTGCATGGTGAAGTCATGGCTGGCCTTATGACTGCCCCAGACAAAGACAATATGGTCTTATTCTTTTGAAGGCAGAGGCCCTATAGATTTTTGCATTATCAATGACATGCATATCTATTTTGGGAGGCACTTCCCTATTTTAAACAGTCCCTAGCTGGAAAAAGATATTGGAATCCCATTTACCGGGCATTCTATTTTATTGGGTGTAACCCAAACCTTTTTCCTGAATTCTGCCCTCGTGAGGAGGCCCTTTTGGGACGTTTAAACACAAGTGCCTTATTTTTTACTCCAGGCTCTGCTGCCTCTATCGACAGACTACACTTTTTTACACTAATTTATTCAGCTTATTTATTTAGATGATATCTTTTACATGTTCTTCATATGCTAAAGTACAGTATATAGAGCTTTCATCGTCTGATGATTATAATGTGTAGCCTGTGAAGTCGATGATTTATTTACATTCGGTTCATCAGCTTGTCTTATTGGAGATGCTGTTGGGGATATACCACAAGCAGTGAGCAGCATGTGTTAATAATGTAAGAATTAACATTTCAGCTAAACTGTACAAGGTCTGTGCAAACATCGCCTCAATGGGTCTATCTATACCTGATGTAGATCAGGAATGTATTATGCTAAACAGCAAATCATTTTTACACATAACCATCCTGTACTAGATCATAGAGGATAATACAGTTTTTGCCAAACAACAACATATGAGTTTTTTTGTCAGTGTATGCCCCCCTTAGACATGATAAATACTCAGCACTTTCACAGTGTACTACACAATTTGTGACTGTAACCACTTTTCTCTAAAGTGATATGTGTGACCCTTCCCATGCACCTGCATTAAGGATCAGAAGATCAACCGACAATCATTTATATTAAATCAGCATCACACTAGCAGTCAGTCACGTTATACATATATATATCATATGAGCAGATTATTAACTACAAACATCTCAAAGCATGTAGGAGTACATATTACTGAATTCTGTTCTATACAGATCTTTAACGTATTCAGACGCATTGCGAAGAAAACCACAGTAATGTACATAAAACTCATATGCAATAGGCACTAAAGTTAACTATTCATACTAACAAAAGTAGATAGAATTTTAGTGCTGTATAACCCGTACTCAATAGAGTGGGATACAGAGAGACTCACCTAATTTCCAAGATCGATCAATACGTTAGCGAACGCTACTAGTGTACACTGCTGCTCCGGGAATTTTTAGTGAACACAGACGCTCAGTGAATACACTGTGTATGCAGACGCACCGGTCCGCGACCCGGTCTCCTCGCGATAAGCTTAGTGTACACCGACGCAGCGGCCTATGCTGCGACCGAGACCCCTCGTGGTAGCGTCTGAAATGGAAGTGAGGCAACAGTTCATGGCGGGAGACGCACAGAAACTGGTCATGAACTGGGGGGAGGGGCGACCAGGAGAGTGTCTGACTCCCCACTGCTGAAATCAACTCTAGGGATCGCAGCCTCATACTATTCCTGGCGCCTTATGATCCCTAAAGCCTAGCGCTGGAGCACCCGTGGTGACAGCGCGCCAGCTACTGTTTGGTAGTCTCCTCCCAATACTGTGCGGCTGTGTCTGTATTCCCCTTCTAAGTGGAACCGATGCCTTACCTTCTCCCAGTGCACCGGCCACAGCCTGGTAACGTCTGCTGAACCCGCTAGTATATCCGACACAGATGTCCGTCGAGACAGCACTTGTACCGTGGGTAAGCGTTGTTGCGACCCGGCGGAGAGTTGTTGGAGCGACTCTTTCCAATATGCGTGTAAGACGCTGTTAGGAAAGATCACTCAGAAAACATAGACTATAAAAATAAATTAATAAAGCTTAGGGCTGCCAAGAACAGCAGCCCTGTGACCATGGTCCGGCTCCTGCCGCACCAAACAAATAACTGATTTGCCTGAGTCAGTGGGCGGATATATATGGACAAGCCCGTTGCATCCTGGGAGGACTGAAAGCTTGTGATCGTTTGGTGCCAATCCGCTGTCGCTCCATCATATCCCAATGTTATCCTGTGGATAACCTGTGGACCCTGCCGGAGAAAACCTCTACGTCACAAAACTGTAATATATATCCCACTATTATATCTCCTCTGCTTTCACTCTTACATATGCAAAAAATGTTGTTGACAGCCTATAGCATATCAAGAGACACAGGGGTCTATTCATGTACATAGCGAAAATCGAATTGTCACTTAACACTATGCATCACATCAATTTGATGCGCTATATAGCTTTGATAAGTAGCAATTCATGTATACTTACCCTTCCGGCGATGCGATCTGGTATCCTGGGCTCCAGTGGTCCCGTCTTCTCCTGTGGCCCCCCTGCGCTGCTTGGACTCCACACTGCAACATGGACGACCTTCTTTCTTCCTCTACACAATTCTCTCCTCTCAGGCCGATGTTAGCATGAAAAAAGAATAATGTATATATGTGTAATAAAGTTTTGATTATAATCAAATCTATCTTATTGCCGCACACATTCACACGGAGAAGATGATATTCATCCACCGAAGAGGCGTACCCCAACTCACTTTCCAAACGGTAGGTTTAAACACATAAAGGTATCTTTTGCTCACCACTGTGTCAGAAAACATCAATTTGGTGATAATCCCCTTTGCCAGAAAGATAAGCGTACCTCACTCACACAATTACACAACGACCAGCTGAGAGTGTGGACTCTTCATTATACCACCTAGACTTATCGTGGTTGAAATTATGTTTGGTGCCGACTCTGGGATAAACCATATACGGGGATAAGATGATGGTAACAACTTACACATCAAGCCTTCGAAATAAACCTAGATGCGTTTGATCATAATCACTTTTCGCGTGAGTAGGGTACGCCTTATATTCATAGCTAAAAAAATATACGCTAAAAACGAGATTTATGGTAAGAACTTACCATTGTTAAATCTCTTTCTGCGAGGTACACTGGGTTCCACAGGGAATAACATCGGGGTGTAGAGTAGGATCTTGATCCGAGGCACCAACAGGCTAAAAGCTTTGACTGTTCCCAGAATGCATAGCGCCGACTCCTCTATAAACCAGTCCAATGCAGTAGCAGGTAAAAGAGACGACAACCGTTAGTAGCCACATACACCACATTCTCACGACAGGAGAAGGTGTCAGTGGCTAATACCACACAAACCCAAAGAAGCTAAGTGCGTCAGGGTGTGCGCCCTGTGGAACCCAGTGTACCTCGCAGAAAGAGATTTAACAACGGTAAGTTCTTACCATAAATCTCGTTTTCTGCTGCGGGGTACACTGGGATCCACAGGGAATAACATCGGGGATGTCCTAAAGCAGTTCCTCATTGGAGGGGGACGCACTGTAGCGGGAACAAGAACGGCGTCCAAAGGAAGCATCCTGGGAGGCAGATGTATCGAAGGCATAGAACCTTATGAACGTGTTCACTGAGGACCACGTAGCTGCCTTGCACAATCGTTCAAAGGTCGCACCACGGCAGGCCGCCCAAGAAGGTCCAACCGACCGAGTAGAATGGGCCTTGATGGTAGCAGGAGCTAGAAGGCCAGCCTGTACATAAGTATGTGCAATCACCATTCTAATCCATCTGGCCAGGGTCTGCTTGTGAGCAGGCCAGCCACGTTTGTGAAAACCAAACAGAATCAGACTTCCTGATAGGAGCTGTCCTTTTCACATAGATACGGAGAGCCCGTACCACATCCAAAGGCCGCTCTTTGGAAGACAATTCAGGAGAGACAAAGGCCGAAACCACAATCTCCTGATTAAGGAGGAAAGAAGACCACCTTAGGTAGGTACCCAGGACGTGTTCTAAGAACAAGACAAGGCACCCAAATCCGACACCCATCTAGCAGAGGCAATAGCCAGCAGAAACAATATCTTAAGGGAAAGCCACTTAAGGTCTGCAGATTCAAGAGGCTCAAACGGAGACTCTTGTAATGCCTCCAGAACCACCGACAAATACCAAGGAGCCACTGGTGGGACGTAAGAAGGTTGAATCCGTAACACACCCTGAGTGAACGTATGAACATCATGCAGAGTGGCAATTTTTCTCTGAAACCAAACCGACAAGGCAGAAATATGAACTGCAGGGCGCTGGGGCTAATTAGTTCAGGACTGGGAAACTGCTGGGAAGCGAGTCACTGAGTGATAGGAAGCCGAGGTTGTATAACTGTGAAGGATGTTCGTAGGTTGATATAAGGACGAAACTGAAGAATTGTGAAGATGAGTTTGTAGAATGATGCGATGGCAAGGCTGAAGAGCTGTGAAGACTGGTTGCTGGAAGGTATGAAGGTGAGGATGAAGAACTGATAAAACTGGATGCTGGATGATTTGAAGACGTGGATGAAGAATTGATAAAACTGGATGCTGAATGATTTGAAGACGTGGATAAAGAACTGTGAAAACTGGATGCTGGATGATTTGAAGACATGGATGAAGAACTGAGAAAACTGGGTGCTGGATGATTTAAAGACGTGGATGAAGAATTGTGAAAACTGGATGCTGGATGATTTGAAGATGTGGATGAAAAACTGTGAAAACTGGACACTGGCGAACCACCACGGGGATCCTGCGGAATCCGAAGGCACCGGTGGGAGAGCGGGCGACTGTGGCCGCACACGGAAGTGCTGGTGGGCGTTATACGGTGAGAGTCGGCGGAGGACTCGGAGAGCCAGACAGGACCAATTAACCGGAAATACACAGAACAAGCTGCGGGAGCACAGAGCTAAGGCACAGAGTAACTACAACAAAGCACTGGCACAACATGCAAAAATCCCAGCCTACTTATAGGCAGCAGGGGATTAGGATTGGCTGTCACTCACCCATCACGCTCATTGGTGCTGCACTTTGGTCTCCAACATGGCCGCCCCCATACTGCAGACACACAGGGAAGCTTTTGCCACTAGGTCCTCCCTCTTGCCTCCCGGAAGCAGTCACTCCCGCCGCCGACCGCGTTGCACTCCCTGCAGCCCAGCTCCGCAGCCAGCCGACCGGACCCCAGGACCCGCCTCCACAGCGGTAAGTGCCGCGGCTTGACAGGGCTTAGCGGTTTTAGAAATGCGACCCTGTTTCGGGTACGCCTGACCTTTTGCTTTTCTTGAAGGAGCAAAAGGAAGTACTCTTAGCCTTCGGCACCGAAGGAGCAGTACTAGGTAGACACGCTGTTTTAGCAGAAGCTAAGTCAGCCACTATCTTATTGAGGTCCTCTCCAAAAAGAATGTCTCCCTTAAAAGGGAGCCCCTCCAGGGTTTTCTTAGAATCCAGATCCACAGACCAGGATCGCAACCATAAAATCCGGCGAGCCAAAAAGGACGTAGTAGAAGCCTTGGCCGCCAGAATACCGGCATCAGAAGCCACCTCCTTAATGTAATCAGAGCCTGTGACAATATATAAAAGGCATTGTCTAGCATTATCAGAAAAGTGGGAAGGCAGCTCCACTTCCACCTCCTGAGCCAATGCTTCAATAGCCTCTTCAGCCCATGTCGCTGCAATAGTGGGCCGATGCACAGAACCAGCTAGGGTGTAAATCACTTTTAAACACCCTCCACATGATTATCCATCGGTTCTTTCAGAGAAGTGACGGTAGTGACACGCAGAGCAGAGGACACCACCAGCCGCGCCACTTGCGAATCCACTGGTGGGGGTGTTTCCAAATTTTTACTTCGCTCCGCAGCGAGGGGATAGCGAGCCAGCATCTTTTTGTGAGGTGTGAATTTCTTCCTGGATTTTCCCAGGATTCCTGACGTATGTCAACTAAATGGTCAGAATGAGGTAAAACTTGTTTAATAACCTTCTGACGTTTAAATCTGTCCGGTTTCTTAGAGGTAGCATCAGGCTCTGGGTCATCAGTAATCTGAAGAATTAGCCTGATAGCCTCCAAGAAGTCAGGATCATCCACCTAAGAGACCGATTCCCCATCAGAAGTATCTGGATCAGTGTCTGTGGGGTCAGTATACACGCCATCCTCATCACACGAGGTGTCTGGGACGTGAGTGGATTGTGAGGAAGTAATGGCCTGCTTAGAGGACCTCTTCGTCTTAGGCGGGCGAGGGTTAGATTTCTGTTTAGTCAGTGAGTGGTTCAATTGCTGTAACTGAGTGGACAGGTGATCTGCCCATGGCGGATTAACCGCAGGGACCATAAGCAGTTGTACCAGCACATGCGGTCCCATAGGGGGCGTAAGTCGTTACCAGCGTACTTAATAATGTGGAGGAAGTAGCCCAAGGTGGGTCGTTATGAACCCCCATTGCTACAGTTCCACTGGGGGCAGGGAACCACCAGAACCTGAACCCTCTGCTGCTATGTTTTCCTCTAATGTGTCTGTAGCGTCACCGCCACGCAATGTGGGATCAGCCCCAGCTCCGTCGCCCCTTGTTGCTGACATATCTGAAAGTACAATTCACGGGCAACACAGTACAATATCAGCAGCCTAATACCTTAACAAGAACCCCCTGTGCAGTGTATTAGCACAGACAGAGAATTCAGGAGGTATATGGTGACTGAAAATCACAGAGAAAAATACACAGTAAGTATATCCTGTGAAACACCTATATTAAACAATAACCCTGACGCACCTAGCCCCCTCAGGGTACAGAATATAGGGATAGCAATCTGAGTGAGATACACGAAATGGAAGTCACGCAGCAGCTGTATATGCACACACACGTAGTCACAGGTACAATGCAGAAATTATGACATGCAATAAAACTGCACTGGACTAGCAATACATACAGCTATACAATTAATAGATATATCAATGAACAGTAAATACTGGATGTATGTCACAGGGTACTCGTACTATATAACCCTGACTAAATGCACTGTTTCTTAACTAACACTGTCAGCAGACATGTATGAATACTTAAGTGTCCAGTATAATGCACAGCG
Organism: Pseudophryne corroboree; assembly: GCF_028390025.1. Classification (NCBI taxonomy): domain Eukaryota; kingdom Metazoa; phylum Chordata; class Amphibia; order Anura; family Myobatrachidae; genus Pseudophryne; species Pseudophryne corroboree. Next base: position 173,436,108 of record NC_086450.1, on the reverse strand, counting down.
CTGACATGCAGGCGGCTTTACAGAGGAGGATTTGCCCAAACAGTCCCAGGATCAGCTCAGCTTGTGGAAATGGCGCCCAAACGCTGACAGGGAGTGAGGGGGAGAGAGAGATGCAGCTCCAGGACAGTAACATTTACTCTAAATGGCGTCCTGGGCTGGGGGACGGGCTACAGGTCAGAGACTTATTCCCTTGCTGGACTTCACCACCGGGTACTGTGGGCCATATAACAAACGGTTTTTAGTAAATCCGACCTGTGGACTTCACCACCGGGTACTGTGGGCTTATATAAACGGTTTATGAGAGAAAACCGACCTGTGCCCTTGCCCTGGTGGTCTAGTGGGGTCCCTGTACTGCCAGTGTCCACGACAGCGTGCACGGCCCGCCTCCCACCGGCCGCGCCGGATCGCGGTTTCCAGCGGGTCCCACCTGGGGGACCCTCTTACCTCCTCCCTAAGCGCGGCCACGCAATCCTGGAGAACTTCGGTGGTGTGTGTGTCTGACTGATGAAAACTGGAGTCTCCGCTGTAAGTACCCGGCAACTAGGGCGCGGGAGTATACAGCACCGCTTGGGGAGGTGATGGAGCTGCAGCAGGAGATGTCTGACTGACATCTAACACTAACAGTGTCTCTGCTGCAGTCCTTGAAGTCTTCAAATTTCACTTAAAAAAGATCTTCCAAGGGCTACCTGAGCAGCCCACCTGTTGTATGCCTGCACTGCATGCATGGCACCAACTACAAAAACTGAGCTCCTGTGCACGGAGGCGGGGTTATAGAGGAGGCGGCGCTATGCATTCTGGGAAGTCAAAGCTTTTAGCCTGTTGGTGCCTCGGATCAAGATCCTACTCTACACCCCAATGTTATTCTCTGTGGAACCCAGTGATCCCCGCAGCAGAAAGAAACCTTTATGTGCTTCTATCAAACCTCAGTTGTGTGAGCGAGGTACGCTTATCTTTCTGGCAAAGGCGTTCATCACGAATTGATGTTTTCTGTTAAAACTACCGTTTGGAAAGTGAGTTGGGGTACGCCTCTTCAGTGGATGAATAACATCTTCTTTGTGTGAATGTGTGCGGCAATAAGAGAGATTTGATTATAATCAAAACTTTATTACACATACTGTGTATACATTATTCTTTTTTCATGCTAACATCTGCCTGAGAGGAGAGAATTGTGTAGACTAGGAAGCAAGAAGGTCGTCCATGTTGCAGTGTGGAGATCTAGTCCATCTATATACCTCAGGGACGTATTGTTGAGTATATACATTTTTGGTTGGAGTAAGTGCCTGCTATCTTGAGTCCTACAAATTTTTATCCAAATCTGTACTATTATTTGAACTTGTGGTGAGGTTCAACTGTGGTGAATCTGTTTGCGGGTTGCTTCTAGTGCACCATTTACTGGGGATTCACAAACCATTTCTCATTCTTGTCCTACTGGAGAAGTCAGGAATTCTCCACGGTAACCAGCTTTGTGAATAGCCCAAAGCAAAATAGGGCTTTTCTCTGTTTTATGAATCAACCCCACAGATTGAACACATAAAGAGTAACAGATACCTTCATCCATCCATACCAAATATGTATGGATGAAGTTTAGGCACTGGGGAAGGAGAGGGGGTTAGGCACTAGTGGGGTTGATATGGTTAGGCACTTGGGGGGAGTTAGCCCTAGCCACTACCCCGGAAGGTTAGGGTAAGGTAAAAATACTTACCCCCTATGAGGTCAGGATCTTTAGTGTTGGGATGCCGCTGTTGGTCATGTGACCACTGGCATCCTGACAACCAGAATGTCATACTGAACCCACATTAACACAAGTGTGCCCCAAGAAAACAACTCTAGCTTTTTCTGTTACATTCTGCTGACCTTTGAATGCTGCATTATATTTAAGACTAGATGCCACACAGGAAGGCCTTAATAATACAAGATTCTCCTGATTGGCTGCCGGTCCGCGAGCTCTGATTGGTTCACGAACCGGCGGCTGGTTTCTAGTCCTACACGCTGCCGCTGCCATCCGCCGCGCTCTCCTCCTGAGTCCCTGTCCTAACAGCTGAGACACGCTGCCGCCGGACTGAGCGGTGGCGTGTCTCACAGAGAAGCGGGTGGGCCGGAGCAAACGGCTTTGCAGGCCTTATATGGCCCGCGGGCTGGAGGTTCCCCACCCCTGCTTTAAACCGACACACTCATGAATTACACAGGTTCTATGTGGCTAATTAAAACCAGCTAAAATGCTTACTTAAATGAAGCCAGCAACAGAAACTGTGTAATTCATGAGTGTCCCAGTTTAAAGGGATAGTACGGTAAGCCTAAGCATAGGCATAATGGGACCAGGCAATCGTGGTGGTAGAAGTACCCGTAGTCTGTTGTACCGTGCTAGAAAGAGGGCTGGGAAGGGATATCACAATGTTGACCTCACCTTTCATTCTTTATGCAAAATTACCTTTGCTATGAAAAGAACACCTGTCTGGGCATATAATAGTGTATATATTGCTGATTTTCAAAACATTATTTTATGGGGAAAATACCCAACTATTATATTTGGTCCAATATGGTATCAAAATTAAAAGCAACCTAGTCTGAAAATATAATTATAATAAATCCATCCAAGTAAACTAAGAAATAAAACTAAAATGATTCATAGTCATAGGGAGGTATGGGCAGAGGAGGGCGATTAGAGTACAGGGGTGGGACAGATGGAGGCACATGGGATTTGGGTACAGGTAATGGAAAGAGGATTTGAGTATAGCAGAGGAACAGACTGAGGGTTAGAGGCACAGGGGGATATGGGTACAGGGGACAGACTGGTAGAAAGTTTGAAGGACCTGGGAATCTGGGTACAGGAGGGAGGGGTTGTAGTAACTGGGGGTTACATGTATAGGGGACGGACCGGTTGAGGCAGAGATTTTGGTACAGGGGAGAGATGGCTAGACACTCAGGGGCATTGGGCACAGGCGAGGTGGGTGGAGGTACAGGTGGATTTAGGTAAAGGGGGGGGGGGTGGAGGCACAGGTAGATCTGGATGCTGGTGAGGGATGTATAAGGGTACAGGAGGATTTGGATACAAGCCAGGGAAGGGAGGGTGGAGGAATAGGTGGATATGGGTACATCCGAGGTATAGGTGGATTTGGATACAAGGTATAGATGAAAACAGGTGGAATGACTGAGGGATTTATGTCCAGGTATGGATGGATGTAAACGCAGGAGGTCAGAGATGTACGGGTACCACAGGGGAATATGGCTTTAGGGTTCGGTAGGGACAGTTGGAAAGCTTGTCAGAGTTTGTATGCAGGTGGAGTTAGGATCAATCTCATCATCTCCCTTGTCAGCCGCTCTCCTCCCTCCCCGCACTCCGAAATAGCATCAACCTCTACGCCGCATCCTGGCGATGTTTTTCTGCTGTTCCGGATTCCCAGCATGCCCCGCGCTGACGTCACCATTCTCCCAAGATGGCGGCGGACAGTGATGTGAGTGACTGGCTGATCCCAGTGACTGCTCTGCCCCCGTAGTCTGCGTACACAATATATATACTCTGTCCCTCTATATACTCTGCCAGTGTCCCCTGCCCGTCACTCCTCTATATATGTATATAATGCTTAGGCTTTCCATCCTGTCCCTTTAAACCGAAACACTCATAATTTACACAGGTTCCGTGTCAGACAAACTTCATGCCTGCATTTCATCTGATTGTAATCAGCCACAGATGCTGGGTAATTTATGAGTGCACCTGTTTAAAGGGATAGTATGGTAAGTCTAATAATGTATAGCATATCCCCTTTTTTTCTGTATACTCTGCTGTCTGCCTGCCCATCTATATACTCTGTCATCTATCTGCCTGAGCCTGACCCTCCGTATACTCTGTCATCTATCTGGCTGACCATCCGTATACTCTGTCATTTGTCTGTCTGACCCTCTGTATACTCCGTCATTTGTCTGCCTGACCCTCCATATACTCCGTCATCTGTCTGGCTGACCCTACATATACTCCGTCATCTGTCTGACTGACCCTCTGTATACTCTGAACTTTTATTTATTTTTTTGTTTCTGTGCATATATTGTTTCTTATGCTTTGATTGTGTAATTTATATGTGAATTTGTCTCCTCTCTGTGTCCATTTGTGCACTTGTATATGACCCTCTCTCATCTGCACTTGTATATATGCCCTCCTCTGTCTCACATCTGCACTTGTATATTCCCCCCTCTGTCTCACATCTGCACTTGTATATTCCCCCCTCTGTCTCACATCTGCACTTGTATATTCCCCCCTCTGTCTCACAGCTGCACTTGTATATGCCCCACTCTGTCTCACGTCTGCACTTGTATATTCCCCCCTCTGTCTCACATCTGCACTTGTATATTCCCCCCTCTGTCTCACAGCTGCACTTGTATATGCCCCACTCTGTCTCACGTCTGCACTTGTATATGCCTCTATGTGTCTCACGTCTGCACTTGTATATGCCTCTATGTGTCTCACGTCTCCACTTGTATATGCCCCCCTCTGTCTCACGTCTCCACTTGTATATGCCCCCGTCTGTCTCACGTCTCCACTTGTATATGCCCCCCTCTGTCTCACATCTGCACTTGTATATGCCCCCCTCTGTCTCATGTCTCCACTTGTATATTCCCCTCCTCTGTCTCACGTCTCCACTTGTATATGCCTCCATCTGTCTCACGTATGCACTTGTATATATGCCCCCCTTTGTCTCGCATCTGCATTTGTATATTCCCCCCCTCTGTCTCACGTCTGTACTTGTATATATGCCCCCTTCTGTCTCACATCTGCACTTGTATATGCCCCACTCTCTCACATCTGCACTTGCATATGCCCCACTCTCTCACATCTGCACTTGCATATGCCCCGCTCTCTCACATCTGCACTTCCATATGCCCCACTCTCTCACATCTGCACTTCCATATGCCCCACTCTCTCACATCTGATTTTCTTTATGCCCCCTTCTGTTTCACATCTGCACTTGTATATATGCCCCCCTCTGTCTCACATCTGCACTTGCATATGCCCCACTCTCTCACATCTGCACTTCTTTATGCCCCCCTCTATTTCACGTCTGCACTTGTATATGCCCCCGTCTTGCACTTGTATTTGCCCCACTCTGTCTCACGTCTCCACTTGTATATACCCCCCTCTGTCTCACGTCTCCACTTGTATATGCCCCACTCTGTCTCACATCTGCACTTGTATATGCCCCACTCTGTCTCACATCTGCACTTGTATATGCCTCACTCTGTCTCACATCTGCACTTGTATATGCCTCTATGTGTCTCACGTTTCCACTTGTATATACCCCCCTCTGTCTCACGTCTCCACTTGTATATGCCTCCATTTGTCTCACATCTCCACTTGTATATGCCCCCCTCTGTCTCATGTCTCCACTTGTATATGCCCCCCTCTGTCTCACATCTGCACTTGTATATGCCCCCCTCTGTCTCATGTCTCCACTTGTATATGCCCCCCTCTGTCTCACATCTGCACTTGTATATGCCCCCCTCTGTCTCATGTCTCCACTTGTATATTCCCCTCCTCTGTCTCACGTCTCCACTTGTATATGCCTCCATCTGTCTCACGTCTGCACTTGTATATATGCCCCCCTTTGTCTCATATCTGCATTTGTATATTCCCCCCTCTATCTCACATCGGCATTTGTATATTTCCCCCTCTGTCTCACATCTGCACTTGTATATGCCCCACTCTGTTTCACGTCTGCACTTGTATATATGCCCCCCTCTGTCTCACATCTCCACTTGTATATTCCCCTCCTCTGTCTCACGTCTGCACTTGTATATTTCCCCCTCTGTCTCACGTCTACACTTGTATATTTCCCCCTCTGTCTCACGTCTACACTTGTATATTTCCCCCTCTGTCTCACTTTTGCAATTGTATATGCCCCACTCTGTCTCACGTCTGCACTGTATATGCCCCCCTCTGTCTCATGCCTCCACTTACATATGCCCCCCTCTGTCTCACATCTGCATGTGCACTATGTGTGTGTACCCCTATCTCATAAATCTGCATTTATACATCTCTCTCAAATCTGCACTTGCATGTGTTCTCATCTGTCACATCTGCACTTGTATATGCCCCACTCTGTCTCACATCTGCACTTGCATATGCCCCGCTCTCTCACATCTGCACTTACATATGCCCCACTCTCTCACATCTGATTTTCTTTATGCCCCCTTCTGTTTCACATCTGCACTTGTATATATGCCCCCCTCTGTCTCACATCTGCACTTGCATATGCCCCACTCTCTCACATCTGCACTTCTTTATGCCCCCCTCTATTTCACGTCTGCACTTGTATATGCCCCCGTCTTGCACTTGTATTTGCCCCACTCTGTCTCACGTCTCCACTTGTATATACCCCCCTCTGTCTCATGTCTCCACTTGTATATTCCCCTCCTCTGTCTCACGTCTCCACTTGTATATGCCTCCATCTGTCTCACGTCTGCACTTGTATATATTCCCCCCTTTGTCTCATATCTGCATTTGTATATTCCCCCCTCTGTCTCACATCAGCATTTGTATATTTCCCCCTCTGTCTCACATCTGCACTTGTATATGCCCCACTCTGTTTCACGTTTGCACTTGTATATATGCCCCCCTCTGTCTCACATCTCCACTTGTATATTCCCCTCCTCTGTCTCACGTCTGCACTTGCATGTGCCCCACTCTGTCTCACGTCTGCACTTGTATATTTCCCCCTCTGTCTCACGTCTACACTTGTATTTCTCTATCGTCCTAAGTGGATGCTGGGGTTCCTGAAAGGACCATGGGGAATAGCGGCTCCGCAGGAGACAGGGCACAAAAGTAAAGCTTTTACAGGTCAGGTGGTGTGTACTGGCTCCTCCCCCTATGACCCTCCTCCAGACTCCAGTTAGATTTTTGTGCCCGGCCGAGAAGGGTGCAATTCTAGGTGGCTCTCATAAAGAGCTGCTTAGAGAGTTTAGCTTAGGTTTTTTATTTTACAGTGATTCCTGCTGGCAACAGGATCACTGCAACGAGGGACAGAGGGGAGAAGAAGTGAACTCACCTGCGTGCAGGATGGATTGGCTTCTTGGCTACTGGACATGAAGCTCCAGAGGGACGATCACAGGTACAGCCTGGATGGTCACCGGAGCCACGCCGCCGGCCCCCTCACAGATGCTGAAGCAAGAAGAGGTCCAGAATCGGCGGCTGAAGACTCCTGCAGTCTTCTTAAGGTAGCGCACAGCACTGCAGCTGTGCGCCATTTTCCTCTCAGCACACTTCACACGGCAGTCACTGAGGGTGCAGGGCGCTGGGGGGGGGGCGCCCTGGGAGGCAAATGAAAACCTTTAAAAAGGCTAAAAATACCTCACATATAGCCCCAGAGGCTATATGGAGATATTTACCCCTGCCTAAATGTACTAAATAGCGGGAGACGAGCCCGCCGAAAAAGGGGCGGGGCCTATCTCCTCAGCACACGGCGCCATTTTCTGTCACAGCTCCGCTGGTCAGGAAGGCTCCCAGGTCTCTCCCCTGCACTGCACTACAGAAACAGGGTATAACAGAGAGGGGGGGCAAAATAAATGGCAATATATTAATATAAAAGCAGCTATAAGGGAGCACTTAATCATAAGGCTATCCCTGTCATATATAGCGCTTTTTGGTGTGTGCTGGCAGACTCTCCCTCTGTCTCCCCAAAGGGCTAGTGGGTCCTGTCTTCGTATAGAGCATTCCCTGTGTGTCTGCTGTGTGTCGGTACGTGTGTGTCGACATGTATGAGGACGTTATTGGTGTGGAGGCGGAGCAATTGCCAAATATGAGGATGTCACCTCCTAGGGGGTCGACACCAGAATGGATGCCTTTATTTGTGGAATTACGGGATAGCGTCAACTCGCTTAAGCAGTCGTTTGCCGACATGAGGCGGCCGGACACTCAATTAGTGCCTGTCCAGGCGCCTCAAACACCGTCAGGGGCTGTAAAACGCCCCTTGCCTCAGTCGGTCGACACAGACCCAGACACAGGCACTGATTCCGGTGGTGAAGGTGACGAATCAACCGTATTTTCCAGTAGGGCCACACGTTATATGATTTTGGCAATAAAGGAGATGTTACATTTAGCTGATACTACAGGTACCACTAAACAGGGTATTATGTGGGGTGTGAAAAAACTACCAGTAGTTTTTACCGAATCAGAAGAATTAAATGACGTGTGTGATGAAGCGTGGGGTGCCCCGATAAAAAACTGCTAATTTCAAAGAAGTTATTGGCTTTATACCCTTTCCCGCCAGAGGTTAGGGAGCGCTGGGAAACACCTCCTAGGGTGGACAAAGCGCTAACACGCTTATCAAAACAAGTGGCGTTACCCTCTCCTGAGACGGCCGCACTTAAAGATCCATCAGATAGGAGGATGGAAAATATCCAAAAAGGTATATACACACATGCAGGTGTTCTACTACGACCAGCTATTGCGACTGCCTGGATGTGCAGTGCTGGGGTAGTTTGGTCAGAGTCCCTGATCGAAAATATTGATACCCTGGACAGGGACAATATTTTACTGTCGTTAGAACAAATAAAGGATGCATTTCTTTATATGCGTGATGCACAGAGAGATATCTGCACACTGGCATCACGGGTAAGTGCTATGTCCATTTCGGCCAGAAGAGCTTTATGGACACGACAGTGGACAGGCGATGCGTAGAGGAGTTATTTGGGGTCGGTCTATCGGATTTGGTGGCCACGGCTACGGCCGGGAAATCCACCTTTCTACCTCAAGTCACTCCCCAACAGAAAAAGGCACCGACCTTTCAACCGCAGCCCTTTCGTTCCTTTAAAAATAAGAGAGCAAAGGGCTATTCATATCTGCCACGAGGCAGAGGACGAGGGAAGAGACAGCAACAGGCAGCTCCTTCCCAGGAACAGAAGCCCTCCCCGGCTTCTACAAAAGCCTCAGCATGACGCTGGGGCTTCACAAGCTGACTCGGGGGCGGTAGGCGGTCGTCTCAAGAATTACAGCGCGCAGTGGGCTCACTCGCAGGTAAATCCCTGGATCCTGCAGATAATATCTCAGGGGTACAGGTTGAAATTAGAGACAGAGCCACCTCGCCGTTTCCTGAAGTCTGCTTTACCAACGTCCCCCTCAGAAAGGGAGACGGTTTTGGAAGCCATTCACAAGCTGTATTCTCAGCAGGTGATAGTCAAGGTACCTCTTCTACAACAAGGGAAGGGGTATTATTCCACTTTTTTTGTGGTACCGAAGCCGGATGGCTCGGTAAGGCCTATTCTAAATCTGAAGTCCTTGAACCTGTACATAAAGAAGTTCAAGTTCAAGATGGAGTCACTCAGAGCAGTGATAGCGAACCTGGAAGAAGGGGACTTTATGGTATCCTTGGACATCAAGGATGCGTATCTCCACGTTCCAATTACCCCTCACACCAGGGGTACCTCAGGTTCGTTGTACAAAACTGTCACTATCAGTTTCAGACGCTGCCGTTTGGTTTGTCCACGGCACCTCGGGTCTTTACAAAGGTAATGGCCGAGATAATATTTCTTCTTCGAAGAAAAGGCGTTTTAATTATCCCATACTTGGACGATCTCCTAATAAGGGCAAGGTCCAGAGAACAGCTAGAGATGGGTTTAGCACTATCTCAAGAGGTGCTAAAGCAGCACGGATGGATTCTGAATATTCCAAAATCCCAATTAATGCCGACAACTCGTCTGCTGTTCCTGGGGATGATTCTGGACACAGTTCAGAAAAAGGTTTTTCTTCCCGAAGAAAAAGCCAAGGAGTTATCTGACCTGGTCAGGAACCTCCTAAAACCAGGAAAGGTGTCGGTACATCAATGCACAAGAGTCCTGGGAAAAAATGGTAGCTTCTTACGAAGCAATCCCTTTCGGCAGATTCCAGGCAAAGGGATCTGTTGGACAAATGGTCAGGGTCGCATCTTCAGATGCACCTGCGGATAACCCTGTCGCCGAGGACAAGGGTATCCCTTCTGTGGTGGTTGCAGGAGGCTCATCTATTGGAGGGCCGCAGATTCGGCATGCAGGATTGGATCCTGGTGACCACGGATGCCAGCCTGAGAGGCTGGGGAGCAGTCACACAGGGAAGAAATTTCCAGGGAGTGTGGTCGAGCCTGAAAAAGTCTCTTCACATAAGCATTCTGGAACTAAGAGCAATCTACAATGCTCTAAGCCAGGCGGAACCTCTGCTTCAAGGAAGACCGGTGTTGATCCAGTCGGACAACATCACGGCAGTCGCCCATGTAAACAGACAGGGCGGCACAAGAAGCAGGAGGGCAATGGCAGAAGCTGCCAGGATCCTTCGCTGGGCGGAGAATCACGTGATAGCACTGTCAGCAGTATTCATCCCGGGCGTGGACAACTGGGAAGCAGACTTCCTCAGCAGACACGACCTTCACCCGGGAGAGTGGGGACTTCATCCAGAAGTTTTCCACATGCTATTAAACCGTTGGGTAAAACCAATGGTGGACATGATGGCGTCTCGCCTCAACAAAACACTGGACAGGTATTGCGCCAGGTCAAGAGATCCGCAGGCAATAGCTGTGGACGCGCTGGTAACACCTTGGGTGTACCAGTCGGTATATGTGTTTCCTCCTCTGCCTCTCATACCAAAGGTATTGAGGATTATACGGCAAAGAGGAGTAAGACTAGTGGCTCCGGATTGGCCAAGAAGGACTTGGTACCCGGAACTTCAAGAGATGGTCACGGACGATCCGTGGCCTCTACTTCTGAGAAGGGACCTGCTTCAGCAGGGTCCTTGTCTTTTTCAAGACTTACCGCGGCTGCGTTTGACGGCATGGCGTTTGAATGCCAGATCCTAAAAGGAAAAGGCATTCCAGAAGAAGTCATTCCTACCTTGATAAAGGCAAGGAAGGAAGTCACCGCGAAGCATTATCGCCGTATTTGGCGAAAATATGTTGCGTGGTGCGAGCAGCGGAGTGCTCCGATGGAGGAATTTCAACTGGGTCGTTTTCCTACATTTCCTGCAATCAGGATTGTCTATGGGTCTCAAATTGGGATCTATTAAGGTTCAAATTTCGGCCCTATCAATATTCTTCCAAAAAGAATTGGCCTCAGTCCCTGAGGTCCAGATTTTTATCAAAGGAGTACTGCATATACAGCCTCCTGTGGTGCCTAAGGTGGCACCGTGGGATCTAAATGTAGTTTTAGATTTCCTCAAATCCAATTGGTTTGAACCACTAAAGAATGTGGATTTGAAATATCTCACATGGAAAGTGACTATGTTACTGGCCCTGGCTTCGGCCGGGAGAGTATCTGAACTGGCGGCTTTGTTTTATAAAAGCCCTTATTTAATTTTCCATTCGACATAGGGCAGAGCTGCGGACGCGTCCGCATTTTCTCCCTAAGGTGGTATCAGCGTTTCACCTGAACCAGCCTATTGTAGTGCCTGCGGCTACAGACGACTTGAAGGACTCCAAGTTGTTGGACGTTGTCAGAGCCTTAAAAATATACATTTAAAGGACGGCTGGAGTCAGAAAATCTGACTCGCTGTTTATACTGTATGCACCCAACAAGTTGGGTGCACCTGCTTCTAAGCAGTCGATTGCTCGTTGGATTTGTAACAAAATTCAACTTGTACATTCTGTGGCAGGCCTGCCACAGCCTAAATCTGTTAAGGCCCATTCCGCAAGGAAGGTGGGCTCATCTTGGGCGGCTGCCCGAGGGGTCTCGGCATTACAACTCTGCCGAGCAGCTACGTGGTCAGGGGAGAACACGTTTGTAAATTTTTACAAATTTGATACCCTGGCAAAGGAGGACCTGGAGTTCTCTCATTCGGTGCTGCAGAGTCATCCGCACTCTCCCGCCCGTTTGGGAGCTTTGGTATAATCCCCATGGTCCTTTCAGGAACCCCAGCATCCACTTAGGACGATAGAGAAAATAAGAATTTACTTACCGATAATTCTATTTCTCGGAGTCCGTAGTGGATGCTGGGCGCCCATCCCAAGTGCGGATTATCTGCAATACTTGTACATAGTTATTGTTAACTAATTCGGGTTATTGTTTAGGAAGCCATCTTTCAGAGGCTCCTCTGTTATCATACTGTTAACTGGGTTTAGATCACAAGTTGTACGGTGTGATTGGTGTGGCTGGTATGAGTCTTACCCGGGATTCAATATCCTCCCTTATTGTGTACGCTCGTCCGGGCACAGTACCTAACTGGAGTCTGGAGGAGGGTCATAGGGGGAGGAGCCAGTACACACCACCTGACCTGTAAAAGCTTTACTTTTGTGCCCTGTCTCCTGCGGAGCCGCTATTCCCCATGGTCCTTTCAGGAACCCCAGCATCCACTACGGACTCCGAGAAATAGAATTATCGGTAAGTAAATTCTTATTATTTCCCCCTCTGTCTCATGTCTACACTTGTATATTTCCCCCTCTGTCTCACTTTTGCAATTGTATATGCCCCACTCTGTCTTACGTCTGCACTGTATATGCCCCCCTCTGTCTCATGCCTCCACTTACATATGCCCCCCTCTGTCTCACATCTGCATATGCACTATGTGTGTGTACCCCTATCTCTTAAATCTGCATTTATACATCTCTCTCAAATCTGCACTTGCATGTGTTCTCATCTGTCACATCTGCACTTGTATGTGTGTGTACCTTCTCACATCAGCATATGTGTGTGTCCCGCTATATCTCACATATACTGTACACTTGTCTGTGTGTCACCCTATCTCTCACATGTACACTTGCATGTCTGCTCTACTAGCTCTGACATAATCTTGAACCGTATTGCAACATTATTTCTCTTATGTCCTAGAGGATACTGGAGTCCATTTAGTACCATGGGGTATAGACGGGTACACTAGGAGCCATAGACACTTTAAGAATTTGATAGTGTGGGCTGGCTCTTCCCTCTATGCCCCTCCTACCAGACTCAGTTTAGAAAATGTGCCCGGAGGAGCCGGTCATGCTGAAGGAAGTTCCTGAAGAGTTTTCTGCATTTATTTTATATGTTTGTTATTTTCAGGCAGGGCTGGGTGGCACCAGCCTGCCTGCTTCGTGGGACTTGGGGGGGGGGGATGGCCCAACCTCTTGAAGGGTTAATGGTCCCGTTCCCCGCTGACAGGACACTGAGCTCCTGAGGGAACTATTCGCAAGCCCCACCACGGCGAACGTACATTCCCGCAGCACGCCGCCACCCCTAACAGAGCCAGAAGAATGAAGAGTGGTGAGTACTAAGCTGGCGTCCTGGTTAGCGGGGCGCCGGCCATTATGGCGGCATAAGGGTACGGAGACGCACGGCTTCTAAACGAGGTGGAATGCGTCTCCAGACACAGCACACAACTGCCTCTCAGTACACTGTACATGGTACCCATACTGGCAACACAGTCTTAAAACGGTTTTTGTCCATTTTAAGTACCAAATTCCCCAGCCTGTATAAAAAAAGCAGGAAGGCTGCGCGCCATTGAAGGGGTGGGGCTTCACTATGAGGGGATCCAGCAGCTCACCAGCGCCATTTTCCCTCTGCAGTGGATCCAGACGCTGACTGACAGGGACGCGCTGCTCCTCCAGTGTGACTCCAGATTACCTCAGTGGTACCAGGGGATCATAGCAGAGGGGGAGCGAATATTAGTGTACTAAGTCCCCTATCAGGGTACTTAGTCTGTGACCCGGCTAAGCTTGGCATTCGCGGTAAGGGCGCGGTGGGGGCTTGCTCCAAACAACTCTGTGTCTACCTGAAAGGCTCTTTGTGGGTTAATTGTGCTTAACCTTTTCCTGTGTGTGTGTGTGTGCTGTCACATTTACTTTATGTCAGGCAAAGAGTGTGTTTCTTGTACAGCGGGGTGTTCCTCTTCACCAGGGGGCTCACTACTGGGTACTCAGGGTTCATAGAATAGTGGGACTGAACCAGAATGGGTTAATTCTCTGAAAGGAATAATCTCCACTCTTTCTACAAAATTGTCCCGCAATGAGAAAGAGACGCAATACTTCAGACAGACTGTTGAGAGCAGTGACTCAGTCCCCAAAACAGCGTCTCATTCCCCTCCCATTTATCCGCAAAAGTGATCTCTGGCCCATACCCTGCAGTCTGACTCTGACGCTGAAGGGTCAGACTTGGAGGAGGGTGAGGTAGACTTTGGGGTGGGGGAGGGGGGGGTATGCAGCTCTGTCACAGGGAAATTATAACTGTTATAGAAGCTATCAGAGATGTTCTGCATATCCCTGATAAAGTGTCAAAGTGTGAAGAATCTTATTTTAATGTAAAAAAAAAGTCCTCAGTTACTTTTCTCTAATGTCCTAGAGGATGCTGGGGACTCCGTAAGGACCATGGGGAATAGACGGGCTCCACAGGAGACATGGGCACATTAAGAAAGAACTTGACTCTGGGTGTGCACTGGCTCCTCCCTCTATGCCCCTCCTCCAGACCTCAGTTTGAGACTGTGCCCAGAGGAGATTGGTGCACTGCAGGGAGCTCTCCTGAGTTTCCTGCTAAGAAAGTATATTTGTTAGGTTTTTTATTTTCAGGGAGCACTGCTGGCAACAGACTCCCTGCATCGAGGGACAGAGGGGAGAGAAGCAGACCTACTTAAATGATAGGCTCTGCTTCTTAGGCTACTGGACACCATTAGCTCCAGAGGGAATCGGAACACAGGTTCGCCCTGGACGTTCGTCCCAGAGCCGCGCCGCCGTCCTCCTCACAGAGCCAGAAGAAAGAAGCCGGGTGAGTATGAGAAAAAAGAATGCTTCAAAAGGCGGCAGAAGACTTCGTGAGCTTCACTGAGGTAACGCACAGCACGGCAGCTGTGCGCCATTGCTCCCATACACCTCACATACTCCGGTCACTGTAAGGGTGCAGGGCGCAGGGGGGGGCGCCCTGGGCAGCAATATAAACCTCTTATTTGGCAAAAGAGAGCATATATACAGCTGGACACTGTATATATGCATGAGCCCCCGCCAATTTTACACTTTTAGCGGGACTGAAGCCCGCCGCCGAGGGGGCGGGGCTTCTCCCTCAGCACTTGCCAGCGCCATGTTTTTCTCCACAGCACCGCTGAGAGGAAGCTCCCCGGACTCTCCCCTGCTTATACCACGGTAGAAGAGAGGGTTTTAAAGAAGAGGGGGGGCACATAATTCAGCACAGATAATAATAACAGCGCTACGGGGTAAACATTAAATTGCTGTGTTTTTTCCTGGGTCATATAGCGCTGGGTGTGTGCTGGCATACTCTCTCTCTGTCTCTCCAAAGGGCCTTGTGGGGGAACTGTCTTCAGATAAGAGGATTCCCTGAGTATGTGGTGTGTCGGTACGTGTGTGTCGACATGTCTGAGGTAAAAGGCTCTCCTATGGAAGAGATGGAGCAAATGTGTGTGTGTGTGTGGTGTCGCCGTCGACAACGCCGACGCCTGATTGGATATGTGACATTAAGGGCTAAGATGAATTATTACACAAAAGATTAGAGAACAGACAGGGAATCTACCCATGTCTGTCCCTATGTCACAGAGACTTTCAGAGTCTCACAACGCTCACTATCCAAAATCATAGACACTGATATCGACACGGAGTCTGACTCCTGTGTCGACTACGATAATGCAAAGTACAGCCAAACTGGCAGAAAAGTATTCAATATATGATTATTGTAATAAAAGATGTTTTGCATATCACTGATGACTCATCTGTCCCTGACATGTTTAAGGGGAAGAAAGCTGAGGTAAATTTCCCTCCTCTCATGAAGAAAAAGAGCGGGAATCTCCAGACAAGCTTCCCAAAAAGAATTCTCAGGGAGTATCCTTTCCCTAATGGGGCCAGGATACGATGGGAATCTTCCCCTAGGGTGTACAAGGCATTGTCACGTTTACCCAAAAAGGTAGCGCTGACTTTACAGCTATCCTCAGGGATCCTGCAGATAGCATGCAATAAAAGTACTCTGAAGTCCATTTACACACATTCTGGTACACTACTGAGACCGGCGATTGTGTCGGCATGGGTTTATAGCGCTGTAGCAGCGTAGACAGATTTCTTATCAGCAGAGATTGAAACCCTAGATAAGGATACCATGTTATTGTCCCTAGTGTGTATGTATATATATATATATATATATATATATATATATATATATATATATCTATAAAACCTCTTCCAAATAAGGCACTCCACGGTCTCACATCAGAAATAATAACAGCTCACTGTTGGGCTTGTGTCAGCAACGTTTCGGATTTAATATCCTTTGTCAAGCATTACCATCATCACAAAACAGACAATACATTACATTTAAATACCCTTACCTCACACCATACCTCCGCGTCCTCCCTCCCGCATCCGGTCACGTCACTCCACCTTCCGGGTCCGCCACAGTATCCTCACCGCTACCAATCACCGTGCATTACCATGACAACCCACGATCGTTGACGGAAACGCCAGTTCCCATGTTCTCTGCACTGCAATCCTGCGTGTATGATACCTTGCAGTATCCATAAGGCTGGTGAATGTTCCGTGTACCAAACGGGATTAGAAGATCCGAGGAGAGAGTGTATATACCCGTGAATATAAATATACATTTGTGATCTAAAAACAAATACAAAACATAAACAACTATAAATTCACAAATGCTATACATCTCTAGCAGCTAGACACAGTATGGCCAATTTACGACATATGATCATTGATCATATTCCTGATGATGGGAGGCAGGGTGATAGGCACAAAAAGCTGCTACAATGTGAAGCTAAGTGGATCCACCTGTTAGATACGGTAAAACCGAAAGGACTTAATGATCAACTAAACTTGAGCGTTTTTTTGTGATACGCTTTGGTTTAATATGAAATAGTTGGAGGCTGTATTCATAATATATACTTGATAGCTGCTAGAGATGTATAGCATTTGTGAATTTATAGTTGTTTATGTTTTGTATTTGTTTTTAGATCACAAATGTATATTTATATTCACGGGTATATACACTCTCTCCTCGGATCTTCTAATCCCGTTTGGTACACGGAACATTCACCAGCCTTATGGATACTGCAAGGTATCATACACGCAGGATTGCAGTGCAGAGAACATGGGAACTGGCGTTTCCGTCAACGATCGTGGGTTGTCATGGTAATGCACGGTGATTGGTAGCGGTGAGGATACTGTGGCGGACCCGGAAGGTGGAGTGACGTGACCGGATGCGGGAGGGAGGACGCGGAGGTATGGTGTGAGGTAAGGGTATTTAAATGTAATGTATTGTCTGTTTTGTGATGATGGTAATGCTTGACAAAGGATATTAAATCCGAAACGTTGCTGACACAAGCCCAACAGTGAGCTGTTATTATTTCTGATGTGAGACCGTGGAGTGCCTTATTTGGAAGAGGTTGTATGACATTATAAAGAGCACCGCGGCAGTTGATCAGAAGTGAGAGTGCCAGTTGATAGCACATATATATATATATATACATATATATATATATATATTTATATGTAAAAGATGTTGTCTAATATATATATATATATATATATATATATATATATATATATATATATATATATATGACATGCCCAAAGAGACGTTAGTCTACTGGGTTCTAGAGTCAACGCTATGTCGATTTCTGCTAGACGTGTCCTGTGGCACATGCAATGGACAGGTGATGCCGACTAAAGGAGGCATATGTAGTTGTTGCCTTACAAGGGCGAGGAATTGTTCGGAGAGGGCCTCTCGGATCTCGTCTCCACGGCTACGGCAGGTAAATCAAATTTTTTGCCATATATTCCCTCACAATCTAAGAAAGCGCCTCATTATCAAATGCAGTCCTTTAGTTTCAATAAAAACAAGAGAGCACGTGGTTCGTCCTTTCTTGCCAGAGGTAAGGGCAGAGGGAAAAAGCTGCACAACATCTAGTTCCCAGGAACAAAAGTCCTCCCCGGCCTCTGCTAAATCCACCGCATGACGCTGGGGCTCCCCTGAGGGAGTCAGCTCCTGTGGGGGCACATCTTCGACTGTTCAGCCACGTCTGGGTCCACTCACAGGTGGATCCATGGGCAATAGAAATTGTTTCCCAGGGTTACAAGCTGGAATTCGAAGAAGTGCCTCCTCGCCGGTTTTTCAAATCGGCCCTACCGAAACAACCCCTGGAAAGGGAGATAGTGTTACATGCGATTCAAAAATTGTGTCTGCAACAAGTGGTGGTAGGGGTTCCCCTGCTTCAAAGAGGGCAGGGGTGCTACTCAACTCTGTTTGTGGTTCCGAAACCGGACGGTTCGGTCAGACCATTTTAAATTTAAAACCCCTGAACCTTTACTTAAAACGGTTCAAGTTCAAGATGGAATCACTCAGGGCGGTCATCGCCAGCCTAGAAGGGGGAGATTTTTTGGTATCTCTGGACACAAAGGATGCATACCTGCATGTCCCCATATATCCTCCTCATCAGGCGTACCTGAGATTTGCGGTACAGGATTGTCATTACCAATTTCAGACGTTGCCGTTTGGGCTTTCCACGGCCCCGAGAATTTTCACCAAGGTAATGGCGGAAATGATGGTGCTCCTGCGCAAGCAGGGTGTCACAATTATCCCGTACTTGGACGATCTCCTCATAAAAGCGAGATCACAGGAGAAGTTGCTGAGCAGCGTATCACTTTCACTGAATGTGTTACAGCGACACGGCTGGATTCTCAATATTCCAAAGTCGCAGCTGAATCCTACAACTCGTCTGCCCTTCTTGGGCATGATTCTGGACACAGACCAGAAAAGGGTTTTTCTACCAAAGGGAAAAGCGCAGGAACTCATGACTCTAGTCGTGAACTTGTTGAAACCAAAACAAGTGTCAGTACATCATTGCACTCAAGTTCTGGGACTACCCCAAATAGACATGATGGCATCCTGTCTCAACAAAAAGCTACAAAGGTATTGCGCCAGGTCAAGAGACCCTCAGGCGGTAGCTGTGGACGCCCTAGTGACACCGTGGGTGTTACAGTCGGTATATGTGTTTCCTCCTCTTCCTCTCATACCCAAGGTGTTGAGGATAATAAGAAAAAGAGGAGTGAGAACAATTCTCATTGTTCCAGAATGGCCACGAAGGACCTGGTATCCGGATCTGCAAGAAATGCTCACAGAAGATCCGTGGCCTCTTCCTCTAAGGCAGGACTTGTTACAACAAGGTCCCTGTCTGTTCCAAGACTTACCGCAGCTGCGTTTGACGGTTGAACGCCGGATCCTAGCGGAAAAAGGTATTCTGGATGAGGTCATTCCTACGCTAATAAAGGCTAGGAAGAACGTGACATCTAAACATTATCACCGAATATGGAGAAAATATGTTTCTTGGTGTGAGGCCAGGAATGCTCCTACGGAAGAATTCCACCTGGGCCGTTTTTTTTCACTTCCTACAAACTGGAGTGAATTTGGACCTAAAATTAGGCTCCATTAAAAGTTCAGATTTCGGCCTTATCCATTTTCTTTCAAAAGGAATTGGCCTCATTACCTGAAGTACAGACTTTTGTGAAGGGAGTACTGCATATTCAGCCTCCTTTTGTACCTCTGGTGGCGCCTTGGGACCTTAACCTGGTGTTAAGTTTCCTTAAGTCACATTGGTTTGAACCACTTAAGACAGTGGAGTTGAAATATCTCACCTGGAAGGTGGTCATGTTGTTAACCTTGGCTTCGGCTAGGCGAGTTTCGGAATTGGCGGCTTTATCACATAAAAGCCCTAATCTGGTTTTCCATACGGATAGATCGGAATTGCGGACCTGTCCTCAATTCCTGCCTAAGGTGGTCTCATCCTTTCATATGAACCAAACTATTGTCGTGCCGGTGGCTACACGTGACTTCGAGGATTCCGAGTCCCTTGATGTGGTCAGGGCTTTGAAAATTTACGTGGCCCGAACGGCTAGGATCAGTAAAACAGAAGCACTGGTCATCCTGTATGCAGCCAACAAAGTTGGCGGCCCTGCTTCAAAGCAGATTATTGCTCGCTGGATCTGTAACACGATTCAGCAGGCGAATTCTATGGCAGGATTTCCGTTACAAAAATCGGTTAAGGCCCCTTCCACTAGGAAGGTGGGCTCTACTTGGGCGGCTGCCCGAGGGGTCTCGGCACTACAGCTGTGCCGAGCTGCTACTTGGTCGGGTTCAAACACCTTTGCAAAATTCTATAAGTTTGATACCCTGGCTGAGGAGGACCTCCTGTTTGCTCAATCGGTGCTGCAGAGTCATCCGCACTCTCCCGCCCATTTGGGAGCTTTGGTATAATCCCCATGGTCCTTACGGAGTCCCCAGCATCCTCTAGGACGTTAGAGAAAATACGATTTTAAACCTACCGGTAAATCTATTTCTCGTAGTCCGTAGAGGATGCTGGGCGCCCGTCCCAAGTGCGGACTACTTCTGCAAGACTTGTATATAGTTATTGCTTACATAAGGGTTATGTTATAGCTCATCGGTCTTGGACTGATGCTATGTGGTTGTTTTCATACTGTTAACTGGGTAGTTTATCACGAGTTATACGGTGTGATTGGTGTGGCTGGTATGAATCTTGCCCTTGGATTAACAAAAATCCTTTCCTCGTACTGTCCATCTCCTCTGGGCACAGTTTCTCTGAGGTCTGGAGGAGGGGCATAGAGGGAGGAGCCAGTGCACACCCAGAGTCAAGTTCTTTCTTAATGTGCCCATGTCTCCTGTGGAGCCCGTCTATTCCCATGGTCCTTGCGGAGTCACCAGCATCCTCTACGGACTACGAGAAATAGATTTACCGGTAGGTTTAAAATCTTATTTTCCTGTGTCAAAGGAATTGAATACACTATTTGAAGAACCAAGGGTTAATCCTGATAAAAAATTTCAGATCCCTAAAAGGTTGCTGTCATCTTTTCCCTTTCCTCTGGAGGATAGGAAAAAATGGGAAAATCCACCGATAGTGGACGCATCAGTCTCTAGGCTGTCACGAAAAATTGTATTGCCTTTTCCTGGTGCAGCCTCCCTAAAAGCACGGCTGATCGTGAAATTGAGACTACACTCAAATCACTGTATACAGCTGCTGGGGTGGCCCAAAGACCCACTATTGCAGGTGCGTGGATCACAAAAGCCATTGCAAAATGGTCAGGTAACCTAATTGAGGGATTAGATTCCTTTTCTAGGGGGGATGTTGTTTTACTCTTGCAGCATATACAGGACTCTGTGAACTTTATGGTGGAAGCCATAAAATAGATAGGCTTGCTTAACGCATGCACCACCGCTATGGCAGTGCATGCACGCAGGGGCCTGTGGCTACGCAAGTGAACTGCTGACGCAGACTCCAGGAAAGGCGTGGAAGGCCTACCATTCACAGGAGAGGCCTTGTTTGGAGACGAACTAGACAAATGGATCTCCACAGCTACTGCTTGTATGTATGTATCTTCCTTTCGCAGCCCCCCCAACCAAGAAGACTTATTCAGCTTCTAAGTTAGTCCTTTCGGATGGCCAAGTTCAAGGGCAAATCCAGAGGTGCTTCTACGTCCCCCAGCGGCGCTAGAGGTAAACCACGCAAACCAGCAATTGCAGGTGCTCAGGAACAGTGCTCAGGCTCTGTTCCCTCAAAGACTTCAGCATGATGGTGGACCGCAATCCCTGGAAGACTGTCAGGTGGGAGCCCGACTATAATTCTTAAGTCAGATCTGGTCAAGTTCGTGCCAGGATCCCTGGGTCATAGATCTTTTTTCCCAGGGCTACAGACTGGAGTTCTAAGAGCTCCCACCTCACAGATTCTTCAAATCAGGCTTGCCAGTTTCACAAGAGGCAAGCAAGTATAACTTTATAGTATGCCATCCAAAAACTGATACAGACTCGGGTCATTGTTCCAGTTCCACCTCATCTGCTCAACAAGGGGTACTATTCCAACTTGTTTGTAGTACCGAAACCGGACGGTTCGGTACGACCAATTCTGTTCTTAAGAGTGTTCAAGTTCAAGATGGAGTCTCTGAGAGCAGTGATCTCAGGTCTGGAGGAAGGGGAATTCCTAGTGTCTCTGGATATCAAGGATACGTACCTTCACATTCCGATCTGGCCGCCTCATCAGGCTTATCTATGGTTTGCACTGCAGGACTGTCACTACCAGTTCCAGGCCCTGCCATTTAGTCTCTTAATATAAATTCAGGTGCTTTTGACAGGGCTGATTTTCTTTTTACACAATTCTTTTCTTTTCGTATCAGGGTGACTGACTAGCACCCTATTTGACAGCAGCTTAGGAAATCAGCCCTGTCAAAAGCGCATGAATTTATATTAAGCGATTAATATTATTTTTCCCCCCTTGTTTTCTGCCACAGCACATAGTTGTTTTTGGGCCGCTGACATGAGCTGTTTTTCTAATTTCGATAACAGAAGCAGCAGGAGGCAAACTTGTTTATCTAAATGGGAGACATCAGGACAAGATTATAAAAGGGAGGAAGATGTCCAATTAAGGGATGATTTTTTTAAATTGGAAGAATTGTTGAGATCCAAGACAAAAAATGGGCTCGATGGTACCAATCTACAGAAATACCTTGATAGAAAAATGATCCCCAGGAGCTTACGGGTAACCAAACCGTCAATCTTTGGGGAAGCTAATGATTATCAAAAAGAATGAGAATCCATTTTAGATAAATGTTCAGAACAGCTTGTAGGGTTGGTAATCAGGGGTGGTCTTCTGTATGCCGGCGGTCGGGCTCCCGGCGCTCAGTATACCGGCGCCGGGAGCCCGACAGCCGGCATACCGACACTTATTTTCCCTCGTGGGGGTCCACGACCCCCATAGAGGGAGAATAAAATAGTGTGGCGCGCGTAGCGCGCCACCGTGCCCGTAGCGTGGCGAGCGCAGCGAGCCCGCAAGGGGCTCATTTGCGCTCGCCCCCCTGTCGGTAAGCCGGCGGTCGGGCTCCCGGCGCCGGTATGCTGGTCGCCGGGAGCCCGACCGCCGGCCAGCCGTAGTGAACCCGGTAATCAGATATAGGAATGAGAAGGTTAGAACAATAGAGAGAGTGATCAATATGTTAAAAAGCAAACTAGAGATACACAGTACGGAATCTGAATTTATAGAAAGAGATCAGAAGGTAACAGAGTTTTGAAATTTGAGCAACAGATCACTGAGACCAAGTGTAATAAGTTCCAGATAGACCTGGACGACTATAAAAGGGGAGAGGTGTATACTTATGGAAAACGGAGATTTAATAATAGGAATCATTCCAACTCAAGATCTAGATTTGTCTCCATAAATGAGACAGAGCAAACATGACACCTCCATCAGATCACCCGTCTTTGCTTGACAACGAATGGGACAGGGTGTCCACCCTGACCCTTCATCTCGCACGAGGACGGGTAATAGGAGGAGTCCGTATCGGGGGGACAAATCATGTAGGCGTATGACCACCAGTCATTTGGGAGCACGCCCCAAAACCAACACCGGGTTCAGCCACCCAAGAGAAGAGGACAATAGGGAGTTTTTTTTAGAACAGAGAACACAAATGCACAGAGTTCCCAGCAAGGAAAACCTACCATCCACTCCAAAAAGGGGCCGAAATTCCAGTGTAGAGGAAAGAGAGGGGGGGAAATGAGAAACACAAGAGATTAAAGATGGCATCTAAAAAACAGATAAATAATGCAATTTTTAATCTTTCATCTAAAGCCTTGTCACATAGTGAACTATCTCTTCTTAACAAGGGCTTAACATTTTCAACTACCGCAGACCCCAATATGTTTGATTTATTTGTAGAGTTGAATCGTTTTGTGCGATCTCTATGTAGGAAGAGATACTTTGCAAAAAAGACTTTAAATAAAAATAATGATCCAGCAACACCTATCCTGTTAGACAATGCAGACGAACCAATTATACAGATGCTGTTAGATCTGCAGGATGAAGGGAGTGGTCCACAAACAAATCAAAAGATCTTTGATATAAATAAGTCTCTGTTTAAGAAAAAGTCTGAGTCCTTTCCAATAAGATATAAGAGCAGCTGCATTGAGAGCTTTTATAAATCGACTTCGGAGGACTTTAGAACATTATGCTTTAGAAAGGAGAAAAGGACCATCAAAACTCAAAATGTAAACAAATGGGAGGAGAGGTCCCTCAATAAACTACTAAAGGACACCTCACTAGTAATAAAACAGGCCGATAAAGGCAGAGGCCTAGTAATACAGGATTGGTCTGATTATGTAAAGGAGGCTCTTCGCCAATTAGAAGATACTAAGTTCTATGTGAAATTATTGAAAGATCCTACCACTAACTATAAGTTAGAGCAGAGGTTCTCAAACTCGGTCCTCGGGGGCACACACAGTGCATGTGTTGCAGGTCTCCTCACAGAATCGCAAGTGAAATAATTAGCTCCACCTGTGGACCTTTTAAAATGTGTCAGTGAGTAATTAATACACCTGTGCACCTGCTGGGTTACCTGCAAAACATGCACTGTGTGTGCCCCCGAGGACCGAGTTTGAGAACCTCTGAGTTAGAGCTTCAGCACCTATTGGGGCGACCTATTATTTCAGGTATTGATTCCCTCACTTCTAATTTATCTTTTTATGTTGACAGTCACCTCCAATCACGTGTGCCTCTTATGAGGTCCCACATTCGTGACACCACCCATTTTTTACAGCTGATCCAGGCAGTGGTTTGGAAACCTTCATATGCCTTTCTAACCATGGACGTTCAGAGTTTATATACCAATATCCCACACAGGTTGGGGTTGTAGGCAATAGAAAAATCACTCATTGAGGATGGAGACCTCAGAGAGGCACACAGGATGTTTTTGGTAGATTCCATTTCTTTCATCCTCAGACACAATTATTTTTTGTTTTTGGACACATTTTATCTACAGGTGATGGGATCGGCCATGGGGAGCAGGTTCGCTCCAAGCTATGCCAACCTCTTTATGGGTCAGGTCGAAGACCTGCTCATTTGGGGTGGCAACCTTGGCGCGCACCTGGTCCTCTATGGCCGTTACATAGATGATTTATTTTTCATTTGGGATGGAAATATAGACACTGTTTCTAGTTTTGTCACGGCACTTAACACCAACACTTTTAATTTATCATTCACTTATACCTACGGCAGTCAAAAGATTAATTATTTGCATCTAACCCTGGAAATTGTTGACAATAAAATCCAGACAAGGAATTATGTGAAGGAGGTAGGCAGCAATGCATATTTACACTTTACCAGTGCACATTATGCAACCGGAAAGGAAAATATCCCTAAGGGCAATTATTACGTATAAAACGAAATTGCTCTAGGAATGAGATCTTTTATGAACAAGCCCGATCTATGATTGATTCCTTCCACTGGCGGGGATAACCTAGTGAAACACTAAGGAAGGCCTATGATGAAGTCTCCAGTTTAGATAGGGAAACACTTATTCATAGAGACGATAGGAAGGCCAACCCTTGTCACAAGGATCTGGCCTTTATCACAAAATTTAACAACAGATCAGGAGAGATTAAACAGGTTTTCAGTCGCAACTACAATATTTTGAAGCAGGATTCTCTTTTAAAAGATGATTTACCTCCCATCCCAAGAGTCATATTTAAGAAAAACAGATCCCTTAAGACAATATTGGCTCCCAGTATAATGAAAAATTAACCGGATCAGAGTAAAAAGACAAAAGACAATAGAAGGAGGGTGGCTAGCTACTAAAGTTACTGTTTTTTTTTAAATGTGGAAAAACAAGATGCACCACCTTTACCCATGCTATGAATCGAACGAAGGTCATTTACATAGATACGGACAAAGACCCCCTACAGTATAAAAAGTTTTCTTAATTGCGACACCAATTGGGTAGTTTATCTGTTACAGTGTAACTGTAATTTGAGGTACATTGGGAGGACCACACATACCTTAAAAACAAGATTCATGGAACATCGACGTAATATTGGGGGTAATTCCAAGTTGATCGCAGCAGGAAATTTTTTAGCAGTTGGCCAAAACCATGTGCACTGCATGGGAGGCAGATATAACATGTGCAGAGAGAGTTAGATTTGGGTGGGGTGTGTTCAATCTGCAATCTAATTTGCAGTGTAAAAATAAAGCAGCCAGTATTACCCTGCACAGAAATAAATAACCCACCCAAATCTAAGTCTTTCTGCACATGTTATATCTGCCTCCCCTGCAGTGCACATGGTTTTGCCCAACTGCTAAAAAAATGTCCTGCTGCGATCAACTTGGAATTACCCCCATTGTCAATAAGAAAATGGACCATGGTGTGTCTCGACATTTTCTAGAAGATCCGAGCACATTAAAAGTGACTGGGCTAGAGCGGATTGTAAAGACAAAACGAGGGGGAGATATATTCAGAACCCTTTGTAAACAGGAGATATTTTGGATCTTTAAGTTAATTTCCCTCCATCCCTATGGTCTCAATGAAACAATAGAGCTTGATTCAGTTTGTCAAGAATTCTCCTCTGGGCAGAAAGAAACGCTGTGGCGTTGTCAGCGGTCTTCATTCCGGGAGTAGACAACTGGGAAGCAGACTTCCTGAGCAGACACGACCTGCACCCGGGGGAGTGGAGCCTTCACCCGGAAGTGTCTAAGTGCTTGACAAGTCGATGGGGATATCCAGAGATCGTCATGATGGCCTCTCGGCTCAACAAGAAGCTCATGCGGTATTGTTCCAGGTCGAGCGACCCACAGGCGGTGGCTGTAGATGCCCTGACGTCTCCATGGGTCTATCAGATGGTGGTCGTGTTTCCTCCACTTCCTCTGATCCCAAGAATTCTAAAGAGAATAAAAAGGGAAAGGTTCAAGCAATACTCATTGCTCTGGACTGACCAAGAAGGGCCTGGTACGCGGACCTACTGGAGATGCTTCTCGAAGATCCATGGCCTCTACCTCTTCGCGAGGATCTTCTGCAACAGGGCCCGTTTGTCTATCAGGACTTACTGCGGCTACGTTTGACGGCATGAAAGTTGAACGGCTGATTCTAGCCAGAAGAGGGATCCCTAACAAAGTTATCCTATGATCCAAGCCAGGAAGGGGGTATCGTCTAAACATTACCACCGTATTGGGAAGAAATACGTCTATTGCTGTGAGAGAAGAACTAATTCTGCAGTGGAATTTCACCTGGGACGTTTCCTGCTTTTTCTGCATGCAGGTGTGGATGTGGGCCTACGTCTGGGCTCCATAAAAGTCCAGATTTCAGCCTTGTCCATTTTCTTTCAAAAACAATTGGCTTCTCTCCCTGAGGTCCAGACGTTTTTGAAAGGGGTTCTGCACATCCAACCTCCCTTTGTGCCTCCCACGGCACCTTGGGATCTCGATGTGGTGCTGCAGTTCCTCCAATTGGACTGCTTTGAACCATTACAAGAGGTGGACATAAAATATCTTATGTGGAAGACCGTCACACTGTTGGCCTTGGTTTCAGCAAGACGTGTGTCGGAGCTGGGGGCTTTGTCTCACAAGAGCCACTATTTAATTTTTCATGAGGACAGAGCTGAACTCCGAACTCGTCAGCAATTTCTTCCGAAAGTGGTGTCTGCGTTTCACATCAACAACCTATTGTGGTTCCGGTTATCACCAACACTTCCACTACTTCAAAGTCTTTAGATGTTGTGAGGGCTTTGAAGGTATACGTAAAGAGGACAGCTCGTCACAGGAAATCCGACTCGCTGTTCGTTCTATATGATCCCAATAAAATTGTGTGTCCTGCTTCAAAGTAGACAATTGCACGCTGGATCAGGCTCACTATCCAGCATGCTTATTCCACGGCAGGTTTGCCGGTTCCAAAATCTGTACAGGCCCACTCTACTAGGTCGGTGGGTTCTTCCTGGGCGGCTGCCCGGGGTGTCTCGGCTTTACAGCTCTGCCGAGTGGCTACTTGGTCAGGTTCGAACACGTTTGCTAAGTTCTACAAGTTCGATACTTTGGCCTCTGAGGACCTTCAGCTTGGTCCGTTCTGCAGGAACCTCAGCACTCTCCCACCCGGTTTGGGAGCTTTGGTACATCCCCATGGTACTAAATGGAACCCAGTATCCTCTAGGACGTAAGAGAAAATAGAATTTTAATTACCTACCGGTAAATCCTGTTCTTGTAGTCCGTAGAGGATACTGGGCGCTCGCCCGGTGCTTCGTTCTTCCTGCACTGTTACTTGGTTAAGTATTGTTGGTTCAGCTGTTGCTGTTGCTGTTCCTGTTTAAAGTTGGGTTAGCATAGCGTTCCTCTGTTTTGTTAGTGTCGGAATCTCACCACTATCTTTATCCTTCTCTCAAAGTATGTCTGTCTCCTTGGGCACATTTTCCTAGACTGAGTCTGGTAGGAGGGGCATAGAGGGAGGAGCCAGCCTACACTATCAAATTATTAAAGTACCCATGGCTCCTAGTGGACCCGTCTATACCCCATGGTACTAAATGGAACCCCAGTATCCTCTACGGACTACGAGAAAAGGATTTACCAGTAGGTAATTAAAATCCTATTTTCTCTCCATCCGTATGTAGCCTGAGTCCGAAGTGTTTGAGATCACTGACTTCACCACAGCTTCTGAGTGGGAGAGGTAAGTCGGTGTCACTGCTACAAGTCATCACCTTTCTTATATAAATCTTCACGACTATGTATTAAGTGTTGTTACTACTCATCTCTAACATAACCTTTTACTTCTCATTACGTCACCATAACTGTGACATCTATTTAAACTGGCATCTTTTTTATAGATTTATTTCAAAAGTTGAAGAGGTCTTGAATGACTGGAAGCTGATTGGAGTGTCTTCAAAAAAGACCCCGGAAAAGGTAAACCTATATGGTATCATTTAGGAAGCACCAATCAGTGTTGTACAGTTCCCGTTAACCCCAGCTGCTGTGGTCTGACCATCTTCTGTGTTATAGGGAGAGTTTACTACTGGCATATGGGAAGAGAAAGGATGCGAAGTCTTGTTTGCTGACTTCAAATTCTTCATCAAGCACCATTATTTTGTGCAGGAGTCAGGTGAAAAACAGGAGAAGGAAGATGAAGTTGAAGGAGAAGGTACATATAATTATTATATTGCAGAATTATTGTTATCATATTGTAGAATACAGTATTTCTCCTTCAGGGTCCATAGGCTTCGCAGGAATACCATGGAGTTTAGGTGGTTTGGAACGAACCGTGCACCAAACAGTTAAAGCTTTTCGGTCCCAGAGTCGTCCTCACCTACATTCAGGTCCATAAA
Organism: Pseudophryne corroboree; assembly: GCF_028390025.1. NCBI lineage: Eukaryota > Metazoa > Chordata > Amphibia > Anura > Myobatrachidae > Pseudophryne > Pseudophryne corroboree. Next base: position 173,407,059 of record NC_086450.1, on the reverse strand, counting down.
TATTGGGACATCGACACAATTCTCATATTTTGGGCTCTATACACCACCACAATGGATTTGAAATGAAACAAACAAGATGTGCTTTAACTGCAGACTTTCCGCTTTAATTTGAGGGTATTTACATCCAAATCAGGTGAACGGTGTAAGAATTACAACGGTTTCTATATGTGCCTCCCACTTTTTAAGGGACCAAAAGTGATGGGACAATCAATTCAACAACTATTTCATGGACAGGAGTGGGCTATTCCCTCGTTATTTCATCATCAATTAAGCAGGTAAAATGTCTGGAGTAGATTCCAGGTGTGACATTTGCATTTGGAATCTGTTGCTGTCGACTCTCAATATGAGATCCAAGAGCTACCACTATCAGTGAAGCAAGCCATCATTAGGCTGAAAAATCAAAACAAACCCATCATAGAGATAGCAAAAACATTAGGTGTGGCCAAATCAACTGTTTGGAACATTCTTAAAAAGAAAGAATGTTTCGGAGAGCTCAGCAACACCAAAAGACCCGGAAGACCACGGAAAACAACTGTGGTGGATGACAGAAGAATTATTTCCCTGGGGTAGAAAAATCCCTTCACAACAGTTGCCCAGATCAAGAACACTCTCCAGGAGGCAGGTGTATATGTGTCAAAGTCAACAATCAAGAGAAGACTTCACAAGAGTGAATATAGAGGGTTCATCACAAGATGTAAACCATTGGTGAGCCACAATAACAGGAAGTCCAGATTAGAGTTTACCAAACAACATCTAAAAAAGCCTTTACAGTTCTGGAACAACATCCTATGGACAGATGAGACAAAGATCAACTTGTACCAGAGTGATGGGAAGAGAAGAGTATGGAGAAGGAAAGGAACTGCTCATGATCCAAAACATACCACCTCATCAGTGAAGCATGGTGGTGGTAGTGTCATGGCGTGGGCATGTATGGCTGCCAATGGAACTGTTTCCCTTGTATTTATTGATAATGTGACTGCTGACAAAAGCAGCAGAATTAATTCTGAAGTGTTTCGGGCAATATTATCTGCTCATATTCAGTCAAGTGCTTTAAAACTTATTGGACGGCAGTTCACAGTTCAGATGGACAATGACCCGAAGCATACTGCGAAAGCAACCAAAGAGTTTTTTAAGGCAAATAAGTGGAATGTTATGCAATGGCCAAGTCAATCACCTGACCTGAATCCGATTGAGCATGCATTTCACTTGATGAAGACAAAACTGAAGGGAAAATGCCCCAAGAACAAGCAGGAACTGAAGACATTTGCAGTAGAGGCCTGGCAGAGCATCACCAGGGATGAAACCCAGCGTCTGGTGATGTCTATGCGTTCCAGACTTCAGGCTGTAATTGACTGCAAAGGATTTACAACAAAGTATTAAAAAGTGATAGTTTGATTTAAGATTGTTTAGTTTGTCCCATTACTTTTGGTCCCTTAAAAAGTGGGAGGCACATATAGAAACCGTTGTAATTCTTACACCGTTCACCTGATTTGGATGTAAATACCCTCAAATTAAAGCGGAAAGTCTGCAGTTAAAGCACATCTTGTTTGTTTCATTTCAAATCCATTGTGGTGGTGTAGAGAGCCCAAAATATGAGAATTGTGTCGATGTCCCAATATTTATAACCCCTCCCCAGCCCCAGGCTATTCAGTTTTGTTTGGTGCCGACAGCAGGAGACTGCTGCTGCAGCCTCAAGCTTTTTTTATGTACCACAGCTGACAGTGCCAGGGGGCTGATAGAGCAATGGTGCTGCTGCTCCTTCACTCCCGCCGTTGCCGCAACACTGGTGACGAGGTCCAGTGTATTGGCGCGTGCCGGTAAAGCTTGAGCTAGCTATCGCTTTTCTGTGCCCAGGACCACAGCTGGACAACGGGGAAAGGTAAGTGGTGGTTCAAGGCCTCCAGAGTTGGAGACGCTTTGGAGGCGATGATTTTGGAAACCGGGTCGCTTGTGTCTTCCGCTAGACCACCACGGCATATATATAAACTAGCATTGGGACGCCTGAAAGTGGTATTATTATTATTATAGTTGCACTCTACATATGTGTTTAACTATGTCCAAAGGCAAGGGCTCTAAGGATAAGGGGGAGTCTGGGGCTCCTGTACTGGTTTCATGCAAGACCTTCTCAGTCAAATTAGACGTGCATGATCTTGTGCAAGATGGTCTCTGTTTGAGGTGTTATACTGCACCATCACTCTTGACTTTAGCACCTGTTCTAGAACCACCATAGGTGACTTTCTTTGTCTCAGGTTGTGACTCAGTTAGTAGAACGCTTGCTCGTGCCTACTCTGACTCTACAACAGGGGTTCCCTCTACAGTCTCGAGCTTTGTTGTTGCTTACCAGAGCTTGATGAGGGAGAGTCTGAGGTGGACCAGGATGATTTCCTGTCCCCGGGTGTTGAAGCCCTCATATATGCCATTAGAGAGGTGCTTAATTTCCTTAATAAGGAGGAATAGCAGGCAGAGGAATTGTATTTTGATGTGAAGCCAAAGTCCTCTGCAACCTTCCTGGTTTCTAAAGAATTAGATTCCCTGGCTAAGGCAGCATACTTCTCTCAAAGTATGTCCGTCTCCTCGGGCACAGTTTCCTAGACTGAGTCTGCTAGGAGGGACATAGAGGGGAGGAGCCAGCACACACTATTAGTTTCTTAAAGTGCCAAGTTCCAGTGGACCTGATCTATAACCCATGGTAATCTAGTATTCCCCAGTATCCATTACGAACTACGAGAAAAGGAATTACCGGTAGGTATTAAATTCCTATTTTCTGCTGACAGACAAGATAATGGTACTCCAATCTCGTCTGTGCAATTTTCTTCAGCACCAGCGAGTGTCCATACACTCAGCCATGCAGGTCCTGGGGTCCATGGTCTCCACCTTCGACAAGGTGGAATATGCCCAATTTCACTTCAGACCTCTTCAGCACCTGATTTTGTCACAATGGAACAGACAGCATCATCTTCTCAGAACCCAGGCAATGGTGTTGGCTCGAGAGGTTTGACTGTCGCTCTTGTGGTGGCTTCAGATGTCCCACTTGGACAAGGGCCATCCATTTTGGATCTTTAATTGGTACTACTCACTGACGCACCTGGCTTGTGGGTATTACTATTATATGGTCACTAGCTCTCCTCTTCTAATATGAGTGTGTTTCTTGAGTGTTCCATTCTTCTTTCTCATCTGTCCTGCTCCTGCCTTGGGCTTGTTTACTAAACTGAATGGCCTGGGGATGGGGAGGGGTTATAGGTGAGAAGGACCCAATGCATTCTGGGACCGAAAAGCTTTAACTGTTTTGGTGCCCGGTTCGTTCCAAACGACATAAACCCCATGGTATTTCTGAGGTGCCTATGGACCTTGAAGAAATAGAATTAACCATGGTAAGTCTACCATAACTCTTATTTTGACGTGTATATAATTTTCCTAATAAGCATCCTTGACATGCTGTACACTGTAGCCTCCATTACTGAACTGCAGTCTTATACACCGTGAGAGCTGACAGGCGGGAGAGGAGATAGTGCCAGTACTACATTAAGTGTGAAAACTGGATTCAAACTTTTGTATGTGGATTGTTAATGTATGTGCTGATTGAATGGTAGTTGCATTAGCCCACGAAGGACGACTTTTAATATTTTAATATACATCTTTTATATATAGTAGTTTAATCTGCCATGACAGACTTTATCCACCAGTGCTCTCTGCTTCCTTCTTCCTGTACTGCCAGTCTCGCATCTGCATTCTGGTAAGGTTGTGGGTCTGGGTCCCACTTAAGTAGAACATTTGTCCCTATTACAATAGCTATTCAAAAGTATCATGAAAAATATAGCTTGGTCAAGGGCTCCCTCTGCTGGCATATAAAGAGTAGACAACTTTTGAAAATTTAGCTTTGGGTTAAGACATAGGGGGAGATGTACTAAGCCTGAAAAGTGATAAATATCACAGTGATAAAGCACCAGCCAATCGGCTCCTACCTGCCATATTACAGGCTGTGTTTGAAAAATGACAGTTAGGAGCCGATTGGCTGGTACTTTATCACTGTGATATTTATCACTTTTCAGGCTTATTACATCTGGCCCATTATACTGAGTGTTTCATGGGGTCCAGCACTAGCGAGCAGTCCATATATAACATTCCGATACAGCTGGGAGCACTTCGGCCTGGCCACTAGTGATTGCTCCTTGCAGTGCACCAACATCTTGGGTGAATGCAGTGTCTGGCTTTCTTCATTTTATCAGGCTGTGGTGCGCTTGAAGAATAATAGACCAAAACAATATTTAATCCTATTTTAATTTTTTTTTTCCAATGATTTGTTATCAATTGAAAGCCCTATTTGTCAAATCTGAAATTAAAACGTAACAATTTATCCCTGGGAAACTGGCACATTTACAACATATGACCATTGAATGAAGAGGTTAAAAAACATTGACACAGCACCTTTTATGTTCTATGAGTGTCCATGATTATGTAGTATAGGTCAATAGTGTTATAAGTAGTAACATAATCTCTATTGTAGAGTGATATGTATCTACATGCATGACACCTTTTGTTAATTATTCATGTTGTCTAGCTGTAAAGTATATATACATACAGTATATACTGTATGTAAATAGGTTCCCAGTCCCCTATAAGCAGGTAACTACTTATAGAGGACTGGGAACCTCTATTTATTGTGTGTGTGTGTATATATATATATATGTATGTGTGTATATATATATGTATGTGTATGTGTGTGTGTGTGTGTATATATATATATATATATATATATATATATATATATATACCGAGAGTGGCACCAGTTGAGATGTGTATTTATGGTTTTCACTTGGAAGGGTACCTGGGACTTGATGTCTTGTATTGTAGGAGTGTATAATATATATAAATATTGAAACTTATTCCTCCTTATGCCATCAGACCACATCACGTGCCCCTGCAATGCCCATAAGACCACACCACATGTCCCTTCAGTGTTCCTCAGTCCTCCCCACATGCCATAACACCACAACACATGCCCCTTCACAGAAGTTCATGCTTCAAAAAGTAACTGGACAGACCTGTGTGAAGCCCCGCAGCAGAGAAGGAGAGAAGAACCCTGGCCACCAGAGGAGTGCAGGCACAGGGGAGCAGCATTGCAGTCAGAGGTGTCTCTGCTCCTGTCAGAGATGTATCTAGAGTGGGAGTACCTGCTCTCAGCAGACCTTGGAGCGCTCTCTGGAAAGTCTATTGGTCTGCTGGGCACTTGGCCTGCCTGACTGAGGAGGGTAATGTCTCCACTCAGGGGGAGTGTCCAGATCAGACTGATTATCCCATCAGTGTGGCAAAAGGGCAGGACACATTATTGCAATCGCAAAACAGGTAGGGCGCAGAGCCCTGCTAATTTCTACCTAACGGGACCATTATTTGCACAGGAGGTGTGTTATTCCATATAATATGTGTTTATTTAGTAACATTAACATTTGCTTATTTATTGAAGCTCATTAATGCAGATATATAAATTTCCTAAATTTATTGCATCCCTTGAGAATTATAGAAAGTTGTAATATTTTGTTGTTTCACTGAGCACTAATTATAAGTGATGACATCACATCTCACCGTTTACACATCACTAATGTATTATAGCCTTATAATAGTACCTTGAAGAAAGAAAAAGAAAAAGAAAAAAAAAGTCTCCCCATTATTAGTAATAGAAGTTGTTACTACTGAATGTTGTCATATTGTACGGTTTTTCTTGCTTGTAGTAATAGTTATTATTTCCAGTATACTGGGTATCACACCTGTGTGTTTCTCCTAGATACGCTTCCAGTCTGCATGCAGGACTTACTGTGTATGAGCAATGACTTCCCTGCCATCGCACACTGCCTGGTCCGATGGTACGTACTCAGTTTATCTATCTTTTACAAGTAATAAAAGTGTAGGGTAAGTTTTGTGTATACATTTGCTGACTTAGAATAATTTCTGTTGAAACCACCAGGGCAGAGAAATTGTTCTTGCCATTAAAGTTCACACTAGAAAGCGGGGTCCAATGCCCGAAGACTGGGGTATAGAGTGCCATGACTGGAGTTTTGATGCTTTAAAGTTACCTTCAAAAGCTCAATCTCCTCCTCTCTATATCCCTATTGACTGCCTAGGAGTTCAGGTTTTTTTTACAGTGCTTGCTGGAGCTAAGCACCTGATTAAAAGATGCTGAAACCATCCTTTTCCAAGGTAGGTGTCTCTTCTTGCCAGCAATCTGCTTCAGCCATGGGATCGCCTCTGAAGAGACCTGGATCCATGCACCTTTGGGAGGTTCCCGACACCATATTACACACTGGAGGTGCGACAGCAAGATAAGTGGCACCACGTTTCTCTTATTGCAGGGAGCCGGATAGTAGTCATGATGAACCCTCAGCATTGAGGCCTGCACAGTATACATTTGTGCAGGGTGCCTGGTGTCAGGGAGAGGGTAAGGAGGGCTGCCTGTCGTAACATCCTGGCACAAGACAGAGGGAGGCTAATATGTATTCTTTTAGATAGCAGCCAGCACTTAGTGCTGGGTCCCTGTGGGAAGTACAGTAGCATCTCTTCAGCATGCTGGGGGGTTCCAAGTTAGGCAAGGCCACCAAAATGGACATGGAGACATCCTCCCCTTTCCCCAGCTGCTCTCTTAACTGCAGTGAAGTAGTGGTGAGGGGAGTTGGGTTTTCTGTGGGCTTTTCGCTTATTCTGCACTGTGTCTTCTGCAGCTCCTTATTCTCCTGTCCTCCTCTTCTTTTTGTTTGTTTGTTATGATTTATTTCTAGGTCTGGGAAGGGAGTACATCTAGTGCGAAGCCTGTAATAAGGACAGTAGATAAAGGTTTAGCCACTTCCAGATGTTGCCCCCAAATTGTATTGTGCTCTGTCATGGTGGATGACCTGGGTGCAACATGTGCAGTGGAGGAACATTGGCTGTGCTCACCTGTGGTAACTCCCAGGCAGCCAATTGAGTTATAGAGGAATCTTGAGCTTTTGGTGATAAACTTAAAGTACCCCAAATCCTGTTGCTGCACCCTATAGCTCAATTTTGTAGTTTCCCACCTAAAACTCAATGAAAAAGATAAATTGCTGCCTGGAACTAAACCTATGGGGATATCACTGAAATGTGAATGACGGGCTCTGATGGGGAACCTCCGTGTACCGATTAATTACGGGAGGGGATGGTGCTAAAGGGTAAAGTAGATTTCAGTGAGTTAGACCCAGACAGCACACAAACTAAAACAGTGCAGCGTGAAGCAGCTGTTATGAGATTACTCATGAATTATAATTGAGTTAATTTCTAATTCTGTTAAACAAAAACGCCATCTAGTGGGATTAGACACAACAGTGCAGCCACATCTAAACTATGGATCTGTGTAAGGTTGTAGTTACAGATGTGTCCTCTTACATCCTTTGTGCAGTCACGCTAAACAGCCCTTCAAGTTGCGCCATGACATGGCGGGACTCGGTAGCGCAGAGCGTCATCTGCATTTTTCCCACGAAAAATGCGTCTTAGAAGCAATGTGATGCATTAGGACGCACAATCAGCTGTTGATTAGAATGATATGTGGCATGCCTATATTCTGAGTGTGACTGCGGCTGCATCAGCATCCGAAATGCCATGAAAAAACTGAAGCATAGCATTTTGCGGTGCAGCTGTATTAACCTGGATAAGGCATAAGGAAGTGATAAACCAGTGATAAATGCAAGGTGATACACGCCCCAGCCAACCAGCTCCTAACTGTTAATTTATATATTGGAGCTGATTGGCTGGTGCGTGTATCACCTTGCATTTATTACTTCCTTATGCCTTACCCAGGTTAATACATCTGCCCCTTTATTTGTTACGCAACTTATAACGTACAAAGCAAAGATGTAAGAGGACCCATCTGTAGAAGTGAGGACATCTTTGATTACTGCTTACACTACCATTAAAACATATATGTAATAACTTGTCTTTTGTATGGATGTGGTCAATATACCGCCTGTCAGGATACCGACGCCGGAATCCCGACAGACGTATAAATGCCGACGCCCAGTATCCTTACAGAAACCCGGTAGAATAGTGTGTCGATCGAAGCTCAGCACCGTGCCCAAAGCGTGGCGAGCGCACTCGCTGCCAGGATTCTGACGCCGGGATTTCCATACTGAATCCCTTTTGTATTAACTTGCACCAGCTGCTTATATAGTATGGAGGCAGCCATATTGTAGGCTGAACCAGTATCTAATCCTAATTCTTTTTCGGCTGATCACTGGATATAGATATAGAGATACTATATGTGTATGTATATATGGACCCACCTCTCATGCCAGTTTAGGTTGGCATAAACTGAAGAATAATGTAATAATGTAGCTTTCAGAATTAAAAAAAGACAAGTAATGGGTTAAGAGATCACAGCTGTTCTGCAGAAATGAAAATAGGCTTGACTGGGTAAAAGCAGTGTTTTTTTACATATTGGCCATAAACATGCTGAGAAGCTTTCTAAATAAACCCCTGTAACAAAGACTGTCAAACATGGCGGAAGGAGCATGATGGCTTGTCTACCAAACTTATGCAGCTGTTCTCAAACTCAATTCTCAGGACCCCAAACAGTTTCTTCCAGGTTTCCTCTCTGAGGGCCTAATTCAGACCTGATCTCTGTGCTGCAAATTTGCAGAGGTCTGCGATCAGATAGTCGCCGCCCAGACAGAGTGATAACCCGCCCCGTGCAAGCGAATGCATTCGTACGCCGTGTGTAAACTTCACCAGTCAGCGGACAGCTGCAAATCCGTTTGCAACTCACTCACCATTGAATGATTTTTCCAGTCTGTGCGCAGCCCAGGACTTACTCATACAGTGCGATAAAATCAGGCAGTTTTGGGCCAGAGCTGACGTCTCACACCCTCCCTGAAAACGCTTGGGCACGCCTGCGTTTTTCCTGACACACTCAGAAAATGGCCAGTTACCTCCCACAAACGTCCGCTTCCTGTCACTCACCTTGCATATGCCTAGCAATCAACATTTTCGCACCATTCTGACGCTGTTTGGCGTTGCGCCTGTGCATTGCAGTGCATGCGCAGTCATTCGATAATCGTCCGCTGTGCGAATTCGCAGAACAGCGATCAGGTCTGAATTAGTCCCTGAATAACAAGTCAATGAGTAATGAATTCACCTGTGCTACTGTAAAATGTGAACACTTTAGGGTCCCGAGGACCAAATTTGAGAACCCATATCTCTCTGTTTTCAGGGGATCAAATGCAAGTGGACAAATCAACATAATCATAAATAAAATGTTAATTTTTAATACTTTGTTGAGAATCTTTTGCATACAATTACTTTGTGAACTTTGGAACCCATAGACATCACCAAATGCTTAGCCAGGCCTTTGCTGCAGCTGTCTTAAGTTTTTGAGGTCAATCCAATTAGCTGCAAAGGGTGTGAAGTGCCATTGCCGCGGCGTTTTAAACGGCGGCAACGGCACCTGATCTCGCACCCTTCGCAGACTGGACTCTGCCTGAATTCGCACAAAATAGCTTACTAACCTATGGGGAAGCGAGCACTGTATGTTCCCGCAATATCACCACGGATAATTGTATTGACCCCATAATTTGCTCGTAGTTTTTTCTGCCTTCAGTTTTGTCTTCAGCAAGTGAAATGCATGCTCTATTGCTTCTGTCACATCATCAATAGACACTAGTGACCCAGTGCCATTGGAAGCCATGCATGCCCATACTATCTGTCTGCCTCCACCATGTTTTACAGATGATGTGGTATGCTTCAGAACATGAGCCATTCCAAGTCTTCTCCAAACTTTTTTCTTCCCAAAATTCTGGTACAGGTTGATCTTAGTGTCATCTACCCAAAGAACGATGTTCCAGAACTAGGCAGGCATCTTTGGATTTTTTGTTTTCTAACCTGGCCTTCTATTATTGAGGCTTATGAATGGTTTGCACCTTGTGGTGAACCCTCTGTATTTGCTGTCATGAAATCTTCTCTTTATGGTAAGCCCCGTACACAAAGAGGAGATGTGTGCTGGGCGATCTAGCACAGGCCGCTCAGCACACATCTCTCCCCTCGCTCAGCACACAACACGTGCAATGAGCGATCTGACTAGATTTGGCATGCGGGGCCGTACATCGCTATTGCTATGGGGATACAGATGGAGAGATCTGTGCTTAGTTTCTAAGCAATCTAGAATTTAAGCACGGATCTCTCCTTGTGTACCCCCCTGTAGGCTTGGATAATGATATGCCTACCTCCTGTTGTTAATACGTTTTTCTTTACCATGAAAAGGGTACTGCGATCATCCACCACTATTGTCTTCCATGGATGTTTAGGCCTTTTTGTGTTGCCGAGCTCACCAGTGCATTATTTTTTTCCCCCTCATAATGTACCAAACTATTGATTCAGCCGTTCCTGAGGTTCCCACTATCTTTTTGTTTTTGCAGCCTAAGTGTGGCCTTTTGCACTTGCATTGAGAGCTCCTTTGACCACATGTTGTGGGTTCACAGCAACAACTTTCAAAAGAAAATGCCACACATGAAACAGCTTTTGAGGCAATTGTTCAATTACTTTTGGTCCCTTGAAAAAGAGGGGGCTACATATTAAACTGCTGTAATTCCTAAACCCTTCCTCCAATTTAAATGTGAATACCTTCAAATTAAAGCTGATAGTCTGCACTGCAGTTTAAAACCATATTTATAATTGTAAGGCACAATGGAATATGCTGCGCTATATAAGAAAATATTAATAAATAAAATATAACTAAAGGGCCCTACACACTGCACAATAGTAATGAAAGATATGAACGATCTCGTTCATTAAGGAACGAGATTCCGTTCATATCTTTCTGTGTGGAGGCACCAGCGATGAACGATGCGCGGCCCCGCGCTCGTTCATCGCTGGTGACCCGTCGCTTGTGCATGCAGGCCAATATAGACGATCTCGTCCATATTTTCCTGCACTGCTATGGAGCCGGGTGCCTGGGGAAGTGAAGAAACTTCACTCCCCCCGTCACTGCCCTCTCGCCGCCGGGTTGCCCGTCGGCCGTATCTGCCGTCGGGCAGCTTGGCGGCGGATCGCGCTGTGTCTAGGGCCCATTACTTGAATATGTTTTAGCAAACAACTATATTAACAAAAATTGTGTGTGTATGTAAATACATAATGTAACATAATACACACACATAGACAGCAAGTAAACACTCCGTTCTTTAAGTAAATATGTTGGAAGCAGGAAAATGGGCAAGTGTAAGGATCAGAGCGACTTTGACGAGGGCCTAATTCTAATGGCTAGATGACTGGGAGCAGAGCATCTCCAAACCTGCAGATCTTGGACTTCATTCAGTAAGGATTGTAAATTCAGCTAAACAGCAGAATTTCCAATCCTTTTTTTCACATGCTGGGGGCCACCAATTGCAGGGCAAGGGCGGCCAGCACGCAGTCCACCATCCACACACTGCGATCATGCTGTAATTGCTATCGCGCCACAATTACAGGGTGATCACAGACATTATGGCAGCTGCGACAGCAGGAGACCCACCGCCATTTTTTAGTTCGGAGTGGCTGCATGTGTTGACACACAGCTGCCCTGAAAACACAGATGACATGTCCCCTGTTTGCACCGCCATGCCCCTGTTCGCTAAGCGCCGCCCCCGCAATGCTACTTTTCCCCCTAGAAAATGGAGTGCTGTCGCCCCGCCAACGCCTCTGCCTATCCGTCCATAATTACTGAGGGTCACCCCCGCATTAGGAAAGGACAGGACCTGCGCATGCATGGGAGGGCCCTATTTTAAAAAAAATGTGCTTGCATCGCGATTGCAATGCGAGCTGAATAACCCCCTTGCGTGGTTTTCCTGGTATGCAGTGGTTAGTTCCCACCAAAAGTGGTCCAAGGAAGAACAACCGGTGATGATCTGCTGCTAATGCCTTGGTGGCAGACACCAAAGGTTACCTTCAGGGGATGTGTGAAGTTTTTTTTTTTAATAAACTTTTTATTAAAGAGATCACAGTGTAATACAAAGAAGTATACATAACAGCAAAATATATTCACGTAGTTAAAAGAGTATGCAATAAAGCTAAGTCATAACAATCAACTGAGTGATCCATTTTGTTTACTGAGAGAGGAGAGTGTCCTCACAAAGGACGGTAGATCAAACCGTTAGAGGACAAGGAATGAGAAATAGATAGAAAGAGAGAAAGAAGAAAAAGAAGCAGAGTAGAGTGATACCATTGCAGGGGGACCCCGAGAGGAGGGTCACAACCAAAAGGGGAAAATGATATATATTTAAAAAAAAAAAAAAAAATTAGAAAAAATCAATATGTCTATCTTGTGTGGGATATTGGCCGAAAAATGGGGAAGGGGCATGTTGAGATGTCAACCAGGGGCTCCAAACCTTATCAAAGGATTTGGCAGAGTGTTTAATTATGCTCGTCATATATTCCATTTTATAGTTAAACCAAATACGTGAGATAATAGAGTTTAAAGAGGGAGGAGAGGGCTTCTTCCAATCAGTTGCTATTTGACATGTCGTAGCATTTATAATATGTCACGCCAGTGTGTTTTGATGTCTAGTTAAATCAGGAAACCCCAGTGGGAGAAGGAAATATTTAGGGTCATAGGGGATGGGAACCTCAAGAACACTGGAAATTAGGAATATAATCTCTTTCCAGAGTTTAGTGATTTTAGGGCATTGCCGCCAAATATGCATAAAGGTACCCTCTTCAGAACATCCCCTCCAGCATCTGTCGGAGGTATCAGGAAACATAGCTCGCAGCCTGGAGGGTACATAATACCACCTATAGATCAATTTGTATACGTTTTCCTTAATTTTGACACATATTGAGCTAGAGGCAGCATTGTCCCAAATCTCCGACCGGTCTTCAGGGGTCAGGTTAGAACCTAAGTCCCTCCCCCACGCAATCTCGTGAGAGTCTCCTGTGGCAGAAGCCTCCCTGCCCAATAGTGCGGAAAGATTGGATATTAAGCCTTTGGTTGAGGAGCGTTTCCAACATAGTGTCTCAAAGCTCGTGAGTGGCCTTTGAATGAGATTTCCCATTTTAGAGTGGAAATGTCTGATCTGTAGGTATTGATAGAAGTCTGCAGGGAGGAACTCAGTCCGTTCCCGAATCTGGGAAAATTGGGGGAAGCAAACATCTGTAGTAATGTCATTAAGATATAGAATATTACCCCTCTTCCACCGAGAAAAAGCCAATCTAATCAAGCCCGGAGGTAAATCAGGATTATGGAATAGAAGGATTAAAGGGGACGGGCTGGAAGTTAATTTGTATTTCCTATTGACATAGTCCCAAATGGATAAGGTGCGCAAAACTATCGGGTGAGAGAGCACCGATCTGGGGCGACATGTTTTAGGGAGCCATAGTAGGGAAGAGAGCGAGGAAAGGCCCAGATCATCCGCCTCAATATCAACCCAGACCTTTCTCGCCTCGGGATTGCACCATTGCACACAGTGAGCAAGTTGAGCTGCCAAGTAATATTTTTTGAAGTCGGGGATACCCAAACCTCCACTGCGGGAATGACGTTGCAATACACTCAGTTTTACCCTAGGACGTTTACCGGCCCAAACAAAGTGAGACGTATGAAATTGCAAAAATTTAAACACATATAAGGAGGAATATATATTGGGAGGGTTTGAAAAAAGTATAGGAGCCGAGGGAGTACGTTCATTTTCACGAGTTCACGCGGCCAATCCATGCGATAAATTGGTTGGACCATGAGTGAAGATCAAACTTGATTTGGTCCAATAAATGAGGAAAATTAGTTTGGAAAAGCTGGTGGTGGTTGCAAGTCAGGAAGACTCCTAAATACTTAATTTTTTGTTTATGCCATGCGAACGGAAATGAGACTTCTAAAGTATGCTTTAATAGTAGCAGGAACATAAAAATCAAGTACTTCCGTTTTACTGTTATTCATTTTATAACCGGAGTACGTAGAGTAGGTGTTAATTTCGGAGAAAAGTGGTGCCATAGAATGGGCAGGGTCAGAAAGGGAGATTAGGACATCGTCCGCATATAATGCTATTTTATGTTCTTTGAGACCCACTGTAACCCCTGTGATCGACGCATTACAACGGATCCTCGCAGCTAGAGGTTCCATCGTTAAAGCAAAGATCAGGGGGGCGAGAGCGGGCAACCCTGCCTGGTATCGTTAGCGATCCCGAAGGTAGAGGAGGAGGATTGGTTGACAGAGACCCTTGCCGAAGGAGAACGGTACAATGCTGAAGTCCCCTCATAAATTCTTCCAGAAAAAACAAATTTTTGTAGAACTTCAAAGGCAAAAGACCACGAAATTCGGTCAAACGCCTTTTCGGCGTCCAATGCCAGTATAACTGCAGGCAGTTTCTGTTTATTGATAGAGTGAATTAAATCAATGGTTCTTCTTGTATTGTCAGGCGCTTGGCGCCCTGGTATGAAACCCACCTGATCTGGGTGAATCAGGAGTGGAAGGAGAGCCAATCGAGAAGCCAGAACCTTGGCGTATATCTTCAGGTCAACATTTAGTAAGGAAATAGGCCTGTAATTTTGACATAATGTAGGGTCTCTGTCCGGTTTCGGGATTACCACGATATCAGCCTGGGTTGTAGCTGGGGCAAATGATGCCCCTTCTAGAACATTATTAAAGAGGGAAGTAAAGTGTGGGGCAAGGCCTGCGTCAAATAGTTTGTAATATTGGGCTGTGAACCCATCAGGGCCTGGGACTGCTGAGGACCTCATGGACTTAATAGCTGCAATAGTTTCATCCACGAGATAGCTTTGTTCAAATCTAAGAGCTGGTCGTCCGTAATGCAGGGTAGAGGAACCGTCGAAAGGTATGAACGCACTCCCTCAGACCCAATGGTGGTGGGGGGGGGGGATGCACTCTGAAAGGTTGTAAAGTGATTCATAATAGTCTTTAAATTCGTCCACCATTACCTTAGGATCATAAGTAAGGGACCCCAATTTGTTAGAGTATATTTTATCAATTGAACCTAATGCTTGTTTACGTCTCAGTTTATTCGCCAGAACAGCTTCAATCTTGTCAGCTTTGTCATAAAAACACTGGTGTAATTTTTGTAAAATAATTGCTGTGCGGTGGGAAAGGAGAGCATTTAATTGACCCTTAAGATTTTCTATGCGTTGGAGCAAAGAGGTACATTGAGATTGTTTATACTGGGAGGTCAAAGTGGCAATTTGAGATTCAAGCAACGTTATTTCCTGCGCAGTTTTTCTCCGAATAGCAGAGGACTTGGCCATCAATTGGCCTCTAAGAGTGGCCTTATGCGCCTCCCAGATAATTCCAGGAGAGATATCGTGAGAGGCGTTTTCTACAAAGTAGTGCTGAATTGCAACCCTTATTTCAGCTTGGGAGGATGGGTGTTGTAGAAGGGAATCGTTCAGGTGCCATTTCCGATCTCCCTTGGGGGCATCATAGATATCTAGTAAAATATATGTTCCTGGGTGATCGGTTCACGTGAATGGGACAATCCCGGCATCTGCGATTGGGGACGTTAAAGATTGGGATATGTGTATCATGTGGATACGGGAGTAAAGTTGGTGTGGAGCGGAAAAATGAGTGTAGTCTTTGGCTAGAGCATGTTTCAGGCGCCAGGAGTCACGGAAATTATACTGTTGGAGGTAGGAGAGAAGGGTACGAGAGGCCTTAATTAAGGGAGCAGCTGTCTTACGAGGAGCGGGGGTAGTTCTATCAATAAGAGGGTCAAGTACAGCATTAAAGTCTCCCCCTAAAATTATATGTCCTCGAGCGATCTTACCAACATGTCGAAACAATGATTGAAAGAACTGGGATTGTTCTTGATTAGGGGCATAAACTGAAATTAAGGTCAGTGTTTCAGAGTGCAGAGTGCCAACAACCATTATGTAGCGCCCTTCTGGGTCAGTCACTGTTTTAATGTGCACAAAAGGAATTTTACGATGTATTAGAACAGCGACACCCCTTTTTTTACAGTTAGCGGATGCAAAAAAGGATTGAGTGAATTGTTTACCCTGAAGCTTCGAGTGAAGGCCCGTAAAGTGAGTCTCTTGAAGAAACACAATATCGTCCCTCTCCTTTCTGCAAGCGCTCAACAATATGGTGCGCTTTTTGGGTGAGTTGAGTCCATTTACATTGACAGATAACAACTTAAGTGCCATGGGATAACATTAATCGGGTCGCTATGCAGGAATCACAATAAAAAAAAAACCCTGAATGAAAACCAGACCTCTCGGGGACCACCCCGCCGGAGCAGGCTGAGAGAAGAGAAAGGAAGACCAGAGTAACAAAGAATAGAAATTTGAGAAAGACTAAAGAAGCATAGGCGCCAACAAAGGCAAAAACCCTGTAAAGAAAGGTCCTTATGTAGGACCGTTATAAAAATTTGTAGATTGATAACAAGAAACATCAAAAGAGGGTGCATGGGGGTCGTGGGAGAAATACGCAACATCATTGTAAACCTAATCCTTAACAATCCGACATATGTCGGAACATCAAAACTAAGCCCTACAGTGGGGCCTTTCACCTGTAACAATCCAGAGACTGGGGGGAGGGGGAGGGAAGGGAGAGGGAGTAAGGGAGGGGAGGGGAAGGTGAGGGAAGACAAAAGTAACAGTAGCAACATGTCCCGGCCGGGACACTTCCGGGGAACACAAATTATAAAGTTAAGAACATATTGTAATATAAAACTTAATGCCCAACATTAATACTGAAAAAGGATATCACAAGTTGGCTCCGAGTGAGGGTGAGGACAAGCCTGTCCACTGTGAAGTTGTTGTTTTAGTGGCACGAAGGGGACCTACACAATGTTGGGCAGGTGATTGCAATATTTTGGTTGATGGGTATAAAAAAAATAAAAAAATTATATTATATATATATATATATATATATATATATACACATACACACCCCTTTCGCACTGAGTAGCCGCTTTATTAACCATAGTTGCTCATAAAGCAACTATGTAATCAATCAATCAATCAATAAATTAATCCATCATTTAGCAGCAACTCAATACATAAAGGAATGCAGACATGGTCAAGTAGTTTAGTTGTTGTTAAGACCTATAGCGGAATGGGGAAGAAATGTGATCTAAGTTACCTTGACCATTGAATGGTTCTTGCTGAACATCTGATCTGGAGTTTCCACACACAGCAATCTTTAGAGTTTACAGATAATGATTCACAGAACAAAAACGGTAAGCGTCAGATCTTGGGAGAGGGAGAAAGTGCTAATCAGTCAGCTTCTGTCATTTTACAGCCTGTTATTGATTGGTTGGTACTTTATATGTCTCCACTTTATCTCAGTCCAAGCTTTGATACATCTCCTAAGTCAGACTGATAGGAGGGTGACAGTAACTAAAATTGCCATGTGATAGAACAGTGGTATGCAGAGGAGTATTGCTGAATGTACAACACTTTAGGGTAGATGTATGAAAGATGAGTTTTTTTGATTCCATCTCACTTTGACAAAATGTATTAAGCAGCCAGCATCTGATATGGGAGTGCGTTATCTCACCTCTCCAGTGATACGCGACCTCCCACACCAGCCTTCTTTTTCATCGGCCACACCAGTAGTGCGCATGCACCTTCATTCTCATTCCCATTCCCAGGGAGCCCAGCGCTATTTTCAGTCTCTCTGGCTCACTGGGCATGCACGAGATCTAGCTATTATCGCAAGATCTCACATGCAGCCCAGAGCTGGCAGCCGCCGCAGCCAGGGACAGTGCTGTCTCTGGCTGTGGTTTTTGGGCAATGACACATGCAGCTGTCAAAATTCATAGCTGCAGGTGTCAGAACAGTCAGTGCTACTGAGCGTTCATACATTTCTCTGCATATCAGTTTGCTATCTTGTAGATAGCAGTGCCCCTGTCACTGACAGCACATCTCCTCCTTCATACTTGGGGGAGAAGCGGTATTAGCGCACATAATGGCTCTGATACTGCTTCTTCCCCATAACGACTGTTCTTACATCTACCCTGTTGAACCTTGAAGTGGGTACCACTCTTGTCAGCAAAGACCAAGATACTGAGGCTACAGTGGTCACATGTTCACCAAAACTGAACAGTTGAATAATTAACAAAAAACAAAACAAAAAAAAAACCTCATGTAGCCTGTGGCATTTAAACAATGTTTAATTGGTGTAAGGGACACCACCATGGCAACCCACAGTCTGAACAGCAGAATGTGTCATGGATTCATGTTGTTTGCGTCCGTTTCTGATGCTGCCATCTGCACGTTGTGGCATAAACCGCTAATGCACATCGCCTACTGATTATCTCCTCTCATGCCTACCTCCAAGATTTTGCATGTGCTGCTCCCGTTCTCTGAAATTCTCTACCTCTCCCCGTCAGACTCTCCACCTCTCTACAAATTTTTAAACGGGCTCTCAAAACCCACTTGTTCACTAAACCCAGCTGTCTCTCATCCTAAGCCCTCTGTCCCACACTCACTTTCAACCCCATCTGTGTCACCCTTGTCTGTGTGCTCCTCCCCTGTAGAATGTAAGCTTTCACGAGCCGGACCCTCTTCCCTCGTGCTTTTCCATCTCTGACTTAGCCTTTCTTCCTTTCAATATTCCATTCGACGGTACCAAATCCCCCAGTTTTCTGCCACCCTGATATTTATTTCAGTGTCGTCTGATGATGCAGCTATGTTTATTCACTGTACTTGTCCTATATTCTCTTGAACTGTAAGTCATTGTTTTCTTGTTTTGCCTATTTGTTTATGTACTCTGTAACTGGGTGCTGCGGATCCCATGTGCCGCCATATAAATAAAGGATAATAATAATATTCTGCAGACCAAGCAGAGTTAAAACACAGCCTTAAAAAGTCCTAGGGTAGGTACATATCTTTTATTTATACAAACTTTTTTACTCAATGATTAAAAGGTTTGTGTATTTCTAATATATATTTTATTCATTTTCTCACTGGGGTCCTTAAAAAAAATGTAGAAACCCAAATCAATCAATCAATCAATCAATCAATCAATCAATCATGAGCCTTTATGGATTTAGGGCAGGGGAAGCCAACCCTGGTCCTTGAGAACTACAGTTCATGTTTTCCTGTAGAATGTGTAGGTTAGGAATGAATGCACCATGTGTTTGAAAATGTGGCAGTTAGTACAGGTTGAGTATCCCATATCCAAATATTCCGAAATACGGAATATTCCGAAATACGGACTTTTTTGCGTGAGAGTGAGATAGTGAAACCTTTGTTTTTTGATGGCTCAATGTACACAAACTTTGTTTAATACACACAGTTATTAAAAATATTGTATTAAATGACCTTCAGACTGTGTATATAAGGTGTATATGAAACATAAATGAATTGTGTGAATGTAGTTACACTTTGTTCAATGCACAAAGTTACAAAAATTATTGGCTAAAATTATCTTCTGGCTGTGTGTACAAGGTGTATATGTAACATAAATGCATTCTGTGCTTAGATTTAGGTCCCATCACCATGATATCTCATTATGGTATGCAATTATTCCAAAATACGGAAAAATCCGATATCCAAAATACCTCTGGTCCCAAGCATTTTGGATAAGGGATACTCAACCTGTAATGACAAAACTTGTGCACCAGCTAGTTGGTCTGGAAAATGTGAGTAGTTAGCAGCTCTCGAGGACCGGGTTGGCTACCCCTGGATTTAGGGCCTAATTCATGTTTGTATGCACACGCCCATTCAGCTGCGATTTTTCAGCCTACTAAATTGCTAATCATCGCAACTGAAACTGCCACACAGAAAAGAATATAGATGTCCACTAGAGCCATCGCAATATCCTCAGCAATTGCGTACACATAGGCCCTCATTCCGAGTTGTTCGCTCGCAAGGCGATTTTAGCAGAGTTACACACGCTAAGCCGCCGCCTACTGGGAGTGAATCTTAGCTTCTTAAAATTGCGAACGATGTATTCGCAATATTGCGATTACAAACTACTTAGCAGTTTCAGAGTAGCTTCAGACTTACTCGGCATCTGCGATCAGTTCACTGCTTGGCGTTCCTGGTTTGACGTCATAAACACACCCAGCGTTCGCCCAGACACTCCTCCGTTACTCCAGCCACTCCCGCGTTTTTTCCGGAAACGGTAGCGTTTTTATCCACACGCCCATAAAACGCCGTGTTTCCGCCCAGTAACACCCATTTCCTGTCAATCACACTACGATCGCCGGAGCGAAGAAAAAGCCGTGAGTAAAAAAATCTATCTTCATAGCAAATTTACTTGGCGCAGTCGCAGTGCGAACATTGCGCATGCGCACTAAGCGGAAAAACGCTGCGATGCGAAGAAAATTACCGAGCGAACGACTCGGAATGAGGGCCATACGCAGCATCAACGCAAAAGCGAGGAACAATGAATGAGTATATGGCTACCAGATTGGCCTGCATCATTAGCAACACTGGTGCCATGTTTCTCCTCATACATGATCGCAGCTGAAAGCAGATACACGCCCTGAAAATGACCATGACATACCTACATTTTTGCCGCCACTCCCCATTACCGTCCCCAGATGGTCTCTTCTTGTCAATCACTCTGTTAAAAATCTCACTGCATGCAGAATAGCCAAGGTTCCTGTGCACGTGTGCAGTGCGATCACAGCACATGCGCAGTTTGACGATAATCGCTCAGTTGTATCTAATTACATCCCATCAGGACTGCCTCTGCAGTCTGGTGGGACCACTATGCTATATATAGTGCCTATCCTTGTGTATCCTTCTATTTCCCTATAGATTGTAAGCTTGTGAGCAGGGCCTTCCTACATCTGTGTCTGTCTGTTGTTACGCAGTTTGTCTTATCGCTGTTGTTTGCAATTGTAAAGCGCAGTGGAATATGCTGCGCTACATAAGAAACTGCAAGTAAATAATAAATAAAAACATTGGCATTGCGTACAAACATGAATTAGGCCTTTAGTCTCTGCTAGACAATACTCTGGGTTACTGCACAATTATACTTTGTTTGTTCATAACTTTCATTGTGTGCTGTATATGTTATTAGCCTTATGTTTTTTTTTATTTAATTGCAATAATAGCACATGATAACTATGTAGCTTTACTGCACTCTGTAAATAAGCACCTTTTGGTGTTTGTTGAATGCATTTGTATGAAATATGTGTGGTTGTTGTTCCTGTGTTATTGTAACATTGAGCCATGCTACTGCTCACCTTTTAGGTCACAGCTACTGCAGAAAATCACTGCTTATCACTATTCATGAAATCTGCTGCTGTAATGACATAAGCAGCAGAGGCAAAAGGCCTCTCAGTGCTGCTCACATGTTCTATTTGGAAACTGGGCCAGTATGATTAATGAGTCCCAGTCTGTAGAGCTTCCTTGGAAGCATAAGAATGTTACTGAGTCTATTGTTAATTAGGATAATGCATCTTTTCCAGGTATGGACTGCGTGAGTTTGTAGTCGTTTCTCCAGCTGCTAATGACGCTGTTATCAGTGAATCCAAGTGCAATCTTCTCCTGAGCTCTGTGTCCATTGCTCTAGGAAATACTGGCTGGTGAGTAACAGACGGTGAATAGTTTAATAGTATGGTACAGATAACATTAATGAGCTACAATGTATAAAAGCCCCTTTTCCACTAAAAGCACGGGTCGCAGCCGTGTTGCCTGACACAGCTGCGACCCGTGCTACAGCCCCTTTTTAACAGCGCTCACCAACCCGGCATATTGCCGGGTTGGTGACGCTACTACTGACGCGGCAGGGGTGGCGCTGGGAGATCACATGGTCTCCCAGCGCCGCCCTCCCTATTCACTGTGAACGGGAGCCGTGTCGCCTCGACACGGCACCCGTTCACACTAGACAGCTAGCCGGGTTGAACACATGTTCAACCCGGCTAGCTACCCGGGTAGGATTCCCGGATCACTTGATCCGGGAATTTGCTGGGGAACCCTTTTCCACTAGGGCAAAACACGGGTAAATGCGCGCCCCCGCGCATTTACCCGTGTTTCTAAGAGCTAGTGGAAAAGGGGTATAAGTCATTGGCTTTCAGTAATTTGTATTAGACTGATCTCAACTACTATCTGGCTACAGTGTATTATGCTATTTGCTCTATGAAATCCAGCCTCAATACATGAAGGCTTCAGACCTCTGTATGTTTCTAACACAGCCTGTCTATTCATATGCAGTGATTCCCTACTGCTTATAAGTAAAGATGGTACAAGACACACAGATGTGTAATCATACATCATTGCTGCAGCCCCTCTTAGTACACCAGGTCCCGTGAGACTCTGCTAGAGTTGAGGGTCTTTTTTGTATATTTTTGCCAAAATTGCGATGCAGCTACGACATACTTGGAGATTGTGCTGATTAATTTTATATATTACACATGTATATCTGTGTGCAACGGAGTCTGAATCTGTGTACGAAGTGCTACAATGTAGCAGCGCAACTTTTTGAAATGTCAAGTTCCTCAGTCGCACACAGACATACAAGTGTCGCATATCAAATTAATCAGCACAGTCTCTTGGTGCGTCCTTGCTGTGGAGTTACACGGGGCCTCCTGCTGCGTGGCATACTGAGACTAGAGGTATGAGGACACATTTATATAATGTAATCTGATTCTAAGGGGTAAATTTACTAAGGTGGGAGTTTTCTTTAGAACTGGTGATGTTGCTCATAGCAACCAGTTGGATTCTGCTTAACATTTATCTAGCTGCTTCTAGAAGATAAAAGATAGAATCTGATTGGTTGCTATGGGCAACATCACCAGTTCCAAAAAACTCCCACCATAGTAAATTTACCCCTAGGTCGAATGGGTCTCTGTGCACGGACACAAAGGGCATATTATTGCAGACAGCTCATTTGCAGATCTGAATGATGTATTTTTGCCTATCGCGGTCCTATTCTGAGTTGTAGGGAACTTATATTTGTCTTTCCATGAACTTGGGCGTTTAAGAACAGAAACACTGTAAGCACGCGGACTGCTCTGTCTCTTTGGTGTATTGTGGGTATGTAAGGGAAGCCTGTTTGTGACTAATCTCTTGAACCTAGCGACTGCAGATACTAAATATGACCATTGCGGTGGCAGGAGTAAAATCACTGGGCGGCCCAGCTTTCTGCTAGCAGACGCAAAACCCCCCACATTAGCTGACAGAATAACGAGCGAACAACTCGGAATGACCCCCATGCTTCCGTCTAAGAATGACTGTGATAATCAGCATACCAACCCATATAACCTTGAACCTCCTTGTAGTTCGGGCAGGCAAGCTGGTGATTTTTAACTGTTGTGAAAATATCAAGTCCTGACATGCTTGGACTTATGGTTCCACAACATCTGGAAAGCCGTATGCTGCTTAGCTCTGCTCTAGTCCATATAGTTTAGATAAATCTAGGACAAAATGCTGCAGCTGTACCCATCGCGGGCACCTGAGCTATTGCCATATATAGCTCAGTACATGTTTCACCTGCCCAGATGGCTGTCCACGAGCTCACACTACACAACGTCTGATCGTGATTTGTGGATTAACTAAATATTTTACAGCAGGTCTTAGGTTCTATAAATAACCTGGATACATTATTCTTTATTATGGCAGCCACATGAAGTCCCCAGGGATCTGTGTGGATGGCTTTCGCCTGAGGGCTGCTCCATGTCCCAGTTAAATATGCACATATTTCATTGTATGAAAAGTTCCAGTATTGTGTTGTCACAATTCATTGTCAGGTGCTTCACTTTCATTTTCTAATTTGAGTTTCACCAGCTTTCTTAATTGCAGTGCCCTCACTGTACCTTCTTTAACCCTTTTATTGACCAATACCTTTGTATTGTGACTAAACACAATTGGCTTACAGAATTATTTTGTTTATTTAAAGGTGACATTTGCAGAAAATAGTCAATATCTTGGTTTTTAAAAATATAATCTGTTGAAAATTATATTCATCTATCAAAGGTATTCTAACCCTACTCTAAAGACAGGAAATAGTTTATTATAAACGTGTGTACGTCCAGTTTGCCTCCTCTGAAATAATTATGGCAACAGTCTATCTACAGCCATTCATTCATAGAAGCACCGACTTCTATTTCCCAGTGATGTGCGGTGAGGTCAGTGGCTAGTATCAGAGTCAGATTTACGTACACATACAGATTTAGCCACACTCGTCCATCCCCAAGATGCGTAACATGGATGGTGCGACTAGGGTGCCTATGTCTATGACGTGTGCATACGCACGCCATAGACGTCTATGGAGCGAACCCTTGCTGCGACTAGTTGCAGCACGGTGTACAATGCAGCTTGCGTACGCATTGCAGCAACGACGAGCATGGCTACATCTGTATATGAACCCGATGGTTTATGTGGGCATTGTACAAAATTGCCGCAGTATATACTTATACATAATCACAATGTACATATATACATAATCACAATTTATTTCTTACCAACTTATAACATGAAAACAGTTTGTTGCAGAAAGTTGTAGACAACAGTTTATTGCAGAAAAAATAGTATACTGGAGTATAACAGGAGTAGCACTGCTTACCCTGACCACATATTACTGGTAATTCCTTATTAAACATATTTTTGCATCTCTCATTTTTTACAATTTAAATTATAGCAGTGGATGGTAAATATTTTCTAACATTTTTTGCTAATAATTCTTATTAGGTGGAGTCCTAACTAAAGAGGACTCTACATCTGAGGGGCATTTTCCCGATCCGTCGGGGATTCTGCATGTAAAAATCCCAGATTTGCCGACCCGATCATTTTTAGGTTGGTATTGGCAAATCAGGAAAATTCTATTTATATTGTATATCCCCAATTCCCCGACCCTGGCGCTGGGGTATCGGTGAATTAGGACAACCCGTTGCATATGTATTGGAGTCTTTACAACATGAAAGCTCTGTAACAGATCTACCCTGCTATTACGAGACTCAAGCAGCACCCAAGATGATCGGCAGATGTCCAAAGATATTTGTGTGTGCAAGGCCCTGCTAAATACAGGGAATAGTGAGTCTTCCGTGAAAGGTGGTAAGGGACTTATTTAGTGAAATGTAGTGGACTATCGTTAATATAATTAACAGGTTTAGCGACTTAAGCAATTAAAAGACTAGATAAAGACTATGAAAATCAGCAGCTAAATAGCAAAAACACATTAACAAATCTGATTGGACATTGGTAAATCGTAGAATTTCTGCATTGTTTAATTGAATAGAATGGCCATATCTATAAATAAAGAGGGCATTTCCTGGACTGTAATTAAGGATAATTGTCAAACAAGATCTACTTTGATGAATGAACCAGTGCAATTGGGTTTGGAGTCAGTTGGTCAGAAGCATCCTTTGGCTGTACAGATCTATGCCTGTGGCCACATTTAGAGCAGAGGCATACAGTACATGCGTTGTGGGATGCACATTTCAGCCTCATGTGGCCTACTGCATGGTAGTACAAAAAATAGATGTAATCCCACACTAGCAGAAAGTTGATGCTTGATGCCACCAGATGGTCACCTTCACCAGTAGGGTACAAAGTCACACTATACAGTTTGGTAAAATGCTACTTTTGCTGGGGTAATTGTTACTAGTGTTCGTGGCCTCAAGTTAAGCCAAACACAATGGACCCTGACAGATAAATGACAAAAAAGAGAAAAAGAAAACAGTCGGCAAGATCGCCTGTCGTTCTAGTGTGTACCCAGCCTTAGGGGTATATGAATTGCGGCACTTTTTCGCCCGTTTTTAAATTCGACACAATTCGACCGTCGAATTCCGGCAGGTGGGTGCCGGAATTCGACATATTCAATAAAAAACGAATTCGACAGTCCCGCTGTCGAAAAACGGCCGATTTGACGGATTTTGATTAGATTTTTAAAAATGTTTAAAAAACGGTAAAAAACCCGAAAAAAAATAGCGTGCGGTCCCCCTCCTAAGCATAAGCTGTATAAGCTGTATGCGCGTCGGAGCTGTCAGACGCGCATCGCACAGCCCCCTCTATTATCTTCAATGGTGGGAACTTTGCGGTCAGCGGTGAGGTCACCCGCGGTCAGCGGCTGACCGCGGGTAACCCCACCGCTGACCGCAAAGTTCCCACCATTGAAACTAATGGAGGGAGCTGTGCGATGCGCTGTCTGCCAGCTCAGACGCGCAAAGCCAATCAGGAGAGTGCCACGAAGTGGCGCTTCCTGATTGGCTGAAGGGACCTTCTGTGACAGGAGTCACGGGGGGTCTCTGCATTCGGGGAAAGGGGTCCCATGTGTAAACATGGGACCCCTTTCAGTCCGTCTGGTTCGGGTAAATGCGTTTTGTTGTTTTGCCAAGTAGGTGGATTACAATAAAAGAACTGGACACTGGATCAGGTGAGTATAATTTTATTTTCAGGTACCCCGGACGTCGACATTGGAGACGTGGCCAGAGTCGGCGTGTCAACATAGGTAAGTATATGTGTCGGCATGTATGTAATAAAGTTATACTTTCACGGTGTCTGTGTTCTGTTTTTATTTGGGTATTTTTTTTGCAGTAGAACTACAGGTACCAGCGGGCCCGTTTCCCCCCCGCATGCTGGTACTTGTGGTTCTCCAAGTACCGGCTTGCGGGGAGGCTTGCTGGGACTTGTAGTTCTTCTGCAAAAAACAATATTCTTACATTTTCAACAAGGCTATCAGCCCCCCATCCGCAGCCCATGGATGGGGGGGGGGGGGGGGGGGCAGCTACGGGCTTCACCCCTGGCCCTTGGGTGGCTGGGGGGGGACCCCTTGATTGAAGGGGTCCCCACTCCAGGGTACCCCGGCCAGGGATGACTAGTTGGGTATTTAATGCCACGGCCGCAGGGCGCTGTATAAAAGTGACCCCCGGCTGTGGCATTATCTGTCCAGCTAGTGGAGCCCGGTGCTGGTACAAAAAATACGGGGGACCCCTACTCTTTTTGTCCCCCATATTTTTTGCACCAGGACCAGGCGCAGAGCCCGGTGCTGGTTGTTAAAATACGGGGGATCCCCTGTCATTTTTCCCCCCGTATTTTGGCAACCAGGACCGGCTCAAAGAGCCCGAGGCTGGTTATGCTTAGGAAGGGGGACCCTACGCATTTTTTTTTCTGATTTTTACACCATTACATTAAAAAAAAAAATGTTTTTTTTTAAATATATAAATAATACTTGTGCCTCCTAAATAGACAAACCAAGTACCTAATCCCTTCTAATATAAATAGATATGCTATTACCAATAAAAAAAAACACAAAAAAAACATGTTTTTAAATTTTTTTATTAGATTCCGCCAGCAAAGTGTGGCGGATTGAAAATGACAAATTTACTGTCTAAAAGCACTGTTGTCGAATTTACAATCTTCAATTGAATATACTTTTGTCGAAATGCCGCATTTGTACCATTGCAGAAATGTCGAATTTGACAAATGTCGAATTTCAAAAAATCGAATTTGGAATGGCCGTTTTTTTGACGAAAAGTACTGAATTGCATTGTCGATTTTTTTTTTTTGGCGAAAATGTCCCGTTTTCGACATTTTCGGGAATGCGACCGCAATTGCATATACCCCTTAGTCTCATGATGTGCAAATTATTTTTCCTGCTGCCTACTCTAAATACCGTATATACTCGAGTATAAGGCGACTTTTTCAGCACGTTTTTTTGTGCTGAAAAAGCCCCCTCGGCTTATACTCGAGTCAGTGGAAGGAGGGACACGGAGGGCTCAGCGCGCGGCTCTCCTGTGTCCCTCCTGCGTCTCCGTCGGCGTGTGTGTGTGTTTAATGAACTGCCCATTCGTGAGCTCTGATTGGCTCACGAACCGGCACTTCATTTAATACACACACGCCGCCGGAGACGGAGACGCAGGAGGGAAACAGGAGAGCCGCGCGCTGTGCCCTCCGTGTCCCTCCTTCAGAAGACAACGCGGGAGCGATGGAGGGTAAGTACCCTTCCTGGCACTGTGGGGCATATCTGGCAGCATGAGGGCACATCTGGCACAGTGAGGCATATCTGGCAGCATGAGGGCACATCTGGCACTGTGGGGCACATCTGGCACTGTGGGGCATATCTGGCAGCATGAGGGCACATCTTGCACTGGGGCATATCTGGCATATCTGGCAGCATGAGGGCATATCTGGCATATCTGGTACTGTGGGGTATATCTGGCACTGTGGGGCATATCTGGCAGCATGAGGGCACATCTGGCATATCTGGCAGCATGAGGGCACATCTGGCACTGTGGGGCATATCTGGCAGCATGAGGGCATATCTGGCACTGTGGGGCATATCTGGCAGCATGAGGGCATATCTGGCACTGTGGGGCATATCTGGCAGCATGAGGGCATATCTGGCACTGTGGGGCATATCTGGCACTGTGGGGCATATCTGGCAGCATGAGGGCATATCTGGCAGCATGAGGGCATATCTGGCACTATGAGGGCTGTGTACAGCTAGAGCTGCATTTCCCACCCTAGGCTTATACTCGAGTCAATGAGTTTTCCCAGGTTTTTGTGGTAAAATTAGGTGCCTTGGCTTATATTCGGGTCGACTTATACTCGAGTATATACGGTACTGAATAATGTTGTGCTAAACTTCCTCTGCCTTCCCCCTCTTAAGCAAAAGAGAGTCTGTCTGGAGTCACTGGACCACGGCCTCACAGCACGCCCGTCAGTCCGCATGCCAACTGAGCAGAGTGTAAGGACTTGGAGCTGCTCAGCCAGGCTTTTGGCCTAGCTAATTAAGCTGTTTGCCCTTCTCTTCCACTGGGTCTTGAAGTGAATCATAGCTTCCCCGCAGTAGCTCTGTCTACATCTTTGGTGGCACCAAGTGACATGTCAGAGTTTGTGTGTGATTTTCCCACATTGTTGTCCTAAACCAGGAGATTCTCAGCTGAATCCTGCAGCTTCACTGTCTCTCTCTCTCTCACTGCAGTCTCCATCTACTCTGGAGTGTAACCTGGGGTGACTGGGCGGCTTGCACAGTAGTAGCGACAGATGAAGCAGGGGTAGCTGGGTCACTCAGTGTAGTGAGAGGAGCAGCAGAGTAATCTGTTACAAGCAGTATTATAGTTTTTAGTTCTGTGGAAGCTGTAACTTTGTTTTCATATAATCTTGGAAACTTTTGCTGTTAAAATGATATAAACTGTAACATTGCTGCTTTGTTCACAGTAACTACCTGTTCTTAAAACTGAAGAAAGCAGGTTTACCTCCCAATTGCTGCACTGACCTATTATTAAAAGTGCAGAATAAGCTATTTGTATTCTGTTGTTTATTACTTTTTTTTCTAAATGCCTGCTGGGCTCCTCTGCAGCTATGTTCGCCTTCATTCCCAAGACATTTGTGATTGTAGTACCAGGGGCTTCCGCTTTATATTGAAAAATCAAAATAGCTGTAAAGGCAACCGAGGGGATATTACTGGTAGAAACAGACGTGACAGGTGCTTCATGCCCAGGAGATGCTGTGGTATTTTAGGACGTGTGAGGTGAGAGGAGCTGCATGTGACCCACCTGCTGTAAATAGTACTAATGTTCCTGGGGAGCTCCCTATATTTATTACTCCTGCTACACAGATCTGATACTTACTGAATGGGGCTGTGCATTAATGGTTACACTCTTCTACAGCCAGGTTCCAGTCTTTGTGCAAGTTCATCAAAAATGGAGGAAACTTTACGTGGGCGAGTGCCAAGGACCGGGAGTGCGGACAGATTTCGAGATGGTCCATTTGCGGAAAGTACCAAATCAGTACACCCATTTATCAGGACTTCTAGACATCTTTAAAGCAAAACTTGTATGTACACTTTTTATTACTTATCGTAACATGGATCCTTATTAGTTTAAAGCTAAACCCAGCTGCAGTAGGCGTGATCAACGCTAAAACGGGGGACATTTGTATATCACCCCTGCAATCTCCCGTCACTTTAGACGGGATATCGGGGACGAGAGCATTTGAATCTCGCCATGTATGTCATAATGTGCACTGGCAGCCCTATAATATAACATAATGTGAACTACAGTAGGGCACTACTATGGTTCATAAAATAAACTAGGGCACTAGTATGGGGCATAAAATGAACTAGGCCAGTACTATAGTTCAGAAAATGAACTAGGGCACTATTATAGGGCATAAAATGAACAACTGCTATGGAGAGGTGTCTCTCTAGCAGCACTGGGACAGGGGGCCCTTCAGAATGTTGCTATGCAGCCCACAAAGTTCTAGTTATGCCCCTGGTCGGGGTGCAGTTAGTTCACCGACTGTCAGGATCCCGACGGTTAGGACCCCAATGCCGGAATCCTGACAGCCGGGGAAATGCCGCTGGTCCGAATCCCGACCAAAGCCCTGAGTTCCCACTTGGGTGGTGATCCACACCATCACCCGAGGGGGAATATAATAGTGTGGTGAGCAGAGCTCACCATCTGGCCCGAAGCGTGACGAGGGAACTTGCTGTGCTTGCCGCCAGGATTCCGACAACAGTCTCCTGACCGCCAGGATCCCGACCACCGGTATTACATACAGATAGGGATTGTCCCCATGTGAGTGGGTCCTGCCTGTTTTGCTATGACACAGTTTATTAAGCAGGGGCTGTGTAAAGCAAACAGCCTCTTTTAAGTCCAGATGGGCACTAATAAATATTGAACCTAGGGTCATCTGTAATTCCTTGTCAGTATGAAATATAAATTAATTAAAACAAGTCCAGTTAATGCGCTGAAAGGGATATCTAAAACTATCTACATAGCATAGAACTTACATAAATCTCATCACATAAGGATTTGTGTACTTCTATTTCCACACCTTTGTCCAAGGCTATACTGTCAAGGGGTCAGTATTTTTTACACTACTAGAATGCTGCTGAATCTGTCTCCTCATTTGCTTAAAAAAGCTTAAAGTGGTAGTATTTCTGAAACAACTAGTATTTTACTGAATTGTATTTTATATATCCATATGTCTAAAAATGTGCATACATATTAATATGGGAATATCTATCTCACAGAATAATTGGTTTCCGGCCTCATGTACTGTATGTTGAAGATTGTTACGGATATCTGAGTAATGGCACCCTTTCTGTTTGTAGGGTTGTCCACTGACTGCGCTGCCCCCGATAAACATTGCCATCCGCTTCACTTACATCCTGCAAGACTGCCAGCAGTACTTCTGGCCCCAGCAGCCACCAGGTATGTCACACTGTGATACATCCTTCCCTTATCGTCCTGTCTCCTTAGTATTTCAATTTTCTCTATCGTCCTAGTGGATGCTGGGGTTCCTGAAAGGACCATGGGGGATAGCGGCTCCGCAGGAGACAGGGCACAAAAAGTAAAGCTTTCCGATCAGGTGGTGTGCACTGGCTCCTCCCCCTATGACCCTCCTCCAAGCCTCAGTTAGATTTTTGTGCCCGGCCGAGAAGGGTGCAATCTAGGTGGCTCTCCTAAAGAGCTGCTTAGAGAAAGTTTAGCTTAGGTTTTTTATTTTACAGTGTGTCCTGCTGGCAACAGGATCACTGCAACGAGGGACTTAGGGGAGAAGAAGTGAACTCACCTGCGTGCAGGATGGATTGGCTTCTTGGCTACTGGACATCAGCTCCAGAGGGACGATCACAGGTACAGCCTGGATGGTCACCGGAGCCTCGCCGCCGGCCCCCTTGCAGATGCTGAAACATGAAGAGGTCCAGAATCGGCGGCAGAAGACTCCTCAGTCTTCTAAAGGTAGCGCACAGCACTGCAGCTGTGCGCCATTTTCCTCTCAGCACACTTCACACGGCAGTCACTGAGGGTGCAGGGCGCTGGGAGGGGAGCGCCCTGGGAGGCAAATGAAAACCTATTTGGCTAAAAAATACCTCACATATAGCCTCCGGGGGCTATATGGAGATATTTAACCCCTGCCAGAATACACTAAAGAGCGGGAGACGAGCCCGCCGAAAAAGGGGCGGGGCCTATCTCCTCAGCACACAGCGCCATTTTCCTTACACAGCTCCGCTGGTCAGGACGGCTCCCAGGTCTCTCCCCTGCACTGCACTACAGAAACAGGGTAAAACAAGAGAGGGGGGGCAAAATAGTGGCAAAAATTATATTATAAAAGCAGCTATACAGGGAGCACTTATTATAAGGCTATCCCTGTCATATATAGCGCTTTTGGTGTGTGCTGGCAAACTCTCCCTCTGTCTCCCCAAAGGGCTAGTGGGGTCCTGTCTTCGTTAAGAGCATTCCCTGTGTGTCTGCTGTGTGTCGGTACGTGTGTGTCGACATGTATGAGGACGATATTGGTGTGGAGGCGGAGCAATTGCCAAATATGGGGATGTCACCTCCTAGGGGGTCGACACCAGAATGGATGCCTTTATTTATGGAATTACGGGATAGTGTCAACACGCTAAAGCAGTCGTTTGACGACATGAGACGGCCGGACAATCAGTTAGTGCCTGTCCAGGCGCCTCAAACACCGTCAGGGGCTGTAAAACGCCCTTTGCCTCAGTCGGTCGACACAGACCCAGACACAGGCACTGATTCCAGTGGCGACGGTGACGAATCAACCGTATTTTCCAGTAGGGCCACACGTTATATGATTTTGGCAATGAAGGAGGCGTTACATTTAGCTGATACTACAGGTACCACTAAACAGGGTATTATGTGGGGTGTGAAAAAACTACCTATAGTTTTTCCTGAATCAGAAGAACTAAATGATGTATGTGATGAAGCGTGGGTTGCCCCCGATAAAAAGATGCTAATTTCAAAGAAGTTATTAGCTTTATACCCTTTCCCGTCAGAGGTTAGGGCGCGCTGGGAAACACCTCCTAGGGTGGACAAGGCGCTCACACGCTTATCTAAACAAGTGGCGTTACCCTCTCCTGAGACGGCCGCACTTAAAGATCCAGCAGATAGGAGGATGGAAAATATCCAAAAAAGTATATACACACATACAGGTGTTATACTACGACCAGCTATAGCGACAGCCTGGATGTGCAGTGCTGGAGTAGCTTGGTCAGAGTCCCTGATTGAAAATATTGATACCCTGGATAGGGACAATGTTTTACTGTCTTTAGAGCAAATAAAGGATGCATTTCTTTATATGCGTGATGCACAGAGGGATATCTGCACACTGGCATCACGGGTAAGTGCTATGTCCATTTCGGCCAGAAGAAGTTTATGGACGCGACAGTGGTCAGGCGATGCGGACTCAAAACGGCATATGGAAGTTTTGCCGTATAAAGGGGAGGAGTTATTTGGAGTCGGTCTATCAGATTTGGTGGCCACGGCTACAGCCGGGAAATCCACCTTTTTACCTCAAGCTACTCCCCAACAGAAAAAGACACCGACTTTTCAACCGCAGCCCTTTCGTTCCTTTAAAAACAAGAGAGCAAAGGGATATTCATATCTGCCACGAGGCAGAGGAAGGGGGAAGAGACACCAACAGGCAGCTCCTTCCCAGGAACAGAAGCCCTCCCCCGCTTCTACAAAAGCCTCAGCATGACGCTGGGGCTTCTCAAGCGGACTCGGGGGCGGTGGGCGGTCGTCTCAAGAATTTCAGCGCGCAGTGGGCTCACTCGCAGGTAGATCCCTGGATCCTGCAGATAATATCTCAGGGGTACAGGTTGGAACTAGAGACAGATCCGCCTCGCCGTTTCCTGAAGTCTGCTTTACCAACGTCCCCCTCCGAAAGGGAGACGGTTTTGGAAGCCATTCACAAGCTGTACTCTCAGCAGGTGATAGTCAAGGTACCTCTTCTACAACAGGGAAAGGGGTATTATTCCACTCTATTTGTGGTACCGAAGCCGGACGGCTCGGTAAGACCTATTCTAAATCTGAAGTCCTTGAACCTGTACATAAAGAAGTTCAAGTTCAAAATGGAGTCACTCAGAGCAGTGATAGCGAACCTGGAAGAAGGGGACTTTATGGTGTCCTTGGACATCAAGGATGCGTACCTCCACGTTCCAATTTACCCCTCACACCAGGGGTACCTCAGGTTCGTTGTACAAAACTGTCACTATCAGTTTCAGACGCTGCCGTTCGGATTGTCCACGGCACCTCGGGTCTTTACAAAGGTAATGGCCGAGATGATGATTCTTCTTCGAAGAAAAGGCGTATTAATTATCCCATACTTGGACGATCTCCTAATAAGGGCAAGGTCCAGAGAACAGCTAGAGAGGGGATTAGCACTGTCTCAAGAAGTGCTAAAACAGCACGGCTGGATTCTAAATATTCCAAAATCCCAGTTAATGCCGACAACTCGTCTGCTGTTCCTAGGGATGATTCTGGACACGGTTCAGAAAAAGGTTTTTCTCCCGGAGGAAAAAGCCAAGGAGTTATCCGAGCTTGTCAGGAACCTCCTAAAACCAGGAAAGGTGTCTGTACATCAATGCACAAGAGTCCTGGGAAAAATGGTGGCTTCTTACGAAGCAATTCCATTCGGCAGATTCCATGCACGAATTTTCCAGAGGGATCTGTTGGACAAATGGTCAGGGTCGCATCTTCAGATGCACCAGCGGATAACCCTGTCTCCAAGGACAAGGGTATCTCTTCTGTGGTGGTTGCAGAGTGCTCATCTATTGGAGGGCCGCAGATTCGGCATACAGGATTGGATCCTGGTGACCACGGACGCCAGCCTGAGAGGCTGGGGAGCAGTCACACAAGGAAGAAACTTCCAGGGAGTGTGGACGAGCCTGGAAACGTCTCTTCACATAAACATTCTGGAACTAAGAGCAATCTACAATGCTCTAAGCCAGGCAGAACCTCTGCTTCAAGGAAAACCGGTGTTGATCCAGTCGGACAACATCACGGCAGTCGCCCATGTAAACAGACAGGGCGGCACAAGAAGCAGGAGTGCAATGGCAGAAGCTGCAAGGATTCTTCGCTGGGCAGAGAATCATGTGATAGCACTGTCAGCAGTGTTCATCCCGGGAGTGGACAACTGGGAAGCAGACTTCCTCAGCAGACACGACCTTCACCCGGGAGAGTGGGGACTTCATCCGGAAGTCTTCCACATGCTGGTAACCCGTTGGGAAAGACCAATGGTGGACATGATGGCATCTCGCCTCAACAAAAAACTGGACAGGTATTGCGCCAGGTCAAGAGATCCGCAGGCAATAGCTGTGGACGCGCTGGTAACGCCTTGGGTGTACCAGTCGGTGTATGTGTTTCCTCCTCTGCCTCTCATACCAAAAGTATTGAGAATTATACGGCAAAGAGGCGTAAGAACGATACTAGTGGTTCCGGATTGGCCAAGAAGGACTTGGTACCCGGAACTTCAAGAGATGATCACGGAAGATCCGTGGCCTCTACCTCTAAGGAGGGACTTGCTTCAGCAGGGTCCCTGTCTGTTTCAAGACTTACCGCGGCTGCGTTTGACGGCATGGCGGTTGAACGCCGGATCCTAAAGGAAAAAGGCATGCCGGAAGAAGTCATTCCTACTTTGATTAAAGCAAGGAAGGAAGTAACCGTGCAACACTATCACCGCATTTGGCGAAGATATGTTGCGTGGTGCGAGGATCGGAGTGCTCCAACGGAGGAATTTCAACTGGGTCGATTCCTACATTTCCTGCAATCAGGATTGTCTATGGGTCTCAAATTGGGATCTATTAAGGTTCAAATTTCGGCCCTGTCGATTTTCTTTCAAAAAGAATTGGCTTCAGTTCCTGAAGTCCAGACTTTTGTTAAGGGAGTGCTGCATATACAGCCTCCTGTGGTGCCTCCAGTGGCACCGTGGGATCTCAATGTGGTTTTGGAATTTCTAAAATCTCATTGGTTTGAACCACTAAAAAAGGTGGATTTAAAATATCTCACATGGAAAGTGACCATGTTACTAGCCCTGGCTTCGGCCAGGAGAGTGTCAGAACTGGCAGCTTTATCTTACAAAAGCCCATATCTGATTTTCCATTCGGACAGGGCAGAACTGCGGACTCGTCCGCATTTTCTCCCTAAGGTGGTGTCAGCATTTCATCTGAACCAGCCTATTGTAGTGCCTGCGGCTACAAGTGACTTGGAGGACTCCAAGTTACTGGACGTTGTCAGAGCATTAAAAATATATATTGCAAGGACAGCTGGAGTCAGAAAATCTGACTCGTTGTTTATATTGTATGCACCCAACAAGATGGGTGCTCCTGCGTCTAAGCAGACGATTGCTCGTTGGATCTGTAGCACAATCCAACTTGCACATTCTGTGGCAGGCCTGCCACAGCCTAAATCTGTAAAGGCCCACTCCACAAGGAAGGTGGGCTCATCTTGGGCGGCTGCCCGAGGGGTCTCGGCATTACAACTTTGCCGAGCAGCTACGTGATCAGGGGAGAACACGTTTGTAAAATTTTACAAATTTGATACTCTGGCTAAGGAGGACCTGGAGTTCTCTCATTCGGTGCTGCAGAGTCATCCGCACTCTCCCGCCCGTTTGGGAGCTTTGGTATAATCCCCATGGTCCTTTCAGGAACCCCAGCATCCACTAGGACGATAGAGAAAATAAGAATTTACTTACCGATAATTCTATTTCTCGGAGTCCGTAGTGGATGCTGGGCGCCTATCCCAAGTGCGGATTATCTGCAATAATTGTACATAGTTATTGTTAACTAATTCGGGTTATTGTTTAGGAAGCCATCTTTCAGAGGCTCCTCTGTTATCATACTGTTAACTGGGTTTGATCACAAGTTGTACGGTGTGATTGGTGTGGCTGGTATGAGTCTTACCCGGGATTCAAAATTCCTCCCTTATTGTGTACGCTCGTCCGGGCACAGTACCTAACTGAGGCTTGGAGGAGGGTCATAGGGGGAGGAGCCAGTGCACACCACCTGATCGGAAAGCTTTACTTTTTGTGCCCTGTCTCCTGCGGAGCCGCTATCCCCCATGGTCCTTTCAGGAACCCCAGCATCCACTACGGACTCCGAGAAATAGAATTATCGGTAAGTAAATTCTTATTATTTAACTTATATTAACGAATAAATTGCATATTTATTTACTTTTAATCATCTGCTAAATAAAATCCTGACTGTTTAAACATAATCAATGCAGTAATGCACACGTCACTTAAATTATCTATCAAAGTTTTTAGAACATCCCCATTTTCCCCAGTTTTTATTTAAATGTAAGCAATTCAAGTGCAATGAATAATCTGAAATGGTGCAGAGGTAATCGGTAAAATGCTAGAGGTTCATTAGCAAAATAATGTAAATTTCAGAGTTGTAAAAATTTCAAGAAATATGTAACGGGCTATGAACTTACAGCTGTTCTGCCGCAATGTAAAGGCTTCTGGGCCATGAAACATCGCCAGTGTACTACTGAGAACTGGAAGAGAGTCATATTAGCTGATTAATCAAAATCAGATCTCTGGCTCAGCATAGAGGGTTTTTGTACACCCTCAAGTAGGTGAAAGGATGGATCCACAGTGTGTGGGATTTCTTAACTAAGCATGTTTTGCTGCTAAAAGCATTGCCCTTTTCAATTTTGGGCTTACATATGCTGCTTTGTAAATAAACCCCTGTAACAGGCACTGTCGGACAAAAAGGTGGAATCATGATGGTCTGGTGCTCTTATGCTGGATCCCGAATTGACAACTAGCATTGAGTGACTGGCACCCTGAATCAGTAGTGCTATCACCGCATTTTGCAGTGCCCAGCAATACCTGATAATAAACACCTAGTTTGTCAAGGGTTTATCCTTTAGCAAGATATTTACACAAAACATACCTCCAGGCTATGGCAGAAATACCCTTGGGGAAAAGAATAAGAAGGTAGGCTTCAAATCTTCAAATCATGCAATTGCCAGCACAGTCTCCAGACTTAATCCCCATTGAGCTGGTTTGAAATAAACTGGACAAAAGGGTTGAAAGCAAAGGAACAGATTTGTGGGAACTTCTACAGCAAATTTGGGAAGAACGTCTCAAACAATATTTGATTTCAGTTGTAGAAAGAATGCCACAAGTGTGTTAAGTGGTCATATATGCAACAGGTGGCTACTTTGAGGAGTCATTTTTTTCTCTAGTTGTTTATTTGTTGTTAATATCACAGTACATTGGGACATAACATGTGTAAACTTCAATAAAAACTGAAAAAATGGGGGTGTTCTTAAATTTTTGACCACTAGTGTAGGGATACACATTGGCCAATTGGCACTGAATAACTGTGATGTACAAAAAGGGTCCTGTTGAAACTGCTAGGATCATGATTGGGCAGGAAGTGCCAAGGCAACCACTAGTCGCCAGTGTGTTCCGGCATCTTTAGGCTACAGTGCTATTCCACTGGAAGGAGCTTGAGCACAAAGCGATCTGATCTCATTCAGTCTATCGTGTGATATATATATATATATATATATATATATATATATATATATATATATATATATGGACACTGGTCCGACCCGAGAGTCTGGATTGCACCGCGTCTCCAACTTTAGTCGTTTTGAACCATTAGACTGCCATTAGCCCTTCGACCAGACAGGGCCGGCTTAAGTTTACACTCGCCACAGACTTTTAAGTATTTTCAGGCTTCTGTAAAGAAAAATGAACCAGCTGCTTGCACTCAAAAAACGTGTTTTGCAACAGCATATTAAATGAATTAGATGTGTGCTTACAGAGCACCAACCTGTTTTTACAGAGGACACAGCTTGGAGGGGTACAGGGTGATGTCTGTAGGTGGACATGTACCTTAATCAACTGAAGTTTTGTGTAGTGCTAATTGTGTATTACTGTAAATAAAAAAAGTTGAATACTCAGCTCTTGGGCCTGATTCAGAGGTGGACACAGAACCAGCCTCATCTGCTTCTATTGTCAGTCGCACGTCTGCAACTTTATACCAATAGTGCTACAAATCCCTTCCGTGGTGTACATCTGTGTGTATGACTGTGCAAGGACTGTCAGCATCTTCGTGGCTGTAATACCTCCTGATGGGTCTTTAGATGCCACCACTGGCTGTACCAGCCCCATGGCAGGTGCAGATTTTGCATCTAAGTATGTCCTTCAAACATCTGTGTACACTTCTCCAGGATATTTTCCAGTACATTTCTGATACCGTGCATCTCATTTGCAACAGCTTCCTCTATGTAACACATGTGCCGTAGGAGTTTGTAATGATCTTTGCGCATTTGTCGTACCAAACAAATCACTCAACTATGAACATCGGCGTTGCATACAGCTATGAATCACGCCTCTGGTGATAAAGTTGCCCCTACATATCTACAAATCTAGACGCTTTACTAAGCTGGGCTGATTTTCTCTAGAGCGACCTTATGCAGAAATCGGTCACATATACCACTGTGGTCACACAACCACTCTTTCTGCTGCGGGGTACACTGGGCTCCAAAAGGATAGACATTGGGGTGTAGAGTAGAATCTTGATCCGAGGCACCAACAGGCTCAAAAGCTTGACTGTTCCTAAGATGCATAGCGCCGCCTCCTCTATAACCCCGCCTCCCTGCACAGGAGCTCAGTTTTGTAGTTGGTGCCGCAGATAGCAGGCACATAACAGAGGGGCTGCTCCAGGCAGCCCTAAGAAGAGCTTTTTCTTTTTCATCCACTAGGGGTCACTGGAGTACTCTTGGGGATATGGACGGCTTTAGCAGAACAGGCACTGAATATTTAAATTTAGTAACTCTCCTCCCCTCCATACTCCCAGAATACCTCAGTGTTTTTTCTGTGCTCACAGCAGTGACACGCACGTGTGGAACCTCCACACTTACTTTGATATTTTATACTTTTTTTATTTTTTTATTTTTAACTTTTTTCAACTTGAGCACATCCCTTCCCAGTTTAGCAAGAAACTTGGGTCCGGGATAGTGCACACTGCATGGAAGCAGCTCCTGACGTGTCGGTCCTCACAAAGAGCACCCTCACAGCCAACAGCAGCTCACTCTCTGACCTGCAGGAAAAGCTGGACGGAGCTTACAGAAGAAGCCCCGTCAAAGCCCCTCACTACAGGACGTCAGGTATGCTGGGGAATAGGGCGGTCAGCTCACGCTGTTGCCCCGCTGTTTGGGGAACGTGCTCCATTTTCCTGCCGCACCCGCCGCTGATTACAGGCGCCCGCCCCAGCCGCTCCAACCGCCGCTGTATGCAGACTCAGCCGCCCGCCCCAGCCGCTCCACGGTACTCAGCGCCCGCCACAGCCGCTCCTGCTGCCGATGCTTACTGAGGCCGCCGCTCCGAGCGGCCACTTGTCACTCAGAGACGCCGGCCGCACTTCCGGAGCTCCCCGGCGCTATACGCCACGCTCCCCGGCTACCGGCATCCGCTCCCCGGCTCCCGGCATCCGCTCCCCGGCTCCCTGCACCCGCGCTCCCATCCGCTGGAAAGACAGCGGGACACGGAGCTCAAAGGGGGTGGGGGTGGGGTGGAGTAGTCTGTCCTCAGGCAGCGCAGCTGCAGGGGGGGGGGAGTAAATACCCATGGCAGCAGCAGTATAGGCAAGGCTGCATCGCGTTACAAGAATATTGCATAGGCTGTTAATCCTATATTAACAGGGGGCAGGTTATATATGGCTTTACACATGTCTTTATAACCTGAACTGTGTTTATGACTGTAAGCATGGCATGGGGGCCATTTTAACCATGCTTCCTGTTTCTTCCTGTTTCTGATTCCAGAACGTTCCTGTCCTACAACACTACTCCACCGGATGGCGCAGGGGTGTTAGTGGGAATTTTGGATCAGGTTTCATATAGTACTGGCCACGTGCACTGCACTTCGGCCATATATATATATATATATACACACACACACACACACACACACACACACACACACACATACCTTAGTAACAATTTTACTGAGTCGTGCGAGCTGTCTCTCTTTGTCTATTTGTATTGTCTGTGTGCATAATGAGTAAGGCACCAGCAAAAACAAAAAAGCAGTTTCACTGCAATGTCTGTAAGAGAGTGTTACCGGATGGTTCTACCACATGCGCAGTATGTTTTGTAAATTCAGCTACAAATACAATTTCGCTCCGGTTTCGAATCCGGTTTCATACCCGGACCCTCAATGGGCAATACTAGCAGATGTAATGGCTGGGTTGCAATCAGAATTGGCCGCCGTTCGACACTAGCGGGAAGCGTCAAGATCTGAGTCTCGGGTGAGAACGCCAGAGATACCAGAGGGGTCTCAGCCTTTGCAAAGGTCCAGGTCCACTTTGGATAGAACGGATAAATTTAATTTGTCTTCTGATTTACCAGTTTCTGCTATGTTGTTTTCAGACGATTCTATGCCAGACCTCACGGCCCAAGATGAGAATGAGGAAGGCGAATTGGACCAGCTGTCAGATAGTGAGGATATTGACAGCCCAGGCATTGATAATCTCATCAGGGCGGTGCGTCAGTCTCTGAAATTTACAGAGACTGAAGAACCTCTGACAAATGATGAGGTAGTATTTACTAAACGACAGAGATCTCCAGTGTGTTTTCCTTTTTCAGAATCTCTTAATAAGATGTTAATAGAAACACAGAAGAATCCGGATAAACAGTTTTCTATACCTCGTCGATTTAAGTCTAGTTACCCGGTTCCAGAGTCTGTGACATCTACATGGGAGAATCCGCCAATGGTGGATTCGTCTGTGTCAAAACTTACAAAAAAATTAATCATTCCAGTGCCAACTGCTACTACGCTTAAAGACCCTTCAGAGCGTAAACTAGAAGCTGTGCTAAAGTCCATGTATACGGCAGCAGGAGTGTTGCTTAGACCTGGTTTGGTTGGCATTTGGGTAACTAAGGCGCTAATTGTATGGATAACAGAACTCAAGTCTGCCCTACATGACGATCACCTTATAATTCTCGCTGATCAAATCTGTGAAGCTGCTGATTATCTTTGTACAGCTTCTACTGACGTCTGTCAGCTCAGTTCTCGTCTTTCATCGTCGCTAGTTACGGCACGACGAGCACTCTGGCTGCGTTCTTGGCAGGCGGAGGCAAGAAGTTGTTTGGTCCTGAATTGGACAAATTGGACATTTCTGAGGCCACGTGGGGGGGGTGGGGGTGGGGGGGAGTCTGTTTTCCTACCATTGCCTCCACCGGTACCTAGACGGAAATACTCTGGCCCGGCGTTCAAATCCTTTAGACCTCAGCCCTTTCGAGGCCGTGGTAGAGGAACAGCCACACCTGGTAGACGAGGTCGAGGACGTGGTTTTCAACAAACCACCACCAGTCGTCAGGACGCTAAGGTCACCGACAAGCCAGTGGCATGACGGGCTCCCAGCCCATCTCGGATCTCCAGTTGTGGGGGCACGCCTTCAGACGTTCCATTTGGCGTGGTTCCAGACATCCACAGATGGGTGGATCCACAATTTAGTGTTAAAAGGTTACAAAATAGAGTTCGACTGTCTCCCACCACTGCGGTTTTTCAAGACAGGACTGCCTGTGTCGGAAGACAAGAAGGCGGTTCTGCAAATTGCCATTCAGTCTCTGCTGGATTCAGCAGTTTTGATTCCGGTCCCTGTTCACCAACAAGGTCAGGGTTATTATTCCAGTCTTTTTGTAGTACCAAAGCCGGATGGCTCGGTCAGACCAATATTGAACTTAAAGGGTCTCAATCAGTACGTCACTTACTACAGATTCAAGATGGAATCCCTGCGGTCAGTAATTGCAGGTTTAGAGCCACAGGAATTCATGATTGTGCTGGATCTCAAGGATGCGTACTTACACATTCCAATTTGACCACCTCATCAGAGGTTCTTGCATTTTGCGGTACGACAAAACCATTACCAGTTTCAGGCTCTATTGTTTGGCCTCTCGTCAGCGCCTTGGGTATTCACCAAAGTGATGTCTGTGATGATAGCTGATCTCAGATCCCTGGGAGTGATAATAGTTCCGTACTTGGACGATCTACTCATCAAAGCTCCGTCTCAACAGATGCTCCTCCAACATGCGTTGCTAACGTACAATGTGCTAGTTCAGCACGGTTGGATTGTCAACTTCAAGAAATCACATCTGATTCCGTCTCAACGACTTAAATTCTTAGGAATGATTCTCGATACGGTAGATCAAAGAATTGACCTACCAGAACAGAAAGTACAGAGTTTTCGTCATCTGGTACAATTAGTGCTCAAGCCACACACAGTCTCGGTACATTTGTGCATTCGACTGTTAGGGAAAATGGTGGCGGCTTTCGAATCGCTTCAGTTCGGAAGATTTCACTCACGTCCTTTTCAACTGGATGTGCTCGCACAGTGGTCGGGCTCGCATCTGCAGATTCACCAGATGGTGAGGTTGTCTCCACGGGCCAGAGTATCTCTACTCTGGTGGCTCAAAGTACACAATCTAACCGCAGGGAAATGGTTCGATGTCTGGAATTGGATAATTCTAACGACGGACACGAGTCTCAGAGGTTGGGGAGCTGTGGTTCAAAATTGTCAGCTCCAGGGTCTCTGGGCGGATCACGAAAGATTGCTGTCTATAAATGTCCTGGAACTCCGGGCAATTTACAATGCTACGACAAGCAGTGCACATGCTCCGGTCTCAGACTGTCCAGGTGCAGTCAGACAACGCGACGGCGGTCACGTACATCAACAAACAAGGAGGAACAAGAAGCCGCATGGTCATGCAGGAAGTAGCTCGAATCCTCAATTGGGCCGAGCATCACCAAGTAATATTGTCGGCAGTGTTCATTCCGGGAGTGGACAACTGGGAGGCGGATTATCTCAGCCGTCGGGATTTTCATCCAGGAGAATGGACATTAAATCCAGAAGTGTTTCACATGTTGGTCCAGAGGTGGGGTTACCCACAAGTGGACCTGATGGCATCTCGCCACAATCACAAAACGCTCCAGTATGTGTCCAGAACGTGAGATCCAAAGGCAGTGGCGGTGGATGCTCTCACAATCGCGTGGCCATACAGTCTCGTGTATCTGTTTCCACCGTTTCCGCTGCTCCCTCTGTTGTTAAAAAGGATCAAACGAGAGTCTGCCACAGTCATACTAGTGGCGCCTCATTGGCCTCGGAGAGCATGGTTCTCGGATCTCCATGGACTACTTGCAGACGATCCTTGGCCGCTCCCACTACGTCTGGACCTGTTACAACAGGGTCCGTTCCTTTACCCCGATTTAGCGCGGCTGCGTTTGACGGGGTGGCTGTTGAGACCGCCCTCTTAAGAAGAGAGGGCAT
The DNA here is from genome assembly GCF_028390025.1 of Pseudophryne corroboree. Lineage (NCBI taxonomy): Eukaryota > Metazoa > Chordata > Amphibia > Anura > Myobatrachidae > Pseudophryne > Pseudophryne corroboree. The sequence continues at coordinate 173,363,159 of NC_086450.1, read as the reverse complement.
TCTGGAATCGGTTATACCAACCATGTTACATGCTAGGAAGCCCGTTACGGCAGCTCATTATCACAGAATTTGGCGTGCATATATAGGTTGGTGTGAAGCTCGGAAGTTTCCGACATCTTCTTTCAAGTTATCCCGTCTTTTGTTATTTCTGCAGACGGGGTTGGATGGTGGACTACGTTTGTCTACACTAAAGGTGCAGGTTTCTGCCTTGTCAATTTACTTTCAAAGACGTTTGGCTCTTTTGCCGTCTCTACACACCTTCCTGTAAGGTGTCCTCAGAGTACAGCCTCCATTTATACCACCTACAGCGCCATGGGGCTTGAATCTGGTTTTAGATTTTTTACAGTCTTCATATTTTGAACCCTTACAACAAGTGGATGTTAAGTTTCTCACTTGGAAAACAATTTTTCTCCTAGCCTTTGCTTCGGCAAGGCGTGTTTCAGATTTGGGTGCCTTGTCATGCAAGCCACCGTATTTGGTGTTTCATGATGACAGAGCAGAACTTCGAACGAATCCCGCTTTCTTGCCAAAGGTAGTGTCATCTTTTCACATCAATCAACCAATAGTAGTTCCTGTGTTAACAGAAGATTCTGGAACTTTGGATGTGGTACGCGCACTACGCGTTTATGTAGCCCGAACGTCTACAGTTTGTAAGACGGATACGTTGTTTGTTCTCTATGATGCTGCCAAGATGGGTTGGCCAGCTTCTAAGCAGACCTTATCCAGATGGATTAAACTGACCATACGTCAGGCTTACCTTCATGCTAGGTTACAGCCGCCTACATCAGTAACAGCTCATTCCACACGTTCTGTGGGAACTTCATGGGCAGCTGGTCGTGGGGCTTCGACGACGCAGCTTTGCTGTGCGACTACATGGTCATCAGTGCACACGTTTGTGCGCTTTTACAAGTTTGATACGTTTGCGGCATCAGCATCTAGCTTTGGCCGCCTAGTGTTACAGGTGCCAAACAGCTCTCCCGCCCAAGGGGGAAACTTTGGTACGTCCCAAGAGTACTCCAGTGACCCCTAGTGGATGAAAAAGAAAATAGGATTTTGGTACTTACCAGGTAAATCATTTTCTTTGAATCCATAGGGGGCACTGGACGCCCACCCAGAGCAGTTTTACCTGGTTTTTTCAGTGGATCTTATGGTAACACATACTCACCGATTTGTTCAAAATTTCAAGTTCTGTCAGTTATGGTGTCAACTGTTTAGTTGTCAGTTAAGTTATGTGTCAACTTTATTGTTGTCCGTTATGTTATAATGTTATATGTAATTCTCCATTGTTCATCCTCTCTATCACTTCCTGTTTGGCTCAGTAAAAAACACTGAGTTATTCTGGGAGTATGGAGGGGAGGAGAGTTACTATATTTAAATATTCAGTGCCTGTTCTGCTAAAGCCGTCCATATCCCCAAGAGTACTCCAGTGCCCCCTATGGATTCAAAGAAGAGGATTTGCCTGGTAAGTACCAAAATCCTGTTTTTATGAAGAAAAGTGAAGACTTCAAGGGCTGCAGCAGTGTAAAGATGTCAGGAGACATTCACTGCTGCAGCTCCATCTCTCCCCAGTGGTGCTGTACACTCCCGCGCCCTGGTTGCCGGGTAACTACAGCGGGAGGCTCCGGTTTTCTTCTGGTCAGGCACACACGACTGGGGCTCTCCAGGATCGCGTGGCCGCGCTTCGGGAGGTGGTGAGTGGGTCCCGCTCGCGGGACCCGTGCTGTATCGCGATCCGGTGCGGCTAGTGGGAGGCGAGCCGCGCGTGCTGCCAGTGGACACTGTGGCAGTACAGGCGATCCCCCTAGCTCACCAGGGCATGGGTGCAGGTCAGGTTTTCTCTTTAAACCTTTTTATTTGTAGCCCGCAGTACCAGGTGGTTTTGCCAGCAGAGGGGATAAGGCTTAGACCTGGAGCCCCTCCCCCAGCCCCAGGGCGCCATTTCCAGTAAATGTTCCCACCCTGGAGCTGCATATCTGTCTCTCCCTCACTCCCTGTCAGTGTTTGAGCGCCATTTCTCTCAGCTACACTGTTCCTGGGACTGCTTGGGCAAATCCTCCTTTGTAAAGCCGCCTGGTAGTCAGCGCTGTGACTTTACAAGACACTTAAGTATTCTACATGTCATTTAGACAGTGTTAGTTAAGAAAGAGTGCATTTAGTCAGGGTTCTGTGGTAAAAGTACCCTGTGATATACATCCAGTTCTTACTGTGCAGTGTTATATCTATTGACTACAGAGCTATATAAATAAGCTAGTCCAGTGCAGTATTATTGTTGGTAATAACCTCTGCATTGTATAACTGTGACTATATGTGTGTGCATTAGCTTGCTGGGTGATTTCCATTTCGTGTTTCTCACTCAACTTGCTATCCCTATATTCTATAACCTGAGGGGGCTTGGTGCGTCAGGTTTATAATAAGATAGGATATTTACAAGATATACTCTAATTTGTATTTTTCTCTGTGATTTTAGTCACCATATCTATTGTGCTGACTACACTGTGCAGGGGTTTGGGCAAGAGGTATTGTGCTGCTGACAATTGTACTGTGTTACCTGATATTGCAAGTTATATCATGTCTGCTTCTGAAGGTAACGGTTCTGGGGCTGAACACACTACCGGTGTTGCTGACGCCACAGATCCCTATGAGGAGAATATAGCAGCTGCGGGCTCTGGTTCTGGGGGCTCCTTGCCCCCCAGTGGAACTGTGGCAACGGGTGTCCATAATGACCCGCCGTGGGCTACTTTCTCCACACTTCTGACTACGCTAGTTACTAAACTAACGCCCCCTATGGGACCTCCTATGCCGGTTCAACCGTATGTGGTCCCGCGGCTAACCCGCCGTGGACAGATAACTTGTCTGCTCAATTGTAGAAATTGAACCAGTCCTTGACTACTAAAAAGTCTGAACCTCGCTCGCCTAAGACCGTGGGGTCCTCTAAGCGAGCTCTTACCTCCTCACAATCCACTGCTGTCACTGACACCTCGTCTGATGAAGATGGCGCTTACACTGACCCCACAGATTCTGACACAGATACTGCTGATGGGGAGGGTAGTTCACATGTGGATGTTCCTGATCTTTTGGAGGCTATTAAGTTGATTCTACAGATTACGGATTATCCCGAGCCATCCGTCCCTCCTAAGAAACCAGATAGGTTCAAGCGTCAGAAGGTGGTTAAACAAGTTTAACCTCATTCTGACCACCTAGTGGATATACGTCGGGAATCCTGGGGAAACCCAGGGAAGAAGTTTGTGCCTCAAAAGAAGATGCTGGCTCGCTATCCCCTCGCGCCAGAGCTGTCTAAAAATTGGGAAACGCCTCCTCCAGTGGACTCGCATGTGGCTAGGATGGTGGTTTCCTCAGCTCTACCTGTCACTACCGTCACGTCTCTAAAAGAGCCTACAGATAAACGTGTGGAGGGTTGTCTGAAAGCGTTTTACACCCTCACGGATGCTGCACAAAGGCCCACTATTGCAGCAACATGGGCTGCAGAGGCTATTGAAGCATGGGCCCTAGAGTTGGAAGCTGAAATCTCTTCTGACCATGCTAGACAATGCTTGTCATATATTGTCACAGCTTCTCACTATATTAAAGAGGCGGCTTCTGATGCCGGTATTCTAGCAGCCAAGGCCACTACTACGTCAGTCCTGGCTCGCCGGATATTGTGGCTGAGATCCTGGTCTGTGGATCTGGACTCTAGAAAAACCCTGGAGGTACTCCCTTTCAAGGGAGATATTCTGTTTGGGGAGGACTTAAATAAGATAGTGGCTGACTTGGCTACTGCCAAAACTGCCTGTCTGCCAAGTACCGCTCCTTCTGTGTTGAAGGCTAAAGGTACTTCCTTTCGTCCCTTTCGTCCTTCAGGTAAAGCAAAAGGTCAGGCGTACCACAAGCAGGCCCGCACTTCCAAACCTGGTAAGCCAAAGCCCAAAAGAGCCTGGGCTGCCCGTCAGCCAGCTTCCAAGACCGATAAGCCTGCCGCATGACGGGGCGGCCCTCCCCGGGGAATCCCAGGGTGGGGGGCCGGCTTCTAGGGTATACCCAGGAATAGTTGAAGACCACTTCAGATGCCTGGGTACGGGAAGTCGTCACTCGAGGTTACGCCATAGCCTTCAAAAACCGTCCCCCCTCATCGATTTTGCCTGACAGACGTCCCTTAGGACCAGACAAAGGCAAAAACTCTACATTCGTTGGTACAGACCCTCCTGGACACAGGAGTGGTAGTACAGGTGCCTCTTGCTCAGAGAGGCCGGGGGTACTATTCTCCGCTGTTTCTAGTCCCAAAACTGAATGGGTCCTCCCCGGCTCATTCTCAACCTCAAGGCATTGAACAAGTATGTGAAAGTCTCCAAGTTCCGTATGGAAACCCTTTGCTCTGGCCTTGTTCTGGCCTTGGAACCTGGGGATTATATGGTCTCCCTGGACATACAGGATGCTTACCTGCATATTCCTATAGCAGTGTCGCATCAGCAATACCTGAGATTTGCGATTGGCAACCTCCATTACCAGTTTCGGGCGTTAACTTTTGGTTTAACTATGGCTCCGCGAGTCTTCACTAAAGTTATGGCAGTGATGACTGTGGTACTCCGCCGTCAAGGGGTCAGGATCCTACCGTATCTGGACGACTTGTTGATCCTGGCGAATTCCCCAGAACTTCTCCTGCGTCATCTGGATATGACTGTCCGGTTTCTGCAAGCCCACGGGTGGCTCATCAACTGGAAGAAATCCTCCCTGGTCCCTGCTCAGAGCATGGTGCACCTGGGAGCGGTATTGGAGACTCACAACCAGCGGTGGTTGTTGTCTCAGGAGAAAGCCCTGAAGCTTCAGGACAGGGTTCATTGCTTCCTTTCTCATCCGCAAGTGTCGATACATTTGGCGATGCAGGTGCTGGGCCTCATGGTGTCAGCATTCGACATGGTGGAGTATGCTCAATTCCATTTTCGCAACCCTCCAGAGGCTGATTCTGGCCAAGTGGGACGGCCTGCCTCACCGGATCAGGTCTCACATGATCTCATTGACTCCGGAGGTCCGTCTGTCGCTGCACTGGTGGCTCCAGGACCAACGATTGTGCAGGGGCCGTCCCTTCTGGACATCCGACTGGGTCCTGTTGACGACAGATGCCAGTCTAAGGGGTTGGGGCGCGGTGCTGGAGCAACACTCCCTTCAGGATCGGTGGACCAAGGAGGAGTCTCTCCTCTCCATCAACATTCTGGAATTGTGGGCGGTCTTCAACTCGTTGAACCTGGCCCAGCATTTAATTCAGAACTGTTCTGTTCAAGTACAGTCGGACAACGCCTCCACAGTGGCTTACATAAATCATCAAGGCGGCACTCGAAGCCGTTTGGCAATGAAGGAAGTCTCACGGATTCTGCAATGGGCGGAATGCCATCTACCGGCCATATCGGCAATATTCATTCCGGGAGTTCTGAATTGGGAAGCGGACTTTCTCAGTCGTCAAGACGTACACGCCGGAGAGTGGGGCCTCCATCCAGAAGTGTTTCAACTCCTAGTGGAAAGGTGGGGCCTTCCAGATGTGGATCTGATGGCGTCTCGACACAATCACAATGTTCCGGTCTTCAGAGCAAGGACAAGGGATCCTCAAGCAGCATTCGTGGATGCGCTGGCGGTGTTGTGGAGGTTTCGGCTGCCGTACGTGTTCCCTCCGGTGTAACTCCTGCCCAGGGTAATTCGGAAGTTCAAGCAGGAAAGAGGAATCCTGCTTCTCATAGCTCCAGCGTGGCCCAGACGGCATTGGTTCTCAGACCTGCAGGGCCTATCGTCAGAGCGTCCAATCCTACTTCCACAACGCCCAGACCTCCTCGTTCAGGGCCCCTGTGTCTACCAGGACACACACTTAAAGCTTCCGTCTTGAGGGTTAAATGGTTTTCTGAGGCGGTCATTCAAACTATGTTGCGGGCCCGGAAACCGGCTTCTGCTCGGATTTACCATAGGGTCTGGCATTCTTACTTTGTTTGGTGCGCATCTAACAATTATGAAACTTCCAAGTTTAGTACAGCCAAGCTTTTGGCTTTTCTTCAGCAGGGCCTGGACTTAGGCCTGCGTCTGGCCTCCCTCAAGGTTCAAATATCTGCCTTGTCGATGTGGTTTCAGAGAAAAATTGCGACCTTACCTGATGTGCATACCTTTACTCAGGGTGTGTTGCGTATCCAACCTCCCTATGTCCCGCCTCTTGGGTCAGCTGATCTTAAGTGGCTTTCCCTTAAGGTGGTGTTTCTGCTGGCTATTGCCTCAGCTAGAAAAGTGTCGGATTTGGGTGCCTTGTCTTGTAATTCCCCATATCTGATATTTCACAGTGACCGGGCGGTTCTTAGGACTCGTCCTGGTTATTTGCCTAAGGTGGTTTCTTCGTTCCACCTTAATCAGGAGATTGTGGTTCCGGCACTTGTTTCTCCTGATCTGTCTCCCACACAGCGGTCTTTGGATGTGGTACGGGCTCTCCGTATCTATGTGAAGAGAACTGCTTCTATTAGGAAATCTGATTCTCTCTTTGATCTGTTTGGGTTTCACAAATGGGGCTGGCCTGATCACAAGCAGACTTTGGCCAGATGGATTAGAATGGTGATTGCACATGCTTATGTGAGGGCTGGTCTGTCAGCTCCTGCTCACATTACGGCCCATTCTACTCGGTCAGTTGGACCTTCTTGGGAGGCCCGCTGTGGTGCAACCCTTGAACAATTGTGCAAGGCGGCTACGTGGTCCTCAGTGAACATGTTCGTAAGGTTCTATGCCTTCGATACTGCCGCTTCCCAGGATGCTTCCTTTGGACGCCGGGTTCTTGTGCCCGCTATAGTGCGTCCCCTCCCATAAGGAACTGCTTTAGGACATCCCCAATGTCTATCCTTGTGGAGCCCAGTGTACCCCGCAGCAGAAAACAAGTTTTATGGTAAGAACTTACCTTTGTTAAAACTCTTTTTGCGAGGTACTGTACACTGGGCTCCACAAGGCGCCCACCCTGACGCACTTAGCTTCTTTGGGTTGGTATGCCATTAGCCGCTGACACTTCTCCTGTCGTGCGAGTGTGGTGTTTGTGGCTACTAAATGTTGTTGTCTCTTTTCCTGCTACTGCATTGAGCTGGTTAACTAAAAACTGAGCTCCTGTGCAGGGAGGCGGGGTTATAGAGGAGGCGGCGCTATGCATCTTGGGAACAGTCAAAGCTTTTGAGCCTGTTGGTGCCTCGGATCAAGATCCTACTCTACACCCCAATGTCTATCCTTGTGGAGCCCAGTGTACCTCGCAGAAAGAGTTTTAACAAAGGTAAGTCCTTACCATAAAACTCGTTTTTGTGATACAGCAGTTACTGAAGCCAAAAAGAAGGGATGAAGAGTAATGTCCGAATGTATTTGTAAACACAACACCGGAAAGTTGTCACATGCAAGTAGTACACAGCCATTAGGGTGTATCATAAATACATATTTTTAATGTAAGTATTTATATTGTTATTATTATGATATTATCCTTTTGTCACCCATCCGCTGTATCTATACTGCAGTTTGACATGGGAATTTATCTGTGGTGCCATACCCACTTGAAAATCTGGAACACTGCTGTCAAATACATTTTGTCTGGTCCCGTAGGGATCAGGAATCATGGTTTCTTTTCTCATGATCATTACATAAAGCATGCAGGAACCTGCTTTAATTGTTTAAAGCGGTATCCGTTCAGATGGTCGACACTGTTAAGGTCGACAGTCATTAGGTCGACCACTATTGGTCGACATGGACAAATGGTCGACACATGGAAAGATCGACATGGCTTTTTCTAAAAAAAGATTTTTAACTTTTTCATACTTTACCATCCATGTGGACTACGATTGGGAACGGTAACCTGTGCCGAACGAAGCAGTAGCGGAGCGAGGTACCTAGGCCGCATGCAAGGGGACGCGGTACACTAATTGGGGTTCCTGGTCATGTTAAGGAAAAAATGACACCAAAAACAGTTCAAAAATCCATGTCGACCTTTTTATGTGGTGACCACTTTCATGTGTCGACTATTCGTCCATGTCGACCATGTCAATGTCGACCAATAGTGGTCGACCTAATGATTATCGACCTTAACATTGTCGACCATTCATACCAGAACCGTTTAAAGCGCACTTTCAGTTGGGGGAATCCTTGTGATGTTACTGTAAGACGTCACAGGGGTTTCCCTTCATATCGAAAAGCTCTATTAAATGCATAAGAGAACTGAATCCGGCGTTCCGAGTAGAGCATTATGGCTGAGATATTGATGTCTCTGGTGACTTAAGGTCTCCTCCTTGTTAAAAAAAAATAAATAAATACAAATTGTGTCTTTGCTCCTGACACCGGAACTACCTCATACCTTGGCAAAGTACATATATCTGGTATCATATAGTTGGGGAAAACTAGGCAATGACGTTTTGGGGTCATTATCTGGGTAATGTGCTAATTGAGTAAATATGGCAAAAATACTGGAAAAGTGAATATATTTCACTGTTCAGTTCCCATAAAATAAAAAGTTATTTCCAGTATGCTACCAATTGTTGCATTTCTCTTCAGAAATAACAATAAAAATTGTGCCTAGGCTAAGATATAAAAGAAAAATTATAAAAACCACACAAAATAGCTAAATAGTTTTAGTCTTAATGGTGCTACAGTACATACTTTTGGACATTTTTATAAATTTTGCCGTAGTTGCCATATAAACCTTGTAATATGCAATGAACAAACAGCAGTTTCACACGTGAAATGTTTTTTAAGACAGTGCTGCCCAAACAGTAGTAGGTTATATAGAGATACAGTGTTCGCAAAAACGCGCTATAGCGCGTTTTTTTACCCAGTATTGATTTTCAGGGACTCACTTTTCCAACATGCGTGAATCCTCTGGGACGCGCCCCGCTGCAGCCAATCCCTAGCCTGGCAGATTGATTGGCGTGGTGGCCCGGCGGCAGGCTTTAAAACCAGGAGGTGGAGCATTGCCAGTCCAGACATGACAGCGCAGCTCTCCGCGATTTGGTGAGTTGTTCTATCCTCTGTGACAGTGGGTAACCCGCGGCTGGGGAGGGGGTTTGGCTTCTGAGTGCTGCCAGTGGTCCGTGGCCAGGGAGAGGGGGGTCGGGTGCTCCGTGATCTCTCGGTAGAGCTTTTGATTTGAGCTGTTACAAGTGGCGTGCGGAGAGGGGGGCTGTCTGTTCCCGTGGTGGGGGCTGGTTCAGGGATGGCATTACAATGAGTCTCAGCTGACTCATTCAATGCTGCCACCAGCACTGCGCCTGTTCGCCCTCCCACCGCCAGTGCCCCCAGAGCCTGTGTATTAAGACGGCCACTGCACAGCCAGTCACTCGGGTCCTGTCTCCCGGCCAGTAAAGGGTCCGCTCTCCTTTTCCTCCCCCCAGACTCAAATGCTGCCTGTGCCTAACATATTTTCTCTAACGTCCTAAGTGGATGCTGGGGACTCCGTCAGGACCATGGGGTTTAGCGGCTCCGCAGGAGACAGGGCACAATAATAAAAGCTTTAGGATCAGGTGGTGTGCACTGGCTCCTCCCCCTATGACCCTCCTCCAAGCCTCAGTTAGATTTTTGTGCCCGGCCGAGAAGGGTGCAATCTAGGTGGCTCTCCTGAGCTGCTTAGAATAAAAGTTTAAGTTAGGTTTTTTATTTTCAGTGAGTCCTGCTGGCAACAGGCTCACTGCTACGAGGGACTTAGGGGAGAGAAGTAAACTCACCTGCGTGCAGGATGGATTTGCTTCTTAGGCTACTGGACACCATTAGCTCCAGAGGGAGTCGGAACACAGGTCTCACCCTGGGGTTCGTCCCGGAGCCGTGCCGCCGACCCCCCTTGCAGATGCCGAAGTTGAAGAGGTCCAGAGGTCCAGAAACAGGCGGCAGAAGACTTTCAGTCTTCATAAGGTAGCGCACAGCACTGCAGCTGTGCGCCATTGTTGTCAGCACACTTCATACCAGCGGTCACTGAGGGTGCAGGGCGCTGGGGGGGGCGCCCTGGGCAGCAATGTATTATACCTTTTTTATGGCTAAAATACATCACATATAGCCCTTGAGGCTATATGGATGTATTTAACCCCTGCCAGATCTCACAAACTCCGGGAGAAGAGCCCGCCGTTTTAGGGGGCGGGGCCTATTCTCCTCAGCACACGGCGCCATTTTCCTGCTCAGCTCTGCTGTGAGGAAGGCTCCGAGGCTCTCCCCTGCACTGCACTACAGAAACAGGGTTAAAACAGAGAGGGGGGGCACTTATTTGGCGATATGATTACATATGTGAAAATGCTATAAGGGAAAACACTTGTATAAGGGGTTGTCCCTGTATAATTATAGCGTTTTTGGTGTGTGCTGGCAAACTCTCCCTCTGTCTCCCCAAAGGGCTAGTGGGGTCCTGTCCTCTATCAGAGCATTCCCTGTGTGTGTGCTGTGTGTCGGTACGTGTGTGTCGACATGTAGAAGGACGATGTTGGTGAGGAGGCGGAGCAAATTGCCTGTATTGGTGATGTCACTCTCTAGGGAGTCGACACCGGAATGGATGGTTTATTTAGGAATTACGTGATAATGTCAACACGATGCAAGGTCGGTTGACGACATGAGACGGCCGGCAAACAAATTAGTACCTGTCCAGGCGTCTCAGACACCGTCAGGGGCTTGTAAAAACGCCCATTTACCTCAGTTGGTCGACACAGACACAGACACGGACACTGACTTCAGTGTCGACGGTGAAGAAACAAACGTATTTTCCTTTAGGGCCACACGTTACATGTTAAGGGCAATGAAGGAGGTGTTACATATTTCTGATACTACAAGTACCACAAATAAGGGTATTATGTAGGGTGGGAATAATCTACTTGTAGTTTTTCCTGAATCAGATAAATTAAAGGGTGTGATGATACGTGGGTTTCCTCCGATAGAAAATTATTGGAGGTATACCCTTTCCCGCCAGAAGTGAGGGCGAGTTGGGAAACACACCTTAGGGTGGATAAGGCGCTCACACGCTTATAAAAACAAGTGGCGTTACCGTCTCCAGATACGGCCGCCCTCAAGGAGCCAGCTGATAGGAAGCTGAAAAATATCCTAAAAAGTATATACACACATACTGGTGTTATACTACGACCAGCAATCGCCTCAGCCTGGATGTGCAGCGCTGGGGGGGCTTGGTCGGATTTCCTGACTGAAAATATTGATACCCTTGACAGGAACAATATTTTATTGACTATAGAGCATTTTAAGGATGCATTTCTATATATGCGAGATGCGCAGAGGGATATTTGCATTCTGACATCAAGAGTAGATGTGATGTCCATATCTGCCAGACGGTGTTTATAGACACGACAGTGGTCAGGTGATGCAGATTCCAGACGGCACATGGAAGTATTGCCGTATAAAGGGGCGGTCCATCGGACCTGGTGGCCATGGCAACAGCTGGAAAATCCACTTTTGTTACCCCAAGTCACATCTCAGCAGAAAAGGACACAGTCTTTTCAGTCTCAGTCCTTTCGTACCCATAAAGGCAGGCGGGCAAAAGGCCAGTCATATCTGCCCAGGGTTAGAGGAAAGGGAAGAAGACTGCAGCAGGCAGCCCATTCCCAGGAACAGAAGTCCTCCACGGCTTCTGCCAAGTCCGCAGCATGACGCTGGGACCATACAAGCGGACTCAGGTGCGGTGGGGGGTCATCTCAAGAGTTTCAGCACGCAGTGGGCTCACTCGCAAGTGGACTCCTGGATCCTACACGTAGTATCCCAGGTGTACATTGGAAATTCGAGACGTCTTCCCCTCACAAGTTCCTGAAGTCTGCTTTACCAACGTCTCCCTCCGACAGGGAGGCAGTATTGGGAAAAAAATTCACAGGCTGTATTCCCAGCAGGTGATAATCAAAGTACCCCTCCTACAACAAGGGAAGGGGTATTATTCCACACTATATTGTGGTACTGAAGCCAAACGGCTCGGTGAGATCTAAAAGATTTGAACAATTACATACAAGGGTTCAAATCAAGATGGAGTCACTCAGAGCAGTGATAGCGAACCAGGACGATATGGTGTCACTGGATATCAGGGACGCTTACCTACATGTCCAAATTTTGCCTTTCTCACCAAGGGTATCTCAGGTTCGTGGTAAGAACTGTCACTATCAGTTCAGACGCTGCCGTTTGGATTGTCCACGGCACCCCGGGTCTTTACCATGGTAATGGCCGAAATGATGATTCTTCCTAAAAGAAATATGGACGCTTTCCTGATAAGGGCAAGGTCCAGAGAACAGTTGGCGGTCGGAGTAGCACTATCTCAAGTAGTTCTACGACAGCACGAGTGGATTCTAAATATTCCAAAATCGCAGCTTTTTCCGACGACACGTCTAATGTTCCTAGGAATGATTCTGGACACAGTCCAGAAAAGGATGTTTTCTCCCGGAGAAGAAGGCCAGGGAGTTATCCGAGCTAGTCAGGAACCTCCTAAAACCAGGAAAAGTATCAGTGCATCATTGCACAAGGGTCCTGTGAAAAATGGTGGTTTCTTACAAAGCGATCCCATTCGGTAGATTTCACGCAAGAACCTTTCAGTGGAATCTGCTGGGAAAATGGTCCGGATCGCATCTTCAGATGCATCAGCGGATAACCCTGTCTCCAAGGACAAGGGTGTTTTCTTCTGCGGTGGCTGCAGAGTGCTCATCTATGAAAGGGCCGCAGATTCGACATTCAGGACTGGGTCCTGGTGACCACGGATGCCAGCCTGAGTGGCTGGGGAGCAGTCACACAAGGAAAAAATTTCCAGGGAGTGTGATCAAGTCTGGAGACTTCTCTCCACATAAATATACTGGAGCTAAGGGCAATTTACAAGGCTCTAAGCTTAGCAAGACCTCTGCTTCAAGGTCAGCCGGTATTGATCCAGTGGGACAACATCACGGCAGTCGCCCACGTAAACAGACAGGGCGGCACATGAAGCAGGAGGGAAATGGCATAACCTCCACCCGGGAGAGTGGGGACTTCAGCGGGAAGTCTTCCACATGATTGTAAACCGTTGGGAAAAACCAAAGGTGGACATGATGGCGTCCCGCCTGAACAAAAAACTAGACAGATATTGCGCCAGGTCAAGGGACCCTCAGGCAATAGCGGTGGACGTGTACCAGTCAGGGTATGTGTTCCCTCCTATGCATCTCATACCAAAAGTACTGAGAATCATAAGAAGGAGATGAGTAAGAACGATACTCGTGTTTCCGGATGGGTCAAGAAGGACTTGGTACCCGGAACTTCAAGAGATGCTCATGGAAGAACCGTGGCCTCTACCTTTAAGAGAGGACCTGCTCCAGCAGGGGCCTTGTCTGTTCCAAGACTTACCGCGGCTGCGTTTGACGGCATGGCAGTTGAACGCCGGATCCTGAAAGGGCATTCCAGATGAAGTCATCCCTACCCTGGTCGAAGCCAGGAAGGATGTAACCGCAAAACATTTTCACCGCATTTGGCGAAAATATGTTGCGTGGTGTGAGGCCAAGAAGGTCCCTACAGAGGAATTCCAACTGGGTCGTTTCCTACATTTCCTGAAAACAGGACTGTCTATGGGCCTAAAATTAGGGTCCATTAAGGTTCAAATTTCGACCCTGTCGAATTTCTTCCAGAAAGAACTGGCTTCAGTGCCTGAAGTTCAGACGTTTGTAAAAGGGGTACTGCATATACAGCCTCCTTTTGTGCCCCCAGTGGCACCTTGGGATCTCAATGTTGTTTTGAGTTTCCTAAAGTCACATTGGTTTGATCCACTCACCACTGTGGAATTAAAATATTTCACATGGAAGGTGAAGATTCTATTAGTCCTGGCTTCAGCCAGGCGTGTGTCAGAATGGGCGGCTTTATCATATAAAAGCCCTTACTTAATTTTTCATTCTGACAGGGCAGAATTGAGGACTCGTCCTCAATTTCTCCTTAAGGTGTTTTCTGTTTTTCACATGAACCAACCTATTGTGGTACCTGCGGCTACTAGGGACTTGGAGGACTCCAAGTTACTTGACGTTGTCAGGGCCCTGAAAATATATGTTTCCAGGACGACTGGAGTCAGAAAATCTGACTCGCTGTTTAGCCTATATGCACCCAACAAGATGGGTGTTCCTGCTTCTAAGCAGACGATTGCTCGCTGGATTTGTAGTACAATTCAGCTTGCACATTCTGTGGCAGGCTTGCCACAGCCAAAATCTGTAAAAGCCCATTCCACAAGGAAGTGGGCTCATCTTGGGCGGCTGCCCGAGGGGTCTCGGCTTTACAACTTTGCCGAGCTGCTACTTGGTCAGGGGCACACCCTGACTGAGGAGGACCTGGAGTTCTCTCATTCGGTGCTGCAGAGTCATCCGCACTCTCCCGCCCGTTTGGGAGCTTTGGTATAATCCCCATGGTCCTGACTGAGTCCCCAGCATCCACTTAGGACGTTAGAGAAAATAAGAATTTACTTACCGATAATTCTATTTCTCGTAGTCCGTAGTGGATGCTGGGCGCCCATCCCAAGTGCGGATTGTCTGCAATACTTGTACATCGTTATTGTTACAAAAATCGGGTTATTCTTGTTGTGAGCCATCTTTTCAGAGGCTCCTTCGTTGTTATCATACTGTTAACTGGGTTCAGATCACAGGTTGTACGGTGTGATTGGTGTGGCTGGTATGAGTCTTACCCGGGATTCAATATCCTTCCTTATTATGCACGCTCGTCCGGGCACAGTATCCTAACTGAGGCTTGGAGGAGGGTCATAGGGGGAGGAGCCAGTGCACACCACCTGATCCTAAAGCTTTTATTATTGTGCCCTGTCTCCTGCGGAGCCGCTAAACCCCATGGTCCTGACGGAGTCCCCAGCATCCACTACGGACTACGAGAAATAGAATTATCGGTAAGTAAATTCTTATTTTACTATTCTAAACTCCCCCTCTATTGCTGCTGACAAGGACACCGGGCTATAAGGGGAGGACTGGGGCCGCTCTCTCAGCCCTTGCCTACTTCTATTACCCCCCTGTCCTGACCGTCCCCGTCGCCAAAAGTCCTTCGGAGGAATGTTTAGAGGCACTGGCAGACATGTCCATGCACAGTAGCAGCCCCTGATTATATACACCACTGACTTCAAGAAATGCTACAGTAGTACAAGCCCCTCTCTTGTTCACTCCCTTTCCTCTGCCTCCATCTATCCCCTCCCTCGGTCTCCCCCCTCTCTTTCCTCGTCTCCACCTCTGTCCATCTCCCCCTCTCTCTTTCTCCATCTCCCCCTTTCTCTGTCCGTCTCTCGTTCCCTCTCTGTCTCCCTCTCCCCCTCTCTCTCTCTCTCTGTCCGTCTCTCGTTCTCTCCCCCCCTCTCTCTCTCTCTCTCTCTCTCTCATTCCCTCTCTCTCTATCTGTCTTGCGCGCTCGCGCTCTCTCTCTCTGTCCTCCTCGTTCTCTCTCTGTCTGCCTCATTCTCTCTCTCTCCGCCTCGATCTCTCTCTCTGTCCGCCTCGTTCCTCCCTCTTTCTCTCCGCCTCGTTCCCTCTCTCTCTCTCTCCACCTCGTTCCCTCTCTTTCTTTTTCTCTGTCCGCCTCGTTCCCTCTCTCTGCCTCATTCCCTCTCTCTCTGCCTCGTTCCCTCTCCCCGCCTCGTTCCCTCTCTCTGCCCGCCTCGTTCCCTCTCTCTCTCTCTGTCTGTCTCCCCCCTCAGTCTCTCTCTTCCCCCTACACCCCCTCTCTCTCTTCCCCCTACACCCCCCTCTCTCTCTTCCCCCTACACCCCCCTCTCTCTCTTCCCTCTACACCCCCTCTCTCTCTTCCCCCTACACCCCCTCTTTCTCTTCCCACTACACCCCCCTCTCTCTCTTCCCACTACACCCCCCTCTCTCTCTTCCCACTACACCCACCTCTCTCTCTTCCCACTACACCCACCTCACTCTCTTCCCACTACACCCAGTGATCGCAAAATATGTGCTATAGCGCATTTTTACGCACTACAAGCAGAGAGGTCTCTAAGCGACCAGTGTGTCTCTGCTAATACTGTTTCAGTGCCTCTCTCGCTATCAAATCACCACAGGTAGCTTCTCCCCGTCCAATCGCGCTGCCCGCAGCTTCTCCCCGTCCAAAGTGTATAACATGCTCTGCCTGGCTCAGTATGTATATGTGGTTCTACCTGGCGAATGTGTGTAACGTGCCCTGCCTGGCGCAATGTGTGTAACGTGCTCTGCGTGGCGCAATGTGTATAACGTGCTCAGCCTGGCGCAATGTGTATAGCTGGTTCTACCTTGTGCATTGTGTATAATGTGCTCTGCCTGACGCAAAGTGTATAATGTACTCTGCCTGGCGCAAAGTGTATAATGTGCTCTGCCTGGCGCAATGTGTATAATGTGCTCTGCCTGGCACAATGTGTATAACGTGCTCTGCCTGGCACAATGTGTATAGGTGGTTCTGCTTGGTGCAATGTGTATAATGTGCTCTACCTGGTGCAATGTGTATAATGTGCTCTGCCTGGCGCAGTGTGTATAGGAGGTTCTATCTGGTGCAATGTGTATAAGCGGCACTACTGTGTGGTGTAATGTGAATTGGCCCACAAAGCCAGACCCCTAAACTATCATGCCTTGGAATATGGGTGGGGGAGCACCAATTCAATTTCTGCCACAAGGGCACTAAAATGTCTAGTTACAGCTCTGGTGCAGGGTATCCTGTATGCTACACAGCCCATCAGCATCGTCACCCCCTCCTCCCCCTTGCAACACTTTTGTAGTGTCCAAATAAAGTCTGTGTTTTTATATTTGAATCATTAATAAGATTAATAAGAACCTTCATTCCGATGGGACCCAGAAATGGACAGTTAGGACCCCAATTTTTAAAAGTGAGCCACTTTTTTTTCGTCTCAGCGCGATCACTGGATGGTAATTCCATGTGCAATCTGCTCATCTGTTGACCATGTGACAAACGCCCTTCCTCAGTTTTTATTGTAATGATAAATGAGTAGGCACTTCTATTCTCAAGGATAATAGTTCCTGATTCACAGAAAGACAGGTGTTTTAGTCCAGCCTGTTTCTAGTGCAGAAGCCGGGCAAGACCTTTTAGGCCCATCTTGAACCTGAAGTCCATGAACACCAGACTGAGTCTTTGAGATCTATGCTCGGTAGCATGGAAGCAAATGGAAATTTAGCATCCATAAACATCAAGAATGCATACATCCATGTTCCAATCTGGGGGGGACATCAGTATCTTCTCTGATTCACAGTCTGCAATCTATACTTGTAGTTCAGGGCCCTGCCCTTTCATTTAGCCATGACGCCATAGGTTTTTTCAATAATGATAGCTGTCATGGCAAGTCTTTTACAGTCTCAAGGTATCCATATCATGCCTTATTTAGAAGACCTTATCTTCCAAGTGCAATTGGGGTATGCTCTACAATTAGATCTTTGGACGGCTGCAGACGTTCTACAGTGGTGGATTTTGAATTTCCAAAAGTCCCAATTTAGTTCCTAGTCAGCAAATTCCTCTGATTCAATTTTAAAACAGAATGGATTATTTTACTAAAAGAAAAGAAACAAACTCTACTCAGATTGGTAAGCAAGGTACTGTGCATACAGTGTCCCTTTATCCTTCTCTGTATGAAACGTATGGGGAAAATAGGGTTTTCCTTTGGAGCAGTCCAGCACATAAGATTATATTCCCTGAGGTTTCAGATCAGCATTCTCAGAAATTGGTTGTTCTATCACCAGTCAGTTGCCCAGTTCATTAGACTGCCATAAGTGATGTGGCATCACTTAGGTAGTGGCTAAGATCAGAGACATATGCATGATTGATGCAAGACTTCACTTTACGTCTACACTTACAAAGTATGGTACAAAGCTGATACATGCCCTCCCATCAATGTTCTGGAGCTCAGAGCAGTTTTACATGTGATGTAAAACTGCTCTGACAGTCAGTTATTCAGGGCAAGCCAGCCACACAACACAACAGCGGTAGCCTACATAATTCATCATGAAGAAATCCGTTCCGTAGCAATTATAGGATCTTTAGCTTAGGCAGAATGCTATGCTCCAGCAATTTGTGCAGTGTGCATTTATGGTGTAAAGAATTGGTCTCTTCACACAGTGTTCTTCATGTTGGTGCAACGGTGGCTTAAGCCAGAGATGTATCTGGCATACCACTACAGCAACAAAGTGATTCTGCTCTATGTCCAGGGATCCTTTCACATCTCTAAAAAGATTCCAAGGTAGTTCCATAGGACATTATTTTTCCTGCTTCCACTTCTCAGTTGAGTTCTAAAAAAGATAAAAAGGAAGATGCCAAACCAGTAAGTCTGGTTTGGCATCTTCCTCTCCAAAAAGACCCACTGTTTCAGGTTCACTTGCTGCATTGGTTGAGTTTGATGGCTTGGCTATTGAAGCCAGGACATTAAGAGAAAAAAAATAATCCAGAAGAGATACAGTACAGATTGTGGTGTCAACTGTGAGTCAGCTCGCCCCGGGAGTAAGTGTGCATTTATGACACACTTATGGTATACCTGTGAGTGCAGATCTTCGTACAAATATGTACTTTTGAGGTTTAGCTGGGGCGAGTAGCAGGTCCACCATTCAGCAGCCATATTTGTAAGTCACTGCCATCTCTGATTTCGGCTCATCAGCTAGGTTCGTTGGTATTTTCTGTGCAGCACAACACCGTTCTGGCAAGCAGTTGTATATTGCTGCCACATGGTCCACTGTCCACAAATTTATCATGTTTTCTCTATCGTCCTAGTGGATGCTGGGGTTCCTGAAAGGACCATGGGGAATAGCGGCTCCGCAGGAGACAGGGCACAAAAGTAAAGCTTTCCGATCAGGTGGTGTGCACTGGCTCCTCCCCCTATGACCCTCCTCCAAGCCAGTTAGATTTTTGTGCCCGGCCGAGAAGGGTGCAATCTAGGTGGCTCTCCTAAAGAGCTGCTTAGAAAAGTTTAGCTTAGGTTTTTTATTTTACAGTGAGTCCTGCTGGCAACAGGATCACTGCAACGAGGGACTTAGGGGAGAAGAAGTGAACTCACCTGCGTGCAGGATGGATTGGCTTCTTGGCTACTGGACATCAGCTCCAGAGGGACGATCACAGGTACAGCCTGGATGGTCACCGGAGCCTTGCCGCCGGCCCCCTTGCAGATGCTGAAGTAAGAAGAGGTCCAGAATCGGCGGCAGAAGACTCCTCAGTCTTCTAAAGGTAGCGCACAGCACTGCAGCTGTGCGCCATTTTCCTCTCAGCACACTTCACACGGCAGTCACTGAGGGTGCAGGGCGCTGGGAGGGGGGCGCCCTGGGAGGCAAATGAATACCTATTTTGGCTAAAAATACCTCACATATAGCCTCCGGAGGCTATATGGAGATATTTAACCCCTGCCAGAATCCGTTAAGAGCGGGAGACGAGGCCGCCGAAAAAGGGGCGGGGCCTATCTCCTCAGCACACAGCGCCATTTTCCCTCACAGAAAGGCTGGAGGGAAGGCTCCCAGGCTCTCCCCTGCACTGCACTACAGAAACAGGGTTAAAACAGAGAGGGGGGGCACTAATTTGGCGTTAGAAATATATAAAAAAGATGCTATAAGGGAAAACACTTATATAAGGTTGTCCCTATATAATTATAGCGTTTTTGGTGTGTGCTGGCAAACTCTCCCTCTGTCTCTCCAAAGGGCTAGTGGGTCCTGTCCTCTATCAGAGCATTCCCTGTGTGTGTGCTGTGTGTCGGTACGTGTGTGTCGACATGTAGGAGGACGATGTTGGTGAGGAGGCGGAGCAATTGCCTGTAATGGTGATGTCACTCTCTAGGGAGTCGACACCGGAATGGATGGCTTATTTAGGGAATTACGTGTTAATGTCAACACGCTGCAAGGTCGGTTGACGACATGAGACGGCCGACAAACAATTAGTACCGGTCCAGACGTCTCAAAAACACCGTCAGGGGTTTTAAAACGCCCGTTTACTTTAGTCGGTCGACACAGACACAGACAGGGACACTGAATCCAGTGTCGACGGTGAATAAACAAACGTATTCCTTATTAGGGCCACACGTTAAAGGCAATGAAGGAGGTGTTACATATTTCTGATACTACAAGTACCACAAAAGAGGGTATTATGTGGGATGTGAAAAAACTACCATAGTTTTTCCTGAATCAGATAAATTAAATAAAGTGTGTGATGATGCGTGGGTTCCCCCCGATAGAAAATTATGGGCGGTATACCCTTTCCCGCCAGAAGTTAGGGCGCGTTGGGAAACACCCCTTAGGGTGGATAAGGCGCTCACACGCTTATCAAAACAAGTGGCGGTACCGTCTATAGATAGGGCCGTCCTCAAGGTCCAGCTGACAGGAGGTTGGAAAATATCATAAAAAGTATATACACACATACTGGTGTTATACTGCGACCAGCGATCGCCTCAGCCTGGATGTGCAGAGCTGGGGTGGCTTGGTCGGATTCCCTGACTAAAAATATTGATACCCTTGACAGGGACAGTATTTTATTGACTATAGAGCATTTAAAGGGTGCATTTCTATATATGCGAGATGCACAGAGGGATATTTGCACTCTGGCATCAAGAGTAAATGCGATGTCCATAACTGCCAGAAGATGTCATGGACACGACAGTGGTCAGGTGATGCAGATTCCAAACGGCACAAAGGTGTATTGCCGTATAAAGGAAGAGGAGTTATTTGGGGTCGGTCCATCGGACCTGGTGGCCACGGCAACTGCTGGAAAATCCACCGTTTTTACCCTAAGTCACATCTCTGCAGAAAAAGACACCGTCTTTTCAGCCTCAGTCCTTTCGTCCCTATAAGATCATATCTGCCCAGGGATAGAGGAAAGGGAAGAAGACTGCAGCAGGCAGCCCATTCCCAGGAACAGAAGCATTCCACCGCTTCTGACAAGTTCTCAGCATGGCGCTGAGACCGTACAGGACCCCTGGATCCTACAAGTAGTATCCCAGGGGTACAGATTGGAATGTCGAGAAGTTTCCCCTTCGCAGGCTCCTGAAGTCTGCTTTACCAAGGTCTCCCTCCGACAAGGAGGCAGTATGGGAAAAAATTCACAAGCTGTATTCCCAGCAGGTGATAATTAAATTACCCCTCCTACTACAAGAAAAGGGGTATTATTCCACACTATATTGTGGTACTGAAGCCAGAAGGCTAGGTGAGACTTATTCTAAAAAATTTTTTTGAACACTTACAAAGGTTCAAATCAAGATGGAGTCGCTCAGAGCAGTGATAACGAACCAGGAAGAAGGGGACTATATAGTGTCCCGGGACATCAGGGATCCTTACCTCTATGTCCCAAATTTGCCCTTCTCACTAAGGGTACCTCAGGTTCGTGGTGCAGAACTGTCACTATCAGTTTCAGACGCTGCCGTTTGGATTGTCCACGGCACCCCGGGTCTTTACCAAGGTAATGGCCGAAATGATGATTCTTCTTCGAAGAAAAGGCGTCTTAATTATCCCTTACTTGGACGATCTCCTGATAAGGGCATAGTCCAGGGAACAGTTGGAGGTCGGAGTAGCACTATCTAGGATACTGCTACAACAGCACGGGTGGATTCTAAATATTCCAAAATCGCAGCTGATCCCGACGACACGTCTGCTGTGCCTAGGGATGATTCTGGACACAGTCCAGAAAAAGGTGTTTCTCCCGGAAGAGAAAGCCAGGGAGTTATCCGAGCTAGTCAGGAACCTCCTAAAAACAGTGCATCATTGCACAAGGGTCCTGGTAAAAATGGTGGCTTCCTACGAAGCAATTCCATTCGGCAGATTTCACGCAAGAACTTTTCAGTGGGATCTGCTGGACAAATGGTCCGGATCGCATCTTCAGATGCATCAGCGGATAACCCTATATCCAAGGACAAAGGTGTCTCTCCTGTGGTGGTTATAGAGTGCTCATCTTCTAGAGGGCCGCAGATTCGGCATTCAGGATTGGATGCTGGTGACCACGGAGCCCAGCCCGAGAGGCTGGGGAGCAGTCACACAAGGAAAAAATTTCCAGGGAGTGTGATCAAGTCTGGAGACTTTTCTCCACATAAATATACTGGAGCTAAGGGTAAATTTATAATGCTCTAAGCTTAGCAAGACCTCTGCTTCAAGGTCAGCCGGTATTGATCCAGTGGGAAAAACATCACGGCAGTCGCCCACGTAAACAGACAGGGCGACACAAGAAGCAGGAGGGCAATGGCAAAAACTGCAAGGACTTTTCGCTGGGCGGAAATTCATGTGATAGCACTGTCAGCAGTGTTTCATCCCGGGAATGGAAACTGGGAAGCAGACTTCCTCAGCAGGCACGACCTCCACCCGGGAGAGTGGAAACTTCATCGGGAAGTTTTTTCCACATGATTGTAAACCGTTGGGAAATACCAAAGGTGGACATGATGGCGTCCCGTCTGAACAAAAAACGGGACAGGTATTGCGCCAGGTCAAGAGACCCTCAGGCAATAGCTGTGGACGTTCTGGTAACACCGTGGGTGTACCAGTCGGTGTATGTGTTCCCTCCTCTGCTTCTCATACCTAAGGTGCTGAGAATTATAAGACGTAGAGGAGTAAGAACTATACTCATGGCTCCGGATTGGCCAAGAAGGACTTGGTACCCGGAACTTCAAGAGATGCTTACAGAGGTCTTATGGCCTCTGCCGCTAAGAAGGGACTTGCTTCAGCAAGTACCATGTCTGTTCCAAGACTTACCGCAGCTGCGTTTGTCGGCATGGCGGTGGAAAGCCGGATCCTAAGGGAAAAAGGCATTCCGGAAGAGGTCATTCCTACCCTGGTCAAAGCCAGAAAGGAGGTGACCGCACAACATTATCACCACATGTGGCGAAAATATGTTGCGTGGTGTGAGGCCAGGAAGGCCCCACAAAGAAATTTCAACTCGGTCGTTTCCTGCATTTCCTGCAAACAGGAGTGTCTATGGGCCTCAAATTGGGGTCCATTAAGGTTCAAATTTCGGCCCTGTCGATTTTCTTCCAGAAAGAATTGGCTTCAGTTCCTGAAGTCCAGAAGTTTGTCAAGGGAGTATTGCATATACAACCCCCTTTTGTGCCTCCAGTGGCACTGTGGGATCTCAACGTAGTTCTGGGATTCCTCAAATCACATTGGTTTAAAACCAGTCAAATCTGTGGATTTGAAGCATCTCACATGAAAAGTGACCATGCTCTTGGCCCTGGCCTGGACCAGGCGAGTGTCAAATTGGTGGTTTTTTCTCAAAAAAGCCCATATCTGTTTGTCCATTCGGACAGGGCAGAGCTGCGGACTCGTCCCCAGTTCTCTCCCTAAGGTGGTGTCAGTGTTTCACCTGAACCAGCTTATTGTGGTGCCTTGCACCTACTAGGGACTTGGAGGACTCCAAGTTGCTAGATGTTGTCAGGGCCCTGAAAATATGTTCCAGGACGGCTGGAGTCAGGAAAACTGACTTGCTGTTATCCTGTATGCACCCAACAAACTGGGTGCTCTTGCTTCTAAGCAGACTATTGCTAGTTGGATGTGTAATACAATTCAGCTTGCACATTCTGTGGCAGGCCTGCCACAGCCAAAATATGTAAATGCCCATTCCACAAGGAAGGTGGGCTCATCTTGGGCGGCTGCCCGAGGGGTCTCGGCTTTACAACTTTGCCGAGCAGCTACTTGGTCAGGGGCAAACACGTTTGCTAAATTCTACAAATTTGATACCCTGGCTAAGGAGGACCTGGAGTTCTCTCATTCGGTGCTGCAGAGTCATCCGCACTCTCCCGCCCGTTTGGGAGCTTTGGTATAATCCCCATGGTCCTTTCAGGAACCCCAGCATCCACTAGGACGATAGAGAAAATAAGAATTTACTTACCGATAATTCTATTTCTCGGAGTCCGTAGTGGATGCTGGGCGCCCATCCCAAGTGCGGATTATCTGCAATACTTGTACATAGTTACAAAAATCGGGTTATTATTGTTGTGAGCCATCTTTTCAGAGGCTCCGCTGTTATCATACTGTTAACTGGGTTTAGATCACAAGTTGTACGGTGTGATTGGTGTGGCTGGTATGAGTCTTACCCGGGATTCAAAATTCCTCCCTTATTGTGTACGCTCGTCCGGGCACAGTACCTAACTGGCTTGGAGGAGGGTCATAGGGGGAGGAGCCAGTGCACACCACCTGATCGGAAAGCTTTACTTTTGTGCCCTGTCTCCTGCGGAGCCGCTATTCCCCATGGTCCTTTCAGGAACCCCAGCATCCACTACGGACTCCGAGAAATAGAATTATCGGTAAGTAAATTCTTATTTTATCATTTTCAGAATTTTGTACCAAATGACTCAAGGATTCGTGTTAAGCTACTGTAAATCTGAGCGTGCCATCCCTCAGGTGCAGCTTTGGAATGCCCTAATGGCGTGCAGTGTCATATGGATGAGAGAGAAACAGAATCATTGATATTCTTAGAATTCATCTGGCAGGACACTCCTTTCCCTCCCTTATGCTAATTATTATTATAGTTTGAATGTGTTATATTGTGATGTTTACATGTTATCCTTTGCTTTATAACTTAAAAACTGAGAAAGTGCTTAGAGGGAGTAACTTTACACCATAGAGACTTGTTATCGAATTCAATTAGCTGCGATACCCCCCCCCCCCTGCAAATTTTCCTCAAATCGTAAACACCTATTCAGTTATCCGCAAAATGGATTTGTGGTCATTTTACAGCGAATTTCAATTTACCACCTCTGAGCAGGTGATAAGCTTGGGGAAAATCCCTATTTTCAGTAATTTAAAAAAAAAAATGCATATAACAGTCATTTGACACAAATTAAGTACACCCAAGTATTTTTATTATGACCAATAAAAAACTACTGTATTTTTATCCTATGTTAGTTTAGCTTTTTTGAGGTACAGACATGAAGTACGTCACATGTCATGCACTGGCTTGGTGGGTATATAAGGAGTGCGATAGGCTGTCTGCACACATATCACTCGTTACTGTCATGGGTAAAAGGGGAGATTTATCAGAGTTACAACACTATATGATTATCTACTTTTGGGCCAGGGGGGCAGTATTTCTGAAACAGTGCAGTTTGTGAACTGTTCACATGTTGCTGTGGTGAAGTTGTATCGTGACTTTACAAATGGCACCATTGCGAATAACCGACATGGAAACTGCGGAGCACCAAATGCCTTTGATCTGAGAGGTGTATATATATATATATATATATATATCTCAATATTCATGTTAAAGTTTGGGCCACACTAAACCTTTGTGCAATGCTACCGAGGGGGGTTCTGTTCTGCCTATGACTTTCTGTTCTGCCTATGACTGATCTGCCTGACTAGCCATTAATTCTATTGTCTGAATACATTGTTGCACATGGGCCATTAAACAATAAATATCTACGATCTGTTAATTGTGTATTATTCTAACATTCATTTTTTTTTTATTATTCTAACATTCATTTTTATTTTTTTTGTATAGACATTGATGCTCTTGTTGGAGGAGAAGTTGGGGGACTAGAATTTGGAAAACTTCCTTTTGGTGCCTGTGAGGATCCTATAAGGTTGGCAGAATTGGAATAGAGTTTCGTTCCATAACTAATTATTTATTTATGTGATAATAGATTATCGTTACATCTTCACTGATTAGTGTGTGCAGTGTTTTCCCTGCTCCACACACTGTGTGTGTTATTTTCCATTTCATCTGCTATACTGTATGTGTTATTTGTCTTGTGCATACACATCTGTGTACCCTGTGTGTGGCTAGGTCTCACCTGTGCAGGGTTCTCACTGTCTCCCATGTGTGTGTATGTTTTTCTTCCTAAAGCTGTCAGGCACACAGCAGAAGCAGCCATTTGTGAACGGAGACAATTTTCATAATGCAGCCCATTAGTTCAGTAGGAACTAGGACATCACTCAAATGCATCTGAAGACTCAAAATTTTCAGATCTCCATCTATTTGTGTAGTTTTGTACTGTTATGTGTATATATTCTCACACTCCAGATCTAAGCATTTTCGGGAATGTTACACTGCTTTACACTTTTGAAACGTATGAATATCCAATGCAGTGAAACTAAGTTCATACCATCTGAAGGTGTGTACACACAGTGAGATATTGCCTTGCAATTTTGAATATATAGTCAAAATTGCAAGGAAAGTTAGTGCAAATCGCATGGTGTTAGCCACTTTGCGATCCCGCTTCGATCCCGATGTGCACGCCCGCGGGGTCGGTATCGCAAGGCTAGATAGACTGTGCAGGCAAGTCAATTTTGACTATCTAGTACTAAAGTATAGTCAAAATTAGCACTTAGTCAAGATTGCTCCCAAACACTGGAAAACAGCCAAAAATTATGAATCAGACAAATTGCTTAAATCCATTTGATTTAACCAATTTGCCTGAATGACTGTTTTTGTCAGCTTTCCGACATTTCTCTAGCATCCATAAGGGATATTGGGGAGACTAAGTACGATGGGGTATAAACGGGATCCAAAGGAGCCAGTGCACTTTAAATTTCTTGACTGTGTGTGCTGGCTCCTCCCCTCTATGCCCCCTCCCACAGACAGTTTAGAAAAAAGTGCCCTCAGGAGAGGATGCACATCTCTGCAGCTCCTGAGAGTTTTCTTCAATTTCTTTTAAACTTTTATTATTTTCAGTATGCTGTTTGGGCAACAGCATACCTGCACCGTGGGAGTTAGAGTGAGGGGTGGGGCAATCACCGGCCTTGCGAGGTGTCAGAGCCGCTCCCCCGATGCAGGACCACCGTCCTGAGAGGTTGTTTGTACAGCGGGGCACTGCGCCTTAGCTGTCGCAATCGCACACACCCCTAACAATAGCCTGAAGGTGACGACAGTGGTGAGTACAAACCGGGGGCCCCACTAGGGGGTTCCCCCGGTTCAAAGTGCGGCTGACACGCAGGGGAGGCATACGGGACCGGGGACCCGCTTTAGCCCCCTGTGTACACTGGCTAGCGGTGGCTTATACTAGCACTTGTGTGATGTTTTTAAGCTAATTGGGAGACTTTGCCAGTATAAAGAACATTGTAGCTTCGGCACCATTGGAGGGGAGGGGGCGGAGCTACCTCAGAGCGGGACCAGCGGTATTTTGGCACCTTCCTCTGCCTACAGCAGCAGCAGGCACACACAGCTCCTCCTGACACTCCGAAAACACTGGAAAACTGGTACAGGGTGTAGCAAAGGGGGAGAGCCGCTATTGTACACAATCTGTGTCCTATAAAGGACAGTAGTCATAGGTGTTTCACTGTGATATAACAGCATACAGCCTCACTGGGGCTGTGTAGCTGGGGTGTGCTGGTCCTCTCTCTCTATCTCCCTCTTACATACAGTAAGGGGCAGGCTTGCTAGTTATTACTTGTCTGTCTATGTGATTGTGCTTTACTGTGAACATGGGTAAACACAAACTATGCAGTGTATGCCACACCAGATTCTCTCCCTTTTCATCTGATTCTGTTTCATGTGAACAATGCAGCCAATCTTCACAACTCAGTGAGGGGGCTGGGGTAGAGGGTCAAGAGCCATCCTGGCTAGGGTCCCTTAAAAATATGATATCTGATATGTCATCACAACTCACTGCTAATGTTCAAATAACTCAGCTTCTACAATAGGCTGTTGCAGACTTAGCTGCCGGGGCAGATGTTACACAGCCCCCCCCCCCCCCCCCCCCTCTCTTACTCAGGAACACAAAAGCGTGGTTTACCTGCTCTACTTTCTGATTCAGATGAAGATGTACAGGAGGATGGAGAGGACTTGGATCCCGTTAGTGGGGATTCCACTTCTGCTCAAGCTATTGAACCCCTCATTCTGGCTATACGGGACGTGTTAAAACTCCATCTAGAGGACGTTGCATCACAGCAGTCGTTTTTCTTTACAAAGAACAAGCCTAATGTCACTTTCCCTGATTCTGCAGAGTTAGATGACCTATTTAAGTTAGCCTGGAAAAATCTAGACAAAAATATCAAGTGTCAAAAAGATTTTTGCACACTATCCCATTTGCTCCTGAAGGTAGGAAATTCTGGGAAGAACCCCCGTGGTTGATGTATCAGTTTCTCGACTGTCAAAAAAGGCGGTGCTGCCTGCCCCAGGCTCCATTACCATAAAGTACCCTGGGGACAGAAATTTAGAGACTACACTAAAGTCTATCTACACAGCAGCAGGTGTATCGCAAAGGCCGGTC
The DNA here is from genome assembly GCF_028390025.1 of Pseudophryne corroboree. Classification (NCBI taxonomy): domain Eukaryota; kingdom Metazoa; phylum Chordata; class Amphibia; order Anura; family Myobatrachidae; genus Pseudophryne; species Pseudophryne corroboree. Next base: position 173,335,090 of record NC_086450.1, on the reverse strand, counting down.
ATAGCGGGTTGCTGGATGACCCATGCCATTCACACGTGGGCTTCTCAAATTCAGGAGGGCCTCTCCGGGGATATGCCTCTGGTCACTACGGTGACTCTCCTGAAGCACATTCAGGACACTGCACGTGTCCTGTGTGACTCGCTCAATGAGATGGGCAATATTAACGCTAGGACCTCTGCCATGACAGTGTTGGCACGCAGGGAATTGTGGTTGCGTCAGTGGATAGCGGACGCAGAGTCCAAGCGCAGTGAGGAATCTCTCCCCTTTTCAGGTGACTTGCTCTTTGGGGTTGAGTTGGATACGTGTATTTCTAAAGTTACTGTAGGAAATCCACGTTTCTCCCCTCTGGGGCCCCGCCGGCTAGGCGTTCCTACCCGGGGCCATCTGTTCAGTCCTTTCGGTCTAACAGATTTCGATCTAGGGCCAGAGGTGCCTCCAATGCGGCTAGAGGCACCAGAGGTAAGACAAGAAGACCTGCGAACACCGGTTCTCAGGAACAGAGCACCAGTTCTGATTCCACTAAGTCCTCAGCATGACGGTGCCCACCCACCCCGAGGAGATCTCGAGGTGGGAGCTCGACTGCATCACTTTAGCTGCATTTGGTAAAGCTCCCGCCAGGATACCTGGGTCAGGGACCTCATTTCTCAGGACTACAAGCTGTAGTTCGACGTTGCTCCTCCCCAACATTTTTCAAATCAAGCTTACCAGCTTTGGAATATACGCGTGTTACGTTGCAACAGGCCATCCAAAAGTTGGTCCAGTCCCACGGCATTGTTCCAGTACCAATACAAGAACGAGGAAAGGGTTATTACTCCAACCTGTTTGTGGTACCGAAGCCGGACGGTTCGGTAAGGATCATTTTGAATCTAAAGTCCTTGAACCCTTATCTCAGGGTTTTCAAGTTCAAGAATCTTGGAATCCTTAAGAGCAGTGATTGCGTGCCTGGAAGAACAGGAATTCATGGTTTCCCTGGATTTCAAGTACGCTTACCTTCATATTCCAATTTGGCCACCTCATCAGGCTTATCTGAGGTTTGCCTTACTGGAGATCAGAGGGTATTCACAAAGGTAATGGCGAAGATGATGTTCCAGCTCCGGGTCCAGGGGGTCAATGTTGTTCCTTACCTGGATGATCTCCTGAAAAAAGAAAGATCCAAGGAGCTTTTATTGCTCCATATTGACCGCACTATCCAACTTCTGTCACACCATGGGTGGATTCTCAATTTACAGAAGTCCCACCTGGAGCCAACTTACCGGCTCCTGTTCCTGGGGATGTTACTGGATACTGTGGCCCAGAAGGTGTTCCTCCCGGGGGACAAGGCGAGAACATTTCAGGAGATGGTCCGCATGGTGCTCCGACCTGCTCAAGTATCTATCCATCTTTGCATAAGATTGATGGGGAAGATGGTTGCCTCATACGAGGCGATCCAATATAAGAGGTTCCATGCCAGAACATTTCAATTGAATCTCCTGAGCAAGTGGTCATCGCAGGCCAGGATTTCCCTCCTGTGGTGGCTGCAGTCCTCCAATCTCCTGGAAGGCTGGAGTTTCGGGATTCAGGGTTGGATCCTCCTAACCCAAGGGGCTCAGTTCCAGGACAGGTGGTCAGCCCACGAAGTCCTCCTTCCGGTCAACATTCTGGATCTTCGGCGATCTACAATGCTCTGATTCAGGCCTCTCCTCTTCTCAAGGATCATGCGATCCAAGTACAGTCAGACAACGCCACAGCAGTGGCGTACATCAATCGGCAAGGAGGGACAAACAGCAGAGCCTGTATGCGAGAGGTGTCAAAAAGATACTCCTCTGGTCAGAAAGGAATGCAAGAGCAATGTCAGCAATCTTCATTCCGGGAGTGGACAACTGGGAAGCAGACTTCCTGAGTCATCACGATCTCCACAATGGGGGAGTGAGGGCTCCACCATCAGGTGTTTCAGCAGATCATCGACCGCTGGGGGTGCCCACAAATAGACATGATGGCTTCTCGACTCAACAACAAGCTTCACTGGTATTGCTCACGAACCAGGAACCCTTAGGCGAGGGCAGTTGATGCACTGACGTCGCCTTGGCCTTACCGGCTGGTCTAACTGTTTCCTCCGATTCCGTTACTCCCAAGGGTGCTCAAGCGAATCAGAAATCAAGGAGTCCAGGCAATTCTGATTGCCCCGGATTGGACTCGTAGGGCGTGGTACGCGGATCTTCTGGACATGTCCGTCGAAGACCCTTGGCATCTACCACTAAGAAGAGATCTTCTTCAACAATGACCGTTTGTCTACCCGTACTTACGGCGACTTCGTTTGACGGCATGGAGGTTGAGCGGAACATTCTTGCTCACAAGGGCCTTTCCAAAAGAGTCCTTGCTACCATGGTTCAACCCAGGAAACCTGTGATGTCAAAACACTATCATCATATCTAGAGGAGATATGTCTCTTGGTGCGAGGAATGCTCGTATCTGCCTGCGGAGTTCCACTTGGGACGTTTCCTCCGTTTCCTGCAAGCTGGTGTGGATAAGGGCTTATGCCTGGGTTCCATTAAGGTCCAGATTTCGGCTCTTTCAATTTTCTTCCAGAAGAAATTGGCAGTATTGCCAGAAGTTCAGACCTTCTTGCAAGGAGTACACATTCAACCTCCTTTTATGCCGCCCATGGCAACCTGGGATTTGAATGTAGTGTTGGAATTTCTACAGTCCTCCTGGTTTTAACCTCTGATGATGGTAGTAGACAAGTACCTCACGTGGAAGACGGTGATGTTACTCGCCCTGGCTTCGGCTAGACGAGTCTCAGAATTGGGGGCCTTATCATGTAAAAGTCCCTACTTGGTCTTTTACGAGGACAGAGCGGAGCTCAGGACTAGGCAGCAGTTTCTGCCAAAGGTTGTCTCTGCGTTCCACTTGAATCAACCTATTGTGGTTCCGTCAAGTTCTGGCACTTCTGCTCCTCCGGAGGCATTGGATGCTGTGCGAGCCTATGTTAAGCGAATTCGAAGGAAGGGTATCCAGCGCTCGTGTGTATGAGTATTTTAATTGTTCTAAGGCTGCAACCCGTTTCAGAAGTACCTCAAACTTCAGTATAGATATAGGAGAATGCAGGGATAGGTGCGCTAAATAAACAATAATTACTAATACAAAAGAGATGTTGTTGTAATGATACTCGGACCAGTGACTTTATATTGTCAAACTGTATCTTTTATTTAAACTGAAGTTATGTCTGCATCTGCTGCAAACACTAAGAACTTATGCAGTTCTAAGGATGGTTGTGGTTTAAAAATTGGGAAGGGGACGGGGCGGTGGGGGATGTGAGGGGGGGGGAGAGATTGTATCTGTGTGTCTGGAGGTATAGTAACGAGTCCGTTAATATGAAGGAATGGAGACACTCAGGTCGGTGGCGTCCCACCTCTGTAGTGTCTATAGTTCTGTTAGAATGTCCAGAGCCTCTGATCGGTGTCTGTGATATGTCCGAAATAGAAAGAGTTCAAAAACCAAATAGGGGTACCCCCGGAGGGCCGGTACGGCAAGGGATCCTAGTGGTTGCTATTAGTCAGGTAGTGAGGGCTCCAGACATACCGTCCACCCCTGTGCTCTGACAATACGCGGTGTCGCTCTTTTGAGCGCACCGTGGTTGTCTGTGCGATTGGGGAAGCGGTCACCGTCTTGGAGAGGGAGGAAGACAACTGCTTCTAGCCCTGATGGGCTGTCTGCCGTGTCTTCTCCTCTCCTACAGAGAGGTTGTGGGGGCTGCGCTGGAAGCTCCCCGCAGCTCGCCGCCACCCAGCACTTGAGCTGAAGATCCTGGGGTGAGTAGTGTCCGTTTCCCCTGTTAGCGGGGAAGCCGGACTGGTGGCCGATTAACAGCAGGCTGCGGCTAGCAGAGACCGTCGCAGCCATATCACCGCGGTTGGCTCCCCGGTTAGCGGGGAGGCCGGCAGGATGGCTGTGACAGTGGCGGCTCGCGGTGGTTGCAGCCGCCGCAGCTGTTAGCGGTAGTTCAGCTGGCGCCCAGCTCCCTGGTTACATAGGAGCCAGGCCGGTAGCGGCAGCTACAACCGCCGCAGTCAAGGGCCTGTGTTCTGTGGACATCCAGCTCCCTGGGCAGCGGAGAGGCCGGCCCGGGAATGCACACAGCGCCGGCAACAGGCGTCCTGTGTTGTCGCAGCCGCTCCCAAGATATAGCCGCTCCCGTATTTCTCAGGTGATGCCACAGTGCAGGGTGGAGCTTATTGGCGGGCACCATTTTCACTGCTCCGTACTAACAGAAGAAAAGCTGCAGTGTCTCTCCAGTCTCAGGTTGTGTACACACAGTGGGGCTTCAGAAAGGCACATTCATTACATTTAGAGATTTCCTTCTCTAATGCCCTGGATTCTGTATTCACAGAATCGAGGTGGTGTTGACACTGCCTAGCTAACGTGTGTTAGCTGCACTGACAGGGGGGGCTGGTTTCCCTCATTCTTTGCCTCATTTCACTGTTTCCTAGCTGTGGCTCATTGTATGTGCCTTACATACGGTATGTTATAACTGTGGCTGGTTATCTTATTTAATTTGCTGTTTACTTCTTATCTGTGTCTGTTTATATTCTGCGGTGCTGTGTAACAAAAAAACGGTTACTGCCTGCAGTTTTGCAATCTGGTGAATCAGAACCAGGCATGCCTCCTTTGGAGGAGGGTGATTATGAGGAGACCGAAGAGGAGTCACACATTGATTCCTCGGAAACAGTGTCACAAGGGGTTGAGGACCTCATTCAAGAGGTTGGGGATGTTTTAAAAATACCCGATACGGAGGTTTGTCCACAGCAACCCATATATTTCGGAAACAACACGTTGCAGTTGCAGTGTCTCAGGAATTGGATAGTTAGTTTCAGAAAGCTAGGCTACACCCGGACAAGAAGTTTCAGATTTTAACTTTGTTCCCATTTCCTCAGGATAGTAGGAAACGGTGGGAGACTCCCCCAGCTGTCGATCACTCTGTTTCTAGATTATCAAAGAAAATGGTAATTTTGATTCCAGGTGCAACGTCGCTTAAAGACTCATCCGACCGTAAGATGGAAAATACCTTGAAATCTATTTCTACAGCAGCAGGGGTAGCCTTACGCCCTGCAGTTGTAGGCTGCTGGGTGAACAAGGCTATAGAATCTTGGTCATAGAAACTCGTTTCTGACTACAGGAGGAAATGCTGCAGCGTGAGCTGATCACATTAGCTCAGCATATCCAAGAATCTGCAGCTCTTCTCTGTGAGGCTTCCAAAGAAATAGGCCTACTCAATTCAAGAATTTCTTCAATGGCAGTCCCCGCTCACAGGGAGCGTAATGGCTCCGTCCGTGGACAGCGGATGCCGAGTTGAAAAGGCGGGTGGAAGGTCTTCCTTACACGGGATGCCCTGTTTGGATCAGAATTAAATAAGTGAATTTCACAGGCTACAGCAGGGAAAGCCACATATCTTCCTTCTGCAACTCCACCTCCGAGGCGTAGATACCCTGGTCCTTCTGTTCAGTCCTTTCAGTCCTTTCGTCTGGCAAGATTCTGGGGGAATTGCAGAGGAGCTTCAAATGCTTCCAGAGGTTCCAGAGGTCGTAGATGTCAGTCGGCTGCTACAAATCAGCTGGAACAGAAGTATGCCCTTAAGTCTTCCGCGTGACTCCCTTGTCTCGCTTCTAGAGGATTCCACGGTGGGACCCGTTTCAAAAGATTCAGTCACATCTGGGATGACTCCTGCCAGGACGCCTGGGTCAGGGATCTGATCTCACAACACTACAAAATAGAATTCGAATTTCCGCCTCCTCACAGATTTTTCACCTCAGCTTTGCCAGTTTCTTTAGAAAACAATCAGCTCTCCAGGCAGCTATTCAAAAGCTTCTGGATTCTGCGGTCATCATCCCTATCCCAACACATCAAAGAAACAGAGGGTTTTTCTCAAATCTGTTCATAGTCCCCAAGCCAGACGGCACAGCCAGACCTATTTTGAATCTGAAGTCCCTGAATCCATAAGGGTTTTTTAAATTCAAGATGGAATCACTGAGAGCAGTGAATGCGGGTTTAGAGCACAAAGAGTTCTTGGATGCTTATCTCCATGTGCCAATCTGGCCTCCTCATCATGCATTTCTACTGTTTGCCTTCAAAAGCCTTCAATATCAGTTCAAAGTACTGCCCTTTGGCCTCTCATCCGCGCCAAGAGTCTTTACGAAGGTGATGGCAGAGATGATGCCTCAGCTCAGAGTGCAGGGAGTAAATATTGTTTCGTACCTGGATGATCTGCTCATAAAGGCGCCATCCAGGGAACAACTACTTCACAGTGTCACATTCACTCAGCGTCTGCTCATTCAGCACGGGTGGATCCTGAAAATCAAGAAGTCACATTTGGAACCTACACAGAGGCTGCAGATTCTCTGCGGGATTCTGGACACCATCGCTCAGAGAGTTTATCTTCCCCTCAACAAGGCCCAGGACATTCAAGCCATGATACGGTTGGTCCTTCAAACACGTCAGGTGTCCATTCATCTTTGTATCCGTCTTCTGGGGAAGATGGTTGCTTCCTTCGAAGCCATTCAGTGCGGCACTTTTCACTTCCGGATTTTCCAGATACATCTACTTTCCAAGTGGTCAGGCTCATATCTGCACATGCATCAGTTAATTTGCCTATCCCCTCAGGCACAACTGTCTCTGCTGTGACTCCACATCTAATAAAGGGTCGCTCTTTCAGCACATCAAACTGGGTGCTTCTGTCCACAGATGCGAGCCTGCGGGGTTGGGGGGCAGTGACCCAGTGATGTCAGTTTCAGGGTCGTTGGTCCTAATTCAAGCGTGTTGCCTGCTTCGAGGTCGTCCTGTTCAAATACAGTCAGACAACCTCACGGCTGTGGCATACATCAACCATCAGGGTGGAACAAAGAGAACAGCAGCAATGAGAGAAATAACCAGAATTCTTCACTGGGCAGAAAGATATACGCCACAGCAATCTCGACCTTCTTCATTCCCGGGAGTCGACAATTGGGAGGCGGATTTCTTAAGCAGACAAGATCTACACCCAGGGGAGTGGAGCCTCCACCCTCAGGTGTTTCAACAGTTGGTGTCCAGGTGTGGGTGCCCCCTGATAGATTTGATGGCATCCCGAATCAACAAGAAACTTTGGACATACTGTTCCAGGTCAAGAGACCCAGAAACTGTAGCAGTGGATGCTCTGACAACTCCTTGGACGTTTCACTTTGTCTACCTGCTCCCTCCGTTTCAGCTTCTGCTGCGAATATTGATGCGCATGAAGAAGGAAAGAGTGCTAGCAATCTTCATTGCTCCAGACTGGCCTCACATGACGCTGTATGCAGATCTTCAGTCTCTTCTAGTCGACGACCCATGGCCGTTATCACTGCTACAGGACCTTCTTCAGCAAGGGCCTTTCGTTTATCAGGACTTACAGCGGCTACGTTTGACGGCGTGGCTGTTGAAAAGGCAGTACTAGCTAAAAAGGGAATACCACCAGCTATAATTCCCACTATGATCAGATGTAGAAAGGAGGTAACTTCCAGTCACCACTATTAAGTTTGGAAAATATATGTCGCCTCGCGTGGAAGCAGACAGTATCCACCAATTATTTTTCGGTTGGGACATCTTTTACGATTCCTGCAGGCAGGGTTGGATGCTGGATTACGACTGGGCTGTCTGAAGGTACAGCTTTCTGCCCTATCAATTTTTTTCCAGCGTCGGTTGGCAATTCTCCCAGACGTCTAGACTTTCATGCAGGGGGCCATTCCCTCCATCCTCAGTTTGTCGCTCCAACCGCTCCTTGGGACTTCAATGTGGTTTTGCATTTTCTTCAGACTTCACTTTTTGAAGCGTTGGAGACTACGTATTTCAAATTTCTCACATGGAAGACTATTACTCTTCTAGCTTTGGCAGCCGCTAGGAGGGTATCGGATTTAGGAGCTCTGTCCCGCAAGCCTCCTTATCTTATATTCCATGCAGACAGGGCTGAACTTAGAACTCGCCATGATTTTCTACCGAAGGTTGTCTCAGCATTTCATATAAACCAGCCTATTGTGGTGCCGGTCCTTGCGGATACCTCGGCAGCCTCACGGACACTGGCTCTTCGCATCTATGTAAAGAGGTCGTTGAAATTTAGGAAGTCGGATGCACTCTTTGTGTTATATGATGCAAACAAAATCGGCTGGCTTGCCTCCAACAGACGATAGCCCGCTGGATCAAGTTGACTATTCAACAGGCATATGTGTCTTCATCCAGACTGCAGCCATCTTCGATTATGGCTGTCCGAGGGGTCTCCACTTTGCAATTATGTCGAGCTACAACCTGGTCAAGTTCAAACACCTTTGTTAAGTTTTACAAGTTTGATACCTTGGCCACATCGAAGCTCAGTTTGGATGTTCAGTCTTGCAGAGTTCACAGCACACACCTGCCCGTGATGGGAGCTCTGGGACATCCCCACCGTAAACGTCATCCCAGTATCCCCTATGGAAGAAAGAGAAAATAGGATTTTGGTACTTACCGATAAATCCCTTTCTCTGAGTCCGTAGGGGATACTGGGCGCCCACGTGGTGCTAATTGTTCTTGCAAGATTGTTTGTTTTGTGTGTTGCTTAAGTCAGCTGTTACTTGTTGCTTACAGTTTTGTACTGTTTATAGTTCAGTTTATCTGTTACTGTTCAACGTTACGTTATCCAATGTTACGTTATCTGTATTCCCCTCTCCAGTAATGTTCCGTCCCTTCGGGCACAGTTTCTAGACTGGTCTGTAGGTGGGGCATAGAGGGGAAGAGCCAGCACACTCACACACACATTAAAGATTTAAAGTGCACCAGCTCCAATGGACCCCGTCTATACCCCACCGTAAATGTCATCCCAGTATCCCCTATGGACTCAGAGAAAGGGATTAATCAGTAAATACCAAAATCCTATTTTTAATCTGTCATTTCATCTGTGCTGTCCCTAATCTATAGATCAGTTTTTCAACCTCCATTTCTTCAAATGCTCCTTAAAAACTTACCTGTTCCCTCAAGCCTATGTAGTGTAAGGTCAGGGCCCTCCCTTTGTCTCATCCCTCACCCTATAAGTTACTTAACTATGCCATTACATATAAGGATGTAATTATGAAGATGCTTGTAATTCTATATAGCTATTCTAAATACCTTGTCATTGTTACTATTTCTACTGTGTACTTTATTATAGCTCTGTATAGCACTGCAGAACACCTGGGTGGCTTGGATTGCATAGAGTGGGGCCCAGTCCTGTCCAGCTCAGCTTGTAAATGAACATTCAAGGAAAAATAAACTAACATCCATCATCCCCAGCCCTCATAAAGTCCTATAATGCTTATTTAAGTGTATTGCAACTCTTATCGGATTCCTCATCATTGCCCTTCTATACTGCACTTCCTGCCCTTTTTTTTTTGTGCTTCAAAACACTAAAATGTTATTTTAAAAAATAAATGAAAAGCCCACGCTCCAAGATTGCAGCGTAAATTAGTGTATATACAGTTAAGGTGACATTATGGAGAACCCTGAAATATCATATCAGTTGTGTAATTGTATAATGACTGTAAGTAATTTGCATCATTTCCTGGGGTCATTGAGCTCCAATGTCTAGAGACAACATGTATATCACCTGTGCTTCTGAGTTTACCTGTTCTGGTAGCTGAATTCAATTTAATGACTGTTATTCTGAGACTATTAAATATTGCTGAGGAAATGGCTCATTTACACTCATCCAGTGTAGTCATGCAATATAAGTGCACCATTTGGTCATTTCCATAGAACACTGACCTTTTTACATGCTAAATTACACATTTAAATCGCAAGATTAAATGACATACTAGACACAGTAAATTGTGCAATCTACAGGTGGGTTTACCACACAGGATGACAGGTTTTCAGTTCAGAATAAATAGCTTGGAAAAAAACATAAATGGAGTACCTTCCGATATATGCGATTTTACAATTATACTGCAGTACTCCTCCTTATTTGTTCATCCATGAACTGATGTCCCTGTACAGAGCCGTCACATTGTCTGTAGTAATGTACAGCTGGCTGACACACCTGCTTAGACAAAACAGTTTTTATTTTTATTTCTCTGACGTCCTAGTGGATGCTGGGAACTCCGTAAGGACCATGGGGAATAGCGGCTCCGCAGGAGACTGGATACAAAAGTAAAAGCTTTAGGACTACCTGGTGTGCACTGGCTCCTCCCCCTATGACCCTCCTCCAAGCCTCAGTTAGATTTTTGTGCCCGGCCGAGAAGGGTGCACACTAGGGGCTCTCCTGAGCTTCTTAGTGAAGGTTTTAGTTTTAGGTTTTTTATTTTCAGTGAGACCTGCTGGCAACAGGCTCACTGCATCGAGGGACTAAGGGGAGAAGAAGCGAACTCACCTGAAGTGCAGAGTGGATTGGGCTTCTTAGGCTACTGGACACCATTAGCTCCAGAGGGACCGAACACAGGCCCAGCCTCGGAGCTCGGTCCCAGAGCCGCGCCGCCGGCCCCCTTACAGAGCCAGAAGCAAGAAGAGGTCCGGAAAAATCGGCGGCAGAAGACATCAGTCTTCAACAAGGTAGCGCACAGCACTGCAGCTGTGCGCCATTGTTACTCTGGCACACTTCACACTCCGGTCACTGAGGGTGCAGGGCGCTAGGGGGGGGCGCCCTGAGCAGCAATGTAAAACACCTTGGCTGGCATAAATACACCACATATAACCCCCAGGGCTATATGGATGTATTTTAACCCCTGCCAGAACTTACAAAAAAGCGGGAGAAAAGGCCGCCGAGAAGGGGGCGGAGCCTATTTCCTCAGCACACAGGCGCCATTTTCCATCACAGCTCCGCTGGAAGGACGTCTCCCTGACTCTCCCCTGCAGTCCTGCACTACAGAAAAGGGTAAAAAAGAGAGGGGGGGCACTAATTTGGCGCAGTTTTGATACTAACAGCAGCTATAAAGGGAAAAGCACATTTTATAGTGGTATTCCTGTTTATATATAGCGCTCTGGTGTGTGCTGGCATACTCTCCCTCTGTCTCCCCAAAGGGCTAGTGGGGTCCTGTCCTCTATCAGAGCATTCCCTGTGTGTGTGCGGTGTGTCGGTACGATTGTGTCGACATGTTTGAGGAGGAAAATGAGATGGAGGCGGAGCAATTGCCTATTATACAGTTGTCACCCCCTGGGGAGTCGACACCTGAGTGGATGAGCTTATGGAAGGAATTGCGTGACAGTGTCAGCTCGTTACGACAGACAGTTGACGACATGAGACAGCCGGCTACTCAGCTTGTGCCTGTCCAAGGGTCTCAAACGCCATCAGGGGCTTTAAAACGCCCGTTACCTCAAATGGCAGACACAGACACGGATACTGACTCCAGTGTCGACGATGATGAGACAAACGTGACTTCCACTAGGGCCACACGTTACATGATTGAAGCAATTAAAAATGTATTGCATATATCTGATAATACAAGTACCACTAAAAAGGGTATTATGTTTGGTGAGAAAAAACTGCCTGTAGTTTTTCCTGTATCCGAGGAATTAAATGAAGTGTGTGATGAGGCGTGGGTTTCCCCCGATAAAAAACTGATAATTCCTAAAAGGTTATTGGCATCGTACCCTTTCCCGCCAGAGGATAGGGCACGTTGGGAAACACCCCCTAGGGTGGATAAAGCGCTCACATGTTTGTCAAAACAGGTAGCACTACCCTCTCCTGATACGGCCGCCCTAAAGGAACTTGCCGATAGAAAGCTGGAGAATATCCTAAAATGTATATACTCTCACACGGGTGTTATACTGCAACCAGCAATCGCCTCAGCCTGGATGTGCAGTGCGGGCCTGGCGTGGTCGGATTCCCTGACTGAAAATATTGATACCCTAGATAGGGACAGTATATTACTGACTATAGAGCATTTGAAGGATGCATTTCTATATATGCGTGATGCACAGAGGGATATTTGCCGACTGGCATCAAGAGTTAGCGCGCTGTCCATTTCTGCTAGAAGAGGTTTATGGACGCGGCAGTGGTCAGGTGATGCGGATTCTAAAAGGCACATGGAAGTATTGCCTTATAAGGGGGAGGAGTTATTTGGGGTTGGTCTATCAGACCTGGTAGCCACGGCAACTGCTGGAAAATCCACATTTTCACCCCAGGTAGCTTCTCAACCTAAGAAGACGCCGTATTATCAGGCGCAGTCCTTTCGGCCCCATAAGGGCAAGCGGGCAAAAGACGCCTCATTTATGCCCCGTGGCAGAGGGAGAGGAAAAAGGCTGCAACGAACAGCCAGTTCCCAGGAACAAAAGCCCTCTCCCGCCTCCGCAAAGTCCTCAGCATGACGCTGGGGCTTTACAAGCAGACACGGTGGGGGCCCGTCTCAAGAAGTTCAGTGCGCAGTGGGCCCACTCGCAAGTGGACCCCTGGATCCTTCAAGTGGAATCTCAGGGGTACAAATTGGAATTCGAGACGTCTCCCCCTCGCCGTTTTCTAAAGTCTGCTTTACCGACGTCTCCCTCAGACAGGGAGGCAGTATTGGATGCCATTCACAAGCTGTATTCCCAGCAGGTGATAATCAAGGTACCCCTCCTACAACAGGGAAAGGGGTACTATTCCACACTATTTGTGGTACCGAAGCCGGACGGCTCGGTGAGACCAATTTTAAACCTAAAATCCTTGAACACTTACATACAAAGGTTCAAATTCAAGATGGAGTCACTCAGAGCAGTGATTGCAAACCTGGAAGACGGGGACTATATGGTGTCTCTGGACATCAAAGATGCTTACCTACATGTCCCAATTTGCCCTTCTCACCAAGGGTACCTCAGGTTTGTGGTACAGAACTGTCACTATCAGTTTCAGACGCTGCCGTTTGGATTGTCCACGGCACCCCGGGTCTTTACCAAGGTAATGGCCGAAATGATGATACTCCTTCGAAGGAAGGGAGTTTTAGTTATCCCTTACTTGGACGATCTCCTGATAAGGGCAAGATCCAGGGAACAGTTGGAAGTCGGGGTAGCACTATCTCAGATAGTGCTGCGCCAGCACGGTTGGATTCTCAATATTCCAAAATCTCAGCTGATCCCGACTACCCGACTCCTATTCCTAGGGATGATCCTGGACACAGTCCAGAAAAAGGTGTTTCTCCCGGAGGAGAAAGCCAGGGAGTTATCCGAACTAGTCAGAAATCTCCTAAAACCAGGCCAAGTCTCAGTGCATCAATGCACAAGGGTCCTGGGAAAGATGGTGGCTTCTTACGAAGCAATCCCATTCGGCAGATTCCACGCAAGAACCTTCCAGTGGGATCTGCTAGACAAATGGTCCGGGTCGCATCTTCAGATGCATCAGCGGATAATCTTGTCACCAAGGACAAGGGTGTCTCTCCTGTGGTGGTTGCGGAGTGCTCATCTTCTAGAGGGCCGCAGATTCGGCATTCAGGACTGGGTCCTGGTGACCACGGATGCCAGCCTGAGAGGCTGGGGAGCAGTCACACAGGGACGAAATTTCCAGGGCTTGTGGTCAAGCCTGGAGACATCACTCCACGTAAATATCCTGGAGCTAAGGGCCATCTACAATGCTCTAAGCCTAGCAAGACCTCTGCTTCAAGGTCAGCCGGTGCTGATCCAGTCAGACAACATCACGGCAGTCGCCCACGTAAACAGACAGGGCGGCACAAGAAGCAGGAGGGCAATGACAGAAGTTGCAAGGATTCTTCGCTGGGCGGAAAATCATGTGATAGCACTGTCAGCAGTGTTCATTCCGGGAGTGGACAACTGGGAAGCAGACTTCCTCAGCAGACACGACCTCCATCCGGGGGAGTGGGGACTTCACCCAGAAGTCTTCCACATGATTGTGAACCGTTGGGAAAAACCAAAGGTGGACATGATGGCGTCCCGCCTCAACAAAAAACTGGACAGGTATTGCGCCAGGTCAAGGGACCCTTAGGCAATAGCTATGGACGCTCTGGTAACACCGTGGGTGTACCAGTCAGTGTATGTGTTCCCTCCTCTGCCTCTCATACCCAAGGTACTGAGGATCATAAGAAGGAGAGGAGTAAGGACTATACTCGTGGCTCCGGATTGGCCAAGAAGGACTTGGTACCCGGAATTTCAAGAGATGCTCACAGAGGACCCGTGGCCTCTACCTCTAAGAAAGGACCTGCTTCAGCAGGGACCCTGTCTGTTCCAAGACTTACCGCGGCTGCGTTTGACGGCATGGCGGTTGAACGCCGGATCCTGAAGGAAAAAGGCATTCCGGATGAAGTCATCCCTACCCTGATCAAAGCCAGGAAGGATGTAACCGTGCAACATTATCACCGGATTTGGCGTAAATATGTTGCGTGGTGCGAGGCCAGGAAGGCCCCTACAGAGGAATTTCAACTGGGTCGTTTCCTACATTTCCTGCAAACAGGACTGTCTATGGGTCTAAAATTAGGGTCCATTAAGGTTCAAATTTCGGCCCTGTCGATTTTCTTCCAGAAAGAACTGGCTTCAGTTCCTGAAGTTCAGACGTTTGTCAAGGGGGTACTGCATATACAGCCTCCTTTTGTGCCTCCAGTGGCACCTTGGGATCTCAATGTAGTTTTGGGGTTCCTAAAATCACATTGGTTTGAACCACTCTCCACTGTGGACTTAAAATATCTCACTTGGAAAGTGGTAATGTTGTTAGCCCTGGCTTCAGCCAGGCGTGTCTCAGAATTGGCGGCTTTATCCTATAAAAGCCCTTACCTAATTTTTCATACGGACAGGGCAGAATTGAGGACTCGTCCTCAATTTCTCCCTAAGGTGGTTTCAGCATTTCACTTGAACCAGCCTATTGTGGTGCCTGCGGCTACTAGGGACTTGGAGGACTCCAAGTTGCTGGACGCAGTCCGGGCCCTGAAAATATATGTTTCCAGGACGGCTGGAGTCAGGAAATCTGACTCGCTGTTTATCCTGTATGCACCCAATAAGCTGGGTGCTCCTGCTTCTAAGCAGACTATTGCTCGTTGGATTTGTAGTACAATTCAGCTTGCACATTCTGTGGCAGGCCTGCCACAGCCTAAATCTGTAAAAGCCCATTCCACAAGGAAGGTCGGCTCATCTTGGGCGGCTGCCCGAGGGGTCTCGGCTTTACAACTTTGCCGAGCAGCTACTTGGTCAGGGGCAAACACGTTTGCTAAATTCTACAAATTTGATACCCTGGCTGAGGAGGACCTGGAGTTCTCTCATTCGGTGCTGCAGAGTCATCCGCACTCTCCCGCCCGTTTGGGAGCTTTGGTATAATCCCCATGGTCCTTACGGAGTTCCCAGCATCCACTAGGACGTCAGAGAAAATAAGAATTTACTTACCGATAATTCTATTTCTCATAGTCCGTAGTGGATGCTGGGCGCCCATCCCAAGTGCGGATTGTCTGCAATACTTGTACATAGTTATTGTTACAAAAATCGGGTTATTATTGTTGTGAGCCATCTTTTCAGAGGCTCCTCTGTTATCATGCTGTTAACTGGGTTCAGATCACAGGTTGTACGGTGTGATTGGTGTGGCTGGTATGAGTCTTACCCGGGATTCAAAATCCTTCCTTATTGTGTACGCTCGTCCGGGCACAGTATCCTAACTGAGGCTTGGAGGAGGGTCATAGGGGGAGGAGCCAGTGCACACCAGGTAGTCCTAAAGCTTTTACTTTTGTGCCCAGTCTCCTGCGGAGCCGCTATTCCCCATGGTCCTTACGGAGTTCCCAGCATCCACTACGGACTATGAGAAATAGAATTATCGGTAAGTAAATTCTTAATTTTTTTATTTTCTCTAACGTCCTAGTGGATGCTGGGGACTCCGTAAGGACCATGGGGAATAGACGGGCTCCGCAGGAGACTGGGCACTCTAAAGAAAGATTCAGTACTATCTGGTGTGCACTGGCTCCTCCCTCTATGCCCCTCCTCCAGACCTCAGTTAGAATCTGTGCCCGGCCAGAGCTGGGTGCTCCTAGTGGGCTCTCCTGAGCTTGCTAGAAAAGAAAGTATTTTGTCAGGTTTTTTATTTTCAGAGAGCTTCTGCTGGCAACAGACTCTCTGCTACGTGGGACTGAGGGGAGAGAAGCAAACCTACTCACTGCAGCTAAGTTGCGCTTCTTAGGCTACTGGACACCATTAGCTCCAGAGGGATCGAACACAGGTACCTAACCTTGATCGTCCGTTCCCGGAGCCGCGCCGCCGTCCCCCTCGCAGAGCCAGAAGTACAGAAACAGCAGAAGCAAGAAGACATCGAAATCGGCGGCAGAAGACTCCTGTCTTCACTTAAGGTAGCGCACAGCACTGCAGCTGTGCGCCATTGCTCCCGCAGCACACCCACACACTCCGATCACTGTAGGGTGCAGGGCGCAGGGGGGGGCGCCCTGGGCAGCAATTAAGATACCTGATGGCAAAAGTATACATATATACAGTCCGGCACTGTATATATGTGCGAGCCCCCGCCATTTTTACACATGAGAAGCGGGACAGAAGCCCGCCGCTGAGGGGGCGGGGCCTTCTTCCTCAGCACACCAGCGCCATTTTCTCTTCACAGCTCCGCTGGAAGGACGCTCCCCAAGCTCTCCCCTGCAGTATACAGGTGCAATAGAGGGTAAAAAAGAGAGGGGGGGCACATAAATTTAGGCGCAGAGATATATATATATAAAAACAGCAGCTACTGGGTAAACACTAGAGATGAGCGCCGGAAATTTTTCGGGTTTTGTGTTATGGTTTTGGGTTCGGTTCCGCGGCCGTGTTTTGGGTTCGACCGCGTTTTGGCAAAACCTCACCGAATTTTTTTTGTCGGATTCGGGTGTGTTTTGGATTCGGGTGTTTTTTTCAAAAAACCCTAAAAAACAGCTTAAATCATAGAATTTGGGGGTAATTTTGATCCCAAAGTATTATTAACCTCAAAAAACATAATTTACACTCATTTTCAGCCTATTCTGAACACATCACACCTCACAATATTATTTTTAGTCCTAAAATTTGCACCGAGGTCGCTGTGTGAGTAAGATAAGCGACCCTAGTGGCCGACACAAACACCGGGCCCATCTAGGAGTGGCACTGCAGTGTCACGCAGGATGTCCCTTCCAAAAAACCCTCCCCAAACAGCACATGACGCAAAGAAAAAAAGAGGCGCAATGAGGTAGCTGACTGTGTGAGAAAGATAAGCGACCCTAGTGGCCGACACAAACACCGGGCCCATCTAGGAGTGGCACTGCAGTGTCACGCAGGATGTCCCTTCCAAAAAACCCTCCCCAATCAGCACATGATGCAAAGAAAAAGAAAAGAAAAAAGAGGTGCAAGATGGAATTATCCTTGGGCCCTCCCACCCACCCTTATGTTGTATAAACAAAACAGGACATGCACACTTTAACCAACCCATCATTTCAGTGACAGGGTCTGCCACACGACTGTGACTGATATGACGGGTTGGTTTGGACCCCCCCCAAAAAAGAAGCAATTAATCTCTCCTTGCACAAACTGGCTCTACAGAGGCAAGATGTCCACCTCATCTTCACCCTCCGATATATCACCGTGTACATCCCCCTCCTCACAGATTATCAATTCGTCCCCACTGGAATCCACCATCTCAGCTCCCTGTGTACTTTGTGGAGGCAATTGCTGCTGGTCAATGTCTCCGCGGAGGAATTGATTATAATTCATTTTAATGAACATCATCTTCTCCACATTTTCTGGATGTAACCTCGTACGCCGATTGCTGACAAGGTGAGCGGCGGCACTAAACACTCTTTCGGAGTACACACTTGTGGGAGGGCAACTTAGGTAGAATAAAGCCAGTTTGTGCAAGGGCCTCCAAATTGCCTCTTTTTCCTGCCAGTATAAGTACGGACTGTGTGACGTGCCTACTTGGATGCGGTCACTCATATAATCCTCCACCATTCTATCAATGTTGAGAGAATCATATGCAGTGACAGTAGACGACATGTCCGTAATCGTTGTCAGGTCCTTCAGTCCGGACCAGATGTCAGCATCAGCAGTCGCTCCAGACTGCCCTGCATCACCGCCAGCGGGTGGGCTCGGAATTCTGAGCCTTTTCCTCGCACCCCCAGTTGCGGGAGAATGTGAAGGAGGAGATGTTGACAGGTCGCGTTCCGCTTGACTTGACAATTTTGTCACCAGCAGGTCTTTCAACCCCAGCAGACCTGTGTCTGCCGGAAAGAGAGATCCAAGGTAGGCTTTAAATCTAGGATCGAGCACGGTGGCCAAAATGTAGTGCTCTGATTTCAACAGATTGACCACCCGTGAATCCTTGTTAAGCGAATTAAGGGCTGCATCCACAAGTCCCACATGCCTAGCGGAATCGCTCCGTGTTAGCTCCTTCTTCAATGCCTCCAGCTTCTTCTGCAAAAGCCTGATGAGGGGAATGACCCGACTCAGGCTGGCAGTGTCTGAACTGACTTCATGTGTGGCAAGTTCAAAGGGCATCAGAACCTTGCACAACGTTGAAATCATTCTCCACTGCACTTGAGACAGGTGCATTCCATCTCCTATATCGTGCTCAATTGTATAGGCTTGAATGGCCTTTTGCTGCTCCTCCAACCTCTGAAGCATATAGAGGGTTGAATTCCACCTCGTTACCACTTCTTGCTTCAGATGATGGCAGGGCAGGTTCAGTAGTTTTTGGTGGTGCTCCAGTCTTCTGTACGTGGTGCCTGTACGCCGAAAGTGTCCCGCAATTTTTCTGGCCACCGACAGCATCTCTTGCACGCCCCTGTCGTTTTTTAAAAAATTCTGCACCACCAAATTCAAGGTATGTGCAAAACATGGGACGTGCTGGAATTTGCCCATATTTAATGCACACACAATATTGCTGG
The DNA here is from genome assembly GCF_028390025.1 of Pseudophryne corroboree. NCBI lineage: Eukaryota > Metazoa > Chordata > Amphibia > Anura > Myobatrachidae > Pseudophryne > Pseudophryne corroboree. Next base: position 173,316,317 of record NC_086450.1, on the reverse strand, counting down.
CGTTGTCCGATGCCACAAATCCACAGGAGAGTCCAATTGGGGTAAGCCATTCCGCGATGATCTTCCTCAGTTGCCGTAAGAGGTTTTCAGCTGTGTGCGTATTCTGGAAAGCGGTGATACAAAGCGTAGCCTGCCTAGGAAAGAGTTGGCGTTTGCGAGATGCTGCTACTGGTGCCGCCGCTGCTGTTCTTGCGGCGGGAGTCCATACATCTACCCAGTGGGCTGTCACAGTCATATAGTCCTGACCCTGCCCTGCTCCACTTGTCCACATGTCCGTGGTTAAGTGGACATTGGGTACAACTGCATTTTTTAGGACACTGGTGAGTCTTTTTCTGACGTCCGTGTACATTCTCGGTATCGCCTGCCTAGAGAAGTGGAACCTAGATGGTATTTGGTAACGGGGGCACACTGCCTCAATAAATTGTCTAGTTCCCTGTGAACTAACGGCGGATACCGGACGCACGTCTAACACCAACATAGTTGTCAAGGACTCAGTTATCCGCTTTGCAGTAGGATGACTGCTGTGATATTTCATCTTCCTCGCAAAGGACTGTTGAACAGTCAATTGCTTACTGGAAGTAGTACAAGTGGGCTTACGACTTCCCCTCTGGGATGACCATCGACTCCCAGCGGCAACAACAGCAGCGCCAGCAGCAGTAGGCGTTACACGCAAGGATGCATCGGAGGAATCCCAGGCAGGAGAGGACTCGTCAGACTTGCCAGTGACATGGCCTGCAGGACTATTGGCATTCCTGGGGAAGGAGGAAATTGACACTGAGGGAGTTGGTGGGGTGGTTTGCGTGAGCTTGGTTACAAGAGGAAGGGATTTACTGTTCAGTGGACTGCTTCCGCTGTCACCCAAAGTTTTTGAACTTGTCACTGACTTATTATGAATGCGCTGCAGGTGACGTATAAGGGAGGATGTTCCGAGGTGGTTAACGTCCTTACCCCTACTTATTACAGCTTGACAAAGGGAACACACGGCTTGACACCTGTTGTCCGCATTTCTGGTGAAATACCTCCACACCGAAGAGCTGATTTTTTTGGTATTTTCACCTGGCATGTCAACGGCCATATTCCTCCCACGGACAACAGGTGTCTCCCCGGGTGCCTGACTTAAACAAACCACCTCACCATCAGAATCCTCCTGGTCAATTTCCTCCCCAGCGCCAGCAACACCCATATCCTCCTCATCCTGGTGTACTTCAACACTGACATCTTCAATCTGACTATCAGGAACTGGACTGCGGGTGCTCCTTCCAGCACTTGCAGGGGGCATGCAAATAGTGGAAGGCGCATGCTCTTCACGTCCAGTGTTGGGAAGGTCAGGCATCGCAAACGACACAATTGGACTCTCCTTGTGGATTTGGGATTTCAAAGAACGCACAGTTCTTTGCGGTGCTTTTGCCAGCTTGAGTCTTTTCAGTTTTCTAGCGAGAGGCTGAGTGCTTCCATCCTCATGTGAAGCTGAACCACTAGCCATGAACATAGGCCAGGGCCTCAGCCGTTCCTTGCCACTCCGTGTGGTAAATGGCATATTGGCAAGTTTACGCTTCTCCTCCGACAATTTTATTTTAGGTTTTGGAGTCCTTTTTTTTCTGATATTTGGTGTTTTGGATTTGACATGCTCTGTACTATGACATTGGGCATCGGCCTTGGCAGACGACGTTGCTGGCATTTCATCGTCTCGGCCATGACTAGTGGCAGCAGCTTCAGCACGAGGTGGAAGTGGATCTTGATCTTTCCCTAATTTTGGAACCTCAACTTTTTTGTTCTCCATATTTTATAGGCAGAACTAAAAGGCACCTCAGGTAAACAATGGAGATGGATGGATTGGATACTAGTATACAATTATGGACGGACTGCCACGGTTAGGTGGTATAAAAAAACCACGGTTAGGTGGTATATATTATAATAATAATACAATTATGGATGGACGGACTGCCTGCCGACTGCCGACACAGAGGTAGCCACAGCCGTGAACTACCGCACTGTACACTGGTTGATAAAGAGATAGTAGTATACTCGTAACAACTAGTATGACACTATGACGACGGTATAAAGAATGAAAAAAAAACCACGGTTAGGTGGTATATATTATAATAATAATACAATTATGGATGGACGGACTGCCTGCCGACTGCCGACACAGAGGTAGCCACAGCCGTGAACTACCGCACTGTACACTGGTTGATAAAGAGATAGTAGTATACTCGTAACAACTAGTATGACACTATGACGACGGTATAAAGAAAGAAAAAAAAATACCACGGTTAGGTGGTATATATTATAATAATAATACAATTATGGATGGACGGACTGCCTGCCGACTGCCGACACAGAGGTAGCCACAGCCGTGAACTACCGCACTGTACACTGGTTGATAAAGAGATAGTAGTATACTCGTAACAACTAGTATGACACTATGACGACGGTATAAAGAATGAAAAAAAAACCACGGTTAGGTGGTATATATTATAATAATAATACAATTATGGATGGACGGACTGCCTGCCGACTGCCGACACAGAGGTAGCCACAGCCGTGAACTACCGCACTGTACACTGGTTGATAAAGAGATAGTAGTATACTCGTAACAACTAGTATGACACTATGACGACGGTATAAAGAAAGAAAAAAAAATACCACAGTTAGGTGGTATATATTATAATAATAATACAATTATGGATGGACGGACTGCCTGCCGACTGCCGACACAGAGGTAGCCACAGCCGTGAACTACCGCACTGTACACTGGTTGATAAAGAGATAGTAGTATACTCGTAACAACTAGTATGACACTATGACGACGGTATAAAGAATGAAAAAAAAACCACGGTTAGGTGGTATATATTATAATAATAATACAATTATGGATGGACGGACTGCCTGCCGACTGCCGACACAGAGGTAGCCACAGCCGTGAACTACCGCACTGTACACTGGTTGATAAAGAGATAGTAGTATACTCGTAACAACTAGTATGACACTATGACGACGGTATAAAGAATGAAAAAAAAACCACGGTTAGGTGGTATATATTATAATAATAATACAATTATGGATGGACGGACTGCCTGCCGACTGCCGACACAGAGGTAGCCACAGCCGTGAACTACCGCACTGTACACTGGTTGATAAAGAGATAGTAGTATACTCGTAACAACTAGTATGACACTATGACGACGGTATAAAGAATGAAAAAAAAACCACGGTTAGGTGGTATATATGGATGGACGGACTGCCTGCCGACTGCCGACACAGAGGTAGCCACAGCCGTGAACTACCGCACTGTACACTGGTTGATAAAGAGATAGTAGTATACTCGTAACAACTAGTATGACACTATGACGGTATAAAGAATGAAAAAAAAACCACGGTTAGGTGGTATATATTATAATAATAATACAATTATGGATGGACGGACTGCCTGCCGACTGCCGACACAGAGGTAGCCACAGCCGTGAACTACCGCACTGTACACTGGTTGATAAAGAGATAGTAGTATACTCGTAACAACTAGTATGACACTATGACGACGGTATAAAGAAAGAAAAAAAAATACCACGGTTAGGTGGTATATATTGTAATACAATTATGGATGGACGGACTGCCTGCCGAGTTCCGACTGCCGACACAGAGGTAGCCACAGCCGTGAACTACCGCACTGTACTGTGTCTGCTGCTAATATAGACTGGTTGATAAAGAGATAGTATACAATACATACAACAATATACTACTATACTGGTGGTCAGGCACTGGTCACCACTAGTCACACTGGCAGTGGCACTCCTGCAGCAAAAGTGTGCACTGTTTAATTTTAAATTAATATAATATTATGTACTCCTGGGGGCTCCTGCTATAACAACCTGCAGTGCTCCCCAGTCTCCCCCACAATTATTATAAGCTTTGCCTTTTATACATTGATGTGCAGCACACTGGGCTGAGCTGAGTGCACACAGACTGAGTCACACTGTGTGACTGGCTGCTGCTGTGTATCGTTTTTTTTCAGGCAGAGAACGGATATAGCAGAGAACGGATATATTATATTAAAATAAATAAAAGTTAACTAACAACAACTGCACTGGTCACTGTGGTAAACTCTGTCTGACTCTGCACAATCTCTCTCTCTCTTCTAATCTAATTTCTAATGGAGAGGACGCCAGCCACGTCCTCTCCCTATCAATCTCAATGCACGTGTGAAAATGGCGGCGACGCGCGGCTCCTTATATAGAATCCGAGTCTCGCGAGAATCCGACAGCGTCATGATGACGTTCGGGCGCGCTCGGGTTAACCGAGCAAGGCGGGAGGATCCGAGTCTGCTCGGACCCGTGAAAAAAACATGAAGTTCGTGCGGGTTCGGTTTCAGAGAAACCGAACCCGCTCATCTCTAGTAAACACTAAGGTACAGTGTAATCCCTGGGTTATATAGCGCTGGGGTGTGTGCTGGCATACTCTCTCTCTGTCTCCCCAAAAGCCTTTGTGGGGTCCTGTCCTCAGTCAGAGCGTTCCCTGTATGTGTGCGGTGTGTCGGTACGCTTGTGTCGACATGTTTGATGAGGAAGGATACCTGGAGGCAGAACAAGTGCAAATAGATGTGGTGTCGCCCCCGACGGGGCCGACACCTGATTGGATGGATATGTGGAAGGTGTTAAATGATAATGTAAGCTCCTTACATAACAGATTGGATAAAGCTGTAGCCTTGGGACAGTCGGGGTCTCAACCCATGCCTGCTCCCACAGCGCAGAGGCCGTCAGGGTCTCAAAAGCGCCCAATATCCCAGTTAGTTGACACAGACGTCGACACGGAATCTGATTCCAGTGTCGATGACGATGATGCAAAGTTGCAGCCTAAAATGAAAAATCCTGTCCCGGACAAGAGGATTTATATGTATGGGGAGAAAAAGCAAGAAGTGGCTTTTCCCCCGTCACATGAATTGAATGAATTATGTGAAAAAGCGTGGGATTCCCCTGATAGGAAGGTAGTAATTTCCAAGAGATTGCTGATGGCGTATCCTTTCCCGCCAACGGACAGGTTACGCTGGGAATCCTCCCCCAGGGTAGACGAGGCGTTGACACGCTTATCTAAGAAGGTGGCCCTGCCGTCTCAGGATACGGCCGCCCTAAAGGATCCTGCGGATAGAAAGCAGGAAGCTATCCTGAAGTCTGTTTACACACATTCTGGTACGCTGCTGAGGCCAGCAATTGCTTCGGCCTGGATGTGTAGTGCGGTAGAAGCATGGACGGATACTCTGTCTGAGGAGTTAGATACCCTGGACAGGGACTCTGTTCTAATGACCCTGGCACATATCAAGGACGCGGTCCTATATATGCGGGATGCCCAGAGGGACATTTGCCTGCTGGGCTCTAGAGTAAACGCAATGTCCATTTCTGCCAGAAGGGTCTTATGGACTCGGCAATGGACAGGGGATACCGACTCTAAAAAACACATGGAGGTTTTACCTTATAAGGGTGAGGAATTGTTTGGGGACGGTCTCTCAGACCTAGTTTCCACAGCTACGGCTGGGAAGTCAAATTTCTTGCCTTATGTCCCGCCACAGCCTAAGAAAGCACCGTATTACCAAATGCAGTCCTTTCGTTCGCAAAAGAGCAAGAAAGTCAGAGGTGCATCCTTTCTTGCCAGAGGCAGGGGTAGAGGAAAGAGGCTGCACCACGCAGCTAGTTCCCAGGAACAAAAGTCCTCCCCGGCTTCCACTAAATCCACCGCATGACGCTGGGGCTCCACAGGCGGAGCCAGGAGCCGTGGGGGCGCGTCTCCGACATTTCAGCCACCAGTGGGTTCGCTCACGGGTGGATCCTTGGGCTATACAAGTTGTGTCTCAGGGATACAAACTGGAATTCGAGGTGACGCCCCCTCACCGTTACCTAAAATCGGCCTTGCCAGTTTCCCCCATGGAAAGGGAGGTAGTGCTGGCAGCAATTCACAAGTTATACCTCCAGCAGGTGGTTGTAAAGGTTCCTCTCCTTCAACAGGGAAGGGGTTACTATTCCACTATGTTTGTAGTACCGAAACCGGACGGTTCGGTCAGACCCATCTTGAATTTAAAATCCCTGAACATTTATCTGAAGAAATTCAAGTTCAAAATGGAATCGCTCAGAGCGGTCATTGCAAGCCTGGAAGAGGGGGATTTTATGGTGTCTCTGGACATCAAGGATGCTTACTTGCATGTCCCCATTTATCCACCTCATCAGGAGTACCTCAGATTTGTGGTACAGGACTGTCATTACCAATTCCAGACGTTGCCGTTTGGGCTCTCCAAGGCACCGAGAATATCTACCAAGGTAATGGCGGAAATGATGGTGCTCCTGAGAAAGCAAGGAGTCACAATTATCCCATACTTGGACGATCTCCTCATAAAGGCGAGGTCCAGAGAGCAGTTGCTGATCAGCGTAGCACACTCTCAGGAAGTGTTGCAACAGCACGGCTGGATTCTGAATATCCCAAAATCGCAGCTGATTCCTACGACGCGTCTGCCCTTTCTGGGCATGATTCTGGACACAGACCAGAAGAAGCCGAGGGCCGCAGGTTCGGCATACAGGACTGGGTCCTGGTGACCACGGATGCGAGCCTCCGAGGATGGGGGGCAGTCACTCAGGGAAGAAACTTCCAAGGGTTGTGGTCAAGTCAGGAGGCTTGTCTGCACATAAATATCCTGGAACTAAGGGCCATATACAACGCCCTGAGTCAAGCGGAGCCTCTGCTTCGCAACCAACCGGTGCTGATTCAGTCAGACAACATCACCGCAGTGGCTCATGTAAACCGCCAGGGCGGCACAAGAAGCAGAGTGGCGATGGCGGAAGCCACCAGGATTCTTCGTTGGGCGGAGAATCACGTGCAAGCACTGTCAGCAGTGTTCATTCCGGGAGTGGACAACTGGGAAGCAGACTTCCTCAGCAGGCACGACCTCCACCCGGGAGAGTGGGGACTTCATCAAGAAGTCTTCACGCAGATTGCAAGTCGGTGGGAACTGCCACAGGTGGACATGATGGCGTCCCGCCTCAACAAAAAGCTAAAAAGGTATTGCGCCAGGTCAAAGGACCCCCAGTCGATAGCTGTGGACGCACTGGTAACACCGTTGGTGTTCCAGTCGGTCTACGTGTTTCCTCCTCTTCCTCTCATACCCAAGGTACTGAGAATCGTAAGGAAAAGAAGAGTGAAAACAATACTCATTGTTCCGGACTGGCCAAAAAGGACTTGGTACCCGGAACTGCAAGAAATGCTCACAGAGGAACCATGGCCTCTGCCTCTCAGACAGGACCTGTTGCAACAGGGGCCCTGTCTGTTCCAAGACTTACCGCGGCTGCGTTTGACGGCATGACGGTTGAACGCCGAATCCTAGCAGAAAAGGGCATTCCGGATGAAGTTATTCCTACGCTGATAAAGGCTAGGAAGGACGTGACAGCAAAGCATTATCACCGTATATGGCGAAAATATGTTGCTTGGTGTGAGGCCAGAAAGGCCCCTACAGAGGAATTCCAGCTGGGTCGATTCCTGCACTTCCTACAGTCAGGTGTGACTATGGGCCTAAAATTAGGGTCCATAAAGGTCCAGATTTCGGCCCTATCCATCTTCTTTCAAAAAGAACTGGCTTCACTGCCTGAGGTTCAGACGTTTGTTAAGGGAGTGCTGCATATTCAGCCCCCTTTTGTGCCACCAGTGGCACCTTGGGATCTTAACGTGGTGTTGGATTTCCTGAAATCCCACTGATTTGAGCCACTTAAGACCGTGGAACTAAAGTATCTCACGTGGAAAGTGGTCATGCTGTTGGCTTTAGCTTCAGCTAGGCGTGTGTCAGAATTGGCGGCTTTGTCATGTAAAAGCCCCTATCTGGTTTTCCATATGGACAGGGCAGAATTGCGGACTCGTCCGCAGTTTCTGCCAAAGGTGGTGTCATCTTTTCATTTGAACCAACCTATTGTGGTGCCTGCGGCTACTCGTGACTTGGAGGACTCCAAGTTGCTGGACGTAGTCCGGGCTTTGAAGATTTATGTAACCAGAACGGCTGGAGTCAGGAAGACTGACTCGCTGTTTATCCTGTATGCATCCAACAAGCTGGGTGCTCCTGCTTCAAAGCAAACTATTGCTCGCTGGATCTGTAACACGATTCAGCAGGCTCATTCTGCGGCGGGATTGCCGCAGCCGAAATCAGTGAAAGCCCATTCCACAAGGAAAGTTGGCTCTTCTTGGGCGGCTGCCCGAGGGGTCTCGGCATTACAGCTTTGCCGAGCTGCTACTTGGTCGGGTTCAAACACTTTTGCAAAATTCTACAGGTTTGATACCCTGGCTGAGGAGGACCTTGTGTTTGCCCATTCGGTGCTGCAGAGTCATCCGCACTCTCCCGCCCGTTTGGGAGCTTTGGTATAATCCCCATGGTCCTTACGGAGTCCCCAGCATCCACTAGGACGTTAGAGAAAATAAGAATTTACTCAGGGTATGAGTCTTACCCTGGATTCCAAAATCCTTTCCTTGTAATGTCAGCTCTTCCGGGCACAGTTTCCTTAACTGAGGTCTGGAGGAGGGGCATAGAGGGAGGAGCCAGTGCACACCAGATAGTACTGAATCTTTCTTTAGAGTGCCCAGTCTCCTGCGGAGCCCGTCTATTCCCCATGGTCCTTACGGAGTCCCCAGCATCCACTACGGACTACGAGAAATAGAATTACCGGTGAGTAAATTCTTATTTTCTTTATGGAGAGTACTCTTGTGTCTAAATGTTTACTAAGAACCTCTTGTATTTGGGATTGTATTTAATTACACTTTATGTAAAATGTGACTTTTGGCTTCAAGTAATAGGCACGGCTCTCAAAGTGCTGTTTGGGTGCTCATACAACCTACGTTTTGCACATTTCAGCTGGCCACCTCTGGGGCTGCGCGCTGAAATGTGGCCAACCCCCGCCCCCACCCCACCCGCACAGCTAGTAGAGCCGAAACCAAGGAAAAATCTAACTGCTCTGTCGGGCACCACCTAGTGGCAGCCACGGGAAAAAAAACAATTGAAACCCCCCCTTAGAGACTTATCATACACAGTCGAGTCACATTAGTATGACCACCAGCTAAGAGCCAGAGTAACAACTTCGGACCCCCATACACGTCTGGTAGCCCCTAGGTTGTTTTTGACGGTGAGTTGCTCCACTGTAGCGTGTTAGTCGGCCCTCACACACCTTCATAGACAACGTTCACCGCTCAGATCAGTGGCATGTGGTGCTCCGCAGTTTCCACGTCGGTTATCCGCAATGGTGCCATTTGTGCAGTCACGATACATCTTCACCCAGCAGCATGCGAACAGTTCACTAACTGCGCTGTTTCAGAAATACTGCCACCCTTTCTGCAGCGGGGTACACTGGGATTCCACAGGGAATAACATCAGGGTGCAGAGTTGGATCTTGATCCGAGGCACCAACAGGCTAAAGCTTTGACTGTTCCCAAGATGCACTGCACCGCCTCCTCTATATACCCGCCTGGAGGTCAGTTTGTAAGTTGGTGCCTACAGCGCAGGCAGCTAACAGGGAGGGCAGCGTTAGGCAGCCCTGAAAAGAGCTTTTCTGAGAAGAAAGAAGACGTCAAGGGCTGCAGCACAGGCACTAGATGCTATATGTCATACTGACATATTGTGCTGCGGCTCCATCACCTCCCCCAGCGGCGCTGTATACTCCCGCGCCCTGGTTGCCGGGTGCTTACAGCGGAGGCGCTCCAGTCTCATCATACACACATCACTGCTGCTGCTCTCCTGGATCGCGTGGCCGCACTTACAGGGAGGAGGTAAGAGGGTCCCCCAGGTGGGACCCGCCGAAAGCGCGGAACAGAATCGGATACTTCCTCTCTCGCCAGAGAGTGTCGATACACTCGACGATGCAAGTACTAGGCCTCATGGTGTCAGCTTTCGACATGGTAGAGTACGCTCCATTTCCTTCCCGCCCTCTGCAGAGGTTAATCCTTTCCAAGTGGGACGGTCTGCCTCGCTGGATCAGGTCTCAAATGTTCTCCTTGACTCCGGAGGTTCGTCTGTCACTGAGTTGGTGGCTACAGGACCAACAGTTGAGCAGGGGTTGTCCCTTCTAGATCTCCAACTGGGTCCCCCTAACGGCGGATGCCAGTCTGCGGGGTTGGGGCGCGGGGTTGGAGCAACACTCTCTCTCCTCCCAATAAACATTCTGGCATTGCGGGCATGCCTGTTCAAGTACAATCAGACAACGCCACCACAGTGGCGTACATAAATCATCAAGGCGGCACTCAAAGCCGATGGAAGTGTCAAAATTTCTTCGATGGGCGGAACGACATCTGCCAGCAATATCAGCAGTGTTCATTCCAGGGGTCCTCAACTGGGAAGCGGACTTCCTTAGTCATCAGGACGTTTGTTTCTAGGAAAAAATACTACAGAGGAATGGGATGTATTAAAATCACTGCTAGCTAAAAATACTCTCAAATGTATTCCTACGAGCAGCAAAAAAAGGATTAAAAATCATAAACCGATGTGGCTTAATATTAAGGAAAAGGAACTTATGTGCAAGAAAAGGCAAGCATTTAAAAAATACAAATCTGATGGGAATGTGGAGTCATTTCGGCACTATAAGGACTGTAACAAAATATGCAAAAAAGAAATAAGAGCGGCTAAAGTAGAAACTGAAAAACTAGTAGCAAAGGAATGCAAAGCGAATCCCAAAAAATTCTTTAAATACATTAATAGCAAGAGATTAAAGAAGGAGAGTATAGGCCTTTTAAAAGACAAGCTGGGAGTCCTAATCAAAAATGATAATGACATAGGTGGTCATTCCGAGTTGTTCGCTCGGTAAAAATCTTCGCATCGCAGCGATTTTTCGCTTAGTGCGCATGCGCAATGTTCGCACTGCGACTGCGCCAAGTAAATTTGCTATGCAGTTAGGAATTTTACTCACGGCTTTTTCATCGTTCTGGCGATCGTAATGTGATTGACAGGAAGTGGGTGTTACTGGGCGGAAACAGGCCGTTTTATGGGCGTGTGGGAAAAAATGCTACCGTTTCCGGAAAAAACGCAGGAGTGGCTGGAGAAACGGGGGAGTGTCTGGGCGAACGCTGGGTGTGTTTGTGACGTCAAACCAGGAACGACAAGCACTGAACTGATCGCAGATGCCGAGTAAGTCTGGAGCTACTCAGAAACTGCTACGAGGTGTGTAATCGCAATATTGCGAATACATCGTTCGCAATTTTAAGAAGCTAAGATTCACTCCCAGTAGGCGGCGGCTTAGCGTGAGCAAATCTGCAAAAATCAGCTTGCGAGCGAACAACTCGGAATGACCCCCATACTGTAGCAGACACACTAAATTAGTTTTTTTCAACAGTATTTACTAGAGAGGACCCAATTCAGGGACTAACACACAATCTCAATAATGAGAATATCCCACTGATAGGTACTTATTTAAGTGAGGAGGTAGTCTGTGACCGATTAAAACATTTAAAGATTAATAAGTCACCGGGTCCCGAAGGAATCACCCAAGGGTTCTAATGGAGCTTCACTCTGAACTTGCAAAACCCCTATTTATGATCTCTAAGGATTCAGTTATATCAGGTATGGTTCCCAAAGACTGGCGTATAGCGGAAGTAGTGCCTATATTCAAAAAGGGAAGTAAAGCTGAACCGGGTAATAGACCAGTTAGTCTTACATCTATAGTGGGGAAAGTACTGGAAGGTATTCTAAGGGATATTATTCAGAAGTTCCTTGAAGCCAATAAGGTCATTAAAAGGAATCAACATGGATTTGTGAAGGACAGATCCTGTCAAACCAACTTACTTGGTTTTTATGAAACAGTAAGTGCAAACCTCGATCAGGGTAAAGAGGTGGATGTAATCTTTTTAGACTTTGCCAAAGCTTTCGACACAGTACCACACATGCGACTTATCTACAAGCTACAAGAATCAGGGCTAGGAAGCACAATATGCACTTGGGTCAAAAACTGGTTAGATAATAGGGAGCAGCGCGTTGTGGTTAATGGATCTCTTTCAAATTGGACTGAAGTGTTAAGTGGTGTGCCACAAGGCTCGGAATTAGGGCCGCTATTTTTCAACATTTTCATTAATGACCTAACAGAAGGTCTAGAGAGCATGGTGTCAATTTTTGCAGATGGTACCAAATTGTGTAAGGCTATAAATACAGAGGAGGATGCTGAGCCTCTTCAGAACGACTTAGTTAAATTAGAAGCATGGGCAGCCAAATGGAGAATGCGCTTCAACACAGACAAGTGTAAGGTAATGCACTGTGGTAGCAGGAACAAAAATAACACCTACATACTGAATGGGGTAAAATTAGGGTATACTGTACTGGAAAAGGACTTAGTTGTTCTCATAGATAGCAAGCTAGGCAGCAGTACCCAAAGTAGGATTACAGCAAAGAAGGCTAATAAGATATTAGCATGCATAAAACGGGGAATTGATGCAAGGGACGAGGATGTTATACTCCCGTTATATAAATTACTGGTGAGGCCACACCTTGAATACTGTGTACAATTCTGGGCACCCTACTACAAAAAGGATATCCTAGAGCTAGGAAAGGTTCAGAGGCGGGTGACCAAACTAATTAAGGGCATGGAGACGCTGGAATATGAGGAAAGGCTTGAAAGACTAGGCATGTTTTCATTGGAAAAGAGGAGACTAAGAGGGGACATGATCAACATCTACAAATCTATAATGGGACAATACACCGAGCTTGCGTGGGACCTGTTTTTGGTTAGATCAACACAGAGGACTCGTGGACACTCGCTCAGTTTAGAGGAGAGGAGATTCCGCACAATACGGCGTAAAGGCTTTTTGTAATGGCGGACTCTGTCAACACCTTTAAGAATAGGTTAGATAAATTCCTAATGGATAAGGATATCCAGGGTTATGGTGCATAGTCATGCACTATAGTTACTATAAGAAGGGATATAATGCAACGGCTGACTTCAGCATCAGTCAAAAAAAAAATTTTTATAAAATAATCCTGCATAGGAGACCACAAATAGGTTGAACTCGATGGACAATTGTCTTTTTTTAACCTTAGATACTATGTAACATGCCGGGGAGTGGAGTCTTCATCCGGAGGTCTTCCAACTCCTTGTGGACAAGTGGGGTCTACCAGATGTAGACCTGATGGCATCTCGACAAAATCACAAGGTTCCGGTCTTCGGAGCAATGACAAAGGATCCTCAAGCAGCGTTCGTGGACGCACTGGCAATTCCATGGAACTTTCGGCTGCCATACGTGTTCCCTCCACTGTCACTCCTGCCCAGGGTACTGCGAAGTTCAAGCAAGAAGGAGGAATACTGCTTCTAGTCGCTCCTGCGTGGCCCAGACTGCATTGGTTCTCAGACCTGCAGGGTTTCTCGATCGAGCGTCCTCTTCTACTTCCTCAACGCCCAGACGACTTCGTTCAGGGTCCTTGTGTTTACCAGGACCTGGCAAGACTAGCTTTGACAGCGTGGCTCTTGAAGCTTCACTCCTGAGGGCCAAAGGATTTTCTGAGGCGGTTATTCATACTATGTTGAAGGCCCACAAACCAGCTTCTGCACGGATTTATTATAGGGTCTGGAATTCTTACTTCACCTGGTGTGCTGCTAAGAATTATGATGCATACAAGTTTAGTACTTCCAGGCTTTTTGTTTTTTTGCAACAAAGCCTGAATTTAGGACTTCGCCTGGCTTCCCTCAAGGTTCACATTTCTACCTTGTCGGAGTGGTTTCAGCGAAAAATTGTATCTATTCCTGACGTTCATACATTCAATCAGGGCATATTACGGATTCAGCCTCCCTGTGTCCCTCCTGTGGCTCCATGGGATCTGTCTGTTGTTCTTACTGCCCTTCAAGAGTCTCTGTTTGAACCTTTTGAGTCTGTGGACCTTAAATGCCTTACGCTTAAGGTCATTTTTCTGTGGGCTATTTCCTCTGCTAAGAGGGTGTCAGACTTAGACGCTTTGTTCTGTCGTCCACCCTTTCTGATTTTTCACCGTGACCGGGCAGTTCTTAGAACTCGCCCTGGTTATCTACCTAAGGTGGTGTCGTCTTTCCACCTTAACCAAGATATTGTGGTTCCTGCCTTTATCTCTCTTGGTTTGTCCTCCAAAGAGCGGTCTTTGGATGTGGTATGGGCTCTCCATATATAATGTAGAAAGGACTGCCTGTATCAGGAGGTCAGATTTTCTTTTTGTACTTTTTGGTTTTCGCAACCGTGGCTGGCCTGTGAATAAGCAGACCTTGGCCAGATGGATTAGAATGATGATTACACAAGCATATGCTCAGGCTGGACTCCCAGCTCCTGCTGCTGTCAAGGCACATTCTACTCGGTCTGTTGGACTTTCTTGGGCGGCCCGCCGTGGCGCGTCCGCTGGACAATTGTGTAAGGCGGCTACGTGGTCCTCAGTGAACACGTTCATCAGGTTCTATGCCTTTGTTACTTCCGCCTCCCAGGATGCTTCTTTTGGACGCCGGGTTCTTGTGCCCGCTACAGTGCGTCCTCTCCCATGAGGAACTGCTTTAGGACATCCCCAATGTTATTCCCTGTGGAACTCCAGTGTACCCCGCTGCAGATAAGGAGATTCATGGTAAGACTTACCATTGTTAAATCTCTTTCTGCGAGGTACACTGGTTTCCACAGGGCGCCCACCCTGACACACTTAGCTTCTTTGGGTTTGTATGGTATTAGCCACTAGTCCCTTCTGCTGTCGTGAGAATGTGGGTCTGTGTGACTAACATCTGCCGTCTCTCTTACCTGCTACTGCATTGGACTGGTAAACTAAACTGAGCTCCAATGCCTGGAGGCAGGGCTATGGTAACAGTCAAAGCTTTAGCCTGTTGGTGCCAACTCTACACCCCCAATGTTATTCCCTGTGGAAACCAGTGTACCTCGCAGAAAGAGATTTAACAATGGTAAGTCTTAACCATAAATCTCCTTTTTATGGCTCACAAAGATGAGGTGTCAAAAGGAAACAAAAGGAGACAAAGGGTGTTGAATAATCCGGGTCAGACCCTTTCACACTGCACATCGACCCTGGTCTGATCCGTGTTTAACCCTGCTTTAATCCCGGATTGAAGTGCTGGGTTGCTCGACCCAGGTTATTTCACTTTGGTGCTTTCACACTGCACCTCGACTCGGCAATAACCCAGGTTATTTGGCGATGTGAAAGGGGTTTTACATAGATGTTACATCTCCAGTCTGATGTAAATGCTACCTGCTGTCACACACAATGTATTTTCCACCTCCTTCATCACACTGTTTGGAACTGGATTGTGTACATATCTGGGATTCATTGTCAGCATATTCTAACAGTTTATTATTTTGTCTTTTAGCGAGCTTCACTTAGCGACAACCTGGCCCTCTATGACTGAAGGCATTATAGTGGACAATGATGTGTATTCGTAAGTAACTCAACTGTATATACTACTTATAAGGTGGCTTTATTTTATTTTTTTGTAAATGTCCAATAAAATGTAAGGAATTACTGCTAATACATTGAACAAAGTCTCAGGAATAGAGGTAAATAGAGCAGTCATACGGATTGGCCAAATTACTATAGAAAAATTGCTAAATACTTTCTTTTCATTACTAAGCGATAACTTTGAAAAGCAACATCTCTCAGACGGGTGTAGTATGAGTGGCTGGCAGCTGGGATCCCGACCGCTGGCATACCGACAGCTGGGCGAGCACTAATGAGCCCCTTGTGGGCTCGCTGCGCTCGCCACGCTATTTATTTTCCCTCCAGGGGGGTCGTGGACCCCCAAGAGGGAAAATATGTGTCAGTATGCTGGTTGCCGGGATCCCAGCCAGTGGTATACTGAAGACCACCCCTCTCGGACATGGGAATACTTTATTCATATCACATTACTGTATTTCATTGTATTTCTTTATTTCTATTGTCATTATTGTTCAGCCTTCCTAATTCTAGTTTCTCTTTGTGCTGAAATATTTTGTGTTTCCTCTTATTTATAGTGATCTGGACCCGCTACAAGCCCCCCAGTGGTCTGTCCGAGTCAGGAAAGCAGATAATCCTCAGTGCATGTTGGGTAAATAGTTAGCATCCATTGTACAGAGCACAAATATAATCTCTGCTGGTCCTTAAAAAAATATACATGAAAATTGAACATGCCAATTTTTTTTTTTTACCTCAAATAATTACCTATTTGCTTTTTTGTTTCACAATGAGACTGAAAAATAGTTTTTGTATTTTATTTTTTAGGTGATTTTGTTACTGAATTTTTCAGACTTTGTCGCCGTAAAGAGTCCACTGATGAGCTCCTGGGAAAATCTGCATTTGAGGAAAATGGAAAAGGTAATCATTGGTTAATGATAATATTCTCACAGTGACATACTTTTCTCGAGTGCGGATCATTGGGTCGACACTGTCTAGGTCAACAGTCACTAGGTTGACCTCTTTTGGTCGACATATTATTATTATTACCAGTTATTTATTTAGCGCACACATATTCCGCAGCACTTTACAGAGAATATTTGCCCATTCACATCAGTCCCTGCCCCAGTGGAGCTTACAATCTAGATTCCCTATCACATGTACACACAGACACATTACACACTAGGGTTATTTTTTGTTGGGAGCCAATTAACCTACCAGTATATTTTTGGATTGTGGGAGGAAACTGGAGAACCCGGAGGAAACACATGCAAATACGGGGAGAATATACAAACTCTGCACAGTTAGGGCCAAGGTAGGAATCGAACCCATGACCTCAGTGCTGTGAGGCAGTAATGCTGACCATTACACCATCCGTATTGCCCATACACTAGGTACCTGGAAAAGAGAGATTTGTAAAAGGTCGACATGAGTTTTTTTTGGTTTCGTTCATGCCGTAAAATCAGTGTGAACCCCACAATTAGTACACTGCGTACCCCTCGCATGTCTCGCTTTGCTCACAATACTTCGGGCAAGGTGCCTTGCTGTGCTCGGCACAGGTAACTAATCCCAATCTAGTCCACGTTGATCGTAAAGTATAAAAAAGTTAAATAAGTGAAAAACTCATGTTGCCCTTTCCTGTGTCGACCTTTGTCATGTTGACATATTGTCAGTGTTGTCCTTTGAACCATGTCGGCCAATAGTGGTCAACCTCTTGACTGTTGACCTAAGTGTGGTCGACCTATCAACCGTATACCACTTTTCACAGCTATAGATAGGTAAATATGAGATACTGTAGGTAGCGAAATATAGATGAGATAAAGGTAGATATGAAATTGTTAGACAGGTATGAGATAGATGGACAGATAGAGGTGCTTAAAGCCACTGTAGTAAAATAAACTGACTGCACTGGAAGGTCTATCTTCAGAATTTTGTATGGCTCTAGATAGTGGTGGCCCAAGGTAGAGGCCCTGAGTCTCAGGGGATTAGGCCAGTGTTGGACTGCCCCACTAGGGTATTCCTCGGTGGGACCCAGTGCTTCAGAACCCCTCCCCTACGGTGGGGCATGACCGTCCACAGAGTACCTCATTAACAAGTATGCAGTCATTAAGGTCTTTAAAAAATTGTAGGAAAGAGGAGACAATCATTGAATGAGTTGGGTACTGCTCAGCAGCAAATTTACTGATTAATTAGTAATAGTGGGACCAACAAATACACATAAGTATATTATTAATCATAGAATATACTGTATGTGAGAATTTCAAATCACAAAACTATAAATTGGGGGATGTAATAAGAGTGGTAGGAAGAGCAAAGAGTTGGTGGCAGCCGGCAAGACCATTACACTGTCTGAGCTTATAGTTAAATCGATCGCTGTAGACTTATTTATACTGTTTGTTATCTGTAACATAATAAATAAATTGCTCTTTAATTTTTTAAATATTGAGGACTAAGGAGTCTATTTACTAAGCGTTGGTTGGAGATAAAGTGGATGGAGATAAAGTCCCAACCAACCAGCTCCTGTCATTTTTCACACGCAGCCTGTGACATGCCAGGTAGTTGCTCGCTGGCTGGTACTCTATTTCCATGCACTTTATCTCCATCCAAGGCTTAGTAAATAGACCGCTAAATTTAAGTCTGGAATTTCCAAATGTTCCAGACCTTGTTGTGGCGTATCTTGCACATGTTCCGTGAATAGCTGAGCCCTGCTGCAGGTGTTAGGTGATGTTACTTTAGAGTTCTGCAGTGATCTAGGTAACCTAGTCTGAGTATTCTAGTCCTGTGGTTTCCACATAAAATCCGATGCTTGCCACACATGCCATGCTACTATGTTATCATTAGGCTCACTACAAACTAAAGGCCCATACACACTTGCCGATAAAATGAGCACCGTTGCTCATTTTCCCCCTCTGAGCGACGTCGCTCACTTTATCGGCAAATGTGTATGCTGCCAGCGATGACCGATGCGCGGCCCCGCGCGTCGGCAACGATCGTCTCTGTTGGTAGGGCATGCATGCTGGATCTGGGCTGTCGTCCTGCATGCACAGCTGGCGGAGGCGTGACGTCACTGAGCGATATGAGCGGTCATGTTACTCAGTGTGTACAGTCGGCCGCCGACCGGCCGGCCCAAGAGGGGAAACATTAGACAACGTTGCTCATAGAGCTACATCGTCTAATGTGTACGGACCTTAAGAGATTTCAAATATAATAAATAATAATAATAATAATAATAATAATAATAATAATAATAATAAAAAACAGAATTAGCTATTTCATTCACACAGGAAAGGTTTTTGGACTTAAATCACTACTCATGCTGTAAATTAGCAGTTAGATGTTTTCCTCTTTTCATCTAATTTTTATTTGGGAAATTGAATGAAGGAATACATGTAGAGGCTGATCCAGAGTCTTACTCAAAGCTGCCGCTGTGATGATACATTGTCCGCAGATCACTCAAAAGGTCAGTACGGACGGGAGAGATCTGTGATGAGCGATCTTAACACAGACCGCTCAGCACACATCTCTCCTCCCGCTCAGCACAGCGCGATGTGTGCTGAGCGAGACGGACGGACGGGGGGGGCGCTCACTTCACCCAGCGGGTGAAATAAGCGATGCAGGCCAATCTAGCATCGTCAATAGTGATGTGTGGGGCCATGCATCGCTATCTCTGTTGGGGGTGCACACAAAGAGATCAATGCTTAACTTCTAAACAATCTAGACAGATTGCTTAGAATTTAAGCACTGATCTCTCCGTGTGTACCCCCCTAAACGTGGCAGCATATGAAAAATGTCATACAAGGATTCTTTTGAAAACAGTATTGAATACAGCAGTGCACACTTAAACATTCAATATGTGAATGGACGAGTCCAGTAAAACTTTAGGGCTAGGCGTAGACTGGCAATATTTCACTAAGAAGTTTACAGATTGATATAAATGTCATCAAGCAATACATGGTCCAAAATAAATAATCTAGCTCAATGTTCCAAATAACCCAGTGTCATGGGTTTCACAGCAGATCCCTGGCAGAGCATCACATTTTAGCCTAGGATCAGTGATTCTCCCTAGAGAACAGAGTTGCTCCTTCTTACCCCTGCAGCTGGAATAGCCGCAGGCTGTAGAGGTGTGTTTGGCTTTCTTCAGTGGTTTAAGGCATAGGAATACAATACATATTTCCTAAGCAAGGTGATTAAATCGGACACAGAGAGTCACCCTGTCTGGCCAGATTTGGAACAAAGGAGGGAACACTACAGGTTGCTAGGTCTCCTGTAGTTCAAGTAAACAAAGACTGCTTCTGTTACGCAATAGGCTGGTCTACCTGACCCGATTATCTAATTATTGGTGTACAGATTTGTTCATTTGGCATAAGTAATTAATAGAAAACTAGGGCCAACATAAATACATCACCTACATTGTAACAAATAACATAACACAATTGCATATATTGCCAATATTAAGGCTGATATTCAAACTTAAGGGCCCCATACACTTATACGATATGACGGTGCGTCATGTCGTCTAGGATTTCTCTTCAACCTCCCGGCAGCCTCCCGGGCGGCAGGATAGTAAAAGATACATCGTATGCAGTCCTTTTGCATACGATGTATCTTTTACTATCCCAGCCATTCCTGCGGGATCTGACATACTACGAGTGCCTCACTCGTGATATGTTGGATCTAGGGTGATCCGATCCAATGCTCACGGGAACCCGCATCGGATCGGATCGTGTGTAAAGCACAACAAAAATGCCAGATTTCACCCAACATATCGTCCCGAATTGGGCTGAAATCGGGCTGCTCGTTCCCTTTAGAATGGGGATGAGCAGCAACAAGCTATAGGAAAAGTACATATTCAACAGGTTTTGTTATAGCTTCCTTTGTGACTATCTTTGCACTGCGCGTGCTCACTAGGCTGGAAGAGGCGTACTTGGGCATCTCTGTGGATCTGCTGGGCTGTTCACAGTATCTCAAAAGTCAGCTGGATCTCCACCTACATTGTGCCAGCCAGCACCTGAGCAAACCTTATGTCCACCATAACTAAGCTGCTGAGGCCAGTGACGCAGCCAATGGCTTCAGCACACCTGAAAACTAGGCCAGTATGCCCCCAAATGCCTGCAGACTATCAATCAACCAATGTCTGCAGCCACACTGCCTTGGTGACGCAGGACCAGTGCAGAGACCCATTTGCTGCTTTATTTGGAGGGTCATGTTTCCCTAGAATCATATTAAACTTCACCAAAACTTCAGAGCCCCCAAAAAGGGGAGCCTGTAAGAGTGCCAGGGAATTGTGAGTCTCAGGACTACACTACACCCCTATATCAGGAGAATGGAGCCTGTAAATGACAACTGGTGCTGTTAAGTCTGAGTAAGAAAAGTGAACACACAAGTGATAGACGATTAATAAATGTTGTAATGTATGCGAGTGTGCTGCTTATTTTTTAGTTATGCTCTCCCCCCATCGTCTCCTCACACAGAGGGCCAAGGTAGACTGACTATTATTTTATGGGTCTCCATTCCACTCTTGGATAATATTACACTCGTTCTTAGTCAAAAGGGTGAGGGTGGGTTTTAAGTTGCTCTTAGTTTTTCTCATTCCAGCCTTTGTGCCTTTTGTTGCGCCTAAGTTTACTTTTTAGTTCTGTATTTAAAAAGGTCTCGTCCCTTTCCTGTTAGTGCTTAATGTTTAACATCCATAACATCCATAGGATTGTAGGCAAATAAGACAGGTTTTTCGAGTTTGAAAAGAAAAATGGTTCTCGCTGCTGCAGATTTGTGATCAGGAATGAAGGGTAATTGAAAAAGTCAAGTAGTCTTTTTTGATGTTTTAAAGATACCACTTTAGTTTTTATGTGGGATGACGGGTTCATTTAAAAACCCTGGGAGAACAAAAGATGTTTTCTGGGGTGACCTATTCTCTCATCGAATAACGCATAGAAACCCATGTCAAAGGGCATGGTATACAACACAGTTAATTAGTTAATTTGCATATTTTTACCCATAGTGCACTTCCATCTAATATGATAATAAAAGAATCTCTGTTTTTTTTTATTAGCAAGATGTAAGGATTGCAGTGAGACAGAATGAACTGGTTGCTAAGCAGCATCTCGCAGATCTCTCTAAATTAATACTTCTATGCAGTCAGGCTCTGCATTCAGTGCCCTTTGTATTCTCTCTTTATAGACGCAGCGGATATCAGCCAGGCTCTATCCAAGCTTACCGAGCCTGCGCCGGTCCCCATACACAAATTGTCCGTCACTGGCATGGTCAGTAGCGCCAGGAAGAAGATCCGCAAGCACAGAGGGGCTGACGAGTCCCCATTAAACAATGATGTCCTGAACACTATTCTCTTTGTAGGTTCCAAACTGAACTTTTTTCCATTTTTTCCCCCAGTATATTCTCAACATGACCTTAATTTAACAAATTCTTCCTAACAACTAATTCATGTGTTAATTAAGAGGTGCTGTAGTGTTGCTTGAGTGTGAATTAATCATATCTGTTGTTTACCTTGTTAGCGGTTCAGCCTCCTGAATATATTGCGTGTGTTATGGCGTTAGAAACGTTTCTCTCTGCTCCTGAAAGCTGACAAGTGCGTAATAGGGCTATTTTTACCACTGCATATCTGCCAGCATTTTCATTTATAACTAACGAGAGCTAATTACAGAAAATGAAGGTGCATATGGATAAGCACCTATATATTGCAGCCAATGATCCTATCCCAAATCCCCTAACACCTATTGCTCCTCACTGCTTACTCATGGTGATCAGCTGGACATTGCTTTTATGTAAAAAGAAAGATGGGTATCAATAGACTATAAAAACAATAAAACCTTGAAGGGATCGTTGTGGAATTTACTATACTAAAGCTTTTCCCGTAGCACTTCTGACCCATAAATAAGTGTTTCCTCGGGGGGTAGTTGCCCGCCTGTTCACCTTGCCAGCATTTTCCTAGAGCTTAGCAACTACAGGACTTGTTTGGCAATAACCGACCGCAGGTTCGTTGCTGTATATGACATAATATAATGCGTGTGCCACTGCTCACAGTCTGCATTCCTGCAGCAATATACCCATCTCTGTTGGCAGAAGCAAGTAGAGTTCAGACATAGTACTTTAATATGGTTTTGACAACGCAATACAAACAGGTATGAAAATGACGTTATTAGTAGATTCTTTCTCTTACGTCCTAGTGGATGCTGGGGTCCACATTAGTACCATGGGGTATAGACGGGTCCACCAGGAGCCATTGGCACTTTAAGAGTTTGAGAGTGTGGGCTGGCTCCTCCCTCTATGCCCCTCCTACCAGACTCAGTTTAGAAAATGTGCCCGGAGGTACCGGTCACAGCTAGGGGAGCTCTACAGAGCTTTTCTAGGAAAGTTTATTTTTAGAGTTTATTATTTTACAGGGAGGCTGCTGGCAACACAACAACCTCCCTGCAGCGAGGGACTAAGGGGGGGAGCAGTGACCGCCCTGTGGGGTCTGAGCCACTGTCTCCGCTGACTGGACACTGAGCTCCAGAGGGGTCGGATCGTTCTCCACCACAGGGGACCGCTCACCCCAGCAGCATGCCGCCTAACCCTTACAGAGCTGAAGATGTGGTGAGTGAGACACCGACCCCCCTAGCAAGCTGTGGGCCGAAGTGAAGATGGCGGATGCGAGGAGGGAGCGCAGTATTAACTGCGCTCCTGGGGAAGGCTCAGAGGTACATGATGCGGAGCTGTGAGGAGCGCCCTGTGCCAGCGCTTACCCCCCACACTGGTCCAGAAGCCTGTCAGGGTTCGTGGATCTCAGCCAGCACATTTTCCTCAGGCCAGTATAATCCATGAAGAGCGGGAAGACAACGCCATTAAGGGGGTGGAGCTTCTCCTCAGAGCGGACCCCGGGATGTGTTGCGGGGGTCCCCATCTCTTGCAAAGGTGGTGCAATTGTTGATAGAGGCTATCAGGGATGTGTTGAATGTTAAAGATACCACACCTGAGCAAGTTGAGGAGGCTTTTTTCACTGAAAATAAAAAAGCCTCGCTAACCTTCCCTGCGTCAAAGGAATTGAATGCTATATTTGAAAAAGCATGGGAAAACCCAGAGAAAAGATTCCAGGTCCCTAAAAGGGTCCAGGTGGCATTTCCTTTCCCTGAGGAGGATAGGAGAAAATGGGAAAACCCGTCGATTGTTGACGCATCTGTGTCCAGGCTCTCAAAGAAGGTGGTTTTGCCTGTTCCGGTATCCACCGCCTTAAAGGAGCCGGCTGATAGAAAAATTGATAACACGGTTAAATCAATGTACACTGCTTCAGGGGCCATATTACGTCCCGCTATTGCTACTGCATGGATTGCAAAAGCAATAGTAAAGTGGTCGGCTACCTTACTAGAGGATTTGGATACGATGGATAGGGATGACGTTGCTTTGTATTTGCACAACATACATGATCCAGCAGGTTTTATGGTAGAATCCATAAAAGACCTGGGTACCATGGCTGTGGGAATATCTTCCATGTCTGTTTCAGCTCGTCGGGGACTGTGGCTGGGCAAGTGGTCGGCCGGCGTGGAATCCAGGAAAAGTGTGGAGTCCCTACCCTATACAGGTCAGGCTCTCTTTGGGGAAGCTCTAGACCCGTGGATATCCATGGCTACAGCGGGTAAGTCTCCGTTTCTTCCCTCAGCAGCACCTGCTCCGAAGAAATCCTTCTCTTCAGCTGCATCGCAGTCCTTTCGGCCTAACAAGCCTAGAAAGGCCAGAACATCCAATACCTTCTTTAGGGGAGGTCAGGTTAAGTCCAAGAAACCTGCCGCTGCAGGTTCCCAGGAACAAAAGCCTGCTTCAGGTACGCCAAAGTCCTCCGCATGAAGGTCCTGGAGGTGGGGCCAGTGGGAGCGAGACTCAGACGCTTCAGTCACGTCTGGGTATCGTCCGGCCTTGATCCCTGGGTGATAGATATTGTATCCCAGGGTAACAGGCTGGAATTTCAAAGTCTCCCTCATCATCGCTTTTTGAAATCAGGCTTACCAACTCTGTTGGCGGACAGCACTGTCCTACAAAACGCTGTCCAAAAACTGGTGGAGGCACAGGTCATTGTGCCAGTGACACTTCACATGCAGAACAAAGGTTACTATTCGAACCTTTTCGTGGTACCGAAACCAGATGGTTCGGTCATGCCCATTCTGAACCTACAATCATTGAACCCCTTTCTAAAGGAGTTCAAGTTCAAGATGGAGTCTCTCAGGGCGGTGATATCAGGTCTGGAAGAGGGGGAATTCCTGGTGTCACTGGATATCAAGGATGCGTACCTCCACATTCCGATTTGGCTGCCGCATCAGGCTTATCTCCGTTTCGCATTGCTGGACTGTCATTTCCAGTTCCAGGCCCTGCCATTCGGCCGCTCTACAGCACCAAGGGTGTTTACCAAGGTGATGGCAGAGATGATGGATCTCCTCCGCAAACAAGGGGTGAACATCATTTCATATCTGGACGATCTGCTGATAAAGGCATCGTCCAAGGAGAAGCTGCTGCAGTCCATTGTTCTCACAACACGCCTCCTCAAGAGTCATGGTTGGATTCTGAACCTTCCAAAGTCACATTTGGAACCAACCCAGAGGTTGTCCTTTCTGGGAATGATCCTGGATACAGAAGTGCAGAAGGTGTTTCTTCCGCAGGAAAAGGCATTGGTGATACGAGCTATGGTCCGGGATGTCCTGAAGCCAGCCCGGGTGTCGGTTCATCAATGCATTCGCATGTTGGGAAAGATGGTGGCCTCTTACGAGGCTCTCCAGTACGGGAGGTTCCACGCTCGGACCTTCCAACTGGATCTCCTGGACAAGTGGTCTGTATCTCATCTCCACATGCACCAGAGAATTCGTCTGTCGCCAAAGGCCAGGATTTCACTCCTCTGGTGGCTCCAATTGCCTCACCTTCTGGAGGGCCGCAGGTTCGGGATTCAGGACTGGATCCTTCTAACCACGGATGTGAGCCTTCGGGGCTGGGGCGCAGTCACTCAAGGAGTAACCTTCCAGGGAAGCTGGTCAAGCCTTGAAGCCGGCCTGCCCATCAACATCCTGGAACTAAGAGCCGTCTAAAATGGTCTTCTTCAGGCGGCCCCTCTTCTAAGAAATCGGGCCATTCAAGTGCAGTCGGACAACGTAACAACAGTGACTTGCATAAACCGACAAGGCGGAAACGAAGAGCAGAGGGGCAATGTCAGAGGTGACAAGAATACTCCTCTGGACAGAAAAGCATGCGATAGCACTGTCAGCCATCTTCATTCCGGGAGTACACAACTGGGAAGCAGTGGGGTCTCCATCCGGAGGTGTTCAAGGAAATAACAGATCTTTGGGGATTACCCCAAATAGACATGATGGACTCTCGTCTCAACAAGAAGCTTCGGCTAAATTGTTCCAGGTCGAGTGACCCACAGGCAGTGGCAGTGGACGCCCTGGTGTCTCCGTGGGTGTTCCAGTCAGTGTACGTGTTTCCACCACCCCCACTCATCCCAAGAATCCTAAAGCTCAGAAGGAGAACATGGGTTCAAGCGATCCTCATTGCCCCAGACTGGCCAACAAGGGCTTGGTACGCGGACCTTCTGAATCTACTGCAAGAAGAGCCGAGGCCTCTTCCACTTTGGGAGGACCTGCTGCAGCAGGGGCCGCTCGCCTATCAAGACTTACCGTGGCTACATTTGACGGCATGGAAGTTGAGCGCCTGATTCTTGCTCGGAAGGGCTTTCCGAAGAAGGTTATTCCTACTCTCATACAGGCTAGGAAAGGGGTAACGTCTACACATTACCATCGTATTTGGAAAGATATGTCTCTTGGTGTGAGTCCAAGAAGTTTCCTACGGTGTGGTTTTACATTGGGGACGTTTCCTCCTCTTCCGGCAAGCAGGAGTAGATATGGGCCTTCGGTTGGGATCTGTGAAGGTCCAGATTTTGGCCCTATCCAGTTTCTTTCAGAAACAATTGGCTGCCCTCCCTGAGGTTCAGACCTTTTTTGAAGGGAGTTCTGCATATCCAACCTCCCTTTGTACCGCCTACAGCGCCTTGGGACCTTAACGTGGTGTTGCAGTTCCTCCAGTCGGATTGGTTTGGGCCTATACAGGAGGTAGAGGTCAAATTTCTTACATGGAAGGCGGTCACGTTGTTGGCCTTAGCTTCTGCTAGACGTGTGTCCGAGTTGGGGGCTTTATCCTGTAAAAGCCCTTATTTGATCTTCCACGAAGATAGAGCTGAGCTGCGGATACGTCACCAGTTTCTTCCGAAGGTTGTGTCGGCATTTCATATCAACCAACCTATTGTGGTGCCAGTGGCTACTGACTTCTCAATTACATCAGAGTCCTTGGATGTCGTAAGGGCTCTGAAGATATATGTGAAGAGAACTTCTCGTCACAGAAAGTCGGACTCTCTGGTTGTCTTATATAATCCCTAGACAATTGGGTGTCCTGCTTCTAAGCAGACGATCTCTTGCTGGATCAGGTTCACTATCCAGCATGCTTATTCTATGGCAGGACTGCCGTGTCCAAAATCTGTTAAGGCCCACTCTACTCGTAAGGTGGGGTCTTCCTGGGCGGCTGCCCAGGGTGTCTAGGCAGTGCAACTTTGCCTAGCTGCAACTTGGTCTGGGTCGAACACGTTTGCAAAGTTTTACAAGTTCGATACTTTGGCCTCTGATGATCTGAAGTTCAGTCAATCAGTTCTGCAGGAGCCTCCGCGCTCTCCGTCCCGTTCTGGGAACTTTGGTACATCCCCATGGTACTAATGTGGACCCCAGCATCCTCTAGGACGAAAGAGAAAATAGGATTTTGGTACCTACCGGTAAATCCTTTTCTCATAGTCTGTAGAGGATGCTGGGGTCCACATTAGTACCATGGGGTATAGATGGGTCCACCAGGAGCCATTGGCACTTTAATAGTTTGAGAGTGTGGGCTAGCTCCTCCCTCTATGCCCCTCCTACCAGACTCAGTCTAGAAACTGTGCCCGAGGAGACGGACATCTTCGAGAGAAGGATTTAACACAGATAGTGGTGAGATTCACACCAGCTCACACATACAAGGCACATCAAGCCCACTTGCTTGAAACTCTCAGCATCTGCTGAAACATTACTTACCAAGTAACAATGCAGTATTCCACTAAAACAAAGTAGTACTGAACCAAATAACATTTGCAGGAAAACGAAGCGCTGGGCGGGCGCCCAGCATCCTCCACGGACTACGAGAAAAGTAATGTTACTTATCTCTACCACTATTGTTTATATTTATATACAAGTGATATAAATATATATGGTTACTCTCTGTAAACAATAATTGTACAAACAGTGAACACTAATAGCTGACTAGTTCTGGAGTCATCACGTCAGTGTTCGTTGAGATTATCTAAAAGCATTCTGCCTGTAATCTTATGTTTTTATAAAATTGCTGAACTTTTTAGTGATTTTAAATATCCAATTATTCCACATATGAGACTTAAGGTAGTTTAGATCACATGACTCAACAAGACATAATATCGGGATCGATATGTGATCCTGGCGGACAGGATGCAGGTGGTTAGAATATCGATGCTGACATCCCGATGGTCATGATCCCGACGGGATGTAGTTATGTGACCAGCGGTCAGGAGACCGCCAGTCACATCACCTCCCCCTGAAAATCCTGACGGTCGGCATGCCAACCACCAGGGACAATTTCCACTGGTGCGCCCCCAAGGGACTTCTTGCGCTCACCCCCCCCCCCCCCAATGCATTCCGCTTCCGGTATCCTGGCAAAGGTATGCTACCAGTCACGCATACCCAACCTGATCCTGACAGTGGTGAGGTAAGTTTTCTGCCTCCCTTACCACGGCCTGACACTAACCTCCCCCTTAGTGCCTAAACCTAACCCCCCCTTTCCGCAGCCTAACCCTAACCCTCCCCCCTCAGTGCCTAAAACTACACCCTCCCCCCTCTCTAACTCCTGCCCAGAGCCTAACCCTAACCCCGGGTGGCACCTAAACCTAACCCTCTGGCTATACTTACCTTCGGGATCCCGGCTGTTATTATTCCAGCATTGGGATGCTGATCTGGCTGGTATTCCAGCGTCGTTGTTCTGAAGGGTGTCGGGATTCTGGCGTCCGTATTTGGACTGCCAGGATCTTGAACGTATACCATAATATAACCCATGTACTCATTTAATGACCATCTCTGTTTTGCTTTCAGAAAGCAGAATATGCTTCATTCAAAAGTATATCCGTCTCCTCCCCTTTCTCTGTCCTCTTTAGAAAAACCCTCTCCTTAATCTACCTACTTTTTATGTAATCCCGTGTTTTCATTCTATATTAGGGACATGTGGCTGTCAAGGAGAACACAGTCCACAAAACTCCGGGGGTAATTCAGATCTGATCATAGATGTGCTAAATTTAGCACATCTACGATCAGTTTGTCAGACATGCGGGCAGACGCCCAGCACAGGGCTAGTCCGCCCCGCATGTCTGGCCCTACCCCCTGCAAGGGTGCAAGAGCATCGCACGGCGACGATGCTTTTGCCCCCGCTGAGTAGCTCCTTGCCAGCGCAGCTCCTGCGCGGTGGCAGTCCGCTACTCGCCGTGTCATGCAGCCACTGCGGCCCTTCTCTGCAACGGTCCGGTCACGCCTCGGTTGCCCAAGTAAACCATCTACTGGACCCATGACGGAGCAACTACTTAACGCTGCCTTATAACCTAGATACTTGATTTTACTAAGATACTCCTCCACCTAGCCCGAGCTCCGGTGCTGCTACATAATACATCATATGTAATACAAAACTTGCTATTCACTTTAGTCAACCATAAAAGCAGCAAAAGACTATATGGGCGGGATTCAATTCTTTTCACCCCTTTCCACACCCATTCTGTTTCTGCCCTCAGGGACGTTGTATCATTATTTCAGCTCGCTACCCCCGGAGTAGCGAGGCACCCAACCCTTTACACAGCTAAAACTGATTACTACGGGCAATGCGCCCATAGTAATCAGTTTTAGGTGTGTAAAGGGTTGGGTGCCTCGCTACTCCGGGAGCCCAGTGAGATGCTAAAAGCATCTCTTGGACTGCGATCGCCTCTGCCTGATTGACAGACAGTGGCGGTCGCGGGTGGGAGGGGGAGTGCCAACAGGGAGTGCCAACAGGGTTAGAACGCCGTTGGTGGGGCGTGGTCTGGACAACCGAGGCGTGACCGGACCGTTGCAGAGACGGGCCGCAGTGGCTGCATGACACGGCGAGTAGCGGACTGCCACCACGCAGGAGCTGCGCTGGCAGGGAGCTACTCAGCGGGGGCAAAAGCATCGTCGCCGTGCTATAACGGAGATCATTTTAGAAAGGAAATTGGGCGTGATATATCATTTGAATCTCACCCTATGTGTCTTGTTTTATAACTGTGTGTGATGTAAAAACAGAGACATCTCATCTATACATTCACCTGCAGTATGCTTGATATTTGTTGTTATTGGTTTGCCTGCAGTTCCTGTTTCCAGATGCCAAGTCCCTGGATGGAGCAGACACCAGGACCGGTGGCTCTAGCGGAGGTATCCAGGCAGAGAGTGAGGATTATGTAAGTCTTGTCGTAGGATGGTGGAGTTTGTACAGTGACATGCAATAGCATTTCCATCAGTGATAGCTGGAAACCTCTTAAGATTTCACTTGCCACCAACTCATTCCTGCTTTGTCGCCATATATGTTTGTTATAGCTGATAACACTTGCTTACAATGCCTGATGATATGCTATTACAGACAAGTGTTTCTTTGATTAAATGTAATGATTTAACTTCTCACTGAGAGTAAATCTAATGTACGGCCCTTTTGAAGGTTAGAGGGCCATATAGTGTTGTCCCCCGTATGAGGTTGCCTATCACTGTTGTTCATTCTTCACTCATAGTGACCAGCTTTTATGCAAAAAGAAAGATGATAATAAACATTGTAGAACCTGGAAGTGATTATTGTGGAATTACTATCCAAGAGCTTTTCCCTGGCACTGCTGACTTTTAATTTCAGATGATGAACAAGACACATTGTCCACATATACCTTAAGACTGTGGATATTGCGTCACACTCATTGTCTGCAGTGATTGGGGGCATAAAAAACAAATTGACTTTCCCTCCACTAGCACTGACGAGAGGTGGGCAGCCAGGGAGGAGGATCAGGAAAAGATAACTGCACTTTTAAAAACAAAAGCAAAATTAAGTCCCTCCTCCTATACTCCAGCATTAAGTTAATATAGCTATCTCCATTATCTTTACATCTGGAAAGATGGGGGCATTGTCACTTGAAAGAATAGAGTCCTCTCTTTCAAGCTA
Source organism: Pseudophryne corroboree (assembly GCF_028390025.1). Lineage (NCBI taxonomy): Eukaryota > Metazoa > Chordata > Amphibia > Anura > Myobatrachidae > Pseudophryne > Pseudophryne corroboree. Next base: position 173,285,677 of record NC_086450.1, on the reverse strand, counting down.
GGTGTAATGGAAGTTATTGCGTGGTTATCCCCTGTGGTCAAACAATTGCCCTTATTTATCAATGAGTGATAAAATTCACTGAGAGTGATAAATTGCGCCAGCCGTTCAGCTCCTAACTTCCATGTCACAGGCTGGGTTTAAAAAATGACAGTTAGGAGCGGATTGGCTTGTGCAATTTATCACTCACAGTGAAATTCACTCATTGATAAATAAGGGCAAATAATTCTCTTTCATCCACTAGGTGACACTGGAAATCTCAGGCAGATGGGGTGTGACGGATGGACACCGGAGGTAGCACAATATAAAAAAATTATGCACAGCTGGCTCCTTCCCCTTCACGCACCCTATTCTCTCCAGTTTGAAAAATTGTGCTGGAGGTAGCAGCACAAGAAAGGAGCTCTGGCTCCATAACAGAAAATTTTTTGCTTTTAAACTTGTTGAGCTGATCCAGCCTAGCTTGAAAGGAGGGTGATGTCTCCCATAAACTGTGGGAACAGTTTAAGTGAGACAAAGATCCCAGTGGAAGGGATCGGAATCTCACTCAGAGGATCTGGATACAGAGAGCTGTGAGTAGTATCAGTGGGGTGCGCAGGCTGGAGCTAGCAAGGCCGCTTAATCAGAAGTCACCATATTAGAGTTAGTACTTATTCTCCCCACAGATATATATTTTATTCAACAGCACCCGTTTAGTTAGGGTCACGGGCGGCCAGGGCTCCGGAGAGATGCTCAGAGCGCGGCTGGCGGGTGGAGCACGGAGAGACGATCTGCTGAAGGGGGAGCATTGAAAAGCAGCCACGGTAAAGGGGACAAGAGGTGGAAATTACAGCGGCCGCAGACAAGCGGAGCTCCGTAAAACAGGTACTTAGGAGTGCGCTGATGTTTACTTAGCAGTCATCTCCACACAGTGCAGACGCGCAGGCTGAGATGTGAATAAAAAAATGCAGTGGCGGCCATTTAAGTTTTTGGGTTAGGCGCGCAGTTTGAGCGGGCGGTCCTCTCTGAGGGGGACGACTGGCTAGGTGAATTGTCGCAGGAGGGCAGTCTCTTAGGGCTTAGACTCCTGTAATATGGTTTTTATTATCCCTAATAGCACTGACTGAGGCTAGGGAATTTTATAAGCTAGCTCTGCTGTAAGATCTATCTGAATAAAGTAATTTATATTTTCTCTCACGTCCTAGGGGATCCTGGGAATCCAATTTAGTACTATGGGGTATAGACGGGTCCACTTGGAGCCATGGGCACTATAGAAGTTTGATAACGTTTGCTGGCTCCTCCCTCTATGCCCCTCCTACCAGACTCAGTTTAGAAAATGTGCCCGAAGGAGCCGGTCACATCTCTGGAAGCTCCTGAAGAGTTTTCTGCATTTATTTTCAAAGTTTGTTATTTTCAGGCAGGACTGGATGGCACCAGCCTGCCTGCTTCGTGGGACTTAGGGGGGGGACGGCCCACTAAGGGTTAATGGTCCCGTTCCCTGCTGACGGGACGCTAGCTCCTGAGGGAACTTTTCGCAAGCCCCACCATGGCGAGCATATATTCCCGCAGCATGCCGCCACCCCTAACAGAGCCAGAAGAACGAAGTGGTGAGTACTAAGGCAGCGTCCCGGTTAGCAAGTCGCCGGCCATTATGGCAGCATAAATGGGTATGGAGACGCACGGCTTCTACGCGGGGTGGAATGAATCTCCAGACTTAGTACACTGTAGTGTACACAGTACCCAGACTGGCAATACAGGCTTAAAAGGGGGCTTACTCCATTTTATGCACTTAGACACATAAAGCCAGTATAAAGAAGAGCGTAAAGACCGCGCACCATTGAATGGGCGGGGCTTCACTATGAGCAGATCCAGCAGCTCACAGGCGCTATTTTACCCTACTGCAGCTTCACAGACGCTGACTAGAGGGATGTGCAACTCCTCCGGAGAGCCTCCAGATTACCTCAGCAGTACCAGGGGGTCATAGCAGGGGGGGAGCTATATACTAGTGTACTAAGTCCCTAATCTAGGTACTTAGTTTGCTTTAGCGATAAGGGCGCAGTGTGCTGGCTCTATCCTCTCTCTGTGTCTCTTGGGAAGGGCTCTTTGTGGGTTAATTGTGCATTTAACCTTTTCTTGTGTGTGTGCTGTCACTGCTGCTGTATGTCAGGCAAAGAGTGTGTTTCATGTAAGGCACAGTGTTCCTTTTCCCCAGGGAGTTCACTAGTGTGTACTCAGTGTAGTATCCCTTCTCAGGCTAGGGGATGATTTCCACCATCTCTACTAAATTATCTCGTAATGAGAAAGAGACGCAATACTTAAGACAGTCTATGGCTGAGTTTATGCAAAAGGACTCAGTACTCAGACCAGCGTCTCAATCCTCTACCATTTGTCTGCAAAAACATACTTTGACCCATATCCTACATTCTGACTTTGATAATGAAAGGTTAGAAATGGAGGAAGAGGAGGTGGACATAGGGGTAGGGGAGGGTACTCTGTGGCATGGTGTAGAGGCTATCATAGATTCAGAGAAGTCCTATCCCTGATAAGATGACAGGGGAGTGTGAGGAATCTTACTTTAATATAAAGAAAAAATCCTCAGCCACTTTTCCTGTGACAAAGGAACTAAATACCCTGTTTGAAGAACGGCGGGTTAATCCAGATAAGAAATGTCAAATTCCTAGGCGCTTATTATCATCTTTTCCTTTTCCTCCTGAGGATAGGAAAAAATGTGAAAATCCAGCGATAGTGGATACCTCGGTCTCCAGGCTCTCACGTAAAATAGTACTACCTGTTCCTGGTGCAGCCTTCCTAAAGGATACAGCTGATCGTAAGACTGAGACTACACTCAAATCTTTGTATACAGCTGCATGGGTGGCACAGAAACCCACTATGGCATGTGGGTGGATTACTCGAGCCATTGCTAAATGGTCTGGTAATTTAATTGAGGGGTTAGACAACTTACCTCAAGAGGAAATTGTTTAACTCCTGCAGCACATACAAGACTCTGCAAACTTTATGGTGGAAGCCATTAAAGAGATAGGTTTGCTTAATGCACGCACTACAGCTATGGCAGTGTCGGCACGTAGCGGATTATGGCTACGTCAGTGGACTGCTGACGCGGACTCCAAAAAAGGTGTGGAATGCCTGCCTTTCACAGGTGAGGCCTTATTTGGTGACAAACTTGATAAGTGGATTTCGCGAGCTACTGCATATCCACATATTTACCTTCTGCCGTTCCGCCAGCTAGAAAGACCTACCCAGGACCCAGTTTACTGTCCTTTAGTACTGCAAAGTTTAGGGGCACGATCAGAGGTTCTTCTACCGCCAGAGGTGCTAGAGGTAAACCACGCAAACCAGCGGCTGTTGGTTTTCAGGAACAGAGCTCTGGCTCTGCCTCTTCAAAGCCTTCCGCATGACGGTGGACTGCGATGCCTGGAAGACAGGCAGGTGGGAGCCCGGCTAAAATTCTAGTCACATCTGGACATGATCTTGACAGGATCCCTGGGTCATAGACCTTATGTCCCAGGACTACAGTCTGGAGTTCCAGGATCTCCCACCTCACAGATTCTTCAAATCAGGCTTACCAGTTTCATAGGAAGCCAGAATAACCTTACAAGAAGCCATTCAAAAACTGTTACAGACCCAGGTCATTGTTCCAGTTCCACCTCATCTACAAACCAAGAGATACTATTCCAGCTTGTTTGTAGTTCCGAAACCGGATAGTTCGGTAAGACTGATTCTGAATCTCAAGTCATTGAACCCATACTTATGAGTGTTCAAGTTCAAGATGGAGTCTCTGAAAGCGGTGATCTCAGATCTGGAAGAGCAGGAATTCCTAGCGTCTCTGGATGTCAAGGATGCGTACCTTCACATTCCGATCTGGCCGCCTCATCAGGCTTATCTACAGTTTGCACTGCAGGACTGTCACTACCAGTTTCAGGCCCTGCCATTTGTTCTCTCCACGGCACCGAGGGTGTTCACCAAAATGATGGCAGAGATGATGATGTTACTCCGCAGACAGGGAGTAAACGTAATTCCTTACCTTGACGATCTTCTCATAAAGGCTGCATCCAGGGAGCAGTTGTTGGAGATCATTGGACAAGATTACTCCTGGATCATGGGTGGATTCTGAACCTACCTCACCTAGAACCAACGCAGAAGCTTAATTTCCTGGGAATGATACTGGACACAGAGTCTCAGAGAGTGTTCCTTCCCTTGGAAAGGGCAATGGTGATCTAGTCGATGGTTCGGGCTGTCTTGAAGCCGACCCGAATCTCAGTACATCTGTGTGGGGAAAATGGTGGCTTCTTACGAAGCAGTTCAGTACGGAAGGTTTCATGCGAAGACCTTCCAGCTGGATCTGTTAGACAAATGGTCCAGATCGCATCTTTACATGCATCAGAGGATTCGTCTGTCGCCAAAAGCCAGGATCTCCCTCCTGTGGTGGCTACAAACTTCTCACCTAGTGGAGGGTCGAAGGTTCGGGATTCAGAATTGGATTTGCTAACCACAGAGGTTGGGGTGCAGTCACCCAGGGGGTGCAGTTTCAAGGAAGATGATCAAGTCAGGAAATCGTTCTTCCAATAAACATCCTGGAACTCAGGGCTATCTACAACGCCCTTCTGCAGGCCTCATCTCTTCTTCAGAATCAGGCCATTCAAGTTCAGTCAGACAATGTGACAGAGGTGTCTTACATCAACCGACAGGGCGGAGCGAAAAGCAGGGACGCAATGTCAGAGGTGTCAAGAATTCTCCTGTGGGCGAAAATACATGCTGTGGCATTGTCGGTGATCTTCATTCCGGGAGTAGACAACTGGAAAGCAGACTTCCTCAGCAGACACGACCTGCACCCGGGGGAATGGGGCCTCCACCCGGAGGTGTTCCAGTGGCTGACGCATCGGTGGGGTTAGCCACAGATCGACATGATGGCCTCTTGACTCAACAAGAAGCTCAACCGGTATTGTTCCAGGTCGAGGGACCCACAAGCTGTAGCGATCGACGCCTTGACCACTCTGTGGGCCTACCGACTGGTGTACTTGTTTCCTCCTATTCCACTTATCCCAAAAATTCTAAAAAGAATAAAAAGAGAAAGAGTTCAAGCAATTCTCATTGCTCCGGACTGGCCACGAAGGGCCTGGTATGCGGATCTTCTCGAGATGTTAATCGAAGATCCGTGGCCTCTGCATCTTTGAGAGGATCTTCTGCAACAGGGCCCGTTCGTTTATCAAGACTTACCATGGCTACGTTTGATGGCATGGCAGTTGAACGGCTGATTCTAGCCAGGAGAGGGATTCCTGACAAGGTTATCCCGACTATGATCAAGTCAGGAAGGGGGATAACGTCAAAACATTACCATTGTATCTGGAAGAGATAATGTCTCTTGGTGTGAGAGCAGACAATATTCTATGGTGGAATTTCATCTGGGACTTTTTCTGCAGTCGGGAGTTGATGTGGGACTACGCCTAGGCTCCATAAAAGTTCAGATTTCAGCCTTGTCTATTTTCTTTCGAAAACAATTGGCTTCTCTCCCTGAGGTCCATACGTTCTTGAAAGGTGTTCTTCATATCCAACCTCCCTTTGTGCCTCTCGCGACACCTTGGGATCTCAATTTGGTTCTGAAATTCCTCCAGTTGGACTCGTTTGAACCGTTACAGGAGGTGGACGTAAAATAACTTACGTGGAAGACTGTCACGCTGTTGGCCTTGGCTTCGGCAAAGGCGCATATCGGAGCCCCTACTTGATTTTCCATGAGGACAGAGCTGAACTCAGGACTCATCAGCAATTCATTCCTAAGGTGGTGTCAGCGTTTCACATCAACCAGCCAATTGTGGTCCCGGTTGTTACTAACACCTCTACTACTTCAAAGTACTTAGACGTTGTAAGGGCTTTGAAGGTATATGTAAAGCGAACGGCTCGTCACAGGAAATTGGACTCGCTGTTCGTACTATAGGATGCCAACAAGATTGGGTGTCCTGCTTCGAAGCAGTCTATTGCACGCTGGATCAGGCTCACTATCCAGCATGCTTATTCCACGACAGGTTTGCCGATTCCAAAATCTGTACAAGCCCACTCTACTAGGTCGGTGGGTTCCTCTTGGGCGGCTGCCCCGTGGGGTCTTGGCATTGCAGCTCTGCCGAGCAGCTACTTGGTCGGTCGGGTTCGAACACGTTTACCAAGTTTTATAAGTTCAATGCCTTGGCCCCTGAGGACCTCCAGTTTGGTCAGTCAGTTCTGCAGGAACCTCAGCACTCTCCCATCCGGTTTGGGAGCTTTGGTACTTCCCTATGGTACTAAATTGGACTCCCAGTATCCCCTAGGGTATAAGAGAAAATAGGATTTTAATAACCTACTGGTAAATCCTTTTCTCGAAGTCCGTAGGGGATACTGGGCGCCTACCCGGTGCTTCGTTCTTCCTGCAAGGTTACTTATTACTTATTTTAGTACTGTTGTTTGGTTCAGCTGTTGCTGTCCTTGTTTTCAAGTTTGGTTAGCATGGCTTTCCTCTTGTTCTGATTGTTCTTGTTCGAAATCTCACCACTTTCCTTCTCTATTTCCTTCTCTCGAAGTACGTCCGTCTCCTTGGGCACAGTTTCCTAGACTGAGTCTGGTAGGAGGGGCATAGAGGGAGGAGCCAGCACACATTATCAAACTTCTATAGTGCCAATGGCTCCAAGTGGACCCGTCTATACCCCATGATACTAAATTGGATTCCCATTATTCCCTACAGACTACGAGAAAAGTATTTACCGGTAGGTAATTCAAATCCTATTTTTTTCTTCTAAAGGACACTGCTGGCAGGTCCTGCGGACGAGGAGCAACATACCGATCAGCTCAAGCCAGTTGGTGGTCTGGGGGTTGTAAATGTCACACTGGTTAAAAAAAAATGTAATTTTTTTTTTTTTAATATAATATTTCCAGCTATTTTTCTAAGACTATGGAGGAATTCCTAATTAGCATAACTTCACCGGCACAGATAGAAAGGAATGTACGTAAAGCGGTCAAGAAACCCCTCCCTATCCTGCAGGAAGAGGAGGAGGGTCCTATAGATGATGAGGAGGGAGAGTTAGTAGATGCGATAATTGATATCAGTTCTTCAGAGGGAGATGCTGTGGTCAAGGAATTAGAATCCCTTAGTGCTTGAGTTAGTAAGGCTATTGTGGCATGGGCTGGTCAAAATGTTCAGGCAGTGGCAGAAGATAACAACCAGGAAATGAGAGTTCGACTAGCGGAGCATATCCGAGAGTCGGCTTCATACATTTGCCAAGCTACAAAAGATGCTAACAGGATAGCGTCACGCATCTCTGCTTCGGCTATATCGGCCAGAAGGATTCTGTGGCTCAGAGAATGGCAAGTGTATTCTGATTCCAAGAAGGCAGTGGAGGCGATCCCCTTTGTAGGAGAAGCTTTATTTGGGGCAGAATTGGATAAGTGGATTTCGCAGGCTACAGCGGGAAAATCTACTTTCCTGCCTACCACGTATCCTGGAACTACGCCACCGTTCAGAAGAAATTACTCTGATCCGGTGTTCAATTCGTTTAGGGCTCTGTCCTTTCGAGCTAGAGGAAGAGGCCGTTCCCAGTCCACAGCCCGAAAACAAGATCCTAAACCTGCTGACAAGACCGTGGCATGATGGTCTCCCAGCTCACCTTGGGTCTCCTATGGGGAGCGTACGGTTGAAAAAAGGTTTCAGGACACCTGGGCCGAAACCTCACCAGAAGTCTGGACTAACAATATTATTTCCCATGGGTACAAGATAGAATTTCTGAACTGTCCTCACAGCCAATTCTTTACAACAGGCCTTCCTCTGTACCCTCAGAAAGCAAAGGCTTTAGACACGGCTATTCAAAGTTACTTCAGACAGAGGTAATTATGTCTGTTTCGACTACTCAAACAGGAACGGGATTTTATTCAAATCTTTTTGTAGTGCCAAAGCCGGATGGGTCTGTCAGGCCAATTCTCAATTTGAAGGTATTAAATCAATTTCTGGCAACGTACAAATTCAAGATGGAATCCATACAGTCAGTCATTGCAGGACTGGAGCAAAGGGAGTTCATGGCGTCGATGGACATAAGGGATGCGTACCTACATGTTCCAATTTGGACCACGCACCGAGCCTATCTGCGATTTGCTGTGGGTAAGACTCATTACCAGTTCAGAGCTCTACCGTTCGGCCTATCATCAGCCCCGAGAGTCTTCACAAAGATCATGGCAGTTATGGTAGCGAAATTGAGATCGTTAGGGATAACGATAATACCGTATCTGGACGACCTTCTTATCAAGGCTCCCTCTCAGGATAGGTTGATCCGGGATGCTGAAGTCACTCATCCATTTCTGATTCGATATGGCTACATTGTGAATTTAAAAAAATCCAATCTGCAACCGACTCAGAGGATTCAATTCTTGATCCTCATTTTAGATACAATACAACTAAAAGTGTTTCTCTATCGTCCTAGTGGATGCTGGGGTTCCTGAAAGGACCATGGGGAATAGCGGCTCCGCAGGAGACAGGGCACAAAAGTAAAGCTTTCCGATCAGGTGGTGTGCACTGGCTCCTCCCCCTATGACCCTCCTCCAAGCCAGTTAGATTTTTGTGCCCGGCCGAGAAGGGTGCAATCTAGGTGGCTCTCCTAAAGAGCTGCTTAGAGAAAGTTTAGCTTAGGTTTTTTATTTTACAGTGAGTCCTGCTGGGAACAGGATCACTGCAACGAGGGACTTAGGGGAGAAGAAGTGAACTCACCTGCGTGCAGGATGGATTGGCTTCTTGGCTACTGGACATCAGCTCCAGAGGGACGATCACAGGTACAGCCTGGATGGTCACCGGAGCCTCGCCGCCGGCCCCCTTGCAGATGCTGAAACATGAAGAGGTCCAGAATCGGCGGCAGAAGACTCCTCAGTCTTCTAAAGGTAGCGCACAGCACTGCAGCTGTGCGCCATTTTCCTCTCAGCACACTTCACACGGCAGTCACTGAGGGTGCAGGGCGCTGGGAGGGGAGCGCCCTGGGAGGCAAATGAAAACCTATTTGGCTAAAAAATACCTCACATATAGCCTCCGGGGCTATATGGAGATATTTAACCCCTGCCAGAATACACTAAAGAGCGGGAGACGAGCCCGCCGGAAAAGGGGCGGGGCCTATCTCCTCAGCACACAGCGCCATTTTCCTTACACAGCTCCGCTGGTCAGGACGGCTCCCAGGTCTCTCCCCTGCACTGCACTACAGAAACAGGGTAAAACAAGAGAGGGGGGGCAAAATAGTGGCAAAAATTATATTATAAAAGCAGCTATACAGGGAGCACTTATTATAAGGCTATCCCTGTCATATATAGCGCTTTTGGTGTGTGCTGGCAAACTCTCCCTCTGTCTCCCCAAAGGGCTAGTGGGGTCCTGTCTTCGTTAAGAGCATTCCCTGTGTGTCTGCTGTGTGTCGGTACGTGTGTGTCGACATGTATGAGGACGATATTGGGGTGGAGGCGGAGCAATTGCCTGTAATGGTGATGTCACTCTCTAGGGAGTCGACACCGGAATGGATGGCTTATTTAGGAAATTACGTGATAATGTCAACACGCTGCAAGGTCGGTTGACGACATGAGACGGCCGACAAACAATTAGTACCGGTCCAGACGTCTCAAAAACACCGTCAGGGGTTTTTAAAACGCCCGTTTACTTTAGTCGGTCGACACAGACACAGACAGGGACACTGAATCCAGTGTCGACGGTGAATAAACAAACGTATTCCTTATTAGGGCCACACGTTAAAGGCAATGAAGGAGGTGTTACATATTTCTGATACTACAAGTACCACAAAAGAGGGTATTATGTGGGATGTGAAAAAACTACCGTAGTTTTTCCTGAATCAGATAAATTAAATAAAGTGTGTGATGATGCGTGGGTTCCCCCCGATAGAAAATTATGGGCGGTATACCCTTTCCCGCCAGAAGTTAGGGCGCGTTGGGAAACACCCCTTAGGGTGGATAAGGCGCTCACACGCTTATCAAAACAAGTGGCGGTACCGTCTATAGATAGGGCCGTCCTCAAGGACCAGCTGACAGGAGGCTGGAAAATATCATAAAAAGTATATACACACATACTGGTGTTATACTGCGACCAGCGATCGCCTCAGCCTGGATGTGCAGAGCTGGGTGGCTTGGTCGGATTCCCTGACTAAAAATATTGATACCCTTGACAGGGACAGTATTTTATTGACTATAGAGCATTTAAAGGATGCATTTCTATATATGCGAGATGCACAGAGGGATATTTGCACTCTGGCATCAAGAGTAAATGCGATGTCCATATCTGCCAGAAGATGTTATGGACACGACAGTGGTCAGGTGATGCAGATTCCAAACGGCACAAAGGTGTATTGCCGTATAAAGGAAGAGGAGTTATTTGGGGTCGGTCCATCGGACCTGGTGGCCACGGCAACTGCTGGAAAATCCGCCGTTTTTACCCTAAGTCACATCTCTGCAGAAAAAGACACCGTCTTTTCAGCCTCAGTCCTTTCGTCCCTATAAGATCATATCTGCCCAGGGATAGAGGAAAGGGAAGAAGACTGCAGCAGGCAGCCCATTCCCAGGAACAGAAGCGTTCCACCGCTTCTGACAAGTTCTCAGCATGGCGCTGAGACCGTACAGGACCCCTGGATCCTACAAGTAGTATCCCAGGGGTACAGATTGGAATGTCGAGACGTTTCCCCTTCGCAGGCTCCTGAAGTCTGCTTTACCAAGGTCTCCCTCCGACAAGGAGGCAGTATGGGAAAAAATTCACAAGCTGTATTCCAGCAGGTGATAATTAAATTACCCCTTCTACTACAAGAAAAGGGGTATTATTCCACACTATATTGTGGTACTGAAGCCAGAAGGCTAGGTGAGACTTATTCTAAAAAAATTTTTTTGAACACTTACAAAGGTTCAAATCAAGATGGAGTCACTCAGAGCAGTGATAACGAACCAGGAAGAAGCGGACTATATAGTGTCCCGGGACATCAGGGATGCTTACCTCTATGTCCCAAATTTGCCCTTCTCACTAAGGGTACCTCAGGTTCGTGGTGCAGAACTGTCACTATCAGTTTCAGACGCTGCCGTTTGGATTGTCCACGGCACCCCGGGTCTTTACCAAGGTAATGGCCGAAATAATGATTCTTCTTCGAAGAAAAGGCGTCTTAATTATCCCTTACTTGGACGATCTCCTGATAAGGGCATAGTCCAGGGAACAGTTGGAGGTCGGAGTAGCACTATCTCGGATACTGCTACAACAGCACGGGTGGATTCTAAATATTCCAAAATCGCAGCTGATCCCGACGACACGTCTGCTGTGCCTAGGGATGATTCTGGACACAGTCCAGAAAAAGGTGTTTCTCCCGGAAGAGAAAGCCAGGGAGTTATCCGAGCGAGTCAGGAACCTCCTAAAAACAGTGCATCATTGCACAAGGATCCTGGTAAAAATGGTGGCTTCCTACGAAGCAATTCCATTCGGCAGATTTCACGCAAGAACTTTTCAGTGGGATCTGCTGGACAAATGGTCCGGATCGCATCTTCAGATGCATCAGCGGATAACCCTATATCCAAGGACAAGGGTGTCTCTCCTGTGGTGGTTATAGAGTGCTCATCTTCTAGAGGGCCGCAGATTCGGCATTCAGGATTGGATGCTGGTGACCACGGAGCCCAGCCCGAGAGACTGGGGAGCAGTCACACAAGGAAAAAATTTCCAGGGAGTGTGATCAAGTCTGGAGACTTTTCTCCACATAAATATACTGGAGCTAAGGGTAAATTTATAATGCTCTAAGCTTTGCAAGACCTCTGCTTCAAGGTCAGCCGGTATTGATCCAGTGGGAAAAACATCACGGCAGTCGCCCACGTAAACAGACAGGGCGACACAAGAAGCAGGAGGGCAATGGCAAAAACTGCAAGGACTTTTCGCTGGGCGGAAAATCATGTGATAGCACTGTCAGCAGTGTTTCATCCCGGGAATGGAAACTGGGAAGCAGACTTCCTCAGCAGGCACGACCTCCACCCGGGAGAGTGGAAACTTCATCGGGAAGTTTTTTCCACATGATTGTAAACCGTTGGGAAATACCAAAGGTGGACATGATGGCGTCCCGTCTGAACAAAAAACGGGACAGGTATTGCGCCAGGTCAAGAGACCCTCAGGCAATAGCTGTGGACGTTCTGGTAACACCGTGGGTGTACCAGTCGGTGTATGTGTTCCCTCCTCTGCTTCTCATACCTAAGGTGCTGAGAATTATAAGACGTAGAGGAGTAAGAACTATACTCATGGCTCCGGATTGGCCAAGAAGGACTTGGTACCCGGAACTTCAAGAGATGCTTACAGAGGTCTTATGGCCTCTGCCGCTAAGAAGGGACTTGCTTCAGCAAGTACCATGTCTGTTCCAAGACTTACCGCAGCTGCGTTTGTCGGCATGGCGGTGGAAAGCCGGATCCTAAGGGAAAAAGACATTCCGGAAGAGGTCATTCCTACCCTGGTCAAAGCCAGAAAGGAGGTGACCGCACAACATTATCACCACATGTGGCGAAAATATGTTGCGTGGTGTGAGGCCAGGAAGGCCCCACAAAGAAAGTTCAACTCGGTCGTTTCCTGCATTTCCTGCAAACAGGAGTGTCTATGGGCCTCAAATTGGGGTCCATTAAGGTTCAAATTTCGGCCCTGTCGATTTTCTTCCAGAAAGAATTGGCTTCAGTTCCTGAAGTCCAGAAGTTTGTCAAGGGAGTATTGCATATACAACCCCCTTTTGTGCCTCCAGTGGCACTGTGGGATCTCAACGTAGTTCTGGGATTCCTCAAATCACATTGGTTTAAAACCAGTCAAATCTGTGGATTTGAAGCATCTCACATGAAAAGTGACCATGCTCTTGGCCCTGGCCTGGACCAGGCGAGTGTCAAATTGGTGGTTTTTTTCTCAAAAAAGCCCATATCTGTTTGTCCATTCGGACAGGGCAGAGCTGCGGACTCGTCCCCAGTTCTCTCCCTAAGGTGGTGTCAGTGTTTCACCTGAACCAGCTTATTGTGGTGCCTTGCACCTACTAGGGACTTGGAGGACTCCAAGTTGCTAGATGTTGTCAGGGCCCTGAAAATATGTTCCAGGACGGCTGGAGTCAGGAAAACTGACTTGCTGTTATCCTGTATGCACCCAACAAACTGGGTGCTCTTGCTTCTAAGCAGACTATTGCTAGTTGGATGTGTAATACAATTCAGCTTGCACATTCTGTGGCAGGCCTGCCACAGCCAAAATATGTAAATGCCCATTCCACAAGGAAGGTGGGCTCATCTTGGGCGGCTGCCCGAGGGGTCTCGGCTTTACAACTTTGCCGAGCAGCTACTTGGTCAGGGGCAAACACGTTTGCTAAATTCTACAAATTTGATACCCTGGCTAAGGAGGACCTGGAGTTCTCTCATTCGGTGCTGCAGAGTCATCCGCACTCTCCCGCCCGTTTGGGAGCTTTGGTATAATCCCCATGGTCCTTTCAGGAACCCCAGCATCCACTAGGACGATAGAGAAAATAAGAATTTACTTACCGATAATTCTATTTCTCGGAGTCCGTAGTGGATGCTGGGCGCCCATCCCAAGTGCGGATTATCTGCAATACTTGTACATAGTTACAAAAATCGGGTTATTATTGTTGTGAGCCATCTTTTCAGAGGCTCCGCTGTTATCATACTGTTAACTGGGTTTAGATCACAAGTTGTACGGTGTGATTGGTGTGGCTGGTATGAGTCTTACCCGGGATTCAAAATTCCTCCCTTATTGTGTACGCTCGTCCGGGCACAGTACCTAACTGGCTTGGAGGAGGGTCATAGGGGGAGGAGCCAGTGCACACCACCTGATCGGAAAGCTTTACTTTTGTGCCCTGTCTCCTGCGGAGCCGCTATTCCCCATGGTCCTTTCAGGAACCCCAGCATCCACTACGGACTCCGAGAAATAGAATTATCGGTAAGTAAATTCTTATTTTTTCCCAGAAGACAAAATTCGAGACATCAAGTAAATGGTACGTCAGGTACTACAAAACTAGACGGTCTCTCTGCATCTTTGTGTACGCCTTCTAGGGAAGATGGTAGCATCCTTCGAAGTGATCCAATACGGCAGACTTCATTCCAGAGCCTTTCAGCTGAATCTGATTGCACAGGGGGCAGGAAAGCATTTACTTCTTCACCGAAGGATTCGCTTGTTGCCACAGGCCAGGACCTCATTAATTTGGTGGTCGGTCCACAGGAACCTGGGCGGGAAAGAGGTTTGGAATCTGGGATTGGAAAATTTTGACGACAGATGCCAGTCTCAGAGGATGGGGAAGCAGTCCTGGACAGCCATCAGTTTCAGGGAAGACGGTCACCGCAGGAGAGCAGTCTCCCAATAAACGTACTGGAGCTGAGAGCTGTTTACAATGTACTTCTTCTGGTGGAAGACTTAGTATGGGCTCAGCACGTAAGAGTGCAGTCGGACAATGTGACGGCGACAGCATACATAAACCGTCAGGGAGGAACAAGAAGCCGCATGGCTTTAAGAGAGGTCACAAAGATTTTGTCTTGGACAGAAAAGCGCAACATAATCCTGTTGGCAGTCTTCATTCCAGGAGTGGAAAATTGGGAAGCAGACTACCTAAGTCGTCAAGATATGCATCCAGGGGAGTGGTGTTAACACCCACAGATTTTTGATGCAGTAGTACGATGATGGGGTCTACCGCAGATAGACCTACTGGCCGCTCTGAACAACCCTCAGCTACCAAGATATGTGGCCAGGAAGAGGGATCCAGCAGCAGAGGCGGTGGACGCGCTTGCGATTCCATGGACATACGATCTGGTGTACATCTTCCCTGCCGTTTCCCCTGTTACCGAGAGTGTTAAAAAAGGTGAAACAGGAAAGAGCGTGGGTCATTTTAATAGCACCGGACTGGCCTTGCAGAAGTTTGTACTCGGACCTGAGGGGACTCCTGGCGGAAGATCCCTGGAAACTGCCACAGAGGGAGGACCTGTTGTCACAAGGCCCATTCCTTCACCCAGACCTGAACCATCTATGTTTGACTGCGTGGTTCTTGAGGCAAGGATACTAAGAGACGGGTATCCCAAATTGGCTATTCCTACCATGTAAGCTGCAAGGAAACCAGTCACTGCAGCACACTACTATAGAATCTGGAAGAAGTACATGGACTGGTGTCAGTCTAAGGGTTGGAATTCCAGACAGTTCCGCCTTCCTAGACTTTTGAGATTTCTCCAATGTGGTTTGGATGGAGGTTTGAGATCCTTGAAGGTACAAGTGACCCTGCTCCTAGCTTTGGCATCAGTGAGGAGGGTCTCAGCATTAGGGGCTCTGTCCCGTAAAAGTCCTTTCCTCATTTTTCATGAAGACAGAGCGGAACTCCGTACAAAAGCAGAGTTTTTTCCTTAGGTGCTTTCAGGTTTCCACATTAACCAACCCATTGTGGTCCCCTCCTTCCAAGGTTTGGCAGAGGGGGACTTGTCTTTAGATGTGGT
Source organism: Pseudophryne corroboree (assembly GCF_028390025.1). Classification (NCBI taxonomy): domain Eukaryota; kingdom Metazoa; phylum Chordata; class Amphibia; order Anura; family Myobatrachidae; genus Pseudophryne; species Pseudophryne corroboree. The sequence continues at coordinate 173,270,224 of NC_086450.1, read as the reverse complement.
CAAAACCTTGCGGGTTTACGTACAGGCTACGGTTTCTGTTAGGCAATCTGACACTTTATTTGTCCTGTATGATGGCCCCAGGAGGGGTTGGCCGGCCTCAAAACAAACCTTGGCCAGATGGATACGACTAACCATCAAACAAGCATATATCTCTAGTGGTAAGAGGGTTCCATTTCGGGTAGGTGCTCATACCACCAGATCAGTGGGGGCTTCATGGGCTGTGTCTAGAGGAGCCTCCACTACTCAACTTTGCAGGGCTGAAACGTGGTCATCAGCACACACGTTCACTCGCTTCTACAGGTTTGATACGTTTGCATCTAGAGATACCGGGTTTGGAAGTTTGGTTCTTCAGGCTTCGGACAGCACTCCCACCCATGGGAGTATCTTTGGGACGTCCCCAGCTCTCTGAGATTTCCAGTGTTCCCTAGTGGATGAAAGAAAAAAGAGGATTTTGGTACTTACAGATAAATCCATTTCTCTGAATCCACTCGAGGACACTGGACGCCCTCCTTGGTGCTGTCAGCCTTTCGTGTTCTGGTTAAATTTAGTTCAAACAGTTGATTATTATGTTCATAGTCCTTGGTTGACTTTTTGGTACAGTTGGTTCCTTCCCGTATGGCTTTGGTTTTCATGTTCTCTCTTCTCTCCGTCAATTTTTCAAACTGAAGGGATTTGGGGGGGTGGAGGGGGAGGAGCCAGCTGTGCATCATTTTTTTATATTGTGCTACCTCCGGTCTACATCGTTCACACCCCAGCTGTCTGAGATCCCTGGGATCCCATGCCGCCGGCCACTCATACTACACCCGTTTTCTGCATATCGATAGAAGGACACAACGTGCCCTGTCACCCCCATAAAGATGCCTGCGCATATGAGGGCACCCACATTTCAAAGAAGGATCGCCTGACAATATAACCCTACTCAATCGAACAATTAGGACACATTCAGATCCCTCCCTATCTCCCCCATAATGGCCCAGACATACTATTCACCTATGTTTGAATGAGGTATGATCCCTCTTTCAAACAATTGGGGTAATTAAGATCTGATCGTAGATGTGCTAAAGTTAGCACATCTACGATCATTTACTCAGACATGCGGGGGGACACCAGGCACAGGGCTAGTCCGCCCCGCAAGTCTGGTTCTGCCCCCTCTCCACCGTAATGGTGCAAAAGCATCGCATGGCGGTGATGCTTTTGCACGCGGCGAGTAGCTCCCTGCCTGCGCAGCTCCTGTGCGCTGGCAGGGGGCTACCCGCCACGGCCCACCACCCCAGCAACGGTCCAGACACACCTGCGTTGTTCGGACCACGCCCCGCCAACAGCATACTAACGCCGTTGGCACGCCCAATCCAGCCCTGCGACCGCCTCTGCCTGATAGCATCTCACTGGGCTCCTGCACACTCCACAAAGGTATTCAGACTGCGATCCAGACTGAATTACCCCGCAGTGTGTCCTCTTACTAATACAGTAAAAAGGAAAAAAAATCTTATCTTTGAGACTGCAAAAACTATATTAAATAAATGCTTTATCAGTTTCAAGTGCAGATCTTCTAATGAAAACTTCTGGCTAGAACCCTACTTTTTGCAGATTTGAAAGGGTTGCTTTATGCCGAAGTAAGAAATATAAAGTGTCACTTTGTGGATTCTCTAAAAAAAATAAATAATAATAATAATAATAATAATAATAAATAAATAAAATATCTATCTATCTATCTATCTATCTATCTATCTATCTATCTATCTATCTATCTATCTATCTATCTATCTATCTATATATATATATATATACTGCTCAAAAAAATAAAGGGAACACTTAAACAACACAATGTAACTCCAAGTCAATCACACTTCTGTGAAATCAAACTGTCCACTTAGGAAGCAACACTGATTGACAATCAATTTCACATGCTGTTGTGCAAATGGAATAGACAACAGGTGGGAATTATAGGCAATTAGCAAGACACCCCCAATAAAGGAGTTGTTCTGCAGATGGTGACCACAGACCACTTCTCAACTCCTATGCTTTCTTGCTGATGTTTTGGTCACTTTTGAAAACTGGCGGTGCTTTCACTCTAGTGGTAGCATGAGACGGAGTCTACAACCCACACCGTAATAAGGAAATCCCTCGGCATCGAAGGGTTGTAAAATGCACCAGGGGTTATTTCTGTTTATTATAGCAAAAAAAGTTTAATATTTTTGTAATTCATTGATTTCTATTTCTCATTTGTTATTAGTTACGATAAAGTCTTGTTTTTTTTAAATTTAATTTCAAATTTGACGTTAACCCGTGTGAAGGATTCTTGAATTTAAAAAGGGGATCAGTTACTATATATAATTTATTTTCAGATTTAAAGAACATCCACCTATTACTCTTCTGAAAGGATATTTTTTTTATGATCTCATTATTCTTCTGAATGACCTAGAGCTTGGGGAGAGATCCCTGATAATCCATGGGTACAAATATGAAGCAGCTTTTAGGCATGTAGTAGTAAGTCTTGCTCTGTTAAAGAGACTCTATTTCTGAAATACAAGATGTTTTATATAAAAGAACTGCAAACATAAATGTTTCTGGCATTTATCGGATTTGGAATTATGAGATTAAGGGATTTTTGTATTTTTGTTGAGTCCTTTTCTCTGAATCTATGGGGGACACCGAAACACTGGGGTATAGAAAGTGGTTTTAAATGATTGGGCACTTTTAAAATTACTGCTGAAACTCAAGCTGCTCAGATTGTATACCCTGTTTGGATATTCCTTGCCTTAGTTTTATTAACAAAGCCTCAAATGACATAAATTGAGTATATACAGTACATGGGAGAAGAGAAACACTCCAATGTCCAAACAAGAACTAAAATAAAATAGGACAATGCAGAAAACAACATTCAGAATAAGGAGAAGAAAGAAAGGTAGCTAGTGTCATGGGCTCAGACAAGAGGATTCAACGTAAATACAGAAAAACTTTTCTCTCTTATTCTTGGGGTGACAATGGGTACTTTGGAAACTATCCCTACAGGTGTGAATGCACCTGTATGGTGAACAGCGCCTAACAGCCAAAACTGTTGTTAAAGCTGTAGAATCTGGTCAATCTGCTCCGAAGACCAGGTGGCTGCATTGCACAGCTATCCGTGAGGCATCCACTGGGGAATCAGAGGACTTAAGAAATTGTTCTTTTGACGCATCTCCTTAGTCCTCTGGATTTTAATTTTATCCTTTAGGATTGGATCATGTCCAGTGAGTGAAGAAAGCCCTCTTCACCTAATCGTCAAGCTCGGTGCATTGCCACAATGACAATATCATGGTTCAGATGAAATCTGGAGACTGCATTGAGTTGGAAAGATGGCTTAGTCCTCATGGAAAATGAGGAAAGGAGATCTGCAGGAAAGTACCTCCAGTTCCAAAACCCTTCATGCTGTAGAATTATTGAGGAGAAAAGCAGTTTTCCAGGTTTAAAACTTTTAGCCCATGGGCAGTGCAGATTTTGCTCCACATGTAGGTTGCAAGAGACCACAGGAGGGGTGTACAGTGGCTGGACATGCAGAATTCCTAAAAGAATGTCTTAACATCTGGAAGCAGTGCCAGTTTCTTCTGACAGAAAAGAGATTATGCTGAAAACCCCTCATAGCCCTTCTTGCAAGAAAATAAATAACTCTGCCAGCTGAAAGGATCTTGTGGTGAGTACCATGACTTTCTCGCCCTATGCAGGCCCGCAAGTATAATGTGAACTCATTCTCTTTTGCCCATTTTTAGTATCCTTTAACAAAGATACAGGAGTGAACAGGCAAATTGAGTATAGTCCTAGGTATCTGCAATAGTCTCTATGAGCAGCACCAACATGTTAATATCCGGCTGACCCCACTGTTCCACCAGCTGTTGGAACTTTTCTGGATTGAGACACCACTAACTGAAAGTCTGCCTGCTAAGAAAGTTGGTCTTTCAGTTTTCGACTCCTGGAATGAATACCACTGTAATAGTCAGAATGTTTCACTCAGTGAACCTCATAATCTGGCCAGTTTCCTCATGTTCTGGGCACTCTTGTCCCCATGTGATAGTTCAGATGTTCCATGATCATGACATAGTCTGACTGAACCTTCACTATTCATCATTTTAAAAGGAATTAAATAGTTGAAAAGGTTGTGGAAGACTGTTTAACACCACCCTGAACTAAATGTTTTTCCGAAGTCTGGGCTTATCTAGTATCCAAAACCAGTACTGGAGTGTGACAACCTCCAACTCAGGAGACTAGTTTCTATGATAACCTGAGGCCAGTCCGAAATGATGTACAGTGGTGTTTCGTTATGAGAGGAGTATAACCTGAAACTCCCTTGAGTGGAACCGAGACAACTGGACCACCTTGAAAGTGGATACAATTCTGCCCAACACTCTCATGCAGAAGTGCACCAGTACCAGCTTCAGCAGTCAAGCTGTGCTATTGTAAGTACTAGGCCTGCAGAGGATCTTATGTATGGCAGCCTCACCTACTTTTGTTGGTTATCGAAGATTAGTACCAAGAAGACCATTCTCTGCAATGGAATCGGTTTGAGATTTTTTGTGATTTATAATCTGTGATTCTAAGGACTGTGCCTGCAATAATGCTAGGAGACTGCTTTGATCTTCAGGCTGTCCAGATAAGGGATGACTCTCACTACCCTGGTTCTGAGTGAGATGTGCGTGACTGCAATAACTTTTGTGAAGAGTCTCGGAACTGTAGATAGGCTGAAGGGAAGAGCTTTAACTGAAAGTGCTAAGACTGTCCTGCAAATCTGAGTAGGCACAGGTGCCTCAACCAGATTGGAACATGAAGTTAAGTGTCTTTATTGCCCATGGATACCAACCCCCTCTGGTTTTCAAAGACAGGGATTTAGACTCATTAGACAAATTTATGAGAAGCCCCTTTTAGAGCCTAACCCTTTGTTCTTGTCACAATTCCAAAACATTGGAAGTGGAGTAGAGCCACTTGTTTCTGAAGCAAAGCAGATGTGCTCCCACTACAGGAGCCCTCGCTTTGGTGACCTGCCTATAATGCTGACTGCTTGTCTGCTTATATTTCATGCGCATCCCTCAGTGGCAGCTTTCCCCAGGTACTTTACTCTGAAGCCTCATAGATACAGTATGCTCAACCAATGTAAGCAAATTCAAATCTGGTACTACTGAACTTGAGGACATCAGTCAGGTAATTTGTCCACTTCTCTACCACCTTGTTGAGTCATGATGAAGCCAGGATTGGCCTGAGCCAGGATGAACTGACCTCAATCTTCCAATCAATGCTATCTTTGAGAGTAGAAGCCTTGAGCTAGCAGGGGTCAGAATCACTAATTATGACTCCACAAGATGTGCAGCGGAAGGAGAATCCCTACTCTACTCCCTGCATGCAACTAGTTGCTTAGAGTGCTCCATTATTGCTTGAGTGAAGGATCTAGCCAGGCTGGCTCTGCTATATCTGTGGATGCACCAACTGTGAAACGTGGGTGCTGATCTTTGGCCATGCACCCTGCACAAAGGGTATCCTGGACTAAACTAGTGCACATCCATCTTTCTACCAACATTTTTAAAAGTGCCCAGAGTCCTTGCATCACTTTCTATGTCCCAGTGGTCCATTGTCACCAAGGATGAAGTTAATTGTCTTTGATGAGAGATCCAGCTTCTCTTAACAGAAAACTCAGCTTATATTTTAGGCTTTGTGGTCTATTAACATTCGTCATTTAGAATCCAGCGATTATTATTGCTTATTCTCCAAACATATATTCTAAAATGGCCTGCACTAATTTGTTGGTACCCCTTAGAAAACAAATTAATTATTGTATTATAGTTATATTCAAATGAATAGCTTTCTTGAAATAGCTTAACACGTCTTCAATCTTCTACTCAGTAATTCAGCCTATTTAAATGGTAGTCACTTTTTTGATTAGTATCATCCTGTGCACCACACTGAACATGCACCAGAGAAAGCAAAGGAGAGATTTTTCTGAGGAGATCAGAAAGAAAATTATAGGCAAGCATGTTAAGGGTAAAGGCTATAAAACCATTCCTAAGCAGCATGATGTTCCTGTGACTACAGTTGCAGATATTATTAAGAAGTTGAAAGTTCATGAGTCTGTAGCCAACCTCTCTGGATGCAGCGGCAAAAGGAAATTCTACCCGGATTAAACAGAAGGATAGTGATTATGTTTAACAAAGAGCCAAGGAAAACTTCCAAAGAGAAGCAAGCTGAACTCCAATGCCACTGTATTCCAGAGTCTGATCGCACCAGCTGACTATTTTTGAGTGTCAGTGGACTCCATGGAGGAAGACCCAGGAGGACTCTACTTTTGAAAAAAACTGCTTAAAAAATCCAAACTGTGCTTTTCTAAAATACATATTGACACAATGCTTCTGGGAGAATATCCTTTAGACAGATGAACCAAGACTAGAGCTTTTTGGTAAGTCAAATTAGCTATGTTTTCACAGAAGAAAAAATGAAGCTGTAAAAGAAAAGAACAGCAATACCTACTGTGACACATGGAGGAGGCTTGATTATGATATGGGGCTGTTTTGCTGCGTCTGACATGGAGTGCTTTGAGTCTGTGCATTGCACAATGAAATATTAAGACTTTCAAGGCATTTTGGACTTTCTGCCTGGTGTCGGAAAGTTCTGTCTCAGTGGTAGGTCATGGGTCCAAAACACAGAGATAAAAGCCCGAAAGAATGGATAAAAAAAAAGAATATTGTACTGTTCTGAAGTGGCTTTCTATAAGCCCTGATCTGAATCCTATTGAACATCTAGGAAAGAGCTGGAACATGCAGTCTGGAGAAGGCACCAACCACATCTGAGACAGCTGGAGCAGTTTGCTCAGGAAGAGTGGGCCAATCTACCTGTTGACAGGTACAGAAGTCTCATTGAGAGATACAGAAATCAGTTGATTGCAGTGATTGCCTATAAAAATTGTGCAACATAATATTAGGTTAAGGGTCCCATCATTTTTGCCCATGCCATTTTCATTTGATAAATTATTTCAAATATTCTGTTTCATCAAAAATCAAATGCAAAGTCGGATTTCTATGAAATATGGAATAGACAATTATGCATGCCAATTCCTTTTGTCACATTCAAGTTATTTTAGTGAAAAACATGGGTTCTTCTGTTTTTCATGGAAGAGCATCAACAAATGGCCATGGTGGCCATGCACCTAAGAAGACCTTCTCTCTAACAGTAGGTACCAGAACTGTGGAATAGTGTGGGAAGTTTGTTTTCTTGTAGCCAACACACTGTACAGTATGTATGTTAGAATACCACTGCTCACCAGTAGAGGGCCTCCAGGTTTCTTTTTGATTTTATTTCAACCATGTTCACAAATAAAACCACTGTGACACCAAGGAAATATTTGTCTTAAATATGTGGATGGGAAGGACATTTGGTTTTATGCACATTTTCTTCACTGAACTAGCAAAAATGATTTTTGTTATTGCAGGACCGTTACTTAGATTGTTGTTTCTAAGTCCTGTGTATAGCATCTCCATAGGATCATCCCATTAATAATTATATCGGTTTCCTGTACCTACTCTTCTAACCTCATTTAAATATATAATGAGAGTAAAGCGGCATCAAGGCTGTTGTTGCATGTGTCACATTGCTTCTTACATATACTGTACAAGACAATTGGGGTATTAATAATATTCAAAAAGTAAAGAATACAACGAAGCAACTGCTAAATAAAAATAAAAAAAATCTAAGAAAGAGGAGTGGGACTGTAAAAAAGGACACAGACTGTTGCATTAATTCATTCCATTCTCTTTCACTGGGTAACCCCTCACTAGTAATGTTTTTCTGAAGCTTCTTTGGCTTAATGTTTTACACTAGATACACTGGACCTCCCATGAGTTTGCAAGCGACTGCAGCAGGTTTTGTTAAGATATGCTTAATATTTTCTCATTAAATATAATGTCAATCAATTTCACAACTGTGTGTGCAGTAGGTAATTTTACTGGCTTCCAAGCCACTGCAGTTGCCCATTTTGCTGCTGACAGAATATGACAGATTAATTTATACACTAATATATACCATGGTGTCAGCACCAAGTTTCCCCTATTCCTTCACACAAGCCATCCCCAATAGATCTGTTTTATATTTGATCTCCCCATAAACACACTGAAAAAGTAGTATGGTGGAGCTGGTGTACTTTTGACTGGGTAAGGTACCAATGTGTTAAGCTCATATGATGTTCATCTACAAATCAGAATACCTTTAATATTGGTCTAAAATACCATGGTCTGATCTTGCCGGTGTAGAGGGTATTCCATATTAGCTTTGCATACTTTCATGTATGTGGTTGGGCTTTGATGTATGTTATTTATCAATTTAGCGAGGAGCTCTCACTGTCTGCTCATGTCTACTAGACCATAATTGAGGAAAGAACATTCTGACATAGGTTGACGAGAAGAAGTTGGCTCTATTGCCAGAAGTTCAGACCTTCTTGCAAAGGGTGCTTTACATACAACCTCCGTTTGTGCCGGCACCTTGGGATTTGGATGTGGTGTTACGTTTTCTGCAGTCCTCCTTGTTTGAACCTCTGATGACTGTGGAAGACAAGTACCTCACGTGGAAGAGGGTGATGTTATTGGCCCTGGCTTCTGCTAGACGTGTCTTGGATTGGGGGCCTTTTCGTGTAAAAGTCCATACTTGGTTTTTTACAAGGACAGAGCAGAGCTCAGGACTAGACAGCAGTTCCTGCCGAAGGTGATCTCCGCGTTTCACTTGAATCAACCTATTGTGATTTCTCTGACGTCCTAGTGGATGCTGGGAACTCCGTAAGGACCATGGGGAATAGACGGGCTCCGCAGGAGACTGGGCACTCTAAAAGAAAGATTAGGTACTATCTGGTGTGCACTGGCTCCTCCCTCTATGCCCCTCCTCCAGACCTCAGTTAGAATCTGTGCCCGGCCAGAGCTGGGTGCTCCTAGTGGGCTCTCCTGAGCTTGCTAGAAAGAAAGTATTTGTTAGGTTTTTTATTTTCAGTGAGTTCTGCTGGCAACAGACTCACTGCTACGTGGGACTGGGGGGAGAGAAGCAAACCTACCTGCTTGCAGCTAGCTTGTGCTTCTTAGGCTACTGGACACCATTAGCTCCAGAGGGTTCGAACACAGGGCCTGACCTCGATCGTCCGTTCCCGGAGCCGCGCTGCCGTCCCCCTTGCAGAGCCAGAAGACAGAAGAACAGATGAAATCGGCGGCATTAGACTCCTGTCTTCATTAAGGTAGCGCACAGCACTGCAGCTGTGCGCCATTGCTCCCACAGCACACCGCACACTCCGGTCACTGTAGGGTGCAGGGCGCTGGGGGGGGGGGGGGGGGGGGATGCACAGAGGGACATTTGCCTGCTGGCATCTAGAATTAATGCAATGTCCATTTCTGCCAGGAGAGTATTATGGACTCGGCAGTGGACAGGTGATGCTGATTCTAAAAAACACATGGAGGTTTTGCCTTATATGGGTGAGGAACTATTTGGGGACGGTCTCTCGGACCTCGTATCCACAGCAACTGCTGGGAAGTCGACTTTTTTGCCTCAGGTTCCCTCACAGCCTAAGAAAGCACCGTATTATCAAATGCAGTCCTTTCGGCCTCAGAAAGGCAAGCGGGTCAGAGGAGCATCCTTTCTGGCCAGAGGCAAGGGTAGAGGAAAGAAGCTGCACCAGGCAGCCAGTTCCCAGGAACAAAAATCCTCCCCTGCTTCCACTAAGTCCACCGCATGACGTTGGTGCTCCACAGGCGGAGCCAGGTGCGGTGGGGGCGCGTCTCCGAAACTTCAGCAACCAGTGGGTTCGCTCACAAGTGGATCTATGGGCTGTACAAATTGTATCTCAGGGATACAAGCTGGAGTTCGAGGCGACTCCCCCTCGCCGTTACCTCAAATCAGCCTTGCCAGCTGCTCCCAGGGAAAGGGAGGTAGTACTGGCGGCAATTCACAAGCTGTACCTCCAGCAGGTGATAATCAAGGTCCCCCTCCTTCAACAAGGCAGGGGTTACTATTCCACAATGTTTGTGGTACCGAAACCGGATGGTTCGGTGAGACCCATCCTGAATTTAAAATCCTTGAACACTTATATAAAGAAGTTCAAGTTCAAAATGGAATCGCTCAGGGCGGTTATTGCAAGCCTGGAAGAGGGGGATTTTATGGTGTCGCTGGACATCAAGGATGCTTACTTGCATGTCCCCATTTTCCCACCTCACCAGGAGTACCTCAGGTTTGTGGTACAGAACTGTCATTACCAATTCCAGACGTTGCCGTTTGGTCTCTCCACGGCTCCGAGAATATTTACCAAGGTAATGGCCGAAATGATGATACTCCTTCGAAGAAAGGGAGTTATAATTATCCCGTACTTGGACGATCTCCTCATAAAGGCGAGGTCCAAAGAGCAGTTGTTGGTCAGCGTAGCACTCTCTCAGGAAGTGTTGCAACAGCACGGCTGGATTCTGAATATCCCAAAGTCGCAGCTGATCCCTACGACGCGTCTGCTTTTCCTGGGAATGATTCTGGACACAGAACAGAAGAAGGTGTTTCTCCCGGAGGAGAAGGCCCAGGAATTGTCATCTCTGGTCAGGGACCTCCTGAAACCAAAACAGGTGTCGGTGCATTACTGCACGCGAGTCCTGGGAAAGATGGTGGCTTCTTACGAAGCAATTCCCTTCGGCAGGTTCCATGCAAGGATCTTTCAGTGGGATCTGTTGGACAAATGGTCCGGATCGCATCTTCAGATGCATCGGTTGATCACCCTGTCCCCAAGGGCCAGGGTGTCTCTGCTGTGGTGGCTGCAGAGTGCTTATCGTCTCGAGGGACGCAGGTTCGGCATACAGGACTGGATCCTGGTGACCACGGATGCAAGCCTCCGAGGATGGGGGGCAGTCACTCAGGGAAGAAACTTCCAAGGACAGTGGTCAAGTCTGGAGACTTCTCTACACATAAATATATTGGAACTAAGGGCCATCTACAACGCCCTGAGTCAAGCAGAGCCCCTGCTTGAAAACAAATCTGTACTGATTCAGTCAGACAACATCACGGCGGTCGCCCATGTAAACCGCCAGGGCGGCACAAGAAGCAGGATGGTAATGGCAGAAGCCACAAGGATTCTTCGATGGGCGGAGAATCACGTGCTAGCACTGTCAGCAGTGTTCATTCCGGGAGTGGACAACTGGGAAGCAGACTTCCTCAGCAGGCACGACCTCCACCCGGGAGAGTGGGGACTTCATCAAGAAGTCTTCACACAGATTGTAAACCGTTGGGAACTGCCACAGGTGGACATGATGGCGTCCCGCCTCAACAAAAAGCTAAAAAGATATTGCGCCAGGTCACGGGACCCTCAGGCGATAGCTGTGGACGCACTAGTGACACCGTGGGTGTACCAGTCGGTTTATGTGTTCCCTCCTCTTCCTCTCATACCCAAGGTACTGAGGATAGTAAGAAAGAGAGCAGTAAGAACTATACTCTATACTATACTCATCGTTCCGGATTGGCCAAGAAGAACTTGGTACCCAGAACTACAAGAAATGATCTCAGAGGACCCATGGCCTCTGCCTCTCAGACAGGACCTGTTACAGCAGGGGCCCTGTCTGTTCCAGTCAGGAGTGACTATGGGCCTAAAATTAGGATCCTTAAAGGTCCAGATTTCGGACCTATCTATTTTCTTTCAAAAAGAACTGGCTTCACTGCCTGAAGTTTAGACGTTTGTTAAGGGAGTGCTGCATATTCAGCCCCCTTTTGTGCCTCCAGTGGCACCTTGGGATCTTAACGTTGTGTTGGATTTCCTGAATTCACACTGGTTTGAGCCACTTAAGACCGTGGAGCTAAAGTATCTCACGTGGAAGGTGGTCATGCTGTTGGCCTTGGCTTCAGCTAGGCGTGTGTCAGAATTGGCGGCTTTGTCATGTAAAAGCCCGTATCTGATCTTCCATATGGACAGGGCAGAATTGAGGACTCGTCCCCAATTTTTCCCAAAGGTGGTATCAGCGTTTCATTTGAACCAACCTATTGTGGTGCCTGCGGCTACTCGGGACTTGGAGGCTTCCAAGTTGCTGGACGTAGTCAGGGCTTTAAAAATCTATGTAGCCAGGACGGCTGGAGTCAGGAAAACTGACTCGCTGTTTATCCTGCATGCACCCAACAAACTGGGTGCTCCGGCTTCAAAGCAAACTATTGCGCGCTGGATCTGTAACACGATTCAGCAAGCTCATTCTGCGGCAGGTTTACCGCATCCTAAATCGGTAAAAGCCCATTCCACAAGGAAGGTGGGCTCTTCTTGGGCGGCTGCCCGAGGGGTCTCGGCTTTACAGCTTTTCCGAGCTGCTACTTGGTCGGGTTCAAACACATTTGCTAAGTTCTACAAGTTTGATACCCTGGCTGAGGAGGACCTTGCCTTTGCTCATTCGGTGCTGCAGAGTCATCCGCACTCTCCCGCCCGTTTGGGAGCTTTGGTATAATCCCCATGGTCCTTACGGAGTTCCCAGCATCCACTAGGACGTCAGAGAAAATAAGAATTTACTCACCGGTAATTCTATTTCTCGTAGTCCGTAGTGGATGCTGGGCGCCCGTCCCAAGTGCGGACTCTCTGCAATACATGTATATAGTTATTGCTTAACTAAAGGGTTATTGTTATGAGCCATCTGTTACTGAGGCTCAGTTGTTGTTCATACTGTTAACTGGGTATGGTTATCACAAGTTGTGCAGTGTGATTGGTGTGGCTGGTATGAGTCTTACCCTGGATTCCAAATCCTTTCCTTGTTGTGTCAGCTCTTCCGGGCACAGTTTCCTTAACTGAGGTCTGGAGGAGGGGCATAGAGGGAGGAGCCAGTGCACACCAGATAGTACCTAATCTTTCTTTTAGAGTGCCCAGTCTCCTGCGGAGCCTGTCTATTCCCCATGGTCCTTACGGAGTTCCCAGCATCCACTACGGACTACGAGAAATAGAATTACCGGTGAGTAAATTCTTATTTTCGTCCAGTTCTGGCACTTCTGCTCCTCCGGAGGCATTGGATGAAGTGCGAAGCTTGAAAATCTATGTCAAGAGGACGGCTCGGATCAGAAAGATGGATTCCTTGTTCGTGCTCTATGATGCGCAGAAGAAGGGCTGCCCTGCTCCAAAGCAGTCCTTTGCTCGTTGGATTCGACTTACTATCCAACAGGCCTATGTGTCGGCAGCCTTACCTATTCCTAAGTCTCTGAAGGCCCACTCTACAAGATCGGTGGGCTCTTCCTGGGCGGCTGTCCGTGGACTCTTGGCCCTGCAACTATGCCGAGCCGCTACCTGGTCGGGGAAGAACACCTTTGTGAAGTTTGTCACGATCCGGGTTATCAGCCCCCATTATTTACCTGCTAAGTGCCTTCTGAGACTAGCCCGGCGTTTTATTCCCGGATTCCACCTGCGCTGTGTGGGGGCAGCGCTCTGCATATCTGTGTCTCAAGGTGTTTCTCTGTTATCGCAGCAGCGCTGGCATGGCAACGTCATATTAAGCATTCATCTGTTCAAAGTATCGCGTCTCCTTCCTCTGCGGCCTCCGCCGCCATTACTGCCAATTCTCACATGTGGAATACAAACAGACTTTCCCTCCAGTTTCAGACATGGGTGCAGCCATGTTTTTTTTGCATCACATGTTTTCAGCCTATCCGCTGCAGTCTTGACTCTCTGTAATTATCCAGCCTATCCCTGCTCACCAGCTGGTATAAATATCCTGTTCCAGGGCTGGATAATCTTCAGTGCTTTGGTTGTCAATCCTGCAAACATGTCTTTCCTGTTTGGTGAATTCTCAGCTTGACTTTCCAGGTATTCCAGCTCCTGTGATTCAGCTCCTCCAAAGAGACCGGCACCAATCACCATCCTGCGGTGCATCCTGACTCCTGCAGTGTTCCAGCCCTGCTTCCTCCAGCAATCCTGATACCGGCTTCCAGCACAGGTTCTATCCTGCCTTCAGCTTCCAGTGGTATCCTGACATCATTATTGTTTCCAGTCATCTACAGCATCGCACTCTAGCTACAAAGGTACATTTGTCACTGGCTTCCAGCGTTCCATCGCTTCCAGCTTCCAGCAGTGTTGAGTGTTACCATCTGTCTCCAGCGGTATTCCTATTTCTCTTACGTCCTAGAGGATGCTGGGGACTCCATAAGGACCATGGGGTATAGACGGGATCCGCAGGAGCTTGGGCACACTGAAAAGACTTTGACTGGATGTGAACTGGCTCCTTCCTCTATGCCCCTCCTCCAGACCTCAGTTAGACTTTGTGCCCAGGAGTGACTGGACACTCACTAGGGGAGCTCTACTGAGTTTCTCTAGAAAAGACTTTTGTTAGGTTTTTTATTTTCAGGGAGACCTGCTGGCTACAGGCTCCCTGCATCGTGGGACTGAGGGGAGAGAAGTCAGACCTACTTCTACTTAGTTAAGGGCTCTGCTACTTAGGCTACTGGACACCATTAGCTCCAGAGGGTTCGATCACTTGGTTCGCCTAGCTGCTTGTTCCCGGAGCCGCGCCGTCACCCCCCTCACAGAAGCCAGAAGAAAGAAGCCGGGTGAGTATGTGAAGATCCGAAGACATCAGACGGCAGAAGACTTAAGTAATGAGGTAGCAGTGCAGCGGTAGCGCTGCGCTCCATGCTCCCACACACTTCACCAACGGCACTTGCGGGTGCAGGGCGCTGGGGGGGGGGGGAGCGCCCTTGGCAGCATGTTACTGGGTCTTTTAAGGGCTGGCAGAAGGCATTTTCGGTGCCCGGGCACCGTTTTCCGTACCCCCGCCAGCATTTCAAGTTAAAATTTTTGCGGGACTGAAGCGCGCTGGGAAGGGGCGGGGCTTAGCCGCACAGCTCACCAGCGCCATTTTCTCTCATCCACAGCCGCTGCATGAGACGCTGGCCCGGGACCTCCAAGCTCCATTCAAGTAAAGGGGAGCAAATCGGGCGGGGGGGGGGGGGGCACAGAAATTTGGTGCATATATATTGTATTTAACAGCAGCGCTTTTACACATATATCGTTTGGTGGGATATATGGGCGCTGGGGTGTGAGCTGGCATACTCCCTCTGTGTTTTCTCTATCCGGGCTTCCTTGTGGGTCTGTCCCCTAGCTGAGACAGTGTGTGTGTGTTGGTGTGTCGGTACTACGTGTCGGCATGTCTGAAGCTGAGTGTTACTCCCCGGAGGAGGTGGCTGGGGGCGCAGATACGGGTCTGGAGATGGCTCTGTCGGCACAGCTGACACCTGATTTGCTTACGATGTTAAGTGCACTTAATACAAATGTGCCCTCATTGTCTAAGAGATTGGATAAATCGGAGTCTCAGACACAAGTGTGGAGGAAATCCATGGAGGATGCTTTGTCTCAGGTGCAGGCCCCGTCAGGGTCGCAAAAGCGTTCGTTTACCCAGATGGTAGATACGGATACCGACACGGATTCTGATTCCGATGTCGACTTCACTGAGGCTACCTTACACCCAAGGCTAGTTAAGAGTATTCAGTACATGATTGTGGCTATTAAAGATGTTTTACGTATCTCTGACGAACCTGCGGTGCAGGAAACAAGGATTTGTTTGTTTAAAGGGAAAAAACCTGAGGTGAAGTTTCCCCCCTTTCATGAAATGAATACTCTTTGTGAAAAGGCTTGGGAGTCCCCGGACAAGAGGTGGCAGATTCCCAAGAGAATTTTAATGGCGTATCCTTTCCCCTCTGATGACGGGGACAAATGGGAGTCGTCTCCGAATGTCGACAAGGCTCTATCCCGTTTGTCTAAAAAGGTGGCGCCTCCGTCCCCTGACACGGCAGCTCTCAAGGATCCGGCGGATCGCAAGCTGGAGACGTCTCTAAAGGCCATTTTCGCTAATACGGGTGAATTGCTCAGACCTGCTGTGGCGTCGGTATGGGTGAGTAGTGCTATTGCTAAATGGGCTGAGAATTTAGCTTCTGATATGGATACCCTTGATAAAGATAATGTTCTTTTGACTCTTGGTTATATCAAGGACGCTGCTGATTACCCGAAGGATGCGGCGAGGGATGTTGGTCTCTTGGGATCAAGAGCCAATGCCATGGCGATCTCGGCCAGGAGGGCGCTGTGGATCCATCAATGGAATGCTGATGCCGACTCCAAGAAAGCTATGGAAGCTCTCCCCTTCAAAGGTAGTGTCTTGTTTGGTGACGGCTTTTCTGACATGGTGTCTACCGCGACTGCGGGTAAGTCATCTTTTCTTCCTTATGTTCCCACACAGCAGAAAAAGGCACCCCATCAGCAGATGCAGTCCTTTCGTCCAAATAAATACAAGCGAGGAAAAGGCTCGTCCTTCCTCGCTTCAAAGGGTAGAGGACGGGGAAGAAAGTCGCCTGCAGTATCAGGCGCCCAGGACCAAAAGTCCTCCCCCGCCTCTACCAAGTCCACCGCATGACGCTGGGGCTCCCCTGGGGGAGTCCGGACCGGTGGGGGGCCGTCTGCAGATCTTCAGTCAGGTCTGGGTTCAATCAGGCCTGGATCCTTGGTTCCTAGAAATAGTGTCTCAGGGATACAGGCTGGAGTTTCAGGAGATGCCCCCTCACCGCTTTTTCATTTCGGCCTTGCCAATGTCTCTTCCGGACAGGGAGGTCGTGAAGGCAGCAATACAAAAGTTGTGTCAACAGAGGGTCATTGTTCCCGTTCCCCCGTCCCAACGGGGGGAGGGGTTCTACTCGAGCCTCTTTGTTGTACCGAAGCCGGACGGTTCGGTCAGACCTATTCTGAACCTAAAATCTCTCAATCCTTACTTGAAAGTTTTCAAGTTCAAGATGGAATCTCTTCGAGCTGTGCTTTCCAGCCTAGAAGGGGGGGATTTTATGGCGTCAGTCGATATAAAGGATGCCTACTTACACGTCCCGATATATCCTCCGCATCAGGCTTTCCTCAGGTTTGCGGTACAGGATTGTCATTACCAATTTCAGACGTTGCCGTTTGGGCTTTCCATGGCCCCAACGATTTTCACCAAAGTCATGGCGGAAATTATGGTTCTCCTTCGCAAACATGGGGTTACAATTATCCCATACTTGAACGATCTCCTGATAAAGGTGAGGTCCACGGAAAAATTGTTAAGAAATGTGGAATTGTCTCTGTCGGTTCTGCGACAACACGGTTGGGTTCTAAATTTACCAAAGTCTCAGTTGATTCCGACCACTCGACTGCCCTTTCTGGGCATGATTCTAGATACGGAGTTACAGAGAGTGTTTCTTCCGGAAGACAAAGCTTCTGAGGCCGACAAGTGTTTTGATTCATCAGTGTACTCGGGTTCTGGGGATAATGGTTGCGGCGTACGAAGCCATTCCGTTTGGCAGGTTTCATGCCCGGGTGTTTCAGTGGGATCTGCTGAGCAAATGGTCCGGGTCTCACCTGCACATGTACCGGAAAATAAGTCTATCTTCCATGGCCAGGATTTCTCTCCTGTGGTGGCTGCAAATTTCTCACCTTCTAGGAGGGCGCCAATTCGGAATCCAGGACTGGGTCCTACTGACAACAGATGCAAGTCTCCGAGGCTGGGGCGCAGTCACCCAAGGAAGAAATTTCTAGGGGAAATGGTCAGACCAGGAATCTTGCTCCACATAAATGTCCTCGAGTTAAGAGCCATTTACAATGGCCTGCTACAAGCAAAGGGCCTTCTTCAGGGTCGACCTGTCCTGATCCAGTCGGACAACATAACAGCGGTGGCGCATGTAAACCATCAAGGTGGAACAAGACGCAGGGCGGCTATGGTGGAGGCCACAAGAATCCTTCGCTGGGCGGAACAGCACGTGAGCGCTCTGTCAGCAGTTTTCCTCCCGGGAGTGGACAACTGGGAAGCAGACTTCCTCAGCAGACACGATCTCCATCCGGGAGAGTGGGCTCTTCACCAAGAGGTATTTGCAGAAGTAACGAAGCGTTGGGGAATTCCTCTGATAGACATGATGGCGTCTCACCTCAACAAGAAGCTTCCGAGGTATTGTTCCAGGTCAAGGGACCCTCAAGCCAGTGCAGTGGATGCCCTAGTGACTCCGTGGGTGTTTCAGTCGGTATACGTGTTCCCTCCACTTCCTCTCATTCCAAAGGTGCTGGGAATCATACGACGAGCAAAGGTTCAGGCGATTCTCGTAGTTCCAGATTGGCCGCGCAGGGCCTGGTATCCGGATCTTCAGGAATTATTGGTGGAAGATCCTTGGCCGCTCCCTCTAAGAGAGGACCTGTTATTGCAGGGTCCATGCGTATTTCCGGACTTACCGCGGCTGCGCTTGACGGCATGGAAGTTGAGCGTCAAATTTTAGCTCGAGAAGGTATTCCTGGGGAGGTCATCCCCACTCTCCTTAAGGCGAGGAAGGAGGTTAGGGCGAAACATCACCGTATTTGGAGGAAGTATGTTTCGTGGTGTGAGACCAAAACTGCTCCTGCGGAGGAATTTCACTTGGGTCGGTTCCCACATTTTTTGCAGGCAGGCGTCGATGCAGGCCTGAAATTGGGTTCCATCAAAGTGCAGATTTCGGCTTTATCTATTTTCTTTCAGAAGGAATTGGCCGTCCTTCCAGAGGTTCAGACTTTTGTGAAGGGAGTGCTGCATATCCATCCTCCATTTGTACCGCCTGTGGCGCTGTGGGATCTTGAAGTGGTCTTGCAGTTTCTTATGTCTCCCTGGTTTGAACCTTTGCGTAAGGTTGAGTTAAAGTTTCTCACTTGGAAGGTAGTCATGCTTTTGGTTCTGGCGTCTGCCAGGCGAGTGTCAGAGTTGGCGGCCTAATCTCACAAGAGTCCATATTTGATCTTCCATTCGGATAGAGCAGAATTGAGGACTCGTCAACAATTTCTGCCGAAGGTGGTTTTTTCCTTTCACATTAACCAACCGATTGTGGTACCTGTGGCTACGGATGCTGTGGCTGTTCCAAAGTATCTTGATGTTGTAAGAGCTTTGAAGATTTACGTCGCCAGAACGGCTCTTGCCAGGAAAACTGAGGCTCTCTTTGTCCTGTATGCTTCCAACAAGATTGGAAATCCTGCTTCTAAGCAGACTATTGCACGCTGGATTTGTAGTACGATTCAACAAGCTCATTCTTCGGCTGGGTTACCGTTGCCGAAGTCAGTAAAGGCCCATTTTACCAGAAAAGTGGGCTCGTCTTGGGCGGCTGCCCGAGGGGTCTCGGCACTTCAGCTTTGCCAAGCTGCTACTTGGTCGGGTTCAAACACCTTTGCTAAGTTTTAGAAGTTTGATACCCTGGCTGGTGAGGACCTCATGTTTGCTCAATTGGTGCTGCAGAGTCGTCCGCACTCTCCCACCCGTTCTGGAGCTTTGGTATAGACCCCATGGTCCTTTTGGATTCCCCAGCATCCTCTAGGACGAAAGAGAAAATAGGATTTTAGTACCTACCGGTAAATCCTTTTCTCCTAGTCCGTAGAGGATGCTGGGCGCCCTTCCCAGTGCGGACTATTACTTGCAGGGTATTATTGCTGGTTAAATTTGTTTACACGCGGGTTGTGTATTAGTTGTTTTCAGCTTGTTGCTGTTGTTAATTCATACTGTTATCTGGTTTCCTGATACTCCGGTTGTACGGTATGTTGTGGTGTGGGCTGGTAGTTTTTCTCGCCCTTGGTTATACAAAAATCCTTTCCTCAAAATGTCCGTCTCTCCTGGGCACAGTTCCTATAACTGAGGTCTGGAGGAGGGGCATAGAGGGAGGAGCCAGTTCACACCCAGTCAAAGTCTTTTCAGTGTGCCCAAGCTCCTGCGGATTCCGTCTATACCCCATGGTCCTTTTGGAGTCCCCAGCATCCTCTACAGACTAGGAGAAAAGGATTTACCGGTAGGTACTAAAATCCTATTATCGCACTGCACCCCTGAATCGCTCTCTAGCTTCAAGGTACATTTGTCACTGGCTTCCAGCTTCCAGCAGTGTTGGGTGTTACCATCTGTCTTCAGCGGTGCTTCATCTCATCTCCAACGATATTCATTTATCGTCCTGCATACCATACCACACAACATCGGACCACAGTATCTACCAATGCTCACCATCGAACGGTTGCTCTACTGGTGAGTTCAGCGTATCTTTCCTCACACCGGTTCCGTCCGGTAGTCTCTGGCAATCCTGTCTACATCATTTCAACCTCAGTGCATCAGTGCCTATTTCAAACTCCTGTTTACCACCTACTGTGCAGTACTTGCCGTTCCTCATTACAGCGGTTAACTGTGGCCACGGACTTTCCAAATCCGTATATTGGCAAGGACTTTACCATCTTGTTCTGCATAGCCACAGTCTCAAATACCACTTGCATTCCCAGGAACTGTACTGCATTTTTATTCTGCACTCACTGTTGATGATTCTCATTGCCAAGAGTTATACTGTGTGTTCAATAAACTGTCTGTTATAATTTTACTCCGTTGTTGTGGTCACGACTTTGGGTTCAAGGTATCTAATCATACTTAATGTCTAGGAACCTAATTTCACCTCCACGGTTCACCTACACACCAGCCCCTACAACTGAGGCTTCCCCCAGTCAGCCTCAACCCTCAGTTGTGACAAAGTTCTACAAATGTGATACCCTGGCCAAAGAGGATACCCAGTTTGGGCAGGTGGTGCTGCAGATGTCTCCGCACATTCCCACCCGTTCTGAAAGCTTTGAGACATCCCCATCATACTAATGCAACCCCAATATCCCTTATGGATGCTAGAGAAAATAGGATTTTAATACCTACCAGTAAATCCTTTTCTCGTAGTCCATAAGGGATATTGGGCATCCGCCTCTGTGTGGTGACTTTCTGCAGGTTCTCTCTTCTGTGTTACCTGTTCAGCTGTTGCTGTTATGTTGCCAGCAGTTGCTGGCCCGGTTATGTTATGGTGTGCTGGTGTGTAAATCTCACCACACTTATTGTTATGTTCCTTCTCTCAAGTATATCATTTCTCCTTCGGGCACTGTTTTACCTATAACTGCCTGTGGGAGAGGGCATAGAGGGGAGGAGCCAGCACACCCAGTGGAAGAAATTTAAAGTGCACTGGCTCCTTTGGACCCCGTCTATACCCATCGTACTAATGTGTCCCCAATATCCCTTATGGACTACGAGAAAAGGATTTACAAGTAGGTATTAAAATCCTATTTATATTTATTAGACGCTACAAGTGTTTCGCAGCGCCATACAAAGGTCAGTACAGGGAGACAAAACTTAGCATTACAGTAAATAAATAACAAAAATAGAGTGCAGGTAACAAAGAGCACCACAATTCTAAAAACATAATACAGCTAAGATGTAAGTAGCGAAGGAGTAATCAGCGTACTACTTGGGGCTGGTCGCCATAGATGAGCCTTGACCAGCAGGAAACATGGTAATTCTTTTTCCGTTAGTGCTATTTACGTTGTTACGTACCTGTAAATGCGTTCTGGCATGTAAAGTGTGCTAAAGCTTAGGCAGAAGCCCCAGTATTGGCACCTTGGAGTACATGTAAAATCCAGTTATTTTTGGGGAAAGGAACTCTTTAATTAGATCTGAAACACCAGCCAAAATGCGCAGATTACAAACATTGATGCGCATTTCAGTGCTTAGAACATATCTGTGGGGCATAGTTTTATACACATATAGGGGTATATGCAATTAGCGGCGAATCGCGGCAATTTATCGGCCGTTTTTTAATTCGACCGTCTAATTTCGGCAAGTGGGTGCCGAAATTGACCATATTCAATGAAAAACGGATTCGACAGTCCCGCTGACGAAAAACAGCCGATTTGACGGATTTTGTTCCGATTTTTAAAAAACAGGAAATAACGGGAAAAAAATGGCGTGGGGTCCCCCCTCCAAAGCATAACCAGCCTCGGGCTCTTCGAGCCGGTCCTGGTTCTAAAAATCCGGGGGGAAAAATGTCATGGGATCCCCCGTATTTTTAAAACCAGCACCGGGCTCTGCGCCTGGTGCTGGTGCAAAAAATACGGGGGACAAAAAGAGTAGGGGTCCCCCGTATTTTTTACACCAGCATCGGGCTCCACTAGCTGGACAGATAATGCCACAGCCGGGGGTCACTTTTATACAGCGCCCTGCGGCCGTGGCATTAAAGTATCCAACTAGTCATCCCTGGCCGGGGTACCCTGGGGGAGTGGGGACCCCTTCAATCAAGGGGTCCCCCCCCCCAGCCACCCAAGGGCCAGGGGTGAAGCCCGAGGCTGCCCCCCCATCCAAGGGCTGCGGATGGGGGGCTGATAGCCTTTGGAAAAATGAAAGAATATTGGTTTTTTCAGTAGTACTACAAGTCCCAGCTGCTACTCTGCTGCTACTACAACTCTGCTGATTGGCTGTATGCGCGTCTGCTGTCAGACAGCGCATCGCAAAGCCTCTCCATTAGTTTCAATGGTGGGAACTTTGCGGGTAGCGGTGGGGTTACCCGCGGTCAGCCGCTGACCGCGGGTGACCTCACCGCTGACGCAAAGTTCCCACCATTGAATATAATGGAGAGGCTTTGCGATGCGCTGTCTGACAGCAGACGCGCATACAGCCAATCAGCAGAGTGCCACGAAGTAGCGCTACCTGATTGGCTGAAGGGACCTTCTGTGACAGCAGTCACGTGGGGTCCCGGCATTCGTGGAAAGGGGTCCCATGTGTAAACATGGGACCCCTTTCAGTCCGTTTGGTCCGGGTGTTCGTTTCTTTTTTTTGCCAAGTACGTGGATTATAACCTGGACACTGGATTGAGGTGAGTATAATTTTATTCACAGGTACCCCGGATTCTACTTGGACAAGTGGACCGAACGTCGTGTCAACATAGGTAAGTATGTGTGTGTCGGCAGGTGTGAAATAAAGTTGTACTTTCACGGTGTGCGTGTCCTGTTTTTATTTGGGTATTTTTCCCCCAGTAGAACTACAGGTACCAGCGGGCCCGTTTTTCTCCCGCATGCTGGTACTTGTGGTTCTCCAAGTACCAGCTTGCGGGGGAGGCTTGCTGGGACTTGTAGTACTACTGGAAAAAACAATATTCTTTCATTTTTCCAAAGGCTATCAGCCCCCCATCCGCAGCCCTTGGATGGGGGGGGACAGCCTCGGGCTTCACCCCTGGCCCTTGAGTGGCTGGGGGGGACCCCTTGATTGAAGGGGTCCCCACTCCTCCAGGGTACCCCGGCCAGGGGTGACTAGTTGGATATTTAATGCCACGGCCGCAGGGCGCTGTATAAAAGTGATCCCCGGCTGTGGCATTATCTGTCCAGCTAGTGGAGCCCGATGCTGGTGTAAAAAATACGGGGGACCCCTACTCTTTTTGTCCCCCGTATTTTTTGCACCAGCACCAGGCGCAGAGCCCGGTGCTGGTTTTAAAAATACAGGGGATCCCCTGTCCGTTTTTCCCCCGGATTTTTAGAACCAGGACCGGCTCGAAGAGCCAGAGGCTGGTTATGCTTTGGAGGGGGGACCCCACGCCATTTTTCCATTTTTTTTCGGGATTTTACCATTCCATTTAAAAAATAAATAAATAAAAAAAAATATTTTTAAAAATATATAAATAATACTTGTGCCTCCAAAATAGACAAACCAAGTACCTAATCCCTTCTAATATAAATAGATATGCTATTACCAATAAAAAAAACACCAAAAAAAACATGTTTTAAATTTTTTTTATTAGATTCCCCCACCAAAGTGTGGCGGATTGAAAATGACGTATTTACTGTCTAAAAGCACTGTTGTCGAATTTCCAAACTTCAATTGAATATACTTTTGGCGAATTGCTGCATTTGTACTATTGCAGAAATGTCGAATTTGACAAATGTCGAATTTCAAAAAGTCGAATTTTGAAAGTCCGTTTTTTTGACGGAAAGTACTGAATTGCATTGTCGATTTTTTTTTTTGGGCGAAAAAGTCCAGTTTTTCGACAATTTCGGGAATTCGACCGCAATTGCATATACCCCATAATATCTGTGTATAAAATATATATGTAATATACAAACATTTCTTCACTGTGACAGCTGAAGGGTTTTTATTGAAATTGTTTGGTGTATCCCTGGAGTAAGAGGAAGTTTTATCTTGTTTTATGCACTTATAAAGAAATGGAAAAATATCCAGCACTAAGGATTATTTAGTGAGAAACAAATGATTAGGAGATCAACCAGACACATTAAGTTTTTCTCTGTAAGATTCAACGTAGAATAATCTATTCGTTTATACAGGTGGTGCTATCTTTTGACTCAAATGTTTATGCAAGGAGTAATTTAAGGGAAGTGCATTCATATATCCTATATTTACAGAAATAGTGAAAAACAATATTTTATTTGATATGCCTTTAAAATAAGTGAAGGTATCAGACAAACATAACATATTTATTATGTAGTAAATTATCAACAATAAGGGCCTAATTCAGTAAGGATTGCAGATTCTGCTTAATCTACAATCCTTGCAATTGTATGCTGGGCCGCCCATCGCAGGGCAAGGCCACCCAGCATGCTACCCACCCACTGCGATAATGCTCTAATTGCAATAGCAACACAATTAGAGTGTGGTCGCAGAAACCAGTGAAGCCTCCTGCCGGCGTAGCCTGACTGTGATGGCAGGAGACTCGCCGCCATTTTTTTCATCGCTACGCCCCAAAAACGACACCAAACATGCCCCCATTTCCCCCGACACCACCCCAAAAACGTCAGTCGTCACCCCAAGAACGCAGGCAGAGGCGTTCTCAGTTAATGCGTGGCATCCGTTACTGAAATTGCAGTCACTTTCCGATTGCGATGTGACCTGAATCAGCCCCTAAGACATAAATGTATATTCCTATAAAGTTTCCAGATTGAACAATATAGTTATAATTTTATTTTCTACTTTAAAGATAGAAATATTGTACCCTGGGCAGGGTTCAATTTAGCAAAAAGTATTCAAATTATAGGTAAAGAAAGTGTGAATTGGAAGGGGGGTGGGTAAGAATAAAGTGATTAAAAACTACTGTGCTCCCTCAATATTTTCCTGTTTTCAGTTTAGTCTGTAGGACAAATCCAATTAGCTGCGGGGTTTACTCGATTCAGTTAGCTGTGGGAACACTTAACGCTAAGCCCTAAATGGTGGATTCATCCGCGTTATAATGTACCCTCTGCATATAACGCACAGTGAAAACCATTAGATTACACATTTTATAAGGAATCAGCAAGTCACTGCACGTTACTAGAGGTTTTACCATGCAGGGAAAAGGCTAAATAATTCAACAGCTCCAGGCGTTAAACCTGGATCTTTCACTGCGCGGCTACCCTGCGGTTATTCAATATGCCCCATGTGCAGACTGTACAAGCTGCCTCTTAGCTACTGCTCACAGCTACTAGTCACACACATATATAATAGACATAAAAGGGTATGGGTCGTTGGGTTGACCCAACTTAGTTCGACACACCTTAGGTCGACCACTGGAGGTCGACATTCCCATTAGGTCAACATGTACTAGGTCGACAAGTCAAAAGGTCGATATGATGTTTTTGACTGTTTTTGGTGTCTTGTTCTCCGTAAAGTGACGGGGAACCCAAATTAGTGCACTGTGTTCGCTTGCCATGCTTCGAGCAAGGTGCCTCACTCCGCTACCGCTTCGCTCGGTACATATTACCATTCCAATCGTGGATTGTTAAGTATGAAAAAAAAAAAAAAAAAAAAAAAAAAAAATTTAAAAACTCATGTCGACCTTTTGACCTAACGACTGTAACCCACATAAAAACAATATTTATTGAGGAGGTGGACAGTGCAGCAGCAAACGCAGATGCGCGTTTCGCTTGCCTATTTTCTCAAGGCTGAGAATGTTTATGGCTTTTTGTTTTATGCATTCTCCTTTTGTCCACAGTCTTATTAACATATTTTTAGCTGATCGGTTTAACAATTTATGATCATCTGAAATAGAGGATTTTCAGACATTACTACATGTTATTTGTAAAGGTAAGCTATATAGGGGAATGCTGTTGCTTTAAATGTGAGTAATTTTTATTTTGCAGGAGCCTGATTCAGAAATTATGCATATTCCAAGCCATCTGTCCCTGGCTATTAGACTAACTCATTTGTAATGCAACAATGCTCAAATTATTGTAAAGCGCCTGAATTATGTATGCTGGATATAATTGTTTCCCTCTGCGCAGAACCTGTACAGCCAGCTCAAGTCCGCACCGTCAGACAGCCTGACCTACAAGCTGGCACTGTGCCTGTGTATGGTCAACTTCTACCATGGAGGGGTGCGAGGGCTCGCCCACTTGTGGCAGGAGTTCGTGCTGGAGATGCGCTATCGCTGGGAGAACAATTATCTGATATCAGGGTGGGTATTTTCAGTACCATGTAACATATAATGTCTTTTTTCTTCTGATTCACATTAAAAAGTATATCTGAAATCCCAATTATAAAGAGTTTATTTTCACTATATTTTTCTATAAATATAAAGTGTAATATTCAAAACAAAGAAATGTAATACTTTTCTAACCCTCATATCGGCACAGACCTATGGATATGAACAGTTTATGCCTATAGATGGCAGAATGATAGGTAATGCTCTTACTCCTTTCCTCAGGCTACAGTACTCGTTTAAAATTGATGTTACCTTATTGAAATCTTTATACTGGGTACAAAAATGTACTAGCTCCAGTTACTTGAAAGCAGAATTCTTCCTGAAATTGCCTCCTTAAAATGCAGCAATTCCCCGCTCTTCCGATGCCTGGATTGCATAAATCCAACATGTTGGAAATCCTTGATTTGCCAATTCTGACCAAAAATGATTGGTGAATCTGTGATTTTGCCGATTCTCAGACGGATCGCCGATATTCGGATCAGCATGAGCAAACAGAGATTTGCAGCCCTGATGTATGACCCACATTAGCTTCCAATTCAAGGTCTTCTCCATTTGGTGATTTATTATAATGGAAATTCTAGATTTCTCGATTGTCATTACCATACAAGAACTTCACCATAGGAGCATTCCAATAATGTCAGTATTGTTTTTAGCAGGGCGGATGAGCGCAACAAAGCCCCTTGCGGGCTCAGTGGCGAGCTGCGCTCGCCACAGGTTCTATTCCCACTCTATTGGTGTCATGGACACCAACGAGTGGGAATAGTCCCTGTTAGTGTAGCTGTTGGTACTGTGACCGGCGGTCACATAACTACATCCCATAGTAGCCACCTCTTCTTCTTTCTGTGTCCCCTCATTTTACTTATACAAACTAATTAATAAAAATTATTGAAGTAAAAAATATGGATACTAGTTGAAAATCCTAATATGACATTTATTGTCTCTTCTGTCTTGGTGAGAGACATTACTCACTTCATGTCTTCTGTTTGTGCAGAGCTTCAGTCAGGTTTCAATGTGCTTCTGCGTATTCAGTGGGTTTTTATTGCCTATTTCTTATTTCCTAGATTAAATAATGGACCTCCAGATCTAAAGTGCTGCTTACTTCACCAGAAGCTCCAGGTATGTGTTTTATATTTGTTGTGTGATGCAACTGTACTCTCTCTTTGACTTTTATGATTCTACAGTAAATTAACATCTACCTTCCTGCCCCTCAGATGTTGAATTGCTGCATTGAGAGGAAGAAGGCGAGAGATGATAGCAAGAAGGGGAATATTCCCAACTGCTCCTCCGATTCTGCCCTAAACAGTACAGCGAATGAGCCCGCAGAATCGGAGAAAAGCAAGTACGACGTAGGGAAGTCCTGGGACTCCTGGAGTGACAGTGAAGAGGAATTCTTTGAGTGTCACAGTGACACAGAGGAACTGAAAGACAACGGACAGGAAGCTACAAGGAAATTATCTGCCAAAGAGGATGCAAAAGAGACCTCTGCGTTAAAGCCCGATGGCCGTTTACACCAGTCTGGAAACTTGACCTTGTTAAACACTGGAGAACCTCTGTACATTCCAGTCACACAGGTAAAGCCATAATTTTTACTTATTGATCTTCATGTACCTTTACGTTCTATTTTAAACTCTAGTTTTGGTGCTTTGGGCACAGGGAGACGGTGACTAAATCAAGGTCACAAGGAAACCAATCTGGGATTCACGCCAGGGACTCCTGAAGTCCTGTTGTGTTGGCCAGTGGCAATGCTACCACCTCTTACTAGTCTGGATATCTCAATGACAAACTGCAAACTTTCCTCCAGAAATAGTGACATAGACAGAGATTATAGTCTTACACTTTCTGCTTAGTAAATCATTTAGTAAATGCCATATTTCACCAATAAACATAAACAAAAAGAAATTAAACATTTGACGTGTTTCACCCATAGTTTAGTCTGACAATTAAAAGTACTATGTATCACATTTATGCTGTATTAATAACTACTAGCACAGTTCTCTAAATATATGTATGTGCATTTCCTGTATAAGATGCATGTCACCTGCGTGCACCAAGCATCCTGCTCTGCCCAATAGGAGTTTGTGCTGTGACACTGTAAAAGGGTGTGGATTATTAGATCTACACTAAAAAGGTCTACAATCAATAGGTAGACCACTAATGGTTGACATTCATTAGCTCGACAGGGTCAAAAGGTTGACATGGAAATGGTCAACACACAAAAAAGGTGACCCTTATTTATTTAATTTTTTTTTGGGGGGGGGTGTTTTGTCACTTTTCTGCCACAAACAAGCCTCGTTAGTGCACCACGTCCCCTCGCATGTCTCGCCATGCTTCGAGCAAGGTGCCTCGATTTGCTGCCTTTGCGTTCGGCACAGGTTACTATTCCCAGTCGTAGTCCACGTGGATGGTAAAGTATGAATAAGTGCAAAAAATGTAAATATAATTTTAAAAACTTGCGTCGGCATTGTCATGTTGACCTTTTGACCCTATTAACTCAATGCATGTCGACCATTAGTGGTCTACCTAGTGACTGTAGACCCATTTTAGTGTATATCTATAGACCAGATACCCTGGAAAAGGAGCAGGGAGCCGCTGTGTCCTGCTAGTGAGGACTCCAGGAAATATTTGCTTTTCTCTTTACTTGCTAGTACTGTAGGTGTCATTATGTAGTATGCTAAATTTTTTCTGTATGTTGCCCCATATATTGTAGAAGTGATTTTGTGTGTTTTAGATCTAAGGTCAGGATAAGAGAGGCCTTGTAGTGTTGCCCTTGATAATATCAGACCCATCGTATGTGAGGGGCCACAAGCCAGTATTATTTACCAACAAGTCTCATAATAATCTGGTTGATTTCAAACACATTATTACCGGCACATGTTGGAGCAATGCTTTGCTGTGTATTAGGACAATTGCCCAGTATCGGTTCTGGTTTGCATGGCTCATCACATGTACAATCATATATCGTCCTGGTCATGTTTAATGTTGGATCATGTTTTTGGATAGTGACCATTTCTAACCTTTCAATGAAGTTCACTTTACTTAAAATATTGGATGAAACTTCAACCTGTTAATACTTCTCATTTGTTTGATATGGGTGTTATAGCATGTACCCCACAATCACTTTGTTGGCAAAACAGTAATAAAACCAAGCATGTGAAGCTTACTGTGCATTATAAACACAGCGCCTGGCTAATGTTCAGTGTGATTGTGTCTGCGGGCAGTGTATCAAAGAAGCTGACTGGCCTGCAGAGCTTTCTGATTAATATTAGTGTCCTCCTCACTGTTAGATATGGGCAAAATCCTATTAGATTTCGGCCAATTAAAACAGCCGGATTTTGCGTTTAATGACCGATGGTCATTATCGCAGTATCCAATTAGAGGCCATTTTGACCGGCCGAAATTAGACCTGCGATCGCACAAAAGCACATGGGATTGGGGATAAGTCCCTTATCCCATGTGTTATCACGGCTGTGACGGCCCCTTATTGTGGATTATGCTTCGGGTGCCTGAGGCACCCGAAACATAATCCTGGATAAGTGCCGGCATCGGGGCTAATAGGGTAGTCCCCCCGGTGATCCTATTCTGTGTGCTAAAAACATTCTATTTATAAAGTCCACTCAAAAGTGATTTTTCTGTTTTATGAGGAACTATTCTGTAAGAAACTTAATGGTCTCACCAGCACAATAGAGCACAAAGTGTTCTTACTCCCTAGCAAAAGATGCTGATTAAGTCTTGCTCCTAGGAATTGTGGGTAGTGTCATGCAAATGACCGTTATTTTTATGATTACACAGTATTTAGCGAGAACCTGTCGTCGTGTTTGCAAAAATTGTTAGTTACATAGTGTATGGACAGCTTTTTCCGTGTACAAAACAGGTTGACAATGTTTCTTCCGCCCAGGGAGGGAGCTTGGGTTGTATGTATGTTCTGACTCTGCTTTAGAGTAGGGTCACCGATTACAGCGGTATGAAGGATAGAGCAATGTGTAGCTCAACTGCTCAGTCTCTCGGATGTGAATGTTCATCCTTAATGCATTTGATCAGGATAACTACAGCTTTGGCCATACATAATGAAGAGATAAAGACTTCTGACACTGCAACTGCTGTGAAACTACAATCCCTAGCTTGCCTTTCCAGGCAGAGGCTGGCAGGGCACGCTGTGATTTGTAGTTCTATAACGGCAAAGATAGCCGCAGGATAAGCATAACTAGTATTTTATATCTCAATTTCATTAGTTAACAGAGAATGAAATAGACACATTTTCCAGATGAATGTCTGACAGTTCCCAATCCTTTTACATATGTAGCTCATTCTTTCCTCCAGGTGAAATAAGTAATATAAAAATCCATGATTCTTCTAAGTGACAAAAGACCTTGTTACTGAGTATTAATTAAGTAGCTTTTTGATTAATATACTTATAGAAGATGAACATCTACACAGAGACAGTATTTGATCACAACATAAAACCTCTATTCTGTTACAGACATTCCATTATGTCTTTGGAAAGATGATGTATATATTTTTATCTTTTTACTGATGTGACTTTACAGAATCTATTGTGATAGTTGTATTGTGCATTAAATACAGTCCTCTAATAGTCACCAGACAATGAAGGACTCTCTTGAAGAGACTGTCGCTCACGAAGAGATAATTCAATAAACGGTCACTAAGAAATCCGCCTTGCATGTTTCTGTTATCTGTAACGTTTTCTATAGGAAGCTGCTCTGGAACTGATCATCTATACATATAATACAACTGTAAGGGTTGTGACCATACATAGCAATTGTTGGGAGAAATATACTTCTAGGGACTGTTTATGGAGGCAATTTTTTTTTTTACATTTTTGTCTGTCGCCATGTGGAAAGACTACTGGATGAATAGTTTTCACTATTGTATAGCTTAGTGATCTAGAAAAAAAATTGAGGTCTGATCTCAATGTGAAATCAGGGAGAGGAGCAATAAAGGAAAAACAAGGCGCTCCTCAAGTCTAAAATTACTTTATGTATATAAATATATAAATACAATATATACATATATTGCACACCCTGAAAAATGCTCAGGGCTGCAGGCGTAGACCTCAGGACCAGCTGCTTCTCCAAGAGGCAGCTTTACGTGGCTTGCTCATGAGTTAGCAGCCCCAAGTTTTTTTTTGTGCTAATCCCTGAAGCATTTTATGATCAATGTCTACAGTATAAAATATACATCATAATATTAGATGGCACTACTGCCTTTGTAAGATTAGTTTTGCTGAGCAATAACTGACATCTACATGAGTGAAGCCACGGGTAAACGCTAGTTTCTATATAAAACAGAAAAAATATAACAAATTCTCTGATTTAGAATATTGTACATTACTTCCGATTTTTCAACCATTTCAAGATGGACAATTCTAAATGATTAACCTGTCTCATCAAAGCTGCAATTCCATCAGTTATGAAAATGCCATTTTTCACATTCATAAATAGGATTCCATGTCAGAACTTATGGCATATAAGGCTGTTATATACAGTATGGTATCCGGATGACAGATAGACAGTGTCTAGTTAGACAGTCAATAGATAGACACCATATGTTAGGTCGACAGGGTCAGAAGGTCAACATGAAAAAGGTAGACAGTACAAAAGGTCAACAGGGTCAAAAGATAGACAGGGTCAAAGGTCAACATAAAAATGGTCGACATAAAAAAGGTAGACACAGGTTATTTTATTTTTCATGTTTTTTTACTTTTTCATACCTTCTCTATCCATGTCGGCATAGAGTTGGTTATAAACCTTGTGGGGAGCACGCCGAGCCCCTCAAGGGGATGACTTTTTACAATTAGGGGTTCCAGATGACAAAACTGTCCACACAAACCCCAAAAATGCAAAAAAAAAGGTGTCTACTTTTTTATGTTGACCACTTTCATGGCGACCTTTTCACCCTGTCGACCTTTTGACCTTGTCGACCTTTTGTACTGTTAACTTTTTTCATGTTGACCTTTTGACCCTGTCGACCTAATGTCTGTCTTATATATGGTGTCTAACTAGACACTGTCTATCTATTATACCACACCCATACAGCATATTGCTGGAGTGTATAGTTGTCTTTCATCAACCTTTTAGGATCTGCAGCAGAAACTGATTAATACCCCATGGGTCCCAGGCAATATATAAGCTTGTCACCTTCCCACATCTGTTTGTCAAAATAATACATATTATTACTCTTTTATTTATATAGTAACACACAGGTTCTGTAGAGACCTACATATTGGATTACATATAACAAAATACTTAAGTACATTGGACAGATACAGTATAGACTATGGACGGTATCTAATTAGCTGCCGTGAATTACAGCAGCTAATGGATTTCTCTGGGGCTATCCTATTAGCCCCGTAGCCCGGCATTTATCAGGGATTTTGCTTTGCGTGCCCCCCCCTTCCTGATAAGCAGCCCCAGGAGGCCCGTTTTCGGCCTATAACACATGGGACTGGGAACTTATCCGGCATCCCATGTGTTGTTGCCCGATAACGGGTGATTTACCACACGGTAAAAACGGGCTGTAATTGGATGTCCCTATAGTGTTATCTGGCTAAAAGGCCAGTTTTTATTGTACAGTAAATCACCACATGTAATAGGATACCGCCCTATTAATTAAAACAGCTAAAGTAATACAGGACATTTAGTGTTTGCTGGGTCTTAGGCAAATGCCTAGGTTGCGTACTGGAACATCCTGCTCTGGTCTGTAGTGTCTCATTAAGTGTCCTTCAGTAGTACTACATTAATTGAAAAAATATGTCCCAGCACCCTAAACTTTATCTTGCGTATCTTGGGTTCTGAAAAAATCTTGAAAGGTTTCTTTATATGTTTGTGACTGATATAAGTAGGCTATATTTAAATCAATATGTTTATTAGTTTCAGATGCTATATCAAATATGCTGGGGCAGATGTATTAAGCATGGAGACGGCATAAGGAAGTGATAAACTGGTGATAAGTGCAAGGTGATAACGCACCAGCCAATCAGCTCCTAACTGTTAATTTACATATTGGAGCTGATTGACTGGTGCGTTTATCACCTTTCACTTATCACTGGTTTATCACTTTGTTATGCCTCTCCATGTTAATACAAATCTTATGCCTCTCCAGGTTAATACATCTGCCCCACTGTTTGCAATCCCATATATTTAGCCACTTCCCTATAATGCATTTGGCCCCCAGTCCAGTTGCAATGCTGGTTTACAGAGTAGAGTGCTGTCCGCACAGTTGGGTAGAGACCACCACTCGCATATGATGTGCCAGTGGACATCACTGTACACAAACATCACCTGGGGGTTCATTGTCTGGGGTTTGGCAAAAATTGAACAACACTTTTAGGCTCTGGCAGATGCCGGCTTTGTCATTAAGTGAAGTGAGTGGTAGGAGGTCTGGCCTACATAGGAGAAAGACATTTGCATATAGATTTGTTGCTATTACTCTGATTTTTGGAGAAGGTCTCCAATAAAAAATGAACATTCAATGGTCAATTAAGGAGCAGTTCACTGTACTGTACAAATGTAGATTACTGTTTTCTTTAATATTCATTATATACTTTTGTTATATAAACCAAGTTATTCAGTGTTAGTGCTTGGTTTTATTGATTGTCTTATATAACAGTGACAATTTTCATTAATATTTTTTTGTTTTTTGTAATGTCAGAATAAATGGTTAATGTCTCTGAATGTGTATGAATACTGCATGCTGGTAATGTGCGACCATAAGTTTGAATCCAGCATGTAATGGAGACATTCACTAGGGATCCTTTATTTAGATTTTTCGTGAAACAACAACAAGGTTTAATCTGATTATGTATTTATTAAATTATGTGAGCAGCTTGCATTGAATATAAATTACTATTCTTTGCCCCTGATGGTCTCGCGACACTGTCTCGAAGTGCCAGCTAGGCTTGGATAATAGAAAATATACCTCTACAATAACAATATATATGCCTATACAGTATAACATAAAGCATTTAGTAGAGTTCACTCCCATCCTCTCTACAGTTATATTATACACATATACATGACTCTGAGACCATACCTTTCTCCCACCTATAGCTCCCCCCTCCCCATACCCTTACCTAATTTGTCCTCTGTCTCCTTTGCACCAAAACCCTCTTCTTTCTCTCCCGGGTTCTCTCTATTACCTAAACACCACTATATATTCTTTAGTGGTACTAAATATAGTTATATTGCCTACTGTCCTTTTTTAGGGTGGTCTTCTGTATGCCGAATGTCGGGATCCCGGCGCACAGTATACCGGCGCCGGAATCCCGACACCCGGCATACCGACAACTATTCTCCCTCGTGGGGGTCAACGACCCCCCTGGAGGGAGAATAAAATAGTGTGGCGCGCGTAGCGCGCCACCATGCCCACAGCGTGGCGAGCGCAGCGAGCCCGCAAGGGGCTCCTTTGCGCTCGCCACGCTGTCGGTATGCTGGCGGTCGGGCTCCCGGCGCCGGTATGCTGGGCGCCGGGAGCCCGAGCGCCGGCTTACCGTACGACACCCCTTTTTTATTACTGCTGTATTACTAGATTACTTGATTGATAGCCCTAGTACAGGCTATGTACTTTGTACGGGTTAGGTTCAATATGCCGGGGGTCAGGATGCAGGTGGTGAGAACACAGCCACGGCATCCCGATGGTGAGAATCCCGACATGAGTAAGCTAAGTATATTTACCTTCCCCCAATGGCCCCTAACCCTCCCTTCCCGCAGCCTAACCCTAACCCTCAACGGGGGTAATTAAACCTAACCCCCCCCCCCCCCTCTACCCGCAGCCTAAACTGTGGAACAGTGTCAAAAGCCTTACTAAAGTCTAGATTAGCTATATCCATGGCTCCACCTTTATCCATCACTTTAGTCACACAGTCAAAAAAGTCAATTAGATTTGTTTGACATGATCTCCCCCCAGTGAATCCGTGCTGTTTGGGATCCTGTAAATTGCTGGATTTGAGATAATCTACAACTCTTGTAGATTGCGCTTTACAATTGGGAACAACAATGATAAAACAAAACTGGGTAATAACAGACAGACGTAGAGGGAAATAGGCATTGATACACAAGGATAGGTGCTGTCTATTGCATAATGGTCCAGCCAGATTACAGAGTTTCTTGGTGGGCTATATTATATAGTCACACAGCAATGTTGACCAGAGGTCAGGAGGATGTCAAATTGAAGAAAAAGAAAATGCTGTATGTTAGGATATGTGTACTGTACGGAGGGGATGTAATTAGTTATGTATATTTATGAAGGTTATGTGGGTGATTATGGAATTTGATAAGCTTGCCTGAAGAAGTGAGTTTTCAGGGAATGCAGTAGGTGCAGCCCCGAAGGAAGTCATGCAATCGTGAATGGGAGCGAGTAATGCATGTGGATGAGAGACACAGATATTGTGCAGAGTGGAGAGGTCGAGTTGGGATATATTTTGAGAAGAGCTATATAGCTTTATATGTAAGTAACCGTATTAGATTGAATACGGTAGAATACAGGCAGCCAATGGAGGGACTGACGGAATAGATCTGCAGATGATGAACATCTAGCGAGGAAGATTAGCCTTGCAGCTGCATTCAGAATGGATTGTCGTCATGAGTGTCTTTTTTGGTAGGACCAGTAAGGAGACTATTGCAATAATCAATGCGGGAGATAATGAGAGCATTAGAGTTTTTGCAGTGTCTTGAGTAAGATAAGGTTGTAGTTTGGATATGTGTTTTAGATGTATGTAACATGATTTAGAGACAGATTGAATGTGGGGAACATAGGACAGTTCAGAGTCAAGGATGACTCCTAGGCAGTGAGCTTGTGGGGTAGGCATGATTGTCAAGTTATCAACAGTGGTAGAGATATCAGGTTGGTAACTTATATTGGCCGGTGGAAATATAATTCTGTTTTGGAAATATTAAGGTGGCGAGATGATACCAAGATGAAACTGCAGATACTAGATTGGGAGACTCTCCCTTTGTCGCTGCTGGGATGAGCAGCAGTGTTGAAGAGTGTTGTGTTCACTAAATTATCTTATTTTTTGATAATGGTCCCGATGACTCTCACTAAAAAAGATACTCAATGGGGGGAATTCAAATGTTTGAAAAGTCGGTTGGGTGTCTGTTTTTTCCTGTATATTAGACACCCAACTGACTTTTCAAACATTTGAATATCCCCCACTATGTCAACAAAATATCCACTAGATTTCTCTGGGCTGGTAAAAAACCTTGCATAACGTACGCTAAACTGCAATTACCCAAGGAGGAGGGTGAATATACCGGACGTCACACTATTTAGCAGAGCAGCAATGTTTCGCTACATTACAGATTGGCTATGGGGTAGATCAGTTTTTATAAATTATTCACTGGAGTTAGCTCTCTTTTACCCATATTCACCGCAGCCCTTCTTCACTCCCCACAGAAAACTCTTTCGTGTGGACAGTGTCGAACATTTTATTTAGACAGCCTTATTTAGCGTGGCAGTATTCTCACAAGAAACTAGGCAGGAACCATTCTGTTTCTCACCATGATGCCCTTTGGGGCAACCCATGTTTCACGCCGGGTACTGACAATCCAGATTTTCCTGTCTGGCAGGAAAAGGGGATCTCAGCAGTCAGAGATATGTTTAACCCGGGAGGTAAATCCATATTATCCTTTGCCGAATTACAATTAAAATAACCTATAGTAAAGGGTGATTCCATGGTAACTCAGGTTACAAGTGACACTCTAAGTTGACAATTAAACCAATATTTTTACCACATAAAATATGCTTAGGAGTACTAAATAATGATTAGCCTACTAATAATACATTCTTCTTTATTTCCAAATGTTCAAACAATGAAAGAAAATTGCACATAAATTAATACAAATTGTTTTTTGTGTGGTAACTCAGGTTACACTAAAAAGACACAGCTTTTTTAAGATCATATAATGTAATATTTCTGCTCTTATTGAGGTATGAAGTTGCTACTATTTATTTATGAAAAAGCCACTAAATCATAGATGATGATATAACACATTACACATGTTTATGATAAGAAATTAATTATTTATAACAAAAATTATTGGTAACTCAGGTTACAGGGTATGGTAACTCAGGTTACATGAGGCAAAAATATTGATGGTAGGGCATTCTCTGGGTCCTAGGTCTTTTGATACACATCAATTTCTGTATCAAAATCATACACCATTCTATTTCCTTGCATTACTAGCCTTGGAGTTGGTAAAAGATACAGGATATGATCATATGACACATACAGTATGATACATCAGAATCATCCACTTTAAAAACGCATGCCACTTTTGTCAACCAGCTTCAGACACATGATCTTGACCTCACCATCATCTTCCAATTCACTCTGGAAGACAGCAACATATCGATATGATGTTTTGCACTCTCCATCAAACTTAACAAGAACATACGTTCCAGGTTTGATTTCTTCAACCCTGGGCCTATCTGGGTCATGAACTTGGGCTTCATCTTCTGATGGAGAAGACCCATACACTTCCTTGTAAAAGTTATTCCTGGACCTCTTGTTCACAGACTTTAGCATGTTTTGTTAACATGTAGCCTTCGGGTTCAAACTCTTCTAAATGCAGGCAATGGACTTCAGAAATTCCGGGAAAAGAAAGTGCATTATCAAATGTTGTCTTCAAATGCATTTCCTCATTTCTCCACTTGATCTCATCTGCAGTCATTTCAACAACTTTCACAGCAGAGACTTTCTCGGATGCACGTACAAATTGGCTTGAATTAAATACAACATTGTGCCTTTGCAGAACAGAGTTTCTAACCTGGCGTTTAGTTGCACCTCCAGTACCATCTACAGGCCTTTTTCCATGCGACGTTGAAAAGTAATTCCAGTTGATACTTTTACTGTGCTTTTTTTCTAGTACTTCCAAGCTTGCAACAATGAATCTGTTCTTAAATTGCGAGCTGGGACCATCTGACCATATATTTACTTCATTAACAGACTCCGGTACTTCTTCTAGTGTTCTATCTAAAGTTAATACTAATCCAGTTGATTCATATTTATCTTACACTAAAAAAAATCCAAATATATTGCATTAAAAAACTGGTAATAAAATGAATAGCTTGTCTTGTAACTCCGGTTACACAAGGTAACTCAGGTTACATGGTAACTCAGGTTACAGAATTTAATTGCATTTTTCATGACTTAAATGTGAATTCAATTTTTTCTTTTTTATACAGTTGAGCAATATGCATGACAAATGTATACAAAAACAAGTATAAATTAGCAGTATTATTATTTACCCTTATTAAAAAAAACAATTCCATCTTTTGGTAACTCAGGTTACATGCTAACAGTAGGCTTAAGAAACCTAATATTATGCAAAATCAAAAAGGTATTGGGATGTAGTTTTCAATTACTCCTAAACATAAAATATAAATGAATACAACATAGCTTTTCCTTTACTGCTAACATGTTCAAATTTTTTTTTTTTTTACTTGTAAATGAAAGTGAAAGAATAATATCCAACTAGCCTGAGAAACACATGGATATGTGGAAGCAGCTAATCTAGTGAAAAAAAAGTGTTTTGTTAAAAAAAATTAGTGCTGCCACTTAATTTAACAACTTGTGCTTCAGAATAAACTGAAATAACAAATAATTTTACATTTTAAATTTTTTAGTACTTTGTCCCTGTTTTCATGGAATCACCCTAAATAGACATTTCTTTATGTATCTGCAAGCCCGCCATTTTCTACAGTCCAAATCTAGTCCGTTGCCTACGGATTTAGCCAATGACCCTCTTAATACCTTAATGGTTTTAACTAAGGAGTGTCCATATAAGATCAAATATTTTAAAAACACTTTTAGGATGTCAGACAGAGATAAATGATGGACAGCCTCAATTGTAAAATGGAAAATAGATATCCCTACGCTGGACACCAGTGAGCTATTGCTGGACTCTGTTTCTTGCTCACTCCGCTCTTTGCACTCAGCGGCCTTGCAAGAAGTTCATATAAAGATTTTGCAGAGGGCCTATATTGCTCCAAACCAAAGAAAATATATGATCTAGGAGGAGATGGGATGTTGTGAGAAGTGCGGGGCGAGTGAGCCAACACTGTTCCATAATCTGTGGACTTGCAGCAAAATATCGAGGTTTTGGAACATTGGAACAAAGTAATAGCATATATAAATAAGGTATTTAATGTACAACTCACAAAAAACCCATTAGCATGCCTGCTGCTAGTTTTTAAGGAATGGACTCTTGACAGTTTAGAGACCTTCTCCAATAGTATCAGTCATTTTATCGGTGGCACAAAAACAAATACTTATGCATTGGATAAAGAAAACCACCCCCTTGTTGGAAGCGGTTAAAAATATGGTGTTACGGGTGCTGTATTTTGAGCGTAGAGCCACTTTGCCTGATATAGAAAGAGGGATTGGGAAATTTGCTAAAAAAATGGGGAGTGTGTATATCTACCTTACCTCCGGATGTCCAATCACATATATACAAAATGTTCGAACTTACAAGCTGGTATCTATATAGGCAGCTAGAAAATTAGCTATGATTTGAAAGGACGGCATGGGTTTAGCTGTTCTACCCCACTTTTTTGAGAATGGATAGCAGTTTACCACCTTGGCCCCAAAGACATATGTGTGAAGTACCCACTATAGTTAGCAGCTGCAAATAGACATAGTTTAACCTTTTCTGTTTTCTTGTATCTGTCTTTGTGGTCCCCCTCCTCCCTTGGCTTGGATTCATCTCTTTTGCATTACAGTAATATGGTATTTATCAAGTGCATGAGCTGGGATTAAACTCTAGATTGAGACTGGATTTTTTGTTCCTTTGTCGTCATAACAACAGTATTGCATAATTTTGAGGCAGGATACAATAAATCCTAAGGACGGATTTTCCACACTAAATACGGTATATTATGAATTTTTATCGTTTCAAACATGTACAACAAATGTTTTACATCTTGGCTTCTTTAATATTTTCTTCTGAACTCCATTTCTTGTGCTTCCGCTAATTCCACGAATATTTGAAACATAGTTGGAACATATTTTGACAGTATATTTTGTTTTATTTTGTATGTTGAGACTGTATATTATTGTATACCTTTGTTGAAAACTAATTGAAAACGTTATATAAAAATAAAAAGATGAAACTAGTCCCAGAGTATGCTTACACTTACCACAAATTACAGTAGTTAGTGCAGAGCTGATATATGAGCCAAGTAGTCTAGTAATGTTGCTTGTTTATTGTCAAACAGGGGCCAGGTATATACCTGATATCAAGTGTCCACAGAATACTACCAAGGCGGTCTCTCCCCTGGGCACAGGAGCCGTCTGGTGTCTCTTAAGAGCAGCTGGGTGTGTAATAACTATAATAATAATAATAATAATAATAATTTTATTTATATAGCGCTCTTGCTCCAATAGGACCCAATAATAACTATAATGCAGCTCTTCCATTACTGATCTCTAGGTGTAAAAGGCAGCACTGGCGTCCATATCCTGCTCCACCACAATCATGTGTGGACTCTCCAATAAGCACTTCTAAGTAGCCGGGTAAGTATCCACCAGCTTGGGTGACCACTTACGCGTTTCACCCCCCAATATAGTGTTTTGTGTTTTTTTTATTTACATTTTTTTATTTAATATATTTTTTTAATAACGCCGAGGATCTCTCTTTTCTTATACTGTTTTGTGAATACACCTTTCTCATCTTCCTCTATTGTGACGTTAGTTTTGTTAGCAACCAATATTTCCGGCATCTTTCCTGCTTTGATGCTCCTGACGGTGATTTCATCTTAATTTGTCTTCTTTGAAAATTCACATTTGTTACATTACTGAAATATGTTGTTTTGAAGGGTTGCTTGCTCATTTGTTCTTGGGAATTGACGTAGACTGGGAAATTGTTAGACATCTAATTCAGTGTGTGTGATATGAGAGTGGTGCATATTTGCTTTGAATTTTTCAGATTTTTCCCCCACCAATAACTATTTAAAAACGTATCAGTGGGAGGTCGCTTTTGAGTGCCCTTGAAGCAAGGTACAAAGAATAATGTTACACTAATTGCATGCGTTCACAGCATTGGTACCACCACATTGGTAAATGGATTCTGCAATTCATGCCCTTATTACAACATATGTGAAGCTGCCAGAGTGTTAGCCCTGGATGTGACAAGAAGAGCTTATATGTAATAGCCTGCACGTTGCAGACAGCAACGAGATGTCGGCGATTTAGCCGCTAGGTGCTAAAGTGCCGACATCTTGGTTGCCTGCAATTCGCAGACTATTACATAGACCCTGTAGTGTTCTGACCAATATTCAAGTGGCAGGGGCATTTTAAGCAAAGAAAATAAAAACATTTAGCAATTCTTTTCCTTGACTAGAACTGAAATATCCTCTCTAATTCTGAATTTTTTATTGAAGATATCATCAGCTAGTGAAATGTATAGCAAAAAACTTTTTCCTGTACTTAAAAAAATAAATAAATAGATTTTTGTTAACATTTAACTGTCTGTAAAGTATTATGTTCTGTATCTGCTTTTCTATATAATGCAGAAATTAGCAGCAGGGGAACAAATGAGTGTCTGCGAGCAGCTGATGTCAAATTTGTTGACTTGTGTTTGTACAAAGTCGTTCAATAATCTCAAACATTTTAAGTCTGCTGTGTGTAATTGGTTTCAGCCATTGTCCAAAATCATTTACTTGATCAGTGCACTCTAATTTGACAGCAGAATCTCGTTTAAGTGGTAGAATTAAAGGGTGATCATTTCAATTCATTATTAAGCTGTCTCGGAACTGTTTAACGTAAAGATTCACAAACAAGTAAAATAAAAATTACAGCTTTTAGAGGTGACTGAAATGCATTAGAAAACAGCGATATAAGAGAAAATTATAGCTGTTTTATACATATTTCTCCTATAGATATGAGTTCTATTTTATTTGTAGATCTGTGGGAGTAAGGACTTGTATACTTGTATACTATACATACCTATCTAGTGCTCTCATAGCTTGTTGGTGCTCTTTGTGTCTGTAGAGAAATTGAAAAGTTTTATGATTGCAGCCTAGGCAGCTCGTTATGTATCCATGGTGGTCTAATCTTTTAGATTCTATGTTAGCTACACCTCCCTTGGCCAATACAATTATATGTGTTTATTACTGGTGCCTTGACTGTTTGAAATGTTGTCAGGATGGGGCCTCCTTTTTCCACTGTATGTGGGACAGTTAAACATTTCTTGAAGCAAGTGCAAATATATACTAGTTGCTAAACTATGTGTCCCTGACCCCTCAATGGGTGATAGACCTGGCCCTTCGTTTCTCCAAAGGTGGCAGGCGTCTACTTTTGGTAGGTAGTCTCAGCAGTTGCTAGGAAAAGCATTTTGTAATATTGGATACAGGAACTTCTACCACAATGAGTCCTTTCGTCTTAAAGTTATATTTCGTGTTTCGAATGGACTGGGTGGAAGCTCTTCAGAAAGAAGACTGAGGTAAGAGATTTTTTGAATTTTGGGAGCGTTTCATAGATTACCTGTCATCTAGAATCCTTACCCAAGAATATATAATTGCTTTAGAACTGCAGTGTGGTATGAGACACGGTTGTTGGATGACCTTCCTGTTCTGTTCTGCTACCAACTACACCTGCCTAGAGCTTTAACTTTGGTCCTTTGCAAGGCCAGGAAGTCTGCGTGGTGACAGAAGAACCTTGGCTCTCCCTTCCCAGAAAATAGGGGCGACACGCCTTTCTAGGATGCAGGCTTCCCTCTGCTCCCTCCCTACACCCTCAACACTGCTACCTGTCAATCAGAGGGGAACTACGGGTGACACTGCATGGCCCATTCTGCACATGCGCAGAGCGGACCTTTAGCAGCAGAATATTCCCAATAATCAGGAATCTGGGTGCTGCAACTCTCCAGCATATACCTCTGAAACAGGCCCATAGGCCAGTGCATGCTTGCAAGTATCTGGCACATGTGCCTCCTTAGAGTGATGGAGGGAAGGGACATACATTTGCATCTGAGTACTGTAAGGACAATGTTAATGCGAATGCGGCTCAGGCAGAACTGCAAAAACACGCATGTTAAGAGGAGTATCCTTTCCACCTGCTAGAGTAAATGTACAAATACACGCTGATGACGATGGCATGTTGCAAACCAGGAGTACACGCTGCTCATATAAAGCTCTAGATGTGTACGGTTCTGGGCAGTGACAGAAATACACAGTTTTTTTTGCATGTGATTCTCTTTGTGACCGACTCTGCGTTAGTCCCTTTGTTCTGTAGTCTGTAGATTCCTTTTTTGGGATTCGTGCCTCGCTTGGCACATTGAGAGGTTTGATAAGCACCCCTTGGAACAACTTCACACAGACTGTACTCCGCTGTAAACGGTTGTGTTGTTGAGCAGGGCCGAAAATGTTTTCCTCTGCCTTGGAGAGCAGGATCGTCCTAGACTCCACAGAGCACCACAGCGAGGTGTAATCAGTGCCTATTTACAGCTCACTCAGAACCGAAAAATTTCCTCTTGCCATTGCTGAGGCCCCGCTGAGTGTAATTCTTGATTTATGGTCACCGCATCACATTCTCTGCATTAAAATGTCTTATTTTTTTTATTTTGTTCCTTACCTGCAGCTCTGCCCTGATTGTCTGCAAACAATTCTCATTTGATTCTCTCAGCTACTGCTTGAGCTACGGCCCTCAGACTTCTTTGCATCAGGTTAGATCCCTGGTCTGATTATTTGGTAGAACTAAACAAGGCCAATGAAAACACATTTACACGTTATGTAAGAGAAACCTATTCAGACTTAAAAGTAATAAATGGCTAACATGTTTTGGTCTGCATCACTTTATCCTTAAAGTGGGCGTTACAGCGATTATCAGAGATCTGTTCTGTCTCACTCAGCGAGGGCAGGCTATACTGTTATCTAACAGCACCTACAAATGTACAGTCCCATAACCGTGACATAACAGAACTCTTTGGCTTGTGAAAGCTTAAATGAGA
This sequence comes from Pseudophryne corroboree, assembly GCF_028390025.1. NCBI lineage: Eukaryota > Metazoa > Chordata > Amphibia > Anura > Myobatrachidae > Pseudophryne > Pseudophryne corroboree. Next base: position 173,226,026 of record NC_086450.1, on the reverse strand, counting down.
CGCAATTAAAGCAAATTGGATATATAAGCATAGTTACATATGTAAGTGCATTTTACACTCCAACCATCATCACATCCCTAATCTGTTGGTTTCTTTGATGTTTGGAAGCCCGGATTGACTACATGTTGGCCTAGCCCTGAAACCTGCTTTTATGTGGACATTGGTTAGATGGGCTGAAGTTGCTGTAGCACTTCCCATGTCGTCATCATCGTCTGCATTCTTGTATCCCTCCTTTTAAAGATTTAATACAGTAGGTACTTTGCCCTCAATCATAAGCACCTAATGCTGGGTACACACTGGAGCGAGATGTCGGCAGATCCACCGCCGCGCAGACAGAGTGGCCGATGCAAGTAAGCAAATACACCTACTGATTCGCCGTTCTGTGCCATCCTGACGTCAGTGTCTGCCCAGCTGAGATGTCAGTGTCTGCAGTCGGCAGACCGCCAGTGCACACAGACAGATACGCCAATATATCTGTAGATATACTGCCCATCGGCAATGCTGCACAGTTGACTCAATGGGGGGGTATTCAGTTGTTTAAAAAGTCAGTTGGGTGTCTGTTTTTTCCTATCTAATAGACACCCAACCGACTTTTTTCAAACAATTGAATATTTATTTATTTATTAACAGTTTCTTATATAGCGCAGCATATTCTGTTGCGCTTTACAATTAGAGCAACAGTAATAGAACAAAGCTGGGTAAAAACAGACAGACAAATATCCCCCAATATGTCTGTGAACGACGTTGTACACACACACATTGGGTGTACACACCGCCCGGCCTGCTAGAGCTATATTGGCCATATGCTTGATATGTCGGCCTATATGTCGCTTCATATATCAGGCAATCTGGCTACAGCAGTGTCTAAGCGCTCCAAGTAGACATTATACAGTGTCCGTGTTATCGGCAGCAGAAAGCTGCTTATGATCCTGACACTAACAAACCAATTGATGCCCCATAATGCTGTACACATGGACCAGCATTCTGTCTCATCAGTCTAACAAGCTCAAAGAGAAACATGTCATCTCAAGGTGGTTTCATGAACAAGGCAATAAGTTCAATGTGCTTCAGTTGGTTCCACTGTCGCTACAGTATATCTCCAGCTGGCAGAGTACTTTGGAACTGCATGATGTTATTAAGTATGCATTGACCAGAATTCCTAAGGAATGTTTCCCACACCTTGTTCAATTCATGCCACAAAGAATTCAGTCTGCTTTGGGGTGAAAGGGGGGGGGTACTCCCTGTGTGCGGATGTATGTATTATACATAGAACCCTGGACTGTCCACTGACACTATAATATTTCATGTTATTAAGCCTAGCATCCTTGCACATAACAGACCAGCATCCCTAGGTGTGGTTTTGAATTTGGAAGAAGCACATTGCACACAATTTGTTATCTGATCACTCATTTAAAGGGGAACATGAGTAGGGGTGAGACATTTGTACAGAGGGTTTCAATAAGGATAACTACTTTTAGGAATGTAAGGATTGTGTAAGCAATTTACTTGATTAGAACAAGAGACTGGATTGGAGGTGATTATATATTCATGATTGATATGGTCAATCGTGAGTTAATACAGATATATTCCTGTTTTACCTGTATGCATTAGTTAAATTATATAAACACATCTGCTCTTATAATATTAAGGGATAATGAGGGTCAATCTGAGTTGATCGCACGTAGCAACTTTTTGCTGCTCATGCGATTAACTAGACGCCGCCTATGGGGGAGTGTATTTTAGCATAGCAAGGCTGCGAACGCTTGTGCAGACCTGCTATGCTAAAAAAGTTTCACTCAAAACAAGAGTACCCCTACAGCTACTTACCCAGTGCGACGGATCCAGCGATGAAGGTTCCGGTCCTGACGTCAGACATCTGCCCTCCGTTCGCCTGGACACGCCTGTGTTCTTCTTACCACTCCCCGAAATGGCTGGAAATGGTGAGTATCCGCCCCGGAACGCCTCCTGCCAGTCCATCTTCTTGCGATCACCGCTGCTATCACTTTTCTTGCCGGCGGCGGCGTTGCCCTGCCAGGCAATGAAACACGTGCGCAATGCGCCCACCGCGCATTTCTGACCCGTTTGCACCGCAGCGAAAAACCGCTGCATGCGAACTGGTCGGAATGACCCCCTATATTCTTACTAACATTGATAAGTAGTAGTCCCATCTTTTAACTAATAACCATAACATTTAGGGTAGACGCTAGACCAGTGCTTCCAAAACTCTGTCCACGAGGCTCCTTAACAGTCTAGGTTTTGTGGATATCCATGCTTGACACAGGTGATTTAATTTTTATAGCTGCTACTTATTTTTAATCATGTTTGCTAAACCATGCATATCCTTAAAACCTGGACTGTTGGCTTTCCTTGAGGATAGATAGAGGGCCTAATTCAGACTGGATCACTGCAGTGGCAGTGATCGCAGTCTGTATCCCTATGCGGAGTGCGCCTGCGCACCCCGGGACCCCAGTGAGATGCTGACAGCTGGGCTGCAATCGCCTCTGCCTGATTGACAGACAGATGCGGTCTCAGGGCGGGAGGGGGCATGCCAATGGTGTTAGAACGCCGTTGGCGTGGCACGGTCCGGACAACGCAGACTTGTCCAGACCGTTGAGGGGGCGGGCCGCGGTGGCTGCGTGACGTCACACGCAGCCACTGAGAACCGTGACTCGTAGGGTAGCGGCCTGTCAGCGTGCAGGAGCTGTGCAGGCAGGGAGCTACTAAGTGGGTGCAAAAGCATCGCCGCTGTGCAATGCTTTTACACCCCAGACATGCGGGGCGGCCATGCCTTGTGCTGGGCATCCCCCCGCTTGTCTGAGAAACTGATCGTAGGTGTGCTAAATTTAGCCCATGTACGATCAGATCTGAATTACCCCCAGAGTATGGGAACCATTGCGCTAGACGACCCATATACCGACATGTCCTAACATTATTTCTCTAACGTCCTAGTGGATGCTGGGGACTCCGAAAGGACCATGGGGAATAGCGGCTCCGCAGGAGACTGGGCACAAAGTAAAAGCTTTAGGACTAGCTGGTGTGCACTGGCTCCTCCCCCTATGACCCTCCTCCAAGCCTCAGTTAAGATTTTGTGCCCGAACGAGAAGGGTGCAATCTAGGTGGCTCTCCTGAGCTGCTTAGAGTAAAAGTTTAAATAGGTTTTTTATTTTCAGTGAGTCCTGCTGGCAACAGGCTCACTGCATCGAGGGACTAAGGGGAGAAGAAGCGAACTCACCTGCGTGCAGAGTGGATTGGGCTTCTTAGGCTACTGGACATTAGCTCCAGAGGGACGATCACAGGCCCAGCCATGGATGGGTCCCGGAGCCGCGCCGCCGGCCCCCTTACAGATGCTGAAGCAAGAAGAGGTCCATAAATCGGCGGCAGAAGACTTTCCTGTCTTCATAAGGTAGCGCACAGCACTGCAGCTGTGCGCCATTGCTCTCAGCACACTTCACACTTCGGTCACTGAGGGTGCGGGGCGCTGGGGGGGGGCGCCCTGGGAAGCAATGAATTTACCTTATTTGGCAAAAAATACATCACATATAGCTCCTGGGCTATATGGATGTATTTAACCCCTGCCAGTTTTCCAGAAAAAAGCGGGAGAAGAGCCCGCCGTGAAGGGGGCAGGGCCTATCTCCTCAGCACACAGCGCCATTTTTCCCACACAGCTCCGCTGGTAGGAAGGCTCCCAGAATCTCCCCTGCATCCTGCAACTACAGAAACAGGGTAAAAAAGAGAGGGGGGCACTTATTTGGCAAAATAACAGATATAAGCAGCTATAAGGGATAGACACTTATTGTAAGGTTGTCCCTATACATATATTGCGCTCTGGTGTGTGCTGGCAAACTCTCCCTCTGTCTCCCCAAGGGGCTAAGTGGGTCCTGTCCTCTATCAGAGCATTCCCTGTGTGTGTGCTGGGTGTCGGTACGTGTGTGTCGACATGTATGAGGAGGAAAATGATGTGGAGGCGGAGCAATTGCCTATAATGGTGATGTCACCCCCTAGGGAGTCGACACCTGAATGGATGGCCGTAATTAAGGAATTACGTGACAGTGTCGGCACGTTACAGAAAACTGTTGAAGACATGAGACAGCCGGCAGCTCAGTTAGTGCCTGTCCAGGCGTCTCAAACACCGTCAGGGGCTATTAAACGCCCGTTACCTCAGTGGGTCGACACGGACCCAGACACAGACACTGACTCCAGTGTCGACGGTGAAGAATCAAACGTATTTCCAGTAGGGCCACACGTTACATGATCACGGCAATGAAGGAGGTTTTGCACATCAAGGGGTATTATGTGGGGTGTGAAAAAACTACCCGTAGTTTTTCCTGAATCAGATGAATTGAATGAAGTGTGTGATGAAGCGTGGGTTACCCCCGACAAAAAACTGCTAATTTCTAAAAAATTATTGGCACTATATCCCTTCCCACCAGAGGTTAGGGCTCGTTGGGAAACACCCCCTAGGGTGGATAAGGCGCTCACACGCTTATCAAAACAAGTGGCGTTACCGTCTCCAGAAACGGCCGCCCTTAAGGAGCCAGCAGATAGGAGGCTGGAAAATATCCTTAAAAGTATATACACACATACTGGTGTTATACTGCGACCAGCAATCGCCTCAGCCTGGATGTGCAGTGCTGGGGTGGCTTGGTCGGATTCCCTGACTGAAAATATTGATACCCTGGACAGGGACAATATATTATTGACTATAGAGCATTTAAAGGATGCATTCCTATATATGCGAGATGCACAGAGAGACATTTGCACTCTGGCATCAAGAGTAAGTGCGATGTCCATTTCTGCCAGAAGAGGATTATGGACGCGACAGTGGTCAGGGGATGCGGATTCCAAACGGCATATGGAAGTATTGCCGTATAAAGGGGAGGAGTTATTTGGGGGCGGTCTATCGGACCTGGTGGCCACGGCAACGGCTGGGAAATCCACCTTTTTACCCCAAGTCACCTCGCAGCAGAAAAAGATACCGTCTTTTCAGGCTCAGTCCTTTCGTCCCCATAAGGGCAAGCGGGCAAAAGGCCATTCATATCTGCCCCGGGGCAGAGGAAGGGGAAAAAGACTGCAACAGACAGCTTCTTCCCACGAACAGAAGCCCCCCCCCCCGCTTCTGCCAAGTCCTCAGCATGACGCTGGGGCCTTGCAAGCGGACTCAGGCACGGTGGGGGCCCGTCTCAAGAATTTCAGCGCGCAGTGGGCTCACTCGCAAGTGGACCTCTGGATCCTGCAGGTAGTATCTCAGGGGTACAAATTGGAATTCGAGACGTCTCCCCCTCGCCGGTTCCTGAAGTCTGCTTTACCAACGTCTACCCCCGACAGGGAGGCGGTATTGGAAGCCATTCACAAGCTGTATTCCCAGCAAGTGATAATCAAGGTACCCCTCCTACAACAGGGAAAGGGGTATTACTCCACGCTGTTTGTGGTACCGAAGCCGGACGGCTCGGTGAGACCCATTTTAAATCTGAAAGCCTTGAACACTTACATAAAAAGGTTCAAGTTCAAGATGGAGTCACTCAGAGCAGTGATAGCGAACCTGGAAGAAGGGGACTACATGGTGTCTCTGGACATCAAGGATGCTTACCTCCATGTCCCAATTTGCCCTTCTCACCAAGGGTACCTCAGGTTTGTGGTACAGAACTGTCACTATCAGTTTCAGACGCTGCCGTTTGGATTGTCCACGGCACCCCGGGTCTTTACCAAGGTAATGGCCGAAATGATGATTCTTCTTCGAAGAAAAGGCGTCTTAATTATCCCTTACTTGGACGATCTCCTGATAAGGGCACGGTCCAGAGAACAGTTAGAGGTCGGAGTAGCACTATCTCAAATAGTACTACGACAGCACGGATGGATTCTAAATATTCCAAAATCGCAGCTGATTCCGACGACACGTCTGCTGTTCCTAGGGATGATTCTGGACACAGTACAGAAAAAGGTGTTTCTCCCGGAAGAGAAAGCCAGGGAGTTATCCGACCTAGTCAGGAAACTCCTAAGACCAGGCCAGGTGTCAGTGCATCAGTGCACAAGGGTCCTGGGAAAGATGGTGGCTTCTTACGAAGCGATTCCATTCGGCAGATTCCACGCAAGAACTTTTCAGTTGGATCTGCTAGACAAATGGTCCGGATCGCATCTTCAAATGCATCAGCGGATAACCCTGTCTCCAAAGACAAGGGTGTCTCTCCTGTGGTGGTTACAGAGTGCTCATCTCCTAGAGGGCCGCAGATTCGGCATTCAGGATTGGGTCCTGGTGACCACGGATGCCAGCCTGAGAGGCTGGGGAGCAGTCACACAGGGAAAAAATTTCCAGGGCTTGTGGTCAAGCATGGAAACGTCACTTCACATAAATATCCTGGAACTAAGGGCCATTTGCAATGCCCTAAGTCAGGCAAGGCCTCTGCTTCAGGGTCAGCCAGTATTGATCCAGTCGGACAACATCACGGCAGTCGCCCACGTAAACAGACAGGGCGGCACAAGAAGCAGGAGGGCAATGACGGAAGTGGCAAGGATTCTTCGCTGGGCGGAAAATCATGTGATAGCACTGTCAGCAGTGTTCATTCCGGGAGTGGACAACTGGGAAGCAGACTTCCTCAGCAGACACGATCTTCACCCGGGGGAGTGGGGACTTCACCCAGAAGTCTTCCACATGATTGTAAACCGTTGGGAATAACCAAAGGTGGACATGATGGCGTCTCGCCTCAACAAAAAACTGGACAGATATTGCTCCAGGTCAAGGGACCCTCAGGCAATAGCTGTGGACGCTCTGGTAACACCGTGGGTGTACCGGTCAGTGTATGTGTTCCCTCCTCTTCCTCTCATACCAAAAGTACTGAGAATCATAAGAAGGAGAGGAGTAAAGACTATACTCGTGGCTCCGGATTGGCCAAGAAGGACTTGGTACCCGGAAATTCAAGAGATGCTCACGGAAGACCCGTGGCCTCTACCTCTAAGACAGGACCTGCTCCAGCAGGGACCATGTCTGTTCCAAGACTTACCGCGGCTGCGTTTGACGGCATGGCGGTTGAACGCCGGATCCTGAAGGAAAAAGGCATTCCGGATGAAGTCATCCCTACCCTGATCAAAGCCAGGAAGGATGTAACTGTACAACATTATCACCGTATTTGGCGTAAATATGTTGCGTGGTGCGAGGCCAGGAAGGCCCCTACGGAGGAATTTCAACTGGGTCGATTCCTGCATTTCCTGCAAACAGGACTGTCTATGGGCCTCAAATTAGGGTCCATTAAGGTTCAAATTTCGGCCCTGTCAATATTCTTCTAAAAAGAACTAGCTTCTGTTCCTGAAGTTCAGACGTTTGTCAAGGGAGTACTGCATATACAGCCTCCTTTTGTGCCTCCAGTGGCACCTTGGGATCTCAATGTAGTGTTGGGATTCCTAAAATCACATTGGTTTGAACCACTCACCACTGTGGACTTGAAATATCTCACATGGAAAGTGGTAATGCTGTTAGCCCTGGCTTCAGCCAGGCGTATATCAGAATTGGCGGCTTTATCCTATAAAAGCCCTTACCTAATTTTTCATACGGACAGGGCAGAATTGAGGACTCGTCCTCAATTTCTCCCTAAGGTGGTTTCAGCATTTCACTTAAACCAACCTATTGTGGTACCTGCGGCTACTAGGGACTTGGAGGATTCCAAGTTGCTGGACGTAGTCATGGCCCTGAAAATATATGTTTCCAGGACGGCTGGAGTCAGAAAATCTGACTCGCTGTTTATCCTGTATGCACCCAACAAGCTGGGTGCTCCTGCTTCTAAGCAGACGATTGCTCGTTGGATTTGTAGTACAATTCAGCTTGCACATTCTGTGGCAGGCCTGCCACAGCCAAAATCTGTAAAAGCCCATTCCACACGGAAAGTGGGCTCATCTTGGGCGGCTGCCCGAGGGGTCTCGGCTTTACAACTTTGCCGAGCAGCTACTTGGTCAGGGGCAAACACGTTTGCTAAATTCTACAAATTTGATACCCTGGCTGAGGAGGACCTGGAGTTCTCTCATTCGGTGCTGCAGAGTCATCCGCACTCTCCCGCCCGTTTGGGAGCTTTGGTATAATCCCCATGGTCCTTTCGGAGTCCCCAGCATCCACTAGGACGTTAGAGAAAATAAGAATTTACTTACCGATAATTCTATTTCTCATAGTCCGTAGTGGATGCTGGGCGCCCATCCCAAGTGCGGATTGTCTGCATTACTTGTACATAGTTATTGTTACAAAAATCGGGTTATTGTTGTTGTGAGCCATCTTTTCAGAGGCTCCTTCTGTTATCATGCTGTTATCTGGGTTCAGATCACAAGTTGTACGGTGTGATTGGTGTGGCTGGTATGAGTCTTACCCGGGATTCAAAATCCTTCCTTATTGTGTACGCTCGTCCGGGCACAGTATCCTAACTGAGGCTTGGAGGAGGGTCATAGGGGGAGGAGCCAGTGCACACCAGCTAGTCCTAAAGCTTTTACTTTGTGCCCAGTCTCCTGCGGAGCCGCTATTCCCCATGGTCCTTTCGGAGTCCCCAGCATCCACTACGGACTATGAGAAATAGAATTATCGGTAAGTAAATTCTTATTTTCTTGGGTATGAACTTGTCGGTTGTGTTGAGCGCCTGGATGACACCGTACATCTGGTCTCCTGCACTGCTCATCACCGCTGGGTCACCCAATAATGTTACAAGCACATCAAGGGAGGTCAGTGGCTGCTGTCTTTTACTGAACAACAGATCTTTGTATCCAGTTGTTTTACAATTTGCCTATTATGATGGGACCACCCATGATGCAACAATTTGTCAGTTTGTTAATGAAAAAAATAAAAATGACGTATCTAACCAAATCTGCTATCAGTTGTTCATGGATTAGCCGTCCACTTCATGTGCACAGTACAGATGCGTGAGGCTTCCTTCCCTTATACACACATTTTATAATGGGCTTTGTATTCTTTTTATGATTTACCTACATTTCCTAGACCAGTTCTAATTTTGGTGTAACCTGGGGCAGGGTCATTTAGTATTTGAACTATTGTTTGCCCTAGTAGAGGGATCGGTCCCGGCGTCGGTATTGAGACAGACGGGATCCGACGGGCGGTATACCCTAGTGGAAAACCGCTGGCCTACAGTAGAACATGCCCACAGTAAATGGGCTTTTAAAAGATGCCTGGTGCTTTGTGTGAGCATGACGGCGCTTTTAGAACAGAAATATGTTTATTACAAGCTGGTTTTCTGTTCTTGCCTCACAGGGTTTAATTTTCTTAGAATAAATATGTGTTGCTGGAGCATTAATGTAGTCGCACAACCCCAGCAATGAATATTAATCTGCTTTGGATGTTTGCAGTGGGCTCAGTGATTGTAACAATGGCCCTCATTCCGAGTCGTTCGCTCGGTAATTTTCATCGCATCGCAGTGAAATTCCGCTTAGTACGCATGCGCAATAATCGCACTGCGACTGCGCCAAGTAATTTTACCATGAAGATAGTATTTTTACTCACGGCTTTTTCTTCGCTCCGGCGATCGTAGTGTGATTGACAGGAAATGGGTGTTACTGGGCGGAAACACGGCGTTTTAGGGGCGTGTGGATAAAAACGCTACCGTTTCCGGAAAAAACGCAGGAGTGGCCGGAGAAACGGGGGAGTGTCTGGGCGAACGCTGGGTGTGTTTATGACGTCAAACCAGGAAGGACAAGCACTGAACTGATCGCAGATACCGAGTAAGTCTGAAGCTACTCTGAAACTGCTAAGTAGTTTGTAATCGCAATATTGCGAATACATCGGTCGCAATTTTACGAAGCTAAGATACACTCCCAGTAGGCGTAGGCTTAGCGTGAGCAACTCTGCTAAATTCGCCTTGCGAGCGATCAACTCGGAATGAGGGCCAATATATGGAGCTTTCCCAGACTCAGCTGCGATAAAGTCATGCTGGTTTTAAGAAAGAGGAACCCCCTCAGTGTCGCTTCCACGGCTAATTTCTCACTCAGACTACAGCAATTCTAACTCGTCACACAAGTTTCTCTTCCATGAGACTCACAGGAGTAAATAAACTTGGTGATTTTTATTTTAGGTGACAGCCCTCAGCCACCCGCTCACAGTCACTCTGGTTGATGCTTTGCGTGGCTGCAATGTGAGCACCGATCAATCGCCCATCTAGATTGTATCCAGCTCTGTAATTAAAGGTACAGCGTGTCTTCTGCCACTGAGCCGCAGATCCTGATGTTACATTGAAGTCTCTTAGCCTTGCAGATAATTACAGAACTCCACAGCCAATCCTTATAAATAAGCATAGTGTGGCCATGATAAGAGCAATCATCATGCTCCAAGGTTTCCAAAGTCATGCTTTTATTGTTCATGGTGTAGGTCCTATAACTTTGTGCTTGTGTGTGTGTGTGTGTGTGTGTGTGTATATATATATATATATCTATATTTTATTTTATTAATAACAATTGCTGTGTGTTGGAAACTGACACAAACTGAAAGCTGGTGTATATAGATTTTGGATACTACGGAAACGTTTAGTAATTAAACTACAGTAAAAATGTTGTTTTGAAGGAAAAAATAAATAAAATTAACATGTCTACAGGATAAACAAAGAATTTCCTATGTAAGTCTTTCTAGCCCTCCAATACAGGTAATAACTACAAGGAATTGCAGGTAGGATTGTACTAATGAGTACATTATCTGCTTAGTACTTCTTGTTAGGGGTTGTCAGCCTGCATCTCTCCAACTTTTGTGGAACTACAAGGTCCAGAATAAAATGTAATGTAGGTCTTGTATCTGTATTTTTGCAGTTAACTGACTTTTATTTATTTATTTACTTTAATTCATTGTTAGTTTTGGGGTTGCTACATGGATTATACAAATCTATTTTCATCCTGCAATGCTCTGTACAATTTTTTTAGAGAGCCCTGTACCAATTAATAGCTTGTTGATTAAATGGGATGTGATGCTCAGGTGATGTCTTCAAATTTATTTTTTAGCATTTTTATTTATAAATTATTTATTAGGAGATTTTTTATTTTTTTATTTACCCCAGTAGATATTGAAATTATATCTAATTGTTTATTTATGGCTTATGCTGAAAAAATAAGCATAAGCTTTTTCTTACTTTGTTAACTGTAGACTTCATTTTCAATTTAACAAGTGAGGTTAATAATAATAATAATAATATCCGTATGCTTCCTCTATATCTACTTGCATAGGTTTGTTTTTCTTAAGTGTTAACAAGGTTTTATTTGTAAATTAATAGAAAACTGCCAGAGTACAAAGTAACTCTCACAGCCATACCTACCAGGACAAGCTCTTAATTATTTTACTTTGTTGAAACAATGTTGTTACATACTGCAAAATTTTGAAAGGGTTGTTTTTTTATTAACAGTTTCTTATATAGCGCAGATTATTCCGTTGCGCTTTACAATTAGAACAACAGTAATAGAACAAAACTGGGCAAAAACAGACAGATATAGAGGTAGGAAGGCCCTGCTCGCAAGCTTGCAATCTATCTTCTTCATTTGCTGACATTCTGAGAAGCTGACCAATTTAATTTGGAATTTTTTTAAATGTGTTTCTTCCCTCTCAATGACAGATAGCTGAAGCTCCAATTACATCTTTAGGAAAGTGCTTTTATATTAGGAATGACCATCGATGGTCCCATCAGACATCAAATTTTTTTTTCTGTATTGGGGGCAATGAGCATAGATCCACCACTTTGTAGCCATTAAGTCCCGCCCCTGACCTGATTAGCTTTGACATTTTCCACAGTAGGGACAACCATTGATGCACCCTATTCTTACCCCCCTTCGTTGGTTTCATGCCATTGTGGTTAACACACAGATGGCTTTCTCCACCAGGACCAGATTAAGGTTTGTGGGAGCCCAAGGGAAACTACAAAAAAAAAAAAGTATAATGTGTAACTAATTCTAGCACCACAAATGTGTTCAACACACTGTAGTGGGCCCAATTAACATTATGCCACACAGAAACCCCAGTTTGCGATGTAGCTAGGTGTAGAGGCCTAGGGGCTCCTGTCCAGTCGTTTTTCTGGCTCTGATCCCAACTTTATATGATTGGATACAGATAAAAAGCCAAGACTGATTTGTTGTGACATCACTGGCCCGATTCCTGCATATGAATTGGCCAGTCCACACACTTCCTTTCTGCAAAGAAAGTCTGCCCAGCTGTCAGTCACTGTCTGCTTGTTTAGTTACAGTAGTGATTTTCAACCTTTCTTTCACTCACGGCACACCTATACAATATAGACCTAATTCTGTGCTATAACAAGCTTCACCCTGGAAGGTACCCTCTGTTAGATAGGGTACAAATAGGAATGTGTAAAAAAGGGGTTTAACAAGGGAGCTATATGTGAGTGTAATTAGTTAACTCTTTCTAATCTCCAAATTGTGACCACAATTTATTAAAAGAACGGTTTATTCATGTGTTAACAATGAACCACAGTCAGTACAATTACTGTGTAATCATCTCATAAACAATACATCAATTTTAAAATTAAAAGCATGAAACTTTAAAACCATAAATAATATATTATTGAGTAGGTGTGATATTTCTTAGTCCAATGACATCTCCAAAACAGATCAATGGATGTTTGAGGCTCTTACATCCATAAGTAAACCAACGCGTTTCGTCCAATGGCATCAGGGGTCTAAACATCAAAGACGTTTGGATAACCTTATATGGTATATAACCATATGGCGATGATGGTCTCTAATTTATAAGATCAGTATCAAAAGGCAATGGTAAAACAATGAACTGGAGTCTGTTTTAGACTACAATAGGGTTGAAAGGATCAAGCTTTTCTGCATGGGCAGTGACACCTCTGAACAGCAGTCAGACCAAAAGATCCTCCTGATGAAGTCCTATTTGTCATATTTAATGGACGAAACGCGTTGAGGGGTCCCTCCAAGCTGTATCTCCTGCTGGGCTGATTCTGGAATCCCTGCTGGTTTTGGACCTTTATAAGGAAGGTTACCTTTTAGAACTTTACATGTATGTATGGATATGTCTTTGTATTACTAAATAACTGTTATATCTTTTAACCAGAAAATTTTGTTACTATTTTATGATACACCGAGGACACTATTGAAGTGCACAGGTCTAAGGAGCTTCACCTAAGCGAGTTTAGGCAAAGATTGTTTCTTTTGCTCCCTCATTGTGGTACGTCGCTATACACCTGAATACAGAGCACAAGTCACTGTAAGAAATTGCATATTGCACTAGGAGGCGCTTTTCTTCTTTTTATTTTATATATATATATATAAGAGTAAAGTAAAGGGCGGCACTCCAATGGTTTTGGAAAAAACAGCTCACCAAGCCAGCTTCAATTCAATCAACGTTTCAGGTGTCTTTATTAGCACCTTTCGTCAGGATAACAAACTACAAAATTACTTACCTTAAATAGCACCAGCGTGTGCAGCACGCCACGTTCCCCCTGCTTCCGGCACCCGGCGCTGACGTCACAAACGCCGTCCCCTACTCTGACGTAGGGTATGGGCGGGATAGTAGTCATGGCAACGGCCCTGGGTATGAGGATATCACGTCATGTTTCCACAGTCCGTGCTAACCACGCCTAATGGGCGCGGCAGTTACCATAGCAATAAGCTAAACAAAGCGCCCGGTTACCGGAGCAGGGAGCCCAAGGCAACCCCGTGTGAGAATACCGCTTAATAGAGCGGATCTCCCCCCATATAGAGCGAGAAGGGCTGAGAGACATTACAATCAGTCCAAAGCACTCTAAAGGGGATATCAATGTGACAAAACATCCACCTAATACCACCACCAGGAGGGATTAGACAAAAAATGTATAGAAGGTGAAGAGCAGAATTTTACGTGGCTATAAAGATAGTAATAGAACCATAGCACAACGTACCAAATATAATCATGCATAGAGGATTGCCTTAAGGATATATAAAAATAAGTTATCCATAAACACTGGAATCACTATCATAGGAATAAGCCCAAATATTAACTAATAGGCTAGTTATTGGCACACAGCAGGTCCTGTGTGCACAGTCACTCATGAAAGGAAGAAAATATTTCAAAAAACTCAAATCCAAAAGGCAAGCTCCAATAGCAAACGGATATATTGAGACCACACCTTCCATTCTACAGCTGGAGGTGATTCTGCAGAGGACATTTATTTTGCTTTATTAAAGTTACGTAAGAGGGAGATTGATTATCACCTACATGGTGTCACCATCTCTGACTATTACAGGGAACGTAAAATCCCTAGGGGATTTAGAATAAAAAACATTCCCACTATTGGAAGGACAAACCCTGAATTCTGCAGACGGTGGGCAGCAGTATTGAATAAGTGCTCGCTGGACCTGATGATCTTGGTCGTGGAGGAATCCACTAGAATTTTGAATGAAACTACATCTAAAATTAAAGAGATAGAACGTACCTCCAAACATCTTCTAGTAAATGATACCAGGGAAGATTGGCTGCAAAAACTACAGGCCAAAATTGACTCCCATAAGCAAGAGTTAATTAAATATAAAAAAACTAAGTTGGCAGCTGTCAACAAAGATTATGAGGAACAGACTGTATATCCATGGGCTACAGGGAAATTTCCAGCAAGAAATAATAATTTTTTTTTCCCTAGACGCAATACTAGAAGGTTCTTAACGGATACTGAGGGGTCAGCTGTGGACAGCTCGGCTACCGACTCTGACCAGGCGTCAATTTCCAACACTGGTAAACCCCCTTTAGGGGTCACGACAAGGGCAAAGGTTGCCCCAAGAAAAGATGCCGCGGCAAAACGAGGCGGAGCAGGCAGGGGGAGAGGCAGAGAAAAGCACTAATGTCCAAAAGTGACCTCATTATTAATCTTTCATCTCATGTCTTAACTGTAGATGAATCATCCTTACTCAACAAGGGGTTAACCTTTGTACCAATAACCAAGTTTAATCGATTTGATTGGAAAGTTGATTCCTGGAAGCACCAGAGGAATATTAAACTTAAAGAATTTTATGGGAAGACCACCACAGTGGAAGAGGTTGCATCCAGTAAATATTCTATACGGCCCAAATCTATGTTTGAGCCACAAACTCATAATGCTGCCATCAAGAGCTACGCTCGCATGTTGGAAGACGGTGTTGATCATGAAGCAGGCAAACTTTCCAGAGTTCCTCCTAACTTATCAAAAGGGGAGTTTCAAGCACTGCAAGATCTAAGCAAGAATAGATCTGTAGTTATAAGGGCAGCGGACAAGGGTGGAGCAATAGTGTTACAGGATTTACCAGCATATAATACAGAGGTGTACCGTCAATTAAACGACCAGGCTGTGTATTGCAAATTGGGCGCAGACCCAACGGTCAGGTACAAACAAGAGATCGATATGATCCTGATGCAAGCCCATCAGAACGCCATCATAGATAAGCAAACATTAAAGGCTTTGACGGTCGATTACCCTGTAACACCACTCTTGTATACGCTGCCAAAAGTTCACAAAAATCGGGACGCCCCCCTAGGATGCCCCATTATTTTCGGCTCGGGGATCCCTTTACAGTAACATCTCTAAGTATCTGGACGGTTTTCTTCAGCCTGTTATTCAAGCAGAACCGACGGTTCTTTTAGACACCACTCAGCTTCTACTATTACTACAGAATCTCACGCAACTTCCAGAAACATGCACACTTGCAAGTGTTGACGTAGTGAGTCTCTATACGAACATCCCTCATTCGGAGGGCGTTGAGGCTGTGAGAACTCTACTGTCTTGTAACTCTATCTACAAAGGGCCAGATGTGGAATTTTTTCTTGCTTTACTGGAGAAGACACTCACACGCAATTTCTTTTATTTTGATGGACACTTTTACCTACAGCGACTCGGCTGCGCCATGGGGAGCAATGTAGCCCCGGCTTTTGCAAACGCTTACATGCTAAATGTAGAGAAGCGCCTATTTTTTCAAAATCCATCTTTTGCAGAGCGGCTTCTTCTTTTTACACGCTACATCGACGATCTGCTACTCATTTGGGCAGGCACTCCAGAAGAATTCAAAGATTGGATGCAGACAATCAACCATCTGGATGCCAACATTAAATTCACATTTGAATGTAGCACTGATGTTATTCACTACTTGGATGTACAGATCACCAGGCATGAGAACCATCTACAGACATCAGTGTATCATAAGCCTACGGACAAAAACACGTTATTACATGCTAAAAGTTTCCATCCCATTGCGATGAAAAAGGGTTTACCCTTCTCGCAATTTCTTCGTGCCAGACGCATCATCAGTAATCAGGATGAGTGCGAGTTAGAATTGGATAGAATGATCGGGAAGTATCTAGAGAGAGGGTATCCGTTGAAGGACCTTGAGAGTGCCAAAAGAAAAGCTCTGGCACTTCCACGCACACAATGTCTACAGCGGAGAGAAAAAACCCCAGAAAAGGTAATACCGTTAATTACCACCTACAATACTGCAAGCACGGTAGTGAAGAAAAAGGTTAGAGAACTGTGGCCAATCATCAAGACCGATAGATCTTTACCATCCCTTAACCAATATAGGGTGTTGAATTGTCACCGGAGGGGACGTAATCTGAAAGATTGGCTGGTACACAATGACATCACGACAGAGAAAATGGAACTACGATCCCATTTCTTAACTAAGAAACCTGGCTCGTATAAATGTCTA
This sequence comes from Pseudophryne corroboree, assembly GCF_028390025.1. Lineage (NCBI taxonomy): Eukaryota > Metazoa > Chordata > Amphibia > Anura > Myobatrachidae > Pseudophryne > Pseudophryne corroboree. The sequence continues at coordinate 173,209,394 of NC_086450.1, read as the reverse complement.
GGTTGTACTACTTGCAGGTATTTAGAGGTAGGTCCAGTATTACTACACCCACATTCAGGGAAGAAAATTCCCATCAAGCATGTTTTGACCTGCACATCCAAATACGTGATTTACATCATCAAATGTCCCTGTGGCCTTGCTTATGTGGGCAAGACCTCCTGTACCTTTAGAGAACGGGCAGCGCAACATAGATCAGCTATAAGGCAGGCTTTGGAAGGGAATGAGATGGAACAGCCCGTCGCGAGACATTTTAGAGAGGCACGACATACGATGGCTGCTCTCCGATACAAACTTATCGATCATGTTCCCCCGATTTCGAGAGGAGGTGATCGGAATAGGAAATTATTACAGTTGGAGGCACGCTGGATCTTCGAGCTCAACACTGTTGCCCCCTTGGGACTGAATGAAAATCTTTCCCTCCTGTGTTATTTATGACATGTCTGCCTATTCTAACCTACTTTGTTTGTGCTTGTATGATCTGTGTGGTCTCAATATATCCGTTTGCTATTGGAGCTTGCCTTTTGGATTTGAGTTTTTTGAAATATTTTCTTCCTTTCATGAGTGACTGTGCACACAGGACCTGCTGTGTGCCAATAACTAGCCTATTAGTTAATATTTGGGCTTATTCCTATGATAGTGATTCCAGTGTTTATGGATAACTTATTTTTATATATCCTTAAGGCAATCCTCTATGCATGATTATATTTGGTACGTTGTGCTATGGTTCTATTACTATCTTTATAGCCACGTAAAATTCTGCTCTTCACCTTCTATACATTTTTTGTCTAATCCCTCCTGGTGGTGGTATTAGGTGGATGTTTTGTCACATTGATATCCCCTTTAGAGTGCTTTGGACTGATTGTAATGTCTCTCAGCCCTTCTCGCTCTATATGGGGGGAGATCCGCTCTATTAAGCGGTATTCTCACACGGGGTTGCCTTGGGCTCCCTGCTCCGGTAACCGGGCGCTTTGTTTAGCTTATTGCTATGGTAACTGCCGCGCCCATTAGGCGTGGTTAGCACGGACTGTGGAAACATGACGTGATATCCTCATACCCAGGGCCGTTGCCATGACTACTATCCCGCCCATACCCTACGTCAGAGTAGGGGACGGCGTTTGTGACGTCAGCGCCGGGTGCCGGAAGCAGGGGGAACGTGGCGTGCTGCACACGCTGGTGCTATTTAAGGTATGTAATTTTGTAGTTTGTTATCCTGACGAAAGGTGCTAATAAAGACACCTGAAACGTTGATTGAATTGAAGCTGGCTTGGTGAGCTGTTTTTTCCAAAACCATTGGAGTGCCGCCCTTTACTTTACTCTTGTCTGCTGGGCCTTGTGGTGCCACGGGAAGGCACCCTGGTAATTATCCTTTGCCGTAGGAGTGCCGGTCGTATTCAGAGCTATATATATATATATATATATATATATATATATAGATATAGATATATATAGATATATGTGTGCATGTATATCTATCTATATCTATCTATATATATATATATATATGTGTGTGTGTGTGTATATATATATATATATATTTATATCTATACACACACACACACACACACACACACACACACACACACACACACACACACACACACACACACACACACACATATATAGCTCCATGTAAGAAATGGCACTCAGAGTTGACATTGTCAGCAAAACACAAAACTGTATTGTGGTCAAGTACTTTCGGGGACAGCACCCCGTCCTCAGGACCTTACAGCAGAAGAGACAGATACACATTGACAAACTTACCCACTTTTTCAGGGCCAAGGCCTAGCTCCAATCCGCTCCGTTCACGCTTCCCGCGCCGCAGCGAGCGTCTGCAGCTGGGATCCGGCAGGCGTGACATACATCCGGCGGAAGTGGTCCCGTTACCATGGAGATCAACAGGCTTGCGTGCCACCTAAAGCAAGTAGCCTGCGCTCCAAGATCTCCGGTCCCACCCCCACCTGTCACAACACAGACGGCTTCCATTGCTGCAGGAACCACACCGCTGCCCACAGGGAAGTGAGCTGGACACGGACAGAGCTGTCTACCAGGACATACACATAATAAAAGCATATGACAACATACATAATATACCCGTGTAAACAAGAATTCTAACATATAAAAAAAAGGACAGACAATTAGTAGCAGCACAATGGTGGGTACTGTCACCTCACACCCAGGGAATGTCGTTTCATCATTCCATGTTCCAAGTTCAAACATCCTCATGTGGATAGGATGTATGACATGAGGTTTGTCCTAACTTGCAACATGTCATTTGTGGTTTACCTGGTGGTCTGTCCTTGTGGGTTATTCTACGTAGGGCAGACCACCCGTAAATTCAAGGAACGCATGAATGCCCATAGATCAGCGATTCGTTTATCATTAGCCGGAAAAGATATTGACCAACCGGTTCCTCGTCATTTTAGGGAATTGAACCATAGTCTTGACGAGATCAGATATTTTATGATAGATCATGTGCCGGTGTCGCTGCGAGGGGGCGACAGGGCCAAGGCTTTATTGATTAAAGAATCCCGTTGGATAGTCAGGCTGGGTACTATTAAGCCAGGGGGGCTGAATGATAAAATTAATTGGAACAGTTTGACTTAGGCTCTGGTGTTCCTCTTCGGGTGCATAAGGTGCTTCCTCTCTGTGGGTGGGTAGTTAGCCTGCGAGTGTTATTGGTAATCTTGTGGTTAGATACAACAGTTGCCCTGTGCGGGACGGGGGCATGATATTGATTGTTTACAATATGTGATTATGATGTATGATTTTCAGACTGCCCCCTCGCACACATGGGGATGTCCCTGATTGTCAGGAACATTCCCTGGGTGTGAGGTGACAGTACCCACCATTGTGCTGCTACTAATTGTCTGTCCTTTTTTTATATGTTAGAATTCTTGTTTACACGGGTATATTATGTATGTTGTCATATGCTTTTATTATGTGTATGTCCTGGTAGACAGCTCTGTCCGTGTCCGGCTCACTTCCCTGTGGGCAGCGGTGTGGTTCCTGCAGCAATGGAAGCTGTCTGTGTTGTGACAGGTGGGGGTGGGACCGGAGATCTTGGAGCGCAGGCTACTTGCTTTAGGTGGCACGCAAGCCTGTTGATCTCCATGGTAACGGGACCACTACCGCCGGATGTATGTCACGCCTGCCGGATCCCAGCTGCAGACGCTTGCTGCAGCGCGGGAAGCGTGAACGGAGCGGATTGGAGCTAGGGGTTTGAAAAAGTGGGTAAGTTTGTCAATGTGTATCTGTCTCTTCTGCTGTAAGGTCCTGAGGACGGGGTGCTGTCCCCGAAAGTACTTGACCACAATACAGTTTTGTGTTTTGCTGACAATGTCGACTCTGAGTGCCATTTCTTATATGGAGCTGTGAATTGGATTATGCTGCACCAGGGCATGCTGTACTTAACAAGTGAGTGCCGGCAATATATATATATATATATATATATATATATATATATAGCGTGACGTAGCCGAGTGGCAAGTACAAGCAATTGCAGACAAGCAATTATTACCCATCTGCATCTGTACTTAACACGTTGTCTGCACTTACCACACTGTCTGCACTCACCACGTTGTCTGCTGTAGGGGTTCCTACAGTTCAGAGTGAAAGAGTCACCCCATAAGGATACAGAAAACAGATTACCAGTAATACGCTCCTCATCTGTGGCTGCTGTTGAGCTTCATCAATCATCGGATTAACTGTCTCCAGTCATTAGTAACAAGAGGCCCTGTTAAAAGTGAAATAGTTGAAATGTTTAACACAGCTCTTAGCTTAGGTAGGGAGTAGGGACCCTCCTTATCAATGATTGCGGACAGTGAAACATTCACTAATGCACATAATGCCCCATATTGCACATGTTCCCCACAAACAGCATATGGGCCCCACATATTGCCAAAGTTTGCACACTCACTTGGGGCACAATAAGCCACTTTGGCAGCCTCCTGCAGCTTGTGCTGGCCTTCACTTGTGTGGCGCTGTACTGCCCAACTGTGTGTTCCAACTATGGGGGTAACTCAGAGTTGATCGTAGCAGCATATTTGTTAGCAGTTGGGCAAAACCATGTGCACTGTAGGGGAAGGGGGGGGGGGGGGGCAGATATAACACGTGCAGAGAGATTTAAATTTAGTTGGGTCATATTGTTTCTGTGCAGGGTAAATACTGGCTGCTTTATTTTCTCTTACGTCCTAGAGGATGCTGGGGACTCCATATTTACCATGGGGTATAGACGGGCTCCGCAGGAGACATGGGCACTCTAAAGACTTTAGAATGGGTGTGCACTGGCTCCTCCCTCCATGCCCCTCCTCCAGACCTCAGATCCTGTGCCCAGAGGAGACTGGGTGCACTGCAGGGGAGCTCTACTGAGTTTCTCTGTGAAAGACTTTTGTTAGGTTTTTTATTTTCAGGGAGCACTGCTGGCAACAGGTTCCCTGCATCGTGGGACTGAGGGGAGAGAAGCAGACCTACTTAAATGATAGGCTCTGCTTCTTAGGCTACTGGACACCATTAGCTCCAGAGGGTCGGAACGCAGGTCTCACCCTCGCCGTTCGTCCCGGAACTGCGCCGCCGTCCTCCTCACAGAGCCGGAAGATAGAAGCCGGGTGAGTATTAAGAAGAAAAGAAGACTTCACATGCGGCAGAAGACTTCAGATCTTCACTGAGGTAACGCGCAGCGGTAACGCTGCGCGCCATTGCTCCCACACAGACACACACAGCGGGCACTGTAAGGGCGCAGGGGGGGGGGGGGCAATAAAAACCTCTAGGGACACTGGCATATAAAGGAGATACTGCGGAGGCAGTATATTAATAAACCCCCGCCAGTATAAATAATTTGAGCGGGACCGAAGCCCGCCGGTGAGGGGGCGGGGCTTGGTCCTCCAGCACTAACCAGCGCCATTTTCTCCACAGCACACCGCAGAGAAGCTGGCTCCCCGGACTCTCCCCTGCTGAACAAGGTTCCAGAGGGCAAAAAAGAGGGGGGTGGGGCACATTTTATTGGCGCAGTGAGTGTATTTATATATATATATATATATATATATATATATATATAAAAGCGCTGAATACTAACTGGGATTTTATTCCAGTGTCCAGTGGCGCTGGGTGTGTGCTGGCATACTCTCTCTCTGTCTCTCCAGAGGGCCTTATTGGGGGACTGTCTCCATATAGATATATCCCTGAGTGTGTGGGAGTGTCGGTACGTGTGTGTCGGCATGTCTGAAGCGGAAGGCTCATCTAAGGAGGAGGTGGAGCAGATGATTGTGGTGTCTCCGTCGGCAACGCCGACACCTGATTGGTTGGGTATGTGGAATGTTTTAAATGCAAATGTGGCTTTATTAAGAGATTGGACAGAGCAGAGTCCAGGGATAAAACAGGGAGTCAATCAATGGCTTTGACTGTGTCACAGGGCCCTTCAGGGTCTCAAAAACGTCCTCTGTCCCAAGTAGCAGACACTGATACCGACACGGATTCTGACTCCAGTGTCGACTACGATGATGCGAGGTTACACCCTAGGGTGGCCAAAAGTATTCATTATATGATTATTGCAATAAAAGATGTTTTACATATCACAGATGACCCCTCTGTCCCTGACACGAGGGTATGCGTGTTTAAGGAAAAGAAACCTGAGGTAACCTTTCCCCCATCTCATGAGCTGAACGCGTTATTTGAAAAAGCTTGGGAGACTCCAGACAAAAAACTGCAGATTCCCAAGAAGATTCTTATGGCATATCCTTTCCCTGCACAGGGCAGGGTACGGTAAGAATCCTCGCCCAGGGTGGACAAGGCTTTAACGCGCTTGTCCAAGAAGGTGGCGCTACCGTCTCCAGACACGGCGGCCCTCAAGGATCCTGCTGATTGCAGACAGGAAACTACCTTAAAATCAATTTATTCACATACGGGTGCTTTGCTCAGACCGGCAATAGCATCGGCTTGGGTTTGTAGTGCGGTAGCAGCTTGGACAGATACCTTGTCAGCTGACATTGATACCCTAGATAGGGATACCATTTTATTGACCTTAGGTCACATTAAAGACGCAGTCTTATATATGAGAGACGCTCAGAGAGACGTTGGGCTACTAGGTTCAAGAGCCAACGCTATGGCGATTTCTGGTAGGCGAGCCCTGTGGACCCGCCATTGGACGGGTGATGCCGACTCAAAGAGGCATATGGAAGTTTTGCCTTACAAGGGTGAGGTGTTATTTGGGGAAGGTCTCGCGGACCTGGTTTCCACAGCTACCGCGGGTAAATCTACCTTTTTGCCTTATGTTCCCCCACAGCAAAAGAAAACACCACAATATCAGATGCAGTCCCTTCGGTCGCATAAATCCAGAAGAGGTCGGGGCTCTTCCTTCCTCGCCAGAGTTAAGGGTAAAGGGAAAAGGATGCCTGCCACGGCTAGTTCCCAGGAACAGAAGTCCTCCCCGGCTTCTACTAAATCCACCGCATGACGCTGGGGCTCCACTGAGGGAGTCCGCGCCGGTGGGGGCACGTCTTCGACTCTTCAGCCACGTCTGGGTTCAGTCAGACGTTGATCCTTTGGCGATGGAAATTGTATCCCAGGGCTACAAGCTGGAATTCGAAGAGGTGCCTCCGCGCCGATTTTTCAAATCGGCTTTACCAGCTTCTACCCCAGAAAGGGAGATAGTTTTAGCTGCAATTCAAAAGCTGTGTCAACAGCAGGTGATTGTCAAGGTTCCCCTAGTTCAACAGGGGAAGGGGTACTATTCAACCCTGTTTGTGGTTCCGAAACCGTATGGCTCGGTCAGACCCATTCTAAATCTAAAATCCCAAAACCTGTACTTGCAAAGTTCAAATTCAAGATGGAATCGCTCCGGGCAGTTATCTCCAGCCTGGAAGGGGGGGATTTTATGGTGTCACTGGACATAAAGGATGCATACCTTCATGTCCCCATATATCCCCCTTATCAGGCGTTCCTGAGATTCGCTGTACAGGGCTATAATTACCAGTTTCAGACGTTGCCGTTTGGGGTTTCCACGGCCCCGAGGATTTTCACCAAGGTAATGGCGGAAATGATGGTGCTCCTGCGCAGGCAGGGAGTCACAATTATCCCGTACTTGGACGATCACCTGATAAAAGCGAGATCGAGAGATCAGTTGCTGAAAAGCATGTCGCTCTCCCCGAGAGTGCTCCAGCAGCATGGCTGGATTCTAAATCTACCAAAGTCACAGTTGGTTCCAACGACTCGGCTATCGTTCTTAGGCATGATTCTGGACACGGAGCAAAAGAGGGTTTTTCTCCCGATGGAAAAAGCCCAGGAATTCCAGAACATGGTCAGAGACCTGTTAAAACCGAACAGAGTGTCAGTTCATCAATGCACTCGAGTAATGGGAAAAATGGTGGCGACCTACGAGGCGATCCCCTTCGGCAGGTTTCATGCGAGGACATTTCAGTGGGACCTGCTGGACAAGTGGTCCGGGTCCCATCTTCAAATTCATCAGAAAATAAGCCTGTCCCCCAGGGCCAGGGTGTCTCTCCTGTGGTGGCTGCAGAGTGCTCACCTTCTAGAGGGTCGCAGGTTCGGCATTCAGGACTGGGTTCTGGTGACCACGGACGCGAGCCTCCGAGGATGGGGAGCAGTCACACAAGGAAGACATTTTCAGGGACTATGGTCGAGCCAGGAGGCTTGTCTACACATCAACATTCTAGAATTAAGGGCCATATACAACGGCCTACGACAAGCGGAGAATCTTCTTCGCGACCTCCCGGTTCTGATTCAATCAGACAACGTCACAGCCGTGGCTCATGTAAACCGCCAAGGCGGGACAAGGAGCAGAGTGGCAATGGCGGAAGCCACCAGGATTCTTCGCTGGGCGGAAAATCACGTAAGCGCTCTGTCAGCAGTCTTCATTCCGGCAGTGGACAACTGGGAAGCAGACTTCCTCAGCAGACACGATCTCCATCCAGGAGAGTGGGGACTTCATCAAGAAGTTTTTGCAGAGATAACGAGTCTTTGAGGACTTCCTCAAATAGACATGATGGCGTCACGCCTCAACAAGAAGATTCAGAGGTATTGTGCCAGGTCAAGGGACCCTCAGGCAGTAGCGGTAGACGCCCTGGTGACACCGTGAGAATCATAAGACGAAAAAGAGATCGGACAATACTCATTGTTCCAGATTGGCCTTGACGGGCCTGAATACTATTCAGATCTTCAGTAGATGCTCACAGAAGATCCATGGCCTCTTCCTCTCAGGGAAGCAGGGGCCCTGCGTATTCCAAGACTTACCGCGGTTACGTTTGACGGCATGGCGGTTGAACGCCGAATCCTAGCTGGGAAAGGTATTCCGGAGGAAGTCATCCCTACTCTGATAAAGACTAGGAAGAAAGTGACAGCGAAACATTATCACCGTATCTGGAGGAAGTATGTATCTTGGTGTGAAGCCAAGAATGCTCCTACGGAAGATTTCCACTTGGGCCGCTTTCTCCACTTTCTACAGACAGGAGTGGATATAGGCCTGAAGTTAGGCTCTATTAAGGTACAGATTTCGGCCCTATCTATATTCTTTCAGAAGGAATTGGCTTCTCTCCCAGAAGTCCAGACTTTTGTAAAGGGAGTGCTGCATATCCAGCCTCCTTTTGTGCCCCCAGTGGCACCTTGGGACCTTAACGTGGTGTTACAGTTCCTAAAATCTCACTGGTTTGAGCCTCTTCAAACAGTTGAATTAAAATTTCTCACTTGGAAGTTGGTCATGTTGTTGGCCTTGGCATCTGCAAGGCGGGTGTCCGAATTGGCGGCTTTGTCTCACAAAAGCCCCTATCTGATTTTCCATGTGGATAGAGCAGAGTTGAGGACGAGTCCTCAATTTTTGCCTAAGGTGGTTTCATATGAACCAACCTATTGTGGTGCCGGTGGCTACGGGAGACTTGGAGGATTCCAAGTCCCTGGATGTAGTCAGGGCCTTAAAAATTTACGTAGCCAGGACGGCTCGGATTAGGAAAGCAGAGGCACTGTTTGTCCTGTATGCGGCCAACAAGGTTGGCGCTCCTGCTACTAAGCAGACTATTGCTCGCTGGATCTGTAACACGATTCAGCAGGCTCATTCTACGGCTGGATTGCCGTTACCAAATTCGGTAAAGGCCCATTCCACTAGGAAGGTGGGCTCTTCTTGGGCGGCTGCCCGAGGCATCTCGGCGTTACAGCTGTGCCGAGCAGCTACTTGGTCGGGTTCAAACACCTTTGCAAAATTCTACAAGTTTGATACCCTGGCTGATGAGGACCTCATGTTTGCTCAATCGGTGCTGCAGAGTCATCCGCACTCTCCCGCCCGGTTTGGAGCTTTGGTATAGTACCCATGGTCCTTACGGAGTCCCCAGCATCCTCTAGGACGTAAGAGAAAATAAGATTTTAAACCTACCAGTAAATCTTTTTCTCCTAGTCCGTAGAGGATGCTGGGCACCCGTCCCAGTGCGGACATATTTCTGCAAGGCTTGTATATAGTTGTTGCTTACATAAGGGTTATGTTACAGTTAAGATCAGTCTTTGGCTGATGCTGGTTTGTTCATACTGTTAACTGGTTGCGTGTATTCCAGGTTATACGGTGTGGATGGTGTGGGCTGGTATGAATCTTGCCCTTAGATTAACAAAAATCCTTTCCTCGTACTGTCCGTCTCCTCTGGGCACAGTTTCTTTAACTGAGGTCTGGAGGAGGGGCATAGAGGGAGGAGCCAGTGCACACCCATTCTAAAGTCTTTAGAGTGCCCATGTCTCCTGCGGAGCCCGTCTATACCCCATGGTCCTTACGGAGTCCCCAGCATCCTCTACGGACTAGGAGAAAAAGATTTACCGGTAGGTTTAAAATCTTATTTTTACACTGCAATTTAGATTTCAGTTTAAAAACACCCCACCCAAATCTAACTCTCTCTGCACATGTTATCTCTGCCATCCGTGCAGTGCACATGGGGCCTAATTCAGACCTGGTCGCACGCAGGCTATTTTTTGCACTGCTGCGACCAGGTAATTGCCGCCTACAGGAAAGGGGGTAATCTCGCTGTGCAGGGATGTGATCGGCTGCGCAGTGAGCTGTACAAACAAAAGTTTGTGCAGTTTCTGCACAGCCCAGGACTTACTCAGCCGCTGTGACGATCCGGGATGTTGTTGACGTCAGGAACCCTCCCTGGAAACGGCCTGGCACGCCTGCGTTTTTCTGGACACTCCCAGAAAACGGTGAGTTGCCGCCCACGAACGCCTTCTGCCTGTCATTCTTCTTGCGATCACCGGTGCGATCGCTTTCTTCATTCGGTTTGTTGCTGCCCGGCGACGGCCGTCGCCGGTGGCCAATGCGCCTGCGCATTGCGGATCACACGCATGCGCAGTACAGACCCGATCGCACAGCTGCAAAAAATGCAGCTTGCAATTGGGTCTGAATGACCCCCATGGTTTTGCCCAACTGCTATCAAATTTGCTGCTGCGATCAACTCTGAATTAGGCCCTATGTTCCATGCCTATGCATTATTAGCTAGATTCTATAGATTGTAAGCTTGCGAGCAGGGCCTTCCTACCTCTATGACTGTTATTACCCAGTTTTGTTATATCATTGTTATTTCCAATTGTAAAGCGCAACGGAATTTGCTGCGCTATATAAGAAACTGTTAATAATAAATAAATAAATTAGCTGCGAGACAAAGCCTTATGGACATACTTAGTCCTGTATAAATTGTCCAGATATTCAGCTCAAGAATACGCTATGTCTATTATATATCATGGTCAAATAGTTTACTTGACCGTTAATGATCATTCCCATAAAACCCTGTTGTCTTTTACATTATGTTAAGCAAATAGCTAGCCAGATATTTTTGGGCTGTAAATATCAAAATGCGTTTAATTGACTATAAGAACACGTGTTCTTATATTAAATACCGTGCATTCTAAACCTAAGGCGACCGAAAAGTGTTGTGTATTGTCTTATTATTAGTTGGCTCCTATCAGAAGTGGCGATAACCTTTTCTCCCTCTGCATGGTCCTAGGGGTGCTCACCTTGTCCTCTAGCTTCCAGCCCTTAGAATAACTCCAGCACGACAGTCTGCAGAAATTGATTGCAGCAGTGGTGATAGAGCCATAACTTGCTCTCCCTTCTGTGATCACTTTATTAGAAGCGTGGTGATTGATACCATGAGTGGAGACAGGAAGGGTACATTTCCTTTAATGAATTACTGCATGTAAGTAAATTAGCTACAGGCACCTCAACACCAGAATAATCAACGTTCTCGCTACACAGAAGGCAGAGGTCACTGTATCTCTGCTTATTACCCTTATTGCAAATCATTTTGCTCTAGTCTATGGGACTCTGTGTCATTTGTATGATTTGGGTCATAATCTGATTTCATCTCATTCTATTATGAATTTACATGTTGCCAAAAATCCTAGTATTGTTACTCTCTTTACGGATGATTTAATGATGAAATCTCATTGCTAATTGCTTGCTATGGTTTAGTGCACATTAGCATGTTCTGTGTAGGGCCTCTCTGAATGTAAGAACCGATGTTACATATTGGTAACTGAGCAGTATCTTATCAGTGGCATCAGAAACATTAATTGGTTTCCCAATTAAAAAAAAATATAATTTTTTTTAATATGTCATTACCAGTGGGATGCTCTCCTCAGGGTGAACCCTTTTGTGTTGGCGTTGTCACCTCCTTATAGTCCCTGCTGTTAACCCTGTAATATCTTTGTGACATAGATATGAATCTGCGGTTACCAGGCACAGAGTGATACCCTATCCACTCATCATGTCATAGGTGGGGTGGGTAGAGAGTTCTGAACGCTGACTAACTTGTGCCAGTCCATTGCACCCTGTTCGGCAATTGGCACATCAAAAAATGATGGGACTTGTAGTTGTAGGGGGGGGGGGGGGGAGGATTGTAATACATATTTCAAGACCTCTCATAAGGAGGAGGATAGTTCTTACATCTACTGTCCGAGCAACTGTGTGATGGCTGGAATGCACCTTCAAGACTTTGAATTTGTTTTTATCCTTTAGCAAATCTAATGTTTGTCCTATTATTATTGGGACATCCATGTAGAAATATATATATATATATATTCTTTTTCTACATGGATATATATATATATATATATATATATATATATATATATGTGCTAGGCTACACAGTGCCTTGTACAGTGATACTATGCTGGCTCTGGCACCGGGGTGGCCCACTTAGCCCCTCCTGTCGATGATGCATATTTGGTTTTATTTGGTTTTTATTAAAGCATGATAGAGAATACAATAAAGACACGGTGCATGAAATACATGGTAATGACAACAAAAGCTGATCACTGATCATCAAGTTTAGTAATTTGAAATAAAGGACTACAATAATTCAGTACATTGTAATTCTTATCACGTGCATATAAAAATAATGTTTTTAGTACAAGCTTGACAATTATGTAATAACCAAAATATGTGACACTTGTTTCCTACTCCCCTTATTGACTTCATTGTCCAGCAAGTTTTACAGTGAGATTTAGCAGTAACCCTCATCTATTGTACCTGCTATATTGTGCTAACCCCATGTCACTTGTTTCTAGATCAGGTTCTCCATCAGAGATTTTGGGTAAAGCCTATGCTGTGAATTCCCAGCACCTAGTGTAGAAAATGAAATTGATGTTGTATCACATGTAATAATAATAATGATTATTAACAAGTGCTTTTCTCAAGCCTTATACGTAAATATGTGAAAACTCAAGTCATGAAAAATGCCTCAATTTCCTTGCCGAAGTCACAGAGAAATTATTGTTACAGCCGATCAGGATTTTACTGTGGGGAGAGTAATAAGCTTCAGGTAACAGGAGTCAATACTGCTTCCCTCTGTACGTCCCAGAGTGGGACGTACTGTTAATGCTTAGTGAGCTCCCCCCTCCACTCTATCCCTCCAGCTGTAAATGTCAGTGTGTTTCCTGGCACTAATGATTCCTGCTGGAGATCTCCCTTGAAATCCATGCGCATTGTGTTTGTCTTTCATCCTATTAATCTGCAGTAATAGTTGACCCATGTCTGTTCTACTTCTTATGGCCGATCAATAGCTCCATTCAAAAGCCTGACCCTTTTGTATTCCATACAACGCTGTCACAGCCGGAGTGCCTTACAATACAGTGCGTAGCATCTCAGGGGTTAAAATCACCCATATCAACAAACCAAATCTGCCCGCTGACTGTCCCAGTGTCTAGTATAGGGTTACAGTGGGATCCCGCACCCTTCATATGCAGTATTTGGTATCTAATAACCTTAGTTTTAGATGATCTTACTTTTGTGAAATGCAAAAAATACTACATACGGCAATGTTCAAAACTGGCGCACAGACCAATGATGTACTGCAACCCATAGAGACCAACCGGATGCCAGTTAGCCTACCAAAATCTGTCATCTTATTGGCTGTTTGAGGGTTACAGCATCTTTGTTACAGTAATGTTTATAGCTTTATTATGTTTTGCTGGCTGCGATGTTTTCTGCTGCAGTGTATGTAGCAGATAATACATTTATTGTCATAGTAACGACACTTGGCCAGTATCCTGAGTTATCTGCTGCAAACAGCTTACTGGCCCAGAGCAGCACTGCAAGTCAATAATAGCGACTCAATGAAGTTCACAGTGGCCAGTCTGATATACCAGAACCACTGTATCTGTACTGGAAGTTTAAAGTGACAAGACTGCTACTATGGAGAACATATACACAGGGGTGGTCTTTAGTATGCCGAATGTCGGGATCCCGGCGCATAGTATACCGGCGCCGGAATCCCGACACCCGGCATACCGACAGGTATTCTCCCTCGTGGGGGTCCACGACCCCCCTGGAGGGAGAATAAAATAGCGTGGCGAGCGCAGCGAGCCCGCAAAGGTCTTATTTGCGCTCGCCACGCTGTCGGTATGCCGGCGGTCGGGCTCCTGGCGCCGGTATGCTGGCCGCCGGGAGCCCGGCCGCTGGCATACCATACTACACCCATACACAGAACAGTCCAGGCCAGTAACACACACAGGTCATTGGATCAATAAAGAATAGATTGCCCAGAGTACCATCTCTGTTAGCATAGGTGATGATCCAGTTGTGCTTATATTGAAATGAGAAACGGAAAAGAAATGTGGGCGGAGCTACAAGCGATACATAAAGGGCAAACCTCAGCTATAAATTGTTTTTATTCAGGAAGCTGTCTGAAAGTCAGCTGATCCAGGGCCAGGACTGTGTACAGAATACCTTTAGGAATGACAGAACATCTATGCAGTGTTGGGGAAGAGATAAGACGTGCAGTGGAAAGCTTGTCACCACATTTGGGGCTGATTTAGAGGTAACACAGTGGTTGATTCTATATCGGAGTGGGAGAAGGGACCTTCTGACGTACCTAGGGGAGGAGACACGTCACCAGGGGGAGGAGCTATGGCCGAACAGGGTACCCGAAAAGTACCCCCGCGGGCTCGCTTTGCTCTCCACGCTTCGGGCTCGGTGGCTCGCTTCGCTCGCCACCTGATTACTAAAGGTAATAGTTGGTGGCGTGGATAGTAGAGGCACTATCCCGCTGGACTAGCTCCTCCCCATTGTGTCATGACTCCTCCCACTGACGGGAAAGGTCCCTTAGCCCACTTGGATCTAGCTTCAACCTTAACACAGTGCCGATTCTTGTGCAGTTAAGCTATTATTTGTTACTGCACATGTGCGAACCAGTGTCTGCAATGGCAGTGAGGTCATAGGTTTAATTCTCCCAACGCTTGTGTGGGTTTCCTCCGTGTGATCCAGTTTTCTTCCACAATCCAAAAATATACTGGTAGGTTATTTGGCTCCCAACAAAATTAACCCTAGTGTGTCTGTGTGTACATGTGGTAAGGAATATAGATTGTAAGCTCCGCTGGGGCAGGGACTGATGTGAATGGCCAAATGTTCTCTGTAAAGCGCTGCGGAATATGTGTGCGCTATATAAATAACTGGTAATAAATAATAATACATTTGAGTATGAGAATGCTATGACTTGAGATGGTTTCTGCGATCCATGACCGTTTCAGGGTGGAGACTGGGAGCCGAAAGTGTTCGCAAAAAGAGGAGGTGTCATGGCCGTGTTTCAGCATGCGGCTGTGATTTATTTGGCAGTGCTGCAGCCACAGTGGCCAAAGGTTACAAGAGAGGTTTCTACCCCAGGGAAGGGCTGCTCAAGGAATTCGATATTGTGACCGATGGTGGAGTGATCGGATCCACCAGCGCAGTAGAGCATTGCTCAGATAGGCAAAGTGGGCAAACGCAGGGTTTGCTCGGTCCATTGCACCTCTGACTCCGGGCCCTTGATGATATAACTGAAGAGAAGCCAGCATTAAAAGCTTGTTGATGAGAAGCTCAAGCAGTAACAATATGGCCAGAGTAGAATCTGCATTATGTAAGATACAGGTACTGTATGAACAGTAGTCAGTAGCATGAAACACGCCAATGATCTGTGTGCAGGAAACCTAGACGCTTGCAGGCTGACTACCGAGTTAAGAAACCAGAATGAATCAGCTGTATAAGTAAAATAATTACAGGACAGCCTGGAATCCTACAGAGAATGACAGCTCTAGGTACTGAGACTGACATTAACACCAGTGTGGATGCGTCACAATAGCATAATTGGGGGATTGTTTCTGGGCTCATTAGTCACATTACAAATGACAGAAGCTCCTTCTCGTCCCCTGCCCTAAGTGATACAGAGCCATGGCAGCTACTGGACAGTATATGACTGGTGCAGACTGGTCATAGGCACATTGCAACCTCCATGAGAGAATTTCTTATAAGGTACAACTTAAAAAAAGAGTTATCAGTTTCTACTTAAAACCTGAACGTAATATGTTGTGCAGCTCTAAAAGTAATTAGAATAATGACATCAGGAGACATTTCGGAAAAGCTGTCGCACAGATCCCTGTGCAAAAAAACAAAACTAGTGTAATCCAGAGTAACCGGGGTGTAGTCAGGTCAGATCATAACGGTCCCCTTTATAGGACTATATTGTAAATAGAGGCTAGTTTCTGTTACTGTGCTTACTAGGAGATTGTAGAAATATCAGCTAGGGGCCGGAAGTAATGACACCCAAGTTTGGCGGCCATGCGAGATGTCGGCCGAACTCTGACATTTTTTTTAAAGGGGCAATCACTTACAAGGCATGGTTTTGCCCTGTAAGTGATTGCCCCTTTAAAAAAAGACGTCCAAGTTCGACCGGCATCCCACACGGCCGTCATTACCTCTGGCCCAATGACTTTTAGTACAATTAGTGTTTTGTTGTACTATTTTTTGTCTGTTTCATTTTGGTTTTATATTACTTACAGATGTAATGTTAGCTGCCGGTGTCACCGTACATATGGAACCTGCTAAAAAAAAAAAGACATTAGAACAAACTTAAATATAATCGATTTAATGGATTTTTGTACTACAATAAATAATATTGCTGAATTATTCTTTACCTTCCATAACATTTTGTATAGAACTGGGTTTTGAAGCTCCTTCCCCTGGTAATTGTTCTGATTACTGTACATTTGGTCTCTTGGTATCTACTGTATATGAGAATTCAATTATGGCTGGGGGATTTATAGGTGTTGGTATCACAAGACCTATACGATGCCCTTTCACCTCCAGGTTTTTGTCAATAACGTCCCCCCAATCCGGAGAAGCGTTGTTTTATTGTGGAATGATACGGAATTAATGAAGCAGCTGGGCCTCTCTCTTCAGGATATTTTTATCTCCCTTCTCCAGGTGCTCTCTGTGTGGCTATTCACAGCCTATGTATGGATTTTTCCCATACTTTTAGCTGTGTGGCTCATTTAATCAGAGACGCAGAGAAGCTTCCTCTGCACCCCACCTCCCACTGGAGTCTTTCTACAGTACCTCTTTACCTGCTCCCTCAGCTCCAGTGTTTCATTGTGACCCTCTGCTAAGAGGTTAGATGTACAATTATGGATCAATAACTGGATTTTTCCTGTTGTGCTATATTATATTTCTATTGCCTTTTCTGCAATTCCAGTGGGAATTTTCCTCGCTGTGTAGCATGCTTGCCAGTTCTCTGTCACTTCTAATATTGATTCATTTGTCGCTCCATCTCTTGTTACGGATTTTATTCCAGTGAATTGTATGTTCTGTTGAATAAAGAATTGGTCGTACTGTATTAGGATAGCACTTAAAGTACAGGACAGACTGGAACATCCTTATAACACGAAATCCAGCTAATATGTTCAAAAGAAGCTAAAAGCAATTTGTGAAAATATTAGCACACATCCGCACGTAGGTTTCTATATACCTGTATAGGATCTGCTATCTGGAAGGGTTGTAATTAAGGGTTTTTGGATATGGGCATGGGAGTAGCAGCTGCTATGGGGTCCTGTCCTCCTCCCGCGCCCTGTTGGCGGCTTCACCTTACCTAGCTGTGTGTTGTTGCAGGCACATCTGCTATCCTTACCGCTCAGTCTCTCCTCACTGACACTGTGAGGATGTGCAGCCATACTGAGCCTGCTGGGACATCCCCAGACCATGGTCAACATCAGTGAGGAGAGACAGAGCCGGTCTGGACAGCACATGTGCTGACATGAACATTTTGCTATGGGTCCCCCAGATATCTGTCTGCGCCTATAGAATATGCTGGTGTTCTTTATTTTAGTGCCATGTCTAAAATCTTCTAATACACATTTAATTTGACTGCTGTTGATCCCCTCCCTGTGTCAGCGATCATGTTTGTGTGTATGACATAGGGGGTCATTCCGAGTTGATCGCACTCCGCAATTTTTTGCAGCCCGTGCGATCAGATAGTCGCTGCCTATGAGGGAGTGTATTTTAGCTTAGCAAGTGTGCGATCGCATGTGCAGGGGAGCTGTGCCAAAAAGTTTTTTGTGCAGTTTCTGAGTAGGTCTGAACTTACTCAGCCGCTGCGATCACTTCAGCCTGTCAGGTCCCGGAATTGACGTCAGACACCCGCCCTGCAAACGTTTGGACACGCCTGCGGTTTCCTCGACACTCCCAGAAAACGGTCAGTTGACACCCAGGAATGCCTTCCTGCTGTCAATCACGTTGCGGTTGGCGCTGCGATCCCGATCTTCGTTAGTTTCATCGCTGCACGGTGTCCCCCGTCGCCGGGCAGTGATGCGCAGTTCGGACCCAATCGCACGGCTGCGAAAAACTGCAGCGTGCGATCGGGTCGGAATGACCCCCATTATCATTAAGCAGCAGGAGTAATTATTTCCTTTTTACTTTCTGGATAGCAAGCATTAGTTATATAATAGCATTTCTTAGTAAGATCATCACAACAATCAAGGTTGTTTTCCTGCTGGTCTTTTATTGAGCTCTGTGTCGAGTTTGCTCTTACTTTGCGGAATAGCACCCATTCATTAAGGCATACACATACTGTAGGTTATTATTCCAAGATGGCACTTAATATGGAACTGTGATATTTTGCTCTGTGGTTGGTTACTGAGTCTGTATATGGAGCAGAGCAAAAAGCTGCGGCTGCTACAATGTAACACTTTGTGTATAGAAACAGACTCAGGGGTCTATTCATAAAGCAGTGAAAAGTGCGGAGAAGTGAGCCAGTGGAGAAGTTGCCCATGGCAACCAATCAGCTGCTCTGTATAATTTTATTGTATGCAAATTATAAATGTTACTTCAATGCTTTTCACTGCTACATGAACAGACCCTTCAGTCACACAGATACACAAATGTCATATATCAAATTATCACCATAGTCTCCTCATGTGTCCTAGTCGCATTGCGTTATGACCAAGACGAATTTTCAGCAAAAAAGATGCCAGGCGCTAGATTCTCACGCGACCTGGCGCGCCAAGAGGGGAACGCAATGTGACCTCAGCTTCTCTGACCCATGTGAGCTGGGGCCTAAGTTCGCGGGTGGGGGGAGGGGGGTTTGAAATGATACTGTGGCAAAGCGTCCAGGGATTGCGTACCTTATGGAACATCCGGGAGGTTGCCCAGAGTATGCTAGTCATATGCTCCATAGATGTACCATTATTTCTCTAACGTCCTAGTGGATGCTGGGGACTCCGTAAGGACCATGGGGAATAGACGGGCTCCGCAGGAGACTGGGCACTCTATAAGAAAGATTTGGTACTATCTGGTGTGCACTGGCTCCTCCCTCTATGCCCCTCCTCCAGACCTCAGTTAGATTTCTGTGCCCGGCCCGAGCTGGTTGCACACTAGGAGCTCTCCTGAGCTTCTAGAAAGAAAGTTTAAATTAGGTTTTTTATTTTACAGTGAGACCTGCTGGCAACAGGCTCACTGCATCGAGGGACTAAGGGGAGAAGAAGCGAACCTACCTGCTTGCAGCTAGCTTGGGCTTCTTAGGCTACTGGACACCATTAGCTCCAGAGGGATCGACCGCAGGACTCGTCCTTGGTGTTCGTTCCCGGAGCCGCGCCGCCGTCCCCCTTACAGAGCCAGAAGCATGAAGATGGTCCGGAAAATCGGCGGCAGAAGACTTCAGTCTTCACCAAGGTAGCGCACAGCACTGCAGCTGTGCGCCATTGCTCCTCATACACACTTCACACTCCGGTCACTGAGGGTGCAGGGCGCTGGGGGGGGGGGCGCCCTGAGCAGCAATAATATCACCTTGGCTGGCAAAATAACCACAATATATAGCCCCAGAGGCTATATATGTGGTAATTACCCCTGCCAGAATACAGAAAAAAGCGGGAGAAAAGGCAGCCGAAAAAGGGGCGGAGCCATCTCCCTCAGCACACTGGCGCCATTATTCCCTCACAGTTCCACTGGAAGGAAGCTCCCTGACTCTCCCCTGCAGTCTACACTACAGAAAGGGTAAAAAAGAGAGGGGGGCACTAAATTTGGGCGCAGTTTAATACAATAAGCAGCTATAAAGGGTCATAATTCAGTTAGTCCCTGTATTATTATAGCGCTCTGGTGTGTGCTGGCATACTCTCTCTCTGTCTCCCCAAAGGGCTTTTGTGGGGTCCTGTCTCCTTTAAGAGCATTCCCTGTGTGTGTGTGCGGTGTGTCGGTACGGCTGTGTCGACATGTTTGATGAGGAGACTTATGTGGAGGCGGAGCAGATGCCTATAAATGTGATGTCACCCCCTGCGGGGCAGACACCTGAGTGGATGGATTTATGGAAGGAATTACGTGCAAGTGTCGACTCCTTACATAAAAAATTTGACGACATGCCAAATGCGGGACAGCCGGCTTCTCAGCTCGTGCCTGCCCAGACGATTCAAAGGCCGTCAGGGGCCCTGAAACGACCACTACCTCAGATGGCAGACACAGATGTCGACACGGATACTGATGCAAGTGTCGACGACGATGAGTCAAATTTAATGTCCACTAGGGCCATTTGTGGCATGATTGAGGCAATGAAAGAGGTATTACACCTTGCTGATATAAACCCAGGTACCTCAAAAAAGGGTATTATGTTTGGGGAGAAAAAACTACCTATAGTTTTTCCCCCATCTGAGGAATTGAATGAGGTGTGTGAAGAAGCGTGGGCTTTCCCCGATAAAAAATTGGTGATTTCAAAAAAATTACTAATGGCGTTCCCTTTCTCGCCAGAGGATAGGTCACGTTGGGAAACTCCCCCTAGGGTGGATAAAGCGCTCACACGTTTGTCTAAAAAGGTGGCACTACCGTCTCCGGATACGGCCGCCCTAAAGGAACCTGCTGATAGAAAGCAGGAGGCTATCCTAAAATCTATATACACACACACTGGTGTTATACTGAGACCAGCTATTGCTTCAGCCTGGATGTGCAGTGCTGCTGCTGCTTGGTCAGATTCCCTGTCGGAAAATATTGACACCCTAGACAGAGACACTATATTGCTAACCATAGAGCATATAAAAGACTCAGTCTTATACATGAGAGATGCACAGAGGGAGATCTGCCGGCTGGCATCTAGAATAAGTGCTTTGTCCATTTCTGCTAGGAGAGGCTTATGGACTCGGCAGTGGACAGGAGATGCAGATTCTAAAAGGCACATGGAAGTTTTGCCTTATAAGGGTGAGGAGTTATTCGGGGACGGTCTCTCAGACCTTGTTTCCACAGCAACAGCTGGGGAGTCTGCATTTTTGCCCCATGTCCCCTCACAGCCTAAGAAAGCACCGTATTACCAAGTACAGTCCTTTCGACCCCAGAAAAACAGGCGGGGAAAAGGCGGGTCCTTTCTGTCTAGAGGCAGAGGAAGGGGGAAAAAGCTGCAACACACAGCAGGTTCCCAGGACCAAAAGTCCTCCCCCGCTTCTTCCAAATCCGCCGCATGACGGTGGGGCTCCACAGGCGGAGCCAGGTACGGTGGGGGGCCGCCTCAAGAATTTCAGCGATCAGTGGGCTCGGGTGGATCCCTGGATCCTTCAAGTAGTATCTCAGGGGTACAAGCTGGAATTTGAGGCGCCTGCCCCCCGCCGTTTCCTCAAATCAGCCTTACCGACGACTCCATCGGGCAGGGAGGCTGTGCTAGAGGCCATTCACAAGCTGTATTCCCAGCAGGTGATAGTCAAGGTACCCCTGCTTCAACAAGGCCGGGGCTACTATTCCACACTATTTGTGGTACCGAAACCAGACGGTTCGGTGAGACCCATTTTAAATTTGAAATCCTTGAACACTTACATAACAAAATTCAAGTTCAAGATGGAATCGCTCAGGGCGGTTATTGCAAGCCTGGACGAGGGGGATTACATGGTATCCCTGGACATCAAGGATGCTTACCTGCATGTCCCTATTTACCTTCCTCACCAGGAGTACCTCAGATTTGTGGTACAGGATTGCCATTACCAATTCCAGACACTACCGTTTGGACTGTCCACGGCACCGAGGGTGTTTACCAAAGTAATGGCAGAAATGATGATACTCCTTCGAAAAAAGGGAGTTTTAATTATCCCGTACTTGGACGATCTCCTTATAAAGGCGAGGTCCAGGGAGCAGTTACTGGTCGGAGTAGCACTATCTCGGGAAGTGCTACAACAGCATGGCTGGATTCTGAACATTCCAAAGTCACAACTGGTTCCTTCCACTCGCTTACTGTTCCTGGGGATGATTTTGGACACAGAACTGAAAAAAGTGTTTCTCCCGCAGGAGAAAGCCAAGGAGCTGTCATCTCTAGTCAGAGACCTCCTAAAACCAAAACGGGTATCGGTGCATCGCTGCACACGAGTCCTGGGAAAAATGGTGGCTTCATACGAAGCAATTCCATTCGGCAGGTTCCATGCGAGGACCTTCCAGTGGGACCTCTTGGACAAGTGGTCGGGATCGCATCTTCAGATGCATCAACTGATAACCCTGTCTCCAAGGACCAGGGTGTCTCTACTGTGGTGGCTGCAGAGTGCTCATCTTCTAGAGGGCCGCAGATTCGGCATACAGGACTGGGTCCTGGTGACCACGGATGCCAGCCTTCGAGGCTGGGGAGCAGTCACACAGGGAAGAAACTTCCAAGGACTATGGTCAAGTCAGGAGACTTCCCTACACATAAATATTCTGGAACTGAGGGCCATTTACAATGCCCTAAGTCAGGCAAGACCCCTGCTTCAAAACCAGCCGGTACTGATCCAGTCAGACAACATCACGGCAGTCGCCCATGTGAACCGACAGGGCGGCACAAGAAGCAGGATGGCAATGGCAGAAGCCACAAGGATTCTCCGATGGGCGGAAAATCACGTACTAGCACTGTCAGCAGTGTTCATTCCGGGAGTGGACAACTGGGAAGCAGACTTCCTCAGCAGACACGACCTACACCCGGGAGAGTGGGGACTTCATCCAGAAGTCTTCCTACTGTTGGTAAACCGTTGGGAAAGGCCACAGGTGGACATGATGGCGTCCCGCCTCAACAAAAAGCTAAAGAGATATTGCGCCAGGTCAAGGGACCCTCAGGCGATAGCTGTGGACGCTTTAGTGACACCGTGGGTGTACCAGTCGGTTTATGTGTTCCCTCCTCTGCCTCTCATACCAAAGGTACTGAGAATAATAAGAAGGCGAGGAGTAAGAACGATACTCGTGGTTCCGGATTGGCCAAGAAGGGCTTGGTACCCGGAACTTCAAGAAATGATATCAGAGGACCCATGGCCTCTACCGCTCAGACAGGATCTGCTGCAGCAGGGGCCCTGTCTGTTCCAAGACTTACCCCGGCTGCGTTTGACGGCATGGCGGTTGAATTCCGGATCCTAAAGGAAAAGGGCATTCCGGAGGAAGTCATTCCTACGCTGATAAAAGCCAGGAAAGAAGTAACCGCGAACCATTATCACCGTATTTGGCGAAAATATGTTACGTGGTGTGAGGCCAGGAAGGCCCCAACAGAGGAATTTCAGCTGGGTCGCTTTCTACACTTCCTACAGTCGGGAGTGACTATGGGCCTAAAATTGGGTTCCATTAAGGTCCAGATTTCGGCCCTGTCGATTTTCTTCCAGAAAGAACTGGCTTCACTGCCTGAAGTTCAGACTTTTGTAAAGGGAGTGCTTCATATTCAGCCCCCTTTTGTGCCTCCCGTGGCACCTTAGGATCTCAATGTGGTGTTGAGTTTCCTAAAATCACATTGGTTTGAACCACTTAAAACTGTGGATCTGAAATATCTCACGTGGAAAGTGGTCATGTTATTGGCCTTGGCTTCGGCCAGGCGTGTGTCAGATTTGGCGGCTTTGTCTTGTAAAAGCCCTTATTTGATTTTTCATATGGATAGGGCAGAATTGAGGACTCGTCCCCAGTTTCTCCCTAAGGTGGTATCTGCTTTTCACTTGAACCAACCTATTGTGGTGCCTGCGGCTACTAGGGACTTGGAGGATTCCAAGTTACTAGATGTAGTCAGGGCCTTGAAACTTTATGTTTCCAGGACGGCTGGAGTCAGGAAGACTGACTCGCTTTTTGTCCTGTATGCACCCAACAAGATAGGTGCTCCTGCTTCTAAGCAGACTATTGCTCGCTGGATTTGTAGCACAATTCAGCTGGCGCATTCTGCGGCTGGATTGCAGCATCCTAAATCAGTGAAAGCCCATTCCACGAGGAAAGTGGGCTCATCTTGGGCGGCTGCCCGTGGGGTCTCGGCTTTACAACTTTGCCGAGCTGCAACTTGGTCAGGGGCAAACACGTTTGCTAAATTCTACAAATTTGATACCCTGGCTGAGGAGGACCTTGAGTTCTCTCATTCGGTGCTGCAGAGTCATCCGCACTCTCCCGCCCGTTTGGGAGCTTTGGTATAATCCCCATGGTCCTTACGGAGTCCCCAGCATCCACTAGGACGTTAGAGAAAATAAGATTTTACTCACCGGTAAATCTATTTCTCGTAGTCCGTAGTGGATGCTGGGCGCCCATCCCAAGTGCGGATTGTCTGCAATACTTGTATATAGTTATTGCCTACCTAAAGGGTTATTGTTGAGCCATCTGTTGAGAGGCTCAGTTATATTTCATACTGTTAACTGGGTATAGTATCACGAGTTATACGGTGTGATTGGTGTGGCTGGTATGAGTCTTACCCGGGATTCAAAATCCTTCCTTATTGTGTCAGCTCTTCCGGGCACAGTATCCTAACTGAGGTCTGGAGGAGGGGCATAGAGGGAGGAGCCAGTGCACACCAGATAGTACCAAATCTTTCTTATAGAGTACCCAGTCTCCTGCGGAGCCTGTCTATTCCCCATGGTCCTTACGGAGTCCCCAGCATCCACTACGGACTACGAGAAATAGATTTACCGGTGAGTAAAATCTTATTTTTTGAAGAAGAGCATTCCTAAATTGGGGGAAGGGTGGGGTGGGGGTTGGGGTTTGAGATTTCCAAGCACTGGCCAGAAGACAGGTGGCTGTACTGAAAACATGATGGGCAAGCTTATTAGCATGGGTGGGGCGAAGCAGCAGAGAGCTCTGGAACACCTGCATATTTCTTCTCTGAGCTCCTGCGCATTGTGCATTTAGGGAAGCAGTGTCTAAGTTTAATAGGGCTTTGCCTTTCCCTCTAAAATAACATGCAGACGTGAGGTGGACCAGTACATGCTTATCAGGCGCACAGCAAAGACTGTGATAACATTTAGATGCTCCTTAGAAACATCTAACCAAAGTAACAGTGTCCGCCATTATGAAGTATCAGTTTATAGGACAAGAAAATAAGACGCCAACAATAAGGCAACCATGAATGTGGTACTGATCTGATCTTATTATAAAATGAGAGATGATATATATTCTATATTATTATTTATGCAGCAGATTGGTATATAATTAGAGCTATATTCTGGCAGCAGTACTCAGACAGCGCTGCCGTGTATGTTGGTGCTTTACATGCCACCGATTTGCATCTCTTCTTTCAAAATGTCTCGCTGCTGCTAAGGCACAAGAAATTATCCGTTTCTATGGTAAAATCAGATTTCCTGGAGACATGTACTCATTAGTGTTCTGTTAGATTTTTTTTTCTACTGTGCTTAATATAGTGCATAGTTCTCAACACCCTCCACCCTGAGTAACTAGATTATCTGTCCTTCATCGTTAGATAGCTGCTGTGCCGGGTCAGTTATTTGCGGGTATTTTCTGTCTGTGTAATCTACTTATGGAACAAGTAGACCTGATATACCAGTGGCATTCTATGTAATGGCTGCTGGGAACATATAAATAAGTTTCAGGAATTCAGGATAAATAAAAAACACTTTTGATTATTTGTTTTGTGACAGAGACATTTTACTGTGTATGATCAGCCCAGGGCTTGAGAACAGAGCAGTGTTGTTTAATCAGTCTCTCCTCTGGTTTTCCTAGCCGGTGACTATAGGAGAGACCGGTGCACACACAGGACTCATTAATCTATGTGGAGAGTGGCTGGTGCAGTGCACACAAGCGTTTTGCCAAAGCTGCTGACAAAAAAATCGACGGCGACAGTTCTGTGTATCCACTTTACTCCGCCCCAGTGTCAGTGTGAGCGTCTTCTCTGTTAATGTGGCAAAATACTTAACAGAGGTCAATTAAAACACACTAAATAGGTTCATTCTATGCCTATTGAAAGAATCTGCAAGGAAACAAATACAATGTACCTGTATCATACACAAAGTGGAGACAACCAGTATACATACTAATACATCATATTTATTTTCTAGCGTCAGTTTGGCGACGTGTTATGTCTTCGTCATGTCACTGGTTACTAATGATGTCACTGGTTACTGAATGATAAGCAGCTTTCTGATGTCTTGATGGGTTCATTTTAAATAGGAAGTATTTGGGCGTAAATTACCACCTCATTTATCGGATCTACCATATAAGATAGGACAGGAAAGTAATTCCCATCAGATCTTTGTACCAGTGGTCCATGAACCTGGGGATCATGAGGGCTCATAACCACTGTCATTTTAAAATGTGTTCTTAACCCATGTGAATGGGTATATCATTGTATATCAAATTATATATTAGAGTGTATCAAATTAATTAGGGTTTTATTTATGTTTCATTGTGGTCATGTTATATTTGCAATTTACTGAATGTAGCCACATCTGGAAGCTTACAGGGAGCTCTAAAATGCTAAAAAAACACCAGGGGGATTGAGTCCTTTTGGTTTCATCACCAGTTTCCACAGACCGTTGGCATTGGGATGACCTTTGCTTCATTGCCAATGTAAAGTTTCAATTGTTCCGGATGACACTGTGCTCTCCGATCTTAGATTATGTGTTTAGTCCAGGCTGAGAAATAGCTGCTAGTACACATCCATTAGTCACTTTAGCAAACCTTTGTTAGCAGCAGACAATGGCTGGGCTTCTGAGCTGCCTAATTTGAGGTTTGAGATGCTTTAGGAACCAGGCGTACAATCTTCAGGGAATTTAGGTTGAAAGTTGCTGCCTCAGCAATCTTAACATTCTGTTTATTTCGGCTATTTCAGGAACCGGCGCCTATGACAGAAGATCTGCTGGAGGAACAATCTGAGGTTTTGGCTAAATTGGGCACTTCCGCAGAAGGGGCTCACCTGCGGGCTCGGATGCAGAGCGCTTGTTTGCTGTCTGACATGGAATCTTTTAAGGTATTGGAGATGTGTATACTCTTATACTGCACAGTATAGATGATAAGGGAAACAAAGCAAGCTTCATCCATAGGAACACAATCCTCTAATCCCTTCTTCCAGGCAGACTGTGAACCCTTATGTATGACAGAGTGGGATTGTGTTTAAAGTAGAAGTAAAATGTGGATTCAGAGTTTTAATCTACTATTAGGTCAAAGCTTCTGACATTTTAACAAGGTTAGTGGGCATTCAATGAGAGTTTTACAGTTATTTAATATTAACCCTGATGGGAGGACATCATTTCAGCTGCACTCATTTTAATAAATATAGATATGGGCAAAATATATAAATGTGGGTCTTTCTGCAGAATGTCTTTTGCCGTAAGCAGGCGCAATGTTCTCTATCCACCAGTAAAAAGGCCATGCTCTATCATATTCCTGGCCAAGCACCATGTGATCCCTTGTCCCCTATAATTGAGGGCATTCAGTCCTGATATCATTGGACTGTCTTGTCATCTCTTGTGCACATCTTAAAACGAAGGTGTGAGACAATTTGCACATTATTATTATTATTGTCTACTTTTACTGTGTTTATACAATAAGTACTTGTCCTTACCACTTATTATACAGTAGTTGTGTTTTATAGCCAAGGCACCCTGATTTTAGATAAGAGGCTTCACTGCTCATTTATGTATCTGTACAGCCATATGTTCCGTGTTTACCTAGGAGGAGACGCATATGGGTTTATTTACTAATATTCGTGTTTTGTCCGTTTTGAAGGGTGTTTGAACTCGAATGGTATCGGGTGCATTTTACTGCAACTTTTTGAATCCTGATACGGTCATTCACTAAGCTGCCGAGTTTTGCACAATCGTTTTTTCCGATGTCGATGTGATTCGTAATATCAGGCAGTGTTTTTCGGGAGTGATGAGTAAAGCACTGCCTGAAAAAACACAAGGAAACCCGGCCGGATCTGTGAGATCCGTGCAGGGCTTCATTGTGTACCTTAAAAAGTTCATTAAAGTCTTTAAAATCTTGAAAAAAATTGCGTGGGGTCCCCCCTCCTAATCACAACCAGCCTCGGGCTCTTTGAGCCGATCCTGGTTGAAAAAATATGGGGGGAAAAATGACAGGGGTTCCCCCATATTTAAACAACCAGCACCGGGCTCTGCGCCTGGTCCTGGTTCCAATAATACGGGGGACAAACAGCGTAGGGGTCCCCCGTATTTCTGAAACCAGCACCGGGCTCCACTAGCTGGGGAGATAATGCCACAGCCGGGGGACACTTTGATATCGGTCCCTGCGGCCGTGCCATTAAAACCCCAACTAGTCACCCCTGGCCGGGGTACCCTGGAGGAGTGGGGACCCCTTCAATCAAGGGGTCCCCCCCCTCCAGCCACCCAAGGGCCAGGGGTGAAGCCCAAGGCTGTCCCCCCCATCCAAGGGCGGCGGATGGGGGGCTGATAGCCTTGTTGAAAAAATGTGAATATTGTTTTTAGTCGCAGTACTACATGTCCCAGCAAGCCTCCCCCGCAAGCTGGTACTTGGAGAACCACAAGTACCAGCATGCGGTGGAAAACCGGGCCCGCTGGCACCTGTAGTACTACTACTAAAAAAATACCCCAATAAAAACAGGAGACATACACCTTGAAAGTATAAGTTTATTACATACATCCACACCTCCAAACATACATACTTACCTATGTTCACACGAGGGTCGGTCCTCTTCTCCATGTAGAATCCATGGGGTACCTGTGAAAAAAATTATACTCACATAATCCAGTGTAGATCGGTCCTCTTCTGTTCTCTGTATAATCCACGTACTTGTCAAAAAAATAAAACGCAAACCCGACCACGCACTGAAAGGGGTCCCATGTTTACACATGGGACCCCTTTCCCCAACTGCCAGGACCCCCCCTGACTCCTGTCAAAGAGGGTCCCTTCAGCCAATCAGGGAGCGCCACGTCGTGGCACCCTCCTGATTGGCTGTGTGCTCCTGTAGTGTCTGTCAGGCAGCACGCGGCAGTGATACAATGTAGCGCCTATGCGCTCCATTGTAACCAATGGTGGGAACTTTGTGGTCAGCGGTGAGGTTACTTTCGGTCAACTGCTGACCACAAAGTTCCCACCATTGGTTACAATGGAGCGCATAGGCGCTACATTGTATCACTGCCGTGTGCTGCCTGACAGACACTACAGGAGCACACAGTCAATCAGGAGGGTGCCACGACGTGGCGCTCCCTGATTGGCTGAAGGGACCCTCTTTGACAGGAGTCAGGGGGGGGTCCTGGCAGTCGGGGAAAGGGGTCCCATGTGTAAACATGGGACCCCTTTCAGTGCGTGGTCGGGTTTGCGGTTTTTTTTTGTTGCCAAGTACGTGTATTATTCAAAGGCCGGAATCTTCACTGGATTATGTGAGTATAATTTTTTTCACAGGTACCCCGAGGATTCTACATGGAGAAGAGGACCGACACTCGTGTGAACATAGGTAAGTATGTATGTTTGGAGGTGTGGATGTATGTAATAAACTTATACTTTCAAGGTGTGTGTCTCCTGTTTTTATTGGGGTATTTTTTAGTAGTAGTACTACAGGTGCCAGCGGGCCCGGTTTTCAACCACATGCTGGTACTTGTGGTTCTCCAAGTACCAGCTTGCGGGGGAGGCTTGCTGGGACTTGTAGTACTGCTACTAAAAACAATATTCACACTTTCACACTTGGCTATCAGCCCCCCCATCCGCCGCCCTTGGATGGGGGGGACAGCCTCGGGCTTCACCCCTGGCCCTTGGGTGGCTGGAGGGGGGGGACCTTTTGATGGAAGGGGTCCCCACTCCTCCAGGGTACCCCGGCCAGGGGTGACTAGTTGGGGTTTTAATGGCACGGCCGCAGGGACCGATATCAAAGTGTCCCCCGGCTGTGGCATTATCTCCCCAGCTAGTGGAGCCCGGTGCTGGTTTCAGAAATACGGGGGACCCCTACGCTTTTTGTCCCCCGTATTTTTGGAACCAGGACCAGGCGCAGAGCCCGGTGCTGGTTGATTAAATATGGGGGAACCCCTGTAATTTCCCCCCCCATATTTTTTAAACCAGGACCGGCTCAAAGAGCCCGAGGCTGGTTTTTGCTTAGGAGGGGGGACCCCACGCAATTTTTTATACTGATTTTACACTAAACAGACCCTTTCCCATAGATAACCATGCACAGATCTCACTGATCCGTGCATGGTTATCCAAACTCGACTGGAAAAAGCAGGTCTATTTTTTTGCTGCTTTTTTAAACGATTCGAAAAAAAACAGACCCGCACTTGAGTACTCAGAAACTAACACCCAAATACGAATGAATAGTGAATGGCCGTATTCTATGAAATAACAGCCGCGTTTGACCGATGGTCTATTCATTCGTATTTCGGAAGGCTGTCATTCAAACCATTACGAATAGACCAGACACTGCCGAGATTGGTGCTTAGTAAATTCCCAGATTGGGACTTAGAAAAAAAAACACAAATCGGCCAAACTCGGATTTTTAGTAAATACTGGCCATGGTGAATGGTCCTTAAAATAGTCATCAAATATTGACATAGGGCAGACGTAAAATGTGGCATACCATGTTCAAGGTTTAAAACTAAAACATACCTCCAATAAATTAAGGTAGAATTCAGGCGCAAATAATAAATATATCAATCTAATGGAACAATCTGTGTGCAGCTCCCATATGATAATCTGTGGTTATCACACAATACACAAAATTAATAATATTAACAACACATTTATTAGAAAATCAAATAAAATACCATAAAATCAGTGTGATAAAGGTGGGTATTTTAAAAGCAGTCCCGCTTATGATGGACAAGAGGATACAGTTTAATTGTTGGTTTTCCAGCTGGCCAGCTTGGATAATTAAGAGTTCACAGTTCCTTAAGAATAGATTTGGGATGGCTCAAATTAATTCACAGTGCCCAGATTAAATATCTCACCAGTATTAGTATCTCACCGCTGCTGTAATAACCGTTGCATAGTTGAAAAACGGGGATCCACGTGTGTAATTAACGGTGGGATACCGTATTCGCCACACACTACTAATGCTGGAAGGGATCACCGATGCTCACGGATAACTGCGGTGCAGGTAAAGGAGGTAGACGCCACTCAGGGAGCCGGTAATTGTGTCTCACCGCTGCTGCAATGATCGGAGCGTTAGATGTGGGTGGAGATCCACGTGTGTAATTAACGGTGGTATACCGTATTTGAACACATGTTTAACGCGTTTCTCCGCTACTGATGAAACCGCTCATTTCTAGTAGCAGAGAAACACATTAAGGACTCTGTGGGACATTTTGCAGGACGCTGAAGTGAGGATACGGCTTGTCACACGGCCATATCTATTGCCTTAGAGCGGCCCATCTCTTTTATTTACACTGCGGTGCTCGTGAGACCCTTCAGCAACACTAACGTGTGTTCAAATACGGTATACCACCGTTAATTACACACGTGGATCTCCACCCACATCTAATGCTCCGATCATTGCAGCAGTGGTGAGACACAATTACCGGCTCCCTGAGTGGCGTCTACCTCCTTTACCTGCACCGCAGTTATTCGTGAGCATCGGCGATCCCTTCCAGCATTAGTAGTGTGTGGCGAATACGGTATCCCACCGTTAATTACACACGTGGATCTCCACCCACATCTAACGCTCCGATCATTGCAGCAGCGGTGAGACACAATTACCGGCTCCCTGAGTGGTGTCTACTTCCTTTATCTGCACCGCAGTTATCCGTGAGCATTGGTGATCCCTTCCAGCATTAGTAGTGTGTGACGAATACGGTATCCCACCGTTAATTTCACACGTGGATCCCCGTTTTTCAACTATGCAACGGTTATTACAGCAGCGTTGAGACACTAATACTGGTGAGATATTTAATCTGGGCACTGTGAATTAATTTGAGCCATCCCAAATCTATTCTTAAGGAACTGTGAACTCTTAATTATCCAAGATGGCCAGCTGGAAAACCAACAATGAAACTGTATCCTCTTGTCCATCATAAGCGGGACTGCTTTTAAAATACCCACCTTTATCACATTGATTTTATGGTATTTTATTTGATTTTCTAATAAATGTGTCGTTAATATTATTCTTTAAATTGGTTTAATTGCGCTCTCTTTTCATATATTAATTTCATGTTCAAGGTTTGCATGTGTTTGATGTGAGTACTGACTGACTTCCAGGGAAACCCAATATAGACCGCCCCAAAAATATAGTCACTGTGTGACCAATGATTGCAAATGAATAAAATAGAGAACAATCTAAACTTGTAACAAAGAGACATCTTTATATTTCTGTGTGGCGCTTTGATGAAATAAGCACTCAGTGACTGTTGATATCTGCTAAAAGCCCCCTACAGACGTTACCTTTCCAGATGAAAATCAGTGTTCCTGTGGATAGTGAACCCCAGTCTCTGGTGGCCCCCCCTGATTGCTGCAAGCTGTTTTGTCTCTTAGGCTGCAAACCCTGGCTGCTGTCTAGAGGACTTTGTCAGGTGGTACTCTCCAAGGGATTATGTCGAGGAAGAAGTGATGGATGAAAGCGGCAACAAAGTCATTAAAGGGGAACTGAGTGCACGAATGAAAATCCCCAACAACATGTGGGTAGAAGCTTGGGAAACGGCTAAGCCGACACCTGCTCGTAGGCAGAGGAGACTGTTCGATGATACTAAAGAGGCTGAAAAGGTAAGATGAATGTCTGCCTGGCCACCATTAAAGAAACACTACATACTATAAATAAATAAAAAATAAACGGGGGGGGTTACATTGTAAAGAGCTTCTTACATGTTTGAAAAAAAGTATGTTTTCTGACATTTTTACATCCATGTCCTATCACTGTGCACAGAGCGTCTGATTCAGATGTGACGCCCATGTCACAAAGTACCGCTTTGTGCATATGCAGGACCCATACTGTGCATGTGCAGTATGGGGACTGCGTCAGCAGAACAGCTGTAGACATTAGTTGGTTGACAGTCTGCAGCAGTTTGGGGGCAAGGAGGGGGCAGCATAGGCCTCCGTTTCCAAAAACTGGGGTATGTCGCCTTCCTTTTGGGGGAGTGCCGAGGACAGGGCCTCCGTCTTCCAACTGAGATTTCCTGGCCTCTTTGTAGGAGCTGCGGTGGCTGGCATGCATTACCCCATGGACTGACGCAGCCGGCTGATGGAGACGCAAGTGATCCGATGCTGCATCCAAAGACGCAGCACTGGATCACAAATGAATGCAGGAGGAGTCTACTTATACAAGACGCCTCCTACTGCAGTACCATATCTGTGCATCGCTGCTGCTTCCAAGGAAGTACCCTGCAGCCACATCTAAATCCGGCCCAGAATGCACTCTGCTAGCCAAACACTGCTCCATAGAAATAGAAGGGACTATAAAAAAAAAAGACTGACATATCAATCAGTGGCTGACTTCACAATCATAACTGAAAAAGTAATATAGTATGTGCATAATGCAGATAGAAGAATATCCATGAATAATTATTGTTTCCAGTGAAATTTGTTCCTAGAATTCATTTAAATACCAAGTATGAATCATGAAATGTAATTTTCCAAATAATACTAAATAAATATAAATTTTAAGTTTACGTTTTCTCTCTGACATTGCTTATAAGAACTGTTAAATCAAAATAAGAACAATGACTAAAATGACATTTAAAGTGAAGTGTCCTATTCCCTGATGATGGCAGCTTGTATGGACCCAGAAACATTGCCATTCCCGAAGAACATCTGAACCAGATCATGCAGATTTCTGATCAGAACAAATGGTAGCTCTTGTTGGGTGACAGCCATGTATGTGGTCAGGGACTGTTCTGTCTGTGATCCAGCCATGTAGCCTGTGCGGCCTCTATATGTAAGTTAATTAGCGATCTGACCACTGCGCGTTTGAGCCAAGTAGCCAGATTGACTAAATAGAAGCGCTGTTTATTTACCACCATTATTTTCTCCTGCCCCATCTATTCTTTTATCCCTATCTGTTCTTCCTTACTACATTCCCGAAGAATAATGATCCCGATGCTTACACACTAAAGTCATTACCCTACTTCCACAGTGCTGCTCCTATCAGTAATGGCAGACCTGGGCATCTCCTGACTGAACCAGGCAGCCTGGATAATTCAGTGTACTCCATTATTAATTAAATGCACCTAAATCTAAAATAAAATCAACACAGAATTCACCCACTGTAACATGGAAAATGCTAGAGGCACCTCGTGGTCACAGACAGACAAAGAACGGGAAGATTACCACCCAAAGGTGACATTTTACAAGTCAGAGATACTGTGTAGCAATGCGATAACATTCCCCCGCACGGGCTTGTAATGCCCCTCTCAATTACCTCTATTTATAGATTGTTTTTCTTGAGCAATAAATGAAAAAGTGCTACAGAAATTGCAGCCGGTCTCTTCGGTTTCCATGACAGCGATTTAAAGGGAATAAAGTCTCATTGTTTAGGACCTGACCGTGTTTTATTTTGCAGTGTTCGTCTTTACAGAAGCTGCACCTCATCTCTAGTGTTCACATCGTGTGTGTAACATCAGTCAGTTGGTTTACTCTGTTATCCGGCTTCTGATGCCGGCCACAGCCGCATATAATCATGCATCACAATGTGCACCAATGCTGTTTTTTACAGAAGGATTCAAGGAAATGTTTCCCAAATAGATGTGATAAGGGTTAAATTAGTAATAAGTATACATAATACACATGATGATGATCTAGCTAACTTTGTGATTAAATAATAACAAAATGCGAACAAAGCTCAAACAATTCTAGAGGGGATACAAAAGAAATGAATAAAAACATGAAATAGACATTGCAACGTACAAGATTGTCCGCTTAATTTTTATGTTTGCAGATTCTGTTTTACTTCTTTTCAATACATCTGTGTCTTTTTGTGTTGCTTATTTATTGGGCATGTACCGACGCCTACATCCCGCCCCTACACAATACAGACGCCTACATCCTGCCCCTACACAATACCGACGCCTACAACCCGCTCCCTCAAAATCCCGAAAGTCAGCATGCCGACTAACAGGCACTATTCCCACTCGTGGGTGTCCATGACACCCATAAAGTGGGAATAGAACCTGTGGCGAGTACAGCTCGCCACCAAGCCTGCAGCTTGGCGACCCTGCAAGGGGCTTTGTTGCGCTCTCCCCTCCCCCCACCGGCATTCTAATCACTGGGTTCCCAGCATCGGTATGGGGACCGGCGGGATCCCAAATGCCTGTCACCCATACCCAACCCATTTATTGTCCATTGTAGCTCCAATATTTCACAACCTATATATGTATTTAATTTATCCAACTAATGTAACTATTCTGGACTGTACATAAGTAGTCCTTACAGGCCTCAGTTATGCGGGAAGCTTCATACATCTCCTATCTGGATGTTGAGAATGACGCTTGCTAGTTACTCAGACACAAACACCTATTCTTTTACACTGTAGGTTCTTCGTTACTTAGCAATCCAGAAGCCATCAGACCTGACCCGCCATCTCCTGCCTTGTGTCATTCATGCCGCTCTCCTCAAGGTGAAAGAAGAAGGTGAATAACCTTATAACTGTGTCACATAAAATAAAAGTTTGTAAGTTACTAATGCTCTCTCTTACTCATGTTATCTGGTTTCTTGCAGAAATATTGGAAGATATTCCATCTGTGAAGAAGTCAATAAAACAAATCATCTCCCATGCCAGCAAAGTTCTCCGATTTCCAAATCCCGAGGATAAGAAGTTAGAGGTAAGCAATCAATTGGTGAGGAGGGAAACATTTCATAGGAATATTCGTATTGTTTACTTCTCTCCTCTCTTTCCCCAGGACATCATTAATCAGACTATAAATGTTGAGGCCACCATTGCAAGAGCTCGGTCGCTGAAGGCAAAGTTTGGTACAGAGCGATGCGAGAACCCAGACGAGAAGGAAGATCTAGAAAAGTATGTATTTTACACTCGTACTTACATCTGTATTCACGGTGTGATTAGCCAGACTCTGCTGATTGTAATGGTTGTGCATAATACAATACCGCGGGGGCTTGGAGCCGGCCACACGTGTAGTGTCTTGTGTGGGACTGTACAGTGAGAATTGCAGGGCCCTGCCGACATGTTGGGGATCTGTAGTAGGTGTCAATAGTGTAAAAAATGAAATTACAATTTTTTTTTACTGAAAAGATCCAACTTTGTTCAGCATCTCTGATCCAGAAAGCCATTGTCCAAAAGGTTACGAAACCCAGAAGAACAAAAATATATATCTGTTATTTGGTAACATTGGGGGAGATGTATCAAACTTTCTAAAGAGGACAAATTAAGAAGTTGCCCATAGGAACCAATCAGATTATACCTATTGTTTTATAGAATGTACTAGATACCTGATAGCTAGAAGCTGATTGGTTGGTATAGGCAACTTCATCACTTGTCTTCTATAGAAGGTTTGATATATCTTCCCCACAGTGCTACAAAAAAACTAAATGTAGGGGAAATGCCAGGACTAATATGGTTAAATATGGGTAATTTTTAAATGCAATTCAATATAGAGTTTTCTTTTACGTCCTAGAGGATGCTGGGGTCCACATTAGTACCATGGGGTATAGACGGGTCCCTTGGGAGCCATGGGCACTTAAAGAGTTTAATAGTTTGGGCTGGCTCCTCCCTCTATGCCCCTCCTACCACACTCAGTTTAGAAACTGTGCCCAGTGGAGCCGGTCACAGCTAGGGGAGCTCTTAGGGGCTTTTCTAGTTTTATTATTTTTTAAGAGCTGTTAGGTACAGGAAGGCTGCTGGCAACTGCCTCCCTGCTTCGTGGGACTTA
This sequence comes from Pseudophryne corroboree, assembly GCF_028390025.1. NCBI lineage: Eukaryota > Metazoa > Chordata > Amphibia > Anura > Myobatrachidae > Pseudophryne > Pseudophryne corroboree. The sequence continues at coordinate 173,172,662 of NC_086450.1, read as the reverse complement.
GGGGGGGAGTAGGATCCAACCCATGAGGTTAATGGCTCCTAACTCCGCTGACAGGACACTGAGCTCCTGAGGGTGTCGATCACAAGCCTCCGAAGCGACTGCTCGCTCCCGCAGCACTGCTGCCACCCCCTAACAGAGCCAGAAGATGCGGTGGTGAGTATGACGCCGGCACCCCGGTAAGCGGATCGCCTGCGGGAATGGTGGCACAAGGGTGGGAGCGCAGCGCTGATGCTGCACTCCAGAGGGCTCAGAGGTACAGTTGTGCGGTGCTGTGAGGGGCGCCCTGGGCCAGCGCAATACCCTAACACTGGTCATCTGAGCTAACAGGGCTAATCCCACTGTTAGCAACAAGCAACCTCCAGCCAGTATAAAATAACAAGAGCGGGAAGACGTGCCATTACAGGGGGGCGGGGCTTCTCCTCAGAGCGGATCCAGCACTCACCAGCGCCGTTTTCTCCCTGCAGATCACACTACAGAGACGCTGACAGGGAGCGCTGCCTTCCACTTCACTCCAGTTATCCTCTGCGGTACCTGGGTGTTATAGAAAGGGGGGGGGGGGGGGGGGGAGAGGAGAGTGTTATTCACTGTTTAATCTATTAAGGTTACTCAGTCAGTGCCAGGCATTTATTGATAATAACTGCCTACTGGGGCGCTGTGTGTGCTGACTCCTTATACTCTGTGTCTCTCTGAAGGTACTTGGGGGAAACTGTGTCTGACATTTTCCTGTGTGTGTGTGTGTGTGTGTGTGTGTGTGTGTGTATGTTATATATCTCACATTACCATGTCTATGGACTCTGTATCTTGTGCTGCAGAGTGTGTGTCTTCTCCAGAGGAGTCTATTCCATGTACTCAGGAATGCAATGTACTGTCTCAGCCTTCTGAATCCGAACCCCCATGGGTGGCTTCTATCAAGAGACTGATATCCCAGATTTCATTTAGGATAGCTCATAATGAGACTGAACACACAGGTTTTGAAAAGATCTGTAGAAGTTTTGTCGTATTCTGCTCCCGCTACCTCATCCAAAACCCCTGATATATATCCTAAAAAGCGTGCTCTTGCCCAAATAATGCAAGTCGACACGGATACCGACTCTGATACAGTAGATGGTGAAAGGGATATCCTGGGGGGTGAGGCATCTCTTGCTAAGGGGGTGCAACTCATAATTGATGCTATTAGGGACATTTTACACATTACTGAAAAGGTACCTGAGCAGGTTGAGGAGGCTTACTTTACTGACACTAAGAAATCCTCCCTTACATTCCCTGCGTCTAAGGAATTAAACGCATTGTTTGAAAAATCCTGGGAAAACCCAGAGAAAAGATTCCAGATCCCTAAAAGGGTTCTCATTGCTTTTCCTTTCCCTGAGGAGGATAGGAAAATGTGGGAAAACGCGCCGGTAGTAGACGCTTCTGTTTCTAGATTGTCTAAGAAAGTGGTTTTGCCTGTCCCTGGGTCTACCGCTTTAAAAGCCGACCACAAGATTGAGACTACACTCAAATCTTTATACACAGCAAGTGGCATAGCTTTAAGACCCACTATTGCTTGTGCATGGATTTCTAAAGCCATAGTAAAGTGGTCAGGCACTTTACTAGAGGAGTTAGATTCTATGGATAGAAGTGACATTGAATTGTTTTTACGTCACATACAGGATTCTGCAGGTTTCATGATGGATGCCATGAAAGACCTTGGACATCTGAATGAGAGAGCTTCTTCCATGGCTGTCTCGGCACGCAGAGGACTCTGGCTGCGCCAGTGGTCTGCGGAATCCAAGAAGAGTGTGGAGAACCTACCATTCACAGGTCAGGCTCTGTTTCGGGAAGCTTTAGATGCGTGGATCTCCACGGCAACTGCGGGTAAGTCAACTTTTCTTCCCTCTGCTACACCACCGACTAGGAAATCATATCCTACGTCTGCAATGCAGTCCTTTCGGACCACTGAAGTTAAAAAGTCCAAATCCCCCTCCACTTTCTTTAGAGGTGGTCGGGGGACCGAAAACCTGCACCCGCAGGTTCCCAGGAATAGAAACCTGGTTCTGCTTCCTCTAAATCCTCGGCATGACAATGGACCTCCCAGCCTGGAGATCGGGCAGGTGGGAGCAAGACTAAGAAATTTCAGTCATGTCTGGGCGTCCTCATGCCTGGATCCCTTTGTACAGGATATTGTTGCCCAGGGGTACAGACTGGAGTTTCAAGAACTCCCACCTCAAAGATTCTTCAAATCAGGCTTGCCAGCTTCGCTGACAGAAAGTGCTATCCTACAGGAAGCCATTCAAAAATTGCTAAGGTCAAATGTCATTGTTCCAGTTCCACCTCACCTACAACACAAAGGTTATTATTCAAACCTAAAAGGATTTACCAAACAAATGGAAGATCGGGCGCTTTCAGGTGCTGTGTCTCTAATGCTGCTGCTATAACGTTTGGGGGTAGTTACACCCCAACCATATACTCAAAGAAACACAAGAAAAAATAGCAGCGCTAGTTGGAATATTGTAAACAATTGAAAATAAGAAGGATTGAGTGATAAAATGTTTTTTCAATTTAATAAAACAAAAATTTCGGCCTTATTAAAAAATGGATACAGAATCCAAAATCAATTTCAAACAATTAAAAACAATGAATATGGGTCAAATATTGATAACTGTCTATCACATTAGCATCCGTTCCTAATTTTCGAACCTGGAACATATAGCAGATGGAGACAGACTGACAGCGCAGTCACACCAATACACTTTACCCGGAAACCGCTAGAGATGTAGTCCCTTAAGAGTGTCTCTGATGTTTTAACTCAAAACCAGCCAGGTTTGGGATCCTCATTTGGCACGGTGTCCTCTTTATAGAGATGGGGTAGATGGTGCTCCTTAGTCATGGGATGTTTGTCTCGATTTTTCTGCAGATGGCAAAGTCCAGTGTTTGGTCCGGATGTGATACGGCAGTCAAAATGACGTGATTGTCGACCCAAGTAGCCTCCTCCTGGCCATCTGCAGAAAAATCGAGACAAACATCCCATGACTAAGGAGCACCATCTACCCCATCTCTATAAAGAGGACACCATCAGGATGCGTCAGCAATTTCTTCTGAAGGTTGTGTTGGCTTTTCATATCAACCAACCTATTGTGGTGCCAGTGGCTACTGACTCCTCAATTACTTCAAAATCCTTGGATGTTGTAAAGGCTTTGAAGATTTATGTGAAGAGAACTTCTCGTCACAGATAGTCAGATGCTCTGTTTGTCCTTTATGATCCCAACAAGGTTGGGTGTCCTGCTTCTAAGCAGACGATTTCTCGCTGGATCAGGTTTACTACCCAGCATGCTTATTCTACGGCAGGATTGCCGTGTCTGAAATCCATTAAGGCCCACTCTACTCGTAAAAGTGGGTTCTTCCTGGGCGGCTGGCCGGGGAGTCTCGGCTTTACAGCTTTGCCGAGCAGCTACTTGGTCAGGGTCGAACACTTTTGCTAAGTTCTACAAGTTCGATACTTTGGCCTCTGAGGACCTAAAGTTTGATCAATTGGTTCTGCAGGAGCCTCCGCGCTCTCCCTCCCGTACTGGGAGCTTTGGTACATCCCCATGGTACTAATGTGGACCCCCGCATCCTCTAGGACGTAACAGAAAATAGGATTTTAATTACCTACCGGTAAATCCTTTTCTCATAGTCCGTAGAGGATGCTGGGCCCCGTTTTCCTGCAGTTGTTACTTGGTTCAGTACTGCATTGTTATTTGGTTAAGTACTGTTGTTCAGCCGTTGCTGACTTGGTTGCTTGATTTTCTGTTATGTGTGAGCTGGTGTGAATCTCACCACTATCTGTGTATTTCCTTCTCTCGAAGTATGTCCGTCTCCTCGGGCACAGTTTCTAGACTGAGTCTGGTAGGAGGGGCATAGAGGGAGAAGCCAGCCCACACTATTAAACTCTTAAAGTGCCCATGGCTCCCAAGGGACTCATCTATTCCCCATGGTACTAATGTGGACCTCAGCATCCTCTACGGACTACGAGAAAAGGATTTACCGGTAGGTAATTAAAATCCCATTGTTGCTCGCCATAGTGATAGCTTTGGGGGTAAAACAGTTGAATCGGCCCCATTGTCACATTGTAGAATCAACATGAGATCATGTGTTCTTTGTGGCAATGTGCGTTAGAAGATGTATAGACTGTATCCATTTAACTTAACCAACGTGTCTGGACAACTGTTTTCGTCCATTTTCCAGTGTGTGGCAGCAAACGGCTGATTCTTTCTTCACATTAAACTGCAAGATAATAAATATTACAGAACCTATTTGAAGTGGTTTAAAATTGCTTAAAAATAAAATCTGTATAAATGAAGCTATATACTATGCAGGCTTCTGAACTTTGGGGGCCATTCAGACCTGATCACAGCTGCACTGCGCACGTGCAGTGGCTATAGTGCACATGCACGACCCTTCACTCTGCGCTCGCATCTTGTCGAATGTGGAATGACCCTGTAAGAACTTGTGCAACCTAAAGCAGCCATCATCAATGCTATGAAAGTAACACTACTCAGCTGCATGCCAACAAAACAAAGGGGTTATTCAGAGATGGACACAGATCTTACTTCTGCAGCAAGATCTGCGTCCATCTACTAACATGCTGGGGGCCGCCCAGCACAGGGCAAGAACGTCTAGCATGTGTGTGGTGCCACCCCAATTGTAGATGCATCGATTTAAGGTCGACTCCTGCCTGCGCTGGCAGGCGTCTCGGCACCATTTTTTTTTCTTTGAGCGGTTGGTGTGTTTCATAGCCGTCCTGAAAATGGTCTGACCATGCCTGCGATAGCTGGACCACTCCCCCTGCAACGCCGAAACTCTGCCCCTGAACACCTGCCACTGTCAATCACTCGCATCCTGTTTCTGTCTGGGTTTTTATTTGGTAGAGTGCTGTTAAGGCTCATATTGTAGATGCAAAATCCTTGATTCGCAGATTCCGACAAAAAAATATCAAGATTGATGAGTCGGGGATTTCTTTTTTTCTGGTAGGTAATTAAAATCCTATTTTTTGTGTGCAGTATGGTGTTCCAAATTACAGGAAAAATATCTGGAAAGCAGACAAAGGGTCTGTTTATTAAGGCTTGGAGAGAGCTAAAGCACCATCAAGCTCCTAATTGTAGTTTTTCAGGGCCCAAATGTAGGCCTTAAAAAGTGGTAGAGTGGAGACGGATAAAGAGAGGCAAATACCAGACAACCAGCTCCTAACTGTCATTAACATGGCAGTTAGGAGCTGATTGGCTGGTCAGTTAATCACTTTTGGGGGGCTATTCAGAGATGGATGCAGATCTTGCTTCCGCAGTAAGATCTGCGTCCATTTATTAACATGCTGGGGCCACCTGGCATGTGTGTTGCGGGTGTGGTATGGAAGGTGGATAGTAACTAGGTCGACAGGGTCTTAAGGTCAACAGGGTCTAGGTCGACAGGTCAAAAGGTCGACATTACTTTTTTAATGTTTTTTTGTGTAGTTTTCTTTGTAGAGTGACCAGGAACCCCAAGTAGTGCACCGTGTCCCCTCGCATGGCTCGCTTCGCTCGCCATGCTTCGGGCAGATTACCGTTCCAATCGTAGTCCACGTGGATCGTTAAGTATGAAAAGGTTCAAAAAAAAGAAAAAAAATCGAGAAAAACTCATGTCGACCTAGAAACCCTGTCGACCTAGTTACTGCCGACCAATAGTGGTTGACCTAGTTACTGTCGACCTAGAGACCGGATCCCGTGTGTTGCGCCGCCCCGTGATGCGTTCACAATTTAATTGCAAACGCTTTGATTAGAGGACAACCTCTGCCTGCGCAGCCTGGGAGGGGTCATCCTCTAATCGGTCGTTATTGCTGTCTGGACCACGCCCACCAAACGCCGCTTCAACACCCTTCTGGGATGTGATTACAAGGGAAAGGGTCATGCACCGGCATTGCGCGTGCGCAGACCCTATTGACGCTGCTACTGCATGCAAACGCAGCGGCTGCGTCCATCTCTGAATAACCCCCTTTATCCATCTCCACTATATAACTTTTTAAGGCTTAATACATTTGGGCCATAGCCTGTAACATGGCACTTAGGAGCTGACTAACTGGTACAGTACTTTATCTCTGTCCAAGGTTTAGTACATACGGTATACCCCTAGTCCTAAATCTCTGGATAATAGATATCAAGCTATCCTTTATAAGGGTGGTCTTCTGTTTGCCGGCGGTCGGGCTCCCGGCGCTCAGTATACCGGCGCCGGGAGCCCGACCGCCGGCTTACCGACACTTATTTTCCCTCGTGGGGGTCCACGACCCCCATAGAGGGAGAATAAAATAGTGTGGCGCGCGTAGCGCGCCACCGTGCCCGTAGCGTGGCGAGCGCAGCGAGCCCGCAAGGGGCTCATTTGCGCTCGCCAAGCTGTCGGTAAGCCGGCGGTCGGGCTCCCGGCGCCGGGATGCTGGTCGCCGGGAGCCCGACCGCCGGCCACCCGTAGTGAACCCCTTTATAAAGCACCAAGATATTAGGCAGCACTGTATACTGACATGAAACTGGAGGTAAAAATTACCCAGTTGGTCTTACAAGTGGTGTGGGGAACAACTGATATACATGGTAGCGGAGTAACCCTTATAGATGCTGGTGAGAGAGTGAGCGGCACAGCATGTTCTGTATCTCATGGGAAGCATAGGGACCGACAGAGAGGAACAGCAGACAAAGAAGGATAAAAGGGTAGATGAGTCTTCCAGGTGCATTCATGATTTATTGCAGGGAAAAGGTGGTGGTGGTGGTGGGGTTAAGACAGGACAAAAAAAGGCACATTAGGCAAGGAGGGAAACCTAGGAGTTCATTCATTTAGAATTTGCTGGCTTCTTTTGTAAGAAAAGTACATAGTTTGGGGATTGCCTCAGTGTGAGGAATAAAGTCCAGTACAGAACGTTGGAGGTATACGAGTGCCATTGACTAAAGAGACGTAATACAGAGGATTGGAAGATGACGGAGAAAATATAATCAGTTTTTTTTTTTTTTTTTTTAAATGTTATGCTTTTGAGACATCCATGATCACATGAAAACAGTTTCCAAATACCTACATTAATTTACCACATGTACTGTAATTATATCCCCTGGAGCTATCCAATTAGCCCTGATAAGCCGGCGCGAGCTGCAGTTTATTGGGGATTTGGAGGCAGGTGAAACAAAATCCACAAATTCATCTCCATTGTCGTACGAAAATGGGACTGCGGCCACAAAAACTCACAGGTTTCACTGAACCTGTGTGATTTTGTGAGGAAATATTTTTTTTTTTACGGGCTATCCTAATTGTTTAGCCTGTAAAAAAAAATATCAGTGAAACATCAGGAAAAATTGTGAAAAATTAATGTTTTTCATAACCAGTGTTTTATTGTGCCTAATCAGATAACACTCCCCACCCATTAAATATTAGACAGGGAGTGACTTCATTCTCCAAGTAGTACAGTAAAGGCCCATATAGACAGGCCGATGCGGAAGAGATGTGTGCTGAACCGCTCAGCACACATCTCTCCCGCCACTCAGCACAGCGCGATCTGTGCTGAGCGTGCGGGGGGAGACGGGGGCGCCGCTCATTTCACCCAGCGGGTGAAGTGAGCGACCCGCTAAATTGGACTGCATGCAGGCCAATCTAGCGATAGTGATGCGCGTGGCTGCGTATTTTGTATTTTTCTCTGTGTTTTTCAGTCACATTTTACCTCAGAAATCCTCTGTTTGTGCTGTCATACTGCACAGGGGGGTTTGTGTTAGTTAGTATATCTGCTGATATTGTACTGTGTCGCCCGTGGTTTACGCTTTCATATCATGTCAGCTACAGGGGGCGATGGGTCTGGGGCTGATTATGATGTCCCAGATGCATTTGAGGATAACATGGCTGCGGAGGGTTCGGGTTTTGGGGGTTCTGTACCCCCCAGTCAGTTTGTAACAACGGGCGCACATCAGGGCCCGCCTTGGGCTGCCTTTTCTAATTTACTGACTACGCTGGTAACTAGGCTCGCGCCCCCTATGGGACCTCCTGTGCCTTATCAGCCTTATATGGTCCCTGAGGTTAATCTGCCATGGTCAGATGCTCTGTCCACTCAGTTACAGCAATTGAATAACTCTTTGGATAAACGTATTCCTGACCCTCGCCCGCCTAAGACTAAACCTAAGAAGTCCTCTAAGCGGGCTGTTACTTCCTCTCAATCCACGCATGTTCCGGATACCTCTTCCGATGAAGATGGCGTGTATACTGACCCCACAGACTCTGATCATGATGTTTCTGATGGGGAATCTGTTTCACAGGTGGATGTTCCTGATCTATTAGAGGCTATCAGGCTCATTCTTCAGATTGATGATGATCCTGAGCCTGCTACTACATCTAAGAAACTGGACAGGTTCAAACGTCAGAAGGTTACTAAATTGGTTTTACCTCATTCTGACCACTTGGTTGACATACGTGAGGAGTCCTGGGAGAACCCAGGAAAGAAAATCACCCCGGACAAGAAGATGCTAGCCCGCTATCCACTTGCGGCAGTATTGAGTAAAAATTGGGAAACGCCACCGCCGGTGGATTCGCAAGTCGCTCGGCTGCTGGTGTCATCTGCTCTGCCTGTCAATACCTTCACTTCTCTCAAGGAGCCGACGGATAAGCATGTGGAGGGCTGCTTGAAAGCTATCTATACCCTTGCAGGGGCTGCGCATAGGACCACCATTGCGGCTACTTGGGCCGCAGAAGCTATTGAGGCGTGGGCTCAGGAAATAGAGGCTGAGTTTCCGTCCAATTTTTCTGAACATGCCAGACAATGTCTCTCTTATATTGTCACGGAATCTCATTACATTAAAGAAGCAGCTTCAGATGCAGGTGATCTGGCGGCCAAGGCTGCTACGACATCCATTTTGGCTCACCGTATTTTCTGGTTACGGTCCTGGTCGGTGGACTTGGACTCTAAGAAAACCCTGGAGGTGCTCCCGTTTAAAGGAAACATCCTCAAATCTTTGAACGAGTTTGTGAAGGTCTCCAAGTTTCGTATATAGACCCTTCGCTCTATTGTCCTGGCTTTGGAACCAGGGGACTATATGGTATCCCTGGATATTCAGGATGCATACCTGCATATCCCTATTGCCATGTCACATCAGCAACAATCTCCATTACCAATTCCCGGCCTTACCGTTTGGTCTGATAACGGTTCTGCACATTTTCACCAAGGTCATGGCAGTTATGACTGCTTCACTCCACCGTCGGGGCATCTGGATCCTGCCGTATCTGGACGATCTGCTGATCCTGGCCAATTCCCCAGAAGTTCTCCTCTGTTATTTGGATCTGACGGTCCAGTTTCTGCAAGCCCACGGGTGGCTCATCAACTGGAAGAAATCATCCCTGGTCTCTGCCCAGAGCAATGTTCATCTGGGAGCGTTGTTAGACACACACCTCCAGAGGTTGTTTTTGTCACAGGAGAAAGTCCTGAAGCTTCAGGACAAGATACGTTGCTTCCTCTCTCGTCTGCGTGTGTCGATACACCAGGGCCGGATCTAGGGGGGCGAAGGGTGCGACCGCCCCCCCTAACACAGTCATAGCCACACCCACTTTTGAGTAGAAGAGAGCTCTCCGGGGAGAGCCTGAGGCAGAACGATGTGGTGCAGCTTATACTACAGCAGCACAGAGGAGCCAGGAGAGCAAGGGTTAGAGAGCATTTGCCCCTCACTTCCTGGTGTGTGGGTACTAGGACTAATAAATACAATTACCCCATAGCACAGTCACATGTACATAGAACAATCACAAAGCTCTATCTCGGTCTCACTCAAAAAGTTCAGTCAGAATTAAGAGAGGAGGAGTTAGGATTGCAGATGGGAGGAGTTGGGACTGTAGAGGGAGGAGTCAAGATTAAACAGTAAACCGCCCCCCCCTAAAGAAAAGTCTAGATTTATCCCTGCGATACACTCGGCGATGCAAGTACTAGGCCTCATGGTGTCGGCTTTCAACATGGGGGAGTATGCTCAATTTCATTCCCGCCCTCTTCAGAAACTGATTCTTGCCAAGTGGGAGGACTGCCTCACCGGATTAGGTCTCAAATGATCTCCTTGTCTCCGGAGGTCCGTCTGTCACTGACCTGGTGGCTGCAGGACCATCGATTGAGCAGGGGTCGTCCCTTCTGGATCTCCAACTGGGTCCTTCTGACGACGGATGCCAGTCTGAGGGGTTGGGGCGCGGTGTTGGAGCAACACTCTCTTCAGGGTCGGTGGACCAGGGAAGAGTCTCTCCTCCCGATAAACATTCTGGAATTGCGGGCAGTGTTCAATGCTCTGAAACTGGCTCGGCATCTGGTACTGAACAGGCCTGTTCAAGTACAGTCAGACAACGCCACCACGGTGGCGTACATTAATCATCAAGGCGGCACTCGAAGCCGCATGGCAATGTTGGAAGTGTCAAAGATTCTTCAATGGGCGGAACGCCATCTGCCAGCCTTATCGGCTGTGTTCATTCCGGGGTTCCTCAACTGGGAAGCGGACTTCCTCAGTCGTCAGGACGTACACGCCGGAGAGTGGAGCCTTCATCCAGAAGTATTTCAACTCCTAGTGGACAAGTGGGGCCTACCAGATGTAGACCGGAGCAAGAACAAGGGATCCTCAAGTGGCGTTCATGGACGCACTGGCAATTCTATGGAGCTTTCGGTTGCCGTATGTGTTCCCTCCGGTGTCACTCCTGCCCAGAGTAGTGAGGAAGTTCAAGCAAGAAGGAGGAATCCTTCTAATAGCTCCAGCGTGGCCCAGACGGCATTGAATCTCAGACCTTCAGGGTCTCTCGCTAGAGCGTCCTCTTCTGCTTCCGCAAACGACCAGACTTCCTCGTTCAGGGCCCTTGCGCTTACCAGGGTTTGGCCCGACTAGCTTTGACAGCGTGGCTCTTGAAGCTTTCGTACTGAGGGCCAAAGGATTTTCTGAGGCGGTCATTCAAGCTATGTTTTAAGCCCGTAAGCCGGCTTCTGCTCGGATTTACCATAGGGTCTGGAATTCTTACTTTGCTTGGTGCGCATCTAACAATCATGACGTTTGCAAGTTTAGTACGGCCAAACATTTGGCCTTCCTACAACAGGGCCTGGACTTGGTCCTTCGGCTGGCCTCCCTCAAGGTTCATATTTCTATGGTTTCAGAGAAAAATTGCGACTCTGCCTGATGTTCATACCTTCACTCAGGGTGTTTTACGGATTCAAGCTCCCTATGTCCCACCTGTGGCTCCTTGGGATTTGTTGGTGGTTCTGGAGGCCTTGCAAGAGTCTCCGTTTGAACCTTTTGAGTCTGCGGAACTTAAGTGGATTACTCTTAAGGTTTTATTTCTGCTGTCTATTGCCTCTGCCAGACGGGTTTCAGATTTGGGTGCCTTATCCTGTCGGTCTCCCTTTCTGATTTTTCACTGTGACCGGGCAGTTCTTCGGACACGCCCACGCCCTGGTTATCTACCTAAGGTGGTGTCTTCTTTCCACCTTAACCAAGAGATTGTGGTTCCGGACTTTATCTCTCCTGAATTGTCATCCAAAGAGTGGTCTTTGGACGTGGTATGGGCTCTCCGTATCTATGTGAAGAGAACAGCTTCCATTCGGAAGTCTGTTTCTCTATTTGTCCTTTTTTGTTTTCACAAACGTGGCTGGCCTGCGAATAAGCAGACCCTGGCTAGATGCATTAGAATGGTGATTGCACATGCTTATGTACAGACTGGCCTTCCAGTTCCTGCTACCATCAAAGCCCATTTTACTCTGTCTGTTGGACCTTCTTGGGCGACCCGCCGTGGTGCGACCCTTGAACAATTGTGCAAGGCGGCTACGTGGTCCTCAGTGAACACGTTCATAAGATTCTATGCCATCGATACTTCCGCCTCCCAGGATGCTTCCTTTGGATGACGGGTTCTTGTGCGTGCTACAGTGCGTCCCCTCTCATAAGGAACTGCTTTAGGACATCCCCGATGTTATTCCCTGTGGAATACCAGCGTACCCCGCTGCAGAAAAGGAGATTTATGGTAATAACTTACCCTTGTTAAATCTCTTTCTGCGAGGTACACTGGATTCCACAGGGCGCCCACCTTGACGCTTAGCTTCTTTGGGTTGGTATGGCATTAGCCGCTGATACCTTCTCCTGTCGTGAGAATGTGGTGTACGTGGCTACTAACGGCTGTCGTCTCTTTTGCCTGCTACTGCATTGGACTGGATAAGAAAAAAAAGTGTTTTGAGATTGGGAATAATGATTTACTGTTCTAAAGAAAAGAGCTGAAAATATCAGTGATTGGGAAAGGTTGAATAATGCCACGCTAGGCTGCACTTTACAGTGGGTCCTCTCATTTAACTATTTGTACATTCTTATTGGTAGAACCTTGTCTTAATTACCCTACGACCCTTCCACCTGTACACTACTTCATATTAACTGTCCATAATAGTAATTGTATATAAGAAGGTCACTCAAGGTGTTTTGTCCAGAATATAGATTTTTTTTTTAGACGGCAGTAACATTGCATTCATGGTAACATTTAAACATCATGTTTTAGTATTCCTTTTGTGACAGAGAACAAATGCTGAAACATCTGAAATAAGGATCCATTCAGCAGTTCTAAAACATAAGAATAAGCGGCATTTCTCACCATCCATGATAAGTTAGCTTTGAGCTGCTTTCAGGCGATGACTGAACACAGCTTACTGTGGAAGTGAAAATAAGTAGTACAGATAGAGTACTGGTGATGACCACAAGAAAATGCACAAATGTATTTTTGTTCTAAAGCATTTATACCACTATGTATTTCTTCGTAGAGGACAATTTGTTCTGACTTTCAGTATAAGGGAGGTCATTCCGAGTTGTTCGCTCGGTAAAAATCTTCGCATCGCAGCGATTTTCCGCTTAATGCGCATGCGCAATTTCCGCACTGCGACTGCGCCAAGTAAATTTGCTATGCAGTTAGGATTTTTACTCACGGCTTTTTCATCGTTCTGGCGATCGTAATGTGATTGACAGGAAATGGGTGTTACTGGGCGGAAACAGGCCGTTTTATGGGCGTGTGGGAAAAAACGCTACCGTTTCCGGAAAAAACGCAGGAGTGGCCGGAGAAACGGAGGAGTGTCTGGGCGAACGCTGGGTGTGTTTGAGACGTCAAACCAGGAACGACAAGCACTGAACTGATCGCAGATGCCGAGTAAGTCTGAAGCTACTCAGAAACTGCTACGAGATGTGTAATCGCAATATTGCGAATACGTCGTTCGCAATTTTACTATGCTGAGATTCACTCCCAGTAGGCGGCGGCTTAGCGTGTGCAATACTGCTAAATTCGCCTTGCGAGCGAACAACTCGGAATGACCTCCAAGATGCACTAATTAGTGTACCATGAATGTAGAGAGATGCCTACGTGGTATAACCTTCCTGTATTACTCTGGGGTGGGCTGGGTTTATAATTTAGGAAAAATTGATACTTTTAAAACCTAGACACCGTAATGTCAACAGGTACAATATTTAGCCAACCAAAATGTCGACATGAACTATATTTTGACAATACATATGTAGATGGTGAAAATGCTGATAGGTACATTTAGACAGTCAATATATAGACAGTTTGGAATGTTGACAGCAAAAATGTTGACAGTCACAAGAATAGAACACAGCCATTGCTAAAATCCGCCCAATGCCTCAGACTATGAGGTCTCCACTCCAAAATCCATAACCAGCCCCAAACTTATCAGTCTCGGTGGATATTGCAAACTTAGGGGGGTTTACCATGGTTCCCCTATTTTCCAGGTGCAGCCAGCCCTTGGGGTAATGCTATAGCAAGGATACACACAGAGTGGATTTTTTTTTAAATATTGATATTTGCAGGTGGCCTACAATCCCAGCAAGCATGCACTGACATGACTGAGCTTGTTCAACCACTAGCGCCAACATGTCTGCGCATTAAGGGCTTGCTGGCACTTATAGTCGCCTTGTAAAGAAAAGGACTCACGCCACATTTTTTTAAACACTCTCCCATTGACCCTCGTTTTCTACTTTAATGCTCACAAACACAAAGCAGGTCCTCTTCATTCCATGTAGGCATCTCCCAGTCTTAGCAAAACGATATCAAATCCAGACTAACTGGTTCAGCGCACAGTGGGCCTGATTCAGGTCCAGACCCAAAAGCGGGGCATGCCGCAAAGTACTGATGTTCGGCACTTTGTGCAGGTGTAGTACCAGTCTGCGACATCGGTTGCATTACGGCATTAGACTGTCACTGATTGGCAGTCTGGTGTCGTTTGGGGGCATCGATGGCCTCTGTTACCCAAGATGGAAGCGTGACACTGCCGTTTGTTGGTGAGGGACTGGAATTTCTTGGCCTCTTTGTAGGGAATTTGGTGGCTGACTAGCGCGACCCCATGGGTCACGCAGCCGGCCGATGGTGTTGCAGATGATCCAATGAAGTGTCCTAGGATGCAGCTCGGATCAGTAATGCAGCATTATCATATTATAGCTATCGCTGCTGCTTCCATGTAAGCAGCAGCGATAGGTCCTCTTTACACATCTGAATCAGGCTTGTTGTGCGGCAGAGCCGTGATGTCTGTGATCAGGACAATCCCGGTCACTCTCTAGAAATGAATGGGAAAACGCTGATTGGCTGAGTGTGCCATTCCCACACTCTCAGCCAATCAGTGCTTCCCCATTCATTTTAATGGTCTATACTGTTACTGTCGACATTTTAACTGTGTATACTTTTCAACTGTCGATCGACATTTTGATTGTCTGTGTTTTGCCTGAATACATTTTGACTACATCCCTTCTGGGGTGGTCCTTACAAACAAACATTAAACGCTAAGGTTTATTATGACAAGAGTAAATCAGTCCACACATGGGGTGGTATTCATGTGACCGCCGGACACATGACCTCCCCCAACATCCCGCTCCCTCACTATCCCGATGGTCGGCATGCCGACCAACAGGGACTATTTCCACTCGTGGGTGTCCGTGACACCCATAGAGTAGGAATAGAACCCGGTCGCTACCGAGTCCGTAGTGCGTCGAGCGCAGCAAGCCCGCATGGGGCTTGCTGCACTCGCCCCCCCCCCCCGATGGGATCCCGGCGTCGGTATGCTGAGCGCCGGTCAACCATACCACACCCCACACACGTGCTAACATTCTTCTGATATAGACAGTGACTGAAATTACTGCAAATGGACAAAACAAGGCCCATATCCTAGTCTTTTAAAAAGTATTTGTATTTTCCGCACTTGTTTGGGCATGATGTGACACTCTGCGGCCGATGTTTGCAAATTGTCTGTATGTCAGGCCATTGTCCGACTGCACTGCTGCTTCCTTACAGGACAGATTGTTAGGCTGGCGCACAGAATGGTTCAGCGTAATGCACACATCCATTTCTATACTTTATTTCCCCTCTAAACATTTCCCGGCATAATAAACATCATCCGATGGAGGAATTAAGCTAAGGTACAACCACAGAACATAATGTATTTATTCTTTAACAAGCATTTCCTAAATGGCTGATTATTATAATGCAGCGCATATATTTAAAGCTTATGGTTTTGTCCTGTCAGGTTGTATCTGAAAGACAGATGTTAAGTTAGATTACCAATTTCCATACATTGTATTCTCCCTGGATCGATACCTCTGTCGACACTTCCTGTCATCACCCATAACCGATGATCTCTTTGCATGGACAGGTTTGTGAGTTGTCTTCTTGAACAACCTGAAGTGCCAATCATCGGAGCGGGCAGGGGGGCTGCCGGGATGATCATCCACAAGATGTTTGTTAACACTCAGCGGGTAAGTTTATGCTCTGGCTTATTGTTTGGTTGATCTGCAGCATTGTTAATAATGAAAAGCATGTGTGAGAAGCCGGTTACATTCCTTGCAGACATTAAATGTGTATTCCCCTCAAACGTGAAGGCAGATAAGGACACCTACTCTGTGTTTGATTAATGTCCTCTCATTTTCCGGCACTGCGGGGCCATCCACAGACACACTGGCTCTTGTAAATGTTGAGACACAATAAATGTGCAGTGTCATTTGTGTTACTTCAGCGCACACAAAGGATCATTTCCAGACAGTTACCTCCACAAATATGGCTTTCATTTAATATCATCTGTGCATTACAGGATATATTATTTGGTGGGGAGTCTGCATGCAGGTTACATTACTCCACCTTTACGGTCACAATTCTCCATTCAACAAATGTCGGAAATCTACTTGACTAAGGACCTAATTCAGATCTGATCGCAGCAGCAAATTTGTTAGCAGTTGGGCAAAACCATGTGCACTGCGGAGGGGGGGGGGGCAGATATAACACGTGCAGGGAGAGTTAGATTTTTCGCGACAATCTGCCGAAAATTGCCGCGAAAACGTTCCGTTTTTCGACCTATTCAATTCCAAACGGGTTTCACGTGAAAATTATTGCAGTGAAAAGTGCAGGTTAAAATGGGGAAATCAGCCTGTACCCCAAAAAATGCTAAACTAACATAGGAAAACAGAAAAGAAGTGTGTTAGAGATCACAGTTAGAGTTTTTGGGGACTTAAATTGTGTGAAATGGCTGTTATATGCATTTTTTTTTAAAAATGCAAAAAAATGATAGAAAGCAATTTTTTTTTAGCAAAATAAATGCTCATTAAATTTGGGGTACATGAAAATGGGTATAAGTATATATTTGGGTCATTTTAGGGTACTTTAAAAAAAAAGTGGAAACAAACCGATTACTCCCATCTGCAAGCCTAAAAACACCTGTCCCACTCATAAAGCACCCCAATATACCTGTCCCATACCTTGAACCCCAATTTCCATCACTTTGAACTTTTTCACCCCAAAAATGACATGTCATTATTGGCCAATTAAAAATAATTAAAAACTTCAACGTGCCTAATTAGTCATTAAGGGGGGTGTCCCAGGAGTTCTGGACAATATCCAAACATTTTTACCTTAAAATAGTGACTTTTCCCAACTTTTCACCTGCTTCAGAGTAGGTGAAGTGAAATTAGTGAAAAAATGATCACCGATAAGTTTTCACGGAAAATTGAATAGGCTGTAATTGCGTTTCACGTGAAAAGTCCGTTTTTTCACCCGAAAACCGGACTTTTCACGTGAAAAGTCCGTTATCACTGCTAATTGAATATACCCCTATGTCTGTGTTTGTATGTAATATAATTTTGCACTTACTAAAACTGTTTGTCTAACCTCTCGTAGCCACCTAGGCTTGACTGTCTCTATCTTTTACCACCGTTTCCTTTCTCAAGCTGACTGAATCTTCTGATGAGGTAACATCTAGAATTCCTACCTCATGTTGCTCACCCTATGACTTGCCTGTAGGAAAGGCAGAGGACACATACGAACACCAAAACAGCACTAACACTTACTAACATGTTTTCTGGCAGTTGCGGATACTAATCAGTTACAGGGGCCCAACACATTGTTATAGAGAAGAGACTAATACTGCCGGGAAAGCATTGCATGACTTCATATTCAGAATGTTGCGACCACCATTAATCTTTTTCTGTACTTTTTGTCTATTTATTAAACAGAGGGTTTTAAAAGAAATAACCATTTTTTCTTCTATTGCTATCTCCTCCCTAAACCTTTACTACTTTATGAAGTTCTCAAGCATCAGGCTGCACCCAAAACTTTGTTTACAGGCCTCTAGCGATGTTTCATAGAATGGGAGGTAATCTATGAAATTAAATCTCCTGGGTGTGGCCTTAATGTCTTTGATGGAACGGCTTTATAATTTTATAGCACATGCTGTTAAATATCTTTATTCTGTATGCAAATTTTTTTATTTACGGTTGCCATAATTTCCTCTAGAGAGCATTTTAATGATTTCTCTACCACTTAATGATTGGGGGGGTGCAAAGGTGCGGCAAGCAGCGAAACAGCTGCTGTCCGGTTGTATCACAATGGCACGGGCTGGCTCACAAGTCATTTTCACATTTTGTGATGTAACATAAAGTGCCTATTTTTCTGCATTTTGTATGGGTTGGTTTAAAGCTGGATGTCTTAAATATACATTTCTGCAGCTGGGTACACTGGTATTCCACAGGAAATAACATCGGGGTGTAGAGTTGGATCTTGATCCGAGGCACCAACAGGCTAAAGCTTTGACTGTTCCCAGGATGCACTGCACCACCTCCTCTATAGTCCTGCCTCCAGGCACTGGAGCTCAGTTTGTAAGTTGGTGCATGCAGAGCAGGTCACTAACAGCTGGGGCTGTGCTTGGCAGCCCTGATAAGAGTTTTATTTTTATTTTTTTAGAAGACTTCAAGGGCCGCAGCACTTTCTATGTCTTTATGACATGCTGTGCTGCAGCTCCATCACCTCCCCAGCTGCACTGCATACTCCCGCGGCCTGGTTCCTGCGTACTTGCAGCGGAGACACACCGGTCCACTGTTATTCTCCAGGATCGCGTGGCTGCACTTGAAGGGGGGATGTAAGGTAAATCGCGATCCGGGCGCGGTCCCAGGAGACGGACCGCGCTGTTGGCATGGACCCTGTGTCCACCAGTGCAAGGAGCGCAGGTCGGATTTATTAAAATCCATTTGCAATAGGCTCCACAGTACCCAGTGAAGTCCTGCAAAGGGAATAAGGTGCTGACCTGTAGCCCTTCCCCCAGCTCCGGGCGGCATCTACTGCTGGTGTTCCCGCCCTGGAGCTGCATCTCTCTCTCTCCCTCACTCCCTGAAGAGATTTTGGCGCCATTACATAGCTGGGCTGATCTCCGGGACTGCTGGGCACTGTCTCCTCTGTAAAGCCGCCTGCATCATCAGTGCTGTGCATTTACAGACAGTATTCTACATGTCATTTTAGACAGTGTTCGTTAAGAACAAGTATACTGCTATCTTAATATTTAGTACAAGTATTCTGTGATATACACCCAGTGTTTACTGTGCATTGTTATATCTGTATACATACATATCTATATGTAATTACTAGTCCAGTGCAGTTTTATTGTTATATGTGAGAATTTCTGCATTGTACCTGTGACTGAGTGTGCCTATAGCTGCTGTATGGATTACACTCTTGTGTATCACACGTTTGCTATCACTGTATTCTGTACCCTGGGGAACTAGGTGCGTCAGGGTCTCATATAATATATAGTGCTATACAGGGTATACTGTTAGTATTTCTCACAGTGTTTTTCAGTCACCCCACACCACTTATATCCTCTGTTTGTGCTTTGTATTTACTGTCACAAAATACAGGGGATTATTTGCTGGTTTTTGTGTTTGTCTGGCTATATTGTACTATTACATCCTAAGGCTACATCCCATATGATGTCTTCTACACAGGGTGGGACATCCGCGGACGCTCATGCAGCATGCAGTGCTGTCGTCACGGATTCACCAGTGGGGGAAGTGTTAGCTGCAGGTTCAGGCGCTGGGGGTCATACATCTCCCAGTCCGTCTGTGGCACCTGTGGTCAATCAAAACCCACCTTGGGCAGCTTTTTCAAATATGCTGACTACGCTTGTAACACGTCTCACGCCCCCTGTGGGGCCTCCTGTGCCATTGCAGCCACATATTGTCCCTGTAATTAATCCGCCATGGCCGGATACTTTGTCTACCCAGTTACAGCAATTAAATCAGACTTTGGCTAGACAAAAGTCCACCTCACATCCCTCTGGGGCCAAGGGGTCATATAAGCGGGCTATTTCTTCCTCACAATCCACTAATATTTCGGATAATTCTTCCGATGAAGATGGGGAATATACTGATCCGTCAGACACTGATACAGTTGCTTCTGATGAGGAATCTGCAACCCAGGATGATGTTCCTGATCCAGTGGAGGCTATCAAGCTGATTCTCCAAATTGATGATGACATTGAGCCTCCTGTTACATCTAAGAAACCTGATAAATTTAAAAGTCAGAAGGTTGCTAAAGTAGTTTTACCACATTCTGACCTCTTAATTGACATACTTCAGGAATCCTGGTCGTCTCCAGGAAAGAAGTTTTCCCTGTCTAAAAAGATGCTAGCTCGTTATCCTATCCCTGCGGAGTTGAGCAACAAGTGGGAAACTCCACCGCCGGTGGACTCTCATGTCGCCCGTCTTGTGGTGTCCTCTACTTTGTCACCACTGTCACCTCACTGAAGGAACCGACAGATAAGCGTGTGGAGGGATGGCTAAAGTCTATTTAAACTCTTACTGGTGCTGTACATAGACCCACTATGGCTGCCTCTTGGGCGGCAAAAGGAATTGAAGCATGGGTTCAGGCAATTGAGGAGGAGCTACCTCAGGATTTTTCTGACACTGCCAGACAATATCTGTCGTATAGTACCACAGCCTCTCACTATATTCAGGAGGCGGCCTCTGATGCAGGGGTCATGGCGGCCAAGGCTTCTACTACGTCTATCCTGGCTCGCCGGATTCTGTGGTTGAGGTCCTGGAAAGTGGACCTGGACTCTAAAAAGCGAGGGAGACATCCTGTTTGGGGAAGATCTGAATAAGATTGTGACTAACTTGGCGACGGCCAAGACTGCGTTTCTCCAAAATACTAATCCTTCTGCTCCGAAGGCTAAGAGTACCACTTTTCGTTCCTTTCGACCTTCAAGTAACGCAAACAGTCAGGCGTACCCGAGACAGGCTCGTACTTCCAAAACCACTAAGTCCAAATCTAAACAATCCTGGGCCGCCTGTCAGCATACTTCCAAACAAGACAAGCTTGCTGCATGATGGGGCGGGCCACCCCCTGGGAGACCCCAGGCTGGGAGGCCGACTTCTGCAGTTCGCCCAGGCCTAGTTAAAGACCACTTCAGACTCCTGGGTACGGGACGTTGTCTCTCATGGGTACGCAATCTCTTTCAAGAGACGTCCCCCTCGCTAGTTCTGTTCAACGGTTATTCCCTCGGATCCGTTGAAAGCGCAAGCTCTACACCTGGTTGTAGGAGTGGTAGTGCCGGTACCTCTGTCCCAGAGAGGATACAGGAGTGGTAGTGCCGGTACCTCTGTCCCAGAGAGGCAGGGGATACTATTCGACCCTGTTTCTAGTTCCTAAACCGAATGGGTCTTTCTGGCCTATCCTCAACCTCAAATCATTGAACAAGTTTGTAAAAGTGTACAAATTCCGTATGGAAACTCTGCGCTCTATTGTGCTGGCCATGGAACCCGAGGACTATATGGTATCCCTGGACATACAGGTTGCTTATCTGCACATACCTATTGCCATTTCGCATCAGCAATATCTGCAGTTTGCTATTGGCAACCTTCATTTTCAATTCCAGGCTCTGCCATTTGGACTGGCCATGGAACCTCGGATTTTCACCAGGGTAATGGCCGTGATGATAGCTTCTCTCCGTCGTCAGGAAATCAGAATCTTGCCATATCTGGACGACTTGCTGATTCTGGCGAACTCCCAAGATGTCCTCCTCAGTCAACTGGAGATGTCGGTGAAATTCCTTCAAGCTCACGGGTGGATCATCAATTGGAAGAAGTCCTCGCTGGTCCCTGCTCGGAGCATGGTGCACCTGGGGGCACTGCTGGACACACACAGCCAAAGACTGTTTCTGTCTCCGGGGAAAGTCCTGAAACTTCAAACTATAGATCAGATACTTCCTCTCTCATCCAAGAGTGTTGATACACTCGGCGATGCAAATACTAGGCCTCATGGTGTCGTCTTTCGACATGGTAGAGTACGCTCAGAGCCTCTGAGCGTACTCTACCATATACCCTCCAGCCTGCCTCATCGGATCAGGTCTCAAATGATCTCTTTGACTCCGGAGATTCGTCTGTCACTGAGCTGGTGGCTACAGGACCAACAGTTGAACAGGGACCGTCCCTTCGGGATCTCCAACTGGGTCCTCCTGACAACGGATGCCAGTCTGCGAGGTTGGGGTGCGGTGTTGGAGCAACACTCTCTCCAGGTTCGGTGGACCAGGGAGGAATCTCTCCTCCTGATAAATATTCTGGAATTGTGGGCAGTGTTCAATGCGTTGACACTGGCCCTGCCTCTGGTACAGAACAGGCCTGTTCAAGTACAATCAGACAACGCCACCACGGTGGCGTACATACATCATCAAGACAGCACTCGAAGCCGCATGGCAATGATGGAAGTGTCAAAAATTCTCCAATGGGCGGAACACCATCTGCCAGCCATATCGGCAGTGTTCATTCCGGGAGTCCTCAACTGGGAAGTGAACTTCCTCAGTCGTCAGGATGTGCACGCCGGAGAGTGGAGACTTCATCCTGAAGTCTTTCAACTCCAGTCTTCAGAGCACGGACAAGGGATCCTCAAGCAGCGTTCATGGACGCACTGGCAATTCCATGGAACTTTCGGCTGCCATACGCATTACGTCCAGTGTCACTCCTGCCCAGGGTAATACGGAAGTTCAAGCAAGAAGGAGGAATACTACTTCTAGTTGCTCCAGCGTGGCCCAGACGGCATTGGTTCTCAGACCTGCAGGGTCTATCGATCGAGTGTCCTCTTCTACTTCCTCAACGCCCAGACCTCCTCGTTCAGGGCCCTTGTGTCTACCCAGACCTGGCCCGACTGGCTTTGACGGCGTGGCTTTTGAATCGTCACTCCTGAAAGCAAAAGGATTTTCAGAGGCGGTTATTCAATCTATGTGGAAAGCCCATAAACCAGCTTCGGCTCGGATTTATTACAGGGTCTGGAATTCTTACTTCACATGGTGTGCTGCTAAGAATTATGATGCGTATACATTCAAAATTTCCAGACTTGTGGCTTTTCTACAACAAGGCCTAGACTTGGGCCTTCATCTGGCCTCCTTCAAGGTTCATATTTCTGCCTTGTCGGAGTGGTTTCAGAGAAAAATTGTGTCTCTTCCTGACGTTCACGTTTTCACTCAGTGTGTTCTACGGATTCAGCCTCCCTATGTCCCTCCTGTGGCTCCATGGGATGTCATCTTAAATGCCTTGCAAGAGTCTCCATTTGAACCTCTTGAGTCTGTGTACCTTAAATGCCTTACGCTTAAGGTCGTATTTCTGTTGGCTATTGCCTCTGCTAGGAGGGTGTCGGACTTAGGAGCTTTGTCCTGTCGCCCACCCTTTCTGATTTTTCACCGTGATCGGGCTGTTCTTCGAACTCGCCCTGGTTATTTGCCTAAGGTGGTATCATCTTTTCACCTTAACCAGGAGATTGTGGTTTCGGCCTTCATCTCTTCTGATCTGTCCTCCAAAGAAAGATCTTTGGATGTGGTACGGGTTCTCCATGTTTATGTGGAAAGGACTGCCTCTATCAGGAGGTCAGATTCCCTTTTTGTAATTTTTGGTTATCACAAGCATAGCTGGCCTGCGAATTAGCAGACCTTGGCCAGAGGGATTAGAATGGTGATTGCACAAGCTTATGCGCAGGCTGGGCTTCCCAGCTCCTGCTGCTATCAAGGCCCATTCTACTCAGTCGGTTGGACCTCCGTGAGTGGCCCGCCGTGGTGCGTCCGCTGAACAATTGTGCAGGGCGGCTACATGGTCCTCTGTGAACACGTTCATCAGGTTCTATGCCTTTGATACTTCCGCCTCACAGGGTGCTTCCTTTGGAAGCCGGGTTCTTGTGCCCGCTACAGTGCGTCCCCTCCCGTGAGGAACTGCTTTGGGACATCCCCGATGTTATTCCCTGTGGAATACCAGTGTACCCAGCTGCAGAAAAGGAGATTTATGGTAGACTTACCACTGTGAAATTTCGTTTGTATAGCATTAGCCGCTAGTCCCTTCTCCTGTCGTGAGAATGTGGTTCTATGTGACAACATCTTCCGTCTCTCTTACCTGCTACTGCATTGGACTGGTTAACAAAACTGAGCTCCAGTGCCTGGAGGCGGGGCTATAGAGGAGGCGGTGCAGTGCATCCTGGGAACAGTGAAAGCATTAGCCTGTTGGTGCCTCGGATCAAGATCCAACTCTACACCCCAATGTTATTCCCTGTGGAATCCAGTGTACCTTGCAGAAAGAGATTTAACAATGGTAAGTCTACCATAAATCTCCTTTTATACCGCAAGCTATTAAGGGAAAAAATGTATGCAAAATTTGGTTTTCTTTTTTTATATTGTTTGTGTACCTTTGTGACAAAGGCAAGCAAGCCAGCCAAGCTTTATAACACTAAATATGTGTTTATTTTACATTGAAGGCATTTCTGTGATAAGTAGAAGTATTTTTATATGACTTTTTTATTTTACACATAACATGACAGAGGACTATCAACTGTTTAAGACATTTGGGGGGAGTTGTACTAAGCCTCGGAGAGAGAGAAACCACCAACCAATCAGCTCTCACTTGTCATTTTTCAAACACAGCTTATAACATGGCAGTTGGGAGCTGATTGGCTGGAACTTCATCTCTCTCCAAGCCAACTCTACGTGTGTTTTAAAAATGACAGGAGTTGACGGGCTGGTACTTTATCTCTCTCGTCCACTTTATCTTTCTTCTCCGCATAGTACATCGTACATACATATGTACAGTGCTGACTCACATGGAAAACCAACGCTTATGTTTTACTCCTTAAAATAAAATGAGAGGAAATGTGTCCGTAAAACACTTTAGATCAGGGGTGTCCAACCTTTCACCTTCCCTGGGCCACATTAGAAGATGAAAATTTGTTTTGGGCCACAAATAAAATAAAATAACAGTAACGATACCTGATCATCCAAAAAAACCATAGAAAACATAGTTAACATATTAAACTTACTTGTAGCTGTGCCCCTGTAGCTGCGTCCCTTGTAGTTGTGCCCCTGTAGCTGCGCCCCTTGTAGCTGCGCCCCTTGTAGCTGCACCCCTTGTAGTTGTGCCCCTTGTAGTTGTGCCCCTTGTAGTTGTGCCCCTGTAGCTGTGCCCCTGTAGCTGCCCCCTTGTACTGTGCCCCTTGTAGCTGCGTCCCTTGTAGCTGTGCCCCTGTAGCTGCGTCCCTTGTAGCTGTGCCACTATAGCTGCCCCCTTGTAGCTGCCCCCTTGTAGTTGTGCCCCTTGTAGCTGTGCCCCTTGTACTGTGCCCCTTGTAGTTGTGCCCCTGTAGCTGCCCCCTTGTACTGTGCCCCTTGTAGCTGCCCCCTTGTACTGTGCCCCTTGTAGCTGCCCCCTTGTACTGTGCCCCTTGTAGCTGCCCCCTTGTACTGTGCCCCTTGTAGCTGCCCCCTTGTAGCTGCCCCCTTGTACTGTGCCCCTTGTAGTTGTGCCCCTTGTAGCTGCCCCCTTGTAGTTGTGCCCCTTGTAGCTGCCACCTTGTACTGTGCCCCTTGTAGTTGTGCCCCTTGTAGTTGTGCCCCTTGTAGCTGCCACCTTGTACTGTGCCCCTTGTAGTTGTGCCCCTTGTAGTTGTGCCCCTTGTAGTTGTGCCCCTGTAGCTGCCACCTTGTACTGTGCCCCTTGTAGTTGTGCCCCTTGTAGTTGTGCCCCTGTAGCTGCCCCCTTGTACTGTGCCCCTTGTAGTTGCGCCCCTTGTAGTTGTGCCCCTGTAGTTGTGCCCCTTGTACTGTGCCCTTGTAGCTGTGCCCTTGTAGCTGCCACCTTGTACTGTGCCCCTTGTAGTTGTGCCCCTTGTAGTTGTGCCCCTTGTAGCTGCCACCTTGTACTGTGCCCCTTGTAGTTGTGCCCCTTGTAGTTGTGCCCCTGTAGCTGCCACCTTGTACTGTGCCCCTTGTAGTTGTGCCCCTTGTAGTTGTGCCCCTGTAGCTGCCCCCTTGTACTGTGCCCCTTGTAGTTGCGCCCCTTGTAGTTGTGCCCCTGTAGTTGTGCCCCTTGTACTGTGCCCTTGTAGCTGTGCCCTTGTAGCTGTGCCCTTGTAGCTGTGCCCTTGTAGATGTGCCCCTTGTAGCTGTGCCACTATAGCTGTGCCCCTTGTAGCTGCGTCCCTTGTAGTTGTGCCCCTGTAGCTGCGCCCCTTGTAGCTGTGCCACTATAGCTGCGCCCCTTGTACTGTGCCCCTTGTAGTTGTGCCCCTGTAGCTGTGCCCCTTGTACTGTGCCCCTTCTAGTTGTGCCCCTTGTAGTTGTGGCCCTGTAGCTGCCCCCTTGTACTGTGCCCCTTGTAGCTGCCCCCTTGTACTGTGCCCCTTGTAGTTGTGGCCCTGTAGCTGCCCCCTTGTACTATGCCCCTTGTAGTTGTGGCCCTGTAGCTGCCCCCTTGTACTGTGCCCCTTGTAGTTGTGGCCCTGTAGCTGCCCCCTTGTACTGTGCCCCTTGTAGCTGCGCCCTTGTACTGTGCCCCTTGTAGCTGTAAAAAAAAACACACACACGCACAAACACATACTTACCGCTCCTGCAGCGCTGCCTCCGTCTCCGTCCGCCGCTCCACGTGTTCTTGTACAACCAACTTCTCCCCTGGGCTCCTCTACTCTCGCGCTGCTCAGTCACGTGTGCCGCTATGCAGCAGAGGAGGGCTACACTGTGACTGACAGCGGAGAGGGCGTGAGCTGGTGCTGGTCCCAGCAGCAGCAATCCAATCAGGATGTGCTGACAGCCTGCTGGGGCTGGCTCAGCCTCACATGTGGTGTCCGTACTCCGGTAAAAAAAAACCTCTGCTGCAGTGCTGCTCCTGGGCCGCATTACTAGCCGACTTGGGCCGCATGCGGCCCGCGGGCCGCGGGTTGGACAAGCCTGCTTTAGATCGTGGATGGAAGAGAAGGACAAATGTAAAGCCAGGATAAAGCAACATTTCTGTCCTGCCTCTGTAGCAGGACATCCTCCGTGGAGCATGTCTGATGACTGCAATTTCTAAAAACAAACAGCCTGAGGGGTTCAGATGTGAGAGACTGGGAGGGGGCGGATCATGAAGAAAAATGGGTATTTCTTCTAACCCCCTGAAAATCTTTATAAACTCAATTAGGAAAAGGATTTGTTTAATACTATCTGTAATCTGTTAGTTTTATAACAGCTTCTCTCTGTTACGAGATTGTGCGATAAATACATGTTTGAAGGCATTAACTAAAGCCATATACTTTATCTTAGCAAATGGCCACTGGTTTGTGTTTGCAAGTTAGTCAATAGGACATGAAACCCTTTGCATGCTTGTGCAGTGAGAGCAGACTGCTCCTGGTGTATCTATCATAAATGCGCCATTGTTTTCCCACTAATCAGAATATGGACACATTTATTGATTTGTGATTAATGTGTACAGATGCACAGTGTTTTGCAGACCTTGTTTATAAATAAATGGTTCTGAGCGTTGTGTTTTGTTCAGATTGCAGCCTTGGCCCCCATGGATGAGGAACCCAAGAGGTCTAGTTCTTCGGATGAGCGGAAGCTGATATCGGGAACAGATTTCCCTCCCCCAGCAGGCCGCGAAGTTATTCTGCGCACCACTGTTCCCAGACCAGCTCCATATTCCAAGACACTGCCCCACCGGATGTACAGCGTGCTCACAAAGGATGATTTCAGGCTTGCAGGAGCTTTCTCCTCTGACACCTCCTTCTTCTAATGTTCTAAGGTCCTGCTCTTAGGATATGGACACTCGGATAAAGTCACCATTGTAGGTCAATAGTTAAGGGCTCATTCTAATGCAAACCTATTTGGTGAGTAATGTAGCTTGTTAAGTGTTTGCCCTGCTTGCTAGGACTCGTAACTAGAGAACAGCTGTGTTCATTTATAGTCAGACAACAGTCACCATCTGCTGGCCCTGAGTCCTGAGGGGATGCTACATAAAGTGTTTGGTGGCCCTACAGCTTTTGCAGATGGAGCAGCAGCTTTGAGACATTAACATTCAGCACATCATGCAACAGCAGTAGTCTGCTACCTGGTGTAGTTAGTTACTGTAGAGCATACCCAATGAAGCCAAAATGTAGGACCCCACCTGTTGCTCACAAGACCTGAGTGATGGACCACATTGCCAGGTCCCATAAAAAAAAAAAAAACCTTTAAGGGGCGATTCATTTGTATTGTGGGTGACGAAGGCAGCTGTACAATTGTTGTCATCGCGTGGGTGTCTGCAACAGCCCCACCACTGTTGGGCGTGCCCATTAGTACCTTTGGTTCCACACATTTCAGCTCTCGCAGGAGGCTGTGAGCTGAAATGTGAACAACCCCCCTGCATGCGCACACAAACAGAGCAACAACTGAATTGCTCTGTTGGGTGACCTCTAGTGGCAGCCGGGGTGCACAGCAATTGTATTCCCCTATTAGCAGCTCATCCCCGCCTAAATTATAGTAGTACAAATAAATTCCTCTCTGGAAATGTGTAGTAAGGTATCTTGCAGCTTATCTGGCTCTGGTTTGTGATATTGTAATATTACACATTGTCCTCCAATTTCCAGGATGTCTACGTGGCCAGTATTTAGGTTTATTATATTTTAGTAAATATTCCTGACAACTCCTCTTTATACTTAAATAACATATTCAGGAAATGCTGCACAGATTAGGCCTCCAGGATGCTGAGAGCAGATGAGGCTGTAATTGTACACTCCAGCATTTCAGCACTTACCTCAAACATCAAGGAATTTATCACTAAACAGCAACAATCAGCAACCAGACAGGACCAGAACTAAAAAGGTTCATTTTCTTTTACAGATTCTGGTTCTAGCTCAGGGTTTCCTAAATTCAGACTTCACACCCCCTACCTGAAAACATGTAGGATAATTGCAGGCCCATAGTGACTTCAATCCTGAAAACATGAACTGTTGGGGTGGTATGAGGACTGGATTTGGGAAACGCTGCTTCTGTTCATCATTTCTGTCTGATAACAGTGCGGCTCCTCTATATTGTAAAATTGTAGCAATGTAAGAAATACAGGTTATACGGTAGACTGTCATGGTAAATACTGTACCTGCACACTACGGTTTATCTCTCCCTATTGGTCTCCTCTCCCAGTTCATAGGTTAAGTCTGGGGATTCAGGTCAGAGCTGTAACATGCAGATAACAGAAGATATACGTACCTGTATTTAATGTGTGTTTCATTGGTCCAGTTTGTGTCATTTTTAGTTGTTTTAAAAAATCATTTAATTTGAGCCCCCCACCTCATTTAATGGTAATAAAACAACCACTATATGTACACAGGAATGTACCTGGGACAAACATTTTCATTATTAAAAATGGAAATCCAATTTTCTTTGACTACCCACCTGTGCTGAATAATTCTCGCTCACATCTTACATGCTCTTTGTGATCTGTATTGTGGAGCAGATCTCTTACATTTAGTAAGAGATTATTTCCATGTAGTATTTTATGTGACCATGCAATTAAAAATGAACAGTTCTGATTGTAAACATGCAATAAATATCTGATCAGTGGGCTGTTATTGTGTGATGCATTGTCAGTGCTTTGTAGAGAAAAAGAGACAACAGTTAGGGGGGGGGGGGGGGGATTAAATTAGCCACAATGTTTTCTGCAGCGGGGTACACCGGTATTCCACAGGGAATAACATTGGGGTGTGGAGTAGGATCTTGATCCGAGGCACCAACAGGATAAAAGCTTTGACTGTTCCCAGGATGCATAGCGCCGCCTACTCTATATCCCCACCTCCAGGCACTGGAGCTCAGTTTGTAAGTTGGTGCCCTGCAGGCCGGATCACTAACAGGTGGGCTGCTCCAAGCAGCCCTGAAAAGAGCTTTTTTTCCCGAAGATTGAAGACTTCAAGGGCCGCAACATAGCACTGACAAGTGCTGGATGTCAGTCTGATATTAAATGCTGTGGCTCCATCACCTCCCCTGGCGGAGCTGTATACTCCCGTGTCCGTGGTGGCCGAGTACTTACAGCGGAGGGCTCCGGTTCACGGTGCATAGCACACACATCCACCGCTTCTCTCCAGGATCGTGTGGCTGCATCAGGGAGGAGGTAAGAGGGTCCCCCACTGCGATCCGGCACGGCCTGTGGGAGGGGGGCCCCGCGCACTAGCGTGGTCACTGTGTTGGTATAGGGACCCCACTAGACCACCAGGGCAAGGGCACAGGTTGGGTTTTAACCCGTTTTACAAGGGCCCGCAGTACCCGATGAGGTAGTCGAGCTAGGGGATATGGCTCCGGCCTGTAGCCCCTCGCGCCATTTTATATAAATGTTGCCATCCTAGAGCTGCATATATCTTCTCCCTCATTCCCTGTGACAGTGTTTGGCGCCATCACACTGCTCTGGGACTGCATGGGCAAAACCTCCTCTGCAAAGCCGCCTCTGTAGTCAGCGCTGTGCATTTGCAGGACACTTAAGTATTCTACATGTCTTTTGGCAGTGTTAGTTAAGAAATAGTGCATTGTGACAGGGTAATCTGGTACAAGTTCCCTGTGATATACATCCAGTCTTTCTGTGCATTGTTATATCCAGTGACATATATAGCTTTACTTAGTATTGCTAGTCCAGTGCAGTTTTATTGTTTGTCATAACCTCTGCATTGTATATGTGACTGTGTGTGTGCACATAGCTGTGTGATATCTACTCCGTGTATCTATCTCATAAGTGCTAACCCTATTTCTCTATCGTCCTAGTGGATGCTGGGGTTCCTGAAAGGACCATGGGGAATAGCGGCTCCGCAGGAGACAG
This sequence comes from Pseudophryne corroboree, assembly GCF_028390025.1. Lineage (NCBI taxonomy): Eukaryota > Metazoa > Chordata > Amphibia > Anura > Myobatrachidae > Pseudophryne > Pseudophryne corroboree. Next base: position 173,142,300 of record NC_086450.1, on the reverse strand, counting down.
GGCACAAAAAGTAAAGCTTTAGGATCAGGTGGTGTGCACTGGCTCCTCCCCCTATGACCCTCCTCCAAGCCTCAGTTAGATTTTTGTGCCCGGCCGAGAAGGGTGCAATCTAGGTGGCTCTCCTAAAGAGCTGCTTAGAGAAGTTTAGCTTAGGTTTTTTATTTTACAGTGAGTCCTGCTGGCAACAGGATCACTGCAACGAGGGACTTAGGGGAGAAGAAGTGAACTCACCTGCGTGCAGGATGGATTGGCTTCTTGGCTACTGGACATTAGCTCCAGAGGGACGATCACAGGTACAGCCTGGATGGTCACCGGAGCCTCGCCGCCGGCCCCCTTGCAGATGCTGAAACGAGAAGAGGTCCAGAATCGGCGGCAGAAGACTCCTCAGTCTTCTTAAGGTAGCGCACAGCACTGCAGCTGTGCGCCATTTTCCTCTCAGCACACTTCACACGGCAGTCACTGAGGGTGCAGGGCGCTGGGAGGGGGGCGCCCTGGGAGGCAAATGAAAACCTTTTTTGGCTAAAAATACCTCACATATAGCCTCCGGGGGCTATATGGAGATATTTAACCCCTGCCAGAATCCGTTAAGAGCGGGAGACGAGGCCGCCGAAAAAGGGGCGGGGCCTATCTCCTCAGCACACAGCGCCATTTTCCCTCACAGAAAGGCTGGAGGGAAGGCTCCCAGGCTCTCCCCTGCACTGCACTACAGAAACAGGGTTAAAACAGAGAGGGGGGGCACTAATTTGGCGTTAGAAATATATAAAAAAGATGCTATAAGGGAAAACACTTATATAAGGTTGTCCCTATATAATTATAGCGTTTTTGGTGTGTGCTGGCAAACTCTCCCTCTGTCTCTCCAAAGGGCTAGTGGGTCCTGTCCTCTATCAGAGCATTCCCTGTGTGTGTGCTGTGTGTCGGTACGTGTGTGTCGACATGTATGAGGACGATGTTGGTGAGGAGGCGGAGCAATTGCCTGTAATGGTGATGTCACTCTCTAGGGAGTCGACACCGGAATGGATGGCTTATTTAGGGAATTACGTGATAATGTCAACACGCGCCAAGGTCGGTTGACGACATGAGACGGCCGACAAACAATTAGTACCGGTCCAGACGTCTCAAAAACACCGTCAGGGGTTTTAAAACGCCCGTTTACTTTAGTCGGTCGACACAGACAGGGACACTGAATCCAGTGTCGACGGTGAATAAACAAACGTATTCCTTATTAGGGCCACACGTTAAGGGCAATGAAGGAGGTGTTACATATTTCTGATACTACAAGTACCACAAAAGAGGGTATTATGTGGGATGTGAAAAAACTACCGTAGTTTTTCCTGAATCAGATAAATTAAATGAAGTGTGTGATGATGCGTGGGTTCCCCCCGATAGAAAATATGGGCGGTATACCCTTTCCCGCCAGAAGTTAGGGCGCGTTGGGAAACACCCCTTAGGGTGGATAAGGCGCTCACACGCTTATCAGAACAAGTGGCGGTATCGTCTATAGATAGGGCCGTCCTCAAGGAGCCAGCTGACAGGAGGCTGGAAAAATATCAAAAAAGTATATACACACACATACTGGTGTTATACTGCGACCAGCGATCGCCTCAGCCTGGATGTGCAGAGCTGGGGTGGCTTGGTCGGATTCCCTGACTAAAAATATTGATACCCTTGACAGGGACAGTATTTTATTGACTATAGAGCATTTAAAGGATGTATTTCTATATATGCGAGATGCACAGAGGGATATTTGCACTCTGGCATCAAGAGTAAGTGCGATGTCCATATCTGCCAGAAGATGTTTATGGACACGACAGTGGTCAGGTGATGCAGATTCCAAACGGCACAAAGGTGTATTGCCGTATAAAGGAAGAGGAGTTATTTGGGGTCGGTCCATCGGACCTGGTGGCCACGGCAACTGCTGGAAAATCCACCGTTTTTACCCTAAGTCACATCTCTGCAGAAAAAGACACCGTCTTTTCAGCTTCAGTCCTTTCGTCCCTATAAGAGTCATATCTGCCCAGGGATAGAGGAAAGGGAAGAAGACTGCAGCAGGCAGCCCATTCCCAGGAACAGAAGCGTTCCACCGCTTCTGACAAGCTCTCAGCATGACGCTGAGACCGTACAGGACCCCTGGATCCTACAAGTAGTATCCCAGGGGTACAGTTTGGAATGTCGAGACGTTTCCCCTGCGCAGGCTCCTGAAGTCTGCTTTACCAAGGTCTCCCTCCGACAAGGAGGCAGTATGGGAAAAAATTCACGAGCTGTATTCCCAGCAGGTGATAATTAAATTACCCCTCCTACAACAAGAAAAGGGGTATTATTCCACACTATATTGTGGTACTGAAGCCAGAAGGCTAGGTGAGACCTATTCTAAATCTAAAAAAATTTGAACACTTACAAAGGTTCAAATCAAGATGGAGTCACTCAGAGCAGTGATAACGAACCGGGAAGAAGGGGACTATCTGGTGTCCCGAGACATCAGGGATGCTTACCTCCATGTCCCAAATTTGCCCTTATCACTAAGGGTACCTCAGGTTCGTGGTACAGAACTGTCACTATCAGTTTCAGACGCTGCCGTTTGGATTGTCTACGGCACCCCGGGTCTTTACCAAGGTAATGGCCGAAATGATGGTTCTTCTTCGAAGAAAAGGCGTCTTAATTATCCCTTACTTGGACGATCTCCTGATAAGGGCAAAGTCCAGGGAACAGTTGGAGGTCGGAGTAGCACTATCTCGGATACTGTTACAACAGCAGGGGTGGATTCTAAATATTCCAAAATCGCAGCTGATCCCGACAACAAGTCTCCTGTGCTTAGGGATGATTCTGGACACAGTCCAGAAAAAGGTGTTTCTCCCGGAAGAGAAAGCCAGGGAGTTATCCGAGCTAGTCAGGAACCTCCTAAAATCAGTGCATCATTGCACAAGGGCCATGGTAAAAAAATGGTGACTTCCTTCGAAGCAATTCCAGTCGGCAGATTTCATGCAAGAACTTTTCAGTGGGATCTGCTGGACAAATGGTCCGGATCGCATCTTCAGATGCATCAGCGGATAACCCTATATCCAAGGACAAGGGTGTCTCTCCTGTGGTGGTTACAGAGTGCTCATCTTCTAGAGGGCCGCAGATTCGGCATTCAGTTTTGGATGTTGGTGACCACGGAGGCCAGCCCGAGAGGCTGGGGAGCAGTCACACAAGGAAAAAATTTCCAGGGAGTGTGATCAAGTCTGGAGATTTTTCTCCACATAAATATAGCTAAGGGTAAATTTATAATGCTCTAAGCTTAGCAAGACCTCTGCTTCAAGGTCAGCCGGTATTGATCCAGTGGGATAAAACATCACGGCAGTCGCCCACGTAAATAGACAGGGCGGCACAAGAAGCAGGAGGGCAGTGGCAAAAACTGCAAGGACTTTTCGCTGGGCGGAAAATCATGTGATAGCACTGTCAGCAGTGTTTCATTCCGGGAATGGAAACTGGGAAGCAGACTTCCTCAGTAGGCACGACCTCCACCCGGCAGAGTGGGAACTTCATGGGGAAGTTTTCCACATAATTGTAAACCGTTGGGAATTACCAAAGGTGGACATGATGGCGTCCCGTCTGAACAAAAAACGGGACAGGTATTGCGCCAGGTTAAGAGACCCTCAGGCAATAGCTGTGGACATTCTGGTAACACCGTGGGTGTACCAGTCGGTGTATGTGTTCCATCCTCTGCTTTTCATACCTAAGGTACTGAGAATTATAAGACGTAGAGGAGTAAGAACTATACTCATGGCTCCGGATTGGCCAAGAAGGACTTGGTACCCGGAACTTCAAGAGATGCTCACAGAGGACTTATGGCCTCTGCCGCTAAGAAGGGACTTGTTTCAGCAAGTACCATGTCTGTTCCAAGACTTACCGCAGCTGCGTTTGACGGCATGGCGGTGGAACGCCGGATCCTAAGGGAAAAGGCATTCAGGAAGAGGTCATTCCTACCCTGGTCAAAGCCAGAAAGGAGGTGACCGCACAACATTATCACCACATGTGGCGAAAATATGTTGCGTGGTGTGAGGCCAGGAAGGCCCCACGAAGAAATTTCAACTCGGTCGATTCCTGCATTTCTTGCAAACAGGAGTGTCTATGGGCCTCAAATTGGGGTCCATTAAGGTTCAAATTTCGGCCCTGTCGATTTTTCTTCCAGAAAGAATTGGCTTCAGTTCCTGAAGTCCAGAAGTTTGTCAAGGGAGTATTGCATATACAACCCCCTTTTGTGCCTCCAGTGGCACTGTGGGATCTCAACGTAGTTCTGGGATTCCTCAAAACACATTGGTTTAAAACCAGTCAAATCTGTGGATTTGAAGCATCTCACATGAAAAGTGAACATGCTCTTGGACCTGGCCTGGACCAGGCGAGTGTCAAATTGGTGGTTTTTTTCTCAAAAAAGCCCATATCTGTTTGTCCATTCGGACAGGGCAGAGCTGCGGACTCGTCCCCAGTTCTCTCCCTAAGGTGGTGTCAGTGTTTCACCTGAACCAGCTTATTGTGGTGTCTTGCGCCTACTAGGGACTTGGAGGACTCCAAGTTGCTAGATGTGGTCAGGGCCCTGAAAATATAGGTTCCAGGACGGCTGGAGTCAGGAAAACTGACTTGCTGTTATCCTGTATGCACCCAACAAACTGGGTGCTCTTGCTTTTAAGCAGACTTTTGCTAGTTGGATGTGTAATACAATTCAGCTTGCACATTCTGTGGCAGGCCTGCCACAGCCAAAATATGTAAATGCCCATTCCACAAGGAAGGTGGGCTCATCTTGGGCGGCTGCCCGAGGGGTCTCGGCTTTACAACTTTGCCGAGCGGCTATTTAGTCAGGGGCAAACACGTTTGTAAAATCCTACAAATTTGATACCCTGGCTAAGGAGGACCTGGAGTTCTCTCATTCGGTGCTGCAGAGTCATCCGCACTCTCCCGCCCGTTTGGGAGCTTTGGTATAATCCCCATGGTCCTTTCAGGAACCCCAGCATCCACTAGGACGATAGAGAAAATAAGAATTTACTTACCGATAATTCTATTTCTCGGAGTCCGTAGTGGATGCTGGGCGCCCATCCCAAGTGCGGATTATCTGCATTACTTGTACATAGTTACAAAAATCGGGTTATTATTGTTGTGAGCCATCTTTTCAAAGGCTCCGCTGTTATCATACTGTTAACTGGGTTCAGATCACAGGTTGTACAGTGTGATTGGTGTGGCTGGTATGAGTCTTACCCGGGATTCATAAATCCTTCCTTATTGTGTACGCTCGTCCGGGCACAGTACCTAACTGAGGCTTGGAGGAGGGTCATAGGGGGAGGAGCCAGTGCACACCACCTGATCCTAAAGCTTTACTTTTTGTGCCCTGTCTCCTGCGGAGCCGCTATTCCCCATGGTCCTTTCAGGAACCCCAGCATCCACTACGGACTCCGAGAAATAGAATTATCGGTAAGTAAATTCTTATTTTGTAGATTATGGTCCTTTTGATAGAATCTGAAAGTTTGGTTAATGTAGGATGTTCATGGACAGAGAAATCCCTCTTTGTTTGATACGAAGGGTCAGACAGGAGTAATACTGTGGTGTTTAGTATCCATCGGAAGAGTATTTAATTAGCAATATTCTGGTGTTGGTTTGAAGCGGATTAATCGCTCGTGCGAATAGTTATGGACATAAGAAGTTTATGTCCATTTACTATTATTTGCACTTACTTATCCATGCGGCGGGAAACCCAGTTCCCCACCCACCTGAGCAGTTGGAAATCGTCACAGCCCACCTGTATGAATCAACCTATGACCTTTTGTTATAATGCGAGGAGGAATTCCTGTGTCCAATGAACAATGAGATTGTAGGGACCATTGAATTGTATTGTGTGTGGGGCATAAATAGACAAGCCGATCACATCCAGCTCACTCTTCAACGGTTCTCATTGCTGAAAATCGGGAGCTGGATGTCCAGAGGCGCATGCGATCGTTCCCCTTGTGCGTAAGTTTTCTCCGCAATCATATTGTCTTTCTTGTTATTATGGGCCATATCTCTCTCTCTCTCTTCTCCTCTTTCTCTTATTTTTCCCTTAAAACGTAATTGTATTGTATTGTATTTCCCGTGTAGTTATCTGGTTAGTTAGTCTATGTTATATTGTAGTGTATGACTTGTATTGTATTAATTCTTTTGCAAGTATAACATTCATAATATATATATAAGGCGTTGGACCCTAAGCACGGTATCTGTGTATTTCTTATAGTGTTAAGTATTCTCAGAGCGTCGGTGACGCTCGAACAGCTTTTAAGTTAATAAGGTTATACTGTGCTGCATTTACACTCTATCACTACACTAAGGTCTTACTGCATAATACACTGTTTATGGTTTAGATATAAAGGTTTAACATTGTGAGCGTCAGCGCCGCTGGTGATCTCCTCGTGGTCCCGAGCGTCCGCTACGCTATAGCGAATCATTACGTTAGTCGGCAGCCAATAGCGTGCCTGCCTGTGATCTCTTGGCCGTGAGCGAACGTGACGCTTGAGCGTCTCGACTATGGCTAAGCGATTGTTACGCAACGTGCGTACCCTTACGGTACTCCATACGTAAATAGCGTACAGTGTTCTTAGACCTCATAAAGGGTATTATATAAGATAAATATTTAGCTTTATCACTATTTATTCTCTCGCTGGAGCTGTGCATAGACCTACTATTGCGGCCTCTTGGGCTGCTGAAGCCATCACGGCTTGGGTTCAGGAGGTGGAAGCGGAACTACCATCTAACTTTCCTGATAATGCTAAACAACGTCTCGTATATTGTTACGGCTTCTAAATACATTCAGGAGGCGGCTTCCGATGCTGGTGTTCTGGCGGCCAAAGCGGCTACTACGTCCATTCTGGCTCGCCGGATCCTGTGGTTATGGTTCTGGTCTGTGGATCTGGACTCTAAGAAAACTCTGGAGGTTTTCCCTTTTAAGGGGAATATTCTTTTTGGGGAAGACCTCAACAAAATTATTGCTGATCTTGCCTCTGCTAAGACTGCATGTCTGTCTAGTACTGCTCCGAAGGCTAAGAGTACTTCCTTTCGAACTCCAGGTAAAGCAAAGGGTCGGGCGTACCTGAAACAGTCACGCACTTCTAATGCCAGTAAGCCCAAGCCTAAAAGAGCCTGAGCCGCCCCTCAGCCTGCTTCCAAATCTGACAAGCCTGCTGCATGACGGGGTGGGCTTCCCAGGGTGGGAGGCCGACTTCTAGGGTTTGCTCAGGCATGGTTACAGACCACTTTGGACACCTGGGTACGGGAAGTCGTCACTCACGGATACACCATCTCCTTCCAGAAGTGTCACCCTCGTCAGTTTTGCTCAACAAACATCCCTTCGGATCAGGTGGAAGCAAACGCTCTACAGGTGGTGGTACGATCCCTCCTGGACACAGGAGTGGTAGTGCCAGTGCCTCTGACTCAGAGGCAGGGGGTACTATTCATCTCTGTTCCTAGTCCCGAAACCGAATGGGTCCTCACGGCCCATTCTCAACCTCAAGTCTTTGAACAAATTTGTGCGAGTATCCAAGTTCCATATGGAGACTCTTTGCTCTATTGTTCTGACTTTGGAGCCCGGGGACTATATGGTATCCCTGGACATACAGGATGCTTACCTACATATTCCTGTTGCCATGTCGCACCAGCAGTACCTGCGGTTTGCTATTGGCAACCTACATTATCAATACCGGGGCTTGCCTTTTGGACTGACAACAGCTCCGCGAATCTTCACCAAAGTCATGGCGGTGATGACGGCTCTGCTCCGACGTCGGGGTATCAGGATCCTGCCGTATCTGGACGACTTGCTGATCCTGGCCAATTCACCAGAAGTTCTCCTCCATCATCTGGATCTGACGGTCCAGTTTCTGCAAGCCCATGGGTGGCTCATCAACTAGAAGAAATCATCCCTGGTCCCTGTGGTGCACCTAGGGTCACTGTTGGAGACTCACAACCAGCGGTTGTTCTTGTCCCAAGAGAATGTCCTGAATCCTCAGGACGGAATAAGATGCTTCCTGTCTCGGGCACGTGTGTTGATACACTCGGTGATGCAAGTACTAGGCCTCATGGTGTTGGCTTTCGACATGGTAGAGTACGCTCAATTTCATTTCCGCCCTCTCCAGAAACCGATTCTGGCCAAGTGGGACGGCCTGCCTCACCGGATCAAGTCTCACATGATCTCCTGGTCTCCGGACGTCCGTCTGTCGCAAACGTGGTGGCTACAGGACCAGCAGTTGAGCAGGGGCCGTCCGTTCTGGATCTGCAACTGGGTCCTTCTGATTACGGATGCCAGTCTGAGGGGTTGGGGAGCGGTGTTGGAGCAATACTCTCTTCAGGGTCGGTGGACCTGGGAGGAGTCTCACCTCCCGATAAACGTTCTGGAATTACGGGCAGTGTTCACTGCGCTGACACTAGCTCTGCCTCTGGTACGGAACAGGCCTGTTCAAATACAGTCAGACAGTGCCACCACGGTGGCGTACATAAATCATCAAGGCGGCACTCGAAGCCACATGGCAATGTCGGAGATGTCAAAAGTTCTCCAATGGGTGGAACGCCATCTGCCAGCCATATAGGCAGTGTTCATTCCGGGAGTCCTCAACTGGAAAGCAGACTTCCTCAGTTGTCAGGACGTACACGCCGGAGAGTGGAGCCTTCATCCGGAAATATTTCAACTCCTAGTGGATAAGTGGGGCCTACCAGATGTAGACCTGATGGCGTCTCGACACAATCACAAGGTTCTGGTGTTTGGAGCAAGGACAAGGGATCCTCAAGCAGCGTTCGTGGACGCACTGGCAATTCCATGGAACTTTCGGCTGCCGTACATGTTCCCTCCGGTGTCACTCCTGCCCAGAGTAATAGGGAAGTTCAAGCAAGAAGAAAGAATCCTACTTCTGATCGCTCCAGCGTGGCCCAGATGGCATTGGTTCTCAGACCTACAGGGTCTCTCGTTAGAGCGTTCTCTTCTGATTCCGCAACGACCAGACCTCCTTGTTCAGGGCCCCTGTGTCTACTAGGATTTGGCCAGGCTGGCTTTGACGGCGTGGCTCTTGAAGCTTCATTCCTCAGAGCCAAAGGTTTTTCTGAGGCGGTCATTCAAACTATGTTGAAGACCCGTAAGCCGGCTTCTGACCGGATTTATCATAGGGTCTGGAATTCTTACTTCACCTGGTGTGCCGCTAAGAATTGTGATGTTTTCAAGTTCAGTACTGCCAATCTTTTGGCTTTTCTGCAACAGGGCCTGGACTTAGGCCTTCGTTTGGCCTCCCTCAAGGTTCATATTTCTGCCTTGTTGGTTTGGTTTCAGAGAAAACTTGCGACTCTTCCTGATGTTCACACATTCACTCAGGGTGTTCTTCGGATTCAACCTCCCTGCAGGGTCCACAGGTTATCCACAGGATAACATTGGGATATGAGGTAGCGACAGCGAATTGGCACCAAACGATCAAAGCTTTCGGCCTCCCAGAATGCAACGGGCCCGTCCCTGTATCCCCGCCTCCTGGCTCAGGCAATTCAGTTTTTTGTGGCAGGAGCCGGACCATGGTCAATGGGCTGATGGTTTTTAGCAGCCATATTTTTTTTTTTAGAGCTTTAGAGAGTAAGACGCTCCCTTGTTCACCCATCCCCCCAGTTCATGACCAGTTTCCCGCCATGAACGGAGTTCCCGCTTCTGTCTGAGACGCTGTGTATCTAAAAGGACCCAGTTGCAGCATAGGCAGCTGTATGACTTGTGCGTCAGTGTTCACTTGGGTGTCTGTGTTCACTGTAGGTTCACTAATAGCGTCTGGATCCACTCAGCGTTCACTAACGTATTGATCGATCCTGGAAGCTGGGTGAAGTCTCCCTGTATCCCACTCTCCTGAGCCGATTGATACTGCACTAAGTCTCTATCTACCTTTGGTACGAATAGTTGGATAAGTGCCTGATGTATATGAGTCTGTAAACTATTGCTGCTGTTTTCTTTCGCTGTGCGACTGAATACGTCTAAACTCCTATATAAGGTAATGCAGTAATACATTTCAAGTATGTAGGAGAAACATATCTGTAGTTGACTATGTGCTCATATTGCTTATTATACTGATGTATAACCTGTGACTAATTGCTACTGTGATTGCTGACTTTACCATTTTCTGTCAGTTTTTGTGTATTCCGATCCTCAATGCTGGTGCAAAGCAGGGAGGGATCGGATTGTATGTCACTTTAACAAATTGTAAAATGCTTGCAGTCACAGGGGTAAATTTACTAAGATGGGAGTTCTATTTAAGATGGGAAGTTGCCCATAGCAACCAATCAGATTCCAGGTATTATCTTCTAGAAGGGTCTAGATAAATGAGAAGTAGAATCTGATTGGTTGCTATGGGCAACATCCCATCTTAAATAGAAATCCCATCTTAGTAAATTTACCCCACAGTTTGTGTAGTTAACACTGTAAAGGTGTGTGATTTACTTCTCATGTCTAAAAGAGGCAAGGGTGAGGAGGATACACTCCACAGCAGCACCAACACTCATGTCATATTTGTCTTGTAAAGCTGGGTTAACCTCTCAGGATCTGTTTCAAAATGGATTATGTGCAAATTGTTTTAGCTTTCACCAAAGCCTCTTGAATAATCCGAGGCAGGCAGAGGTTCAAGTTGAACCCCCATGGGCTACTTTTGCAAAGACATTATTCAGTATAGCTGAGCGGATAATGCCAGCTCCTATACCAGGGATAGGTTACCCTATTAACCCTTACATGCAACATTCCACCTGGGGGTTATCACATCCAGTACAGGAATCAGCAGCCTCTCAACAGAAACGGGGTGAAAGGCCGGTGGTAAGTAAATCACATAGACATGAAACAACATCTTCACAATCTACACGTTTCAGATGAGGACTCGTCGGAGGATGAGTACTCATCGCACTCCGGGTCTGCATACAGAGACGAGGAGGAAGGCCTCAGCTCAGTGGACATTCCTGAGCTAATTAGTGCTATGAAAGCCATTCTATCCTTAGAGGAGGCAGCAGAGCCTTTGTTAAAATCTAAGGCACCTGTGTTTAAACATCCCAAAATAGTTAGGACTGAGTTTCCTGGGTCAGAACAGCTGACGGAAATTATGCAAGAGGCTTGGGTTACACCCAGTAAGAAGTTTAGAATTCCAAAGAAATGGAATTCCCATTATCCTCTTCTGGCTGGGGACTGTTTAAAATGGGAGGTGGCTTCCAAAGTAGATACGCATGTCATCCGATTGGTGCGAAAATCTATATTACCTCTGCCTTCAACATCATTAAATGATGTCACGTATAGGAAAATAGATGTTTTTTTTTTTTAAAACAATTTTCTCCTTGTCTGGGGCAATCATAAGACCAGCCATGGCTTCACCTGGAAGGCAAAAGCAGTGGCAGCCTGGGCTGATGCATTGGAGGATGACCTTTCAATGGCTTCTAGAGAGCAAAAATCCCATATTGCACATATCAAACAGGCAGCTCTTTTTATGGAAGAAGCAGCCTTGGATATAGGTACAATTGCCTCTCAGGCATCAGCCTCAGCAGTAGCAGTTTGCAGAGCGCTTTGGCTACACACATGGAAAGCTGACTCAGAATCCAAGAAGGTTCTGGAGTCTTTGCCTTTTACTGGAGATATTCTTTTTGGTAAAGAATTAAACAGTATTTTGGAGTCAGAAGCAGACTCCAAGAAAGTGAAGTTTCCTTCCACACACAAATCCAAGCCTAGATTTCCAGCTTTTCTGCCCTTTCGGACTCCAAGAAAAGCAAGAGGAAAGGGTTATGGCAAACAGTCTCTATCTGACAAGTCTGGTAAGACTAAAAAGCATTGGGCTACCAGAGGGCCGGCTTCCAAATCAGAAGATAAGCCATCAGCCTGATGGTGCGGGCCTCCACCTGGGGGACCCCTGCATGGGAGTCCGACTTCTTCAGTTTGCACAGATCTGGCAGCAGTCTACCACAGATGCCTGGGTGCAAGAAGCGGTATCTCACGGTTATGCGTTTGCTTTCAAGAAACACCCTCCTCAAAGGTTTTTTTGTACCAGCCAGTCTTCAGTGGAAACGAAGGCCAGGGCTTTGCAAGCAGCAGTTCAGAAGTTGCTTCAGTCAGGAGTGAGAATTCCAGTTCCTCCTGCACAACGAGGATAAGGGCCAGTATTTACTAAGAATCCGAGTTTGTCCGATTTGTGTTTTTTTTTTCTAAGTCCCAATCCGGGAATTCACTAAGCACCAATCTCAGCAGTGTTTGGACTATTCGTAATGGTTTGAATGACAACATTCAGAAATACGAATTAATAGACCATCGGTCAAACGCGGCTGTTATTTCATACAATACGGGCATTCACTATTCATTCGTATTTGGGTGTTAGTTTCTGAGTGCTCAAGTGCGGGTCTGTTTTTCTTCGATTCGTTAAAAAAAGCAGCAAAAAAATAGACCTGCTTATTCCAGTCGAGTTTGGATAACCATGCACGGATCAGTGAGATCTGTGCATGGTTATCTATGGGAAAGGGTCTGTTTAGTGCATGCGCTCCATTGTAGCCAATGGTGGGAACTTTGCGGTCAGCGGTGAGGTTACTTTCGGTCAACCGCTGACCGCAAAGTTCCCACCATTGGTTACAATGGAGCGCATAGGCGCTACATTGTATCTCTGCCGTGTGCTGCCTGACAGACACTACAGCAGCACACAGCCAATCAGGAGAGTGCCACGACGTGGCGCTCCCTGACTGGCTGAAGGGACCCTCTTTGACAGGAGTCAGGGGGGGTCCTGGCAGTCGGGGAAAGGGGTCCCATGTGTAAACATGGGGCCCCTTTCAGTGCGTGGTCTGGTTTCCGTTTTATTATTTTGCCAAGTACGTGGATTATACAAAGAACAGAAGGTACACTGGATTATGTGAGTATAATTTTTTTCACAGGTACCCCTAGGATTCTACATGGAGAAGAGGACCGAGCCTCGTGGGAACATAGGTAAGTATGTATGTTTGGAGGTGTGCATGTATGTAATAAACTTATACTGTCACGGTGTGTGTGTCCTGTGTTTTTGGGGGTATTTTTTTAGTAGTAGTACTACAGGTACCAGCGGGCCCAGTTTCCCACCGCATGCTGGTACTTGTGGTTCTCCAAGTACCAGCTTGCGGGGGAGGCTTGCTGGGACTTGTAGTACTGCGACTAAAAACAATATTCACATTTTTTCACAAGGCTATCAGCCCCCCATCCGCCGCCCTTGGATGGGGGGGGACAGCCTTGGGCTTCACCCCTGGCCCTTGGGTGGCTGGAGGGGGGGGACCCCTTGATTGAAGGGGTCCCCACTCCTCCAGGGTACCCCGGCCAGGGGTGACTAGTTGGGGTTTTAATGGCACGGCCGCAGGGACCGATATCAAAGTGTCCCCCGGCTGTGGCATTATCTCCCCAGCTAGTGGAGCCCGGTGCTGGTTTCAGAAATACGGGGTACCCCTACGCTGTTTGTCCCCCGTATTATTGGAACCAGGACCAGGCGCAGAGCCCAGTGCTGGTTGTTTAAATATGGGGGAACCCCTGTCATTTTTCCCCCCATATTTTTTCAACCAGGATCGGCTCAAAGAGCCCGAGGCTGGTTGTGATTAGGAGGGGGGACCCCACGCAATTTTTTTCAAGATTTTAAAGACTTTAATGAACTTTTTAAGGTACACAATGAAGCCCTGCACGGATCTCACAGATCCGGCCGGGTTTCCTTGTGTTTTTTCAGGCAGTGCTTTACTCATCACTCCCGAAAAACACTGCCTGATATTACGAATCACATCGACATCGGAAAAAACGATTGTGCAAAACTCGGCAGCTTAGTGAATGACCGTATCAGGATTCAAAAAGTTGCAGTAAAATGCACCCGATACCATTCGAGTTCAAACACCCTTCAAAACGGACAAAACACGAATATTAGTAAATAAACCCATATGCGTCTCCTCCTAGGTAAACACGGAACATATGGCTGTACAGATACATAAATGAGCAGTGAAGCCTCTTATCTAAAATCAGGGTGCCTTGGCTATAAAACACAACTACTGTATAATAAGTGGTAAGGACAAGTACTTATTGTATAAACACAGTAAAAGTAGACAATAATAATAATAATGTGCAAATTGTCTCACACCTTCGTTTTAAGATGTGCACAAGAGATGACAAGACAGTCCAATGATATCAGGACTGAATGCCCTCAATTATAGGGGACAAGGGATCACATGGTGCTTGGCCAGGAATATGATAGATCCGCCGCTCTTGGATGGGGGGGGGGGGCAGCCTCGGGCTTCACCCCTGGCCCTTGGGTGGCTGGAGGGGGACCCCTTGATTGAAGGGGTCCCCACTCCTCCAGGGTACCCCGGCCAGGTGTGACTAGTTGGGGTTTTAATGGCACGGCCGCAGGGACCGATATCAAAGTGTCCCCCGGCTGTGGCATTATCTCCCCAGCTAGTGGAGCCCGGTGCTGGTTTCAAAAATACGGGGGACCCCTACGCTTTTTGTCCCCCGTATTTTTGGAACCAGGACCAGGCGCAGAGCCCGGTGCTGGTTGATTAAATATGGGGGAACCCCTGTCATTTTTCCCCCCATATTTTTTCTACCAGGACCGGCTCAAAGAGCCCGAGGCTGGTTGTGCTTAGGAGGGGGGAACCCCACGCAATTTTTTTCAGAATTTTTTAGACTTTAAACAACTTTTTAAGGTACACAATTAAGCCCTGCACGGATCTTACAGATCCAGCCGGGATTCCTTGTGTTTTGTCAGGCAGTGTTTTACTCATCACTCCCGTAAAACACTGCCTGATATTACGATTCACACCGACATCGGAAAAAACGATTGTGCAAAACTCGGCAGCTTAGTGAATGATCGTATCAGGATTCAAAAAGTTGCAGTAAAATGCACCCGATACCATTCGAGTTCAAACACCCTTCAAAACGGCCAAAACACGAATCTTTGTAAATATACCCCAAGGTTTTTATTCCAACCTGTTTCTAGTCCAGAAGCCAAATGGGTCGTTCCAGCCCATACTCAGTCTCAAAGTGCTAAACAAGTTCATTTGGGTGCCACGGTTTCATATGGCGACTTTACGTTCCATTATTTTGGCCATGGAGCCGGAGGATTTTATGGTATCCCTGGATAACCAGGACTTTTACCTTCATGTTCCTATAGTACTGTCCCATCAGCGCTATCTCAGGTTTACTATCCTCCAGCAACATTTACAGTTTCAGGCCCTACCATTTGGACTGGCCACAGCTCCCAGAGTGTTCACCAAAAATATGGTGGTATTGGCATCTTATCTCCATCATCAGGGGCTAAGGATTTTTCCATACCTCGACGATTTATTAATCCTTGCACAATCTCAGGAATTGCTTCAATGTCATCTGCGACAGACAATAGCCTGTTTACAGAGACACAGTTGGCTCATAAATTGGGCAAAGTCGTCCCTGGTTCCGTCACAACGGATGACTCACTTGGGGACTGTGTTGGATTTGAGTCGTCAGAGAGTAATTCTACCTCTGAACAAAATACCCCAAATTCAGTTAAGGATTCAGGAGCTGCTACACAGTCAAAAGGTATCCATTCACGTAGCAATGCGTATGATGGGGTTGATGGTGTCGACATTCGACATGGAGTATGCTCAATTCCACTCAAGGCCTCTACAATGTCTGATCCTTTCCAAATGGAATTGTTTTCATCAGACAATAAAAACGCAGACTATGGTCCTTCCTCTGGAAGTGAGGAGGTCATTAGCCTGGTGGCCACAGACATCCCATCTGGACAAGGGGAGGCCCTTTTAGATATCAGATTGAGAAATTCTGACAACAGATGGCAACCTTCAGGGCTGAGGAGTAGTGTCAGGAAGGAGTTGCTTCCAGGGGCACTGGACCAATGAAGAAAGTTGCCTGCCAATAAATATATTGGAACTTTGGGCCATTTATATGGCACTTATTCAGGCAAAGGACATCCTTCAGGGGAAACCAGTCCAAATCCACTCGGACAATGCAACGGCAGTAGCGTACCTCAACCATCAGGGAGGAACTCACAGTTAAAACGCAATGAAGGAGGTAAGTCACACGTTAAAGTGGGCAGAACTTCATCATCCAGCCTTGTCCGCAGTGTTCATTCCGGGAGTCCTAAACTGGGAAGCAGATTTTCTCAGTCGACACGCCATTCATGCAAACGAATGGGCTTTACACCCCGAGGTTCTCCACATTCTGGTAGACAAGTGGGGGTTACCGGAGATAGATCTCATGGCATCCCGTCAGAACAACAAAGTTCCCACATACGGGTCAAGAACAAAGGATCCCAAAGCGATCTTTGTGGATGCCCTGTCATTGAGATGGGACTTTCGTTTGGGCTATGTGTTTCCACCAATTGCACTGTTGCCCAGGGTGATGTGAAAGGCAAAACAAGGAAGGGGCGCTGTGACACTAATAGATTTGGCTTGGCCCAGAAGACATTGGTACACAGATCTGCAGAGGATGTCGATGGATGTTTCATTCTACTCCCTCAACGTCCAGATCTACTGTCTCAGGGTCCTTGCTATCACAAGCACCTGGATAGACTGTCTTTGACGGTGTGGCTCTTGAGACTTACATCCTGAAAGCAACAGTATTCTCACAACAGGTAATTCAAACAATGCTCAGAGCAAGGAAACCTTCCTCAGCTCGCATTTATCACCGAATATGGCAAGCCTATATTCAACAGTGCAGTGACCGGAAATTTGATCCTAGGTCTTTCAGAGTTTCCAGAGTCCTAGCATTCCATCAGGCAGGAATGGACAAAGGTCTAAGGGTGGCTTCCTTGAGAGTGCAAGTGTCAGCATTGACTGTATGGTTCCAGAAGAAAATTGCTAACCTACAGGATGTGCGCACTTTCTTTCCCAGGGAATGCTGCACATTCAACCTCCTTTTGTTCCTCCTACAGTGCCTTGGAACTTAAGTTTAGTTCTAAAGGCCCTTCAAGTTGCCCCATTTGAACCACTAAAACGAGTGGATCTTAAATGGTTGATAGCTAAAGTTCCCTTTCTACTGGCTATTGCTTCAGCTAGAAAAGTTTCAGATTTAGGGGCATTGTTATGTCTCCCACCTTTCCTGATTTTTTATTCAGATAGAGTGGTTCTCAGGACCAAATCTGGGTATCTTCCTAAGGTGGTGTCTAAATTCCACCTTAACGAAGAAATTGTAGTCCCAGCCTTCCAAGGGCCAGACCTTTCTGCGGGAGATTCATCGTTGGACGATTTCAGAAGCATATTCTCGAGCTGATCTCCCTGTTCTGGCTAATGTCTCTCCTCACTCTACTCGTAAGGTAGGTCCGTCATGGGCAGCACAACTTGGTGCTTCAGCAGAACAGATATGTAAGGCAGCCACATGGTCTTCCATTAACGCATTCATTAGACATTATGCCTTTGATACCTTTCCCTCTCAGGACACTGAATTCAGGTGAAGTATTCTCCTGTCCAATCAGGAGCGTCCCCACCACTAAATTGTTTTAGGACATCCCAGTGTTATCCCGTGGATAACCTGTGGACCCTGCAGGAGAAATAATCGTTATGGTAGACTTACCGTTGATAACTCTCTTTCTCCTAAGTCCACAGGATCCACCCTGACGGACCTGATTTGAGGATCCTTTCACTCACTAACCTCTTCCTTCTTGTACGGAAGGGTGTGCATGTGTGTTCTTCTCACCTGATTAGGACTCTCTGTGATGCTCCTGCCTTGAGCTTTGGAAAACAACTGAATTGCCTGAGCCAGGAGACGGGGATACAGGGACGGGCCCGTTGCATTCTGGGAGGCCGAAAGCTTTGATCATTTGGTGCCAATCCGCTGTCGCTACCTCATATCCCAATGTTATCCTGTGGACTTCAGAGAACTAGAGTTATCAACGGTAAGTCTACCATAACGATTATTTTCTCCCTCCTGCTAAAGAACTGTGCCCTGACTAACTGTGCACCCGTCATATGCCGCACCATAAATAATTGCCACGGCCGCTGTCACAGTAGTAGTTGTGATAAGTAAATGACTAGCAAAGCATGTAGACCGGCCTAGATTTGACTGCAGGATAAAATATGTGCAGTTACTGTATCAATATTTTGAATGTCGACATTTTGACATGGTCAAAATATCAGCATAGAAAACATAGATATCTAAGTGCAATATGTTTAGATGGTTCTCACTGGCACTTCCTAACTTCAATAGTATCTTGACATAAACAAAATGGGTTGCACATGAGGCGACATTCACAATGTCAGCATCAGAATTGCCAACATTCTGAGAATGTGTACATTAGGGTTTGGCCCTAGGTGGGGGGTATACAGGAATGCTGGTGAATCAGATGACTCCACCGGGAACTGGAAGATGCAGTTGGAGACCCTGCCTCCACAGGGACCAGCTAAGTTACTGCTGGGCCCCTAGGGACGGTTTGTCGACATTCCATCATGTCAATATGCTGCATGTTGACATTCTAAATATCCACCTACTATACCACACCCTAACTTAATATAGGTCTATTCAGAATGCTTTTGTTTAACATTTTCAGGTAATAATGAAGTCATTGTATGTTTTGGGGGTTTTTTTGTTGTGAAAAAATGCGTATTATTCTGTGACTAAAATGTAATAATCAGTATAGTCCCAGCATGCCCTTCAACACTTTTGCTATTAGGAAATGCTAATACTGTGGCAGAGCATGCTAGGATATGTAGTTTTACAACAGCTGAAGTGCCACATGTTGGCCTTGCTTAGTATAGGACTTATGCCATATTTAAAATGCTATTGTTATCTTACATACACTATATGGACAAAAGTGTTTGTACGCCTGACCATTACACCAATGGGGACTGTAATAACATTGTATTTAAATACATATATTTTAATATGGAGTTGGTCCTCCTTTTGCAGCTATAACACCTTCCATTCTTCTTGGAAGGCTTTCCACAAGAGTGTTTCTGTGGGAATTCACGCCCATTCATTCTGTAGAGCATTTATGGGGTCAGGCACTGATGTTGGACGAGTAGGCCTGGCTCACAATCTCTGTTCTGGTTCATCCCGAAGGTGCTCAATGGGGTTGAAGTCAGGGCTCTGTGCGGGCAAGTTAAGTGCCTCCACACTGAAGTCATCAAACAGTTATACTCCTTGCTTTCTGCACTGGGGCAGTCATGTTGAAATAGAAAAGGTCCTTCCCCAAATTGTTGCCACAAAGTTGGAATCATAGCATTGTCCAGAATGCCTTGGCATTAAGATTCACTGGAGATAAGAGGCCTAACCTAAACCCTGAAAAACAGCCCCATACCATTATTCCTCCTCCACCAAACTTCACAGTTGGCATAATGCAGTCAGGTAGGTACTGTTCTCCCAACATCCACCAAACCCAGACTCACCCATCTGACTGCCAAACAGAGAAGCATGATTCGCCACTCAATAGTCCAGTGTCGGTGTGCTTTACACCACTCCATCCGACGATTGGCATTGGACTTGGTGATGTGAGGCTTTTTTTGCAGCTGCTTGGCTATGGAAACCCATTCCATTAAGCTCCCACTGCATCTGTACTTGCATTAATGCTAGTGGAAGTTCGGAACTCTTCAGCTATAGAATAAGCAGAGCGTTGGCGACTATTATGCACCATGCACCTTAGCAGTTGTTGATCCCGCTCTGTGATTTTACGTGGTCTTCCGCTTCATGGCTGAGTTGCTGTTGTTCTTAAACGCTTCCACTTTCTAATATTACTTACAGCTGACCATAGAATATCCAGCAGGGATGAGATTTCACAAACCATCTTATTGAAAGTGTGGGATCCTCTCACAGTACCACATTTGTATCACAAATGTTTGCAAATGCAGACTGCATGGCTAGGTGCTTGATTTTATACACCTGTGGCAACGGGTCTGATAGAAACACATTGATTCAATACGGTTATCCATATAGTGTAATTGAATTAATAACATATATATATATATATATATATATATATAAAATAAGATTTTACTCACCGGTAAATCTATTTCTCGTAGTCCGTAGTGGATGCTGGGTACTCCGTAAGGACCATGGGGAACAGCGGCTCCGTAGGAGACTGGGCACAACTAAAGAAAGCTTTAGGACTACCTGGTGTGCACTGGCTCCTCCCTCTATGACCCTCCTCCAGACCTCAGTTAGGATACTGTGCCCGGAAGAGCTGACACAATAAGGAAGGATTTTGAATCCCGGGTAAGACTCATACCAGCCACACCAATCACACCGTATAACTCGTGATACTATACCCAGTTAACAGTATGAAATATAACTGAGCCTCTCAACAGATGGCTCAACAATAACCCTTTAGTTAAACAATAACTATATACAAGTATTGCAGACAATCCGCACTTGGGATGGGCGCCCAGCATCCACTACGGACTACGAGAAATAGATTTACCGGTGAGTAAAATCTTATTTTCTCTGACGTCCTAAGTGGATGCTGGGACTCCGTAAGGACCATGGGGATTATACCAAAGCTCCCAAACGGGCGGGAGAGTGCGGATGACTCTGCAGCACCGAATGAGCAAACTCTAGGTCCTCCTCAGCCAGGGTATCAAACTTGTAGACTCTTGCAAAAGTGTTTGAACCCGACCAAGTAACAGCTCGGCAAAGATGTAAAGTCGAGACCCCTCGGGCAGCCGCCCAAGAAGAGCCCCTTTCCTCGTGGAATGGGCTTTTACAGATTTAGGGTGCGGCAGTCCAGCCGCAGAATGTGCAAGTTGAATCGTGCTACAGATCCAGCGAGCAAAAGTCTGCTTAGAAGCAGGAGCACCCAGCTTGTTGGGTGCATACAGGATAAATAGCGAGTCAGTTTTCCTGACTCCAGCCGTCCTGGAAACATATATTTTCACGGCCCTGACTACGTCCAGTAACTTGGAGTCCTCCAAGTCCCAAGTAGCTGCAGGCACCACAATAGGTTGGTTCACATGAAAAGCTGATACCACCTTAGGAAGGAATTGGGAACGAGTCCTCAATTCCGCCCTATCCATATAAAAAAATTAGATAAGGGCTTTTGCATGACAAAGCCGCCAATTCTGACACACGCCTGGCCGACGCCAAGGCCAACAGCATGACCACTTTCCACGTGAGGTATTTTAGCTCCACGGATTTAAGTGGCTCAACCCAATGCGACTTCAGGAAATCCAACACCACGTTGAGATCCCACGGTGCCCTTTGAGGCACAAACGGGGGCTGACTATGCAGCACTCCCTTAACAAAAGTCTGAACTTCAGGCAGTGAAGCCAGTTCTACTTTGGAAGAAAATCGATACAGCCGAAATCTGGACCTTAATGGAACCCAATTTTAGGCCCATAGTCACCCCTGACTGTAGGAAGTGCAGAAATCGACCTAGCTGAAATTCCTCCGTTGGGGCCTTCCTGGCCTCGCACCACGCAACATATTTCCGCCATATGCGGTGATAATGGTTTGCGGTCACTTCTTTCCTAGCTTTAATTAGCGTAGGGATAACTTCCTCCGGAATGCCCTTTTCCTTCAGGATCCGGCGTTCAACCGCCATGCCGTCAAACGCAGCCGCGGTACGTCTTGGAACAGACAGGCCCCCTGCTGCAGCAGGTCCTGTCTGAGCGGCAGAGGCCATGGGTCCTCTGAGATCATTTCTTGAAGTTCTGGGTACCAAGCTCATCTTGGCCAATCCGGAACAATGAGTATAGTTCTTACTCCTCTCCTTCTTATTATCCTCATTACCCTGGGTATGAGAGGCAGAGGAGGGAACACATACACCGACTGGTACACCCACGGTGTTACCAGAGCGTCCACAGCTATCGCCTGAGGGTCCCTTGACCTGGCGCAATATCTTTTTAGCTTTTTGTTGAGGCGGGATGCCATCATGTCCACCTGTGGCCTTTCCCAACGGTGTACAATCATTTGGAAGACTTCTGGATGAAGTCCCCACTCTCCCGGGTGGAGGTCGTGTCTGCTGAGAAAGTCTGCTTCCCAGTTGTCCACTCCGGGAATGAACACTGCTGACAGTGCTAACACATGATTTTCCGCCCATCGGAGAATCCTTGTGGCTTCTGCCATCGCCATCCTGCTTCTTGTTCCGCCCTGTTGGTTTACATGAGCGACCGCCGTGATGTTGTCTGACTGGATCAGCACCGGCCGGTGTTGAAGCAGGGGTCTAGCCTGACTTAGGGCATTGTAAATGGCCCTTAGTTCCAGAATATTTATGTGTAGGGAAGTCTCCTGACTTGTCCATAGTCCTTGGAAGTTTCTTCCCTGTGTGACTGCCCCCCAGCCTCGAAGGCTGGCATCCGTGGTCACCAGGACTCAGTCCTGTATGCCGAATCTGCGGCCCTCTAGAAGATGAGCACTCTGCAGCCACCACAACAGCGACACCCTGGCCCTTGGAGACAGGGTTATCCGCCGATGCATCTGAAGATGCGACCCGGACCACTTGTCCAACAGATCCCACTGGAAGATCCTTGCATGGAACCTGCCGAATGGAATTTCTTCGTAAGAAGCTACCATCTTTCCCAGGGCTCGCGTGCATTGATGCACCGACACCTGTATTTGTATTAGGAGGTCTCTGTCTAGAGACGACAACTCCTTGGACTTCTCCTCCGGGAGAAACCCTTTTTTCTTGTTCTGTGTCCAGAACCATACCCAGGAACAGTAGACGCGTCGTAGGAACCAGCTGCGACTTTGGAATATTCAGAATCCAGCCGTGCTGTTGTAGCACTTCCCGAGATAGTGCTACTCCGACGAACAACTGCTCCCTGGACCTCGTCTTTATAAGGAGATCGTCCAAGTACGGGATAATTATTTCGGCCATTACCTTGGTAAATACCCTCGGTGCCGGGGACAGACCAACGGCAACGTCTGGAATTGGTAATGACAATCCTGTACCACAATTTTGAGGTACTCCTGGTGAGGAGGGTAAATAGGGACATGCAGGTAAGCATCCTTGATGTCCAGTGATACCATGTAATTCCCTTCGTCCAGGCTTGCAATAATCGCCCTGAGCGATTCCATTTTGAACTTGAACCTTCGTATATAAGTGTTCAAGGATTTCAATTTTAGAATGGGTCTCACCGAACCGTCTGGTTTCGGTACCACAAACATTGCGGAATAGTAACCCCGGCCTTGTTGAAGGAGGGGTACCTTGATTTCACCTGCTGGAAGTACAGCTTGTGAATTGCCGCCAGTACTACCTCCCTTTCTCCGAGGGCAGCAGGCAAGGCTGATGTGAGGTAACGGCGAGGGGGAGTCGCCTCGAACTCCAGCTTGTATCCCTGTGATACTACTTGCAGAACCTAGGGATCCACTGGTCCCTGAGGTTCCCGAGACGCGCCCCCACCGCACCTGTCTCCACCTGTGGAGTCCCAGCGTCATGCGGTGGACTCAGAGGAAGCGGGGGAAGATTTTTGATCCTGGGAACTGGCTGTCTGGTGCAGCTTTTTCCTTCTTCCCTTGTCTCTGTGCAGAAAGGAAGCGCCTTTGACCTGCTTGCTTTTCTGAAGCCGAAAGGACTGTACCTGAAAATACGGTGCTTTCTTAGGCTGTGAGGAAACCTGAGGTAAGATTTTTTCTTCCAAGCTGTTGCTGTGGATACGAGGTCCCAGAGACCATCCCCAAACAATTCCTCACCCTTATAAGGCAGAATCTCCATGTGCCTTTTAAAGTCAGCATCACCTGTCCACTGCCGGGTCTCTAATACCCTCCTGGCAGAATGGACATTGCATTAATTCTGGATGCCAGCCGGCAAATATCCCTCTGTGCATCCCTCATATATAAGACGACGTCTTTAATATGCTCTATGTTAGCAAAATATTATCCCTGTCTAGGGTATTAATATTATCTGACAGGGTATCAGACCACGCTGCAGCAGCACTATTCATGCTGAGGCAATTGCAGGTCTCAGTATAGTACCTGAGTGTGTATATACAGACTTCAGGATAGCCTCCTGCTTTTTATCAGCAGGCTCCTTCAAAGTGGCCGTATCCTAAGACGGCAGTGCCACCTTTTTTGACAAACGTGTGAGCGCCTTATCCACCCTAGGGGATATCTCCCAACGTGACCTATCCTCTGGCGGGAAAGGGTACGCCATCAGTAACTTTTTAGAAATTACCAGTTTCTTATCGGGGGAACCCACGCTTCTTTACACACTTCATTCACTCATCTGATGGGGGAACAAAACACTGGCTGCTTTCTCTAACGTCCTAAGTGGATGCTGGGGACTCCGTAAGGACCATGGGGAATAGCGGCTCCGCAGGAGACTGGGCACATCTAAAGAAAGCTTTAGGGCTATCTGGTGTGCACTGGCTCCTCCCCCTATGACCCTCCTCCAAGCCTCAGTTAGATCTCTGTGCCCGAACGAGAAGGGTGCACACTAGGGGCTCTCCTGAGCTTCTTAGTGAAAGTTTTAGTTTAGGTTTTTTATTTTCAGTGAGACCTGCTGGCAACAGGCTCACTGCATCGAGGGACTAAGGGGAGAAGAAGCGAACTCACCTGCGTGCAGAGTGGATTGGGCTTCTTAGGCTACTGGACATTAGCTCCAGAGGGACGATCACAGGCCCAGCTTGGATGGGTCCCAGAGCCGCGCCGCCGGCCCCCTTACAGAGCCAGAAGGCAGAAGAGGTCCGGAAAATCGGCGGCAGAAGACGTCCTGTCTTCAACAAGGTAGCGCACAGCACTGCAGCTGTGCGCCATTGCTCTCAGCACACTTCACACTTCGGTCACTGAGGGTGCAGGGCGCTGGGGGGGCGCGCCCTGAGACGCAATAAAAACACCTTGGATGGCAAAAAATGCATCACATATAGCTCCTGGGCTATATGGATGCATTTAACCCCTGCCAGAATACATAGAAAAACGGGAGATAAGGCCGCCGATAAGGGGGCGGAGCCTATCTCCTCAGCACACTGGCGCTATTTTCCCTCACAGCTCCGTTGGAGGGAAGCTCCCTGGCTCTCCCCTGCAGTCACTACACTACAGAAAGGGTTAAAAAAGAGAGGGGGGCACTAATTAGGCGCAGTATTAACTATACAGCAGCTATAAAGGGAAAAACACTTATATAAGGTTATCCCTGTATATATATAGCGCTCTGGTGTGTGCTGGCAAACTCTCCCTCTGTCTCCCCAAAGGGCTAGTGGGGTCCTGTCCTCTATCAGAGCATTCCCTGTGTGTGTGTGCTGTATGTCGGTACTTTTGTGTCGACATGTATGAGGATAAAAATGATGTGGAGACGGCGCAGATTGCCTGTAATAGTGATGTCACCCCCTAGGGGGTCGACACCTGAGTGGATGAACTGTTGGAAGGAATTACGTGACAGTGTCAGCTCTGTATAAAAGACAGTGGTTGACATGAGACAGCCGGCTACTCAGCTTGTGCCTGTCCAGACGTCTCATAGGCCGTCAGGGGCTCTAAAGCGCCCGTTACCTCAGATGGCAGATATAGACGCCGACACGGATACTGACTCTAGTGTCGACGGTGAAGAGACGAATGTGACTTCCAGTAGGGCCACACGTTACATGATTGAGGCAATGAAAAATGTTTTACACATTTCTGATAATACGAGTACCACCAAAAAGGGGTATTATGTTCGGTGAGGAAAAACTACCTGTAGTTTTCCTGAACATGAGAAATTAAATGAGGTGTGTGATGATGCGTGGGTTTCCCCCGATAACAACTGATAATTTCTAAAATGTTATTGGCATTATATCCTTTCCCGCCAGAGGTTAGGGTGCGTTGGGAAACACCCCCTAGGGTGGATAAAGCGCTCACACGCTTGTAAGGGCTCTACCTTCGCCTGAGATGGCCGCCCTTAAGGATCCTGCTGATAGAAAGCAGGAGGGTATCCTAAAAGGTATTTACACACATACTGGTGTTATACTGCGACCAGCAATCGCCTCAGCCTGGATGTGCAGTGCTGGGTTGGCGTGGTCGGATTCCCTGACTGAAAATATTGATACCCTAGATAGGGACAGTATATTTTTGCCTATAGAGCATTTAAAAGATGCATTTCTATATATGCGTGATGCACAGCGGAATATTGCCGACTGGCATCAAGTCTAAGCGCGTTGTCCATTTCTACCAGTAGAGGGTTATGGACACGTCAGTGGTCAGGTGATGCGTATTCCAAACGGCATTTGGAAGTATTGCTTTATTAAGGGGAGGAGTTATTTGGGGTCGGTCTTTCAGACCTGGTGGCCACGGCAACAGCTGGGAATTCCACGTTTGTACCCCAGGTCGCCTCTCAACATGAGAAGACGCCGTATTATCAGGCGCAGTCTTTTCGTGGACAAGCGGGCAAAAGGTTCCTCATTTCTGCCCCGTGACAGAGGGAGAGGAAAAAGGCTGCAGAAATCAGCCAGTTCCCAGGAACAGAAACCCTCTCCCGCCTCTGCCAAGCCCTCAGTATACGCTGGGGCTTTACAAGCAGAATCAGGCACGGTGGGGGGCCCATCTCAATGAATTTCAGCGCGCAGTGGGCTCACTCGCAAGTAGACCCCTGGATCCTTCAGGTGATATCTCAGGGGTACAAATTAGAATTCGAGACGTCTCCCCCTCGCCGTTTCCTAAAGTCGGCTTTACCGATGTCTCCTTCTGACAGGGAGACAGTTTTGGAAGCCATTCACAAGCTGTATTCCCAGCAGGTGATAATCAAGATACCCCTCCTGCAACAGGGAACGGGGTATTACTCCACACTGTTGTGGTACCGAAGCCGGACGGCTCGGTGAGACCGATTCTAAATCTAAAATCTTTGAACACTTACATACAGAGGTTCAAATTCAAGATTGAGTCACTCAGAGCAGTGATTGCGAACCTGGAAGAAGGGGACTACATGATGTCTCGGGACATCAAGGATGCTTACCTTCATGTCAAAATTTACCCTTCTCACCAAGGGTACCTCAGGTTTATGGTACAGAACTGTCACTATCAGTTCAGACGCTGCCGTATGGATGGTCCACGGCACCCCGGGTCTTTACCAAGGTAATGGCCGAAATGATGATATTCCTTCGAAGGAAGTGAATTTTAGTTATCCCTTACTTGGACAATTCCCTGATAAGGG
Source organism: Pseudophryne corroboree (assembly GCF_028390025.1). Taxonomy (NCBI): domain Eukaryota; kingdom Metazoa; phylum Chordata; class Amphibia; order Anura; family Myobatrachidae; genus Pseudophryne; species Pseudophryne corroboree. Next base: position 173,115,301 of record NC_086450.1, on the reverse strand, counting down.
TAAGATCCAGGGAACAGTTGGAGGTCGGTGTAGCACTATCTCAGGTAGTGTTGCAGCAGCACGATTGGATTCTCAATATTCCAAAATCGCACCTGGTTCCGACGACGTGTCTTCTGTTCCTAGGGATGATCCTGGACACAGTCCAGAAAAAGGTGTTTCTCCCAGAGGAGAAAGCCAGGGAGTTATCCGAGCTAGTCAGGAACCTCCTAAAACCGAGCCAAGTCTCAGTGCATCAATGCACAAGGGTTCTGGGTAAAATGGTGGCTTCCTACGAAGCAATCCCATTCGGCAGATTCCACGCAAGAACTTTCCAGTGGGACCTGCTGGACAAATGGTCCGGGTCGCATCTTCAGATGCATCAGCGGATAACCCTGTCACCAAGGACAAGGGTGTCCCTCCTGTGGTGGTTGCAGAGTGCTCATCTTCTAGAGGGCCGCAGATTAGGCATTCAGGACTGGGTCCTGGTTACCACGGATGCCAGCCTGCGAGGCTGGGGAGCAGTCACACAGGGAAGGAATATCCAGGGCTTATGGTCAAGCCTGGAGACATCACTTCACATAAATATCCTGAAGCTAAGGGACATTTACAATGCTCTAAGCTTAGCAAGACCTCTGCTTCAAGGTCAGCCGGTGTTGATCCAGTCGGACAACATCACGGCAGTCACCCACGTAAACAGACAGGGTGGCACAAGAAGCAGGAGGGCAATGGCAGAAGCTGCAAGGATTCTTCGCTGGGCGGAAAATCATGTGATAGCACTGTCAGCAGTATTCATTCCGGGAGTGGACAGCTGGGAAGCAGACTTCCTCAGCACGACCTCCACCCGGGAGAGTGGGGACTTCACCCAGAAGTCTTCCACATGATTAAAAACTCGACAGGTATTGCGCCAGGTCCAGGGACCCTCAGGCAATAAGCTGTAGACGCTCTGGTAACACCGTGGGTGTACCAGTCAGGGTATGTGTTCCCTCCTCTGCCTCTCATACCCAAGGTACTGAGATTGATAAGATGGAGAGGAGTAAGCACTATATTCGTGGTTCCGGATTGGCCAAGAAGGACTTGGTAACCGGAACTTCAAGAGATGCTCACGGAGGATCCGTGGCCTCTACCTCTAAGATGGGACCTGCTCCAGCAAGGACCCTGTCTGTTCCAAGACTTACCGCGGCTGCGTTTGACGGCATGGCGGTTGAACGCCGGATCCTGAAGGAAAAAAGGCATTCCGGATGAAGTCATCCCTATCCTGATCAAAGCCAGGAAGGATGTAACCGCAAAAACATTATCACCGCAATTGGCGAAAATATGTTGCGTGGTGCGAGGCCAGTAAGGCCCGACGGAGGAAATTCAACTGGGTCGATTCCTACATTTCCTGTAAACAGGAGTGTCTATGGGCCTGAAATTGGGGTCCATTAAGGTTCAAATTTCGGCCCTGTCAATTTTCTTCCAAAAAGAACTAGCTTCAGTCCCTGAAGTTCAGACGTTTGTAAAAGGGGTACTGCATATACAGCCTCCTTTTGTGCCTCCAGTGGCACTTTGGGATCTCAATGTAGTTTTGGGTTCCAAAAAGTCACATTGGTTTGAACCACTTAAATCTGTGGAGTTAAAATATCTCACATGAAAAGTGGTCATGCTGTTGGCCCTGGCCTGGGCCAGGCGCGTGTCAGAATTGGCGGCTTTATCCTGAAAAAGCCCTTATCTGATTTTCCATTCGGACAGGGCGGAATTGAGGACTCGTCCTCAGTTTCTCCCCAAGGTGGTTTCAGCGTTTCACCTGAACTAACCTTTTGGTGGTGCCTGCGGCTACTAGGGACTTGGAGGCCTCCAAGTTGCTAGACGTGGTCAGTGCCCTGAAAATATATGTTTCCAGGACGGCTGGAGTCAGGAAATCTGACTCGCTGTTTATCCTGTATGCACCCAACAAGCTGGGTGCTCCTGCTTCTAAGCAGACTTTTGCTCGTTGGATTTGTAGTACAATTCAGCTTGCACATTCTGTGGCAGGCCTGCCACAGCCAAAAATCTGTAAATGCCCACTCCACAAGGAAGGTGGGCTCATCTTGGGCGGCTGCCCGAGGGGTCTCGGCTTTACAACTTTGCCGAGCAGCTACTTGGTCAGGAGCAAATACGTTTGTAAAATTCTACAAAATTGATATCCTGGCTGAGGAGGACCTGGAGTTCTCTCATTTGGTGCTGCAGAGTCATCCGCACTCTCCCGCCCGTTTGGGAGCTTTGGTATAATCCCCATGGTCCTTACGGAGTCCCCAGCATCCACTTAGGACGTTAGAGAAAATAAGAATTTACTTACCGATAATTCTATTTCTCATAGTCCGTAGTGGATGCTGGGCGCCCATCCCAAGTGCGGATTGTCTGCAATACTTGTACATAGTTATTGTTACAAAAATCGGGTTATTATTGTTGTGAGCCATCTTTCAGAGGCTCCTCTGTTATCATGCTGTTAACTGGGTTCAGATCACAAGTTGTACGGTGTGATTGGTGTGGCTGGTATGAGTCTTACCCGGGATTCAAAATCCTTCCTTATTGTGTACGCTCGTCCGGGCACAGTATCCTAACTGAGGCTTGGAGGAGGGTCATAGGGGGAGGAGCCAGTGCACACCAGATAGCCCTAAAGCTTTCTTTAGATGTGCCCAGTCTCCTGCGGAGCCGCTATTCCCCATGGTCCTTACGGAGTCCCCAGCATCCACTACGGACTATGAGAAATAGAATTATCGGTAAGTAAATTCTTATTTTTTCTCCCCAAACATAAAACCCCTTTTATGTGGTACTTGGGTTAATGTCAGAAATGTGTAACACATTTTTCATTGCCGAGATCATGCAACGGATGTGCCTAGTGGATTGTGTATATGTCTCAACCTCGTCGACACTGGAGTCAGACTCCGTGTCGACATCTGTGTCTGCCATCTGAGGTAACGGGCGTTTTTTGAGCCCCTGATGGCCTTTGAGACGCCTGGGCAGGCGCGGGCTGAGAAGCCGGCTGTCCCACAGCTGTTACGTCATCCAGCCTTTTATGTAAGGAGTTGACATGGTCGGTTAATACCTTCCACCTATCCATCAACTCTGGTGTCAGCCCCACAGGGGGCGACATCACATTTATCGGCCTCTGCTCCGCCTCCACGTAACCTTCCTCATCCAACATGTCGACACAGCCGTACCAACACACCGCACACACACAGGGAATGCTCTGACTGAGGACAGGACCCCACAAAGTCCTTTGGGGAGACAGAGAGAGAGTATGCCAGCACACACCAGAGCGCTATATAATGCAGGGATTAACACTATAACTGAGTGATTTTTCCCCCAATAGCTGCTTGTATACACATATTGCGCCTAAATTTAGTGCCCCCCCTCTCTTTTTAACCCTTTGAGCCTGAAAACTACAGGGCAGAGCCTGGGGAGCTGTCTTCCAGCTGCACTGTGAAGAAAAAATGGCGCCAGTGTGCTGAGGGAGATAGCCCCGCCCCTTTTTCGGCTGACTTTTCTCCCGCTTTTTTTTAATGGATTCTGGCAGGGGTATTTATCACATATATAGCCTCTGGGACTATATATTGTGATTTTTTGCCAGCCAAGGTATTCATATTGCTGCTCAGGGTGCCCCCCCCCCCAGCGCCCTGCACCCATCAGTGACCGGAGTGTGAGGTGTGCATGAGGAGCAATGGCGCACAGCTGCAGTGCTGTGCGCTACCTTGTTGAAGACCGAAGTCTTCTGCCGCCGATTTCCAGGACCATCTTCATGCTTCTGGCTCTGTAAGGGGGACGGCGGCGCGGCTCCGGGACCGAACGATCGAGGTCGGGTCCTGTGTTCGATCCCTCTGGAGCTAATGGTGTCCAGTAGCCTAAGAAGCCCAAACTATCTCCAGTCAGGTAGGTTCGCTTCTTCTCCCCTTAGTCCCTCGTAGCAGTGAGTCTGTTGCCAGCAGATCTCACTGAAAATAAAAAACCTAAAATATACTTTATTTTCTAGGAGCTCAGGAGAGCCCCTAGTGTGCATCCAGCTCAGCCGGGCACAAGATTCTAACTGAGGTCTAGAGGAGGGTCATAGAGGGAGGAGCCAGTGCACACCAGGTAGTCCTAAAGCTTTCTTTAGTTGTGCCCAGTCTCCTGCGGAGCCGCTATTCCCCATGGTCCTTACGGAGTCCCAGCATCCACTTAGGACGTCAGAGAAATATATATATATATATATATTCACACACATATATATATATATATGTTACCTTGCTGCTAAACTACCTGTGCTGCATATTTGCATTTGAAATTTTGCACTTTATTAAAACACAGAAAGATATTCATCTGTTCAAACAGTGTGCTGGTTTATCCTGAGCTGGGCTTCCTAGTGTATGGACAAATGCTATGCTATTTATCTGACCTGGCACCTATCTATTGACCTGGAAGTGTGTTGCGACTCCATTTGTGGAAATTTACACACACACACACACACACACACACACACACACACACACACACACACACACACACACACACACACACACACACACACACACAAATTAACCATTCATTTATTTTTATTACCAACATGATACATAACAGTGCATTTCTCCAAAGTTCACCCTCTCCATTACAACTGGAAATATACACCATCAGGACAACTTTTACTATGTGTCTGCCAGTAACATATACATCTTTACATGAGTATGACATCTTGATGACATGCATTGATAGTGATACTTATTACTATTAATAATAGATATTCTTTCAAATTAATTACTGTAGGACAATCAAGTATCATATGAATTGCTTACATAATGTTAGAAAGTTGCGGTGCAACATGAAATACATTCTCACTTTATTTGATAAGAATACAATAAATGGACAACAGCATTACACATATGGCATAAATCCTATTATTACATTTTAGTTACAAAATAATGGTTAATGTCTTTTCCCGCAACTCATTATGTGTGTAAACACAAAAAATGCCATTGAAAGATATGTTATTAAGTTAACGTCGTTAGTATTGAAGCTTGAAGGTGCCAATAAGAACCATGTTGACATATTGCACCTAGAAGTCTATGTCGGCATTCTGACATATACTGCACAGACAGATGAGACACTGTTCATCTTTGCTGCTAGCCACGGCAAACATGACCTGTGTGCAGCGACTAGCGTACCAGGGGTCTGCACGTGCACTGCAGGATCGCATGGGTGCGTATGCTCCCATGAATGGGTTGTATGTGGGCAAGTCGCAATGCAATGCGGCTGTACGTGCGGCCCGTTTGCGGCAATGACCAGCGCGGACGCAGTTAAAATATCGGCACGTCTACATTTTGACTGTTGACATTCTGGCCATACCAAAATGATGACATGGTAACATTCAAAATATAAACCTGACTATGTATTGTCTATGGAGGGAATTCAATTAGATGCAATAAAGCAGAGGTTCTCACACGCTGTCCTCAAGGCACCCAACGGTCCAAGTTTCAGGTGTATCCATGGCTCAGCACAGATGGTTAAATCAAATTGACTGAGGTGCTAATTAAGTTACCTGTGGCCAAGCATGGATAAACTTAAAACCCGGACCGTTGGGGTGCCATAAGGACCGCATTTGAGAACCTCTGTAATAAAGTGTTAAGCTTCAAGTATTACCAGACCTAGCGCCCAATAAATTCACTCATTGCCTGTTAGTGGGTGTTAACTTAGCGTGTAATCCAATTAGAAAATGGGTTTTAAGTGTTTTACTCGATAATTCATGCTGCTTTTTCAAGTATTAAGTATAGGTGAAAATGGGGAAATGTGTCTGTACCCCCCAAAATGACAAACTAATATTGGACAACAGTATAGAAGTCTATTAGTGGCCATCATAAAAGTATTTGGGGTTCTTAAATTGTGTCAAATGGCTGTTATATGCATTTTTCTAAAACAGTATAACAAATAATACAAAGCAAGTGTTTTTCTGCAAAATAAAGGCTCTACTTAAATTAGGGGTGCATATAAATGTCTATAAGTATGTATTTGTGTCATTTTAAAGACACTTTACTTTTTTTTTTTTTTTCCAAAAAACACCTCTAACAGCCAATCTTACAAACACCTGTCCCATTCATACAGTTCCCCATATACCTGTCCCATATCAACTAACCCATATTCCTGCATTTTCACCCCAACAACGATATTTCATTGGCAAATTAAGATACAGGTTGAGTATCCCTTATCCAAAATGCTTGGGACCAGAGGTATTTTGGATATCGGATTTTTCCGTATTTTGGAATAATTGCATACCATAATGAGATATCATGGTGATGGGACCTAAATCTAAGCACAGAATGCATTGGTGTTTCATATACACCTTATAAACACAGCCTGAAGTCAATTTTAGCCAATACTTTTTATAACTTTGTGCATTAAACAAAGTGTGTCTACATTAACACAATTTATTTATGTTTCATATACACCTTATACACACAGCCTGAAGGTCATTTAATACAATATTTTTAATAACTTTGTGTATGAAACAAAGTTTGTGTACATTGAGCCATCAAAAAACAAAGGTTTCACTATTTCACTCTCACTCAAAAAAGTCCGTATTGCGGAATATTCCGTATTTCGGAATATTTGGATATGGGATACTCAACCTGTAATAACAAAATTCTAAGTGGATAATTATTCATTAGGAATGGTGGTTCTGAACCAAGTCCTGACATTTTTACCTTAAAATAAGGATTTTCTCCAACTTTTCACATGCTCAGGTGGTGTTTTTTTTTTTTTTTTATGGTAAATCATACGGAGAATTATCGCGTTAACTTCACCTGCAGTTCAATTGGGGCGATAACCACTTTTCACAAAATGTTAAACATTTCCCCCTATACTTTCCCGTATTATGTCCCTGTCGATATTTTGACTGTCTACCTATTAATGGTTGACATATAGTTCATGTAAACATTTTGTTTAATTTAAATAAAGCACCTGTCGGCAGTATGGTGTCCATATGGTCTATGTTCTCAGTGTTGACATAATATACCCCCAGGAAGTTGTCCTGCTCCATGCTGTTGAAGGTATATCTCAGCAAATCCATGTTGAACTTGTTTACTGTAACTTCAGCATTTAAGGATCATTAAAAATGGGCTGAAATTGACTAAATAAAAATATTTAGTCAATTTGAACATCAACAATGACACCTGAAATTGCCAGGAAAGATGTCCAAGTACAACTGAAATGATGGTTTCATGTTAATGAATGTAATCTTATTATGGGGAAATGACACCACATGGTGGCAGATGATAGACCAGCCTTTTTCAACTGGTGTGCTGTGGCATAGACCAGTTGCTAGGTGTGCCGCCGTTCGCCGCACATACCCGCTGCCGCCAGCCAGCAAGACATGCCACCGCCGCCCGCCCGACAACTCCGCAGCATCTGCCCAGCAGGCTGTTCACATCCAGCGCTGCATTTTCGTTCCTACAGCCGGCCCATGACCTATGGCGAGTCATAGGTCACGCACCGCATGTCGCCCGCCCACACGCCCAGTGCTGTGCTGCCTGGTGAGGTGAGGTCCCTGCGCTCCTCACTGATATTTAGTTATTATAGCATGACAACTTATTATGGGTGCTGGGGGCAGGTGTGTGGAATTACTAAGGGAGGAGCTGGTGTGTGGAATTACTAGGGGGGGAGCTGGTGTGTGGAATTACTAAAGGGGGAGCTGGTGTGTGGAATTACTAAGGGGGGGGAGCTGGTGTGTGGAATTAATAAGGGGGGGGGGCTGGTGTGGAATTACTAAAGGGGGAGCTGGTGTGTGGAATTACTAAGGGGGGGAGCTGGTGTGTGGAATTACTAAGGGGGGGAGCTGGTGTGTGGAATTACTAAGGGGGGAGCTGGTGTGGGGAATTACTAAGGGGGGGGGAGCTGGTATGTGGAATTACTAAGGGGGGGGGAGCTGGTGTGTGGAATTACTAAGGGGGGAGCTGGTGTGTGGAATTACTAGGGGGGGAGCTGGTGTGTGGTATTACTAAAGGGGGAGCTGGTGTTTGGAATTACTAAGGGGGGGGGGGAAGCTGGTGTGTGGAATTAATAAGGGGGGGAGCTGCTGTGTGGAATTACTAAAGGGGGAGCTGGTGTGTGGAATTACTAAGGGGGGGAGCTGGTGTGGAATTACTAAAGGGGGGGGGGCTGGTATGTGGAATTACTAAAGGGGGAGGAGCTGGTGTGTGGAATTACTAAGGGGGGGGGAGCTGGTGTGTGGAATTACTAAAGGGGGAGCTGGTGTGTGGAATTACTAAAGGGGGAGCTGGTGTGTGGAATTACTAAGGGGGGGAGCTGGTGTGGAATTACTAAAGGGGGGGGGGGGCTGGTATGTGGAATTACTAAAGGGGGAGGAGCTGGTGTGTGGAATTACTAAGGGGGGGGGAGCTGGTGTGTGGAATTACTAAAGGGGGAGCTGGTGTGTGGAATTACTAAGGGGGGGGAGCTGGTGTGTGGAATTACTAAGGGGGGAGCTGGTGTGTGGAATTACTAAGGGGGGGAGCTGGTGTGTGGAATTACTAAGGGGGGGAGCTGGTGTGTGGAATTACTAAGGGGGGGGGAGCTGCTGTGTGGAATTACTAAAGGGGGAGCTGGTGTGTGGAATTACTAAGGGGGGGAGCTGGTGTGGAATTACTAAGGGGGGGGGAGCTGGTATGTGGAATTACTAAAGGGGGAGGAGCTGGTGTGTGGAATTACTAAGGGGGGGGGAGCTGGTGTGTGGAATTACTAAAGGGGGAGCTGGTGTGTGGAATTACTAAGGGGGGGGAGCTGGTGTGGAATTACTAAGGGGGGGGGGGAGCTGGTATGTGGAATTACTAAAGGGGGAGGAGCTGGTGTGTGGAATTACTAAGGGGGGGGGGGGAAGCTGGTGTGTGGAATTCCTAAAGGGGGAGCTGGTGTGTGGAATTACTAAGGGGGGGGGGAGCTGGTGTGTGGAATTACTAAGGGGGGGAGCTGGTGTGTGGAATTACTAAGGGGGGGGGGGGGAGCTGGTGTGTGGAATTACTAAGGGGGGAGCTGGTGTGTGGAATTAATAAGGGGGGGAGCTGGTGTGTGGAATTACTAAGGGGGGGAGCTGGTGTGTGGAATTACTAAGGGGGGGGGAGCTGGTGTGTGGAATTACTAAAGGGGGAGCTGGTGTGTGGAATTACTAGGGGGGGAGCTGGTGTGTGGTATTACTAAAGGGGGAGCTGGTGTTTGGAATTACTAAGGGGGGGGGGGAAGCTGGTGTGTGGAATTAATAAGGGGGGGAGCTGCTGTGTGGAATTACTAAAGGGGGAGCTGGTGTGTGGAATTACTAAGGGGGGGAGCTGGTGTGGAATTACTAAAGGGGGGGGGGGCTGGTATGTGGAATTACTAAAGGGGGAGGAGCTGGTGTGTGGAATTACTAAGGGGGGGGGAGCTGGTGTGTGGAATTACTAAAGGGGGAGCTGGTGTGTGGAATTACTAAAGGGGGAGCTGGTGTGTGGAATTACTAAGGGGGGGAGCTGGTGTGGAATTACTAAAGGGGGGGGGGGGCTGGTATGTGGAATTACTAAAGGGGGAGGAGCTGGTGTGTGGAATTACTAAGGGGGGGGGAGCTGGTGTGTGGAATTACTAAAGGGGGAGCTGGTGTGTGGAATTACTAAGGGGGGGGAGCTGGTGTGTGGAATTACTAAGGGGGGAGCTGGTGTGTGGAATTACTAAGGGGGGGAGCTGGTGTGTGGAATTACTAAGGGGGGGAGCTGGTGTGTGGAATTACTAAGGGGGGGGGAGCTGCTGTGTGGAATTACTAAAGGGGGAGCTGGTGTGTGGAATTACTAAGGGGGGGAGCTGGTGTGGAATTACTAAGGGGGGGGGAGCTGGTATGTGGAATTACTAAAGGGGGAGGAGCTGGTGTGTGGAATTACTAAGGGGGGGGGGAGCTGGTGTGTGGAATTACTAAAGGGGGAGCTGGTGTGTGGAATTACTAAGGGGGGGGAGCTGGTGTGGAATTACTAAGGGGGGGGGGGAGCTGGTATGTGGAATTACTAAAGGGGGAGGAGCTGGTGTGTGGAATTACTAAGGGGGGGGGGGGGAGCTGGTGTGTGGAATTCCTAAAGGGGGAGCTGGTGTGTGGAATTACTAAGGGGGGGGGGAGCTGGTGTGTGGAATTAATAAGGGGGGGAGCTGGTGTGTGGAATTACTAAAGGGGGAGCTGGTGTGTGGAATTACTAAGGGGGGAGCTGGTGTGGAATTACTAAGGGGGGGGGAGCTGGTGTGTGGAATTACTAAGGGGGGGAGCTGGTGTGTGGAATTACTAAGGGGGGGGGGGGAGCTGGTGTGTGGAATTACTAAGGGGGGAGCTGGTGTGTGGAATTAATAAGGGGGGGAGCTGGTGTGTGGAATTACTAAGGGGGGGAGCTGGTGTGTGGAATTACTAAGGGGGGGGGAGCTGGTGTGTGGAATTACTAAAGGGGGAGCTGGTGTGTGGAATTACTAAGGGGGGGGGAGCCGGTGTGTGGAATTACTAAGGGGGGGGAGCTGGTGTGTGGAATTACTAAGGGGGGAGCTGGTGTGTGGAATTACTAGGGGGGGAGCTGGTGTGTGGAATTACTAAGAGGGGGAGCTGGTGTGTGGAATTACTAAGGGGGGAGCTGATGTGGAATTACTAAGGGGGGGGGAGCTGGTATGTGGAATTACTAAGGGGGGGGAGCTGGTGTGTGGAATTACTAAGGGGGGGGAGCTGGTGTGTGGAATTACTAAGGGGGGAGCTGGTGTGTGGAATTACTAGGGGGGGGAGCTGGTGTGTGGAATTACTAAAGGGGGAGCTGGTGTGTGGAATTACTAAGGGGGGGGGGAGCTGGTGTGTGGAATTAATAAGGGGGGGAGCTGGTGTGTGGAATTACTAAAGGGGGAGCTGGTGTGTGGAATTACTAAGGGGGGAGCTGGTGTGGAATTACTAAGGGGGGGGGAGCTGGTATGTGGAATTACTAAAGGGGGAGGAGCTGGTGTGTGGAATTACTAAGGGGGGGGGGAGCTGGTGTGTGGAATTACTAAAGGGGGAGCTGGTGTGTGGAATTACTAAGGGGGGGAGCTGGTGTGGAATTACTAAGGGGGGGGGGAGCTGGTATGTGGAATTACTAAAGGGGGAGGAGCTGGTGTGTGGAATTACTAAGGGGGGGGGGGAGCTGGTGTGTGGAATTACTAAGGGGGGGAGCTGGTGTGTGGAATTACTAAGGGGGGAGCTGGTGTGTGGAATTAATAAGGGGGGGAGCTGGTGTGTGGAATTACTAAGGGGGGGAGCTGGTGTGTGGAATTACTAAGGGGGGGGAGCTGGTGTGTGGAATTACTAAAGGGGGAGCTGGTGTGTGGAATTACTAAGGGGGGGGAGCCGGTGTGTGGAATTACTAAGGGGGGGGAGCTGGTGTGTGGAATTACTAAGGGGGGAGCTGGTGTGTGGAATTACTAGGGGGGGAGCTGGTGTGTGGAATTACTAAGGGGGGGGGGAGCTGGTGTGTGGAATTACTAAAGGGGGAGCTGGTGTGTGGAATTACTAAGGGGGGGAGCTGGTGTGGAATTACTAAGGGGGGGGGGGGAGCTGGTATGTGGAATTACTAAGGGGGGGAGCTGGTGTGTGGAATTACTAAGGGGGGGGGGAGCTGGTGTGTGGAATTACTAAAGGGGGAGCTGGTGTGTGGAATTACTAAGGGGGGGGGGGAGCTGGTGTGTGGAATTAATAAGGGGGGAGCTGGTGTGTGGAATTACTAAAGGGGGAGCTGGTGTGTGGAATTACTAAGGGGGGAGCTGGTGTGGAATTACTAAGGGGGGGGGGGGAGCTGGTGTGTGGAATTACTAAGGGGGGGGGGAGCTGGTGTGTGGAATTACTAAGGGGGGGAGCTGGTGTGTGGAATTACTAAGGGGGGGGGAGCTGGTGTGTGGAATTACTAAGGGGGGAGCTGGTGTGTGGAATTAATAAGGGGGGGAGCTGGTGTGTGGAATTACTAAGGGGGGGAGCTGGTGTGTGGAATTACTAAGGGGGGGGAGCTGGTGTGTGGAATTACTAAAGGGGGAGCTGGTGTGTGGAATTACTAAGGGGGGGGAGCCGGTGTGTGGAATTACTAAGGGGGGGGAGCTGGTGTGTGGAATTACTAAGGGGGGAGCTGGTGTGTGGAATTACTAGGGGGGGAGCTGGTGTGTGGAATTACTAAGAGGGGGAGCTGGTGTGTGGAATTACTAAGGGGGGAGCTGGTGTGGAATTACTAAGGGGGGGGAGCTGGTATGTGGAATTACTAAGGGGGGGGAGCTGGTGTGTGGAATTACTAAGGGGGGAGCTGGTGTGTGGAATTACTAGGGGGGGAGCTGGTGTGTGGAATTACTAAAGGGGGAGCTGGTGTGTGGAATTACTAAGGGGGGGGAGCTGGTGTGTGGAATTACTAAGGGGGGAGCTGGTGTGTGGAATTAATAAGGGGGGGAGCTGGTGTGTGGAATTACTAAGGGGGGAGCTGGTGTGGAATTACTAAGGGGGGGGGGAGCTGGTATGTGGAATTACTAAAGGGGGAGGAGCTGGTGTGTGGAATTACTAAGGGGGGGGGGGAGCTGGTGTGTGGAATTACTAAAGGGGGAGCTGGTGTGTGGAATTACTAAGGGGGGGAGCTGGTGTGGAATTACTAAGGGGGGGGGGAGCTGGTATGTGGAATTACTAAGGGGGGGAGCTGGTGTGTGGAATTACTAAGGGGGGGGGAGCTGGTGTGTGGAATTACTAAAGGGGGAGCTGGTGTGTGGAATTACTAAGGGGGGGGGAGCTGGTGTGTGGAATTACTAAAGGGGGGAGCTGGTGTGTGGAATTACTAAGGGGGGAGCTGGTGTGGAATTACTAAGGGGGGGGGGGAGCTGGTGTGTGGAATTACTAAGGGGGGGGAGCTGGTGTGTGGAATTACTAAGGGGGGGAGCTGGTGTTTGGAATTACTAAGGGGGGGAGCTGGTGTGTGGAATTACTAAGGGGGGAGCTGGTGTGTGGAATTAATAAGGGGGGGAGCTGGTGTGTGGAATTACTAAGGGGGGGAGCTGGTGTGTGGAATTACTAAGGGGGGGGGAGCTGGTGTGTGGAATTACTAAGGGGGGAGCTGGTGTGTGGAATTAATAAGGGGGGGAGCTGGTGTGTGGAATTACTAAGGGGGGGAGCTGGTGTGTGGAATTACTAAGGGGGGGGAGCTGGTGTGTGGAATTACTAAAGGGGGAGCTGGTGTGTGGAATTACTAAGGGGGGGGAGCCGGTGTGTGGAATTACTAAGGGGGGGGAGCTGGTGTGTGGAATTACTAAGGGGGGAGCTGGTGTGTGGAATTACTAGGGGGGGAGCTGGTGTGTGGAATTACTAAGGGGGGGGGGAGCTGGTGTGTGGAATTACTAAAGGGGGAGCTGGTGTGTGGAATTACTAAGGGGGGGAGCTGGTGTGGAATTACTAAGGGGGGGGGGGAGCTGGTATGTGGAATTACTAAGGGGGGGAGCTGGTGTGTGGAATTACTAAGGGGGGGGGAGCTGGTGTGTGGAATTACTAAAGGGGGAGCTGGTGTGTGGAATTACTAAGGGGGGGGGGAGCTGGTGTGTGGAATTAATAAGGGGGGGAGCTGGTGTGTGGAATTACTAAGGGGGGGAGCTGGTGTGTGGAATTACTAAAGGGGGAGCTGGTGTGTGGAATTACTAAGGGGGGGGAGCCGGTGTGTGGAATTACTAAGGGGGGGGAGCTGGTGTGTGGAATTACTAAGGGGGGAGCTGGTGTGTGGAATTACTAGGGGGGGAGCTGGTGTGTGGAATTACTAAGAGGGGGAGCTGGTGTGTGGAATTACTAAGGGGGGAGCTGGTGTGGAATTACTAAGGGGGGGGAGCTGGTATGTGGAATTACTAAGGGGGGGGAGCTGGTGTGTGGAATTACTAAGGGGGGAGCTGGTGTGTGGAATTACTAGGGGGGGAGCTGGTGTGTGGAATTACTAAAGGGGGAGCTGGTGTGTGGAATTACTAAGGGGGGGGAGCTGGTGTGTGGAATTAATAAGGGGGGGGGCTGGTGTGGAATTACTAAAGGGGGAGCTGGTGTGTGGAATTACTAAGGGGGGAGCTGGTGTGGAATTACTAAGGGGGGGGGGAGCTGGTGTGTGGAATTACTAGGGGGGGAGCTGGTGTGTGGAATTAATAAGGGGGGGAGCTGGTGTGTGGAATTACTAAAGGGGGAGCTGGTGTGTGGAATTACTAAGGGGGGGAGCTGGTGTGTGGAATTACTAAGGGGGGGGGAGCTGGTGTGTGGAATTACTAAGGGGGGAGCTGGTGTGTGGAATTAATAAGGGGGGGAGCTGGTGTGTGGAATTACTAAGGGGGGAGCTGGTGTGGAATTACTAAGGGGGGGGGGAGCTGGTATGTGGAATTACTAAAGGGGGAGGAGCTGGTGTGTGGAATTACTAAGGGGGGGGGGAGCTGGTGTGTGGAATTACTAAAGGGGGAGCTGGTGTGTGGAATTACTAAGGGGGGGAGCTGGTGTGGAATTACTAAGGGGGGGGGGAGCTGGTATGTGGAATTACTAAGGGGGGGAGCTGGTGTGTGGAATTACTAAGGGGGGGGGAGCTGGTGTGTGGAATTACTAAAGGGGGAGCTGGTGTGTGGAATTACTAAGGGGGGGGGAGCTGGTGTGTGGAATTACTAAAGGGGGAGCTGGTGTGTGGAATTACTAAGGGGGGAGCTGGTGTGGAATTACTAAGGGGGGGGGGGAGCTGGTGTGTGGAATTACTAAGGGGGGGGAGCTGGTGTGTGGAATTACTAAGGGGGGGAGCTGGTGTGTGGAATTACTAAGGGGGGGAGCTGGTGTGTGGAATTACTAAGGGGGGAGCTGGTGTGTGGAATTAATAAGGGGGGGAGCTGGTGTGTGGAATTACTAAGGGGGGGAGCTGGTGTGTGGAATTACTAAGGGGGGGGAGCTGGTGTGTGGAATTACTAAAGGGGGAGCTGGTGTGTGGAATTACTAAGGGGGGGGAGCCGGTGTGTGGAATTACTAAGGGGGGGGAGCTGGTGTGTGGAATTACTAAGGGGGGAGCTGGTGTGTGGAATTACTAGGGGGGAGCTGGTGTGTGGAATTACTAAGAGGGGGAGCTGGTGTGTGGAATTACTAAGGGGGGAGCTGGTGTGGAATTACTAAGGGGGGGGAGCTGGTGTGTGGAATTACTAAGGGGGGAGCTGGTGTGTGGAATTACTAGGGGGGGAGCTGGTGTGTGGAATTACTAAAGGGGGAGCTGGTGTGTGGAATTACTAAGGGGGGGGGGAGCTGGTGTGTGGAATTAATAAGGGGGGGAGCTGGTGTGTGGAATTACTAAAGGGGGAGCTGGTGTGTGGAATTACTAAGGGGGGAGCTGGTGTGGAATTACTAAGGGGGGGGGGGGAGCTGGTATGTGGAATTACTAAAGGGGGAGGAGCTGGTGTGTGGAATTACTAAGGGGGGGGGGAACTGGTGTGTGGAATTACTAAGGGGGGGAGCTGGTGTGTGGAATTACTAAGGGGGGGGGAGCTGGTGTGTGGAATTACTAAGGGGGGAGCTGGTGTGTGGAATTAATAAGGGGGGGAGCTGGTGTGTGGAATTACTAAGGGGGGGAGCTGGTGTGTGGAATTACTAAGGGGGGGGGGGAGCTGGTGTGTGGAATTACTAAAGGGGGAGCTGGTGTGTGGAATTACTAAGGGGGGGGGGGAGCTGGTGTGTGGAATTAATAAGGGGGGGGGGGCTGGTGTGGAATTACTAAAGGGGGAGCTGGTGTGTGGAATTACTAAGGGGGGAGCTGGTGTGGAATTACTAAGGGGGGGGGGGGAGCTGGTATGTGGAATTACTAAAGGGTGAGGAGCTAGTGTGTGGAATTACTAAGGGGGGGGAGCTGGTGTGTGGAATTACTAAGGGGGGGGAGCTGGTGTGTGGAATTACTAAGGGGGGGAGCTGGTGTGTGGAATTACTAAGGGGGGGGGAGCTGGTGTGTGGAATTACTAAGGGGGGAGCTGGTGTGTGGAATTAATAAGGGGGGGAGCTGGTGTGTGGAATTACTAAGGGGGGGAGCTGGTGTGTGGAATTACTAAGGGGGGGGAGCTGGTGTGTGGAATTACTAAGGGGGGAGCTGGTGTGTGGAATTACTAGGGGGGGAGCTGGTGTGTGGAATTAATAAGGGGGGGAGCTGGTGTGTGGAATTACTAAAGGGGGAGCTGGTGTGTGGAATTACTAAGGGGGGGGGGAGCTGGTGTGTGGAATTACTAAGGGGGGGAGCTGGTGTGTGGAATTACTAAGGGGGGAGCTGGTGTGTGGAATTAATAAGGGGGGGAGCTGGTGTGTGGAATTACTAAAGGGGGAGCTGGTGTGTGGAACTACTAAGGGGGGAGCTGGTGTGTGGAATTACTAAGGGGGGGAGCTGGTGTGTGGAATTACTAAGGGGGGAGCTGGTGTGTGGAATTACTAGGGGGGAGCTGGTGTGTGGAATTAATAAGGGGGGGAGCTGGTGTGTGGAATTACTAAAGGGGGAGCTGGTGTGTGGAATTACTAAGGGGGTGGGGAGCTGGTGTGTGGAATTACTAAGGGGGGGGGGAGCTGGTGTGTGGAATTACTAAGGGGGGAGCAGGTGTGTGGAATTAATAAGGGGGGGGGAGCAGGTGTGTGGAATTAATAAGGGGGGGAGCTGGTGTGTGGAATTACTAAGGGGGGGAGCTGGTGTGTGGAATTACTAAGGGGGGGAGCTGGTGTGTGGAATTACTAAGGGGGGGAGCTGGTGTGTGGAATTACTAAGGGGGGGAGCTGGTGTGTGGAATTACTAAGGGGGGAGCTGGTGTGTGGAATTACTAGGGGGGGAGCTGGTGTGTGGAATTACTAAGGGGGGGGGGAGCTGGTGTGTGGAATTACTAAGGGGGGGGAGCTGGTGTGTGGAATTACTAAGGGGGGAGCTGGTGTGTGGAATTAATAAGGGGGGGAGCTGGTGTGTGGAATTACTAAAGGGGGAGCTGGTGTGTGGAATTACTAGAGGGGGAGCTGGTGTGTGGAATTACTAGGGGGGGAGCTGGTGTGTGGAATTACTAAGGGGGGGAGCTGGTGTGTGGAATTACTAAGGGGGGGAGCTGGTGTGTGGAATTACTAAGGGGGGAGCTGGTGTGTGGAATTACTAGGGGGGGAGCTGGTGTGTGGAATTACTAAGGGGGGGGGAGCTGGTGTGTGGAATTACTAAGGGGGGGGAGCTGGTGTGTGGAATTAATAAGGGGGGGAGCTGGTGTGTGGAATTACTAAGGGGGGGGGGGAGCTGGTGTGTGGAATTACTAAGGGGGGGGAGCTGGTGTGTGGAATTAATAAGGGGGGGAGCTGGTGTGTGGAATTACTAAAGGGGGAGCTGGTGTGTGGAATTACTAGAGGGGGAGCTGGTGTGTGGAATTACTAGGGGGGGAGCTGGTGTGTGGAATTAATAAGGGGGGGAGCTGGTGTGTGGAATTACTAAGGGGGGAGCTGGTGTGTGGAATTACTAAGGGGGGAGCTGGTGTGTGGAATTAATAAGGGGGGGAGCTGGTGTGTGGAATTACTAAGGGGGGGGGGAGCTGGTGTGTGGAATTACTAAGGGGGGAGCTGGTGTGTGGAATTAATAAGGGGGGAGCTGGTGTGTGGAATTACTAAAGGGGGAGCTGGTGTGTGGAATTACTAAGGGGGGGGGAGCTGGTGTGTGGAATTACTAAGGGGTGGGAGCTGGTGTGTGGAATTACTAAGGGGGGAGCTGGTGTGTGGAATTACTAAGGGGGGGGGGAGCAGCTGGTGTGTGGAATTACTAGGGGGGGGGGAGCTGGTGTGTGGAATTACTAAGGGGGGGGGAGCTGGTGTGTGGAATTACTAGGGAGGGGGGCAGGTGTGTGGAAATATGAGGGGCAGAAATTTGATTAAAAAAACTGGTGGTGTGCCTTGGCAATTTTAAAATCTTGTTTAGTGTGCCACAAGTTTAAAAAGGTTGAAAGTCTCTGCTGCAGACCTTAATATCAGCAACTTCATTCCTGAATAGTTGTAAAATACACTATATAAAAGATAATTTCATTAAATCAAATTGAGTTACACGCATGTTATCGGACCTGAGGGCATTAGAGAAGAGGACGTTTAGCAATGCTGAGTAACAAATCTAACTTCTAATTAGTTCTCTTAGGGGCTGATACAGAGATTGAACTAAAATGAGTGTACAACTGAAAGAAGTGTACAAAAAATGGAACTGTCACATTGCAGAGCTGTACACATCTCCAGATGCTCATGCCTCTTCATCAGCAGTACTGTATATGGATCTGGTATACTACTAATCACCAGCACCATCAGATAAAAATCTACACCTCCTAACAGGCACACATACACTTGTGCACTGGTTTGCATTTATGTGAGCATGTCTTTACTGAAGACTCCCAACATGAGAACGTCTCTTAGATGGCGTGTTCCACCTTTCTGGCCATTATAAGTGCCGAACGCTTTTGACTCTGCATTCTCTCATTTGCATGTGTTCATTGTCTCAGCATACGCAGTGTGAAATCATGCAAGCTCTGCCACACAAATGGGTGTAGGCTCAACACTGTGTCAGCTCCGTAGTGAGCTGTTAATAGCAATGAGGTAGAATTAGGTCCAGGGTTCCCGTTTGAACCAGCATTCAAGACAATAAAGAGCCAGTTTCCAGGCGATGTCCGTAGTTCTTGCAAACTTGCGCCACAACTTAACCACCGTTTTCCCTGTATTGATAAGATATAGTATAGGGAATATCGGAAACACATTACGAATTACGAATTCTGCATTATGGGGACTAGTGGTATTTTTATGCTTTGCGATTAACTTTTTTTTTGGTCTTTTTCCCTTTCTTTTTCCCCCGACTGGTGATATTTTCCCGGCTCCGCTTATGGCTATTGATAGATTTAACTGTACAGTGTATGCTGCCATGGAAACTAGTGGAAATATCTATTTTAAGGCTAGAATTGGTACCGAGAATCACGCAGCTGAAATAATTTACTCTTTAACCCCTTATCTTCCAGATGGACCAGCAATCTTGCCATCTGCTTCATGATGCCTAGAAAATTTTTTTTGTATAACACAAAAGAATATATATAAGTATCAGCATGAAGGTGCTAATAAACTTTTAAATGCTGTTGGTAAAAGTGGTAAATATATCAAGATAAGCTGATAAAATGGTGTTGAATTCCGGTTCAGGAACCTTTAGCACCCTGTACATGGAATTTGAAATCCTGAGAAGGAGAAAAAGAAGCCAGAAATAGACCATTGCTTTCCAGGGGTGCTAAGTGTTGCGTGCAATTTATAGAGAGTTGTCAGCTCTAATTGGGAGTTCTAATTTATCTTGGCAAGGAAACGTGCCCCATTTCATTCAATTAATTATTCTACAAGCACCAAACTCAAACTTTGGGGCATTTCTGTTGATGTATTATGAGATTAATTCCAGTTAGGTACCACTTGTAATATTCATGTTTCACCTACAAAGGTATCACTGGGAATTATTATTTTTTCATTTTTTATAAAGGACATGATACTGCAGACTTAGGTACCCTGTGCATCACGCCATCTGTTGTAGAACCAGAAGACTCAGCACGTCCAGCACAACCGATTGCCTTGTTTGTGATAAAATGTATAGGGAACCACACTCAACAAAGTGGGCTAACAATTAGTTGTTTACAGTCAAGAACAAAAAATGTGTCGTCTAAATGTCGTATATTCTATAAAGCAATAGAGACATAATGAAAGGCCATTCGCATCTCTGGTCTAGCATTTTAATTACCTGACCTTTAATCCCTGTTCCACACAAAGATCGTACTTTAATACTAATAATTTAAAGAATGAAAGTTTTTTTCTTCTTCTTTAAATTGTGTAGGTTACTTACCCCATTGTACAGAATGTGACCCCTCATTGTCAGTACCCACCAATGGAACAGAAGGCAGGAAATGTGTTGCAGGTACATGTCTAGGGCAGCACTCCATACATACAAACCCGCTACTGCAGTGCTATTTAAAGATAAGTGATCGGAAATTGAAGGCAAATATGCAGAATACATTTCCAATGCTACTGCCACAAAAAACAAACAAACAACCAAACAGTTCAATGCTATATAAATGTACATTTTTTGCATTTTCTTTCGCTATGGACAGTGCCACACTTTGCTGCTGCTGTGAAAGCTGGAATGCATGATACAGCATAGGGCTTGATGATTCCCAGCCTGCTGTGTTACACAAGGCAATACAGATGGTGTAATGGGTAACATTACTGCCCCACAACGCTGAGGTCATGGGTAAAATTCCCACCATAGTCCTAAACGTATGGAGTTTATATATTCTCTCCGTGCCTGCGTGGGTTTCCTTCCACAATCCAGGTTAGTTGGCTCCCAAAAAAAAAAAAAAACCAATAACCATATATTGTGTGTGTGTGTGTGTGTGTGTGTGTGTGTTTAGGACAGACTAGCGGGCCAAGTGGTTCTTATCTGCCATCAAATTTGATGTTTTTAGACTGCATTATACCCAGCATTCAATGTGTGTGTTGCATAAACTGGGTGAATGAGCCCTGGCTCTCTTTGTCAGTCATCTCTCCCTTCTGCTCTTTCCTAGGGAGGTTTTCAAGAAACGTCAGGATAAAATAGTGTAGATTAAACCTGGAAACCAGTGGTAAAAATTACTTTATTTTAAAAACAAATGTAAAAATCATTTAGAAATACTTTCATATTTACAAATCGTTTTACAATAGGTTTTTACTGTAACTCTGAATTCTAATAACACACTACAGATGCCTACTTCTCCTTATTATGTGTGCCACTGATATTGCTCTTCAATGAAAACTGACTTTAATTAAGTAATCATTTTTTATAATGATAATTGCAGAACATTTAGCCTAACTCCACATTTGCTGAATTAGACTATGTTATACAACTAAATCACAGTGACATTGTTTTTCAGTTTTTTCCCCCTAAACTACCAAATTGAGGACATGTGAATCAAGTTAATACTTTATTAAGCAGCAGAGGTACCGTTCTGGGACCCCAATGCAGACAGTTACCTATATGTATGGAATAGCTGACAACTGCGACCCCACTATCAGATTCAGAATTCTCCAGTCCTTTGTTAATGGGGTTCTTACCACACAGCCCAACCTCCACATTAACACACAGACACACACACATATATTATCCTTATTCAGAGATGCATGCAGTGGCCAGGTTCTTAAGCTGCGCAATCCTTCCCGGTTGCGATCGCACATGGTGATTGACGACAGGCGTCCATGGGTGGCGACACGGCATTGGGGGGAAGGGGGGAGAGATCGGGCCGTTTTTGGGGCTGGTCGATGACATTTGCGGCGAGATCCCGGGGAAGGGGGGGGGGGGGGGAATAGGGTGTCAACCTCACAAAATCTGTGACCAACTCTGAATAGCCCCCATAATACAGTTTAAAGCCTACGCCCTGGGGCAGTGCTGCCTTTTCAACATACACAATAGGACCACTGGTTGACTCAACCGGCAAACATGAGAGAGGATGGAGAATGCATTCCCCCTGTCAAGGTGCTGTATGTGTCAGTCCAGCAGATGTATTGCAGGCTTTTGTGGTCCCATCTTATATTAAGGATTGTGGAAATGACAATGTATATACAGGCACACATGTATGTGTGGCAGCTTATATTTATGTGGACAATTTTATTTGAAGGGGGCCTGTAAGTGCTCATCTAGTAGGAAATATGTGATACTGCACATAACATCAGAAAAATTATGTCTTGGATGGGGATTGTCCTAAATCATCATTGCATACCTAGTAGAAATATGTATTACAGCTTTACTGTGCACTTGACAACACAACATGTCTTCTCTAACAGACACTTGTGCTTATTAAGCGTTCAGAGCGGAGATGCATGATATCTTATATTCCATATTACACTCTTCTCCAGACCTATCACTGATTAGTGTTTGGACTAATAAGGCGCCTGTAGGCAGATGGTACTCGCAAAACTAAATTCTTTATTTTTTTCACAAATTAGAGTGTGCTAAAACATCAATACTCACAGACATTACACAGTAACTGGTATGGCAATGCGATGAAACATTAGACCTTGGAAAAGAACTTGGTGATATCCGAACCGTACTTGGAGGCCACAGAGAGTTTCTTTGTCCGACTCCTCTCTTTCGCCTGCTGAGCTGTTCTCTGGAAAGTGCGAAAAAAAACACAGATTGTTAATTGTAACCCCTCACTCACGTAGTGTGGAGGCGGCCATTTTGTAGGCTGAATCGATATTTGGGAGAATTAAGACTCCCTAGGAACTAGTGATGCCAGTGAAGAAGCTTTGCGCCTCAATGATGTTTCTATCTCCTAGCAATGTGACAAGCTAAATTGTGGCTCCGCACACAGAATAGCTGCCCCCACAGTCCTAGCGAAGTGACCAGCTGAAAATTGGCTCTGGCCACATAATAGCTGCCCCCGAACATTGACTCTGCCCACAGAATAGCTGCCCCCACAGTCCTAGCGAAGTGACCAGCTGAATATTGGCTCTGGCCACATAATAGCTGCCTCCGAACATTGGCTCTGCTCACAGAATAGCTGCCCCCACAGTCCTAGCGAAGTGACCAGCTGAATATTGGCTCTGGCCACATAATAGCTGCCTCCGAACATTGGCTCTGCCCACAGAATAGCTGCCCCCATAGTGAACAGGTCCTAATACAAGGAAAACAATGACCTGAGTTACAAGATAGCATTCAGTGTTACAATCAGCTGCAGGTAACAAGCTATAGGTACCAGTAAAGGCCCCCTTCCACTAGTCCGACTTTATCCAGGCTTGATGTCGCATACGATTTCCCTTGAAATGTCCGGCAGCTTCCCGGGAGTCCTGCACGTAAAATTTTGTGCTTGAGTGTCCAGTGAAATGCCAGTCAAGTGACCAACACATTGCATGCTATATATTGCAGGTAGTAAAAACACTCCAATGTGCATTGTTTCGCCTGCGATTCCGATAAATCCTTGTGGCAGCCGTGACGATCTCCGGGTCCAATCCAATGCTCCCGGGACCGCACATTGAATCGTAAGGAAAACACATACGATGTGACACTTTTCATGCAATTTCTTGGTCCGATGCGTCTAAATTGAGTGAAAAGGGCCCAAATCGCACTAGTGGATGGGC
Organism: Pseudophryne corroboree; assembly: GCF_028390025.1. Taxonomy (NCBI): domain Eukaryota; kingdom Metazoa; phylum Chordata; class Amphibia; order Anura; family Myobatrachidae; genus Pseudophryne; species Pseudophryne corroboree. Next base: position 173,092,206 of record NC_086450.1, on the reverse strand, counting down.
ACCTTAAGAGTTTGCCGTTTACATCCAACCTTATATTATAGTGTTATAGGAAAGTCTAGCACAAACAAAGTAAAATATACGTGTTTATAAAGGAACTTCTTTCAACAATCAAGTTAAAGGGAAGGTCATTAACCACTAAGGAAAAACCTGTTCCTACACACTTGGTAAAGTGCTAAATTATGCTATATTCTTGGTGTCAAGTGACCTATGTCACTAAAGTTATATACTTTGATATTATTAGCACTAATAGAAAACAAGTATAGTCTGCATTAAAATCACTAATTAATAGGCACAATAAAAATCAATATAATGTAAAATAAAAATAGAAAAGAATGCCAAAACACAAAGAAGGCAGAATCCAGTAATTGCTTTTACTAAAAATAAGGATGAGCCAATAGCTTTTGGCACAACACCCGTTGAGTGTCTCATCTCCAGCCACTTGGAGCTGTAGATGAGAGCTGAAGTTGTCACCAGGCAGTTATCTTATCGGACAGTCTGCTCCCGCTCAGTCAAACCACCTCATTAGTGGCAGAGAATTTCCAGAAATTAGAAAATGCAGATAACGAGGCAGTTCCATTTTATCTCGTCTGCACTTTAGAAACACAGGCCATAAAAATTGCCCCAATTAATGAGCAGAGACTCCACTCCAGCACAGATCTGGGCGAGAAAGTCACCTTCCACTTCTCAGGAATAAATCAAAACAATGAATATATGAAATAGCTAGTTGTAATATGACTGAAAAAAGCACGTTGTTGTTTATGTCCTGATTGAAGCTTTTTCTTCCTTTCTAGGCTTGGCAATAATTATCACTAATTGCTGTGTAGCTGATCATTTTCTGTGTGCTTGGTTTTGCCTCATGATTAGAAAAGATATGTGCAACTTTATGCCGTAAAATGAGTCTTGTTTTCTTTCTTAAAGTAATGGTAATTTAGTGGCAGACATACAGTCAGATCATTTTCTACTGCAACATTTAACATTAAGGAAGGAAATTGATCTGCTACTGTAGCAAGTCGGCTACACATGTAAGGCCTGAGTTACATGCAAAAGCAAATGCAGCAACGTCTATTGGCATTCGCCTGTCCGCAAGCTAATGCAAATGGCCTACTAACTCCTGCAGCCGAATGTGCAAGGACTGAGACAGCCGGGTGTACTATGTTTAGTCGGTGCTTGGCATCCTGGAGCCGGGATCCCGACCGCCGGAATGCCGGCAAGGGGGTGAGCGCAAAAGAGCCCCTTACGGGTACAGTGGCGCAGTATGCTATTTGTTCTCCCTCCAGGGGTGTCGTGGACACCCCACGAGGGAGAACAGTTGTCAGTATACTGGTTGTCGGGATCTCGACAGCCGGTATATCGAGTGCCTCCCGAGACAGCCGCTTTCAGCGCCTATACCGTTTGGTATGTTCTTACACTCTATGCCACCATCGGTTGCTCCATCGAAACTTGCACCAGCCCTATGGTAATTGATGTTTCTCAATCTAACCATGGAATCCTATGCTTGCATCTGTGCGTATGTGAACGCAGACGCTTGCATTGACACGCCTGTGGCACTCCCATAATACACCCACTGAATGGAACATCTTTACATGCGCTAGTAACCACTTCCCAGGAACGGGCATCAATTTTCTGCCACCTTTCTGATACTGTCTGGATCGATCACAACTGCACCTTCGTGTGTGCACTCAGGGTAACGCATGCAGCTGCAAATAATCACACAACATGGGCTCGGAATCAGGCCTATAGTGTGCAGTGCATACCACATTAACAAATGTTTAAACCCTTTTATTTGTGCAATGCTACATAACAAGCAGGAGCAGCTACAGTAGGGTGACCATCATTACATGCTGTTTCGCCTTATCTGGGGACTGAAATGGTTTTCCTGAAGCAAATACCTGTACTCCTACATTTATGAGATATTAGAGACCATGATTTAAAGAAGAATTTACCAAGATAAGTGGACACACAGTTTTCCTAAACTTTGGTTCTACGTTCCCGGATATGACAGGCTGGAATGGATGGGTCCTATGTTTTTTTTTTTTGCTGCTGTAGTACCTTGTGGTGGAGCGGTACAGACAACACAACAGTGTGATAACGGCTCATTCTGTCAGGAGAGAGCAGGGCCGGATTTAGGGGGGGCGAAGGGGGCGTCCGCCCCCCCCTAACACAGTCATAGCCACGCCCACTTTTGAGCAGAAAGCTCTTCAGGGAGAGCCTGAGGCAGAACGCTGTGCTGCAGCCTATACCACAGCAGCACAGAGGAGCCAGGAGAGCAAGGGTTACAGAGCATTTGCCCCTCCTTTGTAGGTGTGCGGGTACTAGGGCTAAAAAATACAGTTACCCCACAGCACAGTCACATGTACAGAGAACAATCACTAAGCACTATCTCAGTCTCACTCAAAAAGTTCAGTTTTTCAGGTATTGAGAGAGGAGCAGTTAGGATTGCAGATGGGAGGAGTTGGGACTGGAGAGAGGAGGAGTCAAGATTAAACAGTAAACCGCCCCCCCATAAAAGAAAAGTCTAGATCCGTCCCTGGGAGAGAGTGCCACAGTCTTTAGGGAGACCTGTTTGCCAGCCTGAAGTTAAGTGAAACCTGCATTTTTACTGTGTGGGGATAAGGTAAAAAAACCCACTATAAACTATTGCTCTAAGTTACTGGTAATTTAATAGCTGAAACTATATGTAATGTATTTTGCATACACAAATGGTGCAAAACAGCAATAAATTCACCTCTGCAAGCAACAGTGAAGATACACTTCTAGCAACCATACCTCTCTATGACACACAGTACACAGGGTCTGAAGATTATCCAACAAGCATTGGCCTCCCCCACCATACACTGGGCGGATGTGGTCCACTTGCCAGAACAGGCCTTCTGTGGGGTTCCGTATGAGCTCATTTAGCTGCGAGAAAGAATAACACATGCTTGGTTGATCTGTCTAGTTACACAGCTGAAGACATGGCACATAAGAGGGAAAGAAGTATCCCACATTCCCCTTATTGTCCTCATTCTAGATGAATAGCTGTCAGACTCTGGTTTATTGGTGCCCACACAGCAACATGAGACTATAGCAGAGTGGACACCATTAAAACCAGTGCTGACAGCGATTGTCATGAGAATACATGTTATCACACAGGAACATTGCATGCACTGCAAGTACTACTTCTTTCAATTACCAGCATAATAAGTAACAAAACAGCAACACATCCAGGGGGGAACACACAGCATGCGTATATCAAATAGCGTACCGCGGTGATAAATAAATATGTCAAATGTCTGTATTTTAAGCATGCACTTTTTGGATGATATGCTATAACAAAGGGAAAAATATACTGCAATTTCTTCTGGTTATCAGAAATGGGTTTTTTTTAGGGTTTTTTATAACATTTAGGCAGCACTCGCTAACTCCGCTGAGTGCTGCCATAAAGGGTATGGGTCATTAGGTCGACAGTCATTTGGTTGACCAGTATTGGTCGACATGCACTAGGTCGACTTGGTCATTAGGTCGACATAAGTTTTTGCCTTTTTTGGGTGCACCGTGTCCCCTCGCATGGCTCGCAAGCTTCGGGCAAGGTGCCTTGCTCTACTACCGCTGCGCTCAGCACAGGTTACCATTCCCAACTGTAGTCCATGTGGATCCTAAAGTATGAAAGTTAGAAAAAATAAGATTTTACTCACCGGTAAATCTATTTCTCGTAGTTCGTAGTGGATGCTGGGAACTCCGAAAGGACCATGGGGAATAGCGGCTCCGCAGGAGACTGGGCACAACTAAAGAAAGCTTTTAGGTCACCTGGTGTGCACTGGCTCCTCCCACTATGACCCTCCTCCAAGCCTCAGTTAGGACACTGTGCCCGGACGAGCTGACATAATAAGGAAGGATTTTGAATCCCGGGTAAGACTCCTACCAGCCACACCAATCACACCGTATAACTCGTGATACTATACCCAGTTTAACAGTATGAAAACAACTGAGCCTCTCAACAGATGGCTCAACAATAACCCTTTAGTTAGGCAATAACTATGTACAAGTATTGCAGACAATCCGCACTTGGGATGGGCGCCCAGCATCCACTACGGACTACGAGAAATAGATTTACCGGTGAGTAAAATCTTATTTTCTCTGACGTCCTAGTGGATGCTGGGAACTCCGAAAGGACCATGGGGATTATACCAAAGCTTCCAAACGGGCGGGAGAGTGCGGATGACTGCAGCACCGAATGAGAGAACTCAAGGTCCTCCTCAGTCAGGGTATCAAATTTGTAGAATTTTGCAAACGTGTTTGCCCCTGACCAAGTAGCAGCTCGGCAAAGTTGTAAAGCCGAGACCCCTCGGGCAGCCGCCCAAGATGAGCCCACCTTCCTTGTGGAATGGGCTTTTACTGATTTAGGATGCGGCAGTCCAGCCGCAGAATGCGCCAGCTGAATTGTGCTACAAATCCAGCGAGCAACAGTCTGCTTAGAAGCAGGAGCACCCAGTATGTTAGGTGCATACAGGATAAATAGCGAGTCAGTTTTCCCGACTCTAGCCGTCCTGGAAACATAAAGTTTCAAGGCCCTGACTACGTCCAGTAACTTGGAATCCTCCAAGTCCCTAGTAGCCGCAGGCACCACAATAGGTTGGTTCAAGTGAAAAGCTGATACCACCTTAGGGAGAAACTGGGGATGAGTCCTCAATTCCGCCCTATCCATATGGAAAATCAGATAAGGGCTTTTACATGACAAAGCTGCCAATTCTGACACACGCCTGGCTGAAGCCAAGGCCAATAACATGACCACTTTCCACGTGAGATATTTTAGATCCACGGTTTTAAGTGGCTCAAACCAATGTGATTTTAAGAAACTCAACACCATGTTGAGGTCCCAAGGTGCCACTGGAGGCACAAACAGGGGCTGAATATGCAGCACTCCTTTCACAAACGTCTGAACTTCAGGTAGTGAAGCTAGTTCTTTCTGGAAGAAAATCAACAGAGCCGAGATCTGTGCCTTAATGGAGCCTAATTTCAGGCCCATAGTCACTCCTGCTTGTAGGAAATGCAGAAATCGACCTAGTTGAAATTCCTCTGTTGGGGCCTTTTTGGCCTCACACCAAGCAACATATTTCCGCCATATGCGGTGATAATGCTTTGCAGTTACATCTTTCCTGGCTTTAATCAGCGTAGGAATGACTTCCTCCGGAATGCCCTTTTCCTTCAGGATCCGGCGTTCAACCGCCATGCCGTCAAACGCAGCCGCGGTAAGTCTTGGAACAGACAGGGTCCCTGCTGCAGCAGGTCCTGTCTGAGCGGCAGAGGCCATGGGTCCTCTGAGATCATCTCTTGAAGTTCCGGGTACCACGCTCGTCTTGGCCAATCCGGAACCACGAGTATTGTTCTTACTCCTCGTTTTCTTATTATTCTCAGTACCCTTGGTATGAGAGGCAGAGGAGGGAACACATAAACTGACTGGTACACCCACGGTGTCACTAGAGCGTCCACAGCTATCGCCTGAGGGTCCCTTGACCTGGCGCAATATCTCTCTAGTTTTTTGTTTAGGCGGGACGCCATCATGTCCACCTGTGGCCGTTCCCATCGATTTACAATCAGCGTGAAGACTTCTGGATGAAGTCCCCACTCTCCCGGGTGGAGGTCGTGCCTGCTGAGAAAGTCTGCTTCCCAGTTGTCCACTCCCGGAATGAACACTGCTGACAGTGCTAGTACGTGATTTTCCGCCCATCGGAGAATCCTTGTGGCTTCTGCCATTGCCATCCTGCTTCTTGTGCCGCCCTGTCGATTTACATGGGCGACTGCCGTGATGTTGTCTGACTGGATCAGTACCGGCTGGTGTAGAAGCAGGGATTTTGCCTGACTTAGGGCATTGTAAATGGCCCTTAGTTCCAGAATATTTATGTGTAGGGAAGTCTCCTGACTCGACCATAGTCCTTGAAAGTTTCTTCCCTGTGTGACTGCCCCCCAGCCTCGAAGGCTGGCATCCGTGGTCACCAGGACCCAGTCCTGTATGCCGAATCTGCGGCCCTCTAGAAGATGAGCACTCTGCAGCCACCACAGCAGAGACACCCTGGTTCTTGGAGACAGGTTTATTAGGCGATGCATCTGAAGATGCGATCCGGACCATTGGTCCAACAGGTCCCACTGAAAGATTCTGGCATGGAACCTGCCGAAAGGAATTGCTTCGTAAGAAGCCACCATCTTTCTCAGGACCCGCGTGCAGTGATGCACCGATACCTGTTTTGGTTTCAGGAGGTCTCTGACTAGAGATGACAGCTCCTTGGCTTTCTCCTCCGGGAGAAACACTTTTTTCTGGACTGTATCCAGAATCATACCCAGGAACAGTAGACGTGTCGTCGGAACCAGCTGTGATTTTGGAATATTCAGAATCCAACCGTGCTGGTGTAGCACCTCCTGAGATAGTGCTACTCCCACCAACAACTGCTCCTTGGACCTCGCCTTTATTAGGAGATCGTCCAAGTACGGGATAATTAAAACTCCCTTTCTTCGAAGGAGTATCATCATTTCCGCCATTACCTTGGTAAACACCCTCGGTGCCGTGGAGAGTCCAAACGGCAGCGTCTGGAATTGGTAATGGCAATCCTGTACCACAAATCTGAGGTACTCCTGGTGAGGATAGTAAATGGGGACATGCAGGTAAGCATCCTTGATGTCCAGGGATACCATGTAATCCCCCTCGTCCAGGCTTGCAATAACCGCCCTGAGCGATTCCATCTTGAACTTGAATTTTTTTATGTATGTGTTCAAGGATTTCAAATTTAAAATGGGTCTCACCGAACCGTCCGGTTTCGGTACCACAAACAGTGTGGAATAGTAACCCCGTCCTTGTTGAAGTAGGGGCACCTTGATTATCACCTGCTGGGAATACAGCTTGTGAATTGCCGCTAGCACAGCCTCCCTGTCTGAAGGAGTAATCGGCAAGGCAGATTTTAGGAACCGGTGGGGTGGAGACGCCTCGAATTCCAGTTTGTACCCTTGAGATACTATTTGCAGGATCCAGGGATCCACCTGTGAGCGAGCCCACTGATCGCTGAAATTTTTGAGGCGGCCCCCCACCGTACCTGGCTCCGCCTGTGGAGCCCCACCGTCATGCGGCGGACTTGGAAGAAGCGGGGGAGGACTTTTGCTCCTGGGAACCTGCTGTTTGTTGCAGCCTTTTTCCCCTACCTCTGCCTCTGGACAGAAAGGACCCGCCTTTTCCACGCCTGTTTTTCTGAGTCCGAAAGGACTGTACCTGATAAAACGGCACCTTTTTAGGCTGTGAGGGAACATGGGGTAAAAATGCTGACTTCCCAGCAGTTGCTGTGGAAACTAGGTCCGAGAGACCATCCCCAAATAACTCCTCACCCTTATAAGGCAAAACTTCCATGTGCCTTTTTGAATCTGCACCCCCTGTCCACTGGCGAGTCCATAAGCCTCTCCTAGCAGAAATGGACAATGCACTTATTTTAGATGCCAGCCGGCAGATCTCCCTCTGTGCATCTCTCATGTATAAGACTGAGTCCTTTATATGCTCTATGGTTAGCAGAATAGTGTCCCTGTCTAGGGTGTCAATATTTTCTGACAGGGAATCTGACCACGCAGCGGCAGCACTGCACATCCATGCTGACGCAATAGCTGGTCTAAGTATAATGCCTGAGTGTGTATATACAGACTTCAGGATCGCCTCCTGCTTTCTATCAGCAGGTTCCTTGAGGGCGGCCGTATCCGGAGACGGTAGTGCCACCTTTTTAGACAAACGTGTGAGCGCTTTATCCACCCTAGGGGGTGTCTCCCAACGTGACCTATCCTCTGGCGGGAAAGGGAACGCCATTAGTAACTTCTTAGAGATTACCAATCTTTTATCAGGGAAAGCCCACGCTTCTTCACACACTTCATTTAATTCTTCTGATGGGGGAAAAACTACGGGTAGTTTTTTCTCCCCAAACATAATACCCTTTTTAGTGGTACCTGGGTTTATATCAGAAATTTGTAACACCTCAATCATGCAACGAATGGCCTTAGTGGACATTAGACTAGACTCATCGTCGTCGACACTGGTGTCAGTATCCGTGTCGACATCCGCGTCTGCCATCTGAGGTAGCGGGCGTTTTAGAGCCCCCGATGGCCTTTGAGACGCCTGGACAGGCACGAGCTGAGAAGCCGGCTGTCCCGCATTTGGCATGTCGTCACATTTTTTGTGTAAGGAGTCGACACGTGCACGCAATTCCTTCCATAAGTCCATCCACTCAGGTGTCTGCCCCGCAGGGGGTGACATCCCTTCTATAGGCATCTGCTCCGCCTCCACATCATTATCCTCATCAAACATGTCGACACAGCCGTACCGACACACCGCACACACACAGGGAATGCTCTAACAGAGGACAGGACCCACAAAAGCCCTTTGGGGAGACAGAGTGAGAGTATGCCAGCACACACCAGAGCGCTATATAATGCAGGGACTAACTGAATTATGTCCCCTATAGCTGCTGTTATATATACTGCGCCTAAATTTAGTGCCCCCCCTCTCTTTTTTACCCTTTTCTGTAGTGTAGACTGCAGGGGAGAGCCAGGGAGCTTCCTTCCAGCGGAGCTGTGAGGGAGAAATGGCGCCAGTGTGCTGAAGGAGATAGCTCCGCCCCTTTTCGCGGACTTTTCTCCCGCTTTTTTATGGATTCTGGCAGGGGTAATTATCACATATATAGCCTCTGGGGCTATATATTGTGGTATTTTTGCCAGCCAAGGTGTTTTTATTGCTGCTCAGGGCGCCCCCCCCTAGCGCCCTGCACCCTCAGTGACCGGAGTGTGAAGTGTGTATGAGGAGCAATGGCGCACAGCTGCAGTGCTGTGCGCTACCTTGGTGAAGACTGATGTCTTCTGCCGCCGATTTTCCGGACCTCTTCTTGCTTCTGGCTCTGTAAGGGGGACGGCGGCGCGGCTCCGGGACCGAACACCAAGGCCAGTTCCATGCAGTCGATCCCTCTGGAGCTAATGGTGTCCAGTAGCCTAAGAAGCCCAAGCTAGCTGCAAGCAGGTAGGTTCGCTTCTTCTCCCCTTAGTCCCTCGCTGCAGTGAGCCTGTTGCCAGCAGGTCTCACTGTAAAATAAAAAACCTAATTATATACTTTCTTTTTAGAAGCTCAGGAGAGCCCCTAGTGTGCATCCAACCTCGGCCGGGCACAAAATCTAACTGAGGCTTGGAGGAGGGTCATAGTGGGAGGAGCCAGTGCACACCAGGTGACCTAAAAGCTTTCTTTAGTTGTGCCCAGTCTCCTGCGGAGCCGCTATTCCCCATGGTCCTTTCGGAGTTCCCAGCATCCACTAGGACGTCAGAGAAATTAAAAGAAAAAAAAGTGAAAAACCCATGTCGACCTTTTTCCATGTCGACCTAATGACTGTCGACCTACGTCTTGTCGACCTAATGACCATAAGCCGCCATAAACGTCTCTTATACTGTAACTGCCCAGGACACTTTCTGACCAAGAACCTGGTTCAGTATCAATTGCAGTTTTGCTAAATTAGCAAAACTGCAACTGGCTAGAATGGCATGCTGGGGGCTGCCCAACACAGGGGAATGTCGCCAACATGCTAACTGCTGCCAGTGAAGCGTGTGCAATTCAATTGTGACTGCATTGATGACCCCACAAAATAAGTGTAGCCCCTTTGCCTGTGCAGCTTAGTGCGTGAAGGCAGGCGCACCACCGCCATGTTTTGCTTCACAGTGGCCGCATATGGGGGGTAATTCCAAGTTGATCGCAGCAGGATTTTTGATAGCAATTGGGCAAAACCATGCTGCACTGCAGGGGGGGCAGATATAACATATGCAGAAAGTTAGATTTGGGTGGGGTATATTGTTTCTGTGCAGGGTAAATACTGGCTGCTTTATTTTTACACTGCAAATTAGATTGCAGATTGAACACACCACACCCAAATCTATCTTTCTCTGCACATGTTATATCTGCCTCCCCTGCAGTGCACATGGTTTTGCCCAGTTGCTATCAGAAATCCTGCTGCGATCAACTTGGAATTACCCCCATGATGTCATGCCCTGAAAATGGCCCGGACCTGCCCCCGTATTTTACCAATATGCCCCCACAACGCTGCATCGCCACTCCGCGATCGCCTATGCCTGTCAATCAGGCAGAGGCATTCGTATTACTGGGATGCAATTGCATCTCCCTGCGTGCGTACTGGGTCAATATTTGGGAGTTTGCAATCACATTTATACCCCTCTTCCACCACTAAGCACGGGTCGCAGCCGGGAGCCTGACACGGGTGCTACCCGGCTGCGACCCGTGCTCAGCCCCCTTTCCCACTGCGCTCACCAAACCGGGATATTGCCGCGGCAGGGGCGGCGCTGGGAGATCACATGATCTCCCAGCACCGCCCTTCCATAGACTGTGAACGGGATGCGACGTGGCTTCCGTTTACACTACACAGCTTACCGGGTTGAACTCGTGTTCAACCCGGTAAGCTACCCGGGTAGTATTCTCGGATCACTTGATCCGGCTTTACCCTTTTCCACTAGCAAAAAACACGGGTAAATGCGCGCCCCCGTGCATTGACCAGTGTTTTTTGAGCTAGTGGAAAAGGGGTATAAGATGCGACTCATACTGAATAAGACCCCAAATACCCAGCACAAGAACCTCAGCAAACTCAGCTACTCTATCCTATACTGAAATATATGTTCAACTAAAGTTCCGCTGACGTGGATGTGGCAGCTGCCGTATAAACCAGACCACAGTGCACAGATTCTCATGGCAGACAACACTCAGCGCAAAACGATCATGGAAGAAGCTTTCATTTCAAGGCATGAAGTCTTGCAGCTAGTTATCCCAAAAGTACTTGGGTATATTCCTTTAAATACTTTACATCCATTAAATTATTGCGTCAGAGCAGAAGGTAATTGGTGCAAGAAAAATGACTTCCTTTCCATAGCACATGCACAGGATGAATGATACAAACCTATATACACTACAACCTTCATATTATATTTAAGGGTCGGGTACGGGATCTATGGGTGTCGTGGACCCCCAGGAGTGGGAATAGCTGTGGCAACACTGCCGGCATTCTGGTGGTCAGGATTCCGGAATCGGTATTCTGACCGCCCGGATCCTGAATACATTCCATATATAGCTATAGATTATTCTGTGGGGTCGTTTACAAACTGTAAAAAACATAAGTGGCCACATAGTATTTCTTTAACAAGTAATTTTATGTGCTGTACCTACACAGATGGGGTTCAGTATTATGTCAGCTGACGGGATGCCGGCGGCCAGAATATCAACACCGGCATCCTGACAGTGCAAATGCTGAAAGGTGGGTTGGTAAGAGTGTCCCCCCCCTCTCCCATACCCCCTAACCCTCCCTTTACGCAGCCTAATACTAACCACCCCTGAACACACAATCTCCCCCACACGCTCACCTTAGCCTAACACTAACCCCCTCAGGTGGTGCCAGAACCCGCCACCTCTACTTGTGGTTGGAATGCCGGCTGTCGGTATTCCGAAGTCGGTCCCCTTACCCTGTCTGAATTATGGCGTTGGCATTATGACAGCTGTTGGGATTCCAGCATCGGCATTCCGAGTGCCGGGATCCCGTCAGTCGGCATCTTGACCGCATCCCGACAGATGCATGCCTCATTTGCATTATCATGGTGTTCCATTAACAGTCCAGGAATTCTGAAGACTGTGTAATATCCGCAAAGTTACAAAATATCTGTAGCTATCTGATGAATCAAGAACCCAAATATGCTAAATTTCCATCACTTGAAGTTCTTTAAAATGTAGGGGAGATGTACAAAGTCGTGAAGCGAGAAAGTGGAGAAGTTGCTCGTAGGAACTGTTCAGCTTCTGCCATTTTTCTAGCACAGCCAGTAATTGGTAGTTAGGAGCTGATTGGATGGTACTTTATCTCTCTCCACTTATCTCGCTCCAAGATTTGATAAGTCTTACCCTTAGTGCCCTTAAAATAAACTTGTGTGTTTTCTGTTATGTGTATTATTGTAGCTTGTATGGAAAGCCCTCTCTAGCCACGTCTACCCGTTATACTGCTGATTTACATAATGTGGTTGCGCATCCCACACAAATACAGGCACAGGAAAAAGAGTGCATAAAGACTAAAAGCAAATTCTCACACTGTGTAAAGCTTTTAGAACATGGATGTTACTGCCTTACCTGGTCTAGTGGAAGCTGTGCCATCCATGTACTCTCCAGCAGAGTCTTCCTCTGACCTTTGGGGGCATCCCGCACACTCAGGTACAGTTCGTGTGCATTTAAACAGCACTGCTGGCAAACACCAAGCTCCGCTTCAAACACTTTTGCCCTCATGTAGCTTTGATTAGAGCGAATCAAGAAGTCATCTTGGCATTTCCGGGAGCAGAAGCGGGTATCCCAGGCCGCTGTAGGGCACTGTGCTATAGGTTGGGAACATGGCTCCTGACAGTAGACACACAGTGGGTTCCCTGCACTATCCATTGCTTGTAAATACCCTTTACATGCAGAACCTTCTGCCTCCGGTTCAGATGGGGTTCCAGCAGATCTCTGAACATTCCCATTTTCAAATCTAATAATGGAAACATTATGGGAGTAAAATGAGTGATCACAGGAATGATGTAAACGCTGTGGCTCAAAACAGCCTGCATAATAATCACTGTCTTATTACGGCGCCACACTGTGAAACTAATAAGAGGCATAAAGTCATCCAGGAAGTGAGATTAGAAATGAACTGTTAATTTTCTGATATTGTGCATATCACCCATTGTGCTCCTTACATTAAAGTTGCCATCTATTTTGTCTTAAACACAGTCTCACTGGGAGCCCCCCGCTCCTCTGCTTAATGGGCAGATATTGCATAGTTTGTAAGCTATATTTACACTCGTAAAACAAGAATGCTGCTGAATTATTTATTCTCACTTTGTAAACCATAACACAAGACGGACAGACATGAATTTTTCAGGTGTTACCCGTATCTTTCCTTTACTGGCAAAACAACAACAAATGGATACTGGCCGAACTTTTACAGCAAAATGCAGAGAATTTGCATGTTCTATGCAAATCTCTATTTGTACATACCTGCATGTATTAATTAAGGGTCAAGCACAGGGCAAAATGGTGCATAGTTTAGGCACAGTAAGAGACACAATGGAGGCATTTTCTGGATTGAATCAATATTATTTAGCCTGCAGCCTATCCATTCCGTAGATGCTAATAGCATCACTGAGACCTAAAGCACACTTAGAGGAGTGGGAATTGTATTATCGGAAGATTTTTTTTTTTTTTTACTTGGAAAAGTTAGTCATTGCATGGTGCTGTGTCTTTGCGAAAGTCTACTCCATATACCAAGTCACTATTAGCTTAATCAGTTAATAAAGTACAAAAGAGGTTACTGCGCATTTTTGTTCTAGCTCTCTCTATGTTTATACTCTGTATCACTCTTAAAATGAGACAATGGGAATATTTAAGACTAAGCACAGGAAATCATTTCTTCAGTCATGTTATCTTACAGAAGATAGAATAAAATCCATTTTGTTTTCAACTATTCAGTCAGGTTACATACCGACCGATGCTTCCTACACAGCCATTCCCAGCATTAGTCTGCAGTCTTTTGCGACCAGCAGCTGATTCCAGATTTCTTTTGACATTACCTTGTCCAGTTGTCCTGGATATTACACCTAAATTTCAGGGCTCTTTCAGGTCAGTCCTCTGCCTGGCCAATTGTTAATAATATGAAGAGCAAACTTCATTACACGGAGGACTGAACAATTAAAACAATACCTGTATAATCACAGCTTGTTCCCACAACACACCACAGCAACTCGAAATAGATCAGTTTTCTCCAGAGACACGAACATAACAAGTTCACACTTTGGTTCTTCCTGGCTCTGGGATCATTCTCACTAATGTATGCTAATTCATTCACTCCTTCTGAAGGAGCTGAGAGCTTATCTATCCTACATCCAGTGTGAGAGTTTTCACACATCTCCTCACAGTAACACCCACCATACACACTGCACACACATACACTCCAATATATACCAAACTAGAAAAAAAATACATATAATTTACACACACACACACACACACACACACACACACACACACACACACACACACACACGCACGCACGCACATATCTAATATATAAAAATGAAAATCTCTCCTTCCTTCTGTCTTTCTATACAAATCCACAGTTTACAAGCAAAGATCGTGAAATTTCACATACAAGCGTATTAAAACATGGCGGAGGCAACTAAATCAATCAGAAATCCCTAGCACCCCTAGGGGGGCAGACAGCAGCACAGATTATATCAGGAGACAGCATAACTCCGGAATTGCTGAAGCAATGTACTCAAAAATTGGTACACATATGCCTTACAATCTGGCAACAAACACTGTGGGGGGAAGACACCCCTAGCACCCATAGGGGTGAGGCCACAGCACAGAGTTTTTCAGCAGACAGCATAACTCTGGAATACCTGCAGCAATTTACAACAAACTGGGTACACATATGACTTACACTCTGGAAACAATCACTATGGGGGTCAGACACCCCGAGCACCCCTAGGGGTGGGACAGCAGCACAGAGTATGTCAGCAGCCAGCAAAACTGTGGCAGGCATGGAGCAATTTACACCAAACTTGGTACACATCTGACTTAAAATCTTGGAACTAACTCTGTTGGGGTTGCACACCCCTAGCACCCCGAGGGGTGGGACAGCAGCACAGAGTATTTCAGGAGACAGCAAAACTATGGAAGGCCTGGAGCTATTTACATCATGATTGGTACACATCTCACTTACAATCTGGGAACAAACTCTGTGGGGGTGGGACAGCGGCACAGAGTATTTCAGGAGACAGCATAAATCCCGAATGGCTAGACCAATTTACAACAAACTGGGTACACATATGACTTACACTGGGGAAACAATGTGGGGGTCAGACACCCCTAGGGGTGGGACAGCAGCACAGAGTATGTCAGCCGACAGCAGAACTGTGGAAGGTCTGGAGCAATTTTACACCCTAACTTGGTACACATCCGATTTACAATCTCGAAAACACCCCTAGGGGTGGGACAGTGGCACAGAGTATTTCAGGAAACAGCATAACTCCCGAATGGTCAGACCAATTTACAACCAACTGGGTGCACATATGACTTACAATCTGGGTACAAACTCTGTGGGGGTTAGACACCCCTAGCATCCCTATGTGTGTGACATGAGCACAGAGTATTTCAGGAGACAACATAACTCCAGAATGCCTAGACAAAATTACAACAAACTTAGTACACATATGACTTACAAGCTGGGAACAAACACTGTGGGGGTAAGACACCCCTACGGTTGAGGCAGCAGCACAGAGTATTTCAGCAGACAGCATAACTCTGGAATGCCTGGAGCAATTTACACCAAACTTGCTACACATATTACTTACACTCTGGGAACAAACTGTGGGGGTAACACACCACTAGCACCCCTAGGGGTGGGCCAGCAGCACAGACTATATCAGGACATGCATGATATGTCAGTGATGACAGGGCTGCATGTGACAGGGGCAGTGACATGATATGAGGAGGGGAATGGAGGTAGCACAAACCCACACACTGAGAGTTATATAGTGGAAGTAGCATGGTCCGCCAGCAGCACATTGGGTTTTAATTTTATTGATGTGTATAACATTTTACATGCTTTTTTTATACTATGTTATTTATACTGTGTGTGTAATATTTAAATACATTTTTGTAAACAAACATTCTTAAAATCCCGGGCAACGCCAGGTACTTCAGCTAGTATATATATATATATATATATATATATATATACCCATCAAAAAAATCAGAGGCGGCACTCAGAGACTTGGAAAACAGTGAAAAGCTGTATTAGTGACCTCACTAATACAGCTTTTCACTGTTTTCCAAGTCTCTGAGTGCCGCCTCTGATTTTTTTGATGGGTACATGTCAGGGATAGGATCCCTGAGGAAGGCACCGGAGCGAGGTACACCCTGAGGGGGAGGACTGGAGTGCCGGAGTTTCTTGTGTAGCTGTGGAGTGAATCTTGAGGCATTACTAAGGTCATTGTCACAGCATTTATACTTTTTATTGCATATTGGTGAACTATATGTGATGTGCACGAATATTGTAATATTCTACCTTTGAGAATATTGTTCATGCCCACGGCATTGGCAGGATGGGATTTTGAAATTTTCAAATATTGACTTGTTGATCACGACCCCTGATGAAGTCCTATATGGACGAAACGCGTTGGGTTTTTACGTGTTTGTGAATTTGAATATACATCTAAACTCTCTGGTGGAAAAATTGATATCTTATAAGTGCGGATACCATCAAACCAAATTCGCCAGATGATTACAAATCAGTATTGTTCACTTAATGCATATGATTTTTTCATTTGTTTTATTGATGTTTTTATGTAATATTGCAGTATTTACTGTTATATTTTATGAATAAATATATTTGTATGTGATATCTGAGGTGGTTCAGCTCCCATGAGAATTCTTTTTTTCCATAATTCCCTTTCTGTGCCTTATCTGACAGGAGGCATTTCTTAGTGGTGTGAGCTATATTGTACATTAGCGCAAAAAAAGGGTTCTTTATTCTTTGTATATATATATATATATATATATATATATATATATTTATGTGTGTGTGTGTGTATAAAATCTCGCATACTACCAAATTGTAGCAAGTACATCGCTCGGTCACAGTAACAGATTTAGGGGTATATTCAATTGAAGTCGAAAGGTGCCGTCTGTCGAAAAGACAGCAGTTTTCGACTTTTTTTTTAGGTCGGAAGGGGTTTCGACCTATTAAATATAACCCAAAATTATCCGACAAGTCGAGGAATTCGACTTGTCGGAAAGCACGTGGATCGGTGAAATAGCTGCCGTTCCGTGTGCATCTGTCGGATTTGGCCCCCTTTCTGATCATCTCAATCAGACTTTAAAAACAGCCGGATTGAGATGAGGGAGCCGAGAGGAGGAGGAGGGGGGGGGGGGGGACCAGCGAGGAGACGGGGGAGAGCAGCATAGCAGGAGGTTGTGTCACAGCCGCCACTCACAGCAGCGTCCACCCGGCCCCAGCAAGCGAAACCTCGCTTGCTGGAGCCGGGAGGACGCTGCCGTGAGCGGCGGCTGTGACACATCTTTCTGCTACGCTGCTGTAGCTGCTGTTGTAGCGCTGCTCTCCCCCGTCTGCCCGCGGTTAGCCCCTGTCTCAGCTCCCGCATCTCAATTCAACTTTTTTTAAAGTCATATTGAGATGGCATTGAACAGCCCTTGTTGGATCCATTCCGACAAATGAATGTCGGAATGGATCAGACTTCAATTGAATATACCCCTTAGTGGCCTCTTCAACTTTGCCAGGGACTCATGAAAATAGACCAACACACCATGAATAGCCAAACATGTATTCATGCATTTAATAAATATGTAAATAATATCCATCCTCTTAACAGTAAGCCAGTATACTTATCATGATGGTCAAAAAAACAGGAGGGATGGCAAAAAGTAAAAGTCCCAGCCCGAACGGTAGATATATTACCCAATGTGTACCCAGCTTTAGGCTTAATAAATTGGGGAGGTTGTCCACCCAGATCAGACTGGCTTTAGACAGGTAAGCCCAGCACTGAAACTCTTAGGAGATTGTATACTGTCCTGCAACTGGCTGAGTGTGGATGCTGTCAGGGCCTTTGATTCAGTGGAGTGGCCGTACCTCAGGAAGGTTTTCTTTAAATTTGGGATGGGCTGTAAGATAATAGCCCGGGCTAAATTGTTGTATCAGTCCTCTGGGACGGGTCTGCATTAATAGCTTTCTCACCTCCTTTTGCATCTCTCGGGGGTACAAGACAGGACTGCCCTCTTTCTCTGAGCTTATTTGCTCTTCCTACTGAGCTTCTGGGTTGTATTACTCGGAAGCATCCAGGGAATATGGGGAAGGGGGTTGTCCAGATTCTGCAGCCAGTTGACAGGATTACTCATCACGCAGAAGATATGGTTATATTTTTATCTGATGTGTTAAAGTGTTTGGAATTGGTCAATCGGGGTTTTCAACATGCTAAATTTCAGAAATCAATTGGGGCTGTAGCTTGCATGTGTATGGTAACAATCAGCAGATTTGCAGACCATTACTGGTAAAAGGATGTATTGACAGATCTGTATTTGCTGAAAATGATCTGCAAATCACTGAAAAATATCTATTGTACAGGCAATTATAGCAGTTCAGTTATTTGCTTCCCGGTTATTGTTCTGTGTTCAAATCCACTAATCTGCACAGAATATTACGTTACCTAGAAGACTGCGAACACTGTCACTGAAAGATTCTGCACTATCAAAAAAAGCACAACCCATCTAAAAAAACGTTTCTGTTTTTTTTAAGATGTGAGCAAAGAGATTGTACAGATAACTAAAGCAGATATTTCACACATTATTTTGCTTAATAATAATAAGAATTTACTTACCGATAATTCTATTTCTCGGAGTCCGTAGTGGATGCTGGGGTTCCTGAAAGGACCATGGGGAATAGCGGCTCCGCAGGAGACAGGGCACAAAAAGTAAAGCTTTAGGATCAGGTGGTGTGCACTGGCTCCTCCCCCTATGACCCTCCTCCAAGCCTCAGTTAGGATACTGTGCCCGGACGAGCGTACACAATAAGGAAGGATTTTGAATCCCGGGTAAGACTCATACCAGCCACACCAATCACACTGTACAACCTGTGATCTGAACCCAGTTAACAGTATGATAACAGCGGAGCCTCTGAAAAGATGGCTCACAACAATAATAACCCGATTTTTGTAACTATGTACAAGTATTGCAGATAATCCGCACTTGGGATGGGCGCCCAGCATCCACTACGGACTCCGAGAAATAGAATTATCGGTAAGTAAATTCTTATTTTCTCTATCGTCCTAGTGGATGCTGGGGTTCCTGAAAGGACCATGGGGATTATACCAAAGCTCCCAAACGGGCGGGAGAGTGCGGATGACTCTGCAGCACCGAATGAGAGAACTCCAGGTCCTCCTTAGCCAGGGTATCAAATTTGTAGAATTTAGCAAACGTGTTTGCCCCTGACCAAGTAGCTGCTCGGCAAAGTTGTAAAGCCGAGACCCCTCGGGCAGCCGCCCAAGATGAGCCCACCTTCCTTGTGGAATGGGCATTTACAGATTTTGGCTGTGGCAGGCCTGCCACAGAATGTGCAAGCTGAATTGTACTACAAATCCAACGAGCAATAGTCTGCTTAGAAGCAGGAGCACCCAGCTTTTTGGGTGCCTACAATATAAACAGCAAGTCAGACTTTCTGACTCCAGCCGTCCTGGAATTATATATATATATATATATATATTTTCAGGGCCCTGACAACGTCTAGCAACTTGGAGTCCTCCAAGTCCCTAGTAGCCGCAGGCACCACAATAGGTTGTTTCAGGTGAAACGCTGACACCACCTTAGGAAGAAACTGGGGACGAGTCCGCAGTTCTGCCCTGTCCGAATGGAAAATCAAATATGGGCTTTTGTAAGACAAAACCGCCAATTTTGACAATCGCCTGGCCGAGGCCAGGGCCAACAGCATGGTCACTTTCCATGTGAGATATTTCAAATCCACAGATTTGAGTGGTTCAAACCAATATGATTTGAGGAATCCCAACACTACGTTGAGATCCCACGGTGCCACTGGAGGCACGCAAGGGCTGTATATGCAATACTCCCTTGACAAACGTCTGGACTTCAGGAACTGAAGTCAATTCTTTCTGGAAGAAAATCTATAGGGCCGAAACTTGAACCTTAATGGACCCCAATTTGAGGCTCATAGACACTCCTGTTTGCAGGAAGTGCAGAAATCGACCTAGTTGAAATTTTTTCGTGGGGCCCTCCTGGCCTCACCCACGCAACATATTTTTACCACATGTGGTGATAACGTTGTGCGGTCACCTCCTTCCTGGCTTTGACCAGGGTAGGTATGACCTCTTCCGGAATGCCTTTTCCCTTAGGATCCGGCGTTCAAACCGCCATGCCGTCAAACGCAGTCGCGGTAAGTCTTGGAACAGACAAGGTCCCTGCTGGAGCAGGTCCTTTCTTAAAGGCCGATGCCACGGTTCCTCTTGGAACAGACATGGTACTTGCTGAAAGCAAATCCCTTCTTAGCTCCCGAGGCCATTAGTCCTCTGTGAGCATCTCTTGAAGTTCCGGTTACCAAGTCCCTCTTGGCCAATCCGGAGCCACGAGTATAGTTCTTACTCCTCTATGTCTTATAATTCTCAATACCTTGGTTATGAGAAGCAGAGAAGGGAACACATACACCGACTGTTACACCCACGGTGTTACCAGGACGTCCACAGCTATCGCTTGAAGGTCTCGTGACCTGGCGCAATACCTGTCCCATTTTTTTGTTCGGGCGGGACGCCATCATGTCCACCTTTGGTCTTTCCCAACGGTTCACAATCATGCGGAAAACTTCCCGATGAAGTTCCCACTCTCCCGGGTGGAGGTCGTGCCTGCTGAGGAAGTCTGCTTCCCAGTCGTCCACTCCCGGAATGAACACTGCTGACAGTGCTATCACATGATTTTCCGCCTAGCGAAAAATCCTTGCAGTTTTGTCACTGCCCTCCTGCTTCTTGTGCCGCCCTTTCTGTTTACGTGGGCGACTGCCGTGATGTTATCCCACTGGATCAATACCGGCTGACCTTGAAGCAGAGGTCTTGCTAAGCTTAGAGCATTATAAATTTGTTCTTAGCTCCAGTATATTTATGTGGAGAGAATTCTCCAGACTTGATCACACTCCTTGTGTGACTGCTCCCCAGCCTCTCAGGCTGGCCTCCGTGGTCACGAGCATCCAATCCTGAATGCCGAATCTGCGGCCCTCTAGAAGATGAGCACTCTGTAATCACCACAGGAGAGACACCCTTGTCCTTGGATATAGGGTTATCCGCTGATGCATCTGAAGATGCGATCCGGACCATTTGTCCAGCAGATCCCACTGAAGAGTTCTTGCGTGAAATCTGCCGAATGGAAGCGCTTCGTAATAAGCCACCATTTTTACCAGGACTCTTGTGCAATGATGCACTGACACTTTTCCTGGTTTTAGGAGGATCCCGATTAGCTCGGATAACTCCCTGGCTTTCTCCTCTGGGAGAAACACCTTTTCCTGGACTGTGTCCAGAATCATCCCTAGGACCAGCAGACGTGTCGTCGGAACAACTGCGGTTTTGGAATATTTAGAATCCACCCGTGCTGTCGTAGAACTACTTGAGATAGTGCTACTCCGACCTCCAACTGTTCTCTGGACCTTGTTCTTATCAGGAGGTCGTCCATTTTCTTTGAAGACGAATCCTCCTTTCGGTCATTACCTTGGTAAGGACCCGGGGTGCCTTGGACAATCCAACGGCATCGTTTCTGTACCACGAACCTGAGGTACCCTTGGTGAGAAAAGGCAAATTTTGGGACATGGAGGTAAGCATCCCTGATGTCCCGGGACACCATATAGTCCCCTTGTTCTTTGCTATCACTGCTCTGAGTGACTCCATCTGGATTTGAACCCTTGTAAGTGTTCAAATTTTTCAGATTTAGAATAGGTCTCACCTAGCCTTCAGTACCACCATATAGTGTGGAGTAATACCCCTTTCCTTGTTGTCGGAGGGGTAAATTTATTATCACCTGCTGGGAATACAGCTTGTGAATTGTTTTCAATACTGCCTCCCTGTCGGAGGGAGACATTTGTACAGCAGACGACAGGAACCTGCGAGGGGGGAAACCACTCGACATTCCAATCTGTACCCCTTGGATACTACTTGTAGGATCCAGGGGTCCTGTACGGTCCCAGCGTCATGCTGAGAACTTGGTAGAAGCGGTGGAGGGCTTCTGTTCCTGGGAATGGGCTGCCTGCTGCAGTCTTCTTCCCTTTCCTCTATCCCTGGGCAGATATGACTCTTATAGGGACGAAAGGACTGAGGCTGAAAAGACGGTGTCTTTTTCTGCAGAGATGTGACTTAGGGTAAAAAACGGTGGATTTTCCAGCAGTTGCCCTGGCCACCAGGTCCCATGGACCGACCCCAAATAACTCCTCCCCTTTATACGGCAATACATCTTTGTGCCGTTTGGAATCTGCATCACCTGACCACTGTCGTGTCCATAAACATCTTCTTGCAGATATGGACATCGCATTTACTCTTGATGCCAGAGTGCAAATATCCCTCTGCGCATCTCGCATATATAGAAATGCATCCTTTAAATGCTCTATAGTCAATAAAATACTGTCCCTGTCAAAGGTATCAATATTTTTAGTCAGGGAATCCGACCAAGCCACCTCAGCTCTGCACATCCAGGCTGAGGCGATCGCTGGTCGCAGTATAACACCAGCATGTGTGTGTATACTTTTTAGGATATTTTTCAGCCTCCTATCAGCTGGCTCCTTAAGTACGGCCCTATCCGTAGATGGTACCGCCACTTGTTCTGATAAGCGTGTGAGCGCCTTATCCACCCTGAGGGGTGTTTCCCACCGCGCCTTAACTTCTGGCGGGAAAGGGTATACCGCCAATAATTTTCTATCGGGGGAAACCCACGCATCATCACACACTTCATTTAATTTATCTGATTCAGGAAAAACTACAGGTAGTTTTTTCACCTCACACATAATACCCTTTTTTGTGGTACTTGGAGTATCAGAAATATGTAACACCTCCTTCATTGCCCTTAACGTGTGTGTGTCTGGGTCTGTGTCGACCGACTGAGGTAAATGGGCATTTTACAGCCCCTGACGGTGTTTGAGACGCCTGGACAGATACTAATTTGTTCGCCGGCCCTCTCATGTCGTCAACCGGCTTGCAGCGTGTTGACATTGTCACGTAATTTCCATAAATAAGCCATCCATTCCGGTGTCGACTCCCTAGAGAGTGACATCACCATTACAGGCAATTTGCTCCGCCTCCTCACCAACATCGTCCTCATACATGTCGACACACACGTACCAACATATAGCACACACACACAGGGAATGCTCTGATAGAGGACAGGACCCCACTAGCCCCTTGGGGAGACAGAGGGACAGAGGGAGAGTTTGCCAGCACACACCAAAGCGCTATATTTTACAGGGATAGCCTTATAATAAGTGCTCCCTTATAGCTGCTTTTATAAAATCACAATTTCGCCAAATTTTGCCCCCCCTCTCTTGATTTAACCCTGTTTCTGTAGTGCAGTGCAGGGGAGAGCCTGGGAGCCTTCCTGACCAGCGGAACTGTGTGAGGAAATGGTGCTGTGTGCTGAGGAGATAGGCCCCGCCCCCTTTTCGGCGGGCTCGTCTCCCGCTTAAAAATGGATTCTGGCAGGGGTTAAATATCTCCATATAGCCCCGGAGGCTATATGTGAGGTATTTTTTGCCAAAAAAAGGATTTTCATTGCTGCCCAGGGCGCCCCCCCCCAGCGCCCTGCACCCTCAGTGACTGCCGTGTGAAGTGTGCTGAGAGCAATGGCGCACAGCTGCAGTGCTGTGCGCTACCTTAAGAAGACTGAGGAGTCTTCTGCCGCCGATTCTGGACCTTCTTCTCTTTTCAGCATCTGCAAGGGGGCCGGCGGCGAGGCTCCGGTGACCATCCAGGCTGTACCTGTGATCGTCCCTCTGGAGCTAATGTCCAGTAGCCAAAGAAGCCAATCCATCCTGCACGCAGGTGAGTTCACTTCTTCTCCCCTAAGTCCCTCGATGCAGTGATCCTGTTGCCAGCAGGACTCACTGTAAAATAAAAAACCTAAGCTAAACTTTTCTAAGCAGCTCTTTAGGAGAGCCACCTAGATTGCACCCTTCTCGGCCGGGCACAAAAACCTAACTGAGGCTTGGAGGAGGGTCATAGGGGGAGGAGCCAGTGCACACCACCTGATCCTAAAGCTTTACTTTTTGTGCCCTGTCTCCTGCGGAGCCGCTATTCCCCATGGTCCTTTCAGGAACCCCAGCATCCACTAGGACGATAGAGAAATACTGTATAAAGGTTGCTAGAAATTATTAAATATCCAAGAAGATTTTACTACTACATATTGGGCTGCTTTTACGTCTAATATTCTGACTTTGAATTAACAAGGAACTAGTGATATCAATGAGGCATAAGGGAGGGGTGTATGTCTTCATATCACTAATGCCTAGTGAGTTGACAGGCTACCTGAATAGGAGCCGAGTACATACTCTGTGAGTAGGTGACAGGTACACTATAAATTTGGAGCATTACTATGAACATACATAAACAAAAATATGATTCCAGAAATACATTTAAAACAATAAGACAGATAAACACCTCCACTGAAAACCTAACAATTAAAATAGATCAGTTGTGCTGAAAAAAAAACCAATGTGAGGTTTGGTGCTTCTTTTCCTGGGAAAAACTTGCTTTCAACCTTTACAAAGTTTCAGCAACTGAAAAAGAAAAGTCAGAGTAATAATATAACATACTTTCAGTTTTTAAAGCAGCTGTCAACGTATACAGCACTTACGGTGTGGGGGGTCCTGCGGCTGAACCTATGGACACTTTTGCTTTGACTGACGATGTGCATTCCCTGCTGACAAGCCTCACTCTCCCCCCGCTGTTCTGAACTCTGCTTAATGAGGCAGCTGCAACGTCTTCTTTGGTCAGGTACCTAAGAAGCAAACACGATCAAACAAAAAAATACGTGTGTCTGACACACCATTAAACTGAGTAATGTTTTGTGTGCGATACCATACTTGCACTTTATCATTGTTGCATTATAGAGCCTGTGTGTGTGTGTGTGTAGAGGTATTTCTATATTTAAATATTACTTTTGCCTTTTAGAATTGTGTCTATACTTGGTTTGTAAAATATCAGCTTACATTTTTAATTAGGTAGAGAAAAGGGATATTAGAGATTCTTCCAAACTGGGACCTACACATTTCCATTGTGCTTAATGTTTTGTAGTAGTGGAGAATTGTGCGTCATTCAAAGTACATCTGAAATGTCACACCCTCACCAACTGTGTCACACAACTAATGTAAACATTCACAAGGTGAATTGTCCACCTTCCAAAGTGTTGTCAAAGTCAGAAAAATATCCCCATGCACGTTGCCATATTTGCACCGCACACTGGTCCGTGCTGCGCATGCGTACGCTCTCCCGTGAAGGCGCATACCCGCAATAGCGTGCACTCGCAGGCGCGGTATGCGTATTTACGGTAGAGTTTATGTAGTCGTAGCGTGCGACTCATTCGTTACATATTTTCACAATTAATGTAGTTTATAGATCATGATCCCTTTGATAGTTTCTGAAAGTTTGGTTAATACAGAAGGTCCCTGTTTAAAGTAATCCCTCTTTGTATTGTACGAAGGGTCTAACAGGAATCATACAGCAGTGTTTGGTACCCATCGGAAGAGTATTTAATTAGCAATATTCCGGTGTTGGTTTGGAGCGTATTAATCGCTCGTGCGAATAGTTATGGACATAAGAAGTTTATGTCCATTTCTATTATTTACTCATACTCAGGTATGCGGCGGGAAACCTAGTTTCCCACCCACCTGAGCTGTTGGAAATCGTCACAGCCCACCTGTATGAATCAACCTATGACCTTTTGTTGTGATACAGGGTCGAATTCCTTCATCCAATGGACAATGGGATTGTAGGGACTATGAGATTGCATTGTGTGTGGGGCATAAATAGGCAGGCCGACCACATCCAGCTCTCACTCTTCAACGGTTCTCATTGCTGAAAATCGGGTGCTGGATGTCCAGGCGCATGCGATCGTTTACCCTGTGCGTAAGTTTCTCTCCGTAATCATTGTCTTTCTGTGAGCCAATTTCTCTCATCTCTCTCCGTCTCTCTCTCTCTTTCCCTTCTCTTTCTCTCGTATCTCCCCTAGACTAGTATTGTATTGTATTAGATAGTATTGTATTTTGGTTAGGAAGTCTCTGTTATATTGTAGTGTATCATTTGTACTGTTATCCCCTTTTACAAATACATTAGATATAATACAGTTAATAGGCTTTGGACCCTAAACCAGTATCTGTGTATTTCCTATAGTGTTAAGTGTTCACTTGAGCGTCGGTGACGCTCAAGCAGCTTTGTAGTTAGTCAGGTTACACAAGGTTGCACTTACACCCTGTACTCACATTAAGGTATTCTGTGAATTTTATTGGTATAAGGTTTAGACATAAAGGTATAGCGTTGTGAGCGTCTGCACCGCTGGTGATCTCCTCGTGGTCTCGAGCGTCCGCTACGCCATAGCGAATCATTACTCTAGTCGTAGCCAATAACGTGTCCTGTGATCGCTGGGCCGTGAGCGAACGTGACGCTTGAGCGTCTCGCCTACGGCTGAGCGATCGTTACGCAACTAGCGTACCATTACGGTACTTCTTAAGTAAACAGCGTACAGTGTTCTTAGACTTCATAAAGGGTTGTTTATACGACAAGGGAATTTAGCATTGTCAATTGGGGACTCGTCCTATCCTTCTCATATCTGCACTAGGTAGATCAGCAGACATTATCCCCCCAGCAAAGGGTGGGAGGTTGTCTCGCTGTGCTGACGGGATAAGCGCCTGCTTCGCTTAGATAAAGAGTGCTGAAGGAATCCGGGAACCGGAAGTAAGAACAAAACGCTTGTGTCTTTTAAAAAAACTGTTTTATTTCTCTTCTGTCTTGCGTATACACGCACGCATACATTTATCTGCATTTCTTTTTCAAATTTCGTATATCACTATTCCTGTTTGCCAAGTTTTATAGTTGATAGAAAGTGCTAAAAGAGATTTGCTGTTATTTCATAGTAGAGGTAATAGTTAAAGTATAGACCAACACACGGCTTGTCTGGGAGATAAGGCAGTCAGTGTGGTGTGCGGTAGATGATCAGGGATCATCTACATTGATAAAGGTAGAAATTGTGTTACGGTGGATCTTTGTTTTGCGTACACGTGTCCCTAACAAAAGACTTGCGTACGCAATCCAAACGGCAGACGCACGCAGCGTACATTACGCAACGTAGCGTCTGGTTACGCAACGTAGCTCAAGTCACGAAAAGTTGAATTAGCGCAAAGCGATAATTAGCGCAAAGGCGATAAGTAACGCACAGCGGTAAATAACGCGACGCGGTAAATAACGCAAATCTATTTTTGGAAAAATCTGAAATTTAGTTTAACAGATCCTGCTCCTAATTGGTAACACAGTTGGACTGAAGACAATTTCTGCGCAGAAATAGATATAGAAACAAAGTGTACATGTGTTGAGTGAGTGTGTTTTTATCACATAAGTTTATATAACTTAGAGGTTGAACCAAAAGGAAAGTCGGGTACTCGTCAAGGGACACACGTGTAAGTGACATATACGGTGGCTAGGGAGGCATCCTTGGTTAAATAATATTTGAGCATTAGAGTATAGCGGACCATAAGGTAACAGACCAGGAGGTCATTAACAGACGGTAACAGACCAGGAGGTCATAAGGTAACAGGTAAAATAGACAAAGAGGTCCGCTATAAAGGTACAAGAGGCACAACGCCTGGGGTGTTGGTGCAGAACCCATATAGGCCATAAGCTCTTGCTGAAGGAATCGCGGCCGGAAACATCGATTCCATTGATCTTTCAGTACATGACAAGTAGTGCTTATGTACTGAACGATTGGACCGCACGTAATTGTGTGCAGTAGTTAGTAATCTGACCTAATACCATTAGAGTAAAGTGGTCACAAACGCTATCTGTACATTCTGACGTGATTTGTGTAATTTTTTATTTTTAAAGGGAAGTTCGCTGGTCACTCAGGAACTATCTAACAACCCCACCTTTACTGGAAAGAGTAAGTGTCCTGCGGGTAACCCTCATATGTTCCAGTAAACCGAAGGTTCTTTTGGTAGGGCCCTGTATCGAGTACGCCAGCACCACGTCGGTGTGATCAGGTCGTATTGGTCGAGGTGGGCGAGTGAGTGGGGTACTCGGTAAACCGCCACCGCCGGCCTATTTTTGAATAATTTGGTTTGCTGTAAGGGTTCGCTGAAAACCTTGATATAAAGATCCAAGGAGGAATAAGCAACACCTGCAGAATTATGGGGGCCAGTTGTTCAGGTAGGGGGCGATCAACCTCGGTTCGGGTTGATTCAGAGAACCGACCCGTTGGGTCGGCAAGGTACATCATGTGTGAAAAATACGGAAGTCACACAGAATCTTTATGTGATGAATGGGAGAGAATGACTGTACAAGACAGGGACAAATTCCCAAGAATAGGTAGCTTCAGTCCAGAAGTGTTACAAAATTTAAGGAGGAGGATATGTCTCGTAAAATCAACAAAGAGACGAATTCAACATCATGATTATTTACAGTTATGGCACCAGGAAGGTGAGATACAGAGAGGTTTGGCTCTGGCGGCAGGATCTGGGGCAGTCAGGAAGCTGATAGCCACAGCTCCTCCTCCACCATACATTGCAGGAGGGAGGTTGATTGCGGAGAGAAACGCACTGGGTTGTAAAACACAAACACTTAGTAACCCTGTAAATGTAAATGATGTTAACCAAGTAACTCATGCTATTATTAACCCGTGCAAGTTGTACCCTGTTTTGAACCTTCCTCAGGAGTGTGATCAAGAAGAAGATTCGGCAACAATTTCAGCTCTCTCTCTTGCGGCCACCATAGCAGAGACCACAGTAGGCACAGCGACACCCACGAGATTAGTGAAAGCCCCTAGCGGAGGGATAGGTGAGGTCGTGTCAACGGGTAAGTACGGCACCATGCACTACACTGAAACAATTGTACCACAAGTTGTAGAATCTACGCAGAATGAGGCTGTTAGAATTGCTCCTGTAAGGGTAATAGCAGTTCCCAATGGAAAAACAGATGTGTCTGGAGCCACTCCCATAAGGAACATTGCCATGTACACTCCATTTTCCCGAATGGAATTAAGAACAATAGTGTCCGAATTTCCTGACCCCAGGAAAGACTTAGTTGCTAGCCAAAAATACATCAGGGATCTAGGTAACACTGTAGAACCCAACAACAAGGATTGGCAGATACTGCTAAGAGCTTGTTTACCTTCCAATGTCGACGCAACTCAATTCTTAGTTGACTGCGCCTTGGATAAAGATGTACCGCTTACAGACGTGTACAACAAGGATAATGTAAAAAGGATAAATTTACAGCTAAAGGAGTATTTCCCAGCCGTTGTTAAATGGAACAAGATATTCTCCATTAAGCAAAAGGAGTCCGAAACGGCAACAGAATATTTTCACCGGGCACTATTAGAAATGGCAAAGTACACTGGTATAGAAGACATTAAGACCAACCCAAACCATCGAGAAGTAGCAGTATCTGTACTGATGGATGGTTTGAAAGAAACATTAAAAGCTAGGGTACAGACCACACAACCATGTTGGCGAGGTCTGTCAGTGTCCACATTGAGAGAGGCTGCTATTGATCACGACAGAAACATCACTAGGCACAGGGAGTCGCAAAGTGATAAGTTGATGTCCGTAAGTATACAGGCGCTGACCACAAGGCAGCCTGCGTATGTACCACCGAATCCTGTGGGTAAGGCAAGTGTAATGACATGTTTTTCTTGTAACAGACCGGGACACTATGCACGAGACTGTAGAACAAAGAGTGTACAAAGATCTTTTCAACCCCCTAGACAACGACACGACACACGACATTGGGAGCAGGGTCCACAGAGGCGGAGTTTTGAGCCACATACAGGGGAAACAAAAAGATATCCCCCGAACAGAGATTGGCATGCCTCTGGTAGTTCCCAGCTAACCCCCTCACATGTAGTCGCTGCCAGCGGGATTCAGGGAGGTCAGCATACCCACTAGGGGTGTGGCCATACCTGTAATCTGCAGCCAGTTAAGTTGATTGCCAGTCTTGGAAGTGAACCAGAGATTGCAATCAATGTAGCTGGTAAAACTTTAAACTTTCTTGTAGACACAGGGGCGGCCAAGTCAGTGATAAATTCGACAGTGGGCATGAGAACCACTGGTAGGACAATTCCAGCCATGGGAGTAACAGGAGTAGTCCAGCACTACCCTGTTAGCAAACCAGCCGAGATTACAATAGGGCCTTTGCATACCAAGCATTCCTTTTTGCTGGCTGCATCAGCACCAACTAATCTCCTGGGTAGAGACTTACTATGTAAAATGGGTTGCGTCATTTATTGTACTCCTGAAGGTGTATTCTTGGACATTCCTGAGAATCACGCTCAGGAGGTACGAGACATGTTAGACTCCCCATCAAAATTAATGTCACATTCCATTATGACAAATAGGAATCCATCCCAAGTAGAAGAGATGATATCTCAGATACCAGAGTCACTTTGGACAAAAGATGGACAGGACACTGGATTAATGGCAAACGTAGCTCCAGTAATTGTACAAGTAAAAGATGGTAGGATAGCTCCAAAAATCCCACAGTATCCTCTGAAGCCAGAGGTGGAGTTAGGAGTTTTTCCCGTAATAGAGCGCTTGCTACAACAGGGCATTCTAGTAAGAACGTCCAGCACAGCAAATAGTCCCATCTTCCCTGTTAAAAAGAGTGGGGGGAGGGGTTACAGGCTAGTGCAGGATCTAAGGGGGAT
The DNA here is from genome assembly GCF_028390025.1 of Pseudophryne corroboree. Lineage (NCBI taxonomy): Eukaryota > Metazoa > Chordata > Amphibia > Anura > Myobatrachidae > Pseudophryne > Pseudophryne corroboree. The sequence goes on along the minus strand of NC_086450.1, from coordinate 173,061,698 downwards.
TAACAAAATAGTTGAAAGTCAGTTCCCCGTAGTGCCTAATCCAGCTGTCATCCTAATGCAAATTCCTCCCACTGCCAAATTTTTCACTGTTATTGACCTCTGCTCCGCTTTCTTTTCGGTACCTCTGCACCCTGACAGCCAATATTTGTTTGCATTCACATACAGAGGAGTCCAATACACGTGGACTCGGTTACCCCAAGGTTTCATAGATAGTCCAAGTATATTTTCTCAGGCTTTGCATGATTGTTTACAGTCTTTCCAACCAGACAGTGGATCAGTATTGATACAGTATGTGGACGATTTATTACTGTGTTCAGATTCACTGGAAGCATCTCTGAAGGATACGAAACAGCTCCTGTTTCATCTTTCAGACACAGGTCACAAGGTTTCCAAAGACAAGTTACAATTATGCCAAACTAAGGTAAAATATTTGGGACACTGTCTAACACAAGGACTGAGACACCTGACCGCTGATAGAATCCAAGCCATTAGAGACATGACACTGCCACAAACCCAGCAACAGATCAGGACGTTTTTAGGAATGTGTGGGTATTGCCGTAATTGGATCCCAGGGTTTTCCATATTGGCGTTACCTTTGCAGGAAATGGTCTCTTCAAACAAACCTGATCGGATTTCGCATACAGACGAATCCGAAACAGCATTTGAGAGACTCAAACAGTGCCTAACGCAGGCACCAGCACTAGGTATGCCAGACTATGGGAAACCCTTTGAACTATACGGAACAGAAAGTGCTGGGTGCGCAGCAGGTGTACTAACCCAAAAACACGGTGACGCCAGCAGGCCAGTCGCATACTACAGCGCCCAGCTAGACACGGTAGCGCGATCCCTCCCCACATGCTTGCGTAGCGTTGCGGCGATAGCATTGCTAGTGACAAAAAGCGAAGATGTCGTGCTAGGCCACAACCTCACAATCCATACACCACATGCGGTATCTGCCTTATTGAATTCTGCCCAAACCAGACACGTCTCATCTGCAAGGTTTACAAGATGGGAATTGGCATTAATGGCCCCAGTAAACATCACCATAAGGAGATGCAGCGCATTAAATCCTGCAACTTTTCTCCCAGGTGTGCCTGGTCAGGCACAAAGGGTGGAAGGTGAGAGTGATGGGGAAGGAGGATTTAATGCAAAGGAAGATACACATGATTGTATGGAATATTTGACCCAAAATTTCACCGCAAGGCCTGACATCAGTGACAATCCACTGGAAGATGCAGAACTCACGTTCTACACTGACGGTAGTTGTCATAGACAGTCAGACTCGGGAGACTTGTGTACTGGATACGCAGTCGTAGATGACCAAGACACCATAGAAGCGGAACCGCTAGGCCCACCTCACTCAGCCCAGGTTGCTGAACTGGTCGCCCTAACCAGAGCATGTGAATTGGCTAAGGGTAAGTCAGCCAATATCTACACCGACTCTAGATACGCCTTCGGGGTAGTACATGATTTCGGAGCCCTATGGCGCCTCAGAAATTTCATGACGGCAGCTGGTACACCGATAGCGCATGCAGCATATATAAAAAGGCTTCTAACAGCGATACAGGAACCCGACAGAGTGGCTGTTATCAAATGTAAAGCACATACATATAGCCAAGACCCAGTATCCCTTGGTAACAGCCGAGCAGACGAAGCCGCAAAGCTTGCAGCTGCTACCCCCATACAGACAGACACCACACAACTGATGGTATTTAATACCATCAACACACAAAAGTTGTGTGAGATGCAGAATTTGTGTTCCACACAGGAAAGAGCAGTCTGGAAGGCAAAGGGATATGGCCAGGAGTCCTCAGGGCTCTGGACGGATGGACATGGTAAACCAGTGGCCCCCAGGGCATACCTTCCATGTCTGGCTGAAGCAGCTCACGGGCTGACTCATCTAGGCAAGGAGGGGATGTGCAAATTGGTAAGAGCATACTGGTGCGCCCCAGGATTCTCCTCTCATGCGAGTAAAAGAGCAATGTCATGCCTTACCTGTCTGAGAAAGAATATTGGAAAGGCAATACCTACAGAACCATCCCATATCCCACCTGCCGGCGGCCCTTTCCAGGTAATACAAATCGACTTCATTCAATTACCCCCATGTCGAAATTTGAAATATGTACTTGTTTGTATAGATGTTTTCTCGAATTGGGTCGAAGCTTTCCCAGCAGCTACAAATACCGCTATGTTTACAGCTAAGAAAATTGTGCAGGAATTTGTATGTAGATATGGTATCCCTAGAATCATTGAAAGTGATAGGGGTACCCATTTTACAGGTGATGTCTTTCAAGGAATGTGTAAGTTGATGGGAATTGATAGCAAGCTGCACACTCCGTACCGTCCACAGGCGAGCGCGAAGGTCGAAAGAGTGAACAGCACTATTAAAAATAAATTGAGTAAAGTAATGGCAGAGACAGGATTGACGTGGCCAGAAGCTTTACCCATTGTTTTGTATAGCATCAGAACCACTCCCAGGTCCCCTCTTAATCTGTCTCCTTTTGAAATCTTGTTTGGTCGACAACCGCATGTCATGATTAACCCTCAGGATGATTTGAAATGTAACAATGAAGTAACTGTAAAGTACTTGATTAACATGAGTAAGCAGTTGAGGAATCAAAATGATAATCTGAAGTTGGTGATTCCTGATTTACCAGATAGTAATTGTCATGACATTGAACCTGGGGATTATGTAATGATACGAAATTTTCTACGCTCAGGTTGTCTTATTGATAGATGGGAAGGACCATACCAGGTCTTATTGACTAGCACCACAGCATTGAAGGTGGCTGAGAGAGAGACTTGGGTCCATTCATCCCACTGCAAAAAGGTTGCTGATCCAGAGAAGTCCCGTGATAAGGAACAGACGGTAGAGGTTGTATCACTGGAGTGTCTGTTCCAGGAGGACTGAGGCGGCACCTGAGCCTTGAAGACCGAAAGCAGTTGTCGACTCCCCTCTCCCTTTTATTGTTTTTCTCCACTTCCCATCCCCTCTTCCTTGAAATTTCTTTTTTCCCCCTTCTCATTCTTCTCTATTTCCTCCTCAAAGATGGACTTGCCCCAAGAGACTGTGATCCGGATTTTGATGTTAACCGTGATGTTGACCAGAGCAGTCTGTTCCGGCGAGAGTACCATAGAGGTCGAGAGAGGATCTGGAATGGGTTCCGATTATGATGATGGAGGCGTAGTTTTCCAAGATCAACCAAACCAACAAGCAAAGGCGAGTATCAGAAAACGATCCGATAGAAGAAATTGTGATGGATTGTTAGCTGAAGAAAATTGTATCTGTAGGCTCTGTGATAATCTGGTTGAAGATGGATGCATAAAGAAATGCCAATCCAGTTTTAATATCCATATGGACCGGCATCCATTGAGTGACTATCACTCTTTAGTGGGTAATGTGTTAAACAAAACAGATTGTTGGGTATGCTCTCAAGTACCTCAGGGTCATAGCAAATCAGGGCTAGTACCATTTCCTTTAACGTTAGGGGAGGTACTTGAGCTAAGTGGTGGGAGACCGGTGGACCGGAGATTTAACATCTCCAGCCCTCCTAGTTTGAAGCTCCACCAATACCATGTGGATAGGTCCCTCTTATGTTTTAATATCTCCAACCCCCGTAAGCCGGGAAATTGGGAAGTGTCATGGAGCAACCTTACCATGACCTTTTCACACAGAGCAGATAGAATGCCTACAGATACAGAGCTTGTACGCCACATAGCCAGTAGAGGAAAATCTCTCCGGTATCGATATACCTTAGGAAATAGGATTACTAGAGTTGGAGAGGTATCACCAGGATACTGTGCACATATCGTACAAACTGATACGTGCATTAAGCAGATGGAAGAATTAGGGTCAGGAGATTTCACCTGGAAGGTTTGTAACATGGTCATGTCCTTCTCCGTCCCATATGTTCTCCCCGATGACGCATATTTCATATGCGGGAGAAAGGCGTACAAGTGGCTTGCCCCAAACTCTGAAGGATTGTGTTATATTGGAAAAGTATTGCCTGAAGTGATGACTGTTACACATGACAAAATGAAGGACATACACCGTGGTGCCCAAGCTCCTTATACTCACACTCATTACGAGCACCGAGTTAAAAGACAACTGTCAGAAAGGTTAGAGCATCCGGCCTCTGATCTTATCCATGAATCCACCGGGATTCAGGTCCTGGTAGCGTTAGATTTCACTCGCACCGCTCGAGGAGTGATGAATTATAGATACATTTCCGCACTCGCCAATTTGTTAGATAATATCACTGAAATGTATGATGACACGTTTAGATACACTGGAAGAGAACTTCAAGCTTACAAAACGGAACTAGTTCAGCATAGGATGGTTCTTAATTATCTTACAGCAGTAACAGGCGGATATTGTGTTACATTGGCAACACAGTACGGCATAAAGTGTTGCACTTATATCACGAATAGCACCGAGGATCCGGTAGAGGTCATAGACCAAAAGATGGACGATATTCTGCAATTAAAGTGGGAATTTCGTCGAAAACACAATCTCACCCTTGCTGCTGTAGGTAATGAGCTGACTGGTTGGGTGTCATGGTTGAACCCGCGAAATTGGTTCTCCGGTTTAGGAGACTGGGCTCAAGGAGTCATAATGGATGTTGGAAAGTTTCTACTATGTATCTTGGGTGTCGTTATATCGATTGGATTGATATTTAGATGCGGGCAGGCTTTAATGAGGTGCAAACAAAGTACAAAAGTGATGAGCGTGAGGAGTGAGGAAACTGTAATTAACCTGGATTTGATTTATGACCCAATAATAGAAACCAGAATGTGATGAAAATGCGATTATACGGTCCGTTTCTTTCACCTGTTTTTCTGCTTTTCTCCAAGATACAAAGACCCCCTTGGACGAGGAAGTTGACGAGACGCTATACAGACAACAGACAAGCACCAAAGATGAAGTTTTGACCACTTGAGAAATGGACATTTGATGAACTTTGCCATGGATCCCCAGTTTCCCTAGTACTTTTAAACTCACGCTAGCCCAACATTTTTTTGTAAATCCGATGGCTCTGACAAAGCTATTTGCTCATGCCCAAGGAGCAATACAGCGCAAAGAAGACGACTCTCAACAGATACCGAACACAACTTCGACGACAGATGTACATTTCCCTGACATAGAATATCATTGCATTTTCCATAAGTGTTCTTTATCTTCATCTCTACAACCCTCAGGTAATGACACACATAGACGATAGGGAATACAGGCACAGATATCAGCAACCACATACCTCCCCCATTCATGTATCATCAACTAAAATGTGCTCCCCATTTTGTTCAAAATCCGAAAAGAGCTCGGTAAAGTTTGACAGCCCATCCACAGACCTGTACCACAGGATAAGAAGGAATTCAAATGTATACTTCGCAATACCTCGAAGCTTGATTTACAACACGTACGGCACGATGATACATGACCCTCCAAACATGGACTCATACACACATGCTTCTGCTATCACACTAGGTCATACCCTCTTCACACCTACTCCTCTCTCCTCCCTCACCCAACCATGGAAATGAATTAACCCCTGACATATATTTTTCTCCTTTTGAAATGTTTTAGAAGGTGGCAGTTATTATTGACTGCCAAAGGGTGGACTGTCAAAGTCAGAAAAATATCCCCATGCACGTTGCCATATTTGCACCGCACACTGGTCCGTGCTGCGCATGCGTACGCTCTCCCGTGAAGGCGCATACCCGCAATAGCGTGCACTCGCAGGCGCAGTATGCGTATTTACGGTAGAGTTTATGTAGTCGTAGCGTGCGACTCATTCGTTACATATTTTCACAATTAATGTAGTTTATAGATCATGATCCCTTTGATAGTTTCTGAAAGTTTGGTTAATACAGAAGGTCCCTGTTTAAAGTAATCCCTCTTTGTATTGTACGAAGGGTCTAACAGGAATCATACAGCAGTGTTTGGTACCCATCGGAAGAGTATTTAATTAGCAATATTCCGGTGTTGGTTTGGAGCGTATTAATCGCTCGTGCGAATAGTTATGGACATAAGAAGTTTATGTCCATTTCTATTATTTACTCATACTCAGGTATGCGGCGGGAAACCTAGTTTCCCACCCACCTGAGCTGTTGGAAATCGTCACAGCCCACCTGTATGAATCAACCTATGACCTTTTGTTGTGATACAGGGTCGAATTCCTTCATCCAATGGACAATGGGATTGTAGGGACTATGAGATTGCATTGTGTGTGGGGCATAAATAGGCAGGCCGACCACATCCAGCTCTCACTCTTCAACGGTTCTCATTGCTGAAAATCGGGTGCTGGATGTCCAGGCGCATGCGATCGTTTACCCTGTGCGTAAGTTTCTCTCCGTAATCATTGTCTTTCTGTGAGCCAATTTCTCTCATCTCTCTCCGTCTCTCTCTCTCTTTCCCTTCTCTTTCTCTCGTATCTCCCCTAGACTAGTATTGTATTGTATTAGATAGTATTGTATTTTGGTTAGGAAGTCTCTGTTATATTGTAGTGTATCATTTGTACTGTTATCCCCTTTTACAAATACATTAGATAGAATACAGTTAATAGGCTTTGGACCCTAAACCAGTATCTGTGTATTTCCTATAGTGTTAAGTGTTCACTTGAGCGTCGGTGACGCTCAAGCAGCTTTGTAGTTAGTCAGGTTACACAAGGTTGCACTTACACCCTGTACTCACATTAAGGTATTCTGTGAATTTTATTGGTATAAGGTTTAGACATAAAGGTATAGTGTTGTGAGCGTCTGCACCGCTGGTGATCTCCTCGTGGTCTCGAGCGTCCGCTACGCCATAGCGAATCATTACTCTAGTCGTAGCCAATAACGTGTCCTGTGATCGCTGGGCCGTGAGCGAACGTGACGCTTGAGCGTCTCGCCTACGGCTGAGCGATCGTTACGCAACTAGCGTACCATTACGGTACTTCTTAAGTAAACAGCGTACAGTGTTCTTAGACTTCATAAAGGGTTGTTTATACGACAAGGGAATTTAGCATTGTCAGTGTTGTGTACTGATCAGCCTGACAGTCCTGCATTAAGATACATTAGCTGAACATGGCATTGTGTCAGATGGGAGTAGTGGTCACGTGGTTGAGGTCATTGCTATAGAATTTTATTCGACTTACAGTACATACAAATAAAACCCTAAATTCTCATTCCCAGTCCCTCTTTTCCCATTCAGATTACATATGAAATGCCTACATAAAAACAAGAACAACTGCAGCATTTTGGTGCACATACAATGCAGATTTATCCAGAGAAAATAAATGAAATCTGCATTTTCAATACATAATGCATCACTCATTTGAACAAGCCGGAGGGATTAAGTTGTGTTGAATCTATAAATTGTAAATTGTTTATCATATTACAGCATCCAACTAACTTTTAAAGGAGATATGCTTTCAAAATAAATATTTAATATTAAATCCAGTCCCTGCTTTCCCACAGCCAGCATCATGCACAGAACCCATAAAGCTCAGAGACTACCTCTGTAGTGATCATTTCCTGTCCCGGGATATTGGAAGCCACATCTTATGCTGAGATACTGACTGTACCCATGGACCTCATAACAGCATTACAGGCCCTGGGCAAAGCAATGCACTGGCCACTACCTGCCCATTCACAGGAAGAAATGTAAAAAATCCTTCTGCGTCCTGCGCGGTCTCTCCACATGCCTCCATACAATGAATGGATGTCAGTACTATGACTGGTGGATATACCAGCTATCTCCCAATCATCAATACGACAGCCATTTACTGTCTGGCAGCAGGCTGGGCGGCAGGTGGCTGCTCTCTGACTGTGTAGAATTTAATATCAGAGCTCATTCTCTATCATTCTCTACCTGCCTCACAAGAAGCTCCGGAGGCACCAGCCCAGGGAAGGGCGGAAGTCTCCTGGCCCAAGCTGCCCCTGCTCAAAGGCCCCTAGAAGCATGGGGCCCTGGGCGGCTGCCCAGTGTGCATATATAGTTAATGTGGCCCGCACATACCTTCCTGTCACAACTCATTTTAGTTAAAGCCCCATCCACCCAGGAATTGGAAATGGGTCCTTCCCAGGTGGGACCCGGCATTGGAGCCTCAGCGCTGGCTTCGGTTGCCATAGCAGAGGTGGGCGGAGCCGGCAGCGGAGGTGGAGGCAGCGCTGGGAGATAAGCTCATCTCCGCGCCGCCTCTCCCTATGTAGTAAACGGGTCCCGGGTCGCATCGACCAGGGATCCCGTTTACACTGCCACTGACCCGGTATTCAACCCAGGAATAACCCTTCTTATAACCCAGGTTGAATTACCAGGTCAGGCGACCCGGGAATTCTCCAAGGCCCCTTTCACATCGCACACTGAGCCGCGTGGCAGTGTTATATAACCCGGGTTATTTTTGCGATGTGAAAGGGGTATTACTGGCAGAGCTGCGTGCCTGTATAGGAACCTCCAAACCTGACATATTGTACAAAGTATAAAGCTGTTTAATGGGCAATTTGGAGCACGTATATCCCTGCCTTGTGTGTATCATAGCACTGAAGGCCTCTCACACTAAAGGCCAGACTACAGAGGGAAGATATGCAAAGTACAGCTGTATTTAGAGAATGAGAGTAGACTGTTCCTAATGTGAAGGCAGATGAGTGCTGGGCATCTGGATCAACCTCACATTTGTGGCTCAACCTCAGATGGCGTCTGGTATACGTGGGGGCTGTTAGCATGATCAGAACCTGAGCAATCACATAAGCAGATAGCAGTCATCCTCCAACAGGATATGATTGAGTTTGGTCAGATGATCACTGAACGCAGCAATTGTTTTGAGGCTAACAGCTCAATAGCACAGTGGTCATTGAAGTTTTCGTGATCATCATAATCCTAGCAAGACCATCTGCAGACATCCAGCACACCAGTAGGTGGATATACTGTATGTGAAGGTATAGTAGTTATTATTCTTATTAATGCTGCATCATAGCACTGGAGCCAACAGTTCTGTTCTGACCGGTGCGCTGTGTGTAGTTTGTATGTTTTCTTTGTGATGAGGAAACTAGAGCACAGTCTTAAGAAATACTGATAGGTAATTAGCTTGTGACCAAATAGCCCTGGTGTGTGAATGTGTGTAAGCCCGTCGCCTCGCCAGTAAGGCCACATACAGTACATGCGGTGACTTACACAGGTTACATCTGTGGCAGAGGAGGTGTGACATGTCACGGCGACAGTTCTCATGTCTACACAGATGACATGTCGACATGATAGAATGTCAACCTAATGTTCCAGGTGGCAAAGTGGTCACTTACCTGGCATCTCCAACAGGATCTTACAGGTCCTGTTGGTCATACGAGCAGGAGTTTTAGCACGGTGGCATTCTGGCGAGTATTTCCCCCCTAACTCTATTCCCTACCCATATACCCTCCCCTAGTGTCTCCCATAACCCTCCCGACGGTGCCTAACCCTAACCTTTGTCATTCTGAAAATGCTGACATTTCAGATGTTGACATTGTGAAGATGTCAAACCATGTCCACATTCTAGTGTCGACATTATCAAAGGCGATATGTTAACTGTCGACCATCTGACTGGCAGTGTTATATAACTTTATATTCCAAAGCATTACAAATACACAAATGCAATATTAAAGGGAGTTGTGTACAATTCCCAGTTAAACTATAGGCATGCAGTGGGTTGGGATGTAACCATGTGGGGTTTTTAGTATTTTTCTTACTAATATTCTTAGTATTTTTCCCTCCATCACAAGTCTCTTGTTGCTTGGCAACATGTAGATTTAATAAAAGTGTAAAGAGTGAGACACACAGCCAGACTGAAAAGCAACATTTGTATCCTCCACAATTCTCGCTCCATACAACAAAACTACGTTTCTTTGTTAAACAGCGGAAATGCCTCTTACTTCTCTTCCCTAGAAGAAGCCACAGTAGTTTACCTGACTTTATTTTCTAGAGATCCTCAGTAATAGGGCCTACGTCAGACTGCACAGCAGAATTCTTTGCGCTGTTGCTGATAAGTGTTTGATGAGTGTTTCTCCAGCCATCAGAAAGGAGAACTTCAACTACGGTACTCCAATGGAAGAGTTCCCCCCAGTGGTTAAATGTTTGTGAAAAATACCTTATTGCTTTTATTGCATCTGTGAGACGTGCTAGTACTTGCTAATATCAATAAAAGAGCTTTATGTAATTATAGTTTTTTTTTTATATGTTATGCAATTCTAGTCTGCAGGACTCAGCGCTAAGCCTACAGCTGAATTATGACTGGAAAACCACATATAACCTTTTATACTTGGATAAAATGACCTGTCTTTGCCTAGGTAATTAGTTCTACACCAACTGACTTGTACTGCCCAAACAACAGGGGGTAGTTTTTACCTCTGAGTGTCTTACAAAGCGCATACTCCCATCTACTGGCCAACTGGCACTAGGTAACCATGTTCGTACCTCTTGGTGCTACTGTGCGTTGACTGTTGTTTCGAGAGGTTTACCATAGCCTGTACTGGGCTTCTGAAGACCAGACCACTCTTCCGGATTATCCTCTGCTTCATGGCTGTCAAGCTGTCCCATTCTCTGATAAATCTCACAATCTGTAGAAGAGAAGTGAGAAGAGACAGTGTGGGCATTTTATACACAGCACCATATACTGTACATCAAAGGCTCAAGGTCAGGCTGGCAACTATGAAGACCATAGGCACACAACCTATGGCACCATAAACTCTGGCCAAACCTTTTTTTTACCTCTTTAGCCTTATCAGTCATGTTGGAGATCAAAATGTAATGAAGCTACTATCTACATTCATCTAAAGGTAAGTCATCTGCCAAACTTGTTTTTCTCATTTCTTCAATTAATATTTCTTCTGAATGGACACAAAATATAATTGATATATGTGCAGTGCAAGTACTAAGAGCCGCCTTTCCCCTCTGCGGCCCCTGGGCACGGGTTTTATGTCAATAAAGATAAATCTGACCCTGTATAGACTGCTGCATTTTAAGGACAGTAAAGGGGAAAAGGCTGATGTGTGGACACAAAGTTGTGTTGAGCAAACCAGTCTATAATCCCATCCCTGTTTGTGGAGTTGAAAATACAGTACATACACACTGTATAGCAAATCAATGAATTACTGTGGTGCAGTGGCTGCTATGCAGGAAATACTGTACAGAAACCAGGGGGGAAATCTGTGAGGAGCCTGAACCCTCAATGTGGGCTTCACACTCAAAAGACATACAGGTACATTAATAATCTTCTAACTATATGGTCCGCGTGGGGCATGTGTGTGTGTGTGTCTCTGTGGTAGAAAAAAATAGAGTATAAGCTCCAATGTGGCAGACTGATGTGTCTGAATATCGTTCTCCGCATAAAGCTGTGAAGTTTAGATATAAAGCACCACTGTGTGCACTGCACTTTACAAACCTTCACAGCACAAGCAACAATATATTTATAGGGGCATAAAAAAGTGCATTGACCGCCTAATCCAAAGAGCTTGCAGTTTAATTAGGTTTATAGCAAAACAAACAAAAGCTGCAGTTGACAACTTAGTGCATACTATATATTGATCTAGAGCATGAGGGTCACAGATCAGAAATCGTAGACTCTTGATTGCTTCGCTCAGCAAGTGGGGCTTGAGGAGGTCTTTGAATGGAAAATGGGTGGTGGTTATTGATGTGCAAAGACCCAGTTACAACCCAGAAAAGTGGTTGCAAAGTAACAAGGGCATAACCTTGTGAGCTCATTAACGGTGATCCACACTTCACCCGTCAGTGATGGATCATTACTGGGCATGCCCATCATGTAGGATAGCACATGCGATGTTAAGCAAGTGTCTCAGTACTGTCAAGGCTTTAACATTTGAGAGCGTGCAATAGGCAAAGTTTATATACTGCTCATTGTAAGTGAATAATATCATGGTTCTAGCCATATGATCCTTAGACATAGTGCAATTGCTGCAAGACTGCTGACTATGCTTTCAACCTGCTTAGAATGCTACCATCAGGGGAATACAGGGACATTTATATCCTTCTATATAATAGAATAGTGGAACCAGAGAACAGTGGCATATACAATTTTAAAAAGTCATTATTGTAAGATGATCGTTTTCGTTTCAAAATCTGAGCCTCAGGCAGAAATTGAGGAGTCTACGATATTAACTCTTTCTTTGAGATGAAAAAAAAAAAAGCGCAGGGCAGCAAAGTGTTAGCCATTACCTGCTCCACTAGACAGGTAAATCATTACAATACTATCTAGTAGTACATGGGGTAGTTAGCTGGAACACTCAAAGCAGTTTCCTACATTGCTTTATAGGGAGGGGGCACTGGAGTAAAACTTTCATAACTGTGTCTGTCTATCCGGAAGCAAAAGTGTTAAAGCACAAGGACATGAATATTGATGAATTATCACAGTTGGTAATTCTGCAAATGAGAAGGAAAAAAACTGAGTTTCCTTGGCGTTTGCATCCACAGAAACATGTAGGTGTTAGAATTTGCTAAAGGAGCAGAACACAAGTTTATTTTCAGCATCAGCAGACGTTAACACCACTTGTCTGAATCTGCTGCAAAAACACACACACACACGCACACACACACACACACACACACACACGTGTGTGTGTGTGTATGACTAATAGAGGTGGATATTATTTGTTTTTAGCAAAGTGAAACTCCCCCCCCCCCCAAAAAAAAAAAAAAAAAAAAGAGGGTCAGCCTGCAATATATTTTGTTTTGTTCGCCATTCAATAAAATCAGCAATTAGATGTCTCCGGCACAAATGCTGGATCTCTGAACCATTGTCCATGGCGAGGTCCGTCGGGACAGGCTTCATTTATAAAGGAATTGTGTGAGACGCTACCTTTGCATAGAAGTCTGGTCTGGCTCCTGCTCACTGCCATTTACTACTTCAAAAATATCACAGTTTGATTTGACCAAACAAGGAGAGAAAAAATTGCTGTGGATAAATACATTATTAAAGTAGCAATCCTGTGCAAAGATTAAATTATAATAAAGTATTTTGCTAAACATTTTTAAATGGCAACCCGGCGGCGGGGGCAAGGTGACGGGGAAAGTGAAGTTTCTTCACTCCCCCCGCCGCCATAGCACTGCATGCTAATATGGACGAGATTGTCCATATTGGCTTGCATGCATAAGAGACCTGGCACCAACGATGAACGAGCGCGGGGCAGCGCATCGTTCATCGTTGGTGCCTACACACTGAACAATATGAACGAGAACGTTCATATCGTTCACTGAAATCTTTACGTGCGTAGGGGCTCATAAGAGTCTTGCAATGTAAGTCACAATAAAGAAATGTCTAACTACTGTTTAACGTATTTTGTTATATTTCCGAGTGTATTAATTATACGTAAATGGGGGAAGGGATGGGAGGGTTGGTTGCAGGCAACATTGCATTTCGAATAACAGATGAAAAAAGGGGGAATGTAACACGAGCCTCAGTCTGCAGAAATAACGCAAAGTAAAATTCCATGGGAGAACTCATCCTGTACCTGGTAAAGGTTGATTGTATTAAACTAGGTACCTCATGATACCTAGCGACTTTATAGGGGGAGGTGCTCTAGACTGCACATCCTATCTGCTTGTAATGAGAGGCGCTGCCTTGCAGACATTTATAGTACTAAACATAGAAAAAAAGGATGCAGGTGCACTGTGCAAACATTACTGCTTAAAATGGAAATAAATATTGCAATATAATATCATATAAGGGATTTATTAGCATAAATTTGGCCAAAGTTATGGGCCTGCCCACCATCGTCCAGGTCACCTCAGCGGGCAAGTCCCTAACATTCTAGGGGTTCACATTTGGAGTGCAGGGCACCGACAAACCAGCCCAGACAAAGCCATCCTCTTTATATTTATATAGTCATGTTTTGTGGTGAGCAAAGGGGTGTGGGACCGCCTGGGCTGCTCTGGGCCACTTCAGGGCATCACCACTTAGCACTTATATTAACATTTTCTATCACTTTCTTTGGTTTTTTTTATCTATGTATATTTTTTCTGAACAATGGTGGTCAGGTCCATTACATTTGCCATATTTATGCTAACAAACCTCTTATATGATATTTAATTGTAATATATATTCACATTTTGAGCAGTGATGTTTGCATAGCGCACCTGCATCCTTTTTTTCTATGTGTAGAACTTAATGACTTAGGGCCTAATTCAGACCTGATCGCAGCAGCACATTTGTCAGAAGTTCGGCAAAACCATGTGCACTGCAGGGGAGGGCAGATATAACATGTGCAGAGAGAGTTAGATTTGGGTGGGTTATTTTGTTTCTGTTCAGGGTAAATACTGGCTGCTTTATTTTTACACTGCAATTTAGATTTCAATTTGAACACACCCCACCCAAATCTAACTCTCTCTGCACGTTATATCTACCCCCGCTGCAGTGCACATGGTTTTGCCGATTAGCTAACAAATTTGCTGCTGCGACAGGTCTGAATTGGGCTCTTTGTCTTGAAGGAAGGCGCATTGGCGTATCTATAATGGGTGTAGTGTGTTCAGGGGTGCCCATTTTCCATTCTTTCTTTCTGCTGCTGAGTCCTCTCCCTATGCAACCAAGCATCTGACTAGACTTCTTGGTTGCTTTGTTGCATTGCTTATCTGCCTTTAAGTCACCTGAAATAGTGACTCCTAGATCCCTTCTATCCTCAGTAGTTTCCAGTATAGTGCCATTAATACTATATTTAGCCTCTGGAGTTTTGAGACTCAAGTGTATGATTTCGCGTTTATTGGCATTAAACTGTAATTGCCACACTCTTGACCATTCCTCTAGTCTACCTAGATCCTTAGTCATTTGTTTTACTCCTTGACTGCAAGCACATATAGGTAGGGACCTCATGGTATCATGAAGCAGTAAAAAAACCTCTGATAACATGTGGTACAGATGTGGCCTCAATATGCCATGCAGTGCAAGATGCCTGCCATGAGTGTGCCCACAGGTCCCATGCAAATCTCTTAGCGTTGTTTTTTGTTTGTTTTTTTGCTGAAAATGCGACGCACCAGGAGACTGTGCTGATAAATCTAATATGCGGCACTTGTATATCTGTGTGCGACTGAGTCTGTATGCAAAGCACAACGGACCTTGGCATTGAAAAAAGCCGCTGTATCATAGCACTCTATATGCAGATTCAGAGACTCAGTCGTACACAGATATACAAGTGTCGCACAACAAAGCATTCAACAGTCTCTTGGTGCATCATAGTCGCACTGCATTGTGACAGAGACGCATTTTCTGCAAAAAAAGACGTAATAAAGGCATCTGATTCTAGCGGAGTCTCACAGGACATGGCACACTGACAGGGCTGTTTGGTAATGATGTATGAGGACACATCTGTAGCAATAGTCCCTAATAGAGACATAGTAGTACTGTACATAACATGCTTTACTTTATATATTTACATTAGAAACTGGAGAAATGTTGACGATCTCAATTAGAAGTCATTATACACAGTGTAATGAAAAGTGTTACTAAAACCAATAAGAAAAAAACTGTAATGCTATTCACATACTGCCGTGAGGTTTCAGCATAGTCTAAAAACAATCCCACGATTCACATTTATACGATGGGATCATAATCAGACATGTTGGTAAATGTGGTCAGGAGAAGCAAGCAGATTTCAGCCTGTGTGTGTGTGTGTTTGGCCTTAGTGACTATGAAAAGGATCTGGCTCCTCACATCAAGACATGAACACCTGGACTCAGCCAAATAAGCGCAGGTTATTAAGTGAAAGGTAGAGCGTGTGGGCAGTTTATCATCAGCTATGAATACACATACTAGTGATTTATTAAGCATGTTCTGAGCTTTCATATACAGGTTCCATGGAAACAGAATATTGATCCATCTAGTCTGCATATTTCACTTATTATTTTTCAGCTATGTCTGATGCACATTTATTACAAGTACCTACTGTTCTTTCAGTAAAAGCAGTATTGTACTAACCATTAATCCATTTTAATTGTGTAGTTCATTGGGGAACACAAAAATGGTGGATACAGACCCTGCTGTTTCTATGAGGTTGGACCCCAGGGGTTTGATTCAATTAGTAGTGAGCCCTGTGATGTGCCATTACAACGGCATGGAAACGTAAGCACTGGCATATCAACTTGCCCCCGTTACACCATGAAAATGCAGATTTTTGAACGCAGACCCTATCTGTGATCTCAGGGCTAGCATTAGAGAGGCACTCAGGCTAACTGAATCAACCCATAAGTCAGAACAAGATGACTACTTTTTATGCAGACCAAACTCCCAATGCAGACTCTGGAGAAGATTAATAACCACACGCAAAAGGTAGCATCTTAAACATCCAAACAACAAAGTAGTTAGAAAAGGAAATGAAATACTGTACACAGAGTCAAAATTCAGTAAATAAAAAAAATAAAATAACAAAAAAAAGCTATTACAAATATGTCCTTATACACCTACGTAAGTATTCGTTATATGTGTGGCGCAAGTGAGCTACGTAGGGCAGTGTAACATCTTTTTCCTTTAATGTGTATCTTAAAGCGACAAATCTGCTTCACAAGACTGCGCTCGTTAATGTGACATGCAACACTTGTATATCTGTGTGCGTCTGACTCTGCATCTATATACGAAGCGCAACTCAACCTGGCATGAAAAAAAAGCAGTGGCAGATGCGATGAGTTAAGACTCTGTGACCTGTAGCACTTATACTTGTTGACAATTGTTGTCTTGCACAGATGTATTAAAGAAACTTGATTTAGAAAAACTCAGATCAAAACCTGGGATCTACCCACCGTTTGGGCAAAATTAATCTCAATAAAAAGCTGCTAGCCATTTTATTGCCTGCCGTACTGCCATAAGGTCCTGGGGAAATGGGAATACATAAGGCAGTGTTTGAAGAAGTTGCTGAAGGTACTTCCTGAGGGTGTGACAGAAGGACTATGTCCTGATTCAGGTGGCAAGACATTTGGTAATCAGCCATAGTACAGTCAAGTCTGGGTGGAAACATAATAAACAATATGCAAGGGAAGGCCACAAGCAGGGGTTACATCTTGGCTGAGGTGATGGTCATGAGGAGGGTTACCCATTATGTCAGTGGCTCTAGGGTAATATTTGAGGAGTGTAAATAGCCTATCCTGTAACTATACGAAGTCAAGGTTCTGGTGCCTGGGTTACTGGAAAACATAAGGGTAAAGCAACATAAACTTCACCCTGACTACTGTAAATGAGAAATGCAAGCAACAGCAGTGTTGGACCGGGGCATGAAAGGTCCAGCAGGAGAATGCAGTGACGTGAGGCCTGCCCCCACAGAGGCTTGGGCAGACCATGTAACTGACCCTCTAATAGAGTAACAATTTATAATTTGAGTGCCGTCTGGAACCTGACATTAGAAAAACGGTTGGGGCTCTCAGGCAGTGGCGTCCACCAGTGATTACCTCTGTAACTTTATTGGCCAGTACGACCCTGAGTAGTAGGGTGATGTGCAAAGACCTGAATTTAAGGCTCAGTACCAAATCACGTTCTAACTGCAAGAATACCAAAAGGCTCTGGGTGGGGGTATGGGTCATTAGGTCAATAGTCATTAGGTCGACCTAATGAAAACCCAATTAGTGCACCGTATCCCCTTGGATGGCGAGCAAAGGCAAGGTGCCTTCCTCTGCTACCGCTGCGCTCGGCACAGGTTACCGTTCCCAATCGTAGTCCACGTGGATCGTAAAGTATGAAAAAGTAAAAAAAAAAATAAGAATTTACTTACCGATAATTCTATTTCTCGTAGTCCGTAGTGGATGCTGGGGACTCCGTCAGGACCATGGGGAATAGCGGCTCCGCAGGAGACAGGGCACAAAAATAAAGCTTTAGGATTAGGTGGTGTGTACTGGCTCCTCCCCCTATGACCCTCCTCCAAGCCTCAGTTAGGATACTGTGCCCGGACGAGCGTACACAATAAGGAAGGATATTGAATCCCGGGTAAGACTCATACCAGCCACACCAATCACACCGTATAACTTGTGATCTGAACCCAGTTAACAGTATGACAAACGTAGGAGCCTCTGAACAGACGGCTCACAACAATAACAACCCGAATTTGTTTGTAACAATAACTATGTACAAGTATTGCAGACAATCCGCACTTGGGATGGGCGCCCAGCATCCACTACGGACTACGAGAAATAGAATTATCGGTAAGTAAATTCTTATTTTCTCTGACGTCCTAGTGGATGCTGGGAACTCCGTAAGGACCATGGGGATTATACCAAAGCTCCCAAACGGGCGGGAGAGTGCGGATGACTCTGCAGCACCGAATGAGAGAACTCAAGGTCCTCCTCAGCCAGGGTATCAAATTTGTAGAATTTTGCAAACGTGTTTGCCCCTGACCAAGTAGCAGCTCGGCAGAGTTGTAATGCCGAGACCCCCCGGGCAGCCGCCCAGGATGAGCCCACTTTCCTTGTGGAATGGGCCTTGACAGATTTAGGTTGTGGCAAGCCTGCCACAGAATGTGCAAGTTGAATTGTGCTACAAATCCAACGAGCAATGGTCTGCTTAGAAGCAGGAGCACCCATCTTGTTGGGTGCATACAATATAAACAGTGAGTCAGACTTTCTGACTCCCGCCGTTCTTGAAATATATATTTTCAATGCCCGGACCACGTCCAACAACTTGGAATCCTCCAAATCGTTAGTAGCCGCAGGCACCACAATAGGCTGGTTCAGGTGAAACGCTGACACCACCTTAGGCAGAAAATGAGGACGCGTCCGCAGTTCTGCCCTGTCCGTATGGAAAATCAGATATGGGCTCTTATATGATAAAGCCGCCAATTCTGATACTCTCCTGGCTGAAGCCAGGGCCAGTAGCATGGTTACTTTCCATGTAAGATACTTCAACTCCACCGATTTGAGCGGCTCAAACCAATGGGATTTGAGAAAATCCAAGACTACATTAAGATCCCACGGTGCCACTGGGGGCACAACCGGGGGCTGTATATGTAGTACTCCTGTTACAAAAGTCTGGACTTCAGGAACTGAAGCCAATTCTTTCTGGAAGAAAATCGACAGGGCCGAAATTTGAACCTTAATGGACCCCAATTTGAGGCCCATAGACAATCCTGTTTGCAGGAAATGTAGGAATCGACCCAGTTGAAATTCCTCCGTGGGGGCCTTCCTGGCCTCACACCACGCAACATATTTCCTCCAAATGCGGTGATAATGTTGTGCAGTCACCTCCTTCCTGGCTTTTACCAGTGTAGGAATGACCTCTTCCGGAATGCCTTTTTCCCTTAGAATTCGGCGTTCAACCGCCATGCCGTCAAACGCAGCCGCGGTAAGTCTTGGAATAGACACGGTCCCTGCTGAAGCAGGTCCCGTCTTAGAGGTAGAGGCCACGGATCCTCCGTGAGCATCTCTTGAAGTTCCGGGTACCAAGTTCTTCTTGGCCAATCCGGAGCCACTAGTATCGTTCTTACTCCCTTTTGCCGTATAATTCTCAGTACTTTTGGTATGAGAGGCAGAGGAGGGAACACATACACTGACTGGAACACCCACGGTGTTACCAGAGCGTCCACAGCTATTGCCTGAGGGTCTCTTGACCTGGCGCAATACCTGTCCAGTTTTTTGTTGAGGCGGGACGCCATCATATCCACCATTGGTTTTTCCCAACGGTTCACAATCATGTGGAAGACTTCTGGATGAAGTCCCCACTCTCCCGGGTGTAGATCGTGTCTGCTGAGGAAGTCTGCTTCCCAGTTGTCCACTCCCGGAATGAATACTGCTGACAGTGCTATCACATGATCTTCCGCCCAGCGAAGAATCCTTGCAGCTTCTGCCATTGCTGTCCTGCTTCTTGTGCCGCCCTGTCTGTTTACGTGGGCGACTGCCGTGATGTTGTCCGACTGGATCAACACCGGCTGACCCTGAAGCAGGGGTTTTGCCAGACTTAGAGCATTGTAAATCGCTCTTAGCTCCAGTATATTTATGTGAAGAGACATCTCCAGGCTTGACCATACTCCCTGGAAGTTTCTTCCCTGTGTGACCGCTCCCCAGCCTCTCAGACTGGCATCCGTGGTCACCAGGACCCAGTCCTGTATGCCGAATCTGCGGCCCTCTAACAGATGAGCACTCTGCAACCACCACAGAAGAGACACCCTTGTCCGTGGCGATAAGGTTATCCGCTGATGCATCTGCAGATGTGATCCGGACCATTTGTCCAGCAGATCCCACTGAAAAGTTTGTGCGTGGAATCTGCCGAATGGAATCGCTTCGTAAGAAGCCACCATCTTTCCCAGGACTCTTGTGCATTGATGCACAGACACTTTCCCTGCTTTTAGGAGGTTCCTGACAAGTTCGGATAACTCCCTGGCTTTCTCCTCCGGAAGAAACACCTTTTTCTGAACCGTGTCCAGAATTATTCCCAGGAACAGCAGACGTGTCGTCGGGGTCAACTGAGATTTTGGAAAATTCTGAATCCACCCGTGTTGTTGCAGCACTAGTCGGGTTAGTGCTACTCCGTCCTCCAGCTGTTCTCTGGACCTTGCCCTTATCAGGAGATCGTCCAAGTAAGGGATAATTAATACGCCTCTTCTTCGCAGAAGAATCATCATTTCGGCCATTACCTTGGTAAAGACCCGAGGTGCCGTGGACAATCCAAACGGCAGCGTCTGAAACTGATAATGACAGTTTTGCACCACGAACCTGAGGTACCCTTGATGTGAAGGGCAAATTGGGACATGCAGGTAAGCATCCTTTATGTCCAGGGACACCATAAAGTCCCCTTCTTCCAGATTCGCTATCACTGCTCTGAGTGACTCCATCTTGAACTTGAATTTTTGTATGTACAGGTTCAAAGATTTCAGATTTAGAATAGGTCTTACCGAGCCGTCCGGCTTCGGTACCACAAATAGCGTGGAGTAATACCCCTTTCCCTGTTGTAGGAGGGGTACCTTGACTATCACCTGACCACTGTCGCGTCCATAAGCTCCTTCTGGCAGATATGGACATCGCATTTACTCTCGATGCCAGAGTGCAAATATCTCTCTGAGCATCTCGCATATAAAGGAAAGCATCCTTTAATTGCTCTATAGTCAATAAAATACTGTCCCTATCCAGGGTATCAATATTTTCAGTCAGGGAATCCAACCAGACGACCCCAGCACTGCACATCCAGGCTGAGGCGATGGCTGGTCGCAGTATAACACCAGTATGTGTGTATATACTTTTTAGGGTAGTTTCCAGTCTCCTATCAGCTGGATCCCTGAGGGCGGCCGTATCAGGAGACGGTAACGCCACTTGTTTTGATAAGCGTGTGAGCGCCTTATCCACCCTAGGGGGTGTTTCCCAGCGCGCCCTAACCTCTGGCGGGAAAGGGTATAATGCTAATAACTTTTTTGAAATTAGCACTTTTCTATCTGGGTTAACCCACGCTTCATCACATACATCATTTAATTCCTCTGATTCAGGAAAAACTACAGGTAGTTTTTTAACCCCCCACATAATACCCCTTTTTGTGGTACTTGCAGTATCAGAGATATGCAAAGCCTCCTTCATTGCCGTGATCATATAACGTGTGGCCCTACTTGAAAATACGTTTGTTTCATCACCGTCGACACTAGATTCAGTGTCTGTGTCTGGGTCTGTGTCGACCGACTGAGGTAAAGGGCGCTTTACAGCCCCTGACGGTGTCTGAGACGCCTGGGCAGGTACTAACTGGTTTGCCGGCCGTCTCATGTCGTCAACTGATTTTTGTAATGTGCTGACATTATCACGTAATTCCATAAACAAAGCCATCCATTCCGGTGTCGACTCCCTGGGGGGTGACATCACCATTATCGGCAATTGCTCTGCCTCCACACCAACATCGTCCTCATACATGTCGACACACACGTACCGACACACAGCAGACACACAGGGAATGCTCTTATCGAAGACAGGACCCCACTAGCCCTTTGGGGAGACAGAGGGAGAGTTTGCCAGCACACAACCAAGCGCTATAATATATATGGGAACAACCTTATATAAGTGTTGTTCCTTATAGCAGCTTAAATATATCAAAATATCGCCAAAAAATGCCCCCCCTCTCTGTTTTACCCTGTTTCTGTAGTGCAGTGCAGGGGAGAGTCCTGGGAGCCTTCCTCACAGCGGAGCTGAGCAGGAAAATGGCGCTGTGTGCTGAGGAGAATAAGCCCCGCCCCCTATTTCGGCTGGCTTTTCTCCCGGAGATTTAGATATCTGGCATGGGTTAAATACATACATATAGCCTCAATGGCTATATGTGATGTATTCTTTTGCCATAAAGGTATTAAATATTGCTGCCCAGGGCGCCCCCAGCAGCGCCCTGCACCCTCCGTGACCGCTTGGTGTGAAGTGTGTGACAACAATGGCGCACAGCTGCAGTGCTGTGCGCTACCTTCATGAAGACTGAAGAGCCTTCTGCCGCCTGTTTCCGGACCTTCAATCTTCAGCATCTGTAAGGGGGGTCGGCGGCGCGGCTCCGGGACGAACCCCAGGGTGAGACCTGTGTTCCGACTCCCTCTGGAGCTAATGGTGTCCAGTAGCCTAAGAATCCAATCCATCCTGCACGCAAGTGAGTTGAAATTCTCTCCCCTAAGTCCCTTGATGCAGTGAGCCTGTTGCCAGCAGGACTCACTGAAAATAAAAAACCTAAAAACTTTTTCTAAGCAGCTCTTTAGGAGAGCCACCTAGATTGCACCCTGCTCGGACGGGCACAAAAACCTAACTGAGGCTTGGAGGAGGGTCATAGGGGGAGGAGCCAGTACACACCACCTAATCCTAAAGCTTTATTTTTGTGCCCTGTCTCCTGCGGAGCCGCTATTCCCCATGGTCCTGACGGAGTCCCCAGCATCCACTTAGGACGTTAGAGAAAAAAGGAATGTGAAAAACTCATGTCGACCTAATGACCATGTCGCCCTAGTGCATGTCGACCAATAGTGGTCCACTTAATGACTGTCAACCTAAGTCTTGTTGACCTAATGACTGTAAGCCCTGGGTGGGTAGGAATCTTGGGGGTAATTCCAAGTTGATCGCAGCAGGAATTCTGTTAGCAATTGGGCAAAACCATGTGCACTGCAGGGGAGGCAGATATAACATGTGCAGAAAGAGTTAGATTTGGGTGTGGTGTGTTCAATCTGCAATCTAATTTGCAGTGTAAAAATAAAGCAGCCAGTATTTACCCTGCACAGAAATAAAATAACCTACCCAAATCTAACTCTCTCTGCACATGTTATATCTGCCTCCCCTGCAGTGCACATGGTTTTGCCCAACTGCTAAAAAATTTCCTGCTGCGATCAACTTGGAATTACCCCCCTTGTTGGTACTGTGGAAAGTAAAAATCCAGGATAGAGCTATTAAGCAATGTAAGGGTCCAAGTGGGGAGCAACAACACATTTCCTAAAGAGTTTAACCCTTAGTTGACACATAGACGCAGGAGGTTTGATCATGATCATACTGTGAATTTACATCATTAAGCCCCACACCTTTCAACTAAAACACTGTATAACTTTTTACAAACCAGGATAATCAGGGAGAAAGCATGAAAAGGGCTTAATTTTCTCCATCTTGGCAACCGCAAACTCAGGGTTATCCTTCTTAGAAACAGGGTTGAGACACATGAAATGCTTTTGTCTGGTGATCATGTGTGACCACCAGGGAAAACCCCTGCAGAAATAATTATGTCGTCCAGGGATGAGGGAATATTACTGGTTAATGCCTGGTGATCACCTTCAATATCAATGTGATGAAATAAGGATCCTAAAGTCTGTTATTAACTCTGTATCTCATCTCGTCCCAGGGTAGTATTTTGCAACCTTCAACTACCTCTGTGATCTTCCCTTTCTGTCCGCTATTAAAAAGTAAAACTGAAATCCTCTGCAACACCTGATTCCATTTGCTTGTCTACAAAATGTGTACATGATCATTGAGAGTTATAGCCTCACCCCATGCGACCACCAGCTACAGCAAGTTGGTCTACTCTTGGCTCTGTCCTAAGCCCTCCATGTCCATGGTATTATTGTAATGTTTTGTTTTCTTGCTATGAATTTATGCTATGTAACTGGGTTTAATGTCTATTGTGTATAGAGCACTGTGTACACTTTGTGGTGCCAATAACTATGTAATAATAATGACATTAAAAATAGTATCTTTAACTGTATAGTTTGAGCTTTCATAGGTTTTGATCAGAGTCAGAACCCAGATATGTAGGGAGTCCCTCAGAGTCAAATTCTAAGCCTGAAAGGAAAAGGGGCATTATCAGCCCACTGACAAGAGAGAGCTCCTGCTGACAAGTGATCCGACACTATTGAATCAATAGGACAGCTTGAAAAGACTGCCCAGGCACTTTGCAAAGGCTTTTGCCATTTGTGGTTCAGCCAATCTAGCAGAAATAAAATCAGAGCTAGCAGAAGGCAACATAGAGTGGCCCCTTCTATCTTAGGGTAACTAAAGAAGACTAGCCTCCATGACAGCAGGTTGAGCATTGTTCCAGGGCAGATCTTCCCTGGGACAGTTATGATGCCAAATCTAGAAAATCAGAATAGGGCATACAATAAATCCTGCCCCAGACAAAGTGATCAAGATCTACAACACACTTATACATGGTACTAGATGAGTAACTGGAGAAAAGTGTCAAATAGAGGCTGAATAAGGAGGCAAACTGTCCTGGATTAGAATGCCAAGACCCATATCTGTGTCAGCAACAGTGACCATCTGTGCCAACACAGGGAGGCAGCAGGGGCACTGCATAATGGCCCTCATTCCGAGTTGTTCGCTCGCAAGCTGCTTTTAGCAGCATTGCACACGCTAAGCCGCCGCCTACTGGGAATGAATCTTAGCTAATCAAAATTGCGAACGAAAGGTTCTCAAAATTGCGAATAGAAATTTCTTTGCAGTTTCTGAGTAGCTCGAGACTTACTCTTCCAGTGCGATCAGTTCAGTGCTTGTCGTTCCTGGTTTGACGTCACAAACACACCCAGCGTTCGCCCAGACACTCCTCCGTTTCTCCAGCCACTCCCGCGTTTTTCCCAGAAACGGTAGCGTTTTTTCACACACTCCCATAAAACGGCCAGTTTCCGCCCAGAAACACCCACTTCCTGTCAATCACACTCCGATCTCCAGAACGAAGAAAAAACCTTGTAATCCCGTGAGTAAAATACCTAACTGCATAGCAAATTTACTTGGCGCAGTCGCAGTGCGAACATTGCGCATGCGCAGTTAGCGGAAAATCGCTGCGATGCAAAGAAAATTACCGAGCGAACAACTCGGAATGACCACCAATGATCAGGTTGTATTAGAAATGCAAGAAGAAAATGTTAGTTTTTAGTTACAATGAATTAAGAAAGAAAACTTTGGAATTTTTTATTTCACCGTACAAAATATCAGGGGTAAATACATTATTTTTTGGCAGGTTATTTGTTTCATATAATTATGGGTCAGCACTTCAACTGTCAGAACTGTAGTCTAGTCTAGGGTTTGTCTTGTCTGGTCTTTTGTCTCCCATTTCATCTTACAACTACACAATAACAGAGCAAGTGTAAAGGGGCAGACACACCGTGCAATGTAACCTTACGATTTGGACTATATAGTCAAAATCGTAAAGGAAAATTAGTGCAAATCGCACCATGTGTACACAGCTTGCGATACCGATACGCAGCCACGCGGGATCGGTATCACAAGAAAAAATAGACTGCACATGCATGTCAATCTTGACTATCTAGTTCAAAGTATGCCATAGTCAAAATCGCACATAGCCAATATCGCACCGTGTGTATAGACAATATCGATGCTTCTGGGCTCTGTGGGAGTTCAAGGGAAATTGCATAGTCAAAATCGGGCATAGACCATATCTCACCGTGTGTATGCACCTTAAGAGTACAACTAAACAAGCACCCAATGCCTAATGAATATTAAGACACTAGTGCATAGGATTTGAAGAAAGGTTA
The DNA here is from genome assembly GCF_028390025.1 of Pseudophryne corroboree. Lineage (NCBI taxonomy): Eukaryota > Metazoa > Chordata > Amphibia > Anura > Myobatrachidae > Pseudophryne > Pseudophryne corroboree. The sequence goes on along the minus strand of NC_086450.1, from coordinate 173,035,805 downwards.
CAAGAAAAAGACATGTAGTTGAGCTTGGCAGGAATCCCCCCCTTGAGTGGGCCTCTCTAAGTCATATTCTATAGCACTGGAAAAGGAGATCTATGGTAGACTTACCTTTGTTAAATCTCTTTCTGCGAGGTACACTGGGTTCCACAGGGAAACATTGGGGAGTAGAGATGGATCTTGATCCGAGGCACCAACAGGCTAAAGTTTTCGGACTGTCCCAGGATACATTGCGGGGCCTGATCTATATAACCCTGCCTCTAGGCACTGGAGCTCAGTTTTAGTTAACCAGTCCAATGCAACAGCAGGTATCTAGACATTGCACGTTAGCCACACAGAACCACATTCTCACGACACGTGTAGTGACTGGCAGTTAATGCTATACCAACCCAAAGAAGCTAAGTGCATCAGGGTGGGCGACCAGTGTACCTCGCAGAAAGAGATTTAACAATGGTAAGTCTACCATAAATCTGCTTTTCTGCAGTGGGGAACACTGTGTTCCACAGGGAAACATCGGGGATGTCCTAAAGCAGTTCCACAAGGGAGGGGACGCATCTTAGCGGGTATAAGAACCCGGCGTCCAAAGGAAGCATCCTGAGAGGCGGAAGTATCAAAGGCATAAAACCTGATGAACGTTTTCACTGAGGACCACGTAGCCGCCTTGCACAATTGTTCTGCGGACGCGCCACGGCGGGCCGCCCAAGAAGGTCCAACCGACAGAGTAGAATGGGCTTTCATAGCAGCAGGAGCTGGGAGACCAGCCTGCGCATAGGCTTGTGCAATCACCATTCTAATCCATCTGGCCAAGGTTTGCTTATTCACAGGCCAGTCATGTTTGTGAAAACAAAACAGTACAAACAGGGTATCTGACCTCCTGATAGCGGCAGTTCTATCTACATAGATACGGAGAGCCCGTACCACATCAAAAGACTTTTCTTTGGAGGACAAACCAGAAGAGTTTGAAGGCCGGTACCACAATCTCTTGGTTAAGGTGGAAAGATGACACCACCTTAGGTAAATAACCAGGGTGAGTTCGAAGAACAGCCCTGTCAGGATGAAAAATCAGAAAAGGTGGACGACAGGACAAAGCGCCTAAGTCCGATACCCTTCTAGCAGATAGCCAGCAGAAATAGGACCTTGGCTGTGAGCCACTTAAGGTCCACTGACTCAAGAGGTTAAAATGGGGACTCTTGCAGGGCATTCAGGACAACAGACAAATCCCATGGAGCCACAGGAGGGACATAGGGAGGCTGAATCCTCAACACACCATCAGTGAATGTATGAACGTCAGATATAGACGCGATTTTCTTCTGAAACCACACCGACAAGGCAGATATAGGAACCTTGATGGAGGCCAAGTCTAGGCTTTGTTGCAAAAACTGAAGAAGCTTCGCAGTACTGAATTTGCAAGCATCATACTTCTTAGCAGCACACCATGTGAAGTAAGAATTCCAAGCTCTATAATAAATCCGCGCAGAAGCCGGTTTATGGGCCTTTATCATGGTTTGGATGACCGCCTCAGAGAACCCCTTGGCTCTCAGGAGCAAAGCTTCAAGAGCCATGCTGTCAAAGCCAGTCTGGCCAGTTCTGGGTAGACATAGGGGCCCTGAACGAGAAGGTCTTGTCGTTGAGGAAGTAGAAGAGGACGCTCTGTCGAGAGACCCTGCAGGTCTGAGAACCAGTGCCGTCTGGGCCAATCTGGAGCGACTAGAATTAGCATTCCTCCTTCTTGCTTGAACTTCCGAAGTACCCTGGGAAGGAGTGACACTTGAGGGAACATGTAGGTCAGCCGAAAGTTCCATGGAATTGCCAGTGCGTCCACAAACACTACTTGAGGGTCCCTTGTTCTTGATCCGAAGACCGGAACCTTGTGATTGTGTCGAGATGCCATCAGGTCTACATCTGGTAGACACCACTTGTCCACTAGGAGTTGAAAGACTTCCTGATGAAGGCTCCACTCTCCGGCATGCACGTCCTGACGACTGAGGAAGTCAACTTCCCAGTTGAGGACTCCCAGAATGAACACTGCCGATATTGTTGGCAGGTGGCGTTCCGCCCATCAAAGTATTTTTGACACTTCAAACATTGCCATGCAGCTTCGAGTGCCGCATTGATGGTTTATGTATGCCACCGTGGTGGTGTTGTCTGATCACACTTGAACAGGCCTGTTCTGTATCAGAGGCAGGGCATGAGTCAAAGTGACCATCTGAGACCTGATCCAATGAAGCAGGCCGTCCCACTTGTGAAAAATCAACTTCTGTAAGGGGTGGCAATGAAATTGAGCGTACTCTACCATGTCAAAAGCCGACAACATGAGGCCTAGTACTTGCATCGCCGAGTGTATCGACACCCTTGGGCGAGAGAGGACGTATCTGATCCTGTCCTGAAGTTTCAAGAATGTCTCTGGGGACAGAAACAACCTTTGACGGTGTATGTCCAGTAGTGCCCCTAGATGCACCATGCTCTGAGTGTGCTTGTAGGAAGGTTTTTGTCAATTGAAGATGACTGAGGAGGACATCGTGGGAATTTGCCAGAATCAGCAAACCGACCAGATACGGTAAGATCCTGACTCCCTGACAGCGTAGATGTCATTATGGCCATAACTTTGGTGAAAATCCGTGGAGCTGTGGCCAGTCCAAATGGTAGGGCCTGGAATTGATAGTGAAGGTTGCCAATAGCAAATCGCAGATATTGCTTATGTGATAAAGCAATAAGGATATGCAGATAAGCATCCTGTATATCCAGGGATACCATGAAGTCTCCGGGATCCATGGCCAGTACAATGGAGCGCAGTGTTTCCATCATGAACTTGGACACTCTCACAAATTTGTTCAGTGACTTGAGGTTGAGTATTGGCCGAAAGGACCCATTCAGTTTCGGAACAAGAAACAGGGTCGAATAGTAATCTCCGCCCCGTTGGGATTGAGGTACTGGCACTATCACTCCTGTCTCTGGGAGTGAGCGTACAACCAGGTGTAGAGCCTGCACTTTTAACGGGTCTGAAGGAATTACCGTTGTGCAGAACTGGTGAGGAGGACGTCTCTTGAACGAGACTGCATACCCATGAGAGACAACTTTTCGTACCCAGGCATTTGAAGTGGTCTGTAACCACACTTGGGTGAACTGAAGAAGTCGGCCAACCACCCTGAGGTCCCCCAGGGGGAGGCCCGTCCCGTCATGCAGCAGGTTTGTCTTGCTTGGAAGCAGGTTGACAGGCAGCGCAGGATAGTTTTGGTTTGGGCTTGGTGGTTTTGGAGGTTCGAGAATGTCTCGAGAATACCTGACCCGTTGCCTTTCCTTGAGGACGAAAGTAACGAAAAGTGGTACCTTTTGCCTTCTGTGTACAAGGAGCAGTGGCAGGGAGAAATGCAGTCTTAGCAGTGGCTAATTCAGTCAATATGGCATTAAGACCATCTACAAATAGAATGTCTCCCTTAAAAGGAAGTACCTCCAAAGTCTTTTTGGAGTACAGGTCCACTTTCCAGGACCTCAACCACAGAATACGGCGTGCCAGAATGGATGTAATCGATGCTTTGGCCACCATTATACCTGCCTCTGTGGACGCTTCCAGAATATACTGAGAAGCTGCAGTAATATGAGACAGATATTGTCTGACTGTGTCAAAAATATCACTCTAATGCCTGAACCCATTGCTCAATTCCTTTGGCAGCCCAGGAGGCTGCAATAGTGGGTCTATGTATAGCACCAATGAGTTGATAAATAGACTTCAGGCATCCCTCCACACGCTTATCCATCGGTTCCTTCAGAGAGGTGACAGTGGTGACAGGAAGAGTAGATGACACCACTAGACGTGTGACATGGGAATCCACCAGAGGAGAAGTTTCCCATTTGATACACAGCTCGGTAGGGATAGGGAAGCAAGCTAACATTTTTCTGGATAGAGAGAATTTCTTTCCAGGGGATGACCAGGGTTCCTGACGTACGTCTACCAAAAAGCCAGAATGCGGAAAAGCTACTTTAGCTACCTTCTGTCTTTTAAACGTATCAGGTTTCTTAGATGCAGCAGTGGGTTCTTCTGCATCATCTAGCTGTAGAATCAGCTTAATTGCGTCTACTAGTTCAGCAACATAAACTTGCGGTGTAGATTCCTCGTCAGAAGCGACTGTATCAGTGTCTGACGGGTCAGTATACTCCCAAACCTCATCAGAGGTATCCTCTGAGACGTTAGTGGATTGGGAGGAGGAAGTGGCCCGTTTAAAAAAAAAAACTTGACACCAGATGGACGTGGGGTAGATTTTTGACTAACCAAAGACTGGTTTAATTGTTGTATCTGGGTAGACAGAGCATCCGCCCAGGGAGGATTAACCACCGGGACGATCTGTGGCTGAAAAGCCACCGGAGGACCAATAGGGGGAGGGAGACGTGTCATAAGCGAATTAAGCATCTATGAGAACGTCGCCCAGAGAAACTCTTGATTGCCCCAAAGGGCTGCGGGCTGGTTAGGAGCTGCCTGTGATGTATTAGGCATGAGCACATGTGAAGCTTCTCCCTAAGGTAAATCCGCGGCGCATGCGCTGCCTTGTGCAGGAGCGTCCGCGGATTTCCTGCCCTGAATGTCAGACATTATAAATAATGTAAACTCAGAGCTTAGCAGTACGACAGAGCCAGACACCAAAAATTACATGCAAATAAATTCCCTATTTATAGGACAGTAAAATCAATAACTTAAACAGAGAATAAATGCAGTATGAGGTGACTGAACAACACAGTACAGTACTCGAGCTGTAAATACTGTGTACTTATATATATGGTACCCTGACTCACCAAGTCCCTAGGGTATGTGTTAGATGGAGCCCAAAGTCTCAGTCAGGGAGTGAAGGGGAGTGTGAGGCAGCTCCAGGGTGGGAATACTTGTAGTAGATGGCGCCTGGAGCTGGGGGAGGGGCTACAGGTCAGCGCCTTATCCCCTATGCTGGTCCTCACCACCGGGTACTATGGAGCCTGTTAAACTGGATATACTAATATCCTGACCTGTGCTCCGCTGCCCTAGTGGATATAGTGGGGTCCCTGCATGGCCACAGTGTCCACGCCAGCGTCGCAGTCCATCTCCTGAGACCACGACCAGAACGCGAATTAATGGTGGGTTACCTTTTCCCTGTGTTGCTCCAACACTGAGCGGCCTTGCAATCCAGGAGAGCGCTGCGGTGGTGTGCCTGTGAACCGGAGCACCTCCGCCGCAAGTACCCAGGAACCAGGCCAGCGGGAATATGCAACGCCGCTGGGGAGGTGATGGAGCCACAGCACAGTTTGTCAGAATGACATATGAAGTGCTGCGGCCCTTGAAGTCTTCTAATTAGCCTTTTTTCACAGCACCCGTGTTCAGTGACCTGCCTGATGCAGGCACCAACTCTAGAACTGAGCTCCAGTGCCTGGAGGCCATAGATGAGGCCCCGCAATGCATCCTGGGACAGTCTGAAAGCTTTAACCTGTTGGTGCCTCAGATCAAGATCCATCTCTACACCCCAATGTTTCCCTGTGGAACACAGTGTACCCCGCGGCAGAAATAATTTCTATTACATCTTATTTGAATTCTGCTCTAGAACTTGTAAAATGTATTTTGGTATGGTATTTATATAGCTCGGAGATCCGGTACAACAGTCAAAGGCTTATAAAAACTATTAAAACAGAGTTGGAGCACACAACTTCTGAGCAATTCTAACCCCATTGAAATAACCTCCCTGTCTTCTTGCATAGAATTTAAGAATCATTCCAACACAGTACATGAAAGTATCACTAATTAACCCACTTTACAAATGAGTTATCTTACCAAAGATTTGTTTGGTCTTTGCTGCATTGCTTCGGGTAAATCATCCCAGTTTTCCAATTTAATATCCAAAGGAATGAAATTATAGTTCAATGGTTCTCCATCCTAATGAGATAAACACAGGTTTACGAGTTTAATAAAGCAGTACAGAGATGTGATTTCTTGATAATTAAGATGCGTGTGAGTGCTTCTCAGATGCTACAGCAGTGAACAATGTGACGAATACTGTATATCTAGAAATCTTTGTCCTATTCACACAAATCAGAATATAATCTAAATTTATGAAAACTATTTAAAAAAAGAAAATTCTGATTAGGGATGTCCTGATTCTGTATACAGGATTCTTCTGAAGACTAAGTTTTAATATTAGGAACATTCTGTTTTTGCTGGCGGTGTTGGTGAGTAGAATGAAGAGTAATCACTTCCAGAAGCCATATTCACCTATATAATAGCCCAGATCTGTGACTCTGTGTCTGTGTGTCTAACGCTGGGCGTGGCTAGGAGCTCTCATTGAATTAGTGGCAGGTCTATCACAACCAGTCCACAGCTTATTGGGTGAGAAACGCCCTCCCACACAGGTTACATCCAATGGGAGGCTCTGCCGTTTGGATGCTGCGTGTTCCCAGAGCAGGGTTAACAATGGGGCTTATGGAGCAGCACCTCCAGGCCCACACCCCAAAATAGGCCCACTGCATCTGCAGCAACATAGCCTCCAACAATTTACACATAAAATCGCTACAAAATCGAAAAGGGGACGTGGCCACGCCCATTTCCTATACTTTCAATGGAGGTTTGGAGAGCCATAAATCGGTACAGACCATAAAAAAAAAGGTATTGTACCTGCCAAAAAGGTACAGTTGGAGGGTATGCCACTGCATTTGCAGCAAGTCTCTGCGCTGTAGATAGGGGGGAAAAAATAAGATTTTAAACCTACCGGTAAATCTTTTTCTCCTAGTCCGTAGAGGATGCTGGGGACTCCGTAAGGACCATGGGGTATAGACGGGCTCAGCAGGAGACATGGGCACTATAAAGAACTTTAGAATGGGTGTGCACTGGCTCCTCCCTCTATGCCCCTCCTCCAGACCTCAGTTAGAGAAACTGTGCCCAGAGGAGATGGACAATACGAGGAAAGAATTTTGTTAATCTAAGGGCAAGATTCATACCGGCCCACACCATCCACACCGTATAACCTGGAATATACGCAACCAGTTAACAGTATGAACAAAAACAGTATCAGCTAAAGACTGATCTCAACTGTAACATAACCCTTATGTAAGCAACAACTATAAACAAGCCTTGCAGATTTTGTCCGCACTGGGACGGGCGTCCAGCATCCTCTACGGACTAGGAGAAAAAGATTTACCGGTAGGTTTAAAATCTTATTTTCTCTTACGTCCTAGAGGATGCTGGGGACTCTGTAAGGACCATGGGGTTTATACCAAAGCTCCAGACCGGGCGGGAGAGTGCGGACAACTCTGCAGCACCGACTGAGCAAACGCAAGATCCTCATCAGCCAGGGTATCAAACTTATAAAACTTGCAAAAGTGTTTGAACCTGACCAGGTACTGTAGCTGCTCGGCAAAGCTGTAAAGCCGAGACAAATCGGGCAGCCGCCCAAGAAGAGGCCACCTTCCTAGTGGAATGGGCCTTTACCGAATTTGTTAACGGCAATCATGCCGTAGAATGAGCCTGCTGAATCGTGTTACAGATCCAGCGAGCAATAGTCTGCTTCGAAGCAGGAGCGCCAACTTTGTTGGCTGCATACAGGACAAACAGTGCTTCTGTTTTCCTAACCCGAGCCGTCCTGGCTACATAGATCTTTAAGGCCCTGACTACATCCAGGGACTTGGAATCCTCCAAGTCACCCGTAGCCACAGGCACCACAATAGGTTGGTTCATATGAAATGAAGAATCCACCTTAGGCAAAAATTGAGGACGAGTCCTCAACTCTGCTCTATCCACATGGAAGGTCAAATATGGGCTCTTGTGAGACAAGGCAGATGCCAAGGCCAACAACATGACCACCTTCCAAGTGAGAAACTTCAATTCAACCGTTTGAAGAGGTTCAAACCAGTGAGACTTCAGGAACCGTAACACCACGTTAAGGTCCCAAGGTGCCACTGGGGGCACAAAAGGAGGCTGGATGTGCAGCACTCCCTTTACAAAAGTCTGGACTTCTGGGAGAGAAGCCAATTCCTTCTGAAAGAAAATAGACAGGGACGAAATCTGTACCTTAATGGAGCCTAATTTTAGGCCCATATCCACTCCTGTCTGTAGAAAGTGGAGAAAACGGCCCAGATGGAAATCTTCCGTAGGAGCATTCTTGGCTTCACACCAAGAAACATATTTCTTCCAGATACAGTGATAATGTTTTGCCGTCACCTCCTTCCTAGCCTTTATCAGAGTAGGGATGACTTCCTCCGGAATACCTTTCCCAGCTAGGATTCGGTGTTCAACCGCCATGCCGTCAAACGTAACCGCGGTAAGTCTTGGAACACACAGGGCCCCTGTTGTAACAGGTCCTCCCTGAGAGGAAGAGGCCATGGATCTTCTGTGAGCATCTCCTGAAGATCTGAATACCAGGCCCTTCGAGGCCAATCTGGAACAATGAGGATTGTTTTCACTCTTTTTCGTCTTATGATTCTCAATATTTTTGATATGAGAGGAAGAGGGGGGAACACATACACCGACTGAAACACCCAAGGTGTCACCAGGGCGTCCACCGCTACTGCCTGAGGGTCCCTTGACCTGGCACAATACATCCGAAGCTTCTTGTTAAGGCGTGACGCCATCATGTCTATGTGAGGAATTCCCCAAAGACTTGTTATCTCTGTAAAACGTCTTGATGAAGTCCCCACTCTCCTGGATGGAGATCGTGTCTGCTGAGGAAGTCTGCTTCCCAGTTGTCCACTCCCGGAATGAAGACCGCTGACAGAGCGCTTACGTGATTTTCCGCCCAGCGAAGAATCCTGGTGGCTTCCGCCATTGCCACTCTGCTCCTTGTCCCGCCTTGGCGGTTTACATGAGCCACGGCTGTGACGTTGTCTGATTGAATCAGTACCGGTAGGTCGCAAAGAAGATTTTCCGCTTGTCGTAGGCCGTTGTATATGGCCCTCAATTCCAGTACGTTGATGTGAAGACAAGCCTCCTGGCTTGACCGTAGCCCCTGAAAATTTCTTCATTGTGTGACTGCTCCCCATCCTCGGAGGCTCGCGTCCGTGGTCACCAGAACCCAGTCTTGAATGCCGAACCTGCGACCCTCTAGAAGGTGAGCACTTTGCAGCCACCACAGAAGAGACACCCTGGTCTGGGGGGACAGGCTTATCTTCTGATGTATTAGTAGATGGAACCCGGACCACTTGTCCAGGAGGTCCCACTGAAACGTCCTTGCATGAAACCTGCAGAAGGGGATGGCCTCGTAGGCTGCCACCATTTTCCCCAGAACTCGAGTGCATTGATGAACAGACACTCTTTTTGGTTTCAGCAAGTCTCTGACCATGTTCTGGAGGTCCTGGGCTTTTTCCATCGGGGGAAAAACCCTCTTCTGTTCCGTGTCCAGAATCATGCCTAGGAATGATAATCGAGTCGTTGGAATCAATTGTGACTTTGGCAGAATGAGAATCCAACCGTGTTGTTGTAGCACTCTCAGGGAGAGCGACACGCTCTTCTGCAATTGATCTCTCGATCTCGCTTTTATCAGATCATCGTCCAAGTATAGGATAATTGTGACTCCCTGCCTGCGCAGGAGCACCATCATCTCCGCCATCACCTTGGTGAAAATCCTCGGGGCCGTGGAAAGCCCAAACGGTAACGTCTGAAACTGGTAATGACAGTCCTGTACAGCGAATCTCAGGTACGCCTGATGAGGAGGATATATGGGGACATGAAGGTATGCATCCTTTATGTCGAGTGACACTATAAAATCCCCCCCTTCCAGACTGGAGATCACAGCCCAGAGCGATTCCATCTTGAATTTGAACTTTTTCAAGTAGAGGTTTAGGGATTTTAGATTTAAAATGGGTCTGACCGAACCATCCGGCTTCGGGACCACGAACAGGGTCGAATAGTACCCTTTCCCCTGTTGGACTAGGGGAACCTTGACAATTACTTGCTGTTGACACAGCTTTTGAATTGCAGCTAACACTACTTCCCTCTCTGGGGAAGAAGCTGGCAAGGCCGACTCGAAAAATCGGCGAGGGGGCACATCTTCGAATTCCAGTTTGTAGCCTTGGGATACAATATCCATCGCCCAAGGATCCACGTTTGACAGAACCCAGACCTGGCTGAAGAGTCGAAGACGTGCCCCCACCGGTGCGGACTTCCTCAGTAGAGCCCCAGCGTCATGCGGTGGATTTAGTAGAAGCCGGGGAGGAATTCTGCTCCTGGGAACCAGCCGGAGAAGGTGCTCTCTTCCCTCTACCCTTACCTCTGGCGAGGAAAGATGAGCCCCGACCTCTTCTGGACTTATGCGACCGAAAGGACTGCATCTGATATTGTGGAGTTTTCTTTTGCTGTGGGGGAACAAAAGGCAAAAAGGTAGATTTACCCGCGGTAGCTGTGGCAACCAGGTCCGCGAGACCTTTCCTAAATAAAACTTCACCTTTGTATGGCAAAACCTCCATATGCTTCTTTGAGTCGGCATCACCCGTCCATTGGCGGGTCCACAGGGCTCGCCTAGCAGAAATCGCCATGGCGTTGGCTCTCGAACCTAGTAGCCCAACGTCTCTTTGAGCGTCCCTCATATACAAGACTGCGTCTTTAATGTGACCTAAGGTCAATAAAACGGTATCCCTGTCTAGGGTATCAAGCTTGGGTGTAACCTCGCATGATCGTAGTCGACACTGGAGTCAGAATCCGTGTCGGTATCAGTGTCTGCTATTTGGCATAGGGGACGTTTTTGAGACCCAGAAGGGCCCAGTGACCCAGTCGAAGCCGTGGATTGACTCCCTGCTTTTTCCCTGGACTCTGCTTTGTCCAGTCTCTTATGTAATAAGGTCACTTTTGCATTCAAAACATTCCCCATGTCCATCCAATCATGAGTCGGCATTGCAGACGGAGACACCACAATCATCTGCTCCACATCCTCCTTAGCTGAGCCATCCGCATCAGACATGCCGACACACTCGTACCGACACCCCCACACACACAGGGATATAGTTATAAGGGGACAGTTCCCCAATAAGTCCCTTTGGAGAGACAGAGAGAGAGAGTATGCCAAGCACACACCCAGCGCCAACTGACACTGGAAAATAATGTCCCAGATAATAGCGCTTTTATATTAAATTACTGTGTAATACACTCACTGCGCCTTACAAGTGCCCCCCCTCCTCTTTTCAGCCCTGTGTCACCGTGTTCAGCAGGGGAGAGACCGGGGAGCCAGCTTCTCTGCAGATCTCTGTGGAGAAAGTGGCGCTGGTTAGTGCTGAGGGACCAAGCTCCGCCCCCTCCAGCGGCGGGCTTCGGTCCCGCTCAAAGTATCACTAAACTGGCGGGGGATTTATAGAATTACTGCCTCCGCAGCCTCTAATCTCATAAATGCCAGATTTAGAGGTGGTTATTGCTGGCCAGGGTGCCCCCCCTGCGCCCTGCACCCATCAGTGCTCGCTAGTGTGTGTAGTGTGTGGGAGCAATGGCGCGCAGCGTTACCACTGCGCGCTTACCTCAGGGAAGATCTGATGTCTTCTGCCGCCTATGAAGTCTTCTTTTCTTCTTATACTCACCCGGCTTCTATCTTCCGGCTCTGCGAGGAGGACGGCGTCGCGGCTCTGGGACGAACAGCGAGGGGAGACCTGCGTTCCGACTCCCTCTGGAGCTAATGGTGTCCAGTAGCCTAAGAAGCAGAGCCTATTTCTTAAGTAGGTCTGCTTCTCTCTCCTCAGTCCCACGATGCAGGGAGCCTGTGGCCAGCAGTGCTCCCTGAAAATAAAAAACCTAACAAAATTATTTTTCAGAGAAACTCAGGAGAGCTCCCCTGTAATGCACCCAATCTCCTCTGGGCACAGGATCAAACTGAGGTCTGGAGGAGGGGCATAGAGGGAGGAGCCAGTGCACACCCATACCTAAAGTTCATTTTTAGTGCCCATGTCTCCTGCGGAGCCCGTCTATCCCATGGTCCTTACGGAGTCCCCAGCATCCTCTAGGACGTAAGAGAAAAATGGCGCTGAAAGTGTTGTGAGGGCTAAGCTTCAGCTCGGCGCGCTTCAGCCCGCTAGTAATAGCGTTTTTTTATTTCTGCGGGGGTCCCTATACAGTGTCCACACACTGTATATAGCGTAGCCACCCTTAAGAAAAGCTATATACTGCTGCCCAGGGCGCAGCAACCCTGTAAGCCGTCGGCGCGGGAGCAATGGCGCGCTGCTTTATACTGGCGCGGGTATGGGACACGGTGCCCAGGCACTGAATATGCTCTTTATGCCAGTCCTTTTTTAGAAGACCAGTAACTTGCTGCCCAGGGCGCTCCCCCCAGCGCCCTGCACCCAGTGAGTGCCGTTGGTGTGTGGGAGCATGGAGCAAAGCGCTACCGCTGCGCTTACCTCCATTACCGAAGTCTTCTGCCGTCACTGAAGTCTTCTGTTCTTCACATACTCACCCGGCTTCTTTCTTCTGGCTTCTGTGAGGGGGGTGACGGCGCGGCTCCGGGAACAAGCAGCTAGGCGAACCAAGTGATCGAACCCTCTGGAGCTAATGGTGTCCAGTAGCCTAAGAAGCAGAGCCCTTGAACTAAGAAGAAGTAGTTCTGACTTCTCTCCCCTCAGTCCCTCGATGCAGGGAGCCTGTAGCCAGCAGGTCTCCCTGAAAATAAAAAACCTAACATAAAGTCTTTCAGAGAAACTCAGTAGAGCTCCCCTAGTGTGTGTCCAGTCACTCCTGGGCACAAAGTCTAACTGAGGTCTGGAGGAGGGGCATAGAGGGAGGAGCCAGTTCACACCAAGTCAAAGTCTTTTTAGTGTGCCCATGTCTCCTGCGGATCCAGTCTATACCCCATGGTCCTTACGGAGTCCCCAGCATCCTCTAGGACGTATGAGAAATAAGGCCTTACCTTTATATAGTAGAGACTCCATACTTTTCTTGGAATCAGCATCAGCATTCCATTGGTGAATCCACAACGCTCATCTAGCTGAGACAGCCATGGCATTGGCCTTTGATCCCAAAAGGCCAATATCCCTCACAGCTTCTTTCAGGTAAACTGCTGCGTCCTTGATATAACCCAGCGTCAAGAGGATGTTATCACTATCCAGGGTATCTATGTCAGATGACAAGTTATCTGCCCACTTTTCAATAGCACTACTCACCCACACCGAGGCAATGACCGGTCTGAGTAGTGTCCCTGTGGTCGTATAAATGGATTTTAACGTAGCTTCCTGCTTACGATCTGCAGGGTCTTTCAGGGCTGCCGTGTCAGGTGACAGAAGAGCCACCTTTTTAGACAACCGCGATAGGGCCTCATCCACAATGGGTGGTGACTCCCACTTTTCCCTATCCCCCGTGGGAAACGGATAAGCTACCGGAATCCTTTTGGGAATCTGAAATCTTCTGTCAGGAAATCTTCCCAAATAAAGTATTCAGTTCATGAGAGGGAGGAAACGTTAAATAAGGTTTCTTTTCCTTAAACATACAGACCCTTTTATCCGGAACAGCAGGGTCCTCAGTAATATGCAATACCTCTTTAATAGCCACAATCATGTACTAAATGCTCTTTGCCAATTTTGGATCTAATCTGGAATCAATATAGTCGACACTGGAATCAGTGTCCGTGTCGGAATCAGTGTCTGCCAACTGGGTAAACGTACGTTTCTGTGACCCCGAGGGGACCTGAAATTGTAACAACATCTCTTCCACGGATTTCTTCCAAGCTTAGGTCTGAGACTCAGACTTGTCCAATCTTTTACTAATACGAGCTACATTAGCATTCAATACATTTACCCAATCAGGAGTCGGCGGTGCCGACACGGTCACCCCCACCGCCTTTTGCGTCTCTAATACAGTCTCCTCTTGTGAAGAGCACTCAGTTTCAGACATGCCGACACACGTGTAATAAACACTCACAGACACACTGGGCATATAGGGGACAGACCCACAGAGAAGCCTGTCAGATAAAGAGGTCATTTGCCAGCTCACACCCAGCGCCAAATCAATGGGTCACCAGCGTTAACTGAAATGCCCCAGACCTGTAGTGCTTTTATATTATATAATATTGCACCAAATAACCTGTTCAGCCCTTTGTCCGGCTTTTTGCCATCCAGGAGAAACCGGCAGAGTCGCTCACACAGGACGGCTTTGAGCCGTGTGTGATGCTGTGCGCATGTGCAGCATCAGACACGGCTTCAGAAAAAAACGTTGTGTGTGAAAGCTCCCCTTCACACACATGGTTTACTGGCTCCAAAGACGGCCCGGCGGCCGCCCGGCCGCCGGACCTTCCAGTGGTGAGACCCGGCTGCAACCCGGCAGCCGGGCCGGGGCCGTGCAGTGTGAAGGGACCCTAGCCCTCACACTGTTAACTACAATGCCGGCACGGGAAAAAGCCGTCCGGCTTTTTCCCGGCCGGCAAAAGCCGGGTAGTGTGTTTCAGCACTGATACTTGTTCAGCAGTGTGAGGGACCAGCGTCTCTGCAGCCAGCGGAGAGGAAATGGCGCCGAGTGAGCTGTGGGGACGAAGCTCTGCCCCCTTAATGGCGTGCTTCCGTCCCGCTCTTTTATAATACAGAATATACTGGCGGGGGTTAAGACAGTATCTAGCACTAATGTTCCCTTGCCAGACTTTTGCTGAGGTATCTTAAGCTGCCCGCGCCGTGGCGCGGCCCCCCCCCCCCTCGCGCCCTGCACCCAGTAGTGCTGTGCATGTGAGCGGGAGCTTAGCATCCATACACTGCGCGGTACCTCAGGGAAATGCCATCACTGAAGTCTTCTTTCTTCTTTTACTCACCTGACTTCTGGCTCTGTAAGGGGGGTGACGGCCGGTTGTGGGAGCGAGCATCTGAGTGTACCCAGTGATCAAACCCTCAGGAGCTAATGGTGCCCTGTAGCCAGAAGCAGAGCCCTTGAACTCACTAGAAGAGGGTCATACTTCCCTCCCCTTAATCCCACGAAGCAGGGAGGTTGTTGCCAGCAGCCTTCCTGAACATAAAAAACCTAACAAAAAAGTATTTTCAGAGAAACTCAGTAGAGCTCCCTGTAGGGCGTCCAGTCTCACTGGGCACAATTCTAAAACTGGAGTCTGGAGGAGGGGCATAGAGGGAGGAGCCAGTGCACATCCCTTTTTCAAAGTCTTAAAGTGCCCATGTCTCCTGCGGATCCCGTCTATACCCCCCATGGTTCTTTTGGTGTCCCCAGCATCCTCTAGGACGTATGAGAAACAAACTTTACATGCTTTGCAGACACCATAATCAATGGGGCTATGGCTAGAATGAGGCCACATCGCAGTCCTCTCCATGCTGACACGTGAATGGGAAGATCACAGAAGAGAAGTATTAACACTCTGTTATGGTAAGCATAGAGTGGAGTGTGGCATGGGGCCGTTATAGTCAATGAATCTGGCAGACTTTAAGAACATATATATATTTTAACATTTTAATCTTCAACCAGAACCTTGTTGTGTTAATTATCTCTGTTTTAGTAGGGTGTGGTTCATCAAATCGACAGTGTCTAGGTCGACAATGTTTAGGTCGACCACTATAGGTCGACAGTCACTAGGTCGACATGGATGGAAGGTCGACAGGGTTTCTAGGTCGACATGTGCTAGGTCGACAGGTCTAAAGGTCGACATGAGGATTTTTTATTTTTTTTTGGTGTCGTTTTCTTCGTAGAGTGACCGGGATCCCAAATTAGTGCACCGCGTCCCCTCGCATGGCTCCCGAGCTTCGGGCATGGTGCCTTCGCTCCGCTACCGGTTCGCTCGGCACACTTTACCGTTCCAATCGTAGTTTACGTGGATCGTTAAGTATGAAAAAATTCAAAAAAAGAAAAAAAAATAAGATTTTACTTACCGATAAATCTATTTCTCGTAGTCCGTAGTGGATGCTGGGACTCCGTCAGGACCATGGGGATTAGCGGCTCCGCAGGAGACAGGGCACAAAAATAAAAGCTTTAGGACTAGGTGGTGTGCACTGGCTCCTCCCCCTATGACCCTCCTCCAAGCCTCAGTTAGGATACTGTGCCCGGACGAGCGTACACAATAAGGAAGGATTTTGAATCCCGGGTAAGACTCATACCAGCCACACCAATCACACCGTACAACTTGTGATCTGAACCCAGTTAACAGTATGACAAACGTAGGAGCCTCTGAACAGACGGCTCACAACAATAACAACCCGATTTTTTTGTAACAATAACTATGTACAAGTATTGCAGACAATCCGCACTTGGGATGGGCGCCCAGCATCCACTACGGACTACGAGAAATAGATTTATCGGTAAGTAAAATCTTATTTTCTCTGACGTCCTAGTGGATGCTGGGACTCCGTCAGGACCATGGGGATTATACCAAAGCTCCCAAACGGGCGGGAGAGTGCGGATGACTCTGCAGCACCGAATGAGAGAACTCCAGGTCCTCTTTAGCCAGGGTATCAAATTTGTAGAATTTTACAAACGTGTTCTCCCCCGACCACGTAGCTGCTCGGCAGAGTTGTGATGCCGAGACCCCTCGGGCAGCCGCCCAAGATGAGCCCACCTTCCTTGTGGAATGGGCCTTGATAGATTTAGGCTGTGGCAGGCCTGCCACAGAATGTGCAAGTTGAATTGTGCTACAAATCCAACGAGCAATCGTCTGCTTAGAAGCAGGAGCACCCAGCTTGTTGGGTGCATACAGTATAAACAGCGAGTCAGATTTTCTGACTCCAGCCGTCCTTGAAATATATATTTTCAATGCCCTGACAACGTCCAGCAACTTGGAATCCTCCAAATCGCTAGTAGCCGCAGGCACCACAATAGGCTGGTTCAGGTGAAACGCTGAAACCACCTTAGGCAGAAACTGAGGACGCGTCCGCAGTTCTGCCCTGTCCGAATGGAAAATCAGATATGGGCTTTTATACGATAAAGCCGCCAATTCTGACACTCTCCTGGCTGAAGCCAGGGCCAGTAGCATGGTTACTTTCCATGTAAGATATTTCAAATCCACCGATTTGAGTGGCTCAAACCAATGGGATTTGAGAAAATCCAAAACTACATTAAGATCCCACGGAGCCACTGGGGGCACAACCGGGGGCTGTATATGTAGTACTCCTTTTACAAAAGTCTGGACTTCAGGAACTGAAGCCAATTCTTTCTGGAAGAAAATCGACAGGGCCGAAATTTGAACCTTAATGGACCCTAATTTGAGGCCCATAGACAATCCTGTTTGCAGGAAATGTAGGAATCGACC
Source organism: Pseudophryne corroboree (assembly GCF_028390025.1). Classification (NCBI taxonomy): domain Eukaryota; kingdom Metazoa; phylum Chordata; class Amphibia; order Anura; family Myobatrachidae; genus Pseudophryne; species Pseudophryne corroboree. Next base: position 173,018,670 of record NC_086450.1, on the reverse strand, counting down.
CAGTTGAAATTCCTCCGTCGGGGCCTTCCTGGCCTCACACCACGCAACATATTTTCTCCAAATGCGGTGATAATGTTGTGCAGTCACCTCCTTCCTGGCTTTTACCAGGGTAGGGATGACCTCTTCCGGAATGCCTTTTTCCCTTAGAATTCGACGTTCAACCGCCATGCCGTCAAACGCAGCCGCGGTAAGTCTTGGAATAGACACGGTCCCTGCTGAAGCAGGTCCCGTCTTAGAGGTAGAGGCCACGGATCTTCCGTGAGCATCTCCTGAAGTTCCGGGTACCAAGTTCTTCTTGGCCAATCCGGAGCCACGAGTATCGTTCTTACTCCCCTTTGCCGTATAATTCTCAGTACTTTTGGTATGAGAGGCAGAGGAGGAAACACATACACTGACTGGAACACCCACGGTGTTACCAGAGCGTCCACAGCTATTGCCTGAGGGTCTCTTGACCTGGCGCAATACCTGTCCAGTTTTTTGTTGAGGCGGGACGCCATCATATCCACCTTTGGTTTTTCCCAACGGTTCACAATCATGTGGAAGACTTCTGGATGAAGTCCCCACTCTCCCGGGTGTAGATCGTGTCTGCTGAGGAAGTCCGCTTCCCAGTTGTCCACTCCCGGAATGAACACTGCTGACAGTGCTATCACATGATCTTCCGCCCAGCGAAGAATCCTTGCAGCTTCTGCCATTGCCCTCCTGCTTCTTGTGCCGCCCTGTCTGTTTACGTGGGCGACTGCCGTGATGTTGTCCGACTGGATCAACACCGGCTGACCCTGAAGCAGGGGTTTTGCCAGGCTTAGAGCATTGTAAATCGCTCTTAGCTCCAGTATATTTATGTGAAGAGACATCTCCAGGCTTGACCACACTCCCTGGAAGTTTCTTCCCTGTGTGACCGCTCCCCAGCCTCTCAGACTGGCATCCGTGGTCACCAGGACCCAGTCCTGTATGCCGAATCTGCGGCCCTCTAACAGATGAGCACTCTGCAACCACCACAGAAGAGACACCCTTGTCCGTGGAGACAAAGTTATCCGCTGATGCATCTGCAGATGCGATCCGGACCATTTGTCCAGCAGATCCCACTGAAAAGTTCGTGCGTGGAATCTGCCGAATGGAATCGCTTCGTAAGAAGCCACCATTTTTCCCAGGACTCTTGTGCATTGATGCACAGACACTTTTCCTGGTTTTAGGAGGTTCCTGACAAGTTCGGATAACTCCCGGGCTTTCTCCTCCGGAAGAAACACCTTTTTCTGAACCGTGTCCAGAATCATTCCCAGGAACAGCAGACGTGTCGTCGGGGTCAATTGAGATTTTGGAAAATTCAGAATCCACCCGTGCTGTTGCAGCACTACTTGGGTTAGTGCTACTACGTCCCCCAGCTGTTCTCTGGACCTTGCCCTTATCAGGAGATCGTCCAAGTAAGGGATAATTAATACGCCTTTTCTTCGCAGAAGAAACATCATTTCGGCCATTACCTTGGTAAAGACCCGAGGTGCCGTGGACAATCCAAACGGCAGCGTCTGAAACTGATAATGACAGTTTTGCACCACGAACCTGAGGTACCCTTGATGTGAAGGGCAAATTGGGACATGCAGGTAAGCATCCTTGATGTCCAGGGACACCATAAAGTCCCCTTCTTCCAGATTCGCTATCACTGCTCTGAGTGACTCCATCTTGAACTTGAATTTTTGTATGTACAGGTTCAAAGATTTCAGATTTAGAATAGGTCTTACCGAGCCGTCCGGCTTCGGTACCACAATAGTGTGGAATAATACCCCTTTCCCTGTTGTAGGAGGGGTACCTTGACTATCACCTGCTGAGAATACAGCTTGTGAATGGCTTCCAATACCGTCGCCCTGTCTGAGGGAGACGTTGGCAGAGCAGACTTTAGGAACCGGCGAGGGGGAGACTTCTCGAATTCCAACCTGTAACCCTGAGATACTACCTGCAGGATCCAGGGGTCCACCTGTGAGTGAGCCCACTGTGTGCTGAAATTCTTGAGTCGACCCCCCACCGCCCCTGAGTCCGCTTGTAAAGCCCCAACGTCATGCTGAGGGCTTTGTAGAAGCCGGGGAGGGCGTCTGCTCCTGGGAGGGAGCTGCTTGGTGCACTCTCTTACCCTTTTCCTTTGCCTCGGGGCAGATATGAGTGTCCTTTTGCCCGCTTGTTCTTATAGGAACGAAAGGACTGCGGCTGAAAAGATGGTGTCTTTTTCTGTTGGGAGGGGACCTGAGGTAAAAAGGTGGATTTCCCGGCTGTTGCCGTGGCCACCAAATCCGATAGACCGACCCCAAATAATTCCTCCCCTTTATACGGCAATACTTCCATATGCCGTTTGGAATCCGCATCACCTGACCACTGTCGCGTCCATAAACTTCTTCTGGCAGATATGGACATCGCACTTACTCTCGATGCCAGAATGCAAATATCCCTCTGAGCATCTCGCATATAAAGAAAAGCATCCTTTAATTGCTCTATAGTCAATAAAATACTGTCCCTATCCAGGGTATCAATATTTTCAGTCAGGGAATCCGACCAAACCACCCCAGCACTGCACATCCATGCAGAGGCGATGGCTGGTCGCAGTATAACACCAGTATGAGTGTATATACTTTTCAGGGTAGTTTCCAGCCTCCTATCAGCTGGATCCTTGAGGGCGGCCGTTTCAGGAGACGGTAACGCCACTTGTTTTGATAAGCGTGTGAGTGCCTTATCCACCCTAGGGGGTGTTTCCCAGCGCGCCCTAACCTCTGGCGGGAAAGGATATAATGCCAATAACTTCTTTGAAATTAGCAGTTTTCTATCGGGGTTAACCCACGCTTCATCACACACTTCATTCAATTCCTCTGATTCAGGAAAAACTACAGGAAGTTTTTTCAGACCCCACATAATACCCCTTTTTGTGGTACTTGCAGTATCAGAGATATGCAAAGCCTCCTTCATTGCCGTGATCATATAACGTGTGGCCCTACTGGAAAATACGTTTGTTTCTTCACCGTCGACACTAGATTCGGTGTCCGTGTCTGGGTCTGTGTCGACCGACTGAGGTAAAGGGCGTTTTACAGCCCCTGACGGTGTCTGAGACGCCTGGACAGGTACTAACTGGTTTGCCGGCCGTCTCATGTCGTCAACTGATTTTTGTAACGTGCTGACATTATCACGTACTTCCATAAACAAAGCCATCCATTCCGGTGTCGACTCCCTAGTGGGTGACATCACCATTGCCGGCAATTGCTCCGCCTTCACACCAACATCGTCCTCATACATGTCGACACACACGTACCGACACACAGCAGACACACAGGGAATGCTCTTATCGAAGACAGGACCCCACTAGCCCTTTGGGGAGACAGAGGGAGAGTTTGCCAGCACACACCCAAGCGCTATAAATATATAGGAACAACCCTACAGAAGTGTTGTTTCCTTTATAGCAGCTTAATATATCAATATCGCCAAAAAAGTGCCCCCCCTCTCTGTTTTTTTACCCTGTTTCTGTAGTGCAGTGCAGGGGAGAGTCCTGGGAGCCTTCCTCGCAGCGGAGCTGTGCAGGAAAATGGCGCTGTGTGCTGAGGAGATAGGCCCCGCCCCCTATTTCGGCGGGCTCTTCTCCCGGTGTTTGTGAGACCTGGCAGGGGTTAAATACATCCATATAGCCCCAGGGGCTATATGTGATGTATTTTTAGCCAGAACAAGGTATTATCATTGCTGCCCAGGGCGCCCCCCCCCAGCGCCCTGCACCCTCAGTGACCGCTGGTGTGAAGTGTGCTGACAACAATGGCGCACAGCTGCAGTGCTGTGCGCTACCTCATGAAGACTGAAAAGTCTTCTGCCGCCGGTTTCTGGACCTCTTCACTTTTCGGCATCTGCAAGGGGGTCGGCGGCGCGGCTCCGGGACCGGACTCCATGGCTGGGCCTGTGTTCGATCCCTCTGGAGCTAATGGTGTCCAGTAGCCTAAGAAGCCAATCCATCCTGCACGCAGGTGAGTTCACTTCTTCTCCCCTAAGTCCCTCGTTGCAGTGAGCCTGTTGCCAGCAGGACTCACTGAAAATAAAAAACCTAATAACTTTTTCTAAGCAGCTCTTTAGGAGAGCCACCTAGATTGCACCCTGCTCGGACGGGCACAAAAACCTAACTGAGGCTTGGAGGAGGGTCATAGGGGGAGGAGCCAGTGCACACCACCTAGTCCTAAAGCTTTTATTTTTGTGCCCTGTCTCCTGCGGAGCCGCTAATCCCCATGGTCCTGACGGAGTCCCAGCATCCACTAGGACGTCAGAGAAATGTGAAAAACTCATGTCGACCTTTAGACCTGTCGACCTAGCACATGTCGACCTAGAAACCCTGTCGACCTTCCATCCATGTCGACCTAGTGACTGTCGACCTATAGTGGTCGACCTAAACATTGTCGACCTAGACACTGTCGATCTTCAGACCGGATCCCGTTTTAGTAAGCTGTAATGAATTGTGAGTTGTATAGTCTAATTTTCCTTGGTTTTCAGTACAGTTCAGTCCATGTATTGACTAATGAGATGAAGTACCAACTAACTGCCATGTTACAGGTTGTGTCTGACAAAATGTCAGTTATAGCCCTTTCACACAAAGCAGATAACTCGGGTTGTTGCCGGGGAAAGCCGGCCCGACTTGGGTTCAGGCTCGGTGTGAAAGGGCCATGTGAACGTGAGTAAGTATATCTGTGAAGCCCCGAATCCAACCCATATTCAGTATCAGTAATGGTGTAAAAGGGGTAAGTATATCTGAATCCCCAGATACAAACGCTATTCAGTATCCCTGGTCGGACACGGGGCTTCAGGAGCTGATTGGCTAGTGCTTTTTCTCTCTCCAAGCTTTGATACGTACAGTATGCCCCTAAGTATTTTTCAGCAGTCTTAATTCAGAATAATGTACTTTAAAGTTAAGAGTGGTCCCTTATGGGACCCACACACGGTGCTATTTGTGCTAGGTGCGATTTGAGCCTATACAATGTGTGCTATGCGATTTGAACTAAGTGGAGTGTGCTATCTGAACTACTGTACATGCTATTTGAAATACATCCGATTTTGAATACACTACAATGTACTATTAGAACTCTCAATATATTGTTCAGAGTTAAATTAAGAAGCAGTGAGCAATTGTTTTCAGTGTCAAAGTGCATTTAATAGACCCTAAGAATGCACTGTCAATCAACTGATCTATGTCCATATGTACAAACTTCATCCTTGTCATTTTCAGTCATGAGTAGCTTTCTATTAGCCATCCCAACGTTGAAGGGGCAGCTTCATTTCTTGATTATTTTTGGAGCTGCCATGCAGTTTCTGTTATATTAAATGCTATCAATAGAACAGTGCCCCTAGTGGGCAAGCACTTGCTTTGTAAAGAGAAATATTTCATTAGAATGTCTCTATAAGAAATTGCGGTGATTTATATGAGAAAAAGAGCAAGCTTTCATTTAAAAATACTTTGCTATAATGAGAGACTTTCAATGACTGCCTGAGAATAAATGGTATGCAGAGACCCAGATGCGCTTGTGAGATCTTTGTGGAATTGTGAACTTGGTTTTAAAGTGCTGTGGAAAGATGGCTGAGAGATTCTCACAGCTCGCCCATTAATCTCCTCTCTGGCAGAGGAGACAATACGGCTTTTTAATTCAATAAACTGCAATCCCAGCTGGCACTGGAGATGTTCAAATATCAGCGAGATAATAAGCAGCTCTCCTCTCAATGTCTTATTTCCTTATAATCTGCTAGTCTTTTACACCCAGGCTGTGTACATACCTTGCTATATAAATAGATGCGATCCGTATGCCTGCTGGCACAGAACATTAATCCATCATACACTGGAAAACAAGTGGAATTGTGACAAAGCTCTGCAATGAAGCACAATATGTAGGGCAGTGAGTATGGATGCAGGATGCTGTATACAGAGTGAGTTTCCACAAGGGAAAAGAGTTTACTGGGGGGGATACAAGAGGTGGGGAGATAGATGAGAATGTGGGGGAGGTGGAGAGAGAGCTCATAAAAATATGAGGGTGTGAAGAGAGGAAGATGAAATTATGAGTGGGGGGTGAAGTGAGATGAGGGAAGAGGGCAAATGAAGTGAGGAGAGAGAATGTGAGGAGGAAAAGCAATCCAAGAACAAACGCAGAAGGAAAATGAGAAATGAGGTGAGAGAGCAGCAACGGAGGACAGCGTGAGAGCGTGGGAAAAAAGAGCAAGACAGCAAAAAAAGAGTGTGATATAAGAGAACACTGAAAAGAGGAGTAATAGCATAAGGCGGGGAAAAGAGATTGGAACTAAAAGAGAGAGGGGAAAGGTAGAAAGAAGAGCAATGTGAATAAGAGAGGATAAACATGAGAGTGCAGAGGAAAGACTCATAACTGCAGGAATGACATTGGGGAATAAATATGTGCCATGGAGTGAGACACAAGAGTGAATGATGATTAGCAGCAGAGGAAACACAGAGTGCAGGCCAGGGAGAGGAAAGAGCAGCATGGGCTGATTATTTATTTTTATTTATTTATTACCAGTTATTTATATAGCGCACACTTTTTTAAAAGAGACGTTAGGAGAGACAAGCGCAAAGGGGATAGGAGAGGCGACAGCGTGGGGTCTGGTAGGAGAGGCGATAGCACAGGGTCTGGTATGAGAGGCTAGAGCGCAAGGTGTTGTAGGAAAGGCGAGAGTGCAGGGTCTAAGAGGAGAGGCGAGAGCACAGGGTATGGGAAGAAAGGCGAGTGTGGGGTGTCTGGTAGGAGAGGTGAGAGTGCAGTGTCTGGTAGGAGAGGTGAGAGTGCAGTGTCGGTAGGAGAGGTGAGAGTGCAGTGTCGGTAGGAGAGGTGAGAGTGCAGTGTCGGTAGGAGAGGTGAGAGTGCAGTGTCGGTAGGAGGTGAGAGTGCAGTATCGGTAGGAGAGGTGAGAGTGCAATGTCTGGTAGGAGAGGTGAAAGCGAGGAGAGGTGGTAGGAGAGTCAAGAGTGTGATTCTCGTAAGAAAGGTAAAAGTGAGGTATCTTGAAAGAGAAGCAAAAGCACAGTGACTGACCGAAGAGACTACAGCACAGGGGCTGGAAGGGGGAATGAGCGAGTGCGGTATGGTAGGAGAGATGAGAGTGCAGGATTTGGTAGGAGAGATGAAATTGTGGGGACTGGTAGGAGAGACAAGAGAGTGGGGTGTGCTAGGGGAGACAAGAGCGTAGGATCTGGTTGGAGAGACAAGAGTGTGGGTCTGGTAGGAGAGACTACAGTGCAAATTTTGGTTGGAAAGAAAAGAGTCTGGGTCTGGTAGGAGAGACTAGAGTGCAGGATCTGACTGGAGAGACTAGAGCGGAGGATCTGGTTTGAGAGACAAGAGTGTGGGGCCTGGTATGAAAGATTAGAGTGTCGGGGCTAGCAGAGACGAGCACAAGGGTAAAAGTGAGAACAGGTACAAACAAGGTCACATGGCAAAGTAAGAAATTCACTGTTTTCCTGCTCAGACCCAAAGACAGATTAATACAAAGTGTCATTCTGGAATCAATTATCTGATGGGAAGGAAAGCCATGGCCTCATGTGGAGACAAAAACATGTTATAAAAAGGTTCATTAAACTGACAGAAGAAAACTGCAACACAATTCCCCACCCTGAGAGAAATCCATCGCTATCCAATAGTAAGTTGCTGTATAGATTAAACAGTCACATTGGCCATGGAGACAGTGCTCATTGCACATTACCTGGTTCAGTGGCTGCTGATGTCTCCCTGGGGTGGGCTTCTGAGTTGTTGTTTTGGATGCTTAGTATATGATCCCCCTGTAAGTCACTCTGAGGAGCAGGGGGCACCGCCTGCTGAGTGCAGTCGACAAGCTCATTATCCCCATCACTCTGACTTTGATTTTCTTTCTCTTCCTGAATGCAGGATACGCTCGCTGCTGGGGTCTGTTTCACAGAACCTGTACTCAGAACAATATGCTGTCAGTCTGATATAAAGTAATACAGAAAGCCAAAATATGAACCGTGACGATGCCACTGTTCATTCACACATCTGTTTTATTAATACTTTTCACATATTAATAAATGAATTGAAAGAGCACATTAAACTGGACAAAGGTCAATGTCACTGTTTCGATCATTGCGTTCTGATATCTTAACAGTACGTTTAAAATGTCAGACGCGTCAAATGCTGTATCTGAGGCATTAATACGCAGATGATACTGGTAAAATCACATCACATGTACCACTAAAATATGCCTGATGATTTGTCTGAGGATTTGTTTTAGTGTACATGTAAGAAAAAGCACTAATCTAGAGTACTGTACAAATCAGTATTACATTTTAAATACTTTACTACAAAATGTCAAAATGTACATAAGAAGAATCTTTGGAACACATATCAAGCATAACACCACTGTGCCCACCATATCCAAACTCATGCTCAGTCTGCATCAGTCACTTCCCAATATACAGGCTAATCTTTGAAACTGACGATTGCTGGGATGAAATTAGCCGGTCTTGTTATTATCTTACCAAGAATCGCAAAAGACAACTTTTTATCTGGATTCAGCCAATTAATCTGTACTTATGACAGATATTAAATGCTTGATAAATCTGGAAGGTGCCATTCTAGATACTAAGGCCTTTTATTTTTGTAAAGCAAAATGAAGCGTATCATGTGAATAGAGACTGAACTACACGCACTTAATGTTACGATGCAGATGGCTGTAAAATCCCCTAGAAACTGTGTCAGCACTAAGTGAATTGCAGAACACAGGGGCAATCTTTGGAACCTGTAGTGGGTGGCGAGTTCAGGGCTAGTATTAAAAAATATTATTTGATCAAAAGAGTAGTAGTATCACTAAAAAAAGTCCCCATAAATGTAACAAGGTAAAAGAATAATGGATTAAATTCTCATAGAATACATTATATATCTGACATCAACATGATGACCTTTTAACTTCCACAAATGAATGGCATCAAACAACTCTATCCAACATCTAAAGTATATTTAAATAGGACTTTAGACAGCTGGACACTTGTAAAGAATGGTAATCTCAAAGACAAGTTAAGGCACCAGTTCAATACCTCCTCCTAGTAGATTACTCCATTAGAACTATAGGAAGACAGATGGGGACATTTAGGAGGGTAGCAGGACCAACAGACAGATAATTGAGTAAATAAGTCAGACTACCCAACCAACATACAGTAGTAGTGAGATGCCTCATTTCCTTCAGCAAGACATCCTTATAGAAATAGTGTGCGGTCCTATAGAAATAATAAAAGATATCTAACTGATTGCAGGTAAAACGCAATAAATGGAGTAGACTGATATTCTAAGATTATGTACATGAGAAAATCAAACACTATTCTTCTCTCCTGCCTTTTATCCTTATTAGTTTCTGTAGGGGTTCTAATCCCTTATAATTCATGAACTGTTAGTGTGTTATTAATATCAGATACTAATCATAACTACTGTTCTGGTTGTCACTAATCATTTTCTATTCACTACCATCAGCACTCATCCTTTGTAACTGGTGACATCACCACTCACTGTTACCTGGTATATAAATGACTGCAGATAATCTCATAATCTATAGAACTAATCACTGCTCGTTTACTTCAGTTTGGTATACTCATTTTGGAAGCATAAAAATGACATGTTAATCTATATCACACAGCTCAGAGGGGAACTAGAATAGTTCCGGTTTTATGAAATCCCAATATTTGGTGAATATGCCAGCCATTTATGATATTGCTACATTTTTAAGGGCAAAGGTTTCCTGGTGTTTTTAAACAATCCATAAAATAAAATATATGAAATAATATTTTTTTTTGCATGCACTCAGTGCCAGACTACCAGCTGGGCAGTAACCCTGTGGCCCCTACCCACTCGGGGCGAGGTGTCTGTAGGGGAGTCCCCATAAACTTTAATGCATTCATGCTCTGTATCTCTCTCTCTCTCTGGGGTATATTTATTAAAGTGCCAAATTTTAGAAGTGTAGATGTCGCCGATAGCAACTAATCAGATTCTAGCTATTATGTTCTAGAAGGGGTATTCGTTTGGATGGTCGACAGTCATTAGGGTCGACCACTATTGGTTGACATTTGACATGGACGACATGAACACATGGTCGACACATGAAAACACATGACATTTTATTTTTAAATATTTCATACTTTACCAGTCACGTGGACTACGATTGGGAATAGTAACCTGTGCCGGGCGCAGCAGTAGCGGAGGCACCTTGCCCGCAGCACACTAATTGGAGTTCCTGGTCATGTTATGGAAAAAGATGAAACCAACAACAGTTCAAAAATCCATGTCGACCTTTTCATGTGTCCATGTCAATGTCGAACAACACTGGTCGACCATTCATACCGGAACCCTAGAAGGTGCTAGATAATAAGATTTTAAACCTACCGGTAAATCTTTTTCTCCTAGTCCGTAGAGGATGCTGGGGACTCCGTAAGGACCATGGGGTATAGACGGGCTCCGCAGGACACATGGGCACTCTAAAGACTTTAGATGGGTGTGCACTGGCTCCTCCCTCTATGCCCCTTATCCAGACCTCAGTTAGAGAACTGTGCCCAGAGGAGACGGACAGTACGAGGAAAGGATTTTTGTTAATCTAAGGGCAAGATACATACCAGCCACACCATCCACACCGTACAACTTGGAACAAACGAACCAGTCAACAGTATGAAACAAAACAGCATCAGCCAGAGAATGATTAAACTGTAACATAACCCTTATGCAAGCAATAACTATACACAAGTCTTGCAGAATTTAGTCCGCACTGGGACGGGTGCCAAGCATCCTCTACGGACTAGGAGAAAAAGATTTACCGGTAGGTTTAAAATCTTATTTTTTCTTACGTCCTAGAGGATGCTGGGGACTCCGTAAGGACAATGGGGATTATACCAAAGCTCCAGACCGGGCGGGAGAGTGCGGATGACTCTGCAGCAATGATTGAGCAAACATGAGGTCCTCCTCAGCCAAGGTATCAAACTTGTAGAATTTAGCAAAAGTGTTTGAACCCGACCAAGTAGCCGCTCGGCAAAGTTGCAATGTCGAGACAACTCAGGCAGCCGCCCAAGAAGAGCCCACCTTCCTAGTGTAATGGGCCTTTACTGAATTTGGTACCGGCAATCCAGCCGTAGAATGAGCCTGCTGGATCGTGTTACAGATCCAGCAAGCAATAGTCTGCTTCGAAGCAGGAGCGCCAACTTTGTTGGCCGCATACAGAACAAATAGTGCCTCTGTTTTCCGAACTCGAGCCGTCCTGGCTACATACATTTTTAAGGCCCTGACTACATCAAGGGACTTGGAATCTTCTAAGTCCCCCGTAGCCACAGGCACCACAATAGGTTGGTTCATATGAAATTATGAAACCACCTTAGGCAGAAATTGAAGACGAGTTCTCAACTCTGCTCGATCCACATGGAAAATCAGATAGGGGCTCTTGTGAGATAAAGCCGCCAATTCGGACACCCGCCTTGCAGATGCCAAGGCCAGCAACATGACCACTTTCCAAGTGAGAAATTTTAATTCAACCGTTTGAAGAGGTTCAAACCAGTGTGATTTTAGGAACTGTAACACCACGTTAAGGTCCCATGGTGCCACTCGGGGCACAAAAGGAGGCTGGATGTGCAGTACTCCCTTTACAAAAGTTTGGACTTCCGGGAGAGAAGCCAATTCCTTCTGAAAGAATATTGATAGGGCCGAAATCTTTAGGCCCATATCCACTCCTGTTTGTAGAAAGTGGAGAAAACGGCCCAGGTGGAAATCTTCCGTAGGAACATTCTTGGCTTCACACCAAGATACATACTTCCTCCAGATACGGTGATAGTGTTTCGCCGTCACCTCCTTCCTAGCCTTTATCAGAGTAGGGATGACTTCCTCTGGAATACCTTTCCCAGCTAGGATTCGGTGTTCAACCGCCATGCCGTCAAACGTAACCGCGGTAAGTCTTGGAACACTCAGGGCCCCTGCTGCACCAGGTCCTCCCTGAGAGGAAGAGGCCATGGATCTTCTGTGAGCATGTCCTGAAGATATGAATACCAAGCCCTTCGAGGCCAATCTGGAACAATGAGTATTGTCTGCACTCTTTTTCGTCTTATGATTCTCAATATTTTTGAGATGAGTGGAAGAGGAGGGAACACATAGACCGACTGGAACACCCATGGTGTCACCAGGGCGTCTACCGCTACTGCCTGAGGGTCCCTTGACCTGGCACAATATCTCCGAAGCTTCTTGTTAAGGCGTGACGCCATCATGTCTATTTGAGGAAGTCCCCAACGACTTGTTATCTCTGCAAAAACTTCTTGATGAAGTCACCACTCTCCTGGATGGAGATCGTGTCTGCTGAGGAAGTCTGCTTCCCAGTTGTCCACTCCCGGAATTAAGACTGCTGACAGAGCGCTTACGTGATTTTCCGCCCAGTGAAGAATCCTGGTGGCTTCCGCCATTGCCACTCTGCTCCTTGTCCCGCCTTGGCGGTTTACATGAGCCACGGCTGTGACGTTGTCTGATTGAAAAAGCACCGGTAGGCCGCGAAGTAGATTCACCGCTTGTCGTAGGCCGTTGTATATGGCCCTTAATTCCAGTACGTTGATGTGTAGACAAGCCTCCAGGCTTGACCATAGTCCCTGAAAATTTCTTCCTTGTGTGGCTGCTCCCCATCCTCGGAGGCTCGCGTCCGTGGTCACCAGAACCCAGTTTTGAATGCCGAACCTGCGACCCTCGAGAAGGTGAGTTTCCGATGTATTTGTAGATGGGACCCCGACCACTTATCCAGAATGTCCCACTGAAACTTCCTCGCATGGAACCTGCCGAAGGGGATGGCCTCGTAGGTCGCCACCATTTTTCCCAGTACTCGAGTGCATTGATGGACTGACACTCTTTTTGGTTTTAGCAGGTCCCTGACCATGTTCTGGAGTTCCTGGGCTTTTTCCATTGGGAGAAAAACCCTCTTCTGTTCCGTGTCCAGAATCATGCCTAAGAAAGATAGCCGAGTCATTGGAATCAACTGCGACTTTGGTAGATTTAGAATCCAGCCATGCTGCTGCAGCACTCTCAGGGAGAGCGACACGCTTTTCAGCATTTGATCCCTCGATTTCGCTTTTATCAGGAGATTGTCCAAGTACGGGATAATTGTGACTCCCTGCCTGTGCAGGAGCACCATCATTTCCGCCATTACCTTGGGGCCGTGGAAAGCCCTAACGGCAACGTCTGAAACTGGTAATGACAGTCCTGTACAGCGAATCTCAGGTACGCCTGATGAGGGGGATATATGGGGACATGAAGGTATGCATCCTTTATGTCTAGAGACACCATAAAATCCCCCCTTCCAGGCTGGATATAACTGCCCGGAGCGATTCCATCATGAATTTGAACTTTTTCAAGTACAGGTTTAGGGATTTTAGATTCAGAATGGGTCTGACCGAGCCATCCGGTTTCGGGACCACAAACAGAGTTGAATAGTACCCCTTCCCCTGTTGGACTAGGGGAACCTTGATAATCACTTGCTGTTGACACAGTTTTTGAATTGCAGCTAAAACTATTTCCCTCTCTGGGGGAGAAGTTGGTAAAGACAATTTGAAAAATCGTCGAGGAGGCACCACTTCGAATTCCAGCTTGTAGCCTTGGGATACAATATCCATCGCCCAAGGATCCACGTCTGACTGAACCCAGACCTGGCTGAAGAGTCGAAGACGTGCCCCCACCGGCGCGGACTCCCGCAGCGGAGCCCCAGCGTCATGCGGTGGATTTAGTAGAAGCCGGGGAGGACTTGTGCTCCTGGGAACTAGCCGTAGCAGGCATTCTTTTCCCTCTACATTTACCTCTGGCGAGGAAGGAAGAGCCCCGACCTCTTCTGGACTTATGCGACCGAAAGGACTGCATCTGATATTGTGGTGTTTTCTTTTGCTGTGGGGGAACATAAGGTAAAAAAGTAGATTTACCCGCGGTAGCTGTGGAAACCAGGTCCGCGACACCCTCCCCAAATAAAACCTCACCCTTGTAAGGCAAAACTTCCATATGTCTCCTTGAGTCGGCATCACCCGTCCATTGGCGGGTCCACAGGGCTCGCCTAGCAGAAATTGCTATGGCGTTGGCTCTTGAACCTAACAGCCCAACGTCTCTCGCAGCATCTCTCATATATAAGGCTGCGTCTTTAATGTGACCCAAGTCACCTTTTTGGACAAGCGCGTCAAAGCCTTGTCCACCCTGGGCGAGGATTCCCACCGTAACCTGTCCTGTGCGGGGAAAGGATACGCCATAAGAATTCTCTTTGGAATCTGCAGTTTTTTGCATGGAGTTTCCCAAGCCTTTTCAAATAACGCGTTCAGCTCATGAGATGGGGGAAACGTTACCTCAGGTTTCTTTTCCTTAAACATGCATACCCCCGTGTCAGGGATAGAGGGGTCATCTGTGATATGCAAAACATCTTTTATTGCAATAATCATATAATGAATACTTTTGGCCACCCTTGGGTGTAACCTCGCATCATCGTAGTCGACACTGGAGTCTGAATCCGTGTCGGTATCAGTGTCTGCTACTTGGGACAGGGGACGTTTCTGAGACCCTGGAGGGCCCTGTGATACAGCCAAAGCCATGGATTGACTCCCTGTTTTTTCTCTGGACTCTGCTTTGTCCATTCTCTTATATAATAAAGACACATTGCATTTAAGACATTCCACATATCCAACCAATCAGGTGTCGGCGTTGCCGACGGAGACACCACAATCATCTGCTCTACCTCCTCCTTAGATGAGCCTTCCGCTTCAGACATGCCGACACACACGTACCGACACCCCCACACACTCAGGGATAGAGATATATATATATATATATATATATGGAGACAGTCCCCCAATAAGGCCCTTTGGAGAGACAGAGAGAGAGTATGCCAGCACAGACCCAGCGCCACCGGACACTGGAATAAAATCTTAGTCAGTACAGCGCTTTTATATAAATATACTCACTGCGCCAAATAAATGTGCCCCCCCCCCCCCCCTCTTTTTACCCTCTGTACATGTGTTCAGCAGGGGAGAGTCCGGGGAGCCAGCTTCTCTGCAGCGTGCTGTGGAGAAAGTGGCGCTGGTTAGTGCTGAGGGATCAAGCTCCGCCCCCTCAACGGCGGGCTTTGGTCCCGCTCAAATCCTTATACTGGCAATATACAGCCTCCGCAGTATATATCTATACCAGTGTCCCCAGAGGTTTCAGAATTGCTGCCCAGGGCGCCCGCCCTGCACCCATACAGTGCCACCAGTGTGTGTGTAAATGCGTGAGCAATGGGATGCGCGGTACCTCATTGAAGATCTGAAGTCTTCTGCCGCCTTTGAAGTCTTCTTTCTTCTCATACTCACCCGGCTTCTATCTTCCGGCTCTGTGAGGAGGACGGCGGCGCGGCTCCGGGACGAACGGCGAGGGTGAAACCTGCGTTCCGACCCTCTGGAGCTAATGGTGTCCAGTAGCCTAAGAAGCAGAGCCTATCATTTAAGTAGGTCTGCTTCTCTCTCCTCAGTCCCACGATGCAGGGAGCCTGTTGCCAGCAGTGCTCCCTGAAAATAAAAAACCTAACAAAAGTCTTTTACAGAGAAACTCAGTAGAGCTCCCCTGCAGTGCACCCAGTCTCCTCTGGGCACAGGATCTAACTGAGGTCTGGAGGAGGGGCATAGAGGGAGGAGCCAGTGCACACCCATCTAAAGTCTTTAGAGTGCCCATGTCTCCTGCGGAGCCCGTCTATACCCCAAGGTCCTTACGGAGTCCCCAGCATCCTCTAGGACGTAAGAGAAAAATAAGAATTTACTTACCGATAATTCTATTTCTCGTAGTCCGTAGTGGATGCTGGGACTTCCGTAAGGACCATGGGGAATAGCGGCTCCGCAGGAGACTGGGCACAAAAGTAAAAGCTTTAGACTAGCTGGTGTGCACTGGCTCCTCCCCCTATGAGCCTCCTCCAAGCCTCAGTTAGGATACTGTGCCCGGACGAGCGTACATAATAAGGAAGGATTTTGAATCCCGGGTAAGACTCATACCAGCCACACCAATCACACCGTACAACCTGTGATCTGAACCCAGTTAACAGTATGATAAACACAGGAGCCTCTGAAAAGATGGCTCACAACAATAAACAACCCGATTTTTTTGTAACAATAACTATATACAAGTATTGCAGACAATCCGCACTTGGGATGGGCGCCCAGCATCCACTACGGACTACGAGAAATAGAATTATCGGTAAGTAAATTCTTATTTTCTCTGACGTCCTAGTGGATGCTGGGACTTCCGTAAGGACCATGGGGATTATACCAAAGCTCCCAAACGGGCGGGAGAGTGCGGATGACTCTGCAGCACCGAATGAGAAAACTCCAGGTCCTCCTCAGCCAGGGTATCGAATTTGTAAAATTTAGCAAACGTGTTTGCCCCTGACCAAGTAGCTGCTCGGCAAAGTTGTAAAGCCGAGACCCCTCGGGCAGCCGCCCAAGATGAGCCCACTTTCCTTGTGGAATGGGCTTTTACAGATTTTGGCTGTGGCAGGCCTGCCACAGAATGTGCAAGCTGAATTGTACTACAAATCCAACGAGCAATCGTCTGCTTAGAAGCAGGAGCACCCAGCTTGTTGGGTGCATACAGGATAAACAGCGAGTCAGATTTTCTGACTCCAGCCGTCCTGGAAACATATATTTTCAGGGCCCTGACTACGTCCAGCAACTTGGAGTCCTCCAAGTCCCTAGTCACCGCAGGTACCACAATAGGCTGGTTCATGTGAAACGCTGAAACCACCTTAGGGAGAAATTGAGGGCGAGTCCTCAATTCTGCCCTGTCTGAATGAAAAATTAGGTAAGGGCTTTTATATGATAAAGCCGCCAATTCAGAGACACGCCTGGCTGAAGCCAGGGCTAACAGCATGACCACTTTCCATGTGAGATATTTCAATTCCACAGTGGTGAGTGGTTCAAACCAATGTGATTTTAGGAGACTCAACACTACATTGAGATCCCAAGGTGCCACTGGAGGCACAAAAGGAGGCTGTATATGCAGTACCCCTTTGACAAACATCTGAACTTCAGGCACTGAAGCCAGTTCTTTTTGGAAGAAGATTGACAGGGCCGAAATTTGAACCTTAATGGACCCTAATTTTAGGCCCATAGATAGTCCTGTTTGCAGGAAATGCAGGAAACGACCCAGTGGAAATTCCTCTGTAGGGGCCTTCTTGGCCTCACACCACGCAACATATTTCCGCCAAATGCGGTGATAATGTTTTGCGGTTACATCCTTTCTGGCCTTGACCAGGGTAGGGATGACTTCATCTGGAATGCCTTTTTCCTTCAGGATCCGGCGTTCAACCTCCATGCCGTCAAACGCAGCCGCGGTAAGTCTTGAAACAGACAAGGTCCCTGCTGGAGCAGGTCCTTTCTGAGAGGTAGAGGCCACGGGTCCTCCGTGAGCATCTCTTGCAGTCCCGGGTACCAAGTTCTTCTTGGCCAATCCGGAGCCACGAGTATAGTTCTTACTCCTCTCCTTCTTATGATTCTCAGTACTTTGGGTATGAGAGGCAGAGGAGGGAACACATACACCGACTGGTACACCCACGGTGTTACCAGAGCGTCCACCGCTATTGCCTGAGGGTCCCTTGACCTGGCGCAATATCTGTCCAGTTTTTTGTTGAGACGGGACGCCATCATGTCCACCTTTGGTTTTTCCCAACGGTTTACAATCACTTGGAAGACTTCTGGGTGAAGTCCCCACTCCCCCGGGTGGAGGTCGTGTCTGCTGAGGAAGTCTGCTTCCCAGTTGTCCACTCCCGGAATGAACACTGCTGACAGTGCTACCACATGATTTTCCGCCCAGCGGAGAATCCTTGCAGCTTCTGCCATTGCCCTCCTGCTTCTTGTGCCGCCCTGTCTGTTGACGTGGGCGACTGCCGTGATGTTGTCCGATTGGATCAATACCGACTGACCCTGAAGCAGAGGCCTTGCTTGACTTAGGGCATTGCAAATGGCCCTTAGTTCCAGGATATTTATGTGAAGAGACGTTTCCATGCTTGACCACAAGCCCTGGAAATTTCTTCCCTGTGTGACTGCTCCCCAGCCTCTCAGACTGGCATCCGTGGTCACCAGCATCCAATCCTGAATGCCGAATCTGCGGCCCTCTAGAAGATGAGCACTCTGTAACCACCACAGGAGAGACACCCTTGTCCTTGGAGATATGGTTATCCGCTGATGCATCTGAAGATGCGATCCGGACCATTTGTCCAGCAGATCCCACTGAAAAGTTCTTGCATGGAATCTTCCGAATGGAATTGCTTCGTAAGAAGCCACCATTTTTCCCAGGACTCTCGAGCATTGATGCACTGACACTACCTGAGACAGTGCTACTCCGAACTCTAACTGTTCCCTGGATCTTGCCCTTATCAGGAGATCGTCCAAGTAAGGGATAATTAAGACGCCTTCTCTTCGAAGAAGAATCATCATTTCGGCCATTACCTTGGTAAAGACCCGGGGTGCCGTGGACAATCCAAACGGCAGCGTCTGAAACTGATAATGACAGTTTTGAACCACAAACCTGAGGTACCCCTGGTGAGAAGGGAAGATTGGGACATGGAGATAAGCATCTTTGATGTCCAGAGATACCATATAGTCCCCTTCTTCCAGGTTCGCTATCACTGCTCTGAGTGATTCCATCTTGAATTTGAACCTTTTTATGTAAGTGTTCAAGGATTTCAGATTTAAAATTGGCTTCGGTACCGGCTTCGGTACCACAAACAGCGTGGAATAATACCCCTTTCCCTGTTGTAGGAGGGGTACCTTGATTATCACCTGCTGGGAATACAGCTTGTGAATAGCTTCCAATACTGCCTCCCTGTCGGAGGGAGACGTTGGAAGAGCAGACTTCAGGAATCGGCGAGGGGGAGACGTCTCGAATTCCAATTTGTACCCCTGTGATACTACCTGCAGGATCCAGGGGTCCACTTGCGAGTGAGCCCACTGCGCGTTGAAATTTTTGAGACGGGCCCCCACCGTGCCTGTCGTTTGGAATCTGCATCACCTGACCACTGTCGCGTCCATAACGCCCTTCTGGCAGAAATGGACATCGCACTCACTCTTGATGCCAGGGTGCAAATATCCCTCTGTGCATCACGCCTATATAGTAATGCATCCTTTAAATGCTCTATAGTTAATAAAATACTGTCCCTATCCAGGGTATCAATATTTTCAGTCAGGGAATCCGACCAAGCCACTCCAGCGCTGCACATCCAGGCTGAGGCGATTGCTGGTCGCAGTATAACACCAGTATGTGTGTATATACCTTTTAGGATATTTTCCAGCCTTCTATCAGCTGGTTCCTTGAGGGCGGCCGTATCAGGAGACGGTAACGCCACTTGTTTTGATAAGCGTGTGAGCGCCTTATCTACCCTAGCGGGTGTTTCCCAACGTGCCCTAACCTCTGGCGGGAAAGGGTATAGTGCCAATAATTTGTTAGAAATCAGCAGTTTTTTATCGGGGGAAACCCACGCTTTATCACACACCTCATTTAATTCCTCTGATTCAGGAAAAACTACTGGTAGTTTTTTCACACCCCACATAATACCCTTTTTTGTGGTACTTGTAGTGTCAGAAATGTTCAATGCCTCCTTCATTGCCGTGATCATGTAACGTGTGGCCCTACTGGACATTACGTTTGTCTCCTCACCGTCGACACTGGATTCAGTATCCGTGTCTGGGTCTGTGTCGACCATCTGAGGTAACGGGCGTTTTAGCGCCCCTGACGGTGTCTGAGACGCCTGAACAGGCACTAACTGATTTGCCGGCTGTCTCATGTCGTCAACAGTTTTTTGCAAAGTGCTGACATTGTCACGTAATTCTTTAAATACGACCATCCAGTCAGGTGTCGACTCCCTAGGGGGTGACATCACTAACACAGGCAATTGCTCTGCTTCCACATCATTTTCCTCCTCATACATGTCGACACAATCGTACCGACACCCAGCACACACACAGGGAATACTCTGATAGAGGACAGGACCCCACTAGCCCTTTGGGGAGACAGAGGGAGAGTTTGCCAGCACACACCAGAGCGCTATATGTATGCAGGGATAACCTTATATAAGTGTTACTCCCTGTTATAGCTGCTGTATTATATATTAGCTGCCAATAGTGCTCCCCCTCTCTTGTTTTACCCTGATTCTTGTAGCAGGACTGCAGGGGAGAGTCAGGGAGCAGTCCTTCCAGCGGAGCTGTGAGGGAAAATGGCGCTTGTGTGCTGAGGAGATAGGCTCCGCCCCCTTCTCGGCGGCCTTTTCTCCCGCTTTTTTCAGGAAAACTGGCAGGGGTTAAATGCATCCATATAGCCTAGGAGCTATATGTGATGCATTTCTTTAGCCATATAAGGTTTTTATAGTGTTTTATTGCATCTCAGGGCGCTCCCCCCCAGCGCCCTGCACCCTCAGTGACCGGAGTGTGAAGTGTGCTGAGAGCAATGGCGCACAGCTGCAGTGCTGTGCGCTACCTTATTTGAAGACAGGAACGTCTTCTGCCGCCGCTTTCTCCGGACCTCTTCGCTCTTCTGGCTCTGTAAGGGGGCCGGCGGCGCGGCTCCGGGACCCATCCAGGCTGAACCTGTGATCGTCCCTCTGGAGCTAATGTCCAGTAGCCAAGAAGCCCAATCCACTCTGCACGCAGGTGAGTTCGCTTCTTCTCCCCTTAGTCCCACGATGCAGTGAGCCTGTTGCCAGCAGTACTCACTGAAAATAAAAAACCTATTTAAACTTTTACTTCTAAGCAGCTCAGGAGAGCCACCTAGCATGCACCCTTCTCGTTCGGGCACAAAAATCTAACTGAGGCTTGGAGGAGGGTCATAGGGGGAGGAGCCAGTGCACACCAGCTAGTCTAAAGCTTTTACTTTTGTGCCCAGTCTCCTGCGGAGCCGCTATTCCCCATGGTCCTTACGGAAGTCCCAGCATCCACTAGGACGTCAGAGAAAATAGAATCGGATTGGTTGCTATGGGTAACAACTCCACTTCTAAAAACCAGCACCTTAGTAAATATACCCGTCTATGTACAGTAATAGTGCCCTGGTCAGAATCTCCAGTATATTATATAACACTGTCCCTTAGACATATCGTGCCCAAACCCACTGATCTGGGCCATCTTTGCTACTACTGAAAGAATATTCTGTTGGTTTGGGTACATTATAATTTAGCTATTTGGAGTCTTAAAGGTCATGTACACTTATCACTCATCTGGCCTCTGCAGCAGGAGCAGAACTGTTTAGTAGTTGAAAGTACAGTAGTTAGTCTAAAACCTATTCCAGTAAGTGGGGGACTAATTCCAAAAGGATGGAGAATCAGATATGATCCCATAAAAGAACATTTTTTATTTTAAATAATAAAATACTTTCTTTTACTACACTAAAAGCATTTTGTCCTATTTTCTGCTTTTCAAAGATGCACTTAGATTTAACAGGCATTTACTGTACATATTACATCAGTCAAAGGGACAACACTATGAACTCACAGCTACAGTAAGAACACTATACAGTAAGCAGGACTATCATCGCTGAGGTGCTATCACCACTTAGCCTCAACTGTGTGCATTATCACTGTTTGTGGTCCCTTTGGGGGTCATTCCGAGTTGATCGCTCGCTGCCTTTTTTCGCAGCGCAACGAACAGGTTACTACCGCGCATGCACCGCAATGCACACGTGCGTTGTACGGGTACAAAGCGGATCGTTACTGGGCGATGGATTTAACGAAGAATCCATTCGCATAGCATATCGCAAGAGATTGACAGGAAGAAGGCGTTTATGGGTGTCAACTGACTGTTTTCTGGGAGTGTTTGAAAAAACGCAGGCGCGTCCAAGCGTTTGCAGGGCGGGTGTCTGACGTCAATTCCGGGACCAGACAGGCTGAAGTGATCGCAAGGGCTGAGTACTGTAAGTCCAGAGATACTCAGAAACTGAAAAAAACTTTTTCGTACCGCTCGGCTGCACACGCGTTCACACACTTGCAAAGCAAAAATACACTCCCCCATGCGTGGCGACTATGCGTTTGCACGGCTGCTAAAAGTAGCTAGCGAGCGATCAACTCGGAATGACCCCCTATGTTAGGTTTGTGGGCCTAATTCAGACCTGATCGCAGCAGCAAAATTTTTACCTCTAATGGGCAAAACCATGTGCACTGCAGGAGGGGGGGGCAGATATAACATGTGCAGAGAGAGTTCGATTTGGGTGGGGTGAGTTCAAACAAATATAAATTGCAGTGTACAAATAAAGCAGCCAGTATTTACCCTGCACAGAAACAATATAACCTACCCAAATCTAACTCTCTCTGCACATGTTATATCTGAACACCCCCCCCCCCCCCCCCCCCCCCTCCTTGCAGGGCACATTGTTTTGCCCATTAGCTAACAAACTTGCTGCTGGGATCAGATCTGAATTAGGCCCTAGGCTCTATATACAGTGTTCACTAGGGTGATTCTGTTTTGCTTCCTGGCCATATTGCACCTGGTTGCTCGGACCCTGCCAGCTGTGGCCATCACTGGGGGGAAAAGGTTTAGCCAGTTCTAGTTGCCTACTTTATTGCAACTTCTTGTATGGAAATATAGTTTGTACTATGTATATTTGATTTGTATGAACTTTGTATGGTCCTGTGGAGCCCTATAAAGGAAAGATAATAAGAATTTACTTACCGATAATTCTATTTCTCGGAGTCCGTAGTGGATGCTGGGGTTCCTGAAAGGACCATGGGGAATAGCGGCTCCGCAGGAGACAGGGCACAAAAAGTAAAGCTTTAGGATCAGGTGGTGTGCACTGGCTCCTCCCCCTATGACCCTCCTCCAAGCCTCAGTTAGGATACTGTGCCCGGACGAGCGTACACAATAAGGAAGGATTTTGAATCCCGGGTAAGACTCATACCAGCCACACCAATCACACTGTACAACCTGTGATCTGAACCCAGTTAACAGTATGATAACAGCGGAGCCTCTGAAAAGATGGCTCACAACAATAATAACCCGATTTTTGTAACTATGTACAAGTATTGCAGATAATCCGCACTTGGGATGGGCGCCCAGCATCCACTACGGACTCCGAGAAATAGAATTATCGGTAAGTAAATTCTTATTTTCTCTATCGTCCTAGTGGATGCTGGGGTTCCTGAAAGGACCATGGGGATTATACCAAAGCTCCCAAACGGGCGGGAGAGTGCGGATGACTCTGCAGCACCGAATGAGAGAACTCCAGGTCCTCCTTAGCCAGGGTATCAAATTTGTAGGATTTTACAAACGTGTTTGCCCCTGACTAAGTAGCCGCTCGGCAAAGTTGTAAAGCCGAGACCCCTCGGGCAGCCGCCCAAGATGAGCCCACCTTCCTTGTGGAATGGGCATTTATATATTTTGGCTGTGGCAGGCCTGCCACAGAATGTGCAAGCTGAATTGTATTACACATCCAACTAGCAATAGTCTGCTTAGAAGCAAGAGCACCCAGTTTGTTGGGTGCATACAGGATAACAGCAAGTCAGTTTTCCTGACTCCAGCCGTCCTGGAACCTATATTTTCAGGGCCCTGACAACATCTAGCAACTTGGAGTCCTCCAAGTCCTTAGTAGGCGCAAGGCACCACAATAAGCTGGTTCAGGTGAAACACTGACACCACCTTAGGGAGAGAACTGGGGACGAGTCCGCAGCTCTGCCCTGTCCGAATGGACAAACAGATATGGGCTTTTTTGATAAAAAAACCACCAATTTGACACTCGCCTGGCCCAGGCCAGGGCCAAGAGCATGGTCACTTTTCATGTGAGATGCTTCAAATCCACAGATTTGACTGGTTTTAAACCAATGTGATTTTAGGAATCCCAGAACTACGTTGAGATCCCACAGTGCCACTGGAGGCACAAAAGGGGGTTGTATATGCAATACTCCCTTGACAAACTTCAGGACTTCAGGAACTGAAGCCAATTCTTTCTGGAAGAAAATCGACAGGGCCGAAATTTGAACCTTAATGGACCCCAATTTGAGGCCCATAGACACTCCTGTTTGCAGGAAATGCAGGAATCGACCGAGTTGAAATTTCTTCGTGGGGCCTTCCTGGCCTCACACCACGCAACATATTTTCGCCCCATGTGGTGATAATGTTGTGCGGTCACCTCCTTCCTGGCTTTGACCAGGGTAGGAATGACCTCTTCCGGAATGCCTTTTTCCCTTAGGATCCGGCGTTCCACCGCCATGCCGTCAAACGCAGCTGCGGTAAATCTTGGAACAGACATGGTACTTGCTGAAGCAAGTCCCTTCTTAGCGGCAGAAGCCATAAGTCCTCTGTGAGCATCTCTTGAAGTTCCGGGTACCAAGTCCTTCTTGGCCAATCCGGAGCCATGAGTATAGTTCTTACTCCTCTACGTCTTATAATTCTCAGTACCTTAGGTATGAGAAGCAGAGGAGGGAACACATACACCGACTGGTACACCCACGGTGTTACCAGAACGTCCACAGCTATTGCCTGAGGGTCTCTTGACCTGGCGCAATACCTGTCCCGTTTTTTGTTCAGACGGGACGCCATCATGTCCACCTTTGGTATTTCCCAACGGTTCACAATCATGTGGAAAACTTCCCGATGAAGTTTCCACTCTCCCGGGTGGAGGTCGTGCCTGCTGAGGAAGTCTGCTTCCCAGTTTCCATTCCCGGAATGAAACACTGCTGACAGTGCTATCACATGATTTTCCGCCCAGCGAAAAGTCCTTGCAGTTTTTGCCATTGCCCTCCTGCTTCTTGTGCCGCCCTGTCTGTTTACGTGGGCGACTGCCGTGATGTTTTTCCCACTGGATCAATACCGGCTGACCTTGAAGCAGAGGTCTTGCTAAGCTTAGAGCATTATAAAATTACCCTTAGCTCCAGTATATTTATGTGGAGAAAAATCTCCAGACTTGATCACATTCCCTGGAAATTTTTTCCTTGTGTGACAGCTCCCCAGCCTCTCGGGCTGGCCTCCGTGGTCACCAGCATCCAATCCTGAATGCCGAATCTGCGGCCCTCTAGAAGATGAGCACTCTGTAACCACCACAGGAGAGACACCCTTGTCCTTGGATATAGGGTTATCCGCTGATGCATCTGAAGATGCGATCCGGACCATTTGTCCAGCAGATCCCACTGAAAAGTTCTTGCGTGAAATCTGCCGAATGGAATTGCTTCGTAGGAAGCCTCTTTTCCTGGTTTTAGGAGGTTCCTGACTAGCTCGGATAACTCCCTGGCTTTCTCTTCCGGGAGAAACACCTTTTTCTGGACTGTGTCCAGAATCATCCCTAGGCACAGCAGACGTGTCGTCGGGAACAGCTGCGATTTTGGAATATTTAGAATCCACCCGTGCTGTTGTAGCAGTATCCGAGATAGTGCTACTCCGACCTCCAACTGTTCCCTGGACTTTGCCCTTATCAGGAGATCGTCCAAGTAAGGGATAATTAAGACGCCTTTTCTTTGAAGAAGAATCATCATTTCGGCCATTACCTTGGTAAAGACCCGGGGTGCCGTGGACAATCCAAATGGCAGCGTCTGAAACTGATAGTGACAGTTCTGTACCACGAACCTGAAGTACCCTTAGTGAGAAGGGCAAATTTGGGACATGGAGGTAAGCATCCCTGATGTCCCGGGACACTATATAGTCCCCTTCTTCCTGGTTCGTTATCACTGCTCTGAGTGACTCCATCTTGATTTGAACCTTTGTAAGTGTTCAAATTTTTTTAGATTTAGAATAGGTCTCACCTAGCCTTCTGTCTTCAGTACCACAATATAGTGTGGAATAATACCCCTTTCCTTGTTGTAGGAGGGGTAATTTGATTATCACCTGCTGGGAATACAGCTTGTGAATTGTTTCCCATACTTCCTCCTTGTCGGAGGGAGACCTTGGTAAAGCAGACTTCAGGAGCCTGCGAGGGGGAAACGTCTCGACATTCCAATCTGTACCCCTGGGATACTACTTGTAGGATCCAGGGGTCCTGTACGGTCCCAGCGTCATGCTGAGAGCTTGGCAGAAGCGGTGGAAGGCTTCTGTTCCTGGGAATGGGCTGCCTGCTGCAGTCTTCTTCCCTTTCCTCTATCCCTGGGCAGATATGACTCTTATAGGGACGAAAGGACTGAGGCTGAAAAGACGGTGTCTTTTTCTGCAGAGATGTGACTTAGGGTAAAAACGGTGGATTTTCCAGCAGTTGCCGTGGCCACCAGGTCCGATGGACCGACCCCAAATAACTCCTCTTCCTTTATACGGCAATACACCTTTGTGCCGTTTGGAATCTGCATCACCTGACCACTGTCGTGTCCATAAACATCTTGTGGCAGATATGGACATCGCACTTACTCTTGATGCCAGAGTGCAAATATCCCTCTGTGCATCTCGTATATATAGAAATGCATCCTTTAAATGCTCTATAGTCAATAAAATACTGTCCCTGTCAAGGGTATCAATATTTTTAGTCAGGGAATCCGACCAAGCCACCCCAGCTCTGCACATCCAGGCTGAGGCGATCGCTGGTCGCAGTATAACACCAGTATGTGTGTATATACTTTTTATGATATTTTCCAGCCTCCTGTCAGCTGGCTCCTTGAGGACGGCCCTATCTATAGACGGTACCGCCACTTGTTTTGATAAGCGTGTGAGCGCCTTATCCACCCTAAGGGGTGTTTCCCAACGCGCCCTAACTTCTGGCGGGAAAGGGTATACCGCCAATAATTTTCTATCGGGGGGAACCCACGCATCATCACACACTTCCTTTAATTTATCTGATTCAGGAAAAACTACAGGTAGTTTTTTCACATCCCACATAATACCCTCTTTTGTGGTACTTGTAGTATCAGAAATATGTAACACCTCCTTCATTGCCCTTAACATGTAACGTGTGGCCCTAAAGGGAAATACGTTTGTTTCTTCACCGTCGACACTGAAATCAGTGTCCGTGTCTGTGTCTGTCGACCGACTGAGGTAAAAGGACGTTTTAACTAGTGATGAGCGGATTCGGTTTTACTCGGTTTTACTCGGTTCTCAAAACGGCATCTTATTGGCTCAGGGATGTCACGTGTTTTGGATAGCCAATAAGATGCCGTTTTGAGAACCGAGTAAAACCGAGTAAAACCGAACCTCGCTCATCACTAGTTTTAACGCCCCTGACGGTGTTTGAGACGCCTGGACAGTTACTAATTTGTTTGCCAGCCGTCTCATGTCGCCAACCGACCTTGCAGCGTGTTGACATTATCACGTAATTCCATAAATAAGCCATCCATTCCGGTGTCGACTCCCTAGAGAGTGACATCACCATTACAGGCAATTTGCTCCGCCTCCTCACCAACATCGTCCTCATACATGTCGACACACACGTACCGACATATAGCACACACACACAGGGAATGCTCTGATAGAGGACAGGACCCCACTAGCCCCTTGGGGAGACAGAGGGAGAGTTTGCTAGCACACACCAAAGCGCTATATTTTACAGGGATAGCCTTATAATAAGTGCTCCCTTATAGCTGCTTTTATAAAATCACAATTTCGCCAAATTTTGCCCCCCCTCTCTTGATTTAACCCTGTTTCTGTAGTGCAGTGCAGGGGAGAGCCTGGGAGCCTTCCTGACCAGCGGAACTGTGTGAGGAAATGGCGCTGTGTGCTGAGGAGATAGGCCCCGCCCCTTTTTCGGCGGGCTCGTCTCCCGCTCTTTAACGGATTCTGGCAGGGGTTAAATATCTCCATATAGCCCCCGGAGGCTATATGTGAGGTATTTTATGCCAAAAAATAGGTTTACATTGCTTCCCAGGGCGCCCCCCCCCAGCGCCCTGCACCCTCAGTGACTGCCGTGTGAAGTGTGCTGAGAGCAATGGCGCACAGCTGCAGTGCTGTGCGCTACCTTAAGAAGACTGAGGAGTCTTCTGCCGCCGATTCTGGACCTTCTTCTCTTTTCAGCATCTGCAAGGGGGCCGGCGGCGAGGCTCCGGTGACCATCCAGGCTGTACCTGTGATCGTCCCTCTGGAGCTAATGTCCAGTAGCCAAAGAAGCCAATCCATCCTGCACGCAGGTGAGTTCACTTCTTCTCCCCTAAGTCCCTCGATGCAGTGATCCTGTTGCCAGCAGGACTCACTGTAAAATAAAAAACCTAAGCTAAACTTTTCTAAGCAGCTCTTTAGGAGAGCCACCTAGATTGCACCCTTCTCGGCCGGGCACAAAAACCTAACTGAGGCTTGGAGGAGGGTCATAGGGGGAGGAGCCAGTGCACACCACCTGATCCTAAAGCTTTACTTTTTGTGCCCTGTCTCCTGCGGAGCCGCTATTCCCCATGGTCCTTTCAGGAACCCCAGCATCCACTAGGACGATAGAGAAAATAATAATATTAGAAAAAAATGGTAATCTTTAAAAAGATAATTGGTGTGACTCCTGCCTGCAAAGAAACCACTGGTGTAAATCATTGTCCAAAACAATATTGTCACCAATGATAGATGAGCACTATTCATTATTTGCCAACTACCATACATACAGTGGGCATTACTGGTATTCTCTGTTTTACAGTTATACACAGATATGTAACGGAACTTCGCAACGTCACCTTATATGTGACTGAAACATGTGTCGGAATAAGATACCACTGAATGCATTCCTGCATCCCAGCTGCAAGAAACGTTGAAACTTTTGGTGGAATTCAGAAAACTTTATCTCATGGTCTCTGGCACATTGCAGAGTGTTACAATGTAATGCAAACGCAGCATCATTAGTCTGTGAAAGAACTAAAAATCTATAATTTCATTGCCCTTTTGATCATAAATCTCCAGACGGGGAAAGAAAACAGCAGGGCGATGAATGTTAGGCTTATTTGCTGCCATGGAAACGGGACCTCCGCTCCTGCCCATTGAATTCACATCCCGCTGACATTAATCAGAAATGTCCATTTGTGCCAGCTTAATGCCATGCCATAGCAGCTCTCAACATACGTTCTTGACAGAAATTGGCACCTTTCACTTTGTGAGGAGACACATTCACAGATTGATGCTCAGGTGGGAATTTTGTCCCCTGTGCAGACATCTGAAATATGCATAACCTCATTTGCCTCCTTGATTTATCTTGGTTCTAAAGATGAAATCGTCATTAAGCACATTATATTATAACAGCTATAATATTATATACAAGCTGCTGATCACTGTACAGTGGAAATTGTATTGCCCACTGAGTCTGTTTTATTAGTGGACTTAATGCACACAAAGTAAGACCAAGCAAAACTGAAAGCTCCAGAAAATGAACCTGTCGCCCACACATCCACATCGCAGAGGAAGACGTTTTCTTTTTTTATTGGGACGCATCAGAATTCATGGGAATGTAGCCTATGCACTCATTATAAATTAGTGACATCACTCAGGCATATTCAAGTCAAGTGGTTTCCAGCTGTGCAGTACAATAAATATATTATGCAAGAATCTATCATTTACATATACCAGGCATGTCCAAACTGCGGCCCTTCAGCTGTTTAGTAACTACACATCCCAGCATGCCCTGACACAGCTTTAGCATTCTCTGACAGCAAAACTGTGTCAGGGCATGCTGGGATATGTAGTTTCACAACAGCTGGAGGGCCGCAGTTTGGACATGCCTGACATATACCCTTGTAACCTGCGAACTGTGATTCATGCAGAAACTAGTTGCATTCTGCCTGTATAACGCAGTATATCAAACACCTCTGGATCCTGTTTCTAACGTGTCGCAAACCCTACATAAACTAGTTACTTGTATACAAAGTATCTTTTCCTTGATGGTGTTAACATCTGCGTAAGTAGTTACGATAGTTATTCCAATCACTTTTTGGCATACAGTCAAAATGTCATCACTTTACAATTGCTGACAAAGCAAAGTACCAGTTTTTTGTTTGTTTGTTTTTAGACAAGTAGAACTGTCAACTTTGTAAAGATGACAGAACAGCACTTTTTAGAAAAAAATGCCCATTAGATGCCCATGACATTATCAGTCAGGTTTAAGGTGAAAATAGTGATTACGAAGTGTCCAGGCAACTTCCTACTAGAAAATCATGGCTGACTGAGAATGACTACTACAGACGGGATCCAGACTATAGGTCGACAGTACCAGACCACGGGTCAACAGTCATTAGGTCGACCCCATATGGTAAACAGGCACAAGGTCGACATGGACAAACTGTCACCATATAAAAGGTTGACACTAAAAATGTTGACATGTTCTACTGTATGTAGATCTTTTGTATCACACTCACTGCAGACAGAAGTTATATTTGAAAACTTATAGGCGCAGGTTCTATTAGCCATCTGCTCTGAACTAATCAATCAATGCCACTGCCCTGCCCGTCAAGACCAGAGGGTGCTTCCCTACGGCTGTGCAATATTTTACAAATCAGAATCAGTACAAATAAAAATACAAATGCAGCAAGAGGCGCTTGTAGGAGATCAGGTGCCTCCTGAATGCATCTGAGGACGCAGCATCCGATCACCATGGGCACGACTCGCAGTGGTAGCAGCTCTCAGTCAGTCTGTGTAAGCCGAGGCTTACTCAGACTAACAGATGGATCTGGTCAGGAAGTCAGCGCATGATGAGGCAGACCATGGGCACAACACAACTTCAAAACGGGGAGCGGCACCGCCATTTTGTAAAACAGACCTTCATGCCGCCACTCCACCCCCAAACGCTGCAGCAGGTCAAGTATGCTGCGACTAAGGAAGGGCTGCGAGCTACATCGCAGGCACCATTTTGTACATGCGCAGACCCCCAAACATTGGATTTATACGTAAAACATCGGGTTTGCGTACAAATCCGAATTAGGCCCTTAATGCAGATTTTTCCTATCAGCCTCAGGAGCTGCAAGGAAAAATCTGTGTTTAACGCACCCTCTTGGGTTTACTGCACAGGGTAATCCATAGGTTCTGGGCATTTATGATCTTCTTCAGCTTCAAGCACAAAATTGCTAAAACGCAGACTGACTGCGCATGTGTTGCGACCGCATAGAGCATGCGTGGACTTTCACAATGAGATCACATCCCAGCATGATGCGATCGCATAGTGATTGATAGCCAGCGGGCGTTCGGGGGCGGTGACGTGGCGTTGGTGGGGAGTGGTGCAGGAAACCAGGAGTGTCATAGCCGTCTTTGGGGCAGGCAGGTGACGTCAGCTGCAAGTCCTGCGATTGAAAACATGGCGCAAGCTGCAACTGCATTCTCATTATTCTGAGTAGCCCTGGGTCATCCACAACTGTCGATTGTACTCAATTATGTGTATGCATCGCAGTTATGCGAAAACATAAGCAATTTTGCGATTGCATCGGCCGGACTCTTTTACCTTTCTAGGCGGCTTTTCACATGCCATTTTTAGCAGAAGCAGGATTGAGAAAATCGCTATTTCTGTCTCAATAGCAATCCAAGCTGAATAAGGGGGGTCATTCCGAGTTGATTGCTTGCTAGATGTTTTTAGCAGCCGTGCAAACGCATAGTTGCCGTCCACAGGGGAGTGTATTTCTGCTTTGCAAGTGTGCGAACGCCTGTGCAGCCGAGCTCTGCAAAAACATTTTGTGCTGTAGATCTGAACTTACTCAGCGCTTGCGATCACTTCAGCCTATCGGGTCCCGGAATTGACGTCAGACATCCACCCTGCAAACGCTTGGACACACCTGCATTTTTCCAAACACTCCCAGAAAACGGTCAGTTGACATCCATAAATGCCTTCTTCCTGTCAATCTCCTTGCGATCAGCTGTGCGAATGGATTCTTCATTAAATCCATCGTCCAGCAACGATCGCTTTGTACCCATACGACGCACCTGCACATTGCGGTGCATATGCATGCGCAGTAGTGACCTGATTGCTGCGCTGCGAAAAACGGCAGCGTGCGATCAGTTCGGAATGACCCCTATGGTCCTTAACCCAGAATCTATGGTTTAACATACATTAGCCGCGATTTACCGTTAGGGAACATTGGCTAATGATTCAATAGTTTCGGGCATTAAACATGGAGCTTTAGTATTGCAGCTACTTGAATCTGACCCATAGTGGTTAAGTTTCCTCATACTGTACTTACTTTTTCTGTTCCTTGGACTCTCACAGATTTCGCAGTAAGGCAACAAAGAATTATTGCTGTAAGTACAAGCCGGGCAGTTCCAGCACTTCTCAGACAGTGGAGGCCTTGGAGGTGTAAGCAGGGTGCCTTCGGAGAAACCACGAGTATTTGGCGAGGAGGTTAAGGAAGAGGATTTGCCACTCCAAGACTTTCTTTTACTGCTGGTGCTTTTGGGGGAAGATTTAGGGGTCTGGGTGCCTGAAAGGCAAAATCGTTTGGCTTGTTGTTCAAAGTCATCATCTGGAAAAAGTGCATCAACATCTACAACGTCACTGCTGTCCACTGATACTTTGGTTTCTGTAGCGAACACCTCCTGTGCAGAGTCATCTTCCTGTCCCCCGCTTAGATACGCAGGCTCTGGTTCTCCATCCATTCTTTTGCGCTTTTTCTCTGCATCAGGTTTGGCTAAGAAGAAGGACCGGATGTCATGCTGCTTGTCCTTCTCAAACTAGGGGAGAAAAAGATTAACAAATTTATACAGTCCAGCAGTTATTATACATTATGAAAAGTTCAGATGTGTGTACTGCTTTGTACAATGCATTGGTTTTTTTTTTTTTAAATCAATTACTGCTTATTTTTATTATTTTCATTTTTTTTTTACAGTTGCCTTGCTTATCAATGTTTTACTAATATTATTATTATTATTATTATTATTATTAAAATGTATTTGTAGACATTTACTATGTATTAGGAACAGTATATTTTTGATCATTGATAGCAAGTAATATAGGGACGCAATGTTAAAATTGTGCAAAATGTCTAAGTCTAAAGACAGATTTTAAAGGGATATCGGCTTAAAGACATACTGGGGCATTCAATTAGCTCTTTTAGTGAAAAGGCATTGGCGAAAAATGCATCAAAATCGTCAAAAAAGGCCTGCATTTTTGCCGGCGCAAGTGCGAAAACAATTCACGTACTGTACATCGCACTAACAAACCTCCTAGGTATTGTCAAAGTCGAAAAATATTGTTATACATATCCATTGTACTAACCCCTCATGCACATGCACGCTGCTCGTGTACCCGGTCCCCCGTGCGTACACATACCCGCAAGTTGCGTAAGAGACGCTCTGGCGACTCGTGCGCATGATATGTGTATTTACGGCGGAGTTTGTGAGCGTGTAGCGTGCGACTCGAACGTAGCATATTTAACCCAAATAGTGCATTTTGTAGATATAGTTCCCTTAGATCATGTCAGCGAGTAATGTTAGTTTAAACAGTTCCTGGACAGAGAGATTAGTCTTTGCATGATAGGAAGGGTCAGATAAAGGTTGGTAGGTGATGTCTAGTATCCAGCTGTAGGGTATTTTAAGGGTAACATTCCGGTGTGTTAGGAAAAGATCGCTTGCTCCTGCGAATAGTTATGTACAGAAGTAGGTTATGAACATTAACTGTATTTGCTGTAAATTACACATGCGGCGGGAATCCAGAGGATACCTCCCACCAGAGCAGTTGGGAAAGGACATCGCCTACCTGTTCAAATCCACCTATGACCTTTGCTGTAATGTAGAGACACATCCCTGTGTCCAATGAACAATGAGATTACAGTGACCATTGTATTGTGAATGTATGTTGTGTATAAAAAGACCACTGTTGCCTGGCCGGACACAAGACTCTGAAGGCTTTCTCCCTGATAGCTGAGGACTGGTCCAGGACGCGCTTGCAAACGATTCCCCACGTATGTATATTCTCTGTAGCCATTATTCTCTATTATTCTGTTTAGATTTCTTTGTTAGCCTGTAGTGTATAACTTGTATCTGTTTACCCCTTTTCTCTGAATAATCCGCTGCGGTGTTAAAGCCCAGTGGTTTACCACAAACCGGTGTTGTGTTTTCACTTTCCTGCAAAGGGCTTTCTTAGCGTCTCAATCGCTATAAGGTGTATAAACATTGTTAAGGTTTTAAGGTATCACATCGTTGCAGTACTAGGCTGCTAAGGTTTAAAGTATAAGCACACCCTTACACTGTTTCATTACTTAAGGTTTACTGTATATCACTCTGTGTGCGTCCGCGCCGCGTGTACGTTGTACCCACGGCACGGCGTCTGATATGCTAATAGCGTATCAGTACGGTGCTCAGTACGCTAACAGCGTGCTTAGTACGAAGCGTGAATCCGTGTGCGTACGTGCCGCTCGTGCGTCGCGCCCACGGCATAGCGTCGGATACGCTAAGTGCGTATCCATACGGTACTCAGTACGCACATAGCGTACTTAGTCCGTAGTGTGTGCAATAAGTCTAACGGCCATAGCGGCTCTACGGTAATAGTGTATAGCTTTATGTTTTAAGGTAATATTTGACATTATCAATTGGGGGCATCGTCCGGTCCTCCTCATATCCGCAGCCTAGCAGGACAAGGCAGACGTTATCTATCAGCAAAGGGCGGGAAGGTAGTATCCCCTGTTAGCCTTTTCTTGATCGGGGATCCACTGGTGCTGATTAGATAAGCGTCTGCTCCGCATGGTTTGTAGGGATGCTGGTGGGATCCGAAAGGTAAGAACGTAAAGCTATTATTGTTTTTTTTAAATCTGTTAAATTTCTGTTTGGTGCCAACTGCGCACGCAACACACGTAACACACGCACACACCTGTATTTTATTTGTGTATTCTGCATATCTACTCGCTTGTTGCCATTAGCATTGATTATTTGATACATTTTGACCCGTGCTGAGAAATTTGTTGCTATTTAGTTAAAAATATAGAGTAATATTTAAGGGAGTACATGTAAAACACACACGCAGCCTGGCCTAGTTATAAAGGTTTATACAGGAGATACTGTGTGGTGTTTGGTAAGCGATTATAGTTAAATATCGTTTACATTTATAGAAGTCTGGTATTTGCATTACTGCGGATGTGTACGGCCATTGTACACGTGTCTCGGACAGCGTGCGAGACTGCGTACGCAACGCAAAGGCCTACACACGTGGCGTATTTTATGCAACGTGCGTACAGATACGCCCACTTAATACAAATAGCGCGACAGCATTGTTTTAGTTTAGGCGAGACGGCAGCCACGCGATAATAGCACAAATTGATCAGTGTCCAATATTTAGTTTAAAATTTTTATTTTTTCTGTATTACCTCTGGGGAAAGCTATCAGTTAACAGGAAAGGATTTTTCTGATCAGAAAACTATAGAATGTTAGTGTGGGCTGAATAGGGTGTGAATATATTGAACCCCGCTTGGTGGTCTTGGTGAAGCACGGTCTAGGTGAAAACGTGGTGAGCACGGTCCAGGTGTACACGTGCAACGGAGTGTGATAGAGTTTTCGTGGTATTACGCTCCGGCTGTTTTGGAGCACAGTAGGGAGACTCCAGTGATCCTACCACTTAGAGATAGCAAGTGTCTATAAGTGGTACGATTGGACCGCACGGTTGTATGGGCAACAAGTGACGCAACGTGATACGAGGTTTTGCATATTTGTGCGTAAATCTTGTCATCATACGCGTTGTAGGAAGCACATGCAAGCGTGATTTGTGTAAAGTAAAGGTTTAGGGAATTTTCGCTGGTCTCTCAGGAAAATCTCTAGAGGTAGGGCCTGCAACGGCTACACGTGTCTGCTAAAGAAGGCGGATCCGTGGTACTCGGAGCAGAAGAAGTTCAGTGGAAGAGCTTTAAGGATTTCCACCGTAGACTACTGTGTTTGGTGCATTTTAGGAAGTTTTCCCGTGTTAAAAAGGTCCACAATGGAAGCCAAGTGCATAACACAGGGACGTTCAGCAGTCAGGGTTCAGACTGCAGATTTCAGACCCCGGGGGTCAGCTCGGTTAGTAATGTGGGGGAAGTATGGTCCCCACACTGAGACCTTTTGTGATTAATGGACACGAATGACTGTGGGGGATAAAGCACCATTTCCTGGGATAGGTAGTTTTGACTCAGAGGTATTGCATAATCTAAGGCTTAGGATCTGTCTGATAAAATCCCAAAAACAGAGGATCAGACACACAAACTGTTTACATTTATGGCAACGAGAGAGTGATATGCAGAGGGAACTAGCTTACAGAGCTGGTTCTAACCCTAGCAGGAAACTGATAGCAACCGCACCACCACCGTACATTACAGGAGAGATAATGGCTACAGAGAATGGAATACTGATATATGATAAGAGTGCACTTAATAAATGACGATAAGAGTAAACGTAATAAATGTATTGACGATAAGAGTAAAACTGATAAATGTATAAATTCTAACCCGTGCAAGTTGCACCCCATTTTAAACTCCCCTCAGGATTACAATCAAGAAAGTGAGCCCAGCACGATGTCGGCACTTTCTCTAGCAGCCACCATACAGGACACCCAGGTGGGCACGGCCCAATCGGTAAGAGCAGTAGTAAAACCCCCTAGCGGAGGGTCAGGTGAGGTCGTGTCCACAGGTAAGTACGGTATTGTACATTATGCACAGACAATTGCACCTCACATTGTAGAGTCAGCACAAGATGGTGAAATTGAACTAAATCCTGTCAGGGTGATCGCAGTCCCCAATGGGAGGACTGACGCTCAGGGAGTCACTCCCGTCAAGGACATTGCTATGCATTGTCCCTGGTCCCGGGCAGAATTGAGGACAATTATGTCTGAATTTCCTGATCCCAGAAAAGATCTAGTCGGATGCCAGAGGTTTATTAAAGAATTAGGTAATGCCAACGAAACCCACAAACAAAGATTGGCGAACAGTGCTACGAGTATGTCTACCCTCCAATATTGACCCTGCAAAATTTATTAATGATTGTAAATTAGACGCAGAAGTACCTCTCACTGAGGAGTACAATCAGGAGAACGTAAAACAGATCAATCTGCAGTTAGGAGTATATTTCCCTGTTGTCAAGTGGAATTACATTTTCTCCATTAGACAAAAAGAAGGTGAAACTGCTTCTGACTATTTCCATCGAGCACTGCAGGTGATGGCTAGATTTACTGGGATAAAAGACATTAAGGATAATGTGCATCATAGAGAGGTAGCTGTGTCCGTGTTAATGGACGGGTTAAAGGAAGCGTTGAGAACCAGGGTACAAACCACTCAACCTAACTGGAGAGGTACCTCGGTGGCTGCCTTAAGAGAGTCCGCTGTTAAGCACGATCGGAACATCAGTAAACACAGGGAGTCACAGGGGGATAAGCTGATGACAGTAAGTATAAAAGTCCTGACAACGAAGCCACATCAGCCTAAACCCCAGACCCCTGATGGTAAGTCGTATGTGGTAAAATGTTATAACTGCCAGAGGGAAGGACATTACGCACGGAACTGTAATTTTAGAGACCCACATAAGGTATATCGACCTCCTAGACCAGAACATGACACACTGTATGACGCACGAAATTGGAATCAGGGATCATATAGAAAAACTTTTGGGCCGCACCTTTAGTCTGCAGCCAGTGAAATTGATTGATAGCCTTGGAAGTGAACCTGAGGTTAGAGTGAATATAGTTGGTAGATCATACCTTGTAGATACAGGGGCGGCCAGGTAAACTCTGTGATTTATCTTTAAATGTTTCCTCTTCATCTCTGACGTTCACCGACAGAACTACAGCTCAAACGTCACATGTCTACTCGGTCTTTTCAGAGGTCTGCCCAACCCCAGTATATCTCACCAGCATCATTGTGCATGGCCATGCACAGAGGGTGGAGAGTGGAAATACTGGTGGGGGAAGACTGTGCAGAGATACTGATGGACATGGTGGTGTGACAGCCTGATGGTGAACGGAAATCTGACAATTTTTTCTTTTTATTATTCTCTCTTTTTGTTTTTTCATGTTCTACGGATTGTATGTCACACAACAGTTAAACAAATGGTAATGCAAGATTTATGCTCCCTACAGAAAAGTCGCTGACTCGGAAAGAATATCGTATCACTGGAGTGTCCGTTTCGGGAAGACTGAGAGGCAGCACTGTTGAGACGGCACCTGAGCACAGAGAACTACAAGACCAGAGGCGGTTGTCGCACCAGTTTCTTTCCCTTCTATTATTTTCTTTACCTCCCATTACCACTCTTTCTTTCTCCTCCTGCAAGATGGACTTACCCCAAGAGACTGCGTTCCGGGTTTTCCTGTTGACCCTGTTGTTGACCAGAACAGTCTATTTCGGTGAGAGTACCAGAGAGGTCGAGAAAGGATCTGGAATAGGTTCTGATGACAAGGACGGATTAGTAGAATTCCAAGAGCAACACAGTCACCGAGCAAAGGCGAGTATCAGAAAACGATCTAGTAGTCATGACACTAGGAGACATTGTGAAGGATTGTTAGCTGAGGAGAATTGTATCTGTAGAAATTGTGAAAACATAGTTGAGGACGGGTGCATCCAGAGATGTCAGTCCAGCCTTAATATCAACATGGACCGTCATCCATTGAGTAATTATCACTCATTAGTGGGTAAGGTTTTAAACCAAACGGAATGCTGGGTGTGCTCACAAGTACCTCAAGGTCAGAGCAAGTCAGGATTAGTACCGTACCCTTTAAAACTAGATGAGGTACTTGAATTAAGGGGTGGGAGACCGGTGGACAAGAAATTTAATATTTCTAGGCCTCCTAGTCTGAAGCTCCACCAATATCATGTGGATAGGTCCTTAATATGTTTCAACATTTCCAATCCCCGAAAGCCGGGAAATTGGGAAGTGACATGGAATAACCAAACCATGGCATTTTCACACAGAGCCGATAGAATGCCCGTAGACCCAGAACTTATACGCCAAATAGACGACGGTGGGAGATATTTTCGGTACAGGTATACTCTAGGAAGTAGGACCATGCGGGTTGGAGAAGTATCACCAGGATACTGTGCGCATATCATACAGCCTGATACGTGTACTGAACAAATGAGAGAGTTAGGGATAGGATTTTTCACCTGGAAGGTTTGCAATATGGTTATGTCATATTCTGTCCCATATGTTCTCCCCGATGATGCATATTTCATATGCGGGAGGAAGGCGTATAAGTGGCTTGCCCCAAATTCTGAGGGATTGTGTTACATTGGAAGAGTGTTGCCAGAAGTAATGACCATTACCCATAATAAGATGAAAGACGTTCACCGCAATGCTCAAGCTCCTTACACTCACACTCATTACGAACACATTGTTAA
Source organism: Pseudophryne corroboree (assembly GCF_028390025.1). Lineage (NCBI taxonomy): Eukaryota > Metazoa > Chordata > Amphibia > Anura > Myobatrachidae > Pseudophryne > Pseudophryne corroboree. The sequence continues at coordinate 172,979,553 of NC_086450.1, read as the reverse complement.
GAGACACCTTATAGATAGGACAGAGCACGCAGCCTCTGATTTGATCCACGAATCCACCGGGATTCAATTCCTACTCGCGCTAGATATCACCCGTACCGCCAGAGGAATTATACATTTTAGGTATATTCATGCACTAGCGAACCTGATAGACAATATCACCGAGATGTATGATGACACCTTCAGGTATACTGGGAGGGAATTGCAAGCTTACAAAACGGAACTGATCCAGCACAGGATGGTTCTCAATTACATCACAGCGGTGACAGGCGGGTATTGTGTCACCCTAGCAAATCAGTATGGTGTGAAGTGCTGCACGTACACTACAAACAACACTGATGACCCCACCGAGGTCATAGATCAAAAGATGGACGATATCTTGCAGTTGAAATGGGAGTTCCGAAGGAGACACAACCTTACCCTTGCTGCTGTGAGTAATGAACTTGACCGGCTGGGTTTCATGGTTGAACCCACGCAATTGGTTCTCAGGTTTAGGAGAATGGGCTCAAAATGTTATCGTGAATGTAGGAAAGTTTCTCTTTTGTATCCTGGGAGTTGTCATAATGATTGGTTTGATATTTAGATGTGTTCGGATTTTAATGCGGTGCAAGCGCAGTACCAAAGTGATGAGTTTGAGGAGCGAGGGCATTGTTACAACAACTGGTTTAATTTATGACCCATCAATTGAGACAATGTTGTGATAAGACGTGATTCCACGGTCCGTTTCTTTCACCCGTTTCTCCTTTGTTTTTCTCCCAAGCGAAAAGACATCCATTCGGAAGAAGACTAAAGACTTTGATGGAGAAGACTACAGACATTTGATGGACATTTCTACCGACTTTGAGAGACACTTAGAGACTTTAAAGACTTTTTATGGACACTTGAAAGACTTTGATTATCACCCACAGCAAAGATACACCTATCCGGACAAGACTTCAACAGACACCCAAGGACAATTGCACACATTATCATATGAATGTATTTGTGACATGTTTCTTATCTTCATTTCTACAATCTTCAGGTAGTGACACACATAGTCGACAAGTGATATAGATACATATACTAGCACTCACATGTTTTTCCCCCCTCCATGTATCATCAACTAAATGTGCACCCCATTTGTTGGAACAAGAAGCCGAAAAGAGCTCGGTAGTGTTTGTTGGCCCACTTACAGACCCTTAATACGGGATAAGAAGGATTTAATGTATACTTCGCAATACCTCGAAGCTTATCTAGAACATGTACGGCACGATGATACATGCCCCCCAGACATGAAGTTCATACATACATGCTTTTACTATCTCACTAGGCCATACATTTCCCGCCTACTCCTCTCCTCCCTCCACCCAATCATATATAGGTATTTCATATGTATTGTATATTTTTCTGCTTAAATGTTTAGATTGTGGCAGTTATTGTTGACTGCCAAAGGGTCGTCTGTCAAAGTCGAAAATATTGTTATACATATCCATTGTACTAACCCCTCATGCACATGCTCGCTGCTCGTGCACCCGGTCCCCCGTGCGTACACATACCCACAAGTTGCGTAAGAGACGCTCTGGCGACTCGTGCGCATGATATGTGTATTTACGGCGGAGTTTGTGAGCGTGTAGCGTGCGACTCGAACGTAGCATATTTAACCCAAATAGTGCATTTTGTAGATATAGTTCCCTTAGATCATGTCAGCGAGTAATGTTAGTTTAAACAGTTCCTGGACAGAGAGATTCGTCTTTGCATGATAGGAAGGGTCAGATAAAGGTTGGTAGGTGATGTCTAGCTGTAGGGTATTTTAAAGGTAACATTCCGGTGTTAGTTAGGAAAAGATCGCTTGCTCCTGCGTATAGTTATGTACAGAAGTAGGTTATGAACATTAACTGTATTTGCTGTAAATTACACATGCGGCGGGAATCCAGAGGATACCTCCCACCAGAGCAGTTGGGAAAGGACATCGCCTACCTGTTCAAATCCACCTATGACCTTTGCTGTAATGTAGAGACACATCCCTGTGTCCAATGAACAATGAGATTACAGTGACCATTGTATTGTGAATGTATGTTGTGTATAAAAAGACCACTGTTGCCTGGCCGGACACAAGACTCTGAAGGCTTTCTCCCTGATAGCTGAGGACTGGTCCAGGACGCGCTTGCAAACGATTCCCCACGTATGTATATTCTCTGTAGCCATTATTCTCTATTATTCTGTTTAGATTTCTTTGTTAGCCTGTAGTGTATAACTTGTATCTGTTTACCTTACCCCTTTTCTCTGAATAATCCGCTGCGGTGTTAGAGCCCAGTGGTTTACCACAAACCGGTGTTGTGTTTTCACTTTCCTGCAAAGGGCTTTCTTAGCGTCTCAATCGCTATAAGGTGTATAAACATTGTTAAGGTTTTAAGGTATCACATCGTTGCAGTACTAGGCTGCTAAGGTTTAAAGTATAAGCACACCCTTACACTGTTTCATTACTTAAGGTCTACTGTATATCACTCTGTGTGCGTCCGCGCCGCGTGTACGTTGTACCCACGGCACGGCGTCTGATACGCTAATAGCGTATCAGTACGGTACTCAGTACGCTAACAGCGTGCTTAGTACGAAGCATGAATCCGTGTGCGTACGTGCCGCTCGTGCGTCGCGCCCACGGCATAGCGTCGGATACGCTAAGTGCGTATCCATACGGTACTCAGTACGCAAATAGCGTACTTAGTCCGTAGTGTGTGCAATAAGTCTAACGGCCATAGCGGCTCCACAGTAATAGTGTATAGCTTTATGTTTTAAGGTAATATTTGACATTATCAGTATACAGAATACTGAAGATTTAGATACACAATTACACGGGTGTGGTGTGAAAGGTCGACAGTGTCTAGGTCGTTACAGTAACTAGGTCGACAGTGTTTCTAGGTCGACCAGTCGACATAAGGTTTTTTTGGTGTCGTTTTCTCCGTACAGTAATCGGGAACCCTAATTAGTGCACCGTGTCTGCTCGCCATGCTTCAGGCAAGGTGCCTCGCTCCGCTAACACTGCGCTCGGCACAGGTTACTATTCCCAATCGTAGTCCACGTGGATTGTTAAGTATGAAAAAGTAAAAAAAAAAGAAAAAAAAGTGAAAAACAAATGTCGACCTTTTGACCTAGAACATGTCACCCTAGAGACCCTGTCGACCTAGTTACTGTCGACTTAGAGACCGGATACCCAATTACACTCTCCCCTACTGAACCATGTAAAAATACATGGTTCAGTAGGGAAGATCGTAATTGGGTACCATTGGATGTCAAGGTGTACAAGCCACCACTCACAATTACCAAACCTGCTACAAGTACAATGTTGCACTAACAGCATTCCTAACCTTAATCACTTAACATGTTGATCACAAAAGTATGGATAGTAGTCATAAGCATTCTTAGATTAATAAAACCGTATGATAACCTAACTTAATTTCTTAGGACAGCGTGCACTATAATATTGCAATTAACAAATGCAAAATAAAGAGAAAATACAATTTATTCATTATACACACAGGCTCCGTGTCACAAGAGACACATTTATGAAGTTGCTAGAATGCACTGTACTACACGCATTGCTATGTTCTGCCTTACCCAGTTATAATTAATAAGGGAAATGGGACTGCTACCTCTAGTGTTCTAGATTATAGTAGGGATACACTGCCTAGCGGTCAGTGTCATTCTATCTCAGATCTGACTGCAAAGTGCAAACAGAAGGTTACATAGTCCACGGTTAAGGGGAAAAAAACACAAAAAAACATTATTGTTTAAACCGTTTTTTTGTTTTTGTTTAAACCATTTTTTATTGCATGAATGTTTTAATGACAAAAAAAAAAAGATTTTAAACCTACCGGTAAATCTTTTTCTCGTAGTCCGTAGAGGATGCTGGGGACTCCGTAAGGACCATGTGATAGACGGGCTCTGCAGGAGACATGGGCACTTTAAGAAAGACTTTAGATCTGGTGTGCACTGGCTCCTCCCTCTATGCCCCTCCTCCAGACCTCAGTTAGAGAAACTGTGCCCAGAGGAGACGGACAGTACGAGGAAAGGATTTTTGTTAATCCAAGGGCAAGATTCATACTAGCCACACCAATCACACCGTATAACATGTGATATACTATCCAGTTAACAGTATGAAACCAACATAGCATCAGTCCAAGACCGATGAAAACTATAACATAACCCTTATGTAAGCAAAACTATATACAAGTCTTGCAGAAGTAGTCCGCACTTAGGACGGGCGCCCAGCATCCTCTATGGACTACGAGAAAAAGATTTACCGGTAGGTATAAAATCTTATTTTCTCTTACGTCCTAGAGGATGCTGCGGACTCCGTAAGGACCATGGGGATTATACCAAAGCTCCCAAACGGGCAGGAGAGTGCGGATGACTCTGCAGCACCAATTGAGCAAACAGGAGGTCCTCCTCAGCCAGGGTATCAAACTTATAGAACTTTGCAAAGGAGTTTGAACCCGACCAAGTAGTAGCTCGGCACAGCTGTAGCGCCGAGACCCCTCTGGCAGCCGCCCAAGAAGAGCCCACCTTCCTAGTGGAATGGGCCTTGACCGATTTAGGTAACGGCAATCCCGCCGTAGAATGCGCCTGCTGAATCGTGTTACAGATCCAGCGAGCAATAGTCTACTTTGAAGCAGGGGCACCAATCTTGTTGGTTGCATACATGACAAACAGTGCTTCTGTTTTTCTGACTGTAGCCGATCTGGCCACGTTAATTTTCAAAGCCCTGACCACATCAAGGGACTCGGGATCCTCCAAGTCACGCGTAGCCACAGGCACCACAATAGTTCATATAAAAGGATGAAACCACTTTTGGCAGGAATTGAGGACGGGTCCGGAATTCCGCTCTATCCATATGGAAAACCAGATAGGGGCTTTTATGTGATAAAGCTGCTAATTCCAACACTCGCCTAGCCGAAGTCAAGGCTAATAACATGACCACCTTCCAAGTGAGATTTTTCAACTCCACCGTTTTAAGTGGTTCAAACCAGTGTGACTTAATGAAACTTAACACCACGTTAAGGTCCCAAGGCATCACCGGAGGTACAAAAGGAGGCTGAATATGCAGTACTCCCTTCAAAAAAGTTTGTACTTCAGGGAGAGAGGCCAATTCCTTTTGAAAGAAAATGGATTAGGCCGAAATCTGAACCTTAATAGATCCTAATTTTAGGCCGAAATTCACTCCAGTTTGCAGGAAGTGAAGGAAACGGCCCAGATGCAATTCTTCCGTAGGAGCATTCCTGGCCTCACACCAAGAAACATATTTTCGCCATATACGGTGATAATGTTTAGATGTCATGTCCTTCCTAGCCTTTATTAGCGTAGGAATGACCTCATCCGGAATACCCTTATCCGCTAGGATCCGGCGTTCAACCGCCATGCCGTCCAATGCAGCCGCGGTAAGTCTTGGAATAAACATGGCCCCTGTTACAACCGGTCCTGTCTTAGAGGAAGAGGCCACGGATCTTCTGTGAGCATTTCCTGCAGATCCGGATACCAGGTCCTCCGTGGCCAATCTGGAACAATGAGGATTGTTCTCATTCCTCTCCCTCCTACCATTCTCAACACCTAGGGTATGAGAGGAAGAGGGGGAAATACATAGACCGACTGGAACACCACGGTGTCACTAGGGCATCTACAGCTACTGCCTGAGGGTCTCTTGACCTGGTGCAATACCTCTGTAGCTTCTTGTTGAGGCGGGACGCCATCATGTCTATCTGTGGCAGTTCCCACTGACTTGCAATCTGTGCGAAGGCTTCCTAAAGAAGCCCTCTCTTGGATGCAGGTCGTGTTTGCTGAGGAAGTCTGCTTCTCAGTTGTCCACTCCCGGAATGAACTGCTGAAAATGCGCTTACATGATTTTCCGCCCAGCAGAGAATCCTGGTGGCTTCTGCCATTTCCACTCTACTCTTTGTGCCGCCTTGGCGGTTTACATGAGCCACTGCGGTGATGTTGTCGGATCAGAACCGGTAGGTCGCGAAGCAATATTTCCGCTTGCTGAAGGGCGTTGTATATAGCCCTCAGCTCCAGGATGTTGATTTGAATACAAGTTTTTTGACTTGACCCAAAGACCGTTTCTTCCCTGTGTAACTGCTCCCCCACCTCGGAGGCTCGCGTCCGTGGCTACCAGAATCCAGTCCTGGATGGCGAACCTGCGACCCTGCAGAAGGTGAGCACTCTGCAGCCACCATAGGAGAGACACCCTGGCCCTAGGGGACAGGGTGAATAACTGATGCATCTGTAGATGTGATCCGGACCACTTGTTCCGTAGATCCCATTGGAAAGTCCTCGCATGGAACCTGCCGAAGGGAATGGCCCCGTAAGATGCCACCATCTTTCCCAGGACCTGAGTGCAGTGATGCACTGACACCTGTTTTGGCTTTAATAGGTTTTTTACCAGAGTCATTAGTTCCTGGGCCTTCTCTATCGGAAGATAAACCCATTTTTGGTCCGTATTCAGAATCATACCCAAGAAGGGTAGACGAGTCATAGGAACCAACTGTGACTTCGGGATATTGAAAATCTAGCCGAGTTGCTATGACACCTTCAGCGAAAGTGACACGCTGTTCAACAACTGCTCTTTTGATCTCGCCCTTATTAGGAGATCGTCCAAGTATGGGATAATTGTGACTCCTTGCTTGCGTAGGAGCACCATCATTTCCGCCAATTAGCCTGAAATTGGTAATGACAATACTGTACCGTAATTCTCAGGTACGCCTGATGGGGTGGATAAATGGGAACATGAAGGTATGCAGGCTTTATGTCTAGATACACCATAAAATCCCCCCCTTCCAGGCTGGCGATGATCGCTCTGAGCGATTCCACCTTGAATTTGAACCTTTTCAAGTATAGGTTCAGAGATTTTAATTTTAAAATAGGTCTGACCGAACCGTCCGGTTTCGGGACTACAGCCCAGGTTGAGTAATATCCCCTTCCTTGTTGAAGGAGGGGAACCTTGAGCACCACCTGTTGGAGATACAATGTGTGAATTGTATTTAATATTATCTCCCTTTCTGGGGGAGAAGCCGGTAGGGCCGATAAGGAAAACCGGCGAGGAGGCACCTCTTCGAATTCCAGCTTGTAACCCTGAGAAACAATTTCTATTGCCCAGGGATCCACCTGTGAGTGAACTCAGATGTGGCAGAAGAGTCGAAGACGTGCTCCCACTGGGGTGGACTCCCTTAGCGGAGCCCCAGCGTCATGCGGTGGATTTAGTAGAGGCCGGGGAGGACTTCTGTTCCTGGGAACTAGCTGTGCCCTGCGCCCTTACCTCTGGTAAGAAAGGACGCTCCTCGTACTTTCTTGTTTTTCTGCGACCGAAAGGACTGCATTTGATAATGTCGTGCATTCTTAGGCTGTGAGGGAATATAAGGCAAAAGATCAGATTTACCAGCTATAGCTGTGGAGACCAGGTCCGAGAGCCCTTCTCCACACAATTCCTCACCCTTGTAAGGTAAAACCTCCATATGCCTCTTTTAGTCGGCATCACCTGTCCATTGCATGTTCCACAGGACACGTCTAACAGAAATCGACATAGCGTTGACTCTAGAACCCAGTAGACCAATGTCTCTTTGAGCATGTCTTATATATAAGACAGCATCTTTTATATATCCTAGGGTCAATAACATGGTATCCTTATCTAGGAATTCAATCTCCGCTAAGGTATCTGTCCACGCTGCTACAGCACTATAAACCCCTGCCGACACAATCGCCGGTCTGAGTAGTGTACCAGAATGTGTGTAAATGGACTTCAAAGTACTTTTCTGCATGCTATCTGCAGGATCCCTGAGGGTAGCTGTATCTTGGTATGTCAGCGCTACCTTTTGGGTAAACGTGTCAACGCCTTGTCCACCCTAGGGGAGGATTCCCATCGTATCCTGGCCCTAGCAGGGAAAGGATACGCCATGAGAATTCTTTTGGGAAACTGCAGTTTCTTGTCTGGAGATTCCCGCTCTTTTTCACACAATTCATTTGGTTCATGAGAGGGGGGAAATGTTATCTCAGCTTTCTTCACCTTAAACATGTGTACCCTCGTGTCAGGGACAGATGGGTCATCAGTGATATGCAAAACATCTTTTATTACAATAATCATATATTGAATACTTTTCTACCAGTTTTGGCTGTAACTTTGCATCATCGTAGTCGACACTGGAGTCAGACTCCGTGTCGGTATCAGTGTCTATTATTTTGTATAGTGGGTGTTTTGAGACTCTGAAGGTCCCTGCGACATAGGGACAGACAAGGGTAGATTCCCTGTCTGTTCTCTCATCTTTTGTGCAATAAATTTACCTCAGCACTTAATTCCACATATCCAGTCAGGTGTCGGCGTTGTCGACGGAGACACCACACACACATTTGCTCCATCTCCTCCTTAGAAGAGCTTTTTACCTCAGACATATCGACACACACGTACCGACACACCACACACTTAGGGAATCCTCTTATCTGAAGACAGTTCCCCCACAAGGCCCTTTGGAGAGACAGAGAGAGAGTATGCCAGCACACACCCAGCGCTAATACCCCAGGAAAAACACACAATGTGTTTACCCAGTAGCGCTGTAATACTATTATTTGCTGCCAATTATGTGTCCCCCCCTCTTCTCTGAAACCCCCTTTCACCGTGGATAAGCAGGGGAGAGTCCGGGGAACTTCCTCTCAGCTGTGCTGTGGAGAAAATGGCGCTGGTGAGTGCTGAGGGAGAAGCCCCGCCCCCTCGGCGGCGGGCTTCGGTCCCGCTTAAATATAATAAAAACTGTCGGGGGCTCTTTATATATACAGTGCCTAGCTGTATATATATATATCTCTCTTTTGCCAGAAATTAGGTTTATATTGCTGCCCAGGGCGCCCCCCCCTGCGCCCTGCACCCTTACAGTGACTGCCGTGTGTGAGGTGTGTGGGAGCAATGGCGCACAGCTGCACTGCTGTGCGTTACCTCAGTGAAGATCATGAAGTCTTCTGCCGCCTCTGAAGTCTTCTTTTCTTCTCATACTCACCTGGCTTCTATCTTCCGGCTCTGTGAGGAGGACGGCGGCGCGGCTCCGGGACGAACTCCAGGGTGAGACCTGTGTTCCGACTCCCTCTGGAGCTAATGGTGTCCAGTAGCCTAAGAAGCAGAGCCTTGAAACTCACAGAGTAGGTCTGCTTCTCTCCCCTCAGTCCCTCGATGCAGGGAGCCTGTTGCCAGCAGGCTCCCTGAAAATAAAAAACCTAACAAATATACTTTCTGTCAGAAAGCTCAGGAGAGCTCTCTGAAAAGCACCCAGTCTCCACTGGGCATAGTATCAAAATGAGGTCTGGAGGAGGGGCATAGAGGGAGGAGCCATTGCACACCAGATCTAAAGTCTTTCTTAAAGTGCCCATGTCTCCTGCGGAGCCCGTCTAACCCATGGTCCTTACGGAGTCCCCAGCATCCTCTAGGATGTAAGAGAAATGAATCCTGCTTATTATATTAATGCTGTGAAACACTGCTGTGTATTAAAAACCTTCTTTTAATGCTTTCTAACATTAACAACCCAAAGTTATTAGTCTTTGATATGAATGATTTTACATCTTTCAATAACATTTTTTTTACTGTTCATCATTCCTATTACATTTGAATATGCCCCAGCAACAACAAAGAGAAAGGAGGACTCTGGTGCTGGGGCATATTCAGATGTAATAGGAATGATGAGCAGTAAAATATTGGCCTCATTAAAAGATGTAAAATAAATGAATACATGTTTGACAAGCAGAGGCGCTCGCTGGGAGGGACAGGGATGGCCGGGCTTGGGGAAAATGGGGGCGTGTTGCCCCTCTTTTTCAGGATTGGTGAGTCCAAGGACTGTAATGCCGTTGTGCCCCCCCCCCCCCCCTTCTGCATTTGCAGTGCTAAGGATCGTAATGCAAAACTGCTGAGAGCAGCTTTGCAATTATGATTCAACCTGAATAAAGCCCAAGGTCTCACCAGGCTGTGCTGATTAATTTGATATGCCACATTTGTACAAATATTTATGTGCGACTGAGTCTCTGAACTACAGTACATATGAAGTGCTACAATGCAGCAGCCGTGGCTTTTTTCATGCCAAGTTCCGTTGTGCTTTATATACAGACTCAATCACACAAAATATACAAGTGCCATTAATCAACTTAATCAGCAGAGTCTCCTGATGCATCCTAGTTGCATTGTGTTGCGTCTAGGACGCATTTTGGCAAAAAAAGCCCAAAGTTAGTGGAGTTGCATGGACTTGTCAACTCACTCGCACAAGGCATCTCCTGCTACATGGCGTATTGAAGCTACTGTAGATGTATAACGACATATCTGTAGCACCCTAAACTGTAAATAAAGGTGACTGCAGAATCTATAATTGCCTCCTAGAGGTCAAGTTCTGGATGTCATCTGTTCACAGAAGAAAGGTCTTCAGAAGTACACAAATGGAGAACCCATCTGTACGGTCAATGTAAACTAATCTGGGGATATACTAGAGGATACACCCTAACCCTCGGGTTCTTTCTGCATCCAATAGTATCCTAATGTTTCAGGTGTTTGTACTTCAATAAGATGTTGCATTTATGACCAAGATGCCTTTTGTTGATCTGTTAATGAGTCTGTGTGTATCTGAAGGAATTTTTCCAGATCTGTCAGTACCCACAAAGCTGCCACTATATCCATTAACGTATTTTATATGTGCCACCTATTTACATATCTCTTTTCTGGTCAAAAGTTGATACATTTGAATGATGCTAGGTCTTCTGGGGTGATAATTAGAGACCAACTCCTTAACTTGCATCTACGTAGAGATGCTTCTCTAGAAGGAATTTAGATGGAATCTCAGGAGGCCTCAATGTAAGCGAAACGATGTTGGGAGAAAACGTAATTCAGTATTATAGATACACATGATGTTTAGGGTTTTGATTGGGACCGCTTTAGCTTGACTTCGATCAGTGATACATGGCTGCAAAATTTTTGAAGGTCAGTTGAGAAGCTCAGTACTCAACATGTCATTTAGCACAAACCCAAGCCCCAAACCACACAAAGAACTTCAACTGGTGCTTAAAGCAGTTTAGTTTGTATCAGTATGTTCTGATTTCACAATAGATAAAACCTATCTATTTACCAGGCAAAGTCATTTTATGGAAGAATTAATTTTTTCTTTTATTTATGTATCATTCAGCCCTAAATCCATTACTGGCAGCCCCTATTCTAGTGTTAATGGAATATATTTTCAAATAGGGAGACAAATTCATATGTCTTTTCAGAGGTTGTTTTTAATAAAATATAATTTTATTAAAAAAGTATGTTTTGAAAAGAAAAAGTATGTTTTGAAAAGAAAAAGTATGTTTTGAAAAGAAAAAGTATGTTTTGAGTGGAATTAAGATACAATGCAAAATCGTATTTACTTGCTGATGAGTAGCTACATTAACAACATAATTGACTGATTTAAGCAAGACGTAGCAGTAGAGAGGATGACCTGAGCTGGACAGTTACAGAGATGTGGAGATAGTAAATGAACAAATACAAATACAAAATTGTTTAGTTATAGATATAACAACCAATTAATAACTAATATGACAGATGAAGCATGACCATTCTCACCCACTTTAGACTCATTAACAGTTAGCCACACATACAGCAAGATGGGTGACTGCCCTCTAAAGCAGCAAAGGTCAGCCCCAGTTCTACTAGCGCCCTGTGTAAGAAATTTTGGAGGCCCCCCATCTACAGATATATCCAGGAAGAAAACAAACACAGTGGCTCTCATAGAATAAAAAAACAAAACACACGGACCCCACAGGAAAAAATACAAAAACATTGGCCCTCACAAGGAAATAAACACACACACACATTGTTCCTAATAGGAAACAAATAAAACACATTGGGGTAGATGTATTAAGCCTGGAGAAGTGAAAAAACAGTGATAAGTGAAAAGGTTATAACGCACCAGCCAATCATTACGGATTTGAAAAATTACCAGAGCTAATTGGCTGGTGCGTTATCACCTTCCACTTATCACTGCTTTATCACTTCTCCAGGCTTAATACATTTGCCCCAGTGTCCCCCATGGGAAAAAAACACACACACGTGCCCCACAGGAAAAAATAATAATCCGCAATGACCTCTGACAGGAAAAACAAACACATTGGCCCCTACAGGAAAATAAATAAAACAGTGCTCACAGGGAGAAAATACACACAAACATACACACACTGATCAGCCACAGGCCAAAAAGAACAGCAAAACACTGGCACTGACGGGAAAAAAACAGACTGACCTAACAGTAGCAAAGAGGAATAAGAGAGAGGAGCTCCCAGTTTCTCTTTTGCCCTCAGCCAAGGGAGCTCCAGCACCCGCTGGAGCGCGAGTGACTAAGGGGTCTATTTATTAACATTATTTTGACAAAAACAATGTAAAAAAGTGTGTTCTCACACCCTTTTCACATTATTTTAATATCACTTAAATGTATTAAAGGGCTTTTGGAGCAGTTTTCATAAAAAACTGCTCCAAACCCTTTAATTCACTTTTTTTTATGTAATCTAGGCAGAATTTACTTTAAAAAAAAAAAAAGGATGTAAACCCCCCCCCCCCCCCCCCCACCCACAATGAGCTATGTGATAATTACGCCAGCTTCAGCTTCTAGCCTACAGATAGATCATGTGGTCTATTCATAAAGAAAATGAAAAACGAATGGTTACTGATCACTAAACATCACATCGGTTTGATGCGATGTATATCTGGGATAAATAGCAATTCACGTATACTAATCTCACCGGCAAAGCGCTGCGGTGTCCAGGACTCCAGCGACGCTGTCCCATCCTGCAATGTCCAGAGTCAGCCGGGGTGTCTCTCTGCGCATGGGCCGTCTCTTAACCACTGTGCATGGGACAGCTCTTGACCAAGCTTTCCGCTCCTTCATGAATCGCACTCATGAAACTAAAGTATGGTGATGTGATTCAGGCACGGAGCGGGGGTGCTGCTAGAGAAGTCAGGGACTTCGACATGGTAACCCGCTCTGTGAATTGCGGTAAGCAGAGAAAAGCACTGTTTAACGCAAAACAGGGCTTTTCTCTGCTTGATGAATAAACCACCATATGTTGATAATGTTGACATATTGGTAGATGTGTGACTACTTCTGTGGTTTAGTCCTGCCCACACCCAAAAGGATAAAAAATAGGATTTTGGTTACCTACCGGTAAATCATTTTCTCGTAATCCATAGAGGATGCTGGGGTCCACATTAGTACCATGGGGTATAGACGGGTCCACCAGGAGCCACTGGCACTTTAAAAGTTTGAGAGTGTGGGCTGGCTCCTCCCTCTATGCCCCTCCTACCAGACTCAGTCTAGAAACTGTGCCCCATGAGACGGACATCTTCGAGAGAAGGATTTACCACAGATAGTGGCGAGATTCATTCCAGCTCACACATACAAGGCACATCAAGCTAACTTAGCTTGTAAACTCAGCAACCGCTGAAAACATTACTTACCAAGTAACAATGTAGTACTTTACTAAAACAAAGTTGTACTGTACCAGAAAAACCCAGCATCCTCTACGGATTACGAGAAAAGGATTTACCGGTTGGTAACCAAAATCCTATTTTCTCTTACGTCCTAGAGGATGCTGGGGTCCACATTAGTACCATGGCGATGTACCAAAGTTCCCAGAATGGGAGGGAGAGTGCGGAGACTTCTGCAGAACAGATTGACTGAACTTCAGATCATCAGAGGCCAAAGTATCGAACTTGTAGAACTTAGCAAACGTGTTCGACCCAGACCAAGTTGCAGCTCGGCAAAGTTGTAACGCCGATACAACCCGGGCAGCCGCCCAGGAAGAGCCCACCTGACGAGTAGAGTGGGCCTTGATAGACGTAGGACATGGCAAGCCTGCCGTAGAATACGCATGCTGTATAGTGAACCTGATCCAGCGAGATACACCCAATTTTCTCGGGATCATACAGGACAAACAGAGTCCGATTTTCTGTGACGAGCAGTCCTCTTCACATATATTTTCAGAGCCCTTACAACATCCAAGGACTTTGATGAAATTGAGGAGTCAAGTAGCCACTGGCACCACAATAGGTTGTTGATATGAAATGCCGACACAACCTTCAGAAGAAACTGCTGACGTGTCCTGAGCGCAGCTCTATCTTCATGGAAGATCAAGTATGGGCTTTTACAGGACAAAGCCCCCAACTCCGACACACGTCTAGCAGAAGCTAAAGCCAAGTGACAGCTTTCCACGTAAGAAACTTGACCTCAACATCCTGTAGAGGCTCAAACCAGTCCGACTGTAGGAACTGCAACACCACGTTAAGGTCCCAAGGCGCCGTAGGCAGTACAAAGGGAGGTTGGATGTGCAGAACTCCCTTCAAAAAGGTCTGAACCTCAGGGAGGGCAGCCAATTATTCTTGGAAGAAAATGGATAGGGCTGAAATCTGGACTCACACCAAGAAACATACTTTTTCCAAATACGATGGTAGTGTTTAGACGTTTCTCCTTTCCTAGCCTGTATCAGGGTAGGAATAACCTTGTTCGGAATGCCCTTCCGAGCTAGTATCAGACGTTCAACCTCCATGCCATAAAACGTAGCCGCAGTAAGTCTTGATAGGCGAACAGCCCCTGCTGCAGCAGGTCCTCCCGAAGAGGAAGAGGCTTCGGCTCTTCTTGCAGTAGATCCAGAAGATCTGCATACCAAGCCCTTCTTGGCCAGTCTGGAGCAATGAGGATCGCTTGAACCTTTGTACTCCTTATGAGTTTTAGGACTCTTGGGATGAGTGGAAGTGGAGGAACCACGTACACCGACTGGAACACCCACGGAGTGACTAGGGCGTCTACCGCCACTGCTTGCGGGTCCCTCGACCTGGAACAATACCGCTGAAGCTTCTTGTTGAGACAAAAGGCCATCATGTCGATCTGGGGTACGCCCCAAAGATTTGTCACCTCCGTGAACACCTCCGGATGGAGACCCCACTCCCCTGGATGGAGATCGTGTCTGCTGAGGAAGTCCGCTTCCCAGTTGTCTACTCCTGGAATGAAGATTACTGACAGCGCCAACGCGTGCTTTTCTGCCCAGAGGATGATTCTTGTTACCTCTGCCATTGCAGCTCTGCTCTTCGTTCCGCCCTTTTGGTTTATGTAAGCCACTGTTGTCCCATTGTCCGACTGCACTTGAATTGCCCGATTCCTCAGAAGATGGGCCGCTTGGAGAAGACCGTTGTAGACGGCTCTTAGTTCCAGAATGTTTATCGGCAGGCCGGCTTCCATACTTGACCACCTTCCTTGGAAGGTTTCCCCTTGAGTGACTGCGCCCCAGCACCGGAGACTTGCATCCGTGGTTAGAAGGATCCAGTCCTGAATCCCGAACCTGCGGCCTTCCAGAAGGTGAGGTAATTGCAGCCACCAGAGGAGAGAAATCCTGGACTTTGGCGACAGACGTATTCTCTAGTGCATGTGTAGATGGGATCCCGACCACTTGTCCAGGAGATCCAGTTGGAAGGACCGAGCGTGAAACCTCCCGTACTGTATGTCACGATCCGGGTATCTGGACGCCATTTCTTACCCATCAGATGCCTCCTAAGGCTGGCTCAGCGCTCCAGGACCGGATCCCATCTGTTATCCTAATGTTCACATTCCTGCATCCTCTCCTGTCTCTCTGAGACGCTGTCACAGTAACGCCTTATTACATCTGGCATGGCGTCTCCCGCGGCCTCCGCCGCCGTCCCTGAGCTTCTGCATGCAGAGTGTCAGAGTGGCGATTACGTCAGCCGCGGCCTCCGCTGTGTCCGCGTGGTTGGATGTGCACTTGTCAGCCTGGCGTCTCCTGTCTCCAGTGGCCGGCGCCGCCATTACTGTTTTCATTACCACATGGATTACAAACCAAACTTCCCTCCAAGTGTCTGCATGGGCGCAGCCATCTTGGATTCTGTCAGCTGATCATTTCCTCCAATCTGTTGTCAGTATTGTTAATCTGCATAATTGCCTAGCCAATCCCTTCCTTGCTGCAGGTATAAATACACTGTGCCTGAGCAAGGAAGGCGTCAGTGCTTTGGTTGTCAAACCTAGTTCCTGTTTGTCTCTCTCCTGTGATTGTCTTCCAGGTTCCAGCTCCTGTCTCAAGACTTCCACCATAGAGACCCGCACCAGCATTCCACCTGCGGTGTAGCCTGACTCTCCAATCCATTGTGGATTCATCTGTTTCCAGCTACAACATTACCTGCTTCCAGCTCAGCTTCCAGCAGAGTACAGCTTCCCTTAAAGGGCCGGTGTCCTTTCTACACTTTACCACTCTCCACCGGTATTATTATTTCTCCGCTCTCAAGTTCTACATTTCAGTTCATATTTCATCGCTCCCAAGTTCATTTATTATTTAACTGGTTCCAGCCAGTATCCACTCCGTGCTAACAACAGTCTGGTTCCAGCCAGTATCCACAGCAGCTGTTTTATCTTCAGCAACCCAGCTTTTCCTGGAACACCAGCTGGCACAATCCTGGGTTATCTCCATTGCTACAGTCGGGCCTGGTAAGGACTTTCCATCTAGAAGATCATAAGAACTATCTCACACTACCAGCGCCCTGTGGCTCCTGCCATCCTGTAGTACCCAGGAACTGTATTTATTCTTTGCTGACTTTTACGTTTTCTTTTACTGCTGCTGTGTTGCGGAGTTGTCATAATAAACATCATTGACTTTTATCCAAGTTGTCGTGGTCACGCCTTCGGGCAGTTATTATTCATGTTACTTACATGTCCAGGGGTCTGATACAACCTCCCAGGTTCCGGTACATCTCAGCCCCTACAACTGAGGCTGCCTCCCGTCAGCTCAGGCCCTCAGTTGTGACAGTAAGCACTGACCTAATGAATCCAGCCGGAGACCAGGATCAAGCGGCCAGGCCGATGCAAGAACTGGCAGCCCGACTAGAACATCAGGAGGCTGCACAGGGCCACATCATCCGCTGTCTCCAGGATCTCTCTACTCGGCTGGATGGGATTCAGACAACTCTCCGTGGATCAGGCGCGTCTGGTGCGTCAACCACAGTGACTCCAGCTATAACCCCACCCACCTTACCCATTTCTGCTCCACGTCTTCATCTTCCAACGCCAGCAAAATTTGACGGATCTCCAAGATTCTGCAGGGGATTTCTCAACCAGTGTGAGATTCAGTTTGAGCTACAACCTGGCAATTTTCCCAGTGACCGTACAAAAATTGCCTACATTATTTCTCTTCTCAGTGGCTCAGCCCTTGATTGGGCATCACCGTTATGGGAGAGGTCCGACACCCTGCTATCTTCCTACACTGCCTTCGTGTCAACATTCAGGCGCATCTTCGACGAGCCAGGCCGGGTAACCTCAGCTTCATCCGAGATTCTCCGTTTACGCCAGGGGTCACGTACTGTAGGACAATATCTGATACAGTTCCAGATCCTGGCATCCGAACTGGCATGGAACGACGAGGCCCTGTATGCTGCATTCTGGCATGGCTTATCTGAGCGTATTAAAGATGAGTTAGCTACCAGAGACTTACCTTCTAAGTTAGATGAGCTAATCTCACTCTGCACGAAAGTTGATTTACGTTTCAGAGAGAGAGCAACTGAGCGTGGAAGATCATCTGCTCCAAAATCTTCTGCTCCTCCTCCTCGTCAACTGTCACCATCTAAAGATGAGCCCATGCAACTTGGCCGTTCCCGTTTAACTCCTGCTGAGCGCCGAAGACGTCTCTCCGAGTTTCTCTGTCTCTATTGTGCAGCTCCGTCTCACACCATTAATGCCTGTCCCAAACGTCCGGGAAACTCCAAATCCTAGCTCGCCAAGGAGAGGGCCGGCTAGGAGTAATGATCTCCTCTCCATCTCCTCAAGATTGTAATCTCCCAGTCTCGCTTCAAGTTGCTCAACGTTATCGGAACGTCATTGCCCTCCTTGATTCCGGAGCAGCTGGGAACTTTATTACCGAAGCCTATGTTAAACGGTGGTCCCTACCCACCGAGAGACTTCCTTCGTCCATTTCTTTAACTGCCGTGGATGGCAGCAAAATTTTTGATGCAGTCATTTCTTTAAGGACTCTACCAGTTCGTCTGAGAGTGGGAGTTCTTCATTCCGAACTTATTTCTTTTTTAGTGATTCCAAGAGCCACACATCCTGTGGTCCTGGGCCTTCCATGGCTCCGTCTTCACAATCCTACAATTGATTGGACGACTACGCAAATCCTGGCATGGGGTTCCTCCTGTGCTGAGACATGTTTGTTTAAAGTATTGCCTGTCTGTTCTTCCTCCCCCAGGTCGTCTGATGTTCCACCTCCTCCATATCAAGATTTCACGGATGTGTTCAGTAAAGCTTCTGCTGATATCCTTCCTCCTCATAGAGAATGGGACTGTCCGATTGATCTCGTTCCAGGGAAGGTTCCACCTCGAGGCCGAACTTATCCGTTGTCTCTGCCTGAGACGCATTCTATGGAGGAATATATTAAAGAGAACCTAGCAAAGGGGTTCATTCGACCTTCTTCTTCTCCAGCCGGCGCAGGCTTCTTTTTTGTAAAAAAGAAAGATGGTGGTCTGCGGCCGTGCATCGACTACAGAGGTTTGAACGACATTACCATCAAGAACCGTTATCCTTTACCCCTGATTACTGAGCTCTTTGACAGAGTTAGCGGAGCTACCATCTTTACAAAGCTGGACTTGCGAGGTGCATACAATCTCATCCGGATCCGTGAGGGTGACGAGTGGAAGACCGCCTTTAACACCCGTGACGGACATTATGAGTACCTCGTCATGCCCTTCGGATTGAGCAATGCTCCAGCTGTCTTCCAGCATTTTGTCAATGAGATCTTCAGAGACATTCTATACCGTCATGTCGTGGTCTATCTAGACCAGTGGTTCTCAAACTCGGTCCTCAGGACCCCACACAGTGCATGTTTTGCAGGTAACCCAGCAGGTGCACAGGTGTATTAATTACTCACTGACACATTTTAAAAGGTCCACAGGTGGAGCTAATTATGTCACTTGTGATTCTGTGAGAAGACCTGCAAAACATGCACTGTGTGGGGTCCTGAGGACCGAGTTTGAGAACCTGTGATCTAGACGATATCCTCATTTTTGCCAACGATTTAGAGGAACATCGTTTTTGGGTTAAAGAGGTTCTGTCCCGTCTCCGTGTCAATCATCTCTATTGCAAATTAGAAAAATGCGTCTTTGAAGTCAAGTCCATTCCGTTTCTAGGGTACATTGTGTCCGGTTCCGGACTAGAGATGGATCCTGAGAAACTACAAGCAATCCAAAATTGGCCGGTACCCTTAACCCTCAAAGGGGTCCAGAGGTTCTTAGGGTTCGCCAACTATTACCGAAAGTTTATACGAGACTTTTCCACCATTGTGGCGCCTATTACTGCTTTCACTAAGAAGGGTGCTAACCCGTCCAAGTGGTCTGAAGAAGCCATGCAAGCATTTCATCTTTTAAAACAAAGGTTCATCTCTGCGCCTGTTCTGAAACAGCCTGACATCGACTCTCCTTTCATCTTAGAGGTGGATGCCTCCTCCGTTGGAGTAGGAGCGGTGTTATCTCAGAGGGCTAAAGATGGCCATTTACACCCTTGCAGTTTCTTCTCCCGGAAGTTCTCCCCAGCTGAGCGCAACTATGCCATTGGCGACCAGGAGTTGCTAGCCATCAAGCTCGCTCTAGAAGAGTGGAGGTATCTGTTGGAGGGAGCTTCTCATTCAATCACCATACTTACAGACCACAAGAACCTTTTATACCTGAAGGGCGCACAATGTCTCAACCCTCGTCAGGCCAGATGGGCACTTTTCTTTTCCAGGTTCGACTTTAAACTCCAGTTCTGTCCGGGCTCTCAGAATCGCAAGGCCGATGCCCTTTCCCGCTCATGGGAGCAAGAAAATGAGTCAGAGTCTTCAGACAAGCATCCTATTATAAATCCGTTGGCATTCTCCACGGTAGGGATGGACTCTACGCCCCCATCAGGGAAAAGTTTTGTGAAGCCGATGCTAAGGAAGAAGCTCATGCATTGGGCCCATGCTTCCCGTTTTGCCGGACATACAGGTATCCAAAAAACCCTGGAGTTTATCTCTAGGTCCTATTGGTGGCCAACTCTGAAAAAGGACGTCTTGGAGTTTATTGCATCTTGCCCAAAGTGTGCCCAACATAAAGTATCCCGCCAGTCGCCTGCGGGGCAACTGGTTCCACTATCCGTTCCCCGTCGACCATGGACCCACTTGTCGATGGATTTCATTACAGACTTACCCATGTGCAACAAGTTCAATACCATCTGGGTGGTAGTTGACCGGTTCACCAAGATGGCACACTTCATTCCTCTCACCGGTCTTCCGTCAGCTTCCAAGTTGGCTCAAGTATTCATACAAGAGATCTTCCGACTCCACGGTCTTCCTGAAGAAATTATCTCAGATCGAGGAGTTCAATTCACAGCCAAATTCTGGCGAAGTTTATGTCAAGTCCTCCAAGTCAAGCTAAAGTTTTCCACGGCTTACCATCCTCAGACCAATGGTCAAACCGAGAGGGTGAATCAGGACTTGGAGGCCTTCCTCCGCATCTATGTGTCCTCCTCTCAAGATGACTGGGTTCAATTACTTCCCTGGGCCGAGTTCTGTCATAACAACCAGTATCATTCTTCATCTGCTTCAACACCATTCTTCACTAACTTTGGATTCCACCCTAAAGTTCCTGAGTTCCAACCGCTTCCAGCAACTTCTGTTCCCGCAGTGGATATCACCTTGCATCAGTTTGCCAATATCTGGAAGAGCGTACGATCAGCTCTGCTCAAGGCATCGTTCAGGTACAAGAAGTTTGCGGATAAGAAGCGTCGAGCAGTTCCTGCTCTCAAGGTGGGTGATCGGGTATGGTTATCCACGAAGAATTTGAGGTTAAGAGTTCCCAGTATGAAGTTTGCACCTCGCTATATCGGTCCTTTCAAGATTGAGCAAGTCATCAATCCTGTTGCTTACAGACTCCAGTTGCCTCCCTTCTTAAAAATACCCAGGACATTCCATGTTTCCCTGTTGAAACCGCTGATCTTGAATCGGTTTCATTCCTCACTTCCTCCAACTCCGAAAGTCCAAACTCAACGAGGCGTTGAGTATGAAGTGGCCAAGATCCTGGACTCACGTCACCGTTACGGTCAACTACAGTATCTTATTGACTGGAAGGGTTACGGCCCTGAGGAACGTTCATGGACCAATGCTTCTGATGTCCATGCTCCTGCCTTGGTCCGGAGATTCCATTCCAAGTTTCCTCAAAAGCCAAAGAAGTGTCCTGGGGCCACTCCTAAAGGGGGGGGGTGCTGTCACGATCCGGGTATCTGGACGCCATTTCTTACCCATCAGATGCCTCCTAAGGCTGGCTCAGCGCTCCAGGACCGGATCCCATCTGTTATCCTAATGTTCACATTCCTGCATCCTCTCCTGTCTCTCTGAGACGCTGTCACAGTAACGCCTTATTACATCTGGCATGGCGTCTCCCGCGGCCTCCGCCGCCGTCCCTGAGCTTCTGCATGCAGAGTGTCAGAGTGGCGATTACGTCAGCCGCGGCCTCCGCTGTGTCCGCGTGGTTGGATGTGCACTTGTCAGCCTGGCGTCTCCTGTCTCCAGTGGCCGGCGCCGCCATTACTGTTTTCATTACCACATGGATTACAAACCAAACTTCCCTCCAAGTGTCTGCATGGGCGCAGCCATCTTGGATTCTGTCAGCTGATCATTTCCTCCAATCTGTTGTCAGTATTGTTAATCTGCATAATTGCCTAGCCAATCCCTTCCTTGCTGCAGGTATAAATACACTGTGCCTGAGCAAGGAAGGCGTCAGTGCTTTGGTTGTCAAACCTAGTTCCTGTTTGTCTCTCTCCTGTGATTGTCTTCCAGGTTCCAGCTCCTGTCTCAAGACTTCCACCATAGAGACCCGCACCAGCATTCCACCTGCGGTGTAGCCTGACTCTCCAATCCATTGTGGATTCATCTGTTTCCAGCTACAACATTACCTGCTTCCAGCTCAGCTTCCAGCAGAGTACAGCTTCCCTTAAAGGGCCGGTGTCCTTTCTACACTTTACCACTCTCCACCGGTATTATTATTTCTCCGCTCTCAAGTTCTACATTTCAGTTCATATTTCATCGCTCCCAAGTTCATTTATTATTTAACTGGTTCCAGCCAGTATCCACTCCGTGCTAACAACAGTCTGGTTCCAGCCAGTATCCACAGCAGCTGTTTTATCTTCAACAACCCAGCTTTTCCTGGAACACCAGCTGGCACAATCCTGGGTTATCTCCATTGCTACAGTCGGGCCTGGTAAGGACTTTCCATCTAGAAGATCATAAGAACTATCTCACACTACCAGCGCCCTGTGGCTCCTGCCATCCTGTAGTACCCAGGAACTGTATTTATTCTTTGCTGACTTTTACGTTTTCTTTTACTGCTGCTGTGTTGCGGAGTTGTCATAATAAACATCATTGACTTTTATCCAAGTTGTCGTGGTCACGCCTTCGGGCAGCTATTATTCATGTTACTTACATGTCCAGGGGTCTGATACAACCTCCCAGGTTCCGGTACATCTCAGCCCCTACAACTGAGGCTGCCTCCCGTCAGCTCAGGCCCTCAGTTGTGACACTGTAGAGCCTCGTAAGAGGCCACCATCTTCCCTAGAAGGCGAATGCACTGATGAACTGACACCCGAGGTGGCTTCAGGACATCCTGGACCATCGTTTGAATCACCAACGCTTTTTCTCTGGGAGAAACACCCTCTGCACCTCCGTGTTGAGGATCATTCCCAGAAAAGACAACCTCCTGGTTGGTTCCAATTGTGATTTTGGAAGATTCAGGATCCAACCATGTTCCCTGAGAAGCTGGGTCGTGAGTGTTATGGACCGTAACAGCTTCTCCTTGGACGATGCCTTCATCAGCAGATCGGCCAGATACGGAATTATGTTCACCCCCTGTCTGCGGAGGAGAATCATCATTTCCGCCATCACCTTGGTGAATACCAATGGTGCTGTGGAGAGCCCGAAAGGGAGGGCCTGGAACTGAAAGTGACAGACCAACAATGTAAATCGAAGATAAGCTTGATGCGACAGCCAAATCGGAATGTGGAGGTACGCATCCTTGATATCCAGAGATACTAGGAATTCCCCCTCCTCCAGACCTGATATCACTGCCTTTAGAGGCTTCATTTTGAACTTGTACTCCCTCAGAAAGGGGTTTAGAGATTTTAAGTTCAGAATGGGCCTGAATGAACCATCCAGTTTCAGTACCATGAAAATGTTCGAATAATAACCTTTGTTTTGCATATGGGCCCTCATTCCGAGTTGTTCGCTCGCTAGCTGCTTTTAGCAGCATTGCAAACGCTAGGCCGCCGCCCTCTGGGAGTGTATCTTAGTTTAGCAGAATAGCGAACGAAAGATTAGCAAAACTGCTACTAAATAATTTTTGCAGTTTCAAAGTAGCTCCAGACCTACTCCTAGATTGCGATCACCTCGGTCCGTTTAGTTCCTGGTTTAACATTACAAACACGCCCTGCGTTCGGCCAGCCACTCCCCCGTTTCTCCAGCCACTCCTGCGTTTTTACCTGGCACACCTGCGTTTTTTAGCACACTCCCTGAAAACGCCATGTTGCCGCCCAGAAACACCCACTTCCTGTCAATCACACTACGATAACTCGAGCGTAGAAAAAACGTCGCTTGAGTTTGTGTAAATCTACTAAGTTTTGTGTTAAATAACTAAGAGCATGCGCGCTGCGTACCATGCGCATTTTCTACCTAATCGCTCCGTTGCGAAAAACAGCAACGAGCGAACAACTCGGAATGACCACCAAGAGGTGGTACTGGCACAATAACTTGTGCCTCCACCAACTTCTGGATGGCTTCTTGCAGGACAGTCCTGTCTGCCAGCAGAGCTGGCAAGCCTGATCTGAAAAATCGGTGAGGAGGGAGATTTTGAAATTTCAGCCTGTACCCCTGGGATATCTTGCACCCAGGGGTCCAGGCCGGAGGACACCCAGACATGACTGAAATGTCTGAGTCTCGCACCCACCGACCGCACCTCCGGGGCGTGCAGTCCACCGTCATGCGGAGGACTTTGGTGTACATGAAGCAGGTTTCTGTTCCTGGGAACCTGCAGCCGCAGGTTTCTTGAATTTGGGCCGACCTCCCCGAAAGAAGGTGTTGGATGGCTTGACTTTTCTGGGCTTGTTAGACCGAAAGGGCTGTGATGTCACTGAAGAAAAAGGTTTCTTCGGAGCAGGTGTAGCTGAGGGAAGAAAGGGTGACTAACCAGCCGTAGCCGTGGAGATCCACGCATCTAACGCTTCCCCAAAGAGAGCCTGACCTATGTAGGGTAGGGTCGGCACACTTCTCCTGGATTCCGCGTCGGCAGATCACTGGCGCAACCACAGTCCCCGACGAGCTGATACTGACATGGAGGAAATCCCCGCAGTCATGGAACCCAGGTCTTTCATGGATTCTACCAGAAATCCTGCCGAATCCTGAATGTTATGTAAAAACAATTCGACATCACATTTTTCCACAGTATCCAAGTCCTCAAGTAACGTGCCTGACCACTTTACTATAGCTTTGGCAATCCAAGCCCTGGCAATAGAAGCCGTGTACATGGATTTAAGCGTATTATCAATTTTACGATCAGCCGGCTCTTTCAAGGCGGTAGATCCTGGAACAGGTAAAACCACCTTTTTTGAGAGTCTGGATACTGACGCGTCAACAATAGGCGGGTTTTCCCATTTTTTCCTATCCTCTACCGGGAAAGGAAACGCTACCAGAAACCTTTTAGTTATCTGGAATTTTTTATCCAGGTTTTCCCAAGCCTTTTCAAATATAGCATTTAATTCCTTTGACTCAGGGAAGGTTAGCGAGGCTTACTTATTTTCAGTAAAGTAAGCCTCCTCAACCTGCTCGGATGTTTTATTAGCAATATTCAACACATCCCTAATAGCCTCTATTATCAACTGCACCCCTTTTGCAAGAGATGCAGCCCCCCGCAACACATCCCATCACCGGCTGCAGTATCAGAATCGGTATCATCCTGCATGATCTGAGCAAGAGCACGTTTATGTGAACATACAGCGGGGAGCCCCAATGTACCAGAACTGGGCCAGACTGCCAGAGAGATCTGTAAAGCCTGAGTTGCAGATTAATTTTGTGCAACCCTAGTAGAAATCTGAGAAATCATAGATTTGATAGAGGATAACCACTCAGGCTCCCTTGCTGGAATCTGTGCTAAACCAGTGCAATCCTGATTACATGGAATGGGATCATCCTGAGAGGACATATCCTCTGCAGCATATGACAGAGTCCCTGGACATTGATTAATGGAGACCACAGACACTCCACACACACACAGGGGAGGACAGACAGAGTTTCACCCCCAAGAATGGCAAGAGAGACACAGAGATTGGAGCCGACCCACACACATTGCTTTAAATATAAAGGGAGACCCCCTATCAGCGCTGACTGTGCACCTTAATAGGTTACAGTCATTTTGAAGCCCCCCCCCCCCCCCTTCTACAACCCCCTGGTACCGTGATAGATAGCTGGAGGTGATGTGGAGGGACTTGCTCTTCACTGACAGCATTGTGCAGGCAGGAAAATGGCGCTGAACGCTGCTGGGTCCGCTCTGAGGAGAAGCTCTGCCCCCAAAATGGCGCGGTCTTCCCACTCTTCATAGTGTATACTGGCCTGAGGATTGATGCTGGCTGAGATCAGAGGACCTCGACAGGCTGTGTGACCAGTGTAGGGTGTAGGCGCTGGCTCGGGGCGCCCCTCACAGCGCCGCACTATGTACCGATGAGCCTCCGGAGTGCAGTTAATACTGCGCTCCTACCCTGATGCCGCCATCTTCATACCGGCCCCCCGCTTGCTAGGGGGGTCGGTGACTCACTCGCCACAAATCTTCAGCTCTGTAAGGGGTGGTAGCATGCTGCTCGGGTGAGCGATCCCCTGTGGCGGGGAACGATCTATCCCCTCAGGAGCTCAGTGTCCTGTCAGCGGAGATAGTGGCTCAGACCCCGCAGGGCGGACACTATTCCCCCCCTTAGTCCCACAAAGCAGTCCCTGTAAAATAATAAACTCTACCAGAGAAACTCTGTAGAGCTCCCCTAGAGGGAGTAGCCAGCCCACACTCTCAAACTCTTAAAGTGTTAATGGCTCTTGGTGGACCCGTCTATACCCCATGGTACTAATGTGGGCCCCAGCATCCTCTAGGACGTAAGATAAATATCACACACACACACACACACAATATAATACAGACCCTGGACCAATGGGAGAAGATCTTACATTCCCCATTGTACTGTTTTTGGAACATTGTATAAAATGACACGCACCTGGCCCAGGTTTCAGTCACCTTTCTCAGAGGTCATCTTGCTAGATGACTGAGGCCTGGATCCAGGAGCAATTGTGTATGTATATATTGGCTGTAGCTTTCATTGTATTGTTTTACCTTTGCTTGAATTAGTATACAAACTGTTGAAGCGTTGGACCACAACATTAATAACTACAATTGGTGTCGCATTCACTTTCTATTGGGTTTTAGCGTACTGAACCACACGTGGCGTCCTCTGTGCGTCCATTGTGCTGGCTAAGACGTAGCATGCGGCCGAAGCGGCCATTGTTTCACTTTTCATCCGTAGCGGACATCTTGTTTTAGCGCAACTAGGAATATGAACTTAACATAGGTTATCAGGCAAATGTGCCTAATGACCTAATTAATATTAAGGTAGAAATTAATAGATAGTGCATCTGTGGCATACGGTAGTAAAGATGAAGTTTTTGTTAAGCAAGATAGTGGTAGCCATGCTCGTCATCACGTCCTGTTTGCAGAACAATAGACCACACATACTGTACCCCCATACTATAAATATGGCCTGAGACGGTGTTCATTCTAGCATACTGCACCGAATAACTGCTTTATATGTGATGCCATACTATATATAGCTACTGTAGCAATACATTACGTCTGAAGTTTTGCCCCTCAAAATTAAAATATGCCCTTCTCACTGATTAGATGCAGGATGCTAGAATGAATACTATGAGGCACACACTCAATACTCATACAATGGGACACAAACACATTGCACAATAAGCAATAGTGTGAACAAAGAACTCACATACTGGACCGCACATACAAATAACCAGTTAAAACAGGGATCCAGCCAGCTTACCAGCGTTCGTGATGCTGACAGTCGGTATACCAACACCAGAATCCTGACACTGGTCAGAACACCAACACCGGGATCCTGACATGGATCAGAATGCCGCGCCGGAATCCCGACTGCCGGCATCCTGGCCATATGTATGACGGGGAGGGTAAGAGTTATGCTGCGGGTGGGGGTTGTGTTTAGGCTGCGGGGGGACGGTCAGGCTTAGGCTGCGGCAAAGAAGGGTTAGGTTGCAAGGAGGGAGAGTTAGGGGGGTAGATGGGAAAGGCTAGACTACTTATCTAGCAGGTGTCGGGATTATTTGCTTCGGGATGCCGTTGTCGGCACTCTGCCCGCCGGTATCCCAAGCGCAAGGATCCCGATACCATCCCCTATTACGTATAACACCCACCCAGTAGGATATTACTATTTATATTTCAAGTTACTGTTGTATATATTATATGTTAGTGACTGGTATCCCTGTTAATGAGAATCCAAACATAAGGAACTAAATTTCATGTTATTTGTATTGCAAGTCTCTAATTATATGAATATTATGACTGGAGTTGGAAAAAAATATTACTTGGGTTAAAGTGCATTTTACATTTGTGAGTAGTCAAGTACAAATGTTTATACATGATGAAATTGTCATTAGTAGATTTATACCCTTTTCAGACATAAAAGTCGTAAAGTCCCTGCAATTACCTGGCATTTCAGAGCCGTGTCGTTTTGCCGGGACCTGCCTGACCCGCTCTTTCACACAGACATGCAAATTACCGGGTCGAGAATTCAAACACGGGTATTTTGTCTGCGTGAAAGGGTCAACCCGTGTCATAATTCCTGTCTCTCCAACCCTGGTAAATTCCAGGGTCAAAGTCCCTGGAATTACAACACGGGTTGACCCTTTCACACAGAAAAAGGACCCGTGTGTTTCATGAAATTACCGGGTGGAACTGCTTCACCTGGTAATTTAATTTTCTGTCTGCAAGGGGTATTAGGGGTTTATTCAGAGTTGTTAGCAAACCAAAAAAGTTAGCAATTGGGCAAAACCATGTGCACTTCAGGTGTAGCAGATGTAACATGTGCAGAGAGATTTAGATTTGAGTGGGTTATTTGGTTTCTGTGCAGGGTAAATACTGGCTGCTTAATGTTTACACTGCAATTTAGATTTCAGTTTGAATACACCTCACCCAAATCTCTCTCTGCACATGTTATATCTGCCCCACCTGCAGTGCACATGGTTTTGCCAAATTGCTAACAACTCTGAATAACCCCCTTACTTCATTATTACATACCGTAGTGATAAATCAGAAATAAATAGCATGCTCTTACAATAATCAAAATATCTTTAGCTTTTGGTAAAAGGATGACAAACAAAATCAAGTAATATCTTGATTTTAAATCACAGTCAGTAGGATCTCTCAAACTAAGTTAAGTTTGCTCCTGAGAGTACCTCAGTCTGTTAAACTGAGCCCAAAAATATGTTATGCATTATTAAAAGTAAGCAAAAATATGAGAGAGGGTATTTAACATTTGCAGACATGACAATTGCTTTATTTGCAGCATAAGGAAGCCAATACAGTTTTATGTATGGATGACAGGTTCATTTTAATGGAGTCATATCGGTTGTAGATCACATGAATGACTAGTTGACAGAACATGAAATATTTACAGCTATCCCAGATTGATATCAGCTGTTTGACGTGGGATTTTTCCATTACAGTCTATTCACTACTAGATAAGCATTTCTAGTCTTTGTGCTATTCTGTAGCCATAGAGGATGCCTCTAGCAGGAACCGCAGGAGGATATACATTTATACATTAAGCCTTTGTACACAATGTGGCATAGTGTGTATCTGCAGCACTTATTTTATTGCTGTAACACTTGGCACATACAGACGCTGTGTTTGTGGTTTCAGTCAATTAACATCACCCTGAATAAAATATGTAGCATAGATTTTCTTAATCACCAGTGAGCTGGCTATTAAAGGACTCTACAGGAGCGCGCTGGTGGCAGTTGCTGGCATTGCTTTTTCTTTCTTTGCTACAAGCGACAATGCTGCTGTGTGTCTTGGCTACAGAACCATGGACAGCAAATCACACTCAACAGTGGCAGTCTCATACTGCGCTGTGCTCTCAGGGGGTAATTCCAAGTTGATCGCAGAAGGATTTTTTTTTAGCAGTTGGGCAAAACCATGTGCACTGCAGGGGAGGCAAATATAACATGTGCAGAGAGAGTTAGATTTGGGTGGGTTATTTTATTTCTGTGCAGGGTAAATACTGGCTGCTTTATTTTAACACTGCAAATTAGATTGCAGATTGAACACACCCCACCCAAATCTAACTCTCTCTGCACATGTTATATCTGCCCCCCCCCCCCCCCTGCAGTGCACATGGTTTTGCCCAACTGCTAAAAAAAATCCCTGCTGCGATCAACTTGGAATTGCCCCCTCAGTTCCTGCAGAGAACAGCAGACTTTTGTTTTTTTATATATAGGGGTACAGAAGAGGAGCCCAGCCTCTAAATGTGTCACAACTTAAATGTGCTTCAACTAGAGTCATTCTGTACACAAAGCATTGCTCTGTTGTAGGGCTAAACTGCGCTCTTTAAATAATACAGTTCCCGGGAACAGAAATAGCTACCATTTTAATTGGGTCTTCTACGAAAGTCATTCACACCCAGAGTACTGTAGCCTGGGGCATTTCAGCTGAGCTGCTAATTATAGCCAGCTATCATACAATGTCCTGCTAGCACCGATGGGTGGGAAGAGGGGAAGGGGGGGGGGGTCAGTGACTACTGCAAGCACCGAGCGGGGTGGTAGGTACAGTAAATGGCTGCATATAGTTTAGTGTTGTCGACATGCACTTTATCCCTTATGATAACAGATGTGAAACTTGCAAACTCAGTTTACAGACTGAAATTTGAAATAGGTTCTAAAATTTTATGCGATTGATGAACAAAAAAAATACTGCAGCGTATTAAAACACATCTGTACCCATGGTTAAACAGGTCTTAGTGAAGAGAAATTTTTGCTTTATTTTTTAAGCATTTTTCTTAGCCATTCTGATGCTATCTGAGAACTGGAATTATTATTTAATATGCTAGCGGTCACACTGGGTTATTTATTAACAATTCATAAAAGTGCAGCAGTGCAATTAGGAGATTGCAAACAATTACCTTTGATTGGCCTAATGCAAATGAGCGATTTGTGGTTGCTATGGGTTATATTACATCTACACTTTCTTAGTGATCACCACCACTAATTATCTCCAAATAATATATTGTCAAGCGGCTAAAATTGTGAGAGAGATTACTGTTAAAATTTTTCTGCACTGAATTGTTTAAGATATTACAGCGAACAGGTATAAAATCTAAGTAAATAGCGTATTGCACAACAGCACAAATATGAAATAACATCTTTTTTAAAACAACTAGAAATAGATAACACAGTAAATGACTACACAGTAGAGTTTTACTATAACAGATAGATAACATTACAAATATAGGGTTTGATATGCTATTTATTTCAAAAACAAGTTTAATTTTTAAAAATTTTCTTATGTGGATATACGGTACAATGAAAGGCCATAACCCGGTAATTTTAAAGAATGAAATATTAATTTGTGTTCTCATAATAATGGAGGTTACAAGTCAAATGCTAACAACAATACATAAAGGACAATTGCCAGTCTTAGTATAAGCATTGCAGCTTTGAGTCCTGCCTAGCATGAGGAGCTGGGCTGGTACCGTATTGGCAACTATGGGAGAAGAGCCTTACTTATCTTTAAAGTCTGTTGGTGATCTGCATTATATAAATGTAAGCATTGTTTATTTTGATATTTCACACCATGTGACACTATGGGGGTGATTCAGACCTGATCATAGATGTACTAAATTTAGCACATCTACGACCAGTTTCTCTGACATGCGGAGGGATGCCCAGCACAGGGGTAGTCTGCCCTTACTGGGTGCGCACGCGCAGTACGCCCGCTGTGCGTGTGCACTCCCCAAAGGGCTTCAGACTGCAATCTCTGCAGTTGCAGCGATCGGGTCTGATTTAGGCCCTATGTTCAGACATTCATGGCACTGGAGATGGGCGATATGCTGCAAGGTAACCCTGTAGAACACTGACTTGATGAGAGAGTATTTACCAATTAACTCCGGACATACATTCGGCCTTTTGGTGCGGGTAAATAGCTTGTGGGTTCTCTGATATCGTGACACAGTATATTTAGGTAGGAAAAGCTGAAACCCAGCTTCTAACCCCAAGCGACTAGTTCATACATTTATTTCACTTCTTACCCCTCTCTCAAACACAACCCACCAGCTACTATCAGTGCACAAGATCTTGCCTCCTATTTCAAGGACAAGATTGATAACATCCGAAATGAAATGGTATGCTCTTCCTCTGCCAGTGACCTGCTCAATTCCTTTCCTCAATCCTCTGGCTCCTTCTCTTCCTTTGAGCCCACAAACTTAATAACCCGGGAGCTCACAGACTTACAGAATTGTATATTAAGCACTCTCAGCCAGTCTGCAGTGAACTGGCAGGGCTCCAGCTACGCTGTGTGACAACGGCCAGTAAGTCAGACCCACAACATTCAGTCATCTGCAGCATGCAGAATCAGCATTCACCAATGGGTCCCAGCTCACAGTCCAGCAGCGGAATGTGCACCATCGCTTGCTGCAGAGCAGGCTGAGCTGTACAAGGCGGAAACTGTGCTGTCCGCTATTGCAGGTGATATCAGGGCTCTTAGCACAGAGCCGATTAACTCTGCAGCGGGTGCGCTGCGGAGATCCGTTGGAAGAGCAGCGGTCACACTTGGATCCCGCTATGAAGCACACAAGTGCAGCTGTACGTGCAGGTGTCACTTCAGAGCTTGAAGCTCGGAGGCAGGTGTCTCCATCGCCTCTGGGAGTTCCAACCCTGCTTCGCATCTTGTTACTCTACCACCTCTCCTTTTGATTCTATAACCTCACAAATCAGTAGAGCTGTCTCCCGTGCTCATCCCAACCTTACCTAAAATCTCTCTCTCTCTACTGTTATCTTTCCATCACTATCCAAGCATGCAGTGATTACTCTTACTTAAAAACAAAAAAACAGATTATACAATTCTGACTAACTTTTTCTCAAATTACCGTCCCATCTCTCAGTTCCCATGAAACTCCAAGATACTTGAGAGACTTACACACACACACCTCACACACTGCGATCAAATTATGGTAATTTAGATTTCTTCAGAGGATTGCCTCAAAACCTTGCAGATGTATGGGGTTTACCAATTGGCAACTTTTTCTACATGTTTAATTTCAGTGATTAATCGGCGCTTAAGATTTGTAATGTATGGTGCTGACTGGCTGACCGTTTTGCATAGAACAATTGAGAGACTGCTGTCAATTGTTATGGGCGGGGCTTACTGAGCATCTCCTGTGGTGGCGGGGATGGATATGGATGGATCCCAATAGAGTCAGCTGATGTGGGAGGACCCAGTGGTTATTGCTTGTATGGTGATGGGCCTGGATACTGGAGGACCACTTTCCATTAGCCAATACTACGGAGTTTGGCAGCAATGGTGGGTTTCCAACCCTCTACTACATGTACAACGGCAACGCAGTCCATTTAAAGAATGGCAAGGTGGCCCATTTTAAAAAAACTGGTGCCATGAGCCATGAATGGGTTGCTGCACCATTTTTAAAATGCAAGATGGTCACTGCATCATTTTTCCTGGCCGCGTGGGCTGGCTTATATGTGCCAGTGCAATGTAGTGAATAGCAGTCTGACGGCAGGGATGGAGCAGCCAAGAGCTTATGAAGAAAGAAGATGCCGGAAGTCCAGGGCAGTGGCAGCCATAAAAAAGAGCTTAAAGGTCTGTAGGCCTCCAGGTGCAAATGCAGAAGTCCTGGGGGGCAGCGGCCATTCAAAAGAACTGTGTGTCCCCCTGCTATAACATTTTCCTACCAGCTGGTACAGCCTGGTGCTGGTTAAAGGATAATACGTGAAACCTCACACCACTATTTCCAAAACCAGAACAGGCTCAGAGGTCCAGAACTGGTTATGTATTTGAAAAGACCCCCACGCTTTTTTTTTTTTAATTAATTTTTTCTTTAGCCCCCACAGCTCATACTATGCAGTGTGGCTCTGACCATTATTATGGGGGTCATTTTGACCCGATCGCTCGCTGCAGTTTATCGCAGTGCAGCGATCGGGTCGGAATTGCGCATGCCGGACGGCCTAAGGCCTTCGTTCAGTAGCGAGAGGGCCGGAACCACAAGTGGTTGATTGATGTGAAAATCGGACACCACCTTCGGTAGAAAAGACATGCAAGTACGGAGCTCGGCCCTACCAGCATGATACACCAGATAAGGAGGTCGACAAGAGAGAGACCCAAGTTCCGACACCCGTCTGGCCGAAGCCAGGACCACCTTCCAGGTGAGATATTTAATCTCCACCGACTCCAGAGGCTCAAACAACGAAAGCAAAAAAGAGAGGACCAGATTGAAGTCCCATGGTGCCGTCGGAGGGCGAAAGGGAGGCTGTATCCGTAGAACCCCCTGAAAGAAAGTCTGAACCTCCGGCAGCAAGGCTAATTTCTTCTGGAAGAAAACCGAAAGAGCAGAGACCTGCACCTTTAGTGAACCCAGTCGTAGCCCTGCCGAGAAACCCGCCTGCAAAAAACTGAGAAGGCGGGCCAAGCGAAAAACTGAAGGAGAAAACTCTCGACGATCACACCAGGCTACATAAGCCTTCCAAATGCGGTAGTAGTGAGACGATGTGACTGACTTTCTAGCCTGGAGCATAGTTGGTATAACCATACGAGGAATCCCCTTCCTCTTCAAGATGGCCTTCTCAACAGCCATGCCGTCAAACGTAGCCTGCATAAGTCTGGGTAAGGAAAAGGACCCTGTTGTAGCAGATCGTCCCGTAGTGGCAGGGGCCAAGGCTCCTCTGCTGACAAAAGGTGTAGGGCAGAGTACCAAGCCCTGCGCGGCCAATCTGGAGCCACCAGAAGGGCCAGCGCGTCTTCTCTCCTGATGCATTGCAGAACCCGAGGCAACAACGGGAAAGGAGGAAAGAGGTAAACGAACCGGAAATTCCAAGGAGCCGTGAGGGCACCCACGCCTGTCGCCACCGGGTCCCTCGTCCGAGAGTAATACAGCGGCAGCTGATGGTTCAGGCGGGATGCCATTAGGTCGATCTGTGGTTTTCCCCACCGGCAGACCAGCTGACAAAACACCTGGGGGTGGAGTGACCACTCTCCCGGGTTAATGTCCTGTCGCTGAGATAATCGGCTTCCCAATTGTCCACTCCTGGAATAAATATTGCCAACAAGGACAGAGCATACTCCTCCGCCCAGAGGAGGATGTTGGTGACCTCCCTCATTGCCGCACGGCTGAGAGTGCCACCCTGGCGGTTTATGTACGCTACCGTCGTGGCATTGTCAGACTGAACTCTGACTGCTCGACCGTGCAGCACGTGATGTGCCTGAAGTAGGGCGTTGTATACTGCCCGTAGTTCAAGAATGTTTATGGGGAGAGCGGACTCGTGAATCGACCAGCGCCCATGAAACCAATGTTCGAGGGTCACTGCCCCCCAGCCTCGTAGACTTGCGTCCGTGGTGAGGAGAGTTCAATCCCAAATGCCGAACCGCCTTCCTTCCAACAGATGCGTCGACTGGAGCCACCAGAGAAGCGACGACCGTGCTTTTGGAGATGAATGCACAGATACACTGATACCCGACGGTGTCAAAGTAGCGACCTAACCAGCGACTGCAGAGAGAGGATCTTGTCCTGAGGAAGGAAAACCTTCTGACAGACCGTGTCGAGAATCATCCCCAAAAATAGCAACTGTTGTGAGGGGCATAAGTGAGACTTCGGGAAGTTCAGGATCCACCCGTGCCGAATCAGAAGGTCCTGTGTTATCCGGATATTCTGAAGTAACAGGTCTGCAGAGTGCGCCTTTATTAGCAGATCATCCAGATAGAGGACAATCGTCACACCCTGCTTTCGAAGTAGGGTAATCATGACTGCCATGACATATGTTAACACTCTGGGAGCAGAAGGGAAACCGAACGGAAGGGCCTGGAACTGGAAATGAGCGTCCTGTATCGCGAACCGGAGAAAAGCCTGATGAGGAGGCAAAATGCATCCTTGATGTCTAAGGATGTCAGAAACTCGTTTTGCTCCAACCCCGCAATAACAGACTGAAGGGACTCCATTTTGAACTTGAATACCCTCAAAAACGGATTGAGATCCTTCAAGATCAGGATTGGCCTGACCAAGCCGTCCGGCTTTGGTACGAGAAACAGGCTTGAGTAATAGCCCTGTTTCCGATGATGAGAGGGAACAGGGATCAATACCTTTGCGGATAGAAGCTTCTGGACAGCTGCCTGTAAGGCAACTCTTCTGTCGTCGGAAACTGGTAAACCCGTGGTGAAGAAACGCTAAGGCGGTCGGGTTTGAAAATCGAGCTTGTAACCGCAAATTATGAGATCCCTGACCCAAGTATCTGGACAGGATTGTACCCAGGCCTCCCTGAAATCCCACAGGCGAGCTCCCACCCTGTGGTCTCCCAGGT
Organism: Pseudophryne corroboree; assembly: GCF_028390025.1. Lineage (NCBI taxonomy): Eukaryota > Metazoa > Chordata > Amphibia > Anura > Myobatrachidae > Pseudophryne > Pseudophryne corroboree. Next base: position 172,943,853 of record NC_086450.1, on the reverse strand, counting down.
GGGAGGGAAGCCCGTCATGCGGTGGTAGCGGTGGAGGACTTAACCTCTGACTGGGTTGAGGTTGTGGAACCTCTGCCTCTATGGCCAAGGGAGACGGAAGCTCCTCCCCTGGCCTGGCCTCAAAACCTGGAAGGGGCACGAAAGGATCGAAAGGAGGGACCCCGATAGGGCCTGCGAGAGGCCGGAGCAGCAGAAGGAAGATAAGTCGACTTACCTCCAGTGGCCTGAGAAATCCAGGCATCCAGATCCTTTCCAAACAGGACCTCTCCCGTAAAGGGCAACGCATCTGCTGCCCTTTTGGACTCCGTAGTCGCCTGCCACTGCCGTAGCCAGAGAGCTCTGCAAGCCGAAATTGCTAAAATCCTAGCTACGAGGATACAGATGTCCTTGGAAGCCTTGCAAAGATAGATGGCTGATTCGCGGATGTGTTCTGCCAACTGTATCAGTTGATCTGCAGGCAAATCATCTAGAATTCCAGAGGACAACCTACCTGCGCCGGGCGATGTAACACCCTCGCCGCCGAGTAAATAGTCTTCAAGGTAGTTTCCAACTTCCTATCCGACGCTTCCTTCAGCGAAGTCACTCCAGGAACCGGCAGAACAGTCTTCTTGGACAGATGAGACACCGAAGGTTCCACAATCGGAGAGGTCTCATAACGCTTCCTGTTATCTGCGGGAAAAGGATAGGAAGACAAAATTTTCTTTGATACCTGAAATTTTGCATCCGGATGTTTCCAAGTCGCCGTTATGAGGGCATCCAGCTCCTCCGAAACTGGAAAGGTCACCGGCAGGCCTTGGTTGGTGTCAAACCTTGAAGGGCGTAAGGTGTCCTGCTCCGTCTCTTCCACCTGTAATACTGAGCGAATAGCTGTAATAAGTGCCTCAATACCATGAGCTACTGGTTCAGGGTCCTCATACACCTGATCGTCATCAGTATCCTGTATATCTACCACCGCCTAATCTAATAGAGGCATATCGTCAGATTCATGTAATACAGAGGCTAGCAATCTCTTTTTTGAAGCCTGTGGAGGAGGACTAAAGGACGGGGCTTGGGAAGGGATTACAGCCCTAGAGAGCCCTTCAACTGATTTTGCCAGGGAACGAGCCCATGCTGGTTCAGGCTCCGGTATCGGGACAAGCTGTCGGAACTGTGCCGCCTCTCTATCTTCCCGAGAAGCCTTCAGTTCCCCAGTCAACAGAGACATAACCTCTGTGAGCTGTGTTGTCCAAACAGGGGTGCTCTAGGGTTCTGATGAGGGTTGAGCAGAAGGCTCTGACCCACAATCCTCATATAAAAGGGAATTATCAGACTGGCCCTGGGTGAATTTTGCAGAACACTTCTGACATTGAAAAATCTTCTGTGCTGCCTTTGAGCCCTTTCCAGCCATGGCAGCACCTGTCACACTCCCCCACACAACCACAGCAATAGGCAGAAGGGGGGGAGCAGGGAGAAGTGCAGCCACAGCAGCCCTCTGAAACTTGCACGCAACTGTGCTGAGTCAGGCCTACTAATAAAGTTTAGGTGCTTCACCGATCCCTAGTGCCCACTGTCCCAACTGAAACTGCACACTATGCTGGGAAGAAGCCTCTGAGTCTCCCCTCTCCGCGGTGCAGCGTTGAGAAATGGCCGCCCGCGCTGAGCCCGGCTGTGTAGAACGGGACGGGATTAAGCTCCCCCCTCCCCATCAAGGTGCCAGATTCAAAACTGCAAAGACGCCTCTGAAGTATCTCCGTGCCGGCTCTGTGAGCCGCTGTGAGCGGGAAGACTGTGAGCGGCGGCGGGTAGCAGAGCGGAGAGCGGGAGGAGGGAGATTTGTACTCACCGCTGCTGCTGCTGTTCTGATGGATTGGCCCCGACACGCGCCGCACGCAGCGGCGTCCGGCCACTATACTTATAGCTGCCAAGCTGACCGGATCTTCTGCTGACGGAGCGGCCCCGACACTTACCGCTGCCAAGCTGACCGGGATCTTCTGCTGACGGAGCGGCCCCGACACGCGCCGCACGCAGCGGAGTCCGGCCGGTCTCCGGAGAGCTCAGTGTCCCCTTCAGCCGGGGACCATCCCAAGCCGCACGCAGCTGCGATGGAACCCCGCCGGCAGCTCTCGCGGTGCAGACTGGCAGTGGCAGAACTGCCAGTTTGTGAAGAAAGAAGAAAAAATTTTTTTTAAAGCGAAAACCCAAGAGTGAACAGCTCCCTTAGGCACTAAAAAAGACTGCCTTGGAGGGGGGACATAGTAGGGGAGGAGCTAGCCACAGTGTTAGAGTTTTAAAGTGCCAGCTCCCAGTTACTGCCTACTATTTCCCCATTGTAACTGCTCTCCAGTGTCCCCTAGTGGATGAAGGCGAAAATAATAGTAGTGTCAGACCAAAGCATGTATGTAAAAATCTATCATATATGGATATTCCAGTAGAGGTGTATGGTGAAAACCAACTGAGAATCTATAATCAGCAGAAAGATCATAGTGAGATGCCTAACCGAGAGCTGGGCACTCAGGACTCTCAAGTGAGGTCATTTTCCGTGTGCTGCCTGCCCATTAGGATTTGAGCCACAGAACAAGACACGTTCTTGATTCCTGTTCCTTATTTAATTTGTGACAGGTTCACTTTAATACTGATGCATATATGGGGGCGAGTTATACTAAGCCAACCCACACAGTGCAATGATGTTAGGTCTTGCAGGAAGCCTAAGGGGACATCTATAGAAGTAAAGGTATTATATTATAAACATACTGTAGAGCCTCACTAAAATCGAGCAGGAAATAATACTGCTTTTATACTGTAACAAGCACTGTACAATTTGTGTGTCTAATGGAAAGATGTAGGGTGAATTATTACTTTCTGTAAGAGAAATAACAGTACAATTATATGGCACTCCATGGGAGGTTGAGCAAATACATTATAATTCATCTTAATAGAATGTTCTTGCCAGCCTTAAGTCTTTATGAACATGTGCTTATTGTATCATTGTACGATAGAGGCCCTCTTCTACTTGCACCTGAATACTATTTAACGCTTTCTATAGGTAGCACATTTTTTACATTTAATGAAGCCAATTAGTAGTTTTTGAAACAATATTTTCCTGTAAAAAGGAGATTTATGGTAAGACTTACCATTGTTAAATCTCCTTCTGCGAGGCACACTGGATTCCACAGGGAATAACATCGGGGGTGTAGAGTTGGATCTTGATCCGAGGCACCAACAGGCTAAAGCTTTGACTGTTCCCAGGATGCACTGCACCGCCTCCTCTATAGCCCCGCCTCCAGGCACTGGAGCTCAGTTTTGTTAACCAGTCCACTACAGTAGCAGGTAAGAGAGGCAGAAGATGTTAGTCACATAGAACCACATTCTCACGACAGGAGAAGGTACTAGCGGCTAATGCCATACAAACCCAAAGAAGCTAAGTGTGTCAGGGTCGGCGCCCTGCGGAATCCAGTGTACCTCGCAGAAAGAGATTTAACAATGGTAAGTCTACCATAAATCTCTTTTTCTACAGCGGGGTACACTGGTATTCCACAGGGAATAACATCGGGGATGTCCTAAAGCAGTTCCTCATGGGATGGGACGCACTGTAGCGGGCACAAGAACCCGACGTCCAAAGGAAGCATCCTGGGAGGTGGAAGTATAAAAGGCATAGAACCTGATGAACATGTTCACTGAGGACCACGTAGCCGCCTTGCACAATTGTTCTAGGGATGCGCCACGGTGGGCCGCCCAAGAAGGTCCAACAGACCGAGTAGAATGGGCCTTGATAGTAGCAGGAGCTGGAAGTCCAGCGCGTACATAAGCTAGTGTAATCACCATTCTAATCCATCTGGCCAATGTCTGCTTATTTGCAGGCCAGCCACGTTTGTGAAAACCAAAAAGGACAAAGAGAGAATCAGGTCTCCTAAGACAGGCGGTTCTCTTCACATATATACAGAGAGCCCGTACCACATCCAAAGACCGTTCTTTGGAGGACAAACCAGGAGAGATAAAGGGCGGAACCACAATCTCTTGGTTAAGGTGGAAAGACGACACCACCTTAGGCAGATAACCAGGGCGAGTTCTAAGAACCGCACGGTCACAGTGAAAAATCGTCAAGGGTGACCGACAGGAAAAAGGCACCCAAGTCTGAAACCCTTCTAGCAGAGGCAATAGCCAGCAAAAATTAAACCTTAAGTGTAAGCCATTTAAGGTCCACATACTCAAGAGGTACAAACGGAGACTCTTGTAGGGCATCCAGAACAACTGACAAATCCCAAGGAGCCACAGGAGGAACATAGGGAGGTTGAATCCGTAAAACACCGTGAGTGATAGTATGAACGTCAGGCAAAGTCGTAATTTTTCTCTGAAACCATACCGACAAGGCTGAAATATGAACCTTGAGGGAGGCCAGACGAAGGCCCAAGTCCAGGCCCTGTTGAAGAAAAGCCAAGAGTTTGGCAGTACTGAACTTGTATGCATCATAATTCTTAGCCACACAGCAGGGGAAGTAATTAATTCCAGACCATATAATAAATCCAAACCGAAGGCGGTTTACGGAGTTTCAACAAAGTTTGAATGACCGCCTCAGAAAATCCTTTGGCTCTCAGAACTGAAGCTTCAAGAGCCACGCCGTCAAAGCCAGTCGGGCCAGATCCTGGTAGACACAAGGGCCTTGAACGAGGAGGTCTGGGCATTGTGGAAGTAGAAGAGGATGCTCTATTGAGAAACCCTGCAGGAACCAATGCCGTCTGGGTCACGCTGAAGCGATTAGAAGTAGTAATCCTCCTTCTTGCTTGAACTTCCTTATTACCCTGGGCAGGACGAATGCTGCTTGAGGATCCCTTCTCCTTGCTCCGAAGACCGTACTTGAACAGGCCTGTTCTGTACCAAAAGCAGGGCCAATGTCAGAGCATTGAACACTGCCCGCAACTCCAGAATGTTTATCGGAAGGAGATATTCCTCCCTGGTCCACCAACCCTGAAGAGAGTGTTGCACCAACATCGTGCCCTCGTTAGGAGGACCCAGTTGGAGATCCAGAAGGGACGTCCCCTGCTCAATCGTTGGTCCTGGAGCCACCAGCTCAGAGACAGATAAACTTCCGGAGTCAACAAAATCATGCAAGACCTGATCCGGTGAGGCAGGCCGTCTCACTTGGAAAGGATTAACCTCTGCAGAGGGCGAGAATGAAATTGAGCATACTCTACCATGTCGAAAGCTGACACCATGAGGCCTAGTACTTGCACTGCCAAGTGTATCGATACACAAGGATGAGAGAGGAAGCATTGTATCCTGTCTTGAAGTTTCAGGACCTTCTCTGGAGACAAGAACAACCGTTGGTTGTGTGTGTCCAGTAATGGCCAAAGGTGTACCATGCTCTGAGCAGGAACCAGCGAGGATTTCTTCCAGTTGATGAGCCACCCGTGGGCTTGCAGGAATTGGACATAAGCTCCAGATGACGGAGGAGAACCTCTGGGGAGTTCGCCAGGATCAACAAGTCGTCCAGATACGGCAGGATCCTGATACCCTGACGGTGTAGAAGGGCCGCTATGACAGCCATGACCTTGGTGAAGATTCGCGGAGCCGTGGTCAGTCCAAAAGGCAAGGCCTGGAATTGATAATGTAGGTTGCCAATAGCAAACCGCAGATATTGCTGATGCGACATGGCAATAGGTATATGTAGGTAAGCATCCTGAATGTCCAGGGATACCATAGAGTGCCTGGGCTCCAAGGCCAGAACAATAGAGCGAAGATTTTCCATACAGAATTTGGAAACCCTTCACAAATTTGTTCAAAGACTTGAGGTTGAGAATGGGCCGTGAGGTTCCATTCGGTTTCGGAACTAGGAACAGCGTTGAATAGTACACCCTGCCTCTCTGAGCCACAGGCACCGGCACTATCACTCCTGTTTCCAGGAGGGATTGTACCACCAAATGTAGAGTTTTTGCTTTTAACGGATCTGAAGTGATATCTGTCAAGCAAAACTGGCGAGGGGGACGTTTCATGAAAGATTCCCTTACCCAGGCATCTGAAGTGGTCTGTAACCATACCTGGGCTAACCGCAGAAGTTGGCCTCCCACCCTGGAGTCCCCCAGGGGGAGGCCTGCCCCGTTATGCAGCAGGCTTGTCAGGTTTGGAAGCAGACTGACAGGCAGCCCAGGAAAGTTTAGGTTTGGGCTTAGAGGTTTTGGAAGTGCGAGCCTGTTTCGGGTATGCCTGATCCTTTGCTTTACTTGGAGGTCGAAAGGAACGAAAGGTGGTACTTTTAGCCTTCGGAGCCGAAGGATTACTACTCGGCAGACATGCAGCCTTAGCAGACGCTAAGTCAGCAACAATCTTGTTCAGATCTTCCCCAAAAAGGATGTTTTCCTTAAAAGGGATCACCTCCAAGGTCTTTTTAGAGTCCAGATCCACAGACCAGGACCGCAACCATAGAATCCGACGAGCCAGAATGAACGTAGTAGACGCTTTGGCTGCCAGCACACCGGCATCAGAGGCCGCCTCCTGTATGTAATGAGAGGCTGTGGTAATATATGAAAGACACTGTCTGGAATTATCAGAAAAATTAGAAGGTAGCTCCGCTTCAACTTCTTGAACCCAGGCTTCAATAGCTTTTGCAGCCCAAGAAGCCGCTATAGTAGGTATATGCCCAGCATCCGCAAGAGTGTAAATAGACTTCAAGCAACCCTCCAAATGCTTATCCGTCGGTTCCTTCAGAGAGGTGACGGTAGTGACAGGCAGAGTAGAAGACACCACCAGACGTGCAACATGTGAGTCCACCGGAGGTGGGGTTTCCCAATTTTTACTGAACTCTGCAGCGAGGGGATAATGAGCTAGCATCTTTTTAAACAGGGAGAATTTCTTTTCTGGAGACTCCCAGGATTCCTGATGTATGTCAACTAAATGGTCAGAATGTGTCAAAACTAATTTAGTAATCTTCTGTTGTTTGAACTTATCAGGTTTCTTAGACTTATCTGGAGGTTCAGTTTCATCATCGATCTGAAGAATCAGTTTGATAGCCTCCAAGAGGTCAGGAACATCCACCAGTGTTGTAGATTCCCCATCAAAAGCATCTGCATCAGTGTCTGATGGGTCAGTATATACGCCATCTTCATCGGATGAAGTATCCGAAACATGCGTTGATTGTGATGAACAAATGGCCCGCTTAGATGACCCTTTGATCCTAGGGGAAACAAAGACTGATTTAACTGCTGTAACTGAGTCGACAGAGAATCCACCCATGGTGGATTTACAACAGGGACAATATGTGATTGTGCAGGCACAGGAGGTCCCACAGGGGGCGCAAGTCTTGTTACTAGCGTAGTCAGTAAATTAGAAAAAGCAGACCAAGGTGGGTCTTGGTGTGCCACCGATGCTGCTGGCTGACAGAGGGGTACAGAACTCCCAATACCTGGACCCTCAGCTGGAATATTCTCCTCAGATAAATCCGCGGCGTCAGCACTGCATGATGCAGTATCAGTCACGGATCTCCCGCCCTGTGATGCAGACATTATTGGAGAATGTAGCTCTAGGGCGCAACGGTACAATATAGTCAGACACAGTACCTGACTAAAAACACCTGTGGAGTGTGATTGCAATGCAGATCACAGAGGATTTAAGTGGTATATGGTGACTGAAATACACAGAGAAAAATACCAAACTGTATATCCTGTGAAACACTTTATATATATATATATATATATATATATATATAAAGACCCTGATGCACTTAGCCCTCATCAGGGTACAGAATATAGGGATAGCACTATGTGTGAGATACATGGAAAAGGACCCACACAGCAGCTATTGGCACACACAGTCACATAAACAATGCAGAAATTATTACAAACAACAATAAAACTGCACTGGACTAGCAATACTAAGTAAAGCTATGTATGTATACAGATATAGCAATGCACAGTAAATACTGGATGTATATCACAGGATACTTGTACTAAATATCCTTATAGTTATGCACTTGTTTTTAACTAACGCTGTCTAAACGACATGTAGAATACTTAAGTGTCCTGTAAATGCACAGCGCTGATGAGGCAGGCGGCTTTACAGAGGACAGTGCCCAGCAGTCCCAGAATCAGCGCAGCTCTGTGTAAAGGCGCCAAAACGCTGACAGAGAGTGAGGGAGAAAGAGAGATGCATCTCCAGGGCGGGAACATCTGCTTATCCCCTCTGCTGGACTTCACCACCGGGTACTATGGAGCCTATACTAAATGGATTTTAGTAAATCCGACCTGTGCTCCTTGCCTTGGTGGATATAGTGGGGTCCCTGCACGGCCACAGTGTCCACACCAGCGGCGCGGTCCATCTCCGGAGACCGCGACAGGATCGCAATATTGGCGGGTCCCGTCCGGGGGACCCTCTTATCTCCTCACTATCGTGCGGCCACGTGAACCTGGATAGCAGCGGTGGTATGTGTGCCTGATGAGACCGGAGCACCTCCGCTGTACTGTAAGTACCCGGCAACCAGGGCGAGGGAGTACACAGCGCCGCTGGGGGATGCGTGTGATCCACAGCACTTTATGTCAGTATGACATATAGCACCAAGTGCCTATGATGCGGCCCTTAAAGTCTACCCCGCTGCAGAAATAAAAATTTTCCTTTATTTTATTATTCTTCAGTGAGCTTCGCATGGCGATCCCCTCTCCTTTGACGATCCTCAGGGAGTCTGGATTTCTTACAAATTTTACGAAAACTGAAGCTCTCGCGGTTCACATTGACGCCAAGACTGGGAGGGGTGATAACTGTACATTCAGATGAGCCCAGGGATATCGATCCTAGCTCGGTTTAAAAATTCCACCATCTGCCTCTGACCTATACGCTTCCAATTTTCCATACTTTATTGACCAAATGTTGACAGATTTTATGAGGTGGAAACACCTTCCAGTTTCTTATCTAGGGAGCTATCAATTATTTAAAATTATTTCCTTTCCATTATTATTATTAAATTTATTATGCTTCCATATGTACTCGCCAAACGTGATTATAAAACTATTGATGCTGCACTCGGCAAGTTTATATGGGCTGACAAGCACTCTTACATATCGTTATTTAAATTACAACAGACGTTGACTCTTGGTGGAGTTAATTTTCCTTGTATTCAGGATTACGCTTTAGTAGCTAATTATAGGTATGCTTTGGACTGGATGGTACTAGGCAACAATTATGATTATATGGCATTCGATCAAGCTTTTGGTTCCCGATTGGATATAGTTAGTACATGTAATACGTCCCCAATCATCTCCCTTCAGATTTACTTAGTAACCCCCTTTATATTTAATGCCTTGCTATACCTGGCGTACACTCTGGAAACGACTTGGTCTGCTTTCATCTCTTTCGTTGTTTTTGCCTTTAATATTTCATTCAGACTTCCAGACCTGTGAGGCTAATGTGAATGTTCGGTCATGGCATCTCTGGGGACTATGGTTGAAATCTCCATATTTAAAAAATGATATTCTGAAATTTATGACCTTGGTATAGCTAGTATGCTCTACTGTGCCTTTTCTTTTTTTTTTTGCATATGACTCTAATTCCTGCTTCTACTGCATACTGACGTACAATACGAACCTCAATAAAATATATATTGAAAAAATATATATATATATTTCTCCTTTGTTCTCACCCTGTCACAACTTAAAGATAAGTATCCTACTCTGGATTTCCCCTTCTTACTTTCAGATCCGTAGTTATATAAAACATTTGTTATCTTGTTTAAAGCCTTTAGAGCAGTGATTTTCAACCTTTTTTTACTCGCGGCACACCGAACAATGTTTTAAAATTGCCAAGGCACACCATCCGTTCCCCACAGAAAACCCCCCAAAAACACACACATTGGCCCTCACAGTAATAAAAAATCCACACATACATATATGTTGCTCACACATAAATCAATCACATTTCTCCCCACATAAATCCTATTGCTCCCCACATGAATTATTCACATTGTTCCCCCCATAAATACATAAATCCTATTGCTCCCCACAGGAGAAATAACATAACAAATATTAGCCCCTACCGGTCAGCTGTCCTCCTCCCTGTCCCTCAGTGGCAGGGGTTGTTCATAGTGGATTACTGCGAATACTGAGCAGCGGGCGGTGTGGATGTGGGTGGGCAAGGAAAGCTGTGAATGTAGGTGTAAATTGGAAGATGTGTATGCAGGTGGGTTGGCTGGCTGGGTGGTGAGATGCGGCGTCCGTGACCTATGATATCACACCGCCACCTAATCAAGGCACAGGTCACAGCCAGAGCAGGAATGATCCTCTAAGAAGAGCCCGGGCCAACAGTTCACTTTGAAGGTGCAGGAAGCTGCTCTGGCTCTGCGGCACACCTTGCAACTGGTCGCGGCACACTAGTGTGCCACGGCACACTGGTTGAAAAAGCCTGCTTTAGAGTGACTGAGACCTTGAAGCCCTTATCCTACTATACTTTGTTCATTTATATCCATAGTAGATGGAAGCTGGGCCTCACCAAATTAACCACGGGGATGGCTAAATGGGAGAACACTTTAACAGGGACTGATTTGAAAACTGTAATTGGGCTATGTGTTAAATTAAAAAAGCAACTGCCTTACTCCTCTTATGCAGAAATGCATTATAAACTACTTCATGGGTCATATTAAAAACCGAAACTGTGGCTTCTGAAAGGAGCTTCCAATAACTCGGATTGTTTTAAATGTTCCACTACTAATGCAGATCTCCTACATTGCATGTAAGCATATCTGATGGTACAAGCTTTCTGGACAGATGTTCAAACTTCTATAAAACAATGATCTTGGTACAGCCATTTAAGGTCCATATATTCTGGGCCTTTTGGGATCTTTATTCCCCTGCAGCTCCATGTATTCATTCGAAGGGTGTTCAACTACTTTTGCCTTCAAAAGAAAACCATTTTGGCCCAATGTATACATAAAGAACCTCTCTCTCTTTCCTTTATGTTGCTCCATTTTGGCATACCTATACCGAATGTATTGGGTGGAATGCTCATTTGATGTAGAATCTCTGTTTCATTTTTTTCCACAATTTGGCTCTTATATTTTGCTACATTGCCGCTGTCTGCCAATGATTATATAAAGAAAGTGGTCAGAATGACAACCTGGTACAACATGGAGGAGGTAGTCAGAGAGTCTCCCTCATTCTACGTTTGCACACTTATGTCTGAACATGCTGATTTATATATTTTAATCTTTGTGATGAATCCCATACGTACCCCCTCTTCAGGGTTCTCTTCGCAGACCTAAACATTTTCATTAGATGGGCTCTATGTCCCTCTTCACTTTGGCATTGCTCCTTTTTGAATGGGGTCTATTTTGTCTACTTACATATTACACCCTGATTGGAGTATACATTTTGCTTCCTAATTTCTGTACTTATTTTCTGCCATGTTATGTCATTGTGTAATGTTGTGTGTATCCGTTCAATAAAAACCATTAAAAAAAATCCCTTAAAAATAAATATATAATAAGGATTATTTGTCAGGAGAAGGAATAGTCCTTTATCCATTCAGCTACATATTGATGCTAACTTTTCAGCTGCTAGATGAGCACTGAAGTTGTTTCCAGACAGATTTCAGGTATCACAAATCAATACATTTGAAAATATAAAAATAGGATTTTAATTACCTAATCCTTTTCTCGTAGTCCGTAGAGGATGCTGGGGTCCACATTAGTACCATGGGGTATAGACGGGTCCACTGGGAGCCTATGGTACTTTAAGAGTTGGAGTGTGGGGGCTGGCGGCTCTCTCTATAGCCCTCCTACCAGACTCAGTTTAGAAAATGTGTCCGAGGAGACAGACAACTTCGAGAGAAGGATATTACACAGATAGTGGCGAGATTAACACCAGCTCACACATACAAGGCAAACCAAGCTAACCAGCTTGAAAACTCAGCAACGACTGAACAAGATTACTTAACCAAGTAACAAAACCGTACTTAACCAAGAACTAAGCAGTACTGAACTGAGTAACCACTGCATGATCACGAGGCGCTGGGCGGGCGCCCAGCATCCTCTACGGACTACAAGAAAAAGATTTACCGGTAGGTAATTAAAATCCAGTTTTCTCTTACGTCCTAGAGCAGGGGTGGGCAATTATTTCAGCTGGGGGGCCGCTTAACACTTCCAGCGAATATTCGAGGGCCACATACAAAATATCTTGTATATACAATATCTATCACAAAAATGCTGTTAGATTTTGATTACAAAATATTTTATTATACGAAGTAAACAGAATAAGAAAATGAACACTGATACAATATAGAACACAGTAAATGTCTAGGTAGGAGTAAAAGGAACAGAAATGGAGGAAGAGGAGGAGAAGACAGAAAGAAGATAGAAAACAAGAGAGAGAAAAAATAACAAACACTCAAGCCTTCGTACAAGCAAGTGGAGTGTTCGTTTAAAAAAAAAAAAAAACTAACAATCAAAGGTGGAATTAACAATTACATAAAAGAGTCAGTGAGATGATTGAAACCTCTGATGCGCATTAACCAGAGAAGCGAAGTCAGGCATCATCTCTGTTGTCGCAATCCGAAGCACAGATGCAAGGTGCTCATCATTCATGGAAGATCTGTGTTTTGACTTGTTAAATTTCATCACAGAAAATGCCTGCTCGCATATGTAGGTTGAACCAAATAGCACAAGCATCTTCCGCGCATGAGCCTTAATCTTTGGAAAGTTTTGACCATTGAGAGAGGCATAAAACCGTGGAAGAGGTTCTGATTTGAATTGCTCTTTAAGCAAAGCATCACACTGCAGGTCAATAAGCTCAAGTTGAAGATCACAAGGAGCATTGTCGACATCAAATGTGAAAGGTGAGGAGACCAAAGATAAATCTTTTTCTATTGTTTTGAAATCATTGAATCTCCGTGAAAACTCCCCATGTAAATCGAGTACTGATGATGCATATTTTTCCAGATTTTCATCTGAAACAGCAACTTGATGCAAAGTGCAGAAATGAGTGAACTGCTTGTTCCTTAAATGACGGGAGAAAAGCAGCAATTTGGTCATAAATGACTTCACGCTGAAATGCAGATCATGAGCAAAAAGCCCCTTCCCTTGCAATCTTAGATTTAATTCATTCATGTGGCCCATAACATCAACAGCAAATGCGAAATCAGATAGCCAATCCTTATTTTTCAGCTGGGGAAAATCGGGTTCTTTTCCTTTCATGTTTAGAAACACCCCAATCTGCTCTCTCAGCTCCCACACTCTTTTCAAAACATTCCCCAAGCTAAGCCATCTCACATTGGTATGATACAGGATATCTGTGTGCTCAGCTTCAGTCTCCTCTAGCAGAGCTACAAATTGTCTGTGATTTAATCCTCTTGCGCGAATGTAGTTGACCACTTTTGTAACTGTGTCCACAACGTTGCTTAATTTTAAAACACTTTTACAAAGGACCTCTTGATGTATGATGCAATGTAGAAAGACAATTTTGAGTTCTGGATTCTTTTCACTGACTTGGTCTTGAATTCTTTTTAGCAATCCAATATTTTTTCCTGTTAGATTGGGGCTTCCGTCAGTTGTCACACCAGCCAATTTTTCCCACTCCACTCCAAGTTTGGATACACACTGATTTACAGCCTCCAATAAATCCTTTCCAGTTGTTGTATCTTTCATGGACTGCATTGATGCCAGTTCTTCTGTAATATCAAAATTTTCATTGATACCTCGAATGAAAATCATCAACTGGGCTGTGTCTTTGACATCACAACTTTCATCCAGTGCTAACGCAAAATATGACATATTGTTGACTTTCTTTTTTAATTGCAGTTCCATATTCTTGGATATGTCCTCGATGCGCCTCACAACAGTTCGCCGTGACAAGCTAATATTTTCAAACATTTTTTTCTTGTCTGGGCACAATATTGCAGCAGAGTCAACCATACATTCCTTTATAAATTCTCCTTCGGTGAACGGCTTACTGTTCTTGGCGATTTTGTGTGCTATTAAATAGCTCACCTTTGTAATTCCATCCTGTGCAGATGACAATTTTGTGAAAAATGTTTGCTCTTTTTGGATTCGAGCAACCATCTCATTGGCTTTCTCCAATTTGTCTTCAGCAGATAAATTTTTATACTTCAAAGCATGCTTTGTCTCGAAATGGCGATTTAAATTATATTCTTTGAATACTGCCACGGATTCCTTACAAACTAAGCACACTGCTTTTTCACCAACAAGGAAAAAAAAATATTTAGGAGTCCATTCTTTGTTGAATTTTCTGCATTCACCGTCTATCTTTCTTTTCTTTGTGAAACTCATTTCTTAGTCTGTTGATTTTAAATCAAAATCAAAATTTAGGCAATAAATATAAACAAGACTCACACAGTGGTGCGCATTACTGACATCTGTATGATGTTTTTATGTTCTCCGATGTTTGTATGGCTTTCCTCCCACACCACAAAAATATACTGGGAGGTGTTGCGGAATTCATACTGTAAGCGTCAAAAGGGAGGGGACTGATATGAATGACAAATATTTGTAGGAGTAAGTCCTGGGCTGCGCAGAGACTGCACAAAGTAGATTTTTGTAGCTCTTCGTACACATACGATCGCACACTTACATAGGCGAATTTACACTCCCCCTGGGGGCGGCGACTACACGAACGCAGGACAGCAAAATTAGCAGCACAGTGATCAGGTCTGAATCAGCCCCTTAGTCAGCAGTTGCAGCAAAATACATATGCAACCAACTCAAAATAAGACCCGTTATAGGGCCCAAGTCAGACACAATCACTGCTGTGCATTTTTGCACAGCAGATGATCGGCTTTGAACTGTGCATACACTGCAATGTGCAGGCACGTCAGTCTGCAGCGCCGAGATGGTGCGAACAAAGCGATCGCACAGGCGATCGCAAACCGATTGACAGGAAGAGGACGTTTGTGGATGGCAATTGACTGTTTTAGAGGAGTGTCCGGAAAAACGAAGGCGTTTGGAGGGAGGGTTTCTGACGTCAGCTCCGGCCCCGATCATCGCAGCGGCTGAGTAAGTCCTGGGCTGCGCAGAGACCGCACAAAGTAGATTTTTGTAGCTCTTCGTACACATACGATCGCACACTTACATAGGCGAATTTACACTCCCCCTGGGGGCGGCGACTACCCGAACGCAGGACAGCAAAATTAGCAGCACAGTGATCAGGTCTGAATCAGCCCCTTAGTCAGCAGTTGCAGCAAAATACATATGCAACCAACTCAAAATAAGACCCGTTATAGGGCCCAAGTCAGACACAATCACTGCTGTGCATTTTTGCACAGCAGATGATCGGCTTTGAACTGTGCATACACTGCAATGTGCAGGCACGTCAGTCTGCAGCGCCGAGATGGTGCGAACAAAGCGATCGCACAGGCGATCGCAAACCGATTGACAGGAAGAGGACGTTTGTGGATGGCAATTGACTGTTTTAGAGGAGTGTCCGGAAAAACGAAGGCGTTTGGAGGGAGGGTTTCTGACGTCAGCTCCAGCCCCGATCATCGCAGCGGCTGAGTAAGTCCTGGGCTGCGCAGAGACTGCACAAATTTCTGTTTGTGCAGCTCTCTTGCACATGCGATCGCAACCCCGGCACAGCGATTACCCCCTCCCCCTGTAGGCGGCGACTACCTGATCGCAGCAGTGCAAAAATCGCCTGCTAGCGATCAGGTCTGAATAAGGCCCATAGTTATGTATATAACTATAAAAACATAGTACACATAACTATAAAAACACACACACCACAATACAATATACAATACATACATAGTACATACATACATAGTAGAATACATCGTTTTTTTTTACAGGCACAATAAGTCCAATAAACACCGTAATCCAGTAATAAAAAAAAAACAAAGCACGGGGCTGAAAACAAACAGCACCCTGTGTAATGCTGCAGCCTCAAACCCCCCCCCCCTGGACCCATATAGCAGTCTATCTTCCCCTCTCTCCTAAACCTATATGGCAGTCCCTACCCCCCTTTCCCCACCCTCCCCTAAACCTATATAGCAGTACTTACCCTCCCCCCCCCACTCCCCTAAACCCATACAACCATTTTTAACTCCCCTCCCCATAACTTATAGGGCAGCTTTATCCAGGGGGTTTACCTATTTGTCAGTGACTGTCAGTGATGATCCGCGCTGCTGATCGTACTTCCCCGCTGGCCGCCGCCGCCGTTTCTTCTCCCCACTGGCCGCTTCGTTCAGCTCTGCAGTGCCTGCCCAGCGTCGCCCCCCGTGACGCCCAGCGCATGAGATAGAGGAAATCCCGGTCAGCTGACCATGTGACGTGACCGGGATTTCCTCAGCGGCGCCGCGTCTGCGAGCAGTGCAATGACAAGTGGCCTGTCGGGCCGCTTGTCATTGCACTCTGGTGGGGCACAGCGGGCCAGGCAGGATCGGTCCGCGGGCCGCATCCGGCCCGCGGGCCGCATGTTGCCCACCCCTATCCTAGAGGATGCTGGGGTCCACATTAGTACCATGGGGATGTACTAAAGCTCCCAGAACCGGAGGGAGAGCGCGGAGGCTCCTGCAGAACTGACTGACCAAACCTCAGGTCCTCAGAGGCCAAAGTATCGAACTTGTAGAACTTAGCAAATGTGTTCGACCCAGACCAAGCAGCCGCTCGGCAAAGCTGTAAAGCCGAGACACCCCGGGCAGCCGCCCAGGAAGAACCCACCTTACGAGTAGAGTGGGCCTTAACAGATGTAGAACACAGCAATCCTGCTGTAGAATACGCATACTGAATAGTGAACCTGATCCAGTGAGAGATTGTCTGCTTAGAAGCAGGACACCCAATTTTCTTGGAATCATACAGGACAGAGTTCGATTTCCTGTGACGAGCAGTTCTCTTCACATAGATTTTCAGAGCCCTTACAACATCCAAGGACTTTGATGAAATTGAGGAGTCAGTAGCAACTGGCACCACAATAGGTTGGTTGATATGAAATGCCGACACAACCTTTGGAAAGAACTGCTGACGTGTCCGGAGCTCAGCTCTATCTTCATGGAAGACCAAGTAGGGGCTCTTACAAGACAAAGCTCCCAACTCCGACACACGTCTAGCAGAAGCCAAGGCCAACAAAGTGACAGCCTTCCACGTGAGAAACTTGACCTCAACCTCCGGTAGAGGTTCGAACCAATCCGACTGGAGGAACTGCAACTCCACGTTAAGATCCCAGGGCGCTGTAGGCGGCACAAAGGGAGGCTGGATGTGCAGAACCCCTTTCAAAAAAGTCTGAACCTCAGGGAGGGCAGCCAATTGTTTCTGGAAGAAAATGGATAGGGATGAAATCTGGACCTTTACGGATCCCAACCGCAGGCCCATATCCACACCTGCTTGCAGGAAGAGGAGAAAACGTCCGAGTTGAAACTCTACCGTAGGAAACTTCTTGGACTCACACCAAGATACATACTTTTTCCAAATGCGATGGTAATGTTTAGACGTTACTCCTTTCCTAGCCCTTATCAGGGTAGGAATAACCTTGTTCGGAATGCCCTTCTGAGCTAAGATCTGGCGTTCAACCTCCATGCCGTCAAACGTAGCCGCGGTAAGTCTTGATAAGTGAACGGCCCCTGTCGCAGCAGGTCCTCCTGAAGAGGAAGAGGCCTCGGCTTTTCCAGCAGTAGATCCAGAAGATCCGCGTACCAAGCCCTTCTTGGCCAGTCCGGGGCAATAAGGATTGCCTGAACTCTTGTTCTCCTTATCAGCTTTAGAATCCTTGGAATTAGTGGAAGTGGAGGAAACACGTACACCGACTGGAACACCCACGGAGTTACCAGGGCGTCCACCGCCGCTGCTTGTGGGTCTCTTGACCTTCAGCAATACCTCCAAAGTTTTTTTGTTGAGGCGGGAGGCCATTATGTTGATATTGTCACCTCTGTGAACACCTCTGGATGGAGGCCCCACTCTCCTGGATGGAGATCGTGTCTGCTGAGGAAGTCTGCTTCCCAGTTGTCCACTCCAGGAATGAAAATTGCTGACAGTGCTAACGCGTGCTTTTCCGCCCAGAGGATGATTCTTGTCACCTCTGACATTGCAGCTCTGCTCTTCGTTCCGCCTTGTCGGTTTAAGTAGGCCACTGTCGTTACATTGTCCGACTGCACTTGAATGGGTCGATCTCGCATGAAGGTGAGTCGCTTGGGGAAGACAGTTTTACGGCTCTTAGTTCCAGAATGTTTATTGGAAGACTGGATTCCACACTTGACCACCTTCCACGGAAGGTTTCCCCTTGAGTGACTGCGCCCCAGCCTTGGAGACTTGCATCCATGGTTAGAAGGATCCAGTCCTGAATCCCGTACCTGCAGCACTCCAGAAGGTGAGGCATTTGTAGCCACCAGAGGAGTGAAATCCTTGCTTTCGGCGACAGACGTATCCTCAGGTGCATATGTAGATGAGAACTCAACCACTTGTCTAGGAGATCCAATTAGAAGGATCGAGCATGAAATCTTCCATATTATAGATCCTCGTAGGAGGCAACCATCTTCCCCAGAAGGTGAATGCACTGATGAACCGAAACCCGGGCTGGCTTCAGGACATCCAGGACCATTGTTTGTGTCACCAACGCTTTCTCCTCCGGTAGAAACACCCTCTGCACTTCCGAGTCGAGGATCATCCCCAGGAAAGACAATCTCCTTGTCGGCTATAAATGTGACTTTGGATGGTTCAGTATCCGACCATGGACCCTGAGCAGATGAGTCGTGAGAGTAATGGACTGCAACAGCTTCTCTCTGGACGACGCCTTTATCAGCAGATCGTCCAGGTATGAATTACTGTATGTATACTCCCCGTCTGTGGAGAAGAACGATCATCTCTGCAATCACCTTGGTGAACACCCTCGCTGCCGTGGAGAGACCGAATGGAAGTGCCTGAAACAGATAGTGACCATCTAACAGTGCAAATCTGAGATAAGCCTGGTGCGGAGGCCAAATCGGAATGTGGGGATACGCATCCTTGATATCTAGGGATACTAGAAACTCCCCCTCCTCCAGACCTGAGATCACCGCTATCAGAGACTCCATTTTTAATTTGAACTCCCTTAGATAAGGGTTTAATGATTTCAAGTTCAAAATTGGTCTGACCGAACCATCCGGTTTCGGTACAACAAAAAGGTTTGAATAGTAACCCACGTTGTGCATATGAAGTAGAACTGGCACACTGACCTCCGACTTTTCCAATTTCCGGATAGCTTCCTGTAGGACAGTTCTGTCTGTCAGTAAAGCTGGCAAGCCTGATTTGAAGAATTGGTGGTGGGGTTTCTTTAAACTCCAGTCTGTACCCCTGGGACACAATATCCAGTACCCAGGGATCCAGGCCGGACGACACCCAGACGTGGCTGAAACGTCTGAGTCTCGCCCTCACCAGCCCGTCCTCCAGGCTGTGTGGTCCACCGTCATGCTGAGGATTTTGAGGTATCAGAAGCAGGTTTCTGGTCCTGGGAGCCTGCAGGAGCAGGCTTCTTGGATTTTGCTCGACCACCTCTAAAGAAGGTGGTAGGAGGCTTGGACTTTTTCGTCTTAGCGGTCCGAAAGGACTGTGATGCAGATGAAGAAAAGGGTTTCTTCGTAGAGGGCATAGCTGAGGGAAGAAAAGATGACTTACCCGCGGTTGCCGTGGAAATCCACGCATCCAATACTTCCCCAAATAGAGCCTGACCTGTGTAGGGTAGGTTCTCCACGCTTCTCCTGGATTCCGCATCTGCAAACCATTGGCGTAGCTAGAGTCCCCTGCGAGCTGAGACAGACATGGAAGATATCCTTGCAGTCAGCGTACCCAAGTCCTTCATGGATTCCACCATGAACCCCGCAGAATCCTGTATGTTACGTAGAAATAATTCAATGTCACTTCTATCCATTAAATCCAAATCCTCTAGTAACGTGCCTGACCACGTTACTATAGCTTTAGAGATCCATGCACAGGCAATAGTAGGCCTAAGCGCCACCCGTGAAGCAGTGTATATGGATTTGAGCGTAGTGTCAATCTTACGGTCAAACGGTTCTTTTAACGCGGTAGATCCAAGGACAGGTAAAACCACCTTTTTCGACAGTCTGGAAACAGATGCGGCAACTATGGGTGGATTTTCCCATTTTTTCCTATCTTCCTCAGGGAAGGGAAAAGCAAAAAAGCAATCAGAATTCTTTTTGGAATCTGGAATTTTTTCTCCGGGTTTCCCAGGATTTTTCAAATAAAGCGTTTAATTCTTTAGACGCAGGGAAGGTTAGCGAGGCTTTCTTATTGTCTGTGAAGTAAGCCTCCTCAACCTACTCAGGTGTTGTGTCAGTAATATTTAACACATCTCTAATGGCCTCAATCATTAGCTGCACCACTTTTGCAATGGAAGCTGCCCCCCTCAGCACATCCCCATCACCGTCTGCCGTGTCAGAATCGGTATCCGTGTCATCTTGCATAATCTGGGCAAGTGCACGTTTCTGTGGGTATATGCCAGGGGTTTTTGAAGGAATAGGAACAGAACCTGACCAAGCTGCCATAGACTTCTTTAAAACCGGAGTTTCAGTCTCAGTATGCACTACCCTAGTAGAGATTTGAGAGATCATACCCTTAATAGAGGTTAACCACTCAGGCTCACTAATAGGGATCTGAGATAAGACATTACATTCAAGTGTACATGGAATGGATTCCTCCTGAGAGGAAATGTCCTCTGCAGCATAAGACACAGACTCCCTAGACATGGCTATGTGAGACAACAAACACCCACACACACAGGAAAATGTCAGACACAGTCCCCCCCCCCCCCCCCCCAAGTATGCCACAGAGAAACACAGAGATTGGAGCCAACCCACACACAGCGCTTCCCTAGGTAGATATAACACAACTACCTGGTGCTTTGCCTGGTGCTTACTGTGTACCTTAATAGACTACACAGTGTTTACACAGCCCCTCCTTCCTTTCTACAACCCCCTGGTACCGCACAGGATAGCTGGAGTTGCTTGGAGTGACAGCTCTCCTTGTCAGCATCTCTGTACAGGATCTGTAGGCAGGAAAATGGCGCTGAACGCTGCTGGATCCGCTCTGAGAAGCTCCGCCCCCTGAACATGGTGCTTCTTCCCGCTCTCCAGTTATTTATACTGGCCTGAGCAATTTGTACTGGCAGCATTACCTAGGTCCCTGACAGCCTTGGTACCAGTGTAGGGTATAGGCGCTGGCTCGGGGCGCCCCTCACAGCGCCGCACTATGTACCGCTGAGCCTCCGGAGCGCAGTTAATACTGCGCTCCCACCCTGTTGCTGCCATCTTCACACCGGCTCCCCGCTTGCTATGGGGGCCGGTGACTCACTCGCCACCAGAATCTTCTGGCTCTGTTAGCGGGTGGCGGCAGTGCTGCAGGAGAGAGCGGTCGCCTAGAGCAGCTAACGATCATCACCCTCGGGAGCTCAGTGTACTGTCAGCGGAGATAGTGGCTCGAACCCCACAGGGCGGACACTACTCCCCCCCTAAGTTCCACGAAGCAGGGAGGCTGTAGCCAGCAGCCTCCCTGTGCCTAATCTACTCTTAGAAAAAAATAAAACTAAAGAAGCTCTAGGAGGCTCCCATAGCTGTGACCGGCTCCTCCGGGCACATTTTCTAAGCTGAGTCTAGTAGGAGGGGCATAGAGGGAGGAGCCAGCCCACACTCTCAAACTCTTAACGTGCCAATGGCTCCTGGTGGACCCGTCTATATTCCATGGTACTAATGTGGACCCCAGCATCCTCTAGGACGTTAGAGAAAGTCTGTTCTCTTGTATTCCCCCAACCTCCTTTATTCATTACAATATAGTTTGGCCAATAAACCAAACCCTATTGCCCTTTTGCCTATGCCATTTCTTTTGGAAGAATCACAGTACCAACAGATATTGTGCTGGGATGTTCCAAATCAATGAACGTATGAAACATTGTTGCAAGCTCTGCAACTGGGCCTCATATTTGGAGTTTTTGTTCTCTAGTCTTTCCAGTATAACAAGAGGAACCCTTAAATGGAAGTGCAGGGCATACATGCCCAGATCACATGACCTCTAAATGTTGATTTTTATTTAAGAAAAAAGTTCAAAAGATTAGAAATATTTACAGGGAAATATTTAATTTAAAACAAGCAAATTTGAGTGGACATCACCTTTAATGTTTCATAGTAGTTCCTTACAGAAATGTTCCTCTGGCACTTGAAGAACTTCACATGCGGAAATAAAAGATTTCCCTAAGTAAGCGATGCCTTCATTAGTTATAACTTAAAGATCATCTACTGCAGGCCTGGTCATTTTATCACATAGGGGTATATTCAATTAGGGTCAAAAACTGCCGTCTGTCGAAAAGATGTCAGTTTTCGACTTTTTAAGGTCGAATAGTGATTCGACCTATTCAGTCCCATCAGTTTTTATTCGACAAGTCGTGGAATTCGACTTGTCGAATAGTACGTGAATCGGCGGTATAGCTGCCGATTCATGTACTTTTGAGTAAACGAAGCCAAATTCGACAGGATTTGGCCCCGTTTCCGACCATCTCAGTCTGACATAAAAAAATGTCGGACTGAGATGTGGGACCCAGAGGAGGAAAGGGGGAGGAGCCGCGGGGGTACGGGGGACAGCCGCAGGGCATACAGGGGAGAGCAGCGCTACATCACAGCGCTGCAGCAGGATGTTTCACAGCCGCGCCACTCACGGCAGCGTACACCCAGCTCCAGCAAGTGAGGTCACGCTTGCTGGAGCCGGGTGGATACTGCCGTGAGGTCGGGCGCCTGTGAGACGTCCTTATGCAGCGCTACTGTAATGCTGCTCTCCTCCGTCTGCCCGCGGCTGTCCCCGCTGTTCTCCCCGCGGCTCTACCCCCTCTCCTCCTCTGGGTCCCTCATCTCAATTCGACTTTTTAAAAGTCGAATGGAGATGGGATTGAATCGGGTTGTTGGGTCCATTCCGACAAATCCATGTCGGAATGGATCCGACCCTAATTGAATATACCCCATAATCTACAGCAGCTTTGCCTTTCTATTCCCATCTTGAGAAGGACATTAAAAAATCCAGTCTTCCTTTTCTAGTAACGGCAAATTTTAGGTTTACCTTTTAGTGTTGATTTTATAAACCCCTTTGTCTAGTAATTTGGCATCTGTAAGTTATATGCACTGCATGCTACTGGCCATGTAAATGTCGTGTGTGACCTTTTTATGTATAATGTGAAAATCTGGCTTCAAATTGTCAAACCCAAATATGTAGGGATGTCCAATTAAGAAAAAAGAAATACAAAGTAAAGAGAAATGAATCTTGAAGGGTTATGACCTGGTCTCATCTTTCTATGTCAAAACTGATGCATCTGCTAGACGTCTGGTTATCACCCTGTATCAGCAAACCGTCAGTTCTAAATAAATTCATTTCAAATACGTTACATAAACAGTTGTGTTGCATACCAAAGCGGATCCACAGAAAACTATCCAGCCTGTGCTAACATGAGAGAAAAGAATGAATGAATCAATGCTGGATGTCTGGAAAGAAAAGAAAAATGACCTTCAAAAACAAAGGCATTTTCTCTATTTGAAAAAGTGAGGTCTAGCATGAGCCAGAGTCAAACGATTATAAAATATTCAGTTTTTAAAATAGTCTATTTCCACACTCCAAGAAATGTGCTTTGCCATGGCAGTTACAATGCACAACAATGCATACAGTACATCCTGTGTTATAAATGTGTTGCCCAAACAAAGGATTATTATAGCTCAATGTGTGAAATACCAATCTATAAATTTATTTGTTTGAAATTAATAACTGAACACTGAGCTCGGCATCAGCGGCGGTTGCTGGGAAATCTAATATATGCCGCAAAGTGTGACTCGTAAGTCAGACACATTCTTCGGAAAGCTTGCACTGACTAAGACAGCACTAATCGTTTTTTTCGCACCGAAATAAAGATAAGAATTCTAGTGGCTCTCCAGATAACACCCATTGGATGTTATCAGTACAAAACTCCAACTGCAACCTCAAAAGACATGTAAAGGGGTGTACACATTGTCGAAGTCAGAAAAATGTCTCAATGCACACTGCCATATTTGCACCGCACACTGGTCCGTGCTGCGCGTGCGTACGCTCTCCCGTGGAGGCGCATACCCGCAATAGCGTGCACACGCAGGCGCGGTATGCGCATTTACGGTAGAGTTTATGTGATCGTAGCGTGCGACTCATTCGTTACAAATGTTCACAATTAATGTAGTTTATAGATTATGGTCCCTTTGATAGATTCTGAAAGTTTGGTTAATATAGAATGTCCCTGAACGGAGGAATCCCTCTTTGTATTGTGCGAAGGGTCTAACAGGAGTCAGACAGTGGTGTTTGGTACCTATCGGAAGAGTATTTAAATAGCAATATTCCGGTGTTGGTTTGGAGCAGATTAATTGCTCGTGCGAATAGTTATGGACATAAGAAGTTATGTCCATTTATTTATTTGTCCTTACTTAGTCATGCATCTGAACAGTTGGAGACAGGCATCAGTAGGTCTCAAATGTCTCTTTGACCTCAGAGATCCCCCAAACAATAGTTTGCATGTTAAGAGGGCCTCATACCTACACATGCATAAGGTAAACACAGGAATAGTAATTGAAGATCAATTGTACTCCAAATCAGTATCTTTCCCGCAGACGGAGTACAATAGTCTTTAATTACACTGAGCTTTTGAGACTCAATGAGGAAGGCCAACACCTGTGTTTACAAATGGGGCTGGATTTGTATACAGGAGAATGAGGGCTGAGATGTCATTGTCTCAACTGAAAGTGGACATCATGAATATAGAACAAAACCCAGACAGGATTCTGTTTTGTATTCGCCAAACAATACCCCCTCCAGAAGACAGGAATGTGTTAGTTATCACCCATTGTTTTGCATAACCAGGGCCACTGATATGAATCAACTTGTGACCTTTGTTATAATGCGAAGCCGAGTTCCTGAGTCCAATGGACAGTGAGACTGTAGGGACCAATAGATTGCATTGTGTGAGTAGCATAAAAGACGGGTCTGTGACATCCAGCCTTCACTTCTCTTCAAACTGTTATCATTGCTGATAATCGGGAAGCTGGCTGTCCAGAGGCGCTTGCGATCGTTACCCTTTGTGCGTAAGTTTCTCTCCGTAATCATTGTCTTTCTGTGAGCCAATTTCTCTCATCTCTCTCCGTCTCTCTCTCTCTCTCTCTCTCTCCCTCTCTCTCTCTTCTTTTCTCTTATATCTCTCATAGTATTATAGTATTGTATTGTATTGCATTTAGGTCAGTGTAGTATTGTCTTTTTGTATTTATTGTTTAGTTCTGTGGTTAGGAAGTCTTTGTTATATTGTAGTGTATCATATGTACTGTTATCCCCTTTTACAAGTATATTAGATATAATACAGTTAATAGGCCTTGGAACCTAAACCAGTATCTGTGTATTTTCTATAGTGTTAAGTGTTCACTTGAGCGTCGGTGACGCACAAGCAGCTTTGTAGATAGTCAGGTTACACAAGGTTGCACTTACACCCTGTACTCACATTAAGGTATTCAGTGTATTTCATTGGTATAAGGTTTTATCATAAAGGTATAGTGTTGTGAGCGTCTGCATCGCTGGTGACCTCCTCGTGGTCTCGAGCGTAAGCTACGCCATAGCGAATCATTACCCTAGACATAACCAATAACGTGTCCTGTGATCACTGGGCCGTGAGCGAACGTGACGCTTGAGCGTCTCGCCTACGGCTGAGCGATCGCTACGCCAATAGCGTACCATTACGGTACTTCTTGAGCAAACAGCGTACAGTGTTCTTAGCTTCATAAAGGGTTGTTTATACGACAAAGGAATTTAGCATTGTCAACATGGACAGGGCCGGATTAAGCCTTGGGGGTGCCCAGGGCACTTAAGACAGGGGGGCCCTGATGGAAGGTGGGGGGTGTATATTAAATTGTGCATACCGGGGGCGTGGCCTGGCTAGCAGAGTGAGAAGAAGCAACTCTGTGCTGCTCCAGTGGGCACTATTTAACATTTAATCCCACGGATTCTCATCCCTTCCCTGAGAGCCCAGGAACCCCTCTATCACTCCTTTATACCCCACTGCAACCACTGAGGGGGACCCGCGGAATCGGGGAGCGCTTTTTAGCCCTCCTGCGGGTTGCGGCCTTCCCCTTGGTGTGGTGCCGGGACCTCAATTTTGAACCGTGGCCGGGCGGGACATCCAGACCCACGCGCACCTGTCTTCCCGAGGCCCCCCCTGGACCCCTGAAGGAATCCGGACGGCTACCCTGTCCGCCCCTACAGTACTCCACCTGACGACCCGGGTCCTCGAGCTGCGGAACACGGAGCGGGTGAAGCGGCCTGCCGAGACGAGGACGGGGCGGCGGCCGTCTTGCCTCTGATCACGGAGTTCGGGAGGGGACGGGAGCCCGGCCGGGTAAGCAAATACCACCCTCCTCTCTACCGCTACTCCCGTTGCCGCTGTGAGGACCAGGTCCCGCCGCTACTAGGCTGCTCACCATCACCGCCGCCGCCGATCAGTGATCCTGACGCCAGCCGCTGCCTGCCGCCTCCGGCCTGATGAGATGTGAAAACGGAGGAAGCCCTCCTACCGCCTGACCTTCACCAGGTTGCTGGGACACATACCATATTCCCCACTGTAACTAGGCCGCCCCTGCTTAAGGGCCCTGCACCCGGCGCGGTGCCACCGAGACGGCCCGTTACGCCTTGCGTCCCGCTGTAACCGGCCCGGTGACACTAACTCGCCCTGGGTCCCCTGATTTTACTTCCGAGGCCTGCTAACCTCTCCTCCTCACCAAGGTCCACGGGGTACACGCTGGGCATCTAAGCCGCGTTCAGCTGGGCCCCCGCACATGCTGGTCTATCGTCTCTCTCCTCTATATTGGCAGTGCACCTCTACATATCAGCCCTCCATGATACTGGTGGCCGAGGGAATGGCTTGCTGAGTGCCTGGGGGTACGACCCTGGGGGTCTTACTATGTTTATTCTCTATACTCAATTCATAATGGATCACTAACTACTTACATTATGGCTCTGCTCTGACCTATGACCTTCTCTATCTTCGGGACTGTCGCACACCATGCCTAAATCTAAATCCAAGTCTAAGAAAGCCACAGCAGCATCGGCGGAAATATCGTCCTTTATCTCCAAAATGAAGTCTAGTACAGCCAAACTACCTGCCGCCCCGCCTCCTGACTTGGTTTCGGAGTCGGAGGAAGACTCGGCGGTCCCAGACCCCTCCATGAAAGATTGCTTTTCCTCAATTCTAACGGAAATGAAGTCGCTAAAACAGGCCTTCCATTCCGAGATCCACAAAGCCATTTCCGGTCTCAAGGCGGAGATATCTGATCTCGGGGCCCGCACTAATGATGTTGAACAGAAAATCGATGAAGTCATCACTTTCCAGCAGGAGCTAGAACATTCTGTTCAAGTCATGCAAGAGGATATATACTTACTCCAGGACCAACAGGAGGACGCTGATAACCGCGCACGACGTAATAACCTGCGCATTAAATATATCCCGGAATCGGTGGAACCACCACAACTGGAGGATTTCCTTCTCCGGTTCTTTCAACACCTCCTGCCGGACATCCCACGTGAACAGTTCCTCCTGGATAGGGCTCACCGTTCCCTTCGCCAAAAACCCTCAACCTCGTCCCCTCCTCGCGACGTAGTTTTACGCTGCCATTACTTCAAAACTAAAGATAAAATCCTAATAGCTGCCCGGAACAAGGACGTCTGTCTGTTCGAATCTCACAAGCTCTTGGTGTTCCAGGACTTATCCCCTACTACTCTTAAGAAGCGCTTCGACCTGAAGGAATATACCCAAATCCTCAGGGATAATCACATCCGCTATAGATGGGGTTTTCCCTTCGCCCTAATTGTACAGCTTGATGGGAAGAGAATGCTGGCACGGTCCAAGGAGGAGGCACACAGGCTTCTATTAAGACTGAACTTACCCCCTCCGGAGCCCAATAAATCATCCTCCCCGCGAGATGCACCAGAGCTCCGACATTCACCGAACTCTCCCCTCCCACAACGAGCACCTCGACGCCTTTGGTCGACAGTCCCGGAGAAAATCTCTACAACTCAGGACCCTCCATGAAAGCTCCTTTCACAGATGCTCTGTTGGGTTATTATATGATCATTGATAATGTTATGCAATCTGATTTGGAGGTTTAATAGTTCCTCCCTGAGCTGAGCTTATATAATTTAGCTTATGTTTATTTTGTTTATTGGTTCTTAACGGTGGTTCATTATGGTTAGATGTTATTCCGACCCCCTTGGCCGCCCTCCCCAGATTTAGTTGGTGGGCCCCTCGGTGGTCGGAGCTGCGTCCCCCCGCCGAGCTACTATAGTCAAGTTTGAGCATAGGGGAGATGGAATCTCCCTTAGATTCCCCATACGGGTGCTCAAACATTCGGACCCGTACGTCGTGTACAATGGGTCGTTGGCTCGGTCAAATTTACATGTTTATTTTACAGTCTTCTAGTTGTTTCTTTTTTTCTCTCCTGTCTCTTTCCCCTCTTTTTTCACCTCCTACTCTTCCTCTCCCCCTTGTCCCCCTTGTCTCCCCGGGAGATCATCCTTGGGCCATCAGGTTTAATTATGATAAGCTCACACTGGTAATAACATGTCTATTAATGTAATATCCTATAATGTAAAGGGTCTCAATAGTCCCCAAAAGAGGACCAAATTATTTCTTTTTCTGAAGCAGGTGAGGGGAGATCTGGTATTCCTTCAGGAGACGCATTTTAGAGGTGTCTCCCATCCTGAACTGCGCTCTAGACGCCATCCTGTCGCCATCCACGCCTGCGACCACACCCAAAAGAAAAGGGGGGTCGCCATTCTGATCCCCGCTCATTTACATTTGGAAACAGACCGAATCATTAAAGACAAACGCGGTAGGTTCCTTATTATAGTAGGCAAACTCAATAATGCTCCCATTACTATGGTCAATATTTACGCTCCCAACGTTAATCAGGCCTCGTTCTTTGCTTCCTTAGACTCTAAAATTGCCCAATGTAGGAAAGGTGACCTCTTAATGGCAGGAGACTTTAACACTATACTACACCATAATCTTGATCGTTCCCACCCCCTCCCACCATCCCAGTCACACTTAAGCGCCCGTAACTCCAAAGCCTTGCACTCGCTACTTAAGAACCATCTACTGTTTGACTCCTGGAGGGTTGCCGACCCCTTAGTTAAAGATTATACGTTTTTCTCCCCAGTCCACAACCTATATACTAGAATTGACATGATAATGGTCGGAAGAGACCTGACCTCTAAAATTCAGAATTGCTGTATTTATCCAATAACGTGGTCCGACCACGCCCCTATATCTTTGACTCTGTCTGGGTTAGCTCGTACTCCCTCCCCCCCCTCTTGGTCCCTTAACGATGCCCTCCTTCAACAGCCTGAAGTGCTACAACAAACCACTCAGGCATTGACCGATTATTTCACCGAAAACCAAACACCCGGCATATCTGACATGACTCTGTGGGAGGCACATAAAGCGGTCCTCCGGGGCCACTTCATCCAGACCGCGGCCAGACTCCATAAACAGCGTTCTCAAAAAATTTTAGAGCTATCCAATCAACTCCATCAGTTGGAGGAAGTCCATAAGGCCTCTCTAAACTCTGCTGATTTAGAAAAGGTACTTAAAGTCAGGGGCGAACTCAATATGCTTTTATCGCACAAAACTGAACAGTGCCTTAGACGTCTTAATCAGATATATTATGAAAAAGGAGATAAAGCTGACAAACTCCTAGCCAGAAAGCTGAGGGCTCAGATTTCTTCCAAAAATATTTTATCCATTCGTACCAAACAAGGAGCTCTGACTCATGATCCTTACCGCATTTTGGATGAATTCGAAGGGTTCTATAAATCACTGTATAACTCGGAAGTGACCCCCTCCTCGTCACAGAGATTTGATGAGGGGATCGACTCCCTCCTAGATAAATGTAATCTACCATCCTTGAGTAACTCGACAATTTCCCAGTTAAGCTCAGAGATTACTGTCGAGGAATTAGAGAATGCTCTTAAAACTCAGAAACCAGGTAAGGCCCCTGGACCTGATGGGATCTCAATTATGTACTATAAGAAATTTAAGGGGACTTTATTGCCCCACCTTTGTAGGCTTTTCAATGGTTTTCTAAA
The DNA here is from genome assembly GCF_028390025.1 of Pseudophryne corroboree. Lineage (NCBI taxonomy): Eukaryota > Metazoa > Chordata > Amphibia > Anura > Myobatrachidae > Pseudophryne > Pseudophryne corroboree. Next base: position 172,913,798 of record NC_086450.1, on the reverse strand, counting down.
CGGTAACCCCCTCTCTCCCCGTGCATTGGAAGCACGAATAGTTTTGATCCATAAGCCTGGGAAAGATCCTAACTCCTGTGCTAGCTACCGCCCCATTTCCTTATTAAATAACGATATTAAACTATTTGCTAAAATTCTAGCCCTAAGATTAAACCCAATTCTCCCGCACTTAATACACGCTGACCAGGTGGGCTTCATCCCAGGCCGACAAGCTAGAGACAATACACGGAGAACTATTAATCTGGTCCATCTTATTAACAAAACCAGACTGCCCTCCATCCTTCTCTCGCTTGACGCAGAGAAGGCTTTTGATAAAATACTATGGCCTTTCATGTTCGCCACCCTACGCAGGTTCGGCCTGGGAGGAAACCTACTTCAGGGTATTCAGGCACTCTACTCCAACCCCTCTGCTAGAGTCCGGGTTAATGGCAAAGACTCTCACCTTTTTCACATCAGCAACGGTACACGCCAGGGGTGCCCCCTGTCACCGCTAATTTTTGCTATGACGATCGAACCCCTGGCGTGTATGGTTAGGTCCAACCCCGACATCAGAGGAATCTCTGTTGGTGGGGAGGAATTCAAATTGTCATTATTCGCTGACGACGTTCTTTTAACCCTCTCCTCTCCTAATATCTCTATCCCTAATCTATTTAAAACCCTATCATTATATTCTCACTATTCGGGATATCGCATTAATTACTCTAAATCGGAAGCCCTCCCTCTGCATCTTGACGGGAATACCAGATCTCTCCTAGCTGCTAACTTTAATTTCTCCTGGCGCACCAAGAAAATTAAGTATCTAGGCGTGTATATCACTAATTCATACGACTCTCTATACTCGGAGAACTTCCCAGCTCTTTTTAAGTGTATAGAGTCAGACCTTCGAGCTTGGGATAAACAGATCATAGCCTGGTTCGGACGGATAGTCTCAGTAAAGATGAACATCCTCCCCAGGATTCTGTATCTGATGCAAACAATTCCCGTAAATATCCCCGCGGAGGCCTTACGTCGAATGCAGAAACTCTTCGTAAAATTTATATGGTCTAATAAGCCCCCTAGAATCAGGACCTCCATCCTAGTACGCGACCCATTAACGGGAGGTAGGGGATTGCCGGATATCCGTAAATACTATCATGCAACCCACCTGAGTCAGGCCTTAGCATGGTTCTCCCCAACCCCCCACCTACCCTGGATCCAAATTGAACTTCTTGCGGCCGGGGTCTCCACTTTGGTTTCCCTCCTTACGCCTACTAAGCCACTACGGTCTATGCAAACTTGTATCCCTTCAACAAAACTCACATGCTCCCTGTGGCTTTTCTGCATTCGACATTACGGCCTGTCCACTTTCCCTTCACCCATCACGTCCATTTGGGATAACCGGGATTTCCCCCCAGGCTCTACATTGCGGTCCCACTCGTGGCTCCGTTTGGACCCGCGCCCGTGTCTGGTGTTTGATTTTATAGATGGGTCCTCATGGCGTTCTCTTCAATCGCTAAGTGACAGATATAATATTTCCCAACCTGTAGTATATGAATACTTACAACTCCGCTCCTTTTTAAGCTCCCTTCCCAAATCCCAGGTTATCCGCCAGCCTACCCCCTTGGAGCGTGTTTGCATTTACTCTCCCATGCGGCAGGGTATTATCTCCATACTCTACGGTTTGTTACGTTCCCTGAAGGCAGTAAATCTACTTCCCCATGAAAGTAAGTGGGAACAGGACCTAGGCCCACCCCCCGACGAAGACTCCTGGGAAACCATTAGACAAAAAGTAGCCCAGTCTTCAATTTCCTCCTTGGTAAAGGAAAATTCTTATAAAGTTTATACGAGATGGTATCGGGTCCCTGCGACCTTGCATAGGATTTTTCCAGGGTCCTCTCCACTATGTTGGCGTGGATGCGGCCAAACCGGAGATTTCAAACACATATGGTGGTCGTGCCCAAAAATACACATGTTCTGGACTCAGGTGGAAGCCCTTATTAATTCTATCTTCTGTTCACAAATAACCCTGGGCCCATGGTCTGCCCTGCTGGGCCTTCCCTTACCCAATCTGGATAGTCATGCAAACAGCCTAGTACTCCAAATCTTACATGCAGCCCGCTGTGTTATAGCTAAGAATTGGAAAAAAACCAATACCCCCCCTAGGAGCATGCTAATAGCTAAAATTTGGTATATCTCCACAATGGAGAAAATCACAGCATCCTTACATGACAGATCGGACAAATTTAGGAGGATATGGGAACCATGGTTCACCTTTACTACACCCTCCACCTCAGGGGTGTGATGTTATGTGATGCGGTATGTTGTATTAACCTATACCAAAAAATAAGAATTTACTTACCGATAATTCTATTTCTCGGAGTCCGTAGTGGATGCTGGGGTTCCTGAAAGGACCATGGGGAATAGCGGCTCCGCAGGAGACAGGGCACAAAAAGTAAAGCTTTAGGATCAGGTGGTGTGCACTGGCTCCTCCCCCTATGACCCTCCTCCAAGCCAGTTAGATACTGTGCCCGGACGAGCGTACATAATAAGGAAGGATTTTGAATCCCGGGTAAGACTCATACCAGCCACACCAATCACACTGTACAACCTGTGATCTGAACCCAGTTAACAGTATGATAACAGCGGAGCCTCTGAAAAGATGGCTCACAACAATAATAACCCGATTTTTGTAACTATGTACAAGTATTGCAGATAATCCGCACTTGGGATGGGCGCCCAGCATCCACTACGGACTCCGAGAAATAGAATTATCGGTAAGTAAATTCTTATTTTCTCTATCGTCCTAGTGGATGCTGGGGTTCCTGAAAGGACCATGGGGATAATACCAAAGCTCCCAAACGGGCGGGAGAGTGCGGATGACTCTGCAGCACCGAATGAGAGAACTCCAGGTCCTCCTTAGTCAGGGTATCAAATTTGTAGGATTTTACAAACGTGTTTGCCCCTGACTAAATAACCGCTCGGCAAAGTTGTAAAAGCCGAGACCCCTCGGGCAGCCGCCCAAGATGAGCCCACCTTCCTTGTGGAATGGGCATTTACATATTTTGGCTGTGGCAGGCCTGCCACAGAATGTGCAAGCTGAATTGTATTACACATCCAACTAGCAATAGTCTGCTTAGAAGCAAAAAACACCCAGTTTGTTGGGTGCATACAGGATAACAGCAAGTCAGTTTTCCTGACTCCAGCCGTCCTGGAACATATTTTCAGGGCCCTGACAACATCTAGCAACTTGGAGTCCTCCAAGTCCCTAGTAGGTGCAAGGCACCACAATAAGCTGGTTCAGGTGAAACACTGACACCACCTTAGGGAGAGAACTGGGGACGAGTCCGCAGCTCTGCCCTGTCCGAATGGACAAACAGATATGGGCTTTTTTGAGAAAAAACCACTAATTTGACACTCGCCTGGTCCAGGCCAGGGCCAAGATCATGGTCACTTTTCATGTGAGATGCTTCAAATCCATAGATTTGACTGGTTTTAAACCAATGTGATTTGAGGAATCCCAGAACTACGTTGAGATCCCACAGTGCCACTGGAGGCACAAAAGGGGGTTGTATATGCAATACTCCCTTGACAAACTTCTGGACTTCAGGAACTGAAGCCAATTCTTTCTGGAAGAAAATCGACAGGGCCGAAATTTGAACCTTAATGGACCCCAATTTGAGGCCCATAGACACTCCTGTTTGCAGGAAATGCAGGAAACGACCGAGTTGAAATTTCTTTGTGGGGCCTTCCTGGCCTCACACCACGCAACATATTTTCGCCACATGTGGTGATAATGTTGTGCGGTCACCTCCTTTCTGGCTTTGACCAGGGTAGGAATGACCTCTTCCGGAATGCCTTTTTCCCTTAGGATCCGGCGTTCCACCGCCATGCCGACAAACGCAGCTGCGGTAAGTCTTGGAACAGACATGGTACTTGCTGAAGCAAGTCCCTTCTTAGCGGCAGAGGCCATAAAACCTCTGTAAGCATCTCTTGAAGTTCCGGGTACCAAGTCCTTCTTGGCCAATCCGGAGCCATGAGTATAGTTCTTACTCCTCTACGTCTTATAATTCTCAGCACCTTAGGTATGAGAAGCAGAGGAGGGAACACATACACCGACTGGTACACCCACGGTGTTACCAGAACGTCCACAGCTATTGCCTGAGGGTCTCTTGACCTGGCGCAATACCTGTCCCGTTTTTTGTTCAGACGGGACGCCATCATGTCCACCTTTGGTATTTCCCAACGGTTTACAATCATGTGGAAAAAAACTTCCCGATGAAGTTTCCACTCTCCCGGGTGGAGGTCGTGCCTGCTGAGGAAGTCTGCTTCCCAGTTTCCATTCCCGGGATGAAACACTGCTGACAGTGCTATCACATGATTTTCCGCCCAGCGAAAAGTCCTTGCAGTTTTTGCCATTGCCCTCCTGCTTCTTGTGTCGCCCTGTCTGTTTACGTGGGCGACTGCCGTGATGTTTTTCCCACTGGATCAATACCGGCTGACCTTGAAGCAGAGGTCTTGCTAAGCTTAGAGCATTATAAATTTACCCTTAGCTCCAGTATATTTATGTGGAGAAAAGTCTCCAGACTTGATCACACTCCCTGGAAATTTTTTCCTTGTGTGACTGCTCCCCAGCCTCTCGGGCTGGGCTCCGTGGTCACCAGCATCCAATCCTGAATGCCAAATCTGCGGCCCTCTAGAAGATGAGCACTCTATAACCACCACAGGAGAGACACCCTTGTCCTTGGATATAGGGTTATCCGCTGATGCATCTGAAGATGCGATCCGGACCATTTGTCCAGCAGATCCCACTGAAAAGTTCTTGCGTGAAATCTGCCGAATGGAATTGCTTCGTAGGAAGCCACCATTTTTACCAGGACCCTTGTGCAATGATGCACTGTTTTTAGGAGGTTCCTGACTAGCTCGGATAACTCCCTGGCTTTCTCTTCCGGGAGAAACACCTTTTTCTGGACTGTGTCCAGAATCATCCCTAGGCACAGCAGACGTGTCGTCGGGATCAGCTGTGATTTTGGAATATTTAGAATCCACCCGTGCTGTTGTAGCAGTATCCGAGATAGTGCTACTCCGACCTCCAACTGTTCCCTGGACTATGCCCTTATCAGGAGATCGTCCAAGTAAGGGATAATTTAGACGCCTTTTCTTCGAAGAAGAATCATCATTTCGGCCATTACCTTGGTAAAGACCCGGGGTGCCGTGGACAATCCAAACGGCAGCGTCTAAAACTGATAGTGACAGTTCTGCACCACGAACCTGAGGTACCCTTAGTGAGAAGGGCAAATTTGGGACATAGAGGTAAGCATCCCTGATGTCCCCGGACACTATATAGTCCCCTTCTTCCTGGTTCGTTATCACTGCTCTGAGTGACTTCACCTAGCCTTCTGGCTTCAGTACCACAATATAGTGTGGAATAATACCCCTTTTCTTGTAGTAGGAGGGGTAATTTAATTATCACCTGCTGGGAATACAGCTTGTGAATTTTTTCCCATACTGCCTCCTTGTCGGAGGGAGACCTTGGTAAAGCAGACTTCAGGAGCCTGCGAAGAGGAAACGTCTCTACATTCCAATCTGTACCCCTGGGATACTACTTGTAGGATCCAGGGGTCCTGTACGGTCTCAGCGCCATGCTGAGAACTTGTCAGAAGCGGTGGAACGCTTCTGTTCCTGGGAATGGGCTGCCTGCTGCAGTCTTCTTCCCTTTCCTCTATCCCTGGGCAGATATGATCTTATAGGGACGAAAGGACTGAGGCTGAAAAGACGGTGTCTTTTTCTGCAGAGATGTGACTTAGGGTAAAAACGGTGGATTTTCCAGCAGTTGCCGTGGCCACCAGGTCCGATGGACCGACCCCAAAAAACTCCTCTTCCTTTATACGGCAATACACCTTTTTGCCGTTTGGAATCTGCATCACCTGACCACTGTCGTGTCCATAACATCTTCTGGCAGATATGGACATCGCATTTACTCTTGATGCCAGAGTGCAAATATCCCTCTGTGCATCTCGCATATATAGAAATGCATCCTTTAAATGCTCTATAGTCAATAAAATACTGTCCCTGTCAAGGGTATCAATATTTTTAGTCAGGGAATCCGACCAAGCCACCCCAGCTCTGCACATCCAGGCTGAGGCGATCGCTGGTCGCAGTATAACACCAGTATGTGTGTATATACTTTTTATGATATTTTCCAGCCTCCTGTCAGCTGGTCCTTGAGGACGGCCCTATCTATAGACGGTACCGCCACTTGTTTTGATAAGCGTGTGAGCGCCTTATCCACCCTAAGGGGTGTTTCCCAACGCTCCCTAACTTCTGGCGGGAAAGGGTATACCGCCCATAATTTTCTATCGGGGGGAACCCACGCATCATCACACACTTTATTTAATTTATCTGATTCAGGAAAAACTACTGTAGTTTTTTCACATCCCACATAATACCCTCTTTTGTGGTACTTGTAGTATCAGAAATATGTAACACCTCCTTCATTGCCTTTAACGTGTGGCCCTAATAAGGAATACGTTTGTTTATTCACCGTCGACACTGGATTCAGTGTCCCTGTCTGTGTCGACCGACTAAAGTAAACGGGCGTTTTAAAACCCCTGACGGTGTTTTTGAGACGTCTGGACCGGTACTAATTGTTTGTCGGCCGTCTCATGTCGTCAACCGACCTTGCAGCGTGTTGACATTATCACGTAATTCCCTAAATAAGCCATCCATTCCGGTGTCGACTCCCTAGAGAGTGACATCACCATTACAGGCAATTTGCTCCGCCTCCTCACCAACATCGTCCTCATACATGTCGACACACACGTACCGACACACAGCACACACACAGGGAATGCTCTGATAGAGGACAGGACCCACTAGCCCTTTGGAGAGACAGAGGGAGAGTTTGCCAGCACACACCAAAAACGCTATAATTATATAGGGACAACCTTATATAAGTGTTTTCCCTTATAGCATCTTTTTTATATATTTCTAACGCCAAATTAGTGCCCCCCCTCTCTGTTTTAACCCTGTTTCTGTAGTGCAGTGCAGGGGAGAGCCTGGGAGCCTTCCCTCCAGCCTTTCTGTGAGGGAAAATGGCGCTGTGTGCTGAGGAGATAGGCCCCGCCCCTTTTTCGGCGGCCTCGTCTCCCGCTTTTAACGGATTCTGGCAGGGGTTAAATATCTCCATATAGCCTCCGGAGGCTATATGTGAGGTATTTTTAGCCAAAATAGGTTTTCATTTGCCTCCCAGGGCGCCCCCCTCCCAGCGCCCTGCACCCTCAGTGACTGCCGTGTGAAGTGTGCTGAGAGGAAAATGGCGCACAGCTGCAGTGCTGTGCGCTACCTTTAGAAGACTGAGGAGTCTTCTGCCGCCGATTCTGGACCTCTTCTAACTTCAGCATCTGCAAGGGGGCCGGCGGCAAGGCTCCGGTGACCATCCAGGCTGTACCTGTGATCGTCCCTCTGTAGCTGATGTCCAGTAGCCAAGAAGCCAATCCATCCTGCACGCAGGTGAGTTCACTTCTTCTCCCCTAAGTCCCTCGTTGCAGTGATCCTGTTGCCAGCAGGACTCACTGTAAAATAAAAAACCTAAGCTAAACTTTTCTAAGCAGCTCTTTAGGAGAGCCACCTAGATTGCACCCTTCTCGGCCGGGCACAAAAATCTAACTTGCTTGGAGGAGGGTCATAGGGGGAGGAGCCAGTGCACACCACCTGATCCTAAAGCTTTACTTTTTGTGCCCTGTCTCCTGCGGAGCCGCTATTCCCCATGGTCCTTTCAGGAACCCCAGCATCCACTAGGACGATAGAGAAAGGTCATAATAGATATAAGAGATGCTTTGCCGTCCTTGGCTGGACAGCTGACATGGTTTGCACCAGGGAGGTAATGCCCTTCCAGGCACATCCCCACCCTGCTAGCTCCTCTGACGACCCACCACTCTCCCATTCCCTTGCCCTTTCCCTCTCTTTCTCCCACTCTATCTGTCCCCTCCTCAGATTCTTCTCTCTTTTTACTACTTTTCCTCTTTATGTTTATCATTGTTTAAACACAGAAAAATTGTAGTCGATACATACATCTGGCATTATTGACGTACTCCCTTGTTCTTGTTATATTGGGTTACCCCTCCACGGGATAACATGTATGTGATTCAATATTTACTCGGAGTTGTCATCTCCTATCTGTATTGTAACAATTCACTCGACTTAATAAAAATATTAAATAAAAAAATAAATAAAAAAAATTGTGCATACCTCCCAACATGTCCCATTCCAGGAGAGACAAAACGCTCTCTACCTGGACTTCCAACTTAATATATGATTGGTGTCACCTGTGTTGAACTATTTAATTGATAAGAAAGGTTCTTCACCACAGGTGATTGCAATCATAAATTAAGAGGGAAGACCAGGTAGAGAGCAATTTGTCCCTTCTGGAATGGGTCATGGTGGGAGGTATATAGTGTGTGTATATTAAATTAATCCAATGGTGTATATTAGTTTTAACTAACAGTTTACTCATGCCTGGGTACTGTTTACAGCTCCACCTAACTGAAAGACAACTATTTTATAAACTTTTCTTGTGGAAAAAAAGACAATGTAACCTTAAAATACACATAGAAAAATAAAATAATTTATCTTGTCACATGCAAGAATAGCAGCAGCCTCTGTACTACATACACACTGGGATAGGACTCAGGAGGACTCTGCGTGTCTCTATCTCTAGACCCAAATGGTTTAGTTGCATAACAGTTTACAGAGGACCCAGGCACCCAGGCAGGGAGGAGGATAAGCTGGGATCCCTGTGTCACTTACAGTTCTCTCCACCCTCCTATCTCTCCTCTGGTCAGAAAGCTCTATCGGTAACTCATGAAACATGATACTCCTGTGTCTCTGCCTTCACTGAATACTGTCCTGCTCACATTCTGGCTGCTGGTTCTGCTGCTGCTTAAGAGGGAAAGCTAGTGATGTCAGTGTGCTCTGGCCGGGGGACCCCCTGACAAAGGGGGACCCGGGGTACAGTATGCCTTGGATCCCCCCCTTAAGATGGCTATGCACATGGAGAGTTCTGTGCTTAAATGCTAAGCAATCTGACTAGACCCATTCACACAGCATTAACACGGATTCAGCCTATACAATAGTAAAAGTGCTTGTTCTGGTCTTTGATTGAGCTTTCTGGATCTGTCACTCCTGTAGGTGTATGCTTACACTTTCTCAAGAAATCCAAATGTCAATGCTAGCAATACTTAAAATCCTCATGTATGCATGTTCAGATATTGCCACTTCCTGGACAATAGGACAAGAGTGGACAAACCGTTACTCTCTGTATGCAACCTGCATTAAGGTGGGCTACCAATGGCTTACTCTTGCTAAGAGTGGGCTTGAGGGTACTTCTAGTTTTACACTCTTTTTAATTAATAATCAGCAACTCATTAGATACTGCTCACCTCCAGTGATATCAACCAGCTTAGCAATGAAAACAGACTTATACCACCTTCATGGTGTAGTTGACAACGAGAACGGGGACATTGTTAGATAGAACCCGACATACCGACATGCTAATAATCTGTGGCTTCAAGCATTTTAAAAGTATCGGCTTTACAACTTGAAACATGGGACCTGATTCAGATGTGGTTGGAGGTGGTAACATATAAGTGCGATGGCACTAATATATGTTAATGCAGCAGGAAGCATCTGATGTAAGTAAACGCTTGCATTAGTGATCTGTGCTGTGTCTGATGATGAAGCATCGGATTACCTGCGACACCATCAGCTGGCTGCGTAACCCATGGGGCCAGCCACTGCAGATCCAACTAAGAGTAGATAAGTATCCTGGATTCGTCACTCCCCAAAAATGGAGGTGATCTATTTTAGAAAAATGGCGGCTGTCGCCTCCCCTCCCCTCCCCGCACAGCAGATCTGCTTCCATCCTCAAAGACCCGTAACTGCACATGTGCAGTATGGGGCTGGAGTATATGCAAAGTACCAGACATCTGTACGACAGTTGGGACCTGAATCAGACCCATGATGCGTTACCCTCATGCTGGAAGTTGTAAAGCTGTCACTATTAAAATGCTTAAAATTGCATGATTAGCATGCCAGGTTTGGCATAAAATCGGCATGCCAGGTCCACCAAGAATGAAGTGAGACACCCTCCCCACCCCGGCTGCCTCACAGGTTACAGCAATTACGCAGTGGTGGTCGCAGATCCTTCAATAATCAGCTCTATGAGTGACCCTATGGTTTCGGGAACTGAGACGCTGGCGACATGTTTCTGCATATGGGATTGCAATTGCAGGCTGAGACAAACACCATAATGATCGTGGCACACCTGCATTTTTACCGCCAGTCCCTGTTGCCTCCCCCAACGGACACTCACTTTGCGCATATATAGTCACTGTGAGCGACGTCACTGGGGTACATTGGCGCGTGCGCAGGGCGACCATGATGCATGTGCTGATAATCACTCATTTCTGTTACTATGGGCACTGTGTACACCTCTGAGTCAGGCAGACTGTCCACAACGTTCAGAACTAGTCTCCTATATACTTTCACTCTAATGACAAGGTCTCCGTCTATCAGAATAAAGTATAATCATCTCTACTTATCTGAATTGTCTCTATTATTATACCTGCTAGACAGGACAAGTGGAGGTGTTGCCCACAGCAACCATGCCTTTTTTAGCTCTTTTTTTAAAGAATGTGCTAGATAAATGATAGCTAGAATCTGATTACTTGCCATGGGCAAAACATCTACTTGTCCTATTTCAAAGGTTTGATAAATCTCATGTTTCCTTCCAGTTGATGCTGCAGATGCTACCCACTCCACATGGCAACCTCAGATTCAATATTCTCCACCACTGATGGAGGCAATGTGATGGTGATGCTGGCAGGGGCGTAGCCAGAACTTTGTGGGCCCCATAGCAACATTTTGAAGGAACCCCTGTCCCAATGCTTCTAGAGACACCTCTTTGCAGCAATTGTTAATTGTGTGCCCCATAATAGTGCCCTAGTTAATTTTCTAAATCATAGTAGTGGCTACGTTAATGTTATACCCCATAGTAATGCCCTAGTTTATTTTATGAACCATAGTAGGGCCCTAGGTCATGTTATGTCACATTGTACACATTATGCTACACGGTACCCCCAATTCAAATTATGACATTGTGTCCCCAGTTCATATTATGCCACATTACAGTGCCCCCAGTTCATAATATGCTAAACTATAAGTGAATCCACTTTATATTGTACCAAATTACATTGTCACTGTTCATATTAAGTAACATTATAATCCCTTCCAGTTCATTTTACACCACATTACAATGAGAAGGTCAAGGGGCACCTCTAGATATTTTGCAGGCCCTAAGGCAAACGTTTGTAAGGGCCCCTATGTACCACCCATTGGTGAAAAATGTATATAACACGTCACTTTGGTTAGTAAGGTGGGCCCCTCTCACTCAGGTCCCCATAGCAGCTGCACTCCCTGCACCTATGGTAGATACGCCCTTGGATGTTGGTCAATGTGAGCAAACAATCCCCACTAACCAATCCCATTCACTCTGAGAGACATGACACAATCTATTTCTAGCTCTAATTCCAGAATGCTGTGTCAGGAACCCCCTGGGTGCAGCTGCACAAGTGGCCACAGAGAATGGCAATATATTCACATGAGGATATTTATTATGGGAACTACTGTAGTATACACACAAGGGCATCCAGAATAAACACAAAATGGAGAGAAAACTGCTGCAAATAAAGACCTAGATAAATAATAAGCAAGCAGTAGCTCACAGTGAAAACAGTGGCAGAAAGTAATAAAGTCCTGGATAATAAATGATACAAAGAATGGAAACCAGGTAGGTAGTCAGAGGTTTCTTTGCTTGCAGACACACAAGGTGATATTCAATTAGCCGCTGGGTTTAACCCGCAGCTAACTGCTGACTAAAATCCCCTGTGGCGTGCCTCTTTCTTGCGCCTAAAATAGGAATTTCAGGTGCAGAAACCCATTCATACCATGTAAACTGCGGAATCAGTGGGTTTTCCCTGCACGCGAATCCCGATTTTGCAGTTTTCTCGTGAACTTCACATTGCAATTCAATTGCTACAGCACGGCAATTAAATTGAATTTCTTCCTAGTGTATCCATGCTGGTGATAAAGGCAGTACCTAACATTTATACAAAATAATTTGATTTTCAACTGATGGAGGCTCATGAGAATAGACAGATAATATTGTACAAAACAGGAGCAAAATGGGGGGAAATAAACAAGAAGAAATGAGAATAAGTCATAGTGCAAACACTAAAACAATTACGCTCTCTGACATGGATATGTATTCATTCTCATGTCTTCCTGTTTAGAGTAGAATGAGCAGGGACTGTATCTGGGACAAGGAGGTCAGCCAGCGTGTAAGCTGTGAGATAGTCATGATGCCATCTGGCCAGAGTCTGTTAATCAGCTGCTCAGTCCCTTTCAGAGAATCAGTAGAGGACAAAGAGGGAATCCGTTTTCCGAATGGAAGTGGTATGATCAACGTAGATCCTCAGGGCACGGACAACACCCAAGGAGGCCTACCCACCGAGAGCTTAAGAGAGTGGAAGGCAGGTACAACAAGTTCTTCTTTAAGGTGGAAATGTGAAACCACCTTTGGAAGGAATCCAGGATGAGTTAGAAGAAAAACATCAAAAAAGGGGGAGCGATAGGAGAGCGCCCAAAAATCTGACACCCTTCATGTCAATGCAATAGCCAAAAAAAAGATAGTCTTTGCCATTAGCCATTTGAGGTCCACTGATTACAGGGGTCAAACATACGCTCCTGAAGTGCTTGGAGAACCACTGACAAATCCTATGGAGCCACTGGAGGGACAAAGGGAGGTTGAATACGGAGGACACCCTGCAGAAAGGTGCGAACATCCGACAGTGGAGCGGTCCTGAGCTGGAACCAGATGGACAGAGCAGAAACATGCACTTTCAGAGAGGCCAGGTGCAGTCTGAGCTCCAATCCAGCTTGAAGAAAAGCCAGGATGTATGCCACACTCCGTAATAGATATGGGCTGAAGCAGTCTTCCGCGCTCTGAGCATGGTCCAGACCACTGAGCGAGAGAAACCTTTGGACCTTAGGAGTCTGAGGGGCAAATCCTGTTAAACAGGACTTGCATGAGACCAGCACAGCACAGAAACAGCCTCCTTGTGAGCCTTGCCTTTGCTAGACATAGCCGCAAGAATGGTATAACACACAATATGGCACTAGGCAGTGTGCAACAATGACAGTACTGTGACAACCTTCACAAACAGTTAGCCGTGAAGTATGAAAAACCCTTAAACACCTGCTCTTAGGGTTTTACAGAAGCAGAAAAGGAAAGGTATAAACAGACAGAAGAAATATATCAGACAGCAGTACTAGTACAAGTCACAGACAATGTAGAATACATTAGAAATAACTGCAATGGGCACTAAATAAACTAAATATACCAAAGTGGCTGGTAGGATAATGGCGCTGTATAACCTGGCTCCTAGGAGAGGTACATGTCCGAAAAAATAAGAATTTACTTACCGATAATTCTATTTCTCATAGTCCGTAGTGGATGCTGGGACTCCGTCAGGACCATGGGGATTAGCGGGCTCCGCAGGAGACAGGGCACATCTAAAAAAGCTTTTAGGTCACATGGTGCGTACTGGCTCCTCCCCCTATGACCCTCCTCCAAGCCTCAGTTAGGTACTGTGCCCGGACGAGCGTACACAATAAGGAAGGATCTTGAATCCCGGGTAAGACTCATACCAGCCACACCAATCACACCGTACAACTTGTGATCTGAACCCAGTTAACAGTATGATAACACAAACGAAGTAGCCTCTGAACAGATGGCTCACAACAGTAATAACCCGATTTTTGTAACAATGACTATGTACAAGCATTGCAGACAATCCGCACTTGGGATGGGCGCCCAGCATCCACTACGGACTATGAGAAATAGAATTATCGGTAAGTAAATTCTTATTTTCTCTAACGTCCTAGTGGATGCTGGGACTCCGTCAGGACCATGGGGATTATACCAAAGCTCCCAAACGGGCGGGAGAGTGCGGATGACTCTGCAGCACCGAATGAGAGAACTCCAGGTCCTCTTTAGCCAGAGTATCAAATTTGTAAAATTTTACAAACGTGTTCTCCCCTGACCACGTAGCTGCTCGGCAAAGTTGTAATGCCGAGACTCCTCGGGCAGCCGCCCAGGATGAGCCCACTTTCCTTGTGGAATGGGCCTTTACAGATTTAGGCTGTGGCAGGCCTGCCACAGAATGTGCAAGTTGGATTGTACTACATATCCAACGTGCAATCGTCTGTTTAGACGCAGGAGCACCCAACTTGTTGGGTGCATACAATGTAAACAACGAGTCAGATTTTCTGACTCCAGCTGTCCTTGAAATATATATTTTTAATGCTCTGACAACGTCCAGTAACTTGGAGTCCTCCAAGTCGCTAGTAGCCGCAGGCACCACAATAGGCTGGTTCAAGTGAAATGCCGAAACCACCTTAGGGAGAAATTGAGGACGTGTCCTCAATTCTGCCCTGTCCGAATGGAATATCAGATATGGGCTTTTGTATGACAAAGCTGCCAACTCCGAAACTCTCCTGGCTGAAGCCAGGGCCAACAGCATGGTTACCTTCCATGTAAGGTATTTTAAATCTACCGATTTTAAAGGCTCAAACCAATGAGATTTGAGAAAATTTAGAACCACGTTCAAATCCCACGGTGCCACTGGAGGCACTATTGGGGGTTGTATATGTAGTACACCTTTGACAAAAGTTTGTACTTCAGGCACTGACGCCAATTCCTTCTGGAAGAAAATTGATAAGGCCGAAATTTGAACTTTAATGGACCCCAATTTGAGGCCCATAGACAATCCTGCTTGCAGGAAATGTAAGAATCGACCCAATTGAAATTCTTCCGTTGGAGCCTTCTTGGCCTCACACCACGCAACATATTTTCTCCAAATGCGGTGATAATGTTGTGCGGTCACTTCTTTCCTGGCTTTAATTAAAGTAGGAATAACTTCCTCAGGAATGCCCTTCTCTTTTAGAATCCGGCGTTCAACCGCCATGCCGTCAAACGCAGCCACGGTAAGTCTTGGAACATACAAGGTCCCTGCTGAAGCAGATCCCTTCTGAGAGGTAGAGGCCACGGATCCTCCGTGAGCATCTCTTGAAGTTCCGGATACCAAGTTCTTCTTGGCCAGTCCGGAGCTACCAGTATTGTTCTTACTCCTCTTTTCCGTATAATTCTCAGTACCTTTGGTATGAGAGGCAGAGGAGGGAACACATACACTGACTGGTACACCCACGGTGTTACCAGAGCGTCCACAGCTATTGCCTGAGGGTCTCTTGACCTGGCGCAATACCTGTCCAATTTTTTGTTGAGGCGAGACGCCATCATGTCCACCTTTGGTTTTTCCCAACGGTTCACAATCATGTGGAAAACTTCTGGATGAAGTCCCCACTCTCCCGAGTGAAGGTCGTGTCTGCTGAGGAAATCTGCTTCCCAGTTGTCCACTCCCGGGATGAACACTGCTGACAGTGCTACGACATGATTCTCCGCCCAGCGCAGAATCCTTGCAGCTTCTGCCATTGCACTCCTGCTTCTCGTGCCGCCTTGTCGGTTTACGTGGGCGACTGCCGTGATGTTGTCGGACTGGATCAACACCGGCTGACCCTGAAGCAGCGATTTTGCCAGGCTTAGAGCATTGTAGATCGCTCTTAGCTCCAGTATATTTATGTGAAGAGACGTCTCCAGGTTTGACCACACGCCCTGGAAGTTTCTTCCCTTTGTGACTGCTCCCCAACCTCGTAGGCTGGCATCCGTAGTCACCAGGACCCAGTCCTGTATGCCGAATCTGCGGCCCACTAACAGATGGGCAGTCTGCAACCACCACAGGAGAGACAACCTTGTTCTCGGTGACAGTGTTATCCGCTGATGCATGTGCAGATGCGATCCGGACCATTTGTCCAGCAGATCCCACTGAAATGTTCGTGCATGGAATCTGCCGAATGGAATCGCTTCGTACGAAGCCACCATCTTTCCCAGGACTCTTGTGTATTGATGTACTGACACAGTTCCTGGTTTTAGGAGGTTCTTGACAAGTTCGGATAACTCCCTTGCTTTCTCTTCCGGGAGAAATACCTTTTTCTGAACCGTGTCCAGAATCATGCCCAGGAACAGCAGATGTGTTGTCGGGGTCAATTGAGATTTTGGAAGATTTAGAATCCACCCGTGTTGCTGAAGCACTACTTGTGTTAGCGCTACACCGACTTCCAGCTGTTCTCTGGACTTTGCCCTTATCAGGAGATCGTCCAAGTAAGGGATAATTAATACGCCTTTTCTTCGTAGAAGAACCATCATTTCGGTCATTACCTTGGTAAAGACCCGAGGGGCCGTGGACAACCCAAACGGCAGCGTTTGAAACTGATAATGACAGTCTTGTATCACGAACCTGAGATACCCTTGGTGTGAGGGGTAAATCGGGACATGTAGATAAGCATCTTTTATGTCCAAGGACACCATGAAGTCTCCTTCTTCCAGATTCGCTATCACTGCTCTGAGTGACTCCATCTTGAACTTGAATTTCTTTATGTACAGGTTCAAGGATTTCAGATTTAGAATAGGCCTTACCGAACCGTCCGGTTTCGGTACCACAAATAGTGTGGAATAATACCCCTTTCCCTGTTGTAGGAGGGGTACCTTGACTATCACCTGCTGAGAATACAGCTTGTGAATGGCTTCCAAAACCGACGTCCTTTCTGAGGGAGACGTTGGTAAAGCAGACTTTAGGAACCGGCGAGGGGGAGACCTTTCGAACTCCAGCATGTAACCCTGAGATACTATCTGCAGGACCCACGGGTCCAATTGTGAGTGAACCCATTGATTGCTGAAAATCTTGAGTCGACCCCCCACCGTTCCTGAGTCCGCTTGTAAAGCCCCAGCGTCATGCTGATGGCTTTGTAGAAGCCGGGGCGGGCTTCTGTTCCTGGGCAGGGGCTGCTTGCTGCCCTTTCTTACCCTTTCCTCTGCCTCGCGGCAGATAAGACTGTCCTTTTGGTCGCTTTTTATAGGAGCGAAAGGACTGCGGCTGAAAAGACGGTGTCTTTTTCTGTTGGGAGGGGGTCTGAGGTAAAAAAGTGGATTTGCCGGCAGTTGCCGTGGCCACCAGGTCCGAAAGACCGACCCCAAACAATTCCTCTCCTTTATATGGCAATACTTCCATATGCCTCTTGGAATCCGCATCACCTGACCACTGTCGCGTCCATAAACTTCTTCTGGCAGATATGGACATCGCGCTTACTCTTGATGCTAGAGTACAAACATCCCTCTGAGCATCTCGCATATAAAGGAAAGCATCCTTTAATTGCTCTAGAGTCAATAAAATACTGTCCCTATCCAGGGTATCAATATTTTCAGTCAGAGAATCCAACCACACTACCCCAGCACTGCACATCCAGGCTGAGGCTATTGCCGGTCGCAGTATAACACCAGTATGTGTGTATATACTCTTCAGTGTAGTTTCCAGCCTCCTATCTGCTGGATCCTTGAGGGCGGCCGTATCAGGAGACGGCAACGCCACTTGCTTTGATAAACGTGTGAGCGCCTTATCCACCCTAGGGGGTGATTCCCAGCGCGCCCTAACCTCTGGTGGGAAAGGGTATAATGCCAATAACTTCTTGGAAATTAGCAGTTTTCTATCGGGGTTAACCCACGCTTCATCACACACGTCATTCAATTCCTCTGATTCTGGAAAAAATACAGGTAGTTTTTTCACCCCCCACATAATACCCCTTTTTGAGGTACCAGCAGTATCAGAGATCTGCAAAGCCTCCTTCATTGCCGTGATCATATAACGTGTGGCCATATTGGAAAATACGTTTGTTTCTTCACCGTCGACACTAGATTCATCTGTGTCGGTACCCGTGTCGACTGACTGAGGTAAAGGACGTTTTACAGCCCCTGACGGTGTCTGAGACGCCTGAACCGGTACTAACTGGTTTGCCGGGCGTCTTATTTCGTCAACTGACTTTTGTAATGTGCTGACATTATCACGTAATTCCATAACTAAAGCCATCCATTCCGGTGTCGACTCCCTAGGGGGTGACATTACCATCATCGGCAATTGCTCTGCCTCCACACCAACATCGTCCTCATACATGTCGACACACACGTACCGACACACAGCAGCCACACAGGGAATGCTCTAATCGAAGACAGGACCCCCTAGCCCTTTGGGGAGACAGAGGGAGAGTTTGCCAGCACACACCAAAAGCGCTATAAATGTATATAAACAACCCTAGAAGGTGTTGTTTACTATATATGCGCTCTTAATATATAAATATCGCCAATTTATGCCCCCCTTCTCTTTGTTACCCTGTTTCTGTAGTGCAGTGCAGGGGAGAGACCTGGGAGCCTTCCTCACCAGCGGAGCTGAGCAGGAAAATGGCGCTGAGTGCTGAGGAGAATAAGCTCCGCCCCTTTTTCGGCGGGCTTTTCCCCGGTTTTTAAGAAACTGGCCTGGGTTAAAATACATACATATAGCCTTAATGGCTATATGTGATGTATTTATTTTGCCACTAAAGGTAATTATATTGCTGCCCAGGGCGCCCCCAGCAGCGCCCTGCACCCTCCGTGACTGCGTCAGTGAGCCGTGTGACAACAATGGCGCACAGCTGCCGTGCTGTGCGCTACCTTCAAGAAGACTGAGGAGTCTTCTGCCGCCTGCTTTCCGGACCTCCGTTCTGCCGTCTCTTCAGCGTCTGTAAGGGGGATCGGCGGCGCGGCTCCGGGACGAACCCCAGGCTGACCTGTGTTCCGACTCCCTCTGGAGCTAAGTGTCCAGTAGCCTAAGACTCCAATCCATCCTGCACGCAGGTGAGTTGGAAATCTCTCCCCTAAGTCCCTCGATGCAGTGATCCTGTTGCCAGCAGGAATCACTGAGATTGAAACCTAAAAAAAAAAACTTTTCTAAACAGCTCTTTAGGAGAGCCACCTAGATTGCACCCTCTCGGACGGGCACAAAAACCTAACTGAGGCTTGGAGGAGGGTCATAGGGGGAGGAGCCAGTACGCACCATGTGACCTAAAAGCTTTTTTAGATGTGCCCTGTCTCCTGCGGAGCCCGCTAATCCCCATGGTCCTGACGGAGTCCCAGCATCCACTAGGACGTTAGAGAAATGTGATGATTAGTGGGCTGCATCTAGCAGTGAACGCACCTCCACGGCCAATTGCCCGACATTTATCCAGTTCTTTCACAGGGGAGTAATGGGAAAAAAGTTTCCTCCTCTGTGAAGTAACGCAGATATCACGGTCATACACTGTGAAATATCATACAGGGTATGGCCACGATATTTGATGGTTTCAGCTTGTCCCATAAAATGTTTGTTGGTCTGACAGTGTATTCCCAGCATTACACAATATATTGTCTTACGTGAGAGATGAGAGACAACAGTGACAAAACTCTCAGCGTACTGATTTAGGACCAACATTTAAGTCGCAGACATCATCAACTCTTGGAAATTTTGGACCAAAGTGATTATTCCTTGACCTTCAGAAAGAGAAGCAGGCTGTTCTGTACTTTCAAATATTAGACCAGATCATGCACGTCATATAGTAGTAGGTCTCGAACTTCATAGCACTAACATACTTTACATTGGCATCCTATATGTTGCGGTTTGTAGTTACCAGCAGTTACTGAGAATGTATCTCTTCTCCGGACATAACCATCAAGAACTATCTTTATGCAGACCTTCAGTTTTGAACTGAAATATTTCTATAACAGATGGAATTTCACACATTAAAAGTAACTCAGCACTATTCTCAAAAGCTTTCAGTCTAATTCTAGAGCAAACAGCCAAAGAGGAGGCTAGTAATTAGCCCATATTTATGTCATAGGTAGAAAAAAAAACTTTTGGATTAACAGATGATAATATGGAATTTCGGCTTCTTACATGAGTGAATAGCAGTTGGTCTTTCATGTCATCGAGATCTTCATTAGGGGTCCAAGATTCAGCAAAGCTCAAGAAATCCCATTTTTCCTTATCATCTTCTTCAGCCTGGATTTTTTCCTTCTTGCCGTTGAGCGTGCTACCTGTTACATTAGCCTGATGGCAGAGGAACATACATTAGAAAGACACCGAGTTTTATCGACCCTTGGCAACTTTTATTAAATATATCGTTTTTTTTTAATTTCTAAATTCACTTTGTGCAATGCTTCACCAAGCATTAAAACCATCAACTACACAGTCATTTTCAGCTGTTGTCCAAAACAGTCCTGATTCCAAATAACATCTTTGCACTGTATCCAGAGCTGAAATAAAGGAGGGGCACAGTGGGCAGGCCCCCCTCTCTTAAGGCCCCCCATACTTTAGTCAAAGCTGCTCTGCAAGCTGGAGAAGAGAGAGGTGGATTCCAAGCAGGAGGTGAAACTACATGGCACTGTGCTAGGAGAAGCATAGGGGGGTGGAAGTTGCTGCAGAAGCAGGTCCCCGAGTGATGAGCGCTGTCCAGAAGCCAGCCTACAGGGTAAGAGGGACTCATGGAGTTGGCGCTGTCCATATGTATATATGTGCATATATGTGTAACTATGTATTTGTGTGTATCTGCATGTAAGTATGTATAGTGCATAAATGTGTGACTATGTATGTGTATACATGTGTGACTGCTTATATATGTATGTGTATACCTTAGTGACTTTATGTGGGTGGGTGAGTGTGTGTGTGTGTGTGTGTGTGTGTGTGTGTGTGTATCACTGTATATATGTATGTGTATGACTGTGTGTGTGAAACTGTATGTATGTATGCATGCATGTGTATAAGTATGTAACTGTATATGGGGTATATTCAATTGCAGTCAAAAGTTACCGTCTGTCGGAAAGACGGCAGTTTTCTACTTCTTTAGGTCGGAAGGAGTTCCGACCTATTCAATATACCCCAAAATTATCCGATAAGTCGGGAATTCCGACTTGACGGAAAGTACGTGGATCGGCGGGATAGTCGCCGATCCACGTGCTTCTGTCGGAAATGGGGCCAAATCTGACAGGTTTTGGCCCCCTTTCCGACCATATCAATCTGACTTTAAAAAAAGTCAGATTGAGATAAGGGAGCTGAGAGGAGGAGACAGGGACAGCAGCGGCTACAGCAGCGTTAGCAGGAGGATCGGGCACCGCCGCCACTCACGGCAGTGTCCAATTGGCTCCAGCAGGCGAGGTCCCACTTGCTGGAGATGGGTGGACGTTGCCACATCCTCCTGCTACAGCGTCACACTGCTGTAGCCGCTGCTCTCCCCGTCTCCTCCTCCTCAGCTCCCTCATCTCAATACGACTTTTTTAAAGTCGGATTGAGATGGTCAGGAACGGCCTAATCTGGCCTGTCATTAAATAGCCTTTGTCGGATCCATTCCGACAAATGCATGAATGAATATACCCCCATATGTGTATATGTGTGGGTTGCAGTGTCCTGCAAGGAGGAATGTTATGGGAGGGACCCTCTTACTTGCTATGGCGCGATGCAGGGAGCAGCTCAGCAGCTGTGGAAGTGACGTACACACACCCTGCTTGACATGAAATGGAAGGGAAGGGGGGGGGGAGAGATGTGTGACCATGCCCCTTTTATGTACACATCAAAGGACTGCCCACAACAACCCAAACTCAGTGTCCCAAAAGTTACTTTTAAGGACCCTCTAGTCTTAACAGCCCCAGCCACCCTCCAAGCCTTAATCCAGCGTAGATAGATAGATAGAGCAAAAGTAAAGGGATTATGTATAAAAAGGAGAATTATGGTAAGAACTTACCTTTGTAAAATCTTTTTCTGCGAGGTACACTAGGTTCCACAGTGATAACATCAGGGGGGGTAGAGTTGGATCTTGATCCAAGGCACCAACAGGCTAAAAGCTTTGACTGTTCCCAAGATGCACAGTGCCGCCTCCTCTATAACCCCGCCTCCGTGCACAGGAGCTCCGTTTTGTTAACCAGTCCAATGCAGTAGCAGGTAAAAGAAACGACAACTGTTAGTAGCCACTTACACCACATTCTCACGACAGGAGAAGGTATCAGCGGCTAATGCCATACAAACCCAAAGACGCTAAGTGCGTCAGAGTGGGCGCCCTGTGGAACCAAGTGTACCTCACAGAAAGAGATTTAACAATGGTAAGTTCTTACTATAAATCTCCTTTTCTGCAGCGGGGTACACTGGGGTTCCACAGGGATAACATCAGGGATGTCCTAAAGCAGTTCCTCATGGGAGGGGACGCACTGTAGCGGGCACAAAAACCCGGCGTCCAAAGGAGGCATCCTGGGAGGCAGAAGTATCGAAGGCATAGAACCTTATGAACGTGTTCACTGAGGACCACGTAGCCGCCTTGCATAATTGTTCAAGGGTTGCACCACGGCGGGCCGCTCAAGAAGGTCCAACAGACCGAGTAGAATGGGCATTGATGGCAGCAGGAGCTGTAAGGCCAGCTTGTACATAAGCATGTGCAATCACCATTCTAATCCATCTGGCCAAGGTCTGCTTGGTAGCAGGCCAGCCACGTTTGTAAAAACCAAAAAGGACAAAGAGAGAATCAGATCTCCGAAGAGAAGCTGTCCTCTTAACATAAATACGGAGAACACGTACCACATCCAAAGAACACTCTTTGGAGGATGAACCTGGAGAGGTAAAGGCCGGAACCATAATCTCTTGGTTAAGGTGGAAAGATAACACCACCTTAGGGAGATAACCAGGGTGAGTTCTAAGAACCGCACAGTCACGGTGAAATCAGAAAGGGTGACTGACAGGACAAGGCACCCAAGTCTGAAACCCGTCTAGCAGATGCAATAGCCAGCAGAAACAAGACCTTAAGAGTAAGCCATTTAAGGTCTACAGACTGAAGAGGCTCAAACGGAGACTCTTGTAAGGCATCCAGAACAACCGACAAATCCCAAGGAGCCACAGACGGGACATAGGGAGGTTGAATCCGTAAAACACCCTGAGTGAAGGTATGAACATCAGGCAGAGTCGCAATTTTTCTCTGAAACCATATCGACAAGGCAGAAATATGAACCTCGAGGGAGGCCAGACGAAGGCCTAAGTCCAGGACCTGTTGCAGAAAAGCCAAGAGTTTGGCTGTACTGAACTTGTATGCATCATAATTATTAGTTGCACACCAAGCAAAATAAGAATCCTGGTAGACACAAGGGCCCTGAACGAGTAGGTCTGGGCGCTGCGGAAGCAGAAGAGGACGCTCTATTGATAGACCGTGCATGTCTGAGAACCAATGCCGTCTGGGCCACGCTGGAGCGATTAGAAGTAGTATTCCTCCTTCTTGCTTGAATTTCCTTATCACCCTGCGCAGAAGTGACACCGGAGGGAACACGTACGGCAGCCGAAAGTTCCATGGAATTGTCGCGTCGAGATGCCATCAGGTCTACATCTGGTAGACCCCACTGTTCCACGAGGAGCTGAAAGACCTCCCGATGAAGGCTTCACTCTCCGGCGTGTACGTCCTGACGACTGAGGAAGTCCGCTTCCCAGTTTAGGACCCCCGGAATGAACGCTGCCGATATGGCAGGCAGATGGCGTTCCGCCCATTGAAGAAGCTTTGACACTTCCATCAGTGCTTTGCGGCTTCGGATGCCGCCTTGTTGATTTATATACGCCACCGTGGTGGTGTTGTCTGACTGTACCTGAACAGGCATGTTATGTACTAGAAGCAGGGCTAGTGTCAACGCATTGAACACTGCCCGCAATTCCAGAATGTTTATCGGAAGGAGAGATACCTACCTGGTCCACCGACCTTGAAGAGAGTGTTGCTGCAACCCCGCAGACTGGCATCCGTTGTCAGAAGGACCCAGTTGGAGATCCAGAATGGACACCCCTGCTCAGTTGATGGTCCTGCAGCCACCAAGTCAGTGACAGACGGACCTCCGGAGTCAAGGATATCATGTGAGACATGATCCGGTGAGGCAGGCCGTCCCACTCGGGGAGAATTTACCTCTGCAGAGGGTGGGAATGAAATTGAGCGTACTCCACCATGTCGAAAGCTGACACCATGAGGCCTAGTATTTGCATCGCCGAATGAATTGACACACGTGGGCGAGAGAGGAAGCATCTTATCTCATCCTGAAGATTCAAGACCTTCTCCTGTGACAAAAACAACCGCTGGTTGTGGGTGTTCAATAGTGCTCCCAGGTGCACCATGCTCTGAGCAGGAACCAGGGAAGACTGCTTCCAGTTGATGAGCCACCCGTGGGCTTGTAGGAATTGGACCATCAGTTCCAGGTGACGAAGGAGAACCTCTGGGGAGATAGCCAGGATCAACAAGTCGTCCAGATACGGCAGGATCCTGATACCCCGACAGCGGAGAAGGGCCGTCATGACCTTGGTGAAAACTCGAGCCGAGATCCGACCAAAAGGCAAGGCCTGGAATTGAAAATGTTGATTGCCAACAGCAAACCGCAGGTGTTGCTGATGCGACACTGCAATAGGTATATGCAGGTAAGCATCCTGTATATCCAGGGATACCATGTAGTACTTGGGCTCCAGGGCAAGAACAATAAAGCGAAGAGTTTCCATACGAAATTTTAAAACTTTCACAAATTTGTTCAGAGATTTGAGGTTGAGAATGGGCCGAGAAGATCCATTCGGTTTCGGAAATGGGAATAGCGTTGAATAGTACCCCCTGCCTCTCTGAGCCAGAAGCACCGGCACTACCGCTCCCGTATCCAGGAGGGATTGTACCACAAGATGGAGAGTTTTTGCTTTTACCGGATACGAAGGGATGTTTGTTGAGCAAAACTGGCGAGGTGGACGTTTCTTGAAAGAGATGGCGTATCCGTGAATGATGACTTCCCTTACCCAGGCGTCCGAAGTGGTCTGTAACCATATCTGAGAAAACTGTAGAAGTCGGCCTCCCACCCTGGGATCCCCCAGAGGGAGGCCCGCCCCATCATGCAGCAGGCTTGTCTGTTTTGGCAGCAGGCTGACAGGCAGCCCAGGCACATTTAGGTTTGGGCTTAGTGGATTTAGAAGTGCGAGTCTGTTTTGGGTACGCCTGACCCTTTGCTTTACCGGTAGGTCAAAAGGAATGAAAGAAAGTACTCTTAGCCTTTGGGCCCGAAGGAGAAGTACTGGGCAGACATGCAGTCTTAGCAGACGCTAAGTCAGCGACAATCTTGTTGAGATCTTCCCCAAAAAGAATGTTTCCATTAAAAGGGATGACCTCCAAGGTCTTTTTCGAGTCCAGATCTACCGACCAGGACCGCAACCAGAGGATCCGGCGAGCCAGAATAGACGTGGTAGGCGCTTTGACCGCTAGGATACCTGCATCCGATGTCGCCTCTTGAATATAATGAGAGGCTGTAACAATGTATGAAAGACACTGTTTTGCATTATCAGGAAAAATAGACGGTAGTTCCGCTTCTACTTCCTGAACCCAGGCCTCTATAGCTTTAGCAGCCCAAGAGGCCGCAATAGTAGGCCTATGCACAGCTCCAGCCAGAGTGTAAATGGACTTCAAGCAACCCTCCACACGCTTATCCGTCGGTTCCTTCAGAGAGGTGACGGTAGTGACAGGCAGAGCAGATGATAAAACCAGACGTGCGACCTGCGAGTCCACCGGCAGCGGTGTTTCCCAATTTTTACTTAACCCTGCAGCGAGGGGATAACGAGCCAGCATCTTCTTAGACAGAGAGAATGTCTTACCTGGATATTCCCAGGATTCCTGACATATGTCAACTAAATGGTCAGAATGTGGTAAAACTAACTTAGTAACCTTCTGACGTTTAAACTTATCTGGTTTCTTAGAGGGAGCCGGTGGTTCTTCGTCATCATCAATTTGAAGAATCAGCCTTATAGCTTCTAAGAGGTCAGGAACATCCACTTGGGTCACGGATTCCCCATCAGAATCATCTGCATCAGTGTCTGAGGGATCAGTATATGCGCCATCTTCATCAGATGAAGTATCTGTAACATGAGTGGATTGTGAGGACGTAAGGGCCCGCTTAGATGACCCTTTTGTCCTAGGCGGGCGAGGGTTAGGATTTTGCTTGGCCATAGACTGATTTAATTGCTGTAACTGAGAGGACAGAGTATCTGCCCATGGCAGATTAACAGCAGGGACGATATGTGGCTGAAATGGCACAAGAAGTCACATAGGGGGCGCAAGTCTAGTTACCATTGTAGTCAGTAAATTAGTAAACGTAGCCCACGGTGGGTCAGTAGTTGCCCTCGTTGTAGTAGACTGACTGAGGGGTACAAAGCCCCCAGGCACCTGAACCCTCAAGCTGCAATATTTTCCTCAGAGACATCCGTGGCAAGAGCACTGCAGGACGCAGGGTCAGCAACAGAACCCTCACCCTGATGAGCTGACATTGGGGGTCATTCAGAGTTGATCGCTCGCTGCAAATTTTCGAGCGATCAGGTAAAAAAGGGTAAAACTGCGCATGCGTATGCACCGCAATGCGCAGGCACGTCGTACGGATACAAAGAGGATTGGTGCTGGGTGATGGATTTAGCGAAGATTCCATTCACACAGCCGAACGCAAGATGATTGACAGAAATAGGGCGTTTATGGGTGTCAACTGACCGTTTTCTGGGAGTGTTTGGGAAAACTCAGGCGTGTCCAGGCGTTTGCAGGACGGGTGTCTGACGTCAATTTCGGCACCAAAAAGACTGAAGAGATCGCAATGGCTGAGAATGTCCAGAGCTACTCTGAAACTGCACAAAATGTTTTTGCTGCGCTCGGCTGCAAAGGCGTTCGCACATATGAAAAGCGAAAATACACTCCCCCGTTGGCGGCGACTATGCGTTTACATGGTTGCTAAAAGTAGCTAGCAAGCGATCAACTCGGAATGACCCCCATTATAGGAAAGCTTTACCTTAGGATGGAATAGTACAGTATAAGCAGACGGAATACCTAACAAAAAGCCCCACGGATCGTGAGACTACAGGCAGAGCGCACACAGAGGATTTAAGAGGTATATGGTGACTGTAATACACAGAGAAAATACCAACAGAGTATATCCTGTGATAAACACTATATTATATGAACACCCTGACGCACTTAGACTTCCCCCTCAGGGTACAGAATATAGGGATAGCAGTATATGTGAGATACACGGAATGGAAATTACACAGCAGCTATTGGCACACACACAGTCACATGAACAATGCAGAAATGATCACAAATAACAATAAAACTGCACTGCACTAGCAACAATTTAGTAAACACACTACTAAGTAAAGCTAATTAGGTATATAGATATATCAATGCACAGTAAAGACTGGATTATATCACAGAGTACTTGTACTAAATATCCCTATAGTTATGCACTTGTTCTTAACTAACACTGTCTAAAGGGGTGGTCTTCTGTATGCCGGCGGTCGGGCTCCCGGCGCTCAGTATACCGGCGCCGGGAGCCCGATAGCCGGCATACCGACACTTATTTTCCCTCGTGGGGGTCCACGACCCCCATAGAGGGAGAATAAAATAGTGTGGCGTGCTTAGCGCGCCACCGTGCCCGTAGCGTGGCGAGCCCGCAAGGGGCTCATTTGCGCTCGCCACGCTGACTGTAAGCCGGCGGTCGGGCTCCCGGCGCCGGGAGCCCGACCGCCGGCCAGCCGTAGTGAACCCGTCTAAAGATATGTAGAATACTTAAGTGTCCTGTAAATGCACAACACTGATGATGCAGGTGGCTTTACAGAGGAGGCATTGCCCAGCAGTCCCAGATCAGCGCAGCTGTGCGTAATGGCGCCCAAACGCTGACAGGGAAAGAGAGAGAGATGCAGCCCAAGGGCGGGAACATTAGCAGTAAATGGTGCCCTGGGGCTGGGGGAGGGGCTACAGGTCAGAGCCAGATCCCCTTGCTGGACTTCACCACCAGGTACTGCAGGCCTTATGGAAACGGATTAATGCTACAATCCGACCTGTACCCTTGCCCTGGTGGTCTAGTGGGGTCCCTGCACGGCCACAGTGTCCACGCCAGCGCGCGATCTGCCTCTCATAGACCGCGCCGGATCGCGGTTTGCAGCAGGTCCCGCCGGAGGACCCTCTTACCTCCTCCTTGCAGCGGCCATGCGATCCAGGAGAGCAGCGGCTGTGTGTGTGTGCGCCCTATATAAGAACCGGAGCCCTCCGCTGTAATTACCTGGCAACCAGGGCGCGGGAGTGTACAGCGCCGCTGGGAGGTGAGGGAGCTGCAGCATGATGTGTCAGAATGACAGATAGCACTTTTAAGTGCCTATGTTGCGACTCTTGAAGTCTTCTTTCTTCAAATGAAAGCTCTTTTCAGGGCTGTCCATCACAGCCCTCCCTGTTGTCAGCTTGCACTGCAGGCACTGACTTACAAACTGAGCTCCTGTGCATGGCGGCGGGGTTATAGAGGAGGCGGTGCTGTGCATCTTGGGAACAGTGAAAGCTTTTAGCCTGTTGGTGCCTCGGATCAAGATCCAACTCTACACCCCCTGATGTTATCCCTGTGGAACCCCAGTGTACCCCGCTGCAGAAGCACAATTATAGTAACCAGAATGTAGAACGTTTCCCTGCCTTCACTCTTTCACTTGGCAAAGGAAGCATAACAGAAACTACCAGTGACATTATTTAATAAAAACATAGAAAAATTTGAGATCGACTGAAGAATGAGTTTTGTCTTAATGTTCTCCCTGTAACATTGAAATAAACTTTACATACCAAGAGTACTTGCCATGACTACTTAAAGCGTGATACGCAAATCGCTAAAAGCTGTGCCATTGCATATGTTGCTGCTATCAGGGCAGTTCATTTATTTATTGATCATAGTCAGTGACATGGGATGGGAAATGGGCTTTCACACAAAGAAAAAAATAATTATATATATATATATATTTGTTTTTGTTTTTATTTTGTAGAACCAGATTTCTCTGATATTCAAGGAAAGATAAAACAGAAAAGCTTGAACCCCTATAAAAAGCAGAGCACAGACCAGTACAGAAATGTGTGCTATATAAGAATGTAATGTATTGGAAATGAGCTGAGAGAATAGAAAGATTTTCCGTTTGTACAGAGAGCAAACCCAGTTATTGCTACATTCATGTCATCAATGTTAGATAACACGTTGTGGGAAATTTCTAGCTTCCTGAGTAAAAAAAATAAAACACCTGACACCTGTTAGAGTGTTTTGCTTTTTTTTTTTTTTTTTTTAACATGTGCAGGAATGTAACTCTGGTATATTGGGCCTCCCTTCTGCAAGTGCGCCCCTCCGCCCCATTGTCTTGCTTTTGTTGAATGACAGAGCCACCAAATTAATTGAAGCAGCCAGAGGAGCCGGAGTGGGTGTGAAGCTAGGAGAAGATGACAACTTGTGTGTGACTCAGTCTTCATTAAAACTGAGGGATTTTCAGAATGTTATTTTCTTTTTATTTTTAAGATTAATCAATCTAAGGGGAGTGTGCAAGATGAAAACCATGATATTTTTTTTTAGATTTTGACCTTGCAACACAGATAGAAAGAAAAGCTGAGCTTAAGCAGTTTTATTCTGTGGGAAGGTAATGAAAATACACACAATTGTACACGTCTCCTACCTTTCTGTTCAGCATCCCCCACATCAGCGTATCCAGGGTGCCTTTGGCGATCAGGTAATGAATGTGCACAGAACTGCTTTGTCCAATACGATGGGCTCGATCCTCTGCTTGCTTTATATGTCCGGGGTCCCAGTACAGCTCAGCAAACACAACATGTGTGGCAGCTGTGAGTGTCAGCCCCTAAACCAAGGAAATAAACAAACAAATAAATAATTAGGGTAATCTCAGATAGACTACACAGGGCTGATAAGTAAAACTTTGAGGCTAGATATATGCATTAATTAAAAAAATAAGCAATGCCACTATGTGACATTAATGTACATCAAATGTTATCTATAACTAAGAAAACTAATATAAATGAAATAATCGAACAGCTTATGCTCAATATTTCATCATGCTTTCTTGCAACCCTCTACAGCAAGCGGTCATGTCAGGAGGGAGGTACTTCTCAGAGCAGACACAGAATGACTGACAGCTTGACTGACTTGCTTTGCAAAAAAATAAGATTTTAAACCTACCGGTAAATCTTTTTATCTTAGTCCGTAGAGGATGCTGGGACTCCGTAAGGACCATGGGGATAGACGGGCTCCGCAGGAGACATGGGCACTTTAAGAAAGACTTTGGATCTGGGTGTGCACTGGCTCCTCCCTCTATGCCCCTCCTCCAGACCTCAGGTAGAGAAACTGTGCCCAGAGGAGACGGACAGTACGAGGAAAGGATTTTTGTTAATCCAAGGGCAAGATTCATACCAGCCACACCAATCACACCATATAACTTGTGATATACTAACCAGTTAATAGTATGAAAACAACATAGCATCAGTCCAAGACCGATGAAACTATAACATAACCCTTATGTAAGCAAAACTATATACAAGTCTTGCAGAAGAAGTCCGCACTTGGGACGGGCGCCCAGCATCCTCTACGGACTACGAGAAAAAGATTTACCGGTAGGTTTAAAATCTTATTTTCTCTAACGTCCTAGAGGATGCTGGGACTCCGTAAGGACCATGGGGTTTATACCAAAGCTCCCAAACGGGCGAGAGAGTGTGGATGACTCTGCAGCACCGATTGAGTAAACAGGAGGTCCTCCTCAGCCAGGGTATCACACTTATAGAACTTTGCAAAGGCGTTTGACCCCGACCAAGTAGCAGCTCGGCACAGCTGTAGTGCTGAGACCCATCAGGCAGCCGCCCAAGATGAGCCCACCTTCCTAGTGGAATGGGCCTTAATCGATTTTGGTAACGGCAATCCTGCCGTAGAATGCGCCTGCTGAATCGTGTTACAGATCCAGCGAGCAATAGTCTGCTTTGAAGCAGGGCCGCCAACGTTGTTGGCTGCATACAGGACAAACATTGCTTCTGTTTTTCTGATCCTAGCCGTTCTGGCCACGTCAATTTTCAAAGCCCTGACCACATCAAGGGACTCGGAATCCTCCAAGTCACGTGTAGCCACAGGTACGACAATAGGTTGGTTCATATGAAAGGATGAGACCACCTTAGGTAGGAATTGAGGACGGGTCCGCAATTCCGCTCTATCCATATGGAAAACCAGATAGGGGCTTTTATGTGACAAAGCCGCTATTTCCGAAACTCACCTAGCCGAAGCCAAGGCTAACAACATGACCACCTTCCAAGTGAGATATTTCAACTCCACTGTTCTAAGTGGTTCAAACCAATGTGACTTAAGGAAACTTAACACCACTTTAAGGTCCCAAGGCGCCACCGGAGGTACAAAAGGAGGCTGAATATGCAGTACTCCCTTCACAAAAGTCTGTACTTCTGCTCCCCCACCTCAGAGGTTCGCGTCCGTGGTCACTAGGATCCGATCCTGAATGCCGAAACTGCGGCCCTCTAGCAGGTGAGCACTCTGCAGCCACCACAGGAGAGATACCCTGGCCCTGGGGGACAGGGTGATCCGCTGATGCATTTGCAGATGTGACCCGGACCATTTGTCCAATAGGTCCCATTGGAAAGTCCTTGCATGGAACCTGCCGAAGGGAATGGCTTCGTACGTCGCCACCATTTTTTCCAGGACTTGAGTGCAATGATGCACTGACACTTGTTTTGGCTTCAACAGGTTCTTGACTAGAGTCATGAGTTCCTGAGCTTTTTCTATCGGAAGAAAAACCCTTTTCTGGTCTGTATCCAGAATCATGCCCAAGAAGGTCAGACGAGTCGTAGGAACCAACTGTGACATCGGGATATTGAGAATCCAGCCGTGTTTCTGTAACACCTTCAGTGAAAGTGACACGCTGTTCAACAACTGCTCTTTTGATCTCGCCCTTATTAGGAGATCGTCCAAGTATGGGATAATTGTGACTCCTTGCTTGCGTAGGAGCACCATCATTTCCGCCAATTACCCTGAAATTGGTAATGACAATACTGTACCGTAATTCTCAGGTACGCCTGATGGGGTGGATAAATGGGAACATGAAGGTATGCAGCCTTTATGTCTAGATACACCATAAAATCCCCCCGTTCCAGGCTGGCGATGATCGCTCTGAGCGATTTCACCTTGAATTTGAACCTTTTCAAGTATAGGTTCAGAGATTTTAATTTTAAAATAGGTCTGACCGAACCGTCCGGTTTCGGGACTACAGCCAAGGTTGAGTAATATCCCCTTCCTTGTTGAAGGAGGGGAACCTTGAGCACCACCTGTTGGAGATACAATGTGTGAATTGTATTTAATATTATCTCCCTTTCTGGGGGAGAAGCCGGTAGGGCCGATAAGGAAAACCGGAGAGGAGGCACCTTGTCGAATTCCAGCTTGTAACCCTGAGAAACAATTTCTATTGCCCAGGGATCCACCTGTGAGTGAACTCAGATGTGGCTGAAGAGTCGAAGACGTGCTCCCACTGGGGCGGACTCCCTTAGCGGAGCCCCAGCGTCATGCGGTGGATTTAGTAGAGGCCGGGGAGGTCTTCTGTTCCTGGGAACTAGCTGTGCCCTGTGCCCTTACCTCTGGTAAGAAAGGACGCTCCTCGGACTTTCTTGTTTTTCTGCGAACCGAAAGGACTGCATTTGATAATGTCGTGCTTTCTTAGGCTGTGAGGGAATATAAGGTAAAAGTTCAGATTTACCAGTTATAGCTGTGGAGACCAGGTCCGAGAGCCTTCTCCACCCAATTCCTCACCCTTGTAAGGTAAAACCTCCATATGCCTCTTTTAGTCGGCATCACCTGTCCATTGCATGTTCCACAGGACATGTCTAGCAGAAATCGACATAGCGTTGACTCTTGAACCCAGTAGACCAATGTCTCTTTGATCATGTCTTATATATAAGACAGCATCTTTTATATATCCTAGGGTCAATAACATGGTATCCTTATCTAGGGTTTCAATCTCCGCTGATAAGGTATCTGTCCACGCTGCTACAGCGCTATAAACCCCTGCCGACACAATCGCCGGTCTAAGTAGTGTACCAGAATGTGTGTAAATGGACTTCAAAGTACTTTTCTGCATGCTATCTGCAGGATCCCTGAGGGTAGCTGTATCTTGGTATGTCAGCGCTACCTTTTGGGTAAACGTGTCAACGCCTTGTCCACCTTAGGGGAGGATTCCCATCGTATCCTGGCCCTAGCAGGGAAAGGATACGCCATGAGAATTCTTTTGGGAAACTGCAGTTTCTTGTCTGGAGATTCCCGCTCTTTTTCACACAATTCATTTGGTTCATGAGAGGGGGGAAATGTTATGTCATCTTTCTTCCCCTTAAACATGTGTACCCTCGTGTCAGGGACAGATGGGTCATCAATGATATGCAAAACATCTTTTATTACAATAATCATATATTGAATACTTTTCTGCCAGTTTTGGCTGTAACTTTGCATCATCGTAGTCGACACTGGAGTCAGACTCCGTGTCGGTATCAGTGTCTATTATTTTGGATAGTGGGCGTTTTGAGACTCTGAAGGTCCCTGCGACATAGGGACAGGCATGGGTAGATTCCCTGTCTATTCTCTAATCTTTTGTGCAATAAATTTACCTCAGCACTTAATTCCACATACCCAGTCAGGTGTCGGCGTTGTCGACGGAGACACCACACACACACACATTTGCTCCATCTCCTCCTTAGAAGAGCCTTTTACCTCAGACATGTCGACACACACGTACCGACACACCACACACTCAGGGAAAACTCTTATCTGAAGACAGTTCCCCCACAAGGCCCTTTGGAGAGACAGAGAGAGAGAGTATGCCAGCACACACCCAGCGCTAATACCCCAGGAAAAACACACAATGTGTTTACCCAGTAGCGCTGTAATACTATTATTTGCTGCCAATTATGTGCCCCCCCTCCTCTCTGAAACCCCCTTTCACTGTGGATAAGCAGGGGAGAGTCCGGGGAGCTTCCTCTCAGCTGTGCTGTGGAGAAAATGGCGCTGGTGAGTGCTGAGGGAGAAGCCCTGCCCCCTCGGCGGCGGGCTTCTGTCCCGCTTAAATATAATAAAAACTGGCGGGGGCTCTTTATATATACAGTGCCTAGCTGTATATATATATCTTTTGCCAGAAATTAGGTTTATATTGCTGCCCAGGGCGCCCCCCCTGCGCCCTGCACCCTTACAGTGACTGCCGTGTGTGAGGTGTGTGGGAGCAATGGCGCACAGCTGCACTGCTGTGCGTTACCTCAGTGAAGATCATGAAGTCTTCTGCCGCCTCTGAAGTCTTCTTTTTCTTCTCATACTCACCCGGCTTCTATCTTCCGGCTCTGTGAGGAGGACGGCGGCGTGGCTCCGGGACGAACTCCAGGGTGAGACCTGTGTTCTGACTCCCTCTGAAGCTAATGGTGTCCAGTAGCCTAAGAAGCAGAGCCTTGAAACTCACAGAAGTAGGTCTGCTTCTCTCCCCTCAGTCCCTCGATGCAGGGAGTCTGTTTTAGTTATTTATATAAAAACTTAGCAGATTTGCTGTGGATCCTGCAGCGCTTTTCAGTCGCTCTGCTGATCGACAAGAAAGGGGCGTATCTGGGTGTTAACGGAGCGTTTTCCGGGAGTGTGCTAAAAAACGCAGGCGTGTCAGGGAAAAACGCAGTAGTGTCTGGAGAAACGGGGGAGCGGCTGGCTGAACGCAGGGCGTGTTTGTGACATCAAACCAGGAACTAAATGGACTGAGCTGATCGCAATCTGTGAGTAGGTCTGGAGCTACTCAGAAACTGCAAAGAATTATTTAGTAGCAGCTCTGCTAATCCTTCGTTCGCTATTCTGCTAAACTAAGATACTCTCCCAGAGGGCGGCGGCCTAGCGTGTGCAATGCTGCTAAAAGCAGCTAGCGAGCGAACAACTCGGAATGAGGGCCATTGTCCTAAAGATGTGGGAGGCATGGAATGGAATGGCGTGAACCATGTACGTATATTACCTTCATGGTTCATGCTTGTATGACCAACAAATTACTTTTTTTTAAGTCACTTACAATTGCAGCCTACAATATTTTGAAAATGGTGAATCAAAGGCATAATCTCCTATCAAAGAATGCAAATGCTGAAAAGTCAAAAACTAGATTTATTTATTTTTTTTGTTGCATTTTTGCTTACCTGGCCAGCAGCCTGGATGCTAAGAACAGCCACACGGGTGTCAGGGTCACTCTGAAACTGATGGACAAGGTGAATTCGCTCTGCAGATGGAACGCTACCGTCTATCCGGATGTAACGGGCCTGTAATCAGATTGTGATCAGCATCAGATTATGCAAATCTTTTCATATAGCATACTCTGTTTAAATAATCTGCATATGGAGTGATTTAGCTACAGATAAAAACATATAGGTAACTTAAAAGTTACAGAAATTGTGCTGTGCCGTTATCTGTATGAATTATACTGGTAGCATGCAGTGTGCACAACTTTTCGCAGAGGAAGCAGATCAATACATATAATAAGGTTAAACACAAAGAAGTTACACACTGAAGATACGTTAGAAGACACGTTAAAGAAAAAGCTACCTGTCATGCAGAGCTTACAATTTAAGGTGGTTATTAATTAAACTGTCACTAGTATTTTATTGACTGCCGCTCTCTGACACGGTGCAGCACTGAGCTATTAATGGGCTAAAATCACCTCCAATTAAGGATTCAGCATCTCCCCTGAGGACATCTCTCACAGTTTTTAGTACATATAAATGCAGAGAAAGCTGCCCTGCATAATTAAAGTGCCCCTGCAGACATTAGCATCAGCCATCTTGTGTGCTGAACAAGTATTCATAAGAATGCAGCCATTTTAATAGCAAGGATTAAAATACAAAAAGAGAAAGCATTCTACAGCTCTGAAACCTTCATGAAGGACTTTCCAGATGTATGTTATATTTTATAAATAAATAAAATATAATTTATATATATATATCTCCTATATAATAGCCCAGATATATGACTCTGTGTCTGTGTGCCTAACGCTGGGCGTGGCTAGGAGCTCTCATTGGGTTAGCAGCAGGTCTTTCACAACCAGTCCACAGCTGATTGGGTGAGAAACGCCCTCCCACACAGGTTACATCCAATGGAAGGATCTGCTCTTTGGCTGCTGTGTGTTCCCAGACCAGGATTAACACACCCAAAAATAGCCCCACTGCATCTGCAGCAGCATACCCGCCAACAATTTACACCAAAAAATCAGTACAAATTCGAAAAGGGTGCGTGGCAACGGGTAAAGTGCTGTGGCCAAGCCCCTTTTCCAGTACTTTCAATGGGAGTTTGGAGAGCCAAAAATCGGTACAGACCATAAAAAAAAAGGCACTGTACCTGGCAAAAAGGTACAGCTGGAGGGTATGCAACTGCATCTGCAGCAAGTCTCTGTGCTGTAGATAGGGAACAACAAAAATACTTATACTGGAGCGTCCTATGTGGGTCATTCCGACCAGTTTGCACGCTGCACTTTTTCGCAGCCGTGCAAACGGGTCAGAACTGCGCTTGAGCGGTAATGCGCAGGTGCGTCGCTGCCAAGTGACGAGAATAACAAATAATAACAAATAAAGCGTTTGCAGTGGCAAACGCAAGAAGATTGACAGGAAGAGGCCGGCCGGAGGCGTCAACTGACCGTTTTCAGGGAGTGTCCTTCCGAACGCAAGCGTGCCCAGCCGTTTCCAGGGAGGAATCCTGACGTCAGCTCCCTCCTGGATGATCGCAGTAGGTAACTCCTGAGCTGTGCAGAGACTGCAAAAACTTTTGTTTGTGCAGCTCTCTGCACAAGCATTTGCAGCCCTGCACAGCGATTAGCCCCTCCCCTGTAGGCGGCGGCTACCTGATCACAGCAGTGCTAAAAGTAGCCTGCTAGCGATCAGGTCGGAATGACCCCCTATGTCCTGCTGCCAGTCCACCTGCCCCCTCCGGCATCAATAATCCCCACTACCTAGCTGCGGCGCAGGTGGAACAAAAGCTGCTGCGGACACCGGCACAGATGTGTACGAAAGCGGCGCAGCGGAAGGCTTTCAGAGCCCTTCCTGCACCACATACTCTCTGAGCCCCGGAGCCTCCTCTGTGCATGATGTCACAAAAGTGCCTCCCAGCCACAGCCGCGCCCAAATCCCCAGAGGCTCTGACTCCGCAACACAGCACCTGGGTTGTCGACCTGGAAGCCCTGAGATGGCTAATGTAATAGATAGAGTGGGTGATATCGCGGAGGGTAATGTCTGGACGCTGAATCAATGTAAAATGAGACAGTGCTGTGCAGTGCAGTGTCACTGACACTGCACAGCACTCACCTTTTACATTGATTCGGCGAGTCAGTCAGTTCTGCCAGCCAGTCACTATTGTTAGCACCAGTGTCCCAACGCGCTGCATTACCGGGAAGTAGAAGCACTAAATAAACTACAGCTCCCAGCAGCCCTTAGCGCCGAAGCATTCCGGCGCCAAGGGCTGCTGGGAGCTGTAGTTTATTGAGTGCATCTTCTTCCCTGTAATGCGGCGCGTTGGAACACCAGTGCTAACTATAGTGACTGGCTGCTTGGCTGCTGTGCGAGTCTCCGGGAGAGCCACTGCCAAAGGGAGGATAGCAGCTTAGCTGCTTCCAGGAGAAGCAGGAGAAGCTTACCCGCCCCTCCTGCACTTGTAGTACCTCCAGGCCCCATCCACGGCACCCCTGCACACACCCCTCCACCAACCGCGGTGGCTCCGGACCGCCTCCCCCACTGGCAGCACCCCTGCATCCGCCCCTCCCCCACCCGTGACACCCCCGCAACCGCTCCTTCCCCACCAGCGTTGGCTCCGGACCCCCTCCACCACCCACCTGCGTCACCACCACACCAGCCCCACCCGCGGCACCACCGCAACCGCCCCTCCCCCATCTGCGCCTCCCCTGCACCCAACACTCCCCCAACCACAGCACCAACTAGGTGATTCATCAGGCCCTGCGTGCGCTGTTCACACCGTTGCAAGGGGCTACGACCCCTTAACCATCGCAAGCCCTTTGTCCATGCAATATTTAACCACACAATTATGATAGGAGGTAAAACTCCATATAATACAAATATTGCATGCCACAAGGGCGTGCAGGGGTTAAGGGGGCGCAGCCCCTTACGACGATATGAAGAGCACCCATAGGGCACGATGATTCACCTAGTATATGTATATACAGTCCGTTCAGGTCGGGCACCGGAGCAAAGTGCTATTTACAGTTTATGGGAGTGCCGAACACGTTCCTTTCTCTCTCTCTCTCTCTATATATATATATATATATATATATATATATATATATATATATATATATATATATATATATATATATATATATATAGTTATTTACACAAAGAGGACATATTTTAGTAAAAATATCACATCAAAATCCTGTGCTTGCCTCTGTGTGGGTTGAACCAGTATTCCTAAAAACAGAGACCACCTGTACATTACTCACCAGTTGCACTGAACTGAGTGGTGTCAGCCTTTTCCTAGACTGAACCATTTTGCCATCATGGGTTCGGCCCACAAAAGGCTACCCCACCCTGCCCCTATACACAGCCGAGTCATCCACTTTGTGGGCTGAACCCACAGAAGACCAAATGGTTCAACCAACAAAATGGATACCCCCTTTGTGATACATAGGAACGGTACAATAACCAAATAATTATCAGCAATAGAATAATAAGATTTTACTTACCGATAAATCTATTTCTCGTAGTCCGTAGTGGATGCTGGGACTCCGTAAGGACCATGGGGAACAGCGGCTCCGCAGGAGACAGGGCACAAAATAAAAGCTTAAGGATCAGGTGGTGTGCACTGGCTCCTCCCCCTATGACCCTCCTCCAAGCCTCAGTTAGGATACTGTGCCCGGACGAGCGTACATAATAAGGAAGGATATTGAATCCCGGGTAAGACTCATACCAGCCACACCAATCACACCGTACAACTTGTGATCTGAACCCAGTTAACAGTATGATAAACGCAAAGGAGCCTCTGAAAAGATGGCTCACAACAATAATAACCCGAATTTTTGTAACAATAACTATATACAAGTATTGCAGACAATCCGCACTAGGGATGGGCGCCCAGCATCCACTACGGACTACGAGAAATAGATTTATCGGTAAGTAAAATCTTATTTTCTCTGACGTCCTAGTGGATGCTGGGACTCCGTAAGGACCATGGGGATTATACCAAAGCTCCCAAACGGGCGGGAGAGTGCGGATGACTCTGCAGCACCGAATGAGAGAACTCCAGGTCCTCCTCAGCCAGGGTATCAAATTTGTAGAATTTAGCAAACGTGTTTGCCCCTGACCAAGTAGCTGCTCGGCAAAGTTGTAAAGCCGAGACC
Organism: Pseudophryne corroboree; assembly: GCF_028390025.1. Lineage (NCBI taxonomy): Eukaryota > Metazoa > Chordata > Amphibia > Anura > Myobatrachidae > Pseudophryne > Pseudophryne corroboree. Next base: position 172,874,544 of record NC_086450.1, on the reverse strand, counting down.
CCTCGGGCAGCCGCCCAAGATGAGCCCACTTTCCTTGTGGAATGGGCTTTTACTGATTTTGGCTGTGGCAATCCTGCCACAGAATGTGCAAGCTGAATTGTACTACAAATCCAACGAGCAATCGTCTGCTTAGAAGCAGGAGCACCCAGCTTGTTGGGTGCATACAGGATAAACAGCGAGTCAGATTTTCTGACTCCAGCCGTCCTGGAAACATATATTTTCAAGGCCCTGACAACGTCAAGCAACTTAGAGTCCTCTAAGTCCCTGGTAGCCGCAGGTACCACAATAGGTTGGTTCATGTGAAATGCAGAAACCACCTTAGGTAGAAATTGAGGACGAGTCCTCAATTCCGCCCTGTCAGAATGAAAAATTAAGTAAGGGCTTTTATATGATAAAGCCGCTAATTCTGACACACGCCTGGCTGAAGCCAAGGCTAACAGCATCGATACCTTCCATGTGAGATATTTTAAGTCCACAGTGGAAAGTGGTTCAAACCAATGTGACTTTAGAAAACTCAACACCACATTGAGATCCCAAGGTGCCACTGGAGGCACAAAAGGAGGCTGTATGTGCAGCACCCCTTTTACAAATGTCTGAACTTCAGGTACTGAAGCCAGTTCTTTCTGGAAGAAAATCGACAGGGCCGAAATTTAAACCTTAATGGACCCTAATTTTAGGCCCATAGACAGTCCTGTTTGCAGGAAATGAAGGAAACGACCCAGTTGAAATTCCTCTGTAGGGGCCTTCTTGGCCTCACACCACGCAACATATTTACGCCAAATGCGGTGATAATGTTTTGCGGTTACGTCCTTCCTGGCTTTGACCAGAGTAGGGATGACTTCTTCTGGAATGCCTTTTTCCCTCAGGATCCGGCGTTCAACCGCCATGCCGTCAAACGCAGCCGCGGTAAGTCTTGGAACAGACAAGGCCCCTGCAGTAGCAGGTCCTTTCTTAGAGGTAGAGGCCACGGTTCGTCCGTGAGCATCTCTTGAAGTTCCGGGTACCAAGTCCTTCTTGGCCAATCCGGAACCACGAGTATAGTTCTTACTCCTCTCCTTCTTATGATTCTCAGTACTTTTGGTATGAGAGGCAGAGGAGGGAACACATACACTGACTGGTACACCCACGGCGTTACCAGAGCGTCCACTGCTATTGCCTGAGGGTCCCTTGACCTGGCGCAATATCTGTCCAGTTTTTTGTTTAGACGTGACGCCATCATGTCCACCTTTGGTTTTTCCCAACGGTTTACAATCAGGTGGAAGACTTCTGGGTGAAGTCCCCACTCTCCCGGGTGAAGGTCGTGTCTGCTGAGGAAGTCTGCTTCCCAGTTGTCCACTCCCGGAATGAACACTGCTGACAGTGCTATCACATGATTTTCCGCCCAGCGAAGAATCCTTGCAGCTTCTGCCATTGCCCTCCTGCTTCTCGTGCCGCCCTGTCTGTTTACGTGGGCGACTGACGTGATGTTGTCCGATTGGATCAACACCGCCTGACCCTGAAGCAGAGGTTTTGTTTGACTTAGGGCATTGTAAATGGCCCTTAGTTCCAGAATGTTTATATGAAGAGATGTTTCCATGCTTGACCACAAGCCCTGGAAATTCCTTCCCTGTGTGACCGCTCCCCAGCCTCTCAGGCTGGCATCCGTGGTTACCAGGATCCAATCCTGAATGCCAAATCTGCGGCCCTCTAGTAGATGAGCACTCTGCAGCCACCACAGGAGAGACACCCTTGTCCTTGGCGACAGGGTTATCCGCTGATGCATCTGCAGATGCGATCCGGACCATTTGTCCAGTAGATCCCACTGAAACGTTCTTGCATGGAATCTTCCGAATGGAATCGCTTCGTAAGAAGCCACCATTTTTCCCAGGACCCTCGTGCACTGATGCACTGAGACCTGGCCTGGTTTTAGGAGGTTCCTGACTAGCTCGGATAACTCCCTGGCCTTCTCCTCCGGGAGAAACACCTTCTTCTGGACTGTGTCCAGAATCATTCCTAGGAACAGTAGACGTGTCGTTGGAATCAGCTGCGATTTTGGAATATTTAGAATCCACCCGTGCTGACGTAACACTACTTGAGATAGTGCTACTCCGACTTCTAACTGTTCCCTGGATCTTGCCCTTATCAGGAGATAGTCCAAGTAAGGGATAATTAAAATGCCTTTTCTTCGTAGAAGAATCATCATTTCGGCCATTACCTTGGTAAAGACCCGAGGTGCCGTGGACAATCCAAACGGCAGCGTCTGAAACTGATAATGACAGTTTTGTACTACAAACCTGAGGTACCCTTGGTGAGAAGGGTATATTGGGACGTGGAGATAAGCATCTTTGATGTCCAGAGACACCATATAGTCCCCTTCTTCCAGGTTCGCTATCACTGCTCTGAGTGACTCCATCTTGAATTTGAACCTTTTTATGTAAGTGTTCAAGGATTTCAGATTTAAAATTGGTCTCACCGAGCCGTCCGGCTTCGGTACCACAAACAGCGTGGAATAATACCCCTTTCCTTGTTGCAGGAGGGGTACCTTGATTATCACCTGCTGGGAATACAGCTTGTGAATGGCTTCCAAAACTGCCTCCCTGTCGGAGGGAGACTTTGGTAAAGCAGACTTCAGGAACCGACGAGGGGGAAACGCCTCGAATTCCAGTTTGTACCCCTGCGATACTACCTGTAGAATCCAGGGATCCACTTGCGAGTGAGCCCACTGCGCGTTGAAATTCTTGAGACGGGCCCCCACCATATCTGAGACTGCTTGTAAAGCCCCAGCGTCATGCTGAAGACTTGGCAGAAGCAGGGGAGGGCTTCTGCTCCTGGGAAGCGGCTGCATGGTGCAGTCTTTTTCCTCTTCCTCTGCCCCGGGGCAGAAAGGAGTGGCCTTTTGCTCGCTTGTACTTATGGGAACGAAAGGACTGAGTTTGAAAAGACGGTGTCTTTTTCTGCTGATGTGAAGTGACCTGGGGTAAAAAGGTGGATTTTCCAGCCGTTGCCGTGGCCACCAGGTCCGATAGACCAGCCCCAAATAACTCCTCCCCTTTATACGGCAATACTTCCATGTGCCGTTTGGAATCCGCATCCCCTGACCACTGTCGCGTCCATAACGCTCTTCTGGCAGAGATGGACATAGCACTTACTCTTGATGCCAGGGTGCAAATATCCCTCTGTGCATCACGCATATATAGTAATGCATCCTTTAAATGTTCTATAGTTAACAAAATATTGTCCCTATCCAGGGTATCAATATTCTCAGTCAGGGAATCCGACCATGCGACTCCAGCACTGCACATCCAGGCTGAGGCGATTGCTGGTCGCAGTATAACACCAGTATGTGTGTATATACTTTTTAGGATATTTTCCAGCCTTCTATCAGCTGGTTCTTTGAGGGTGGCCGTATCAGGAGACGGTAACGCTACTTGTTTAGATAAACGTGTGAGCGCCTTATCTACCCTAGGAGGTGTTTCCCAACGCGCCCTAACCTCTGGCGGGAAGGGATATAATGCTAATAATTTTTTAGAAATTAGCTGTTTTTTATCGGGGGAAACCCACGCTTTATCACACACCTCATTTATTTCCTCTGACTCAGGAAAAACTATTGGTAGTTTTTTCACACCCCACATAATACCCTTCTTTGTGGTACTTGTAGTGTCAGAAAGGTTCAATGCCTCTTTCATTGCCGTGATCATGTAACGTGTGGCCCTACTGGACATTACGTTTGTCTCGTCACCGTCGACACTAGACTCAGTATCTGTGTCAGGGTCTGTGTCGACCCACTGAGGTAACGGGCGTTTTAGCGCCCCTGACGGTGTCTGAGACGCCTGGACAGGCACTAATTGATTTGCCGGCTGTCTCATGTCGTCAACAGTTTTTTGCAAATTGCTGACATTATCACTTAATTGTTTAAATACAATCATCCAGTCAGGTGTCGACTCCCTAGGGGGTGACATCACCAACACAGGCAACTGCTCCGCCTCCACATCATTTTCCTCCTCATACATGTCGACACACGCGTACCGACACACAGCACACACACCGGGAATGCTCTGATAGAGGACAGGACCCCACTTAGCCCTTTGGAGAGACAGAGGGAGAGTCTGCCAGCACACACCCAGCGCTATATATATATATACAGGGATAACCTTATATAAGTGTTATTCCCTTATAGCTGCTGTTATTATCGTTATTTGCTGCCAAAAATGCCCCCCCTTCTCTTTTTTACCCTGATTCTGAAGCAGGACTGCAGGGGAGAGTCAGGGAGCCGTCCTTCCAGCGGAGCTGTGAGGGAAAATGGCGCTTGTGTGCTGAGGAGATAGGCTCCGCCCCTTCACGACGTCCTTATCTCCCGCTTTTTTGTGTAAAAATGGCAGGGGTTAAAATACATCCATATAGCCCAGGAGCTATATGTGATGTATTCTTTTTGCCACCTAAGGTATATACTGTTATATTGCGTCTCAGGGCGCTCCCCCCCAGCGCCCTGCACCCTCAGTGACCGGAGTGTGAAGTGTGCTGAGAGCAATGGCGCACAGCTGCGGTGCTGTGCGCTACCTTAGTCTGAAGACAGGATGTCTTCTGCCGCCGATTTCACCGGACCTCTTCGTCTCTTCTGGCTCTGTAAGGGGGACGGCGGCGCGGCACCGGTGACCCATCCAGGCTGAACCTGTGATCGTCCCTCTGGAGCTAATGTCCAGTAGCCTAAGAAACCCGATCCACTCTGCACTCAGGTGAGTCCGTTTCTTCTCCCCTTAGTCCCACGATGCAGTGAGCCTGTTGCCAGCAGGACTCACTGAAAATAAAAAAAAACCTAAACTAAACTTTTATTCTAAGCAGCTCAGGAGAGCCACCTAGATTGCACCCTTCTCGGCCGGGCACAAAAATCTAACTGAGGCTTGGAGGAGGGTCATAGGGGGAGGAGCCAGTGCACACCACATGATCCTTAAGCTTTTATTTTGTGCCCTGTCTCCTGCGGAGCCGCTGTTCCCCATGGTCCTTACGGAGTCCCAGCATCCACTAGGACGTCAGAGAAAAACTCTTTTTTGTTTTTATAACCTTTAACCCCTTTCCGGCTTGAATCTGCAAGGGACCTCCAAATCTGCTTTGCAGCTTGATAAATAGTGTTGACCAGTGGTGGGATTCAGCCAGTTCGCACTGTTTTCGCAGAAGCGAAGTGGGTGCGGACGTCATGACGCTATGCGCACGCAGTGCACGGACCTCACCCTGCCACCTCCCACAACGCCGCCTGCCCCTCCGGTCATTGCCGCCTGCCACCAGCCTTGTACAGCTGCTTATAGCGGACCCGCGCGACGCTAATACATGCTGTTGCAGGCCGCGCCACCGCCGGCACTGCACTGTCTGTGACTCTCCCTGTTGTCCAGTAAGTACAATCATCATCCTCCTCGCAGCGCGCGCCCGCCCCTGGCTGTTCTGTTATGTGCTGCGCCAGAGAGGAGGAGCAGTGCTGCTCTTCATAGTTCCTGTGTGACTGACTGATGACTGTCTGTGACATACTTACCTACTCTCCCAGAAGCTGCGGGAGGCTCCCGTTTTTTGGGTTAGCCCCCCGCACCCCCGGAAGAGTGGGCAGGTCTCCCGCATCCTGCTCGCACCCTAGTGAAGCGAGCAGGATGGAGAGATAACCTCCCGCATTCGCGGGTCCGTCGGGTGGAGAAGGGGTTAAAATGACGTAAATCGTGTCATTTTAGCAACACCCCTTCCCGCGGACCCGCGAATCGCGGCATTTCCTGATGCGGGGCTTAGTAATGTCACAGTCCGGCCCCGCCCCCCGAAGACACCTGCAGCGTCTCCTTTCCGAGCTTCTCCCGGAGAGGAGAAATACAATGTAGGTAAGTATGGTCTGTGACCACCTAGACCTAGTCATAAATTATGCTGTAATATGAGTAAAAACACACTTACTAAACAGCAGCAGCCTCGGCCATGTAATATTCTGGGCCTGAGCTGAGGGCAACAAGCAAACAATATTGTATAAAGTGCAGCAGCAGCTGCAGGACCCTCATGTTGCAGACTTAAGTTAAGGGTGTAGTTTGGAATTGTAATGTGTCAGGTGTTATTTAATATTTTAAAACTCTTTCTTATAACATAATCTAGTTTTGTGTATCTCTTTTATTCTTCTTATTTGAGTATTAAATTCATGAATTATTAAACTATCCTTTCGGTTTATCTTTTAGTATACTTAAAATGGCCGTTAGGACACAGGGGGTAATTCCAAGTTGATCGCAGCAGGAATTTTGTTAGCAGTTGGGCAAAACCATGTGCACTGGAGGGGGGGCAGATATAACATGTGCAGAAAGAGTTAGATTTGGGTGGGTTATTTTATTTCTGTACAGGGTAAATACTGGCTGCTTTATTTTTACACTGCAAATTAGATTGCAGATTGAACACACCACAACCAAATCTAAAGGGCCCTACACACTGGCCGATCCGCCGCCGAGCTGCCCGACGGCGGATACGGTCGCCGAGCGACCCGGCGGCGGGGGGGGCAGTGACGGGGGGAGTGAAGTTTCTTCACTGCCCCCGTCACCCGGCTGCATTGAAGGGCAGGCAAATATGGACAAGATCGTCCATATTGGCCTGCATGTACAGCCGACGGGGAACCAGCGATGAACGAGCGCGGGGCCGCGCATCGTTCATCGCTGGAGCCTCCACACTGAAAGATATGAACGAGTTCTCGTTCATTTATGAACGAGATCGTTCATATCTTTCAAACAAATCGGCATGTGTGTAGGGCCTATAACTCTCTCTGCACATGTTAAATCTGCCTCCCCTGCAGTGCACATGGTTTTGCCCAACTGCTAACATAATTCCTGCTGCGATCAACTTGGAATTACCTCCACAGAACCAGTTGTTAATTTATTTGAATCTCACCACTGGTGTTGACACTGAAACACTGTTACACTTTTATGTAGGACAGACTCATCTTCAACTTATATACACATGCCCACCTGTATGGAGCTATCGCTTAACTTACTGTACTGTACCTTGCTTTCAATGGCAGCCTCTGTACATGCCTGTAGCATAGAAAGGTGGTGTGCGAACACCAAGAACTTCAGCTTGTCATTTTCTAACATCATTTTAATGTAGTCTTTCACAGCTCCAGCCTGAGAAAAACAAGTATTTATCATTCTGACACTTTACAATAAAACTGAGAGAAGCTGACTGCTCAAGAAAAAACTTGGACCAGAAATTACAATCAGGTGCTAAAACTTGAGTGCTGCAGTTTCTTACAAGTTTGACTAGTTTCTGTAATTAAAACACAAACTTGATATATATATATATATATATATATATATATATATATATATATTCAGACGCCATCCTACACATCAAACGGGTGCAAGAAAAAAAACGGGTGTTGTATATCATGGTATGATATCCTCTGATATTTTCAAAGTTTGGTTTAGTTCTTAGTAACCAGCTAAAATACAGACACTAAGATAATCTAACTAGTTGATGTATAAGTTAATAAACCATCTCACTCTCTGCCTGCGTCTCCCTTGCAGGTACTGTACGTAACTAATACACAGCAGCGCATGATTTGTGTGGGGAAGCAACACAGCAAGGCAGGAAGCGTCCGACTGCACAGCAGGAGACGAGCAGTCACATTGCCGTACATAAACAAAAACATGCTACTTAAAAACAACAACTTTGTGTCCACAAGTAAATAATTCAAATACTGTGTTTAGCTGTGATGCATACAAAACACAAGCAAATAATAAAATAGTACAACCTAGTGAAGCCTAAATAAAAAAGGATGGTCTTTTTCTTCATTTGATTGCATTGGTAAAGGAAAATTAATATAATTCTATTTTGTTCAGTCTGTTTTTAGGTATATATGTCCTCATATACGCCAGTGTAATACAGGTATCAATGGTGTCATGGATTTTAATTAGTAATGAATAATTTACTGCTTACCACTGTAACCCACACAACCCTGGAGACGGCCTAAGCTGTAAATTGATGGGATAAGCTATTATTGTGCATTAACCCCTTTTCTGCTTGTTAACAGGCATGTGCAGCAATGTACAGCAAAAGCACTGCATTCCCCTGCGGCTGCTAAGAGGTTAAGGCTGCAGTCTATGAGAATCTCCATGAAGGAGATAGGATGAACAAATGCATTAATAAAATATTCAGTATAATGCGCTCATTAAACCGCGTACTTGAAATATACCATACTTCAGCCGCTGTCCCTTCTCTAACTCTTCAGACTATTTATGAATTCTGCCTGTTCCTAATGATAATTTTATCTGGCAATAACAATGTGCCACTTATAAATAATACAGAACAGTAAAAAAAAAAAAGTACACAAAAAAAAATTGGTGTTTTCATCAATTATTCATGTTGTTAAAGTCTATAAGATGAGCATTTGAAACAATCAAATAACAGTTTAGGGAGAATTTCACATGAACTGGGTCACGTCGGCCAATTGGGATTCATGCTCAACACGGCTCTTATAAGAGAAATGTTTATATAACGTTCTCATTTACATATCTTTTTTAAGAATGATTTCATTGATGGTAAAAGGCTTTAATATGATAACACAGTGTCACGCTCTTAGAGTCTCACCGCTCTGCCCTTTAAAGAGGTGACATTTGTCTGATCCTATATTCATTAATTCATTGTGATATGTAATCTTAAAAATATCAACTTCCTGCAAATCAGCTACACATCTGAATTTTGTATGGCCGCACAAACTATGTGCCGCAGAAAATCTTTTTCTTTTAAATGTATAGTTATTATTGTTACATATTAGCCATAGAGTGTAAGTGTATATTATTTTGAATGGGGGTACTCTGAAGTAAAGCTATTTCTATATGAACTTCTGTAGTCTAATGCATGAAGAAGTGAGCCAGTGGAGAAGTTGCCCATGACAACCAATCAGTGTTGAGGTAACATTTATAAAGTGTATTGTATTAAATTATACGTAGCTGCTCATTGGTTGCCATGGGCAACTTCTCCACAGGCTCCCTTCTCCGCACTTTTCCCTGCTTTATGAATAAGCCCCAAGGTAATGTATGTTATAGAAACCTCATGACTTAACTTTGTGAACATTTTATGTATCCTTTTAGTAAATCTGATTCTGGTATAGTTTGAAAGCTTCTACAATACTTCTACCAACAGATGTTCACATTATAAAAATAATTCCACTGTTCAACTGACACTTTTACGTTTAACAAAATCCAAATACAGACTTTGCCTAGTCCCTCAGTGATGTTATTCGTTCCTAGTATTATGCCAAGCTAAATGATTACTGATAAAATGCTTTCCTGCACTAGAGGTTATTTCTGAAGCACAAACCAAGCGAAGTACTACACAAAAGAAAAAGATTTTGCCTCGCAGTGTGCCTAGATTTACAGAGCGACCAGATTGCCACCAGAGCATGGGAATTGCTGAGCAATATGTGGAGGAGCCATAGTTGGCATAGGCAGGGTAAGGGCAATTCTTGTGCAGTAGCTGCATGCCTAGTTTGGCAGAGCAGTACTGAAAATAGATTTCAATTTGCAGAGCAAATGACTGAAATGAATTACTGTGTATATGGGTATATCCAAGGCAGAAACACTTTATAGATCTTGTACCAGGTATGGATCACCGGATCTACATAACAAAGGTCTACAGTCATTAGGTCAATAGGGTCAAAAAGTCAACAAATGAAATAGTTGACATAACAAAAAATAGGATTTTGGTACTTACCGATAAATCCTTTTCTCCTAGTCCGTAGAGGATGCTGGGGACTCCAAAAGGACCATGGGGTATAGACGGGATCCGCAGGAGCTTGGGCACACTGAAAAGACTTAAACTGGGTGTGAACTGGCTCCTCCCTCTATGCCCCTCCTCCAGACCTCAGTTATAGGAACTGTGCCCAGGAGAGACGGACATTTCGAGGAAAGGATCTTTGTGTAAACTGAGGGCTACAAACATACCAGCCCACACCACAAACATACCGTACAACCGGAGGAACAGTAAACCAGATAACAGTATGAATTAACAACAGCAACAAGCTGAAAACCAGAAATACACAACCCGTGTATAAACCAAGTTAACCATCAAGAATACATTGCCAGTAACAGTCCGCACTGGGATGGGCGCCCAGCATCCTCTACGGACTAGGAGAAAAGGATTTATCGGTAAGTACCAAAATCCTATTTTCTCTTACGTCCTAGAGGATGCTGGGGACTCCAAAAGGACCATGGGGTTTATACCAAAGCACCAGATCGGGCGGGAGAGTGCGGACGACTCTGCAGCACCGACTGAGCAAACGCAAGGTCCTCATCAGCCAGGGTATCAAACTTATAGAACTTATCAAAAGTGTTTGCACCTGACCAGGTGGCCGCTCGGCAAAGCTGTAAAGCCGGGAAGCCTCGGGCAGCCGCCCAAGACGAGCCCACTTTTCTGGTAGCATGGGCTTTTACTGACTTCGGCACGGGTAGCCCGGCCGAAGAATGAGCCTGCTGAATCGTACTACAAATCCAGCGTGCAATAGTCTGTTTTGAAGCTGGATGACCAATCTTGTTAGAAGCATACAGGACAAACAGCGCCTCAGTTTTCCTGGCAACAGCCGTTCTGGTGACGTAGATCTTCAAAGCTCTCACTACATCCAGAGACTTTGGAACCGCCACAGCATCCGTAGCCACCGGCACCACAATAGGTTGATTAATGTGAAACGAAGACACCACCTTCGGCAAAAATTGTTGACGAGTCCGCAATTCTGCCCTATCTGAATGAAAAATCAAGTACGGGCTCTTATGAGATAAGGCCGCCAACTCAGACACCCGCCTGGCAGACGCCAGCGCCAACAGCATAACCACCTTTCAAGTGAGAAACTTCAACTCAACCTTACGCAAAGGTTCAAACCAGGAAGACATGAGAAACTGTAAGACCACCTCAAGATCCCATGGAGCCACAAACGGAGGATTGATATGCATTACTCCTTTCACAAAAGTCTGAACCTCTGGGAGGACAGCTAATTCCTTTTGAAAGAAAATAGACAAAGCCGAAATCTGCACTTTGATGGAGCCTAATTTCAGGCCTGCATCTACACCTGACTGCAAAAAGCGGAGAAAACGACCCAAGTGAAAATCTTCCGCAGGAGCAATTTTAGTCTCACACCACGAAACATACTTTCTCCAAATACGGTGATAATGTTTTGCCGTAACCTCCTTCCTAGCCTTAATGAGAGTGGGAATGACCTCCCCGGGAATACCCTTATGAGCTAAGATCTGGCGCTCAACTTCCATACCGTCAAACGCAGCCGCGGTAAGTCTGGAAACACGCATGGACCCTGCAACAACAGGTCCTCTCTTAGAGGAAGCGGCCAAGGATCTTCCACCAGTAACTGCTGAAGATCCGGGTACCAGGCCCTTCATGGCCAATCTGGGACGACGAGAATCGCCTGAACCCTTGCTCGTCGAATGATCCCCAGTACCTTTGGAATGAGAGGAATTGGAGGGAACACATACACCGACTGGAACACCCACGGAGACACCAGGGCGTCCACTGCACTGGCTTGGGGGTTCCTTGACCTGGAACAATACCTCGGGAGCTTCTTGTTGAGACGAGACGCCATCATGTAGATCAACGGAATTCCCCAACGCTTTGTCACCTCTGCAAATACCTCTTGGTGAAGAGCCCACTCTCCCGGATGGAGATCGTGTCTGCTGAGGAAATCTGCTTCCCAGTTGTCCACTCCCGGTAGGAAGACTGCTGACAGGGCGCTCACGTGTTGTTCCGCCCAGCGAAGGATTCTTGTGGCCTCCGCCATTGCCGCTCTGCTCCTTGTTCCGCCTTGACAGTTTATATGTGCCACCGCTGTGATGTTGTCTGACTGTACCAGGACAGGTCGACCCTGAAGAAGGCTTCTTGCTTGTAGCAGGCCGTTGTAAATGGCTCTTAACTCGAGAACATTTATGTGGAGACACGCTTCCTGGAGCGACCATCTTCCCTGGAAGTTTCTTCCTTGGGTGACTGCACCCCAACCCCGGAGACTTGCATCTGTTGTCAGAAGTACCCAGTCCAGGATACCGAACCGGCGACCTTCTAGGAGGTGAGAACTTTGCAGCCACCACAGGAGAGAAATTCTGGCTCTGGGAGATAGACTTATATTCCGGAGCATGTGCAGGTGAGACCCGGACCATTTGCTCAGCAAATCCCACTGAAACACCCGGGCATGAAACCTGCCAAACGGAATGGCTTCGTACGCCGCTACCATTTTCCCCAGAACCCGAGTACAGTGATGGATGGACACACTCTTCGGCCGCAGAAGTTCCCTGACCATCGACTGCAGTTCTAGAGCTTTTTATTCTGGAAGAAATACTCTTCGTAACTCCGTGTTCAGAATCATGCCCAGAAAAGACAGCCGAGTGGCCGGAATCAACTGAGATTTCGGCAAATTTAGCACCCAACCGTGCTGCCGGAGCACCAACAATACCAAATTCACACTCCTCAGCAAGCGTTCCTTGGACCTCGCCTTTATCAGGAGATCGTCCAAGTACGGGATAATTGTAACCCCTTGCCTGCGAAGGAGAACCATCATTTCTGCCATGACCTTGGTGAAAATCCTCGGGGCCGTGGAAAGCCCAAACGGCAACGTCTGAAACTGGTAATGAGAATTCTGTACCGCAAACCTTAGGAAAGCTTGATGCGGAGGATATATCGGGACGTGTAAGTAGGCATCCTTTATGTCGACTGACGCTATAAAGTCCCCCCCTTCTAGGCTGGCAATCACCGCTCGAAGAAATTCCATCTTGAACTTGAAAACCTTCAGGTGTGGATTGAGGGACTTTAGGTTCAGAATCAGTCTGACCGAACCGTCCGGTTTCGGCACCACAAAAAGGCTCGAGTAGAACCCCTCCCCCCGTTGAGACGGGGGAACGGGAACAATGACCCTCTGGATACACAACTTTTGAATTGCTGCCAGCACGACCTCCCTGTCCGGAAGAGACACTGGCAGGGTCGACATGAAAAACCGGTGAGGGGGCGTCTCCTGAAACTCCAGCCTGTAGCCCTGAGATACAATCTCTAGAACCCACGGATCTTAGTCCGATTGGAACCAGACCCGACTGAAGAACTGCAGACGGCCCCCCACCGGTACGGACTCCCCCAGGGAAGCCCCAGCGTCATGCGGTGGACTTGGTAGCGGCAGGGGCGGACTTCTGGTCCTGGGCGCCTGACACTGCAGGCGGCTTCTATCCCCTTCATCTACCTTTTGAAGCGAGAAAGGACGAACCTTTTCCTCGCCTGTATTTATTTGGACGAAAGGACTGCATCTGCTGATGTGGTGGCTTTTTGTGTTGTGTGGGAACATAGGGAAGAAAAGACGACTTACCCGCCGTCGCGGTAGAAACCATGTCCGCCAAGCCTTCCCCAAACAGGACATTACCTTTGAAGGGTAACGCTTCCATAGCTCTCTTTGAATCGGCATCAGCATTCCATTGATGGATCCACAGCGCCCTCCTGGCCGAAATCGACATGGCATTGGCTCTTGACCCCAAGAGACCAACATCCCTCGCCGCATCCTTCAGGTAATCTGCAGCGTCCTTGATATAACCAAGAGTCAAAAGAACAGTATCTTTATCAAGGGTATCCATATCAGCAGCTAAATTCTCAGCCCATTTAGCAATAGCACTACTCACCCATACCAACGCCACAGCAGGTCTGAGCAATGCACCCGTATTAGTGAAAATGGACTTCAGAGACATCTCCAGCTTGCGATCCGCCGGATCCTTGAGAGCTGCTGTGTCAGGAGACGGAAGCGCCATCTTCTTAGACAAACGAGATAAAGCTTTATCAACATTAGGAGACGCCTCCCATTTTCCCCTATCAATAGATGGAAAAGGATACGCCATGTAAATCCTCTTGGGAATCTGCCACCTCTTGTCCGGCGACTCCCAAGCCTTTTCACAAAGAGTATTCATCTCATGAGAGGGGGGAAACTGCACCTCAGGTTTTTTCTCTTTAAACAAGCAAATCCTTGTTTCCTGTACGGCAGGTTCCTCAGAAATGCGTAACACATCTTTTATAGCCACAATCATGTACTGAATACTCTTAACTAATCTTGGATGTAAAGGAGCCTCAGTGAAGTCGACATCGGACTCAGAATCCGTGTCGGTATCAGTAACTACCACGTGAGTAAACGGCCGCTTTATCGACCCCGAAGGGGTCTGTACCTGCGACAAAGCATTCTCCATGGATTTTTTTCCACACCTGTGTCTGTGATTCAGATTTATCTAATCTCTTTGATAAAGAAGTCACATTAGAATTAATCGTATTCAACAGTGCAAGTAAGTCAGGTGTCGGCTGCGTCGACAGAGCCAACTCCAGACCCGCATCTGCCCCCCCAATAACCTCCTCCGGTGAATAACATTCAGCCTCAGACATGTCGACACCTAGTATCGACCCACCGAACACACATACAATGCCTCAGCCAGGGGACAGGCCCACAAGGAAGCCTGGATAGAGAAACACAGAGGGAGTATGCCAGCTCACACCCCAGCGCCCATATATCGCACCAACGAAAATATATGTACCAGCGCTGCCCAATAATACCAATTATGCACCAGCTACTGTGTCCCCCCCCCCCCCCCCCCCCCCCGATAAGCTCCCCGTTACTTTAATGGAGCTTGTGGAGGTCCCGGACCAGCGTCTCCTGCATGCATGTGAGGAGAAAATGGCGCCCCCCCCCCCCCCCCCCCCCAGCACCCTGTGAGTGCTGGAGGAAGTGTGTGTGTGGGAGCATGGAGCTGATCACTGAAGTCTTCAGCCGTCACTGAAGTCTTCTGTTCTTCTCATACTCACCCGACTTCTGTCTTCTGGCTTCTGTGAGGGGGGTGACGGTGTGGCTCCGGGAACGAGCAGCTAGGCGCACCAAGTGATCAAACCCTCTGGAGCTAATGGTGTCCAGTAGCCGAGAAGCAGAGCCCTTAAACTAAGAAGAAGTAGGTCTGCTTCTCTCCCCTCAGTCCCACGATGCAGGGAGCCTGTAGCCAGCAGGTCTCCCTGAAAATAAAAAACCTAACAAAGTATTTTCCAGAGAAACTCAGGAGAGCTCCCCTAGTGAGTGTCCAGTCAGTCCTGGGCACAAAGTCTAACTGAGGTCTGGAGGAGGGGCATAGAGGGAGGAGCCAGTTCACCCCCAGTTTAAGTCTTTTCAGTGTGCCCAAGCTCCTGCGGATCCCGTCTATACCCCATGGTCCTTTTGGAGTCCCCAGCATCCTCTAGGACGTAAGAGAAAGGTAAAACACAAAAAAGTTGACACAACATTCGTACTTTTTTGTGTGTGACTTTTTTGTCGTCAAAGCATGTGGAACACCAATTAGTGTAGCGATTCACTCGCCATGCTTCGGGCGAGGTTACTATTGCCAATCGTAGTACACGTGGATGGTAAAGTATAAAAAAGCTGTGTTGACCATGTGTGTGTCTACCATTTGCACCTGCTGACCATAAGAAGGGTCAACCATTTATATGTCGGCCTATTGTCCATGTCGATCTACTGCAGGTGGACCATAAGTGGTCGACCTAATGACTGTCAACCTTTACATGGTCGACCTAGAGCCCGGATACCCTTGTACCATACTTTTAATAAGCCACATTTTGTTCCTTCCAGTTGCACATCGGCACCACTCCATTGTAGTGAAGGCAATCCCTAATGTCGCCTCACTCGAAATTAAAATAACAGAAATGAGGCTAAAGAAAGTGGCATTTTAGCAGATAGGACACCAAGTTAGAAAAAATGTCACTAACTTAGGGGACAATTAAATTCTGAATACTGTGTGCCTGCGCACATCACTTGGAATTACAGTAGAGCAAGATCACTAACTTCACTGCGCTTCACTATGGGATAGATCTCTAGCTTCATTCTAAACTGAATGACACCCTTACATTTTAGAAAACTGCACCTCTGCAGGTTCTAAGAAAGGCACCTGTAGGTGTACTTCTAGTTTGCAGAGGCTTCTCCAGACAGCAGAAAAGATGCATAAAGCTTGCTGTGTGTTGGATCTCATACACAACTCTCTGCAGTAAGTAGCAGCACAGCACCAACTTCTCTTATTCTGTGCTCCACGTCGGCAGCTATACTTATTCTGCATAGTATATTTTGTTGATGGTTAGGATGTCAGCATGATCTATGTCTACATAATCAGCATGTCTGTCTCCTAAAAACAGACATTAGTACAGTGAATGATTTTTTTTAAAAAGTATATTTTCATTGACACGCCAATTTGTATACAAGCATACTTATCATTAACATTAGCCACACGTAAAGTCTGAGGTAACCTGATAAAAGCAATAGCACAAAACCGAGTGTGGAAACTCCAACAGGTTACTTCTATGCCCTTACAGTGCCCTCCTCCCTACATGATACAGCAGTCACCAGTGCCTTGGCGGAAATCAGCGTGCAGAGGAAACATAGCTGGCTTTGCACTGCAGAAGGGATATTTTGTACTTTGGAAATGTCATCTATCATGTGTAAGTGAAGAGTCTACATAAAGCTAAAGAAAAAAAAAAAAAACAACCCAAAGAAACAAGGCCCTAACACCAATTTTAATTTCACCGCAGCAGCTACACAAACATTGCTGGATCTTACAAATAAGAGAACTGCATTGACGTTATATATTTTCTAATTTGCTCAGTTTTAATACTCTGTTTGTATGAAGTCGCATTAAAGTAGGCTGCCAATAATATCTAGCTAAAGATACTGATATAATCAATTTACACTTATGTTCTACAGTGCTAAGTGTATTAATAGTAAATGTGATCGTTAAGAATGATTTGTCTGCAGGTAATGTGGAGAGGTAACTCCCTATGGTGCCAGTGCGGTGACATCTTTTCATATAGATACATTGTTGTCTGCTAATCTAAAACTCGCTGTTATTAGAAGCAGCACAGTTTCCATGGCAACAGTGAGTCATAAACCTTTGGTGGGTGTTTGGGTCTTTTTGCCTCAAGAAACAGCATCTGGCTTGGCAAAAAGCTGTTGTTTTGAGTAAAAAAAAAAAACACCACACAGGAGCAAGTGTAGAACACATGCAATACACTTTATATTTTTTCTCAGTATGTTAACAAAATATATATTTTAACGTTTATTGTATTTATAAGTTAATGTTTTTTTAAAAGTGTTACCGTTAAAGTAAACGGAACTTATAGAGCTGTGGTATGGATCACAATTTTATTCCTTCATTATGTTAATTAGAGTACACAGTATTCAGCAAAAGCATTTCAGTAGGCTCATATTAAAGGAAAAAATAAAGGTCCTTACAAACTTTACTCTATTCCACACCACTTAGCGCCTCTTAATGGATTCTCCTCGACATGCGTAACTACATTATTGTTCCTCCTCATTATGTCAACCTCATCTTTTTCCCTCATAACCATGTAATTGCCTTCGTTAACCATGATCTTCATTACTATGTGGATTCCCAACCACTATACACTTCTTTCTCCACCATTTTACACATCTGTCCTATCCTTATCTCCTCCATTGTAAATCACTGTCTTATCCTTATCTCCTCCACTATAAATCAGTGTCCTATCTCCCCACTATGCACACTGTCCTATCCTTATCTCTTCCACTGTACACCACTGTCCTATCTCCCCACTATGCACACTGTCCTATCCTTCTCTTCCACTGTACACCACTGTTCTATCTCACCACTATGTACACTGTCCTATCCTTATCTCTTCCACTGTACACCACTGTTCTATCTCACCACTATGCACACTGTCCTATCCTTATCTCTTCCACTGTACACCACTGTCCTATCTCCCCACTATGCACACTGTCCTATCCTTATCTCTTCCACTGTACACCACTGTCCTATCTCCCCACTATGTACACTGTCCTATCCTTATCTCTTCCACTGTACACCACTGTCCTATCTCCCCACTATGCACACTGTCCTATCCTTCTCTTCCACTGTACACCACTGTTCTATCTCACCACTATGTACACTGTCCTATCCTTCTCTTCCACTGTACACCACTGTCCTATCTCACCACTATGCACACTGTCCTATCCTTATCTCTCTTCCACTGTACACCACTGTTCTATCTCACCACTATCCACACTGTCCTATCCTTCTCTTCCACTGTACACCACTGTCCTATCTCACCACTATGCACACTGTCCTATCCTTATCTCTTCCACTGTACACCACTGTTCTATCTCAGCACTATGCACACTGTCCTATCCTCATCTCCTCAGCTGTAAATCACTGTCCTATGCTTATTTCCTCCACTGTAAATCACTGTATTATCCTTTTCTTCTCCACTGTCCTATCACCTCAATATGCACTGTTTTATCCTTATCTCCTCCACTGTAAATCACTGTCCTATCTCCCCACTATGCACACTGTCCTATCCTTATCTCCTCCACTGTAAATCACTGTCCTATCTCCCCACTATGCACACTGTCCTATCCTTATCTCTTCCACTGTACACCACTGTTCTATCTCACCACTATGCACACTGTCCTATCCTTATCTCTTCCACTGTACACCACTGTTCTATCTCAGCACTATGCACACTGTCCTATCCTCATCTCCTCAGCTGTAAATCACTGTCCTATGCTTATTTCCTCCACTGTAAATCACTGTCCTATCCTTTTCTTCTCCACTGTCCTATCTCCTCAATATGCACTGTATTATCCTCATCTCCTCCACTGTAAATCACTGTCCTATCTTCCCACTATGTACACTGTCCAATCCTTATCTCCTCCACTGTAAATCACTGTCCTATCTCCCCACTATGTACACTGTCCAATCCTTATCTCCTCCACTGTAAATCACTGTCCTATCTCCCCACTATGCACTGTCCTATCCTTATCTCTTCCACTGTACACCACTGTTCTATCTCAGCACTATGCACACTGTCCTATCCTTATCTCTTCCACTGTACACCACTGTTCTATCTCAGCACTATGCACACTGTCCTATCCTCATCTCCTCAGCTGTAAATCACTGTCCTATGCTTATTTCCTCCACTGTAAATCACTGTCCTATCCTTTTCTTCTCCACTGTCCTATCTCCTCAATATGCACTGTATTATCCTTATCTCCTCCACTGTAAATCACTGTCCTATCTTCCCACTATGTACACTGTCCAATCCTTATCTCCTCCACTGTAAATCACTGTCCTATCTCCCCGCTATGCACACTGTCCTATCCTTATCTCTTCCATTGTACACCACTGTTCTATCTCACCACTATGCACACTGTCCTATCCTTATCTCTTCCACTGTACACCACTGTTCTATCTCAGCACTATGCACACTGTCCTATCCTCATCTCCTCAGCTGTAAATCACTGTCCTATGCTTATTTCCTCCACTGTAAATCACTGTATTATCCTTTTCTTCTCCACTGTCCTATCACCTCAATATGCACTGTATTATCCTTATCTCCTCCACTGTAAATCACTGTCCTATCTCCCCACTATGCACACTGTCCTATCCTTATCTCCTCCACTATAAATCAGTGTCCTATCTCCCCACTATGCACACTGTCCTATCCTTATCTCTTCCACTGTATACCACTGTTCTATCTCACCACTATGCACACTGTCCTATCCTCATCTCCTCAGCTGTAAATCACTGTCCTATGCTTATTTCCTCCACTTTAAATCACTGTCCTATCCTTTTCTTCTCCACTGTCCTATCTCCTCAATATGCACTGTATTATCCTTATCTTCTCCACTGTAAATCGCTGTCCCATCCTCATCTCCTCCACTGTAAATCACTGTCATAGCTCCCCACTATGTACACTGTCCAATCCTTATCTCCTCCACTGTAAATCACTGTCCTATCTCCCCACTATGCACACTGTCCTATCCTTATCTCCTCCACTGTAAATCACTGTCCTATCTTCTCACTAAGCATACTGTCTTATCTTTATCTCCTCCACTGTAAATTACTGTCCTATCCTTATCTCTCCACTATGCACACTGTCATATCCTTAACTTCTCCACTGTAAACCACTGTCCTATATCCCCACTGTCCTAGCCTTATCTCCTCCACTGTAAATCACTGTCCTATCCTTTTCTTCTCCACTGTCCTATCTCCTCAATATGCACACTGTCATATCCTTATCTCCTCTACTGTAAATCACTGTACTATCCTTTTCTTCTCCACTGTCCTATCCTTATCTCCTCCACTATAAATTACTGTTCTATCTCCTCACTATGCATAATGTGCTATCCTTATCTCCTCCACTGTAAACTACTGTCCTATATCCCCACTGTCCTATCCTTATCTCCTCCACTGTGAATCACTGTCCTAGCCTTTTCTTCTCTACTCTCCTATCTCCTCAATATGCACACTGTCATATCCTTATCTCCTCTACTATAAATCACTGTCCTATCCTTATCTCCTCTACTGTAAATCACTGTACTATCCTTTTCTTCTCCACTGTCCTATCCTGATCTCCTCCACTATAAATCACTGTTCTATCTCCTCACTATGCATAATGTCCTATCCTTATCTCCTCCACTGTAAACTGCTGTCCTATATCCCCACTGTCCTATCCTTATCTCCTCCACTGTGAATCACTGTCCTAGCCTTTTCTTCTCTACTCTCCTATCTCCTCAATATGCACACTGTCATATCTTTATCTCCTCTACTATAAATCACTGTCCTATCCTTATCTCCTCTACTGTAAATCACTGTCCTATCCTTTTCTTCTCCACTGTCCTAACGCCGCAATATGCACACTGCCATATCCTTATCTCCTCTACTGTAAATCACTGTCCTATCCTTTTCTTCTCCACTGTCCTGACGCCGCAATATGCACACTGCCATATCCTTATCTTCTCCACTGTAAACCACTGTCCTATCTCCACCCTAAACATGCTGTCCTATCCTTATCTCCTACACTGTAAATCACTGTCCTATCACCCCACTATGCACACTGTCCTATCCTTATCTTCTCCACTGTAAACCACTGTCCTATCTCCCCACTATGTACACTGGGCCTAATTCAGCCCTGATAGCTCGCTAGGTTTTTTTTGGACTGCAGCGAGCAGATAGTCGCCGCCCATAGGGGAGTGTATTTTTGCTTTGCAAGTGTGTGATCGCATGTGCAGTCAAGCGGTACAAAAAAGTTTTGTGCAATTTCTGAGTTGCCCAGTACTTACTCAGCCGCTGCGATCACTTCAGCCTGTCCGGGCCCGGAATTGACGTCAGACACCCGCCCTACAAATGCTTGGACATGCCTGTGTTTTTCCAACCACTCCCAGAAAACGGTCAGTTGACACCCACAAACGCCTTCTTCCTGTCAATCTCCTTGCGAGGGCTGTGAGAATGGATTCTTCGTACAATCCATCGCACAGCAACAATCCGCTTTGTACCTGTGTGACGCGCCTGCGCACTGCGGTGCATACACATGCGTAGTTGTGACCTGATCGCAGCGAAAAAATCTAGCATGCGATCAGGTCTGAATGACCCCCACTGTCCTGTTTGCTCAGTCATGCTCACAGTCACTAATCTTCATTATTCTCTCTCCTCCACTGTAAACCACTGTCCTCTGTCATCTCTCAACTGTATCACTCATACGTTCTATTTCCAATTGTAAATCAATGTTATACTTTATGTCCTTTCTCTGCCACTGACCTATATTCTCTCCTCTGCTCACCTTTGTCCCTTCTTGCAAACTAACAAACCAGCGTCCTGTTGTTTCTCATCCACTAGACAGCACATATCTTCTAATTATTATCTCTCCTCAACTGTGTAAACAATTACCATATTTTCCCTCTAATATGCTCTAATCACTGTCCTATGCCCTCTCTCCTCCATTGTAAACCACTGTCATCTCTCTTACACGGACAATGGGGGTCATTCCGAGTTGTTCGCTCGCTAGCAGATTTTAGCAGCATTGCACACGCTAGGCCGCCGCCCTCTGGGAGTGTATCTTAGCTTAGCAGAATTGTGGACGAATGAGTAGCAGAATTGCGAATAGAAAATTCTTAGCAGTTTCTGAGTAGCTCGAGACTTACTCCTACACTGCGATTAGCTCAGCCCGTTTCGTTCCTGGTTTGACGTCACAAACACGCCCTGCGTTCGGCCAGCCACTCCCCCGTTTTATCCTGGCACGCCTGCGTTTTTCCGCACACTCCCAGAAAACAGTCAGTTTACACCCAGAAACACCCACTTCCTGTCAATAACACTCCGATCACTTCAACGATGAAAATTCTTCGTTCGGACGTGAGTAAATCTACTAAGTTTTGTGCTAAAATACTTAGCGCATGCGCACTGCGTACCATGCGCATTTTTTCCTTAATCGCTCCGTTGCGAAAATCGGCAACGAGCGAACAACTCGGAATGACCACCAATATGCAAGAAAGTAAAAATCGGATAACTCAAAAACTGCACAAAAACACTCAGACAGCCCTTTGGTATATATACCATATATACTTTTTTTGTCATTCCACTGCTGCAACCATGAGTTGTTTCTCTGGTTTCAACAACAGAAATAATAGAAGGCAATCTTACTTATCTAATTGGGATAAACCACAAGAAAATGCACCTGAATCAGATTTTACTGATATGTATAAAGATTTGCACAAACTTGAGGTTTTACTAAAGTCGGAGTCCAGACACTGGTTAGATAGCACCAACCTTCAACATTATATGGATAAGAAATTGATACCAAGAGGCCTCCGCCTTTTTAAACCCTCAATATTCCAGAACGAGGATGAATATCAGAAAGAACGGGAACAAATTTTAGACAACTGTTCGCTCACTCTTATGTGTTTGATTGTGAAATACAGAACATCTAAAGTCTATTCTTTAGAGAAGGAAGTGGAAACATTGAAAAAAATCAATGGAGAAATATAGTTTTAGACCAGATTACAAGGCGAAAAATAGAATGATCACTGAAAGAGTGGTTAGGTTTGAAAAGTCTATGATAGAATCAAACAGAAAAAGATGCAGAGATTTATTTCATTATTAAAATAGTGTTAAAATAGAGATCCTACAAACAAAAAGATAGGTCCACTCATCGGGAGGGAAAAAAATAAGAATTTACTTACCGATAATTCTATTTCTCGTAGTCCGTAGTGGATGCTGGGGACTCCGTCAGGACCATGGGGAATAGCGGCTCCGCAGGAGACAGGGCACAAAAGTAAAAGCTTTAGGATCAGGTGGTGTGCACTGGCTCCTCCCCCTATGACCCTCCTCCAAGCCTCAGTTAGGATACTGTGCCCGGACGAGCGTACACAATAAGGAAGGATTTTGAATCCCGGGTAAGACTCATACCAGCCACACCAATCACACTGTACAACCTGTGATCTGAACCCAGTTAACAGCATGATAACAGCGGAGCCTCTG
The DNA here is from genome assembly GCF_028390025.1 of Pseudophryne corroboree. Classification (NCBI taxonomy): domain Eukaryota; kingdom Metazoa; phylum Chordata; class Amphibia; order Anura; family Myobatrachidae; genus Pseudophryne; species Pseudophryne corroboree. Next base: position 172,851,235 of record NC_086450.1, on the reverse strand, counting down.
AAAAGATGGCTCACAACAATAATAACCCGATTTTTGTAACAATAACTATGTACAAGTATTGCAGACAATCCGCACTTGGGATGGGCGCCCAGCATCCACTACGGACTACGAGAAATAGAATTATCGGTAAGTAAATTCTTATTTTCTCTGACGTCCTAAGTGGATGCTGGGGACTCCGTCAGGACCATGGGGATTATACCAAAGCTCCCAAACGGGCGGGAGAGTGCGGATGACTCTGCAGCACCGAGTGAGAGAACTCCAGGTCCTCCTCAGCCAGGGTGTGCCCCTGACCAAGTAGCAGCTCGGCAAAGTTGTAAAGCCGAGACCCCTCGGGCAGCCGCCCAAGATGAGCCCACCTTCCTTGTGGAATGGGCATTTACATATTTTGGCTGTGGCAGGCCTGCCACAGAATGTGCAAGCTGAATTGTACTACACATCCAACTAGCAATCGTCTGCTTAGAAGCAAGAGCACCCAGTTTTTTGGGTGCATACAGGATAACAGCAAGTCAGTTTTCCTGACTCCAGCCGTCCTGGAAACCTATATTTTCAGGGCCCTGACAACATCTAGCAACTTGGAGTCCTCCAAGTCCCTAGTAGCCGCAGGTACCACAATAAGCTGGTTCAGGTGAAACGCTGACACCACCTTAGGGAGAAACTGGGGACGAGTCCGCAGCTCTGCCCTGTCCGAATGGACAATCAGATATGGGCTTTTGTGAGACAAAGCCGCCAATTCTGACACTCGCCTGGCCGAGGCCAGGGCCAACATCATGGTCACTTTCCATGTGAGATATTTCAAATCCACAGATTTGAGCGGTTTAAACCAATGTGATTTGAGGAATCCCAGAACTACGTTGAGATCCCACAGTGCCACTGGAGGCACAAAAGGGGGTTGTATATGCAGTACTCCCTTGACAAACTTCTGGACTTCAGGAACTGAAGCCAATTCTTTCTGGAAGAAAATCGACAGGGCCGAAATTTGAACCTTAATGGACCCCAATTTGAGGCCCATAGACAGTCCTGTTTGCAGGAAATGCAGGAATCGACCGAGTTGAAATTTCTTCGTGGGGCCTTCCTGGCCTCACACCACGCAACATATTTTCGCCACCTGTGGTGATAATGTTGTGCGGTCACCTCCTTCCTGGCTTTGACCAGGGTAGGAATGACCTCTTCCGGAATGCCTTTTTCCCTTAGGATCCGGCGTTCAACCGCCATGCCGTCAAACGCAGCCGCGGTAAGTCTTGGAACAGACATGGTACTTGCTGAAGCAAGTCCCTTCTTAGCGGCAGAGGCCATGAGTCCTCTGTGAGCATCTCTTGAAGTTCCGGGTACCAAGTCCTTCTTGGCCAATCCGGAGCCACGAGTATAGTTCTTACTCCTCTACGTCTTATAATTCTCAGTACCTTAGGTATGAGAAGCAGAGGAGGGAACACATACACCGACTGGTACACCCACGGTGTTACCAGAATGTCCACAGCTATTGCCTGAGGGTCTCTTGACCTGGCGCAATACCTGTCCAGTTTTTTGTTCAGGCGGGACGCCATCATGTCCACCTTTGGTCTTTCCCAACGGTTAACAATCATGTGGAAGACTTCCCGATGAAGTCCCCACTCTCCCGGGTGGAGGTCGTGCTGAGGAAGTCTGCTTCCCAGTTGTCCACTCCCGGAATGAACACTGCTGACAGTGCTATCACATGATTTTCCGCCCAGCGAAGAATCCTTGCAGTTTCTGCCATTGTCCTCCTGCTTCTTGTGCCGCCCTGTCTGTTTACGTGGGCGACTGCCGTGATGTTGTCCCACTGGATCAATACCGGCTGACCTTGAAGCAGAGGTCTTGCTAAGCTTAGAGCATTGTAAATTGCTCTTAGCTCCAGTATATTTATGTGGAGAGAAGTCTCCAGACTTGATCACACTCCCTGGAAATTTTTTCCTTGTGCGACTGCTCCCCAGCCTTTCAGGCTGGCATCCGTGGTCACCAGGACCCAGTCCTGAATGCCGAATCTGTGGCCCTTTAGTAGATGAGCACTCTGCAGCCACCACAGAAGAGACACCCTTGTCCTTGGAGACAGGGTTATCCGCTGATGCATCTGAAGATGCGATCCGGACCATTTTTCCAGCAGATCCCACTGAAAAGTTCTTGCGTGAAATCTGTCGAATGGAATCGCTTCGTAAGAAGCCACCATTTTTCCCAGGACCCTTGTGCAATGATGCACTGACACTTTTCCTGGTTTTAGGAGGTTCCTGACTAGCTCGGATAACTCCCTGGCTTTCTCCTCCGGGAGAAACACCTTTTTCTGGACTGTGTCCAGAATCATCCCTAGGAACAGCAGACGTGTCGTCGGAGACAGCTGCGATTTTGGAATATTTAGAATCCACCCGTGCTGTCGTAGAACTACTTGAGATAGTGCTACTCCGACCTCCAACTGTTCTCTGGACCTTGCCCTTATCAGGAGATCGTCCAAGTAAGGGATAATTAAGACGCCTTTTCTTTGAAGAAGAATCATCATTTCGGCCATTACCTTGGTAAAGACCCGGGGTGCCGTGGACAATCCAAACGGCAGCGTCTGAAACTGATAGTGACAGTTTTGTACCACGAACCTGAGGTACCCTTGGTGAGAAGGGCAAATTGGGACATGGAGGTAAGCATCCTTGATGTCCAGGGACACCATATAGTCCCCTTCTTCCTGGTTCGCTATCACTGCTCTGAGTGACTCCATCTTGATTTGAACCTTTGTATGTAAGTGTTCAAATATTTCAGATTTAGAATAGGTCTCACCGAGCCGTCTGGCTTCAGTACCACAATATAGTGTAGAATAATACCCCTTTCCTTGTTGTAGGAGGGGTACTTTGATTATCACCTGCTGGGAATACAGCTTGTGAATTGTTTCCAATACTGCCTCCCTGTCGGAGGGAGACGTTGGTAAAGCAAACTTCAGGAACCTGCGAGGGGGAGACGTCTCGAATTTCCAATCTGTACCCCTGGGATACTACTTGTAGGATCCAGGGGTCCACTTGCGAGTGAGCCCACTGCGTGCTGAAACTCTTGAGACGACCCCCCACCGCACCTGTTTGTACGGCCCCAGCGTCATGCTGAGGACTTGGCAGAAGCGATGGAAGGCTTCTGTTCCTGGGAATGGGCTGCCTGCTGCAGTCTTCTTCCCTTACCTCTATCCCTGGGCAGATATGACTGGCCTTTTGCCCGCTTGCCCTTATGGGGACGAAAGGACTGAGGCTGAAAAGACGATGTCTTTTTCTGCTGAGATGTGACTTGGGGTAAAAAAGGTGGATTTTCCAGCTGTTGCCGTGGCCACCAGGTCCGATGGACCGACCCCAAATAACTCCTCCCCTTTATACGGCAATACTTCCATGTGCCGTTTGGAATCTGCATCACCTGACCACTGTCGTGTCCATAAACATCTTCTGGCAGATATGGACATCGCACTTACTCTTGATGCCAGAGTGCAAATATCCCTCTGTGCATCTCGCAAATATAGAAATGCATCCTTTAAATGCTCTATAGTCAATAAAATACTGTCCCTGTCAAGGGTATCAATATTTCCAGTCAGGGAATCCGACCAAGCCACCCCAGCGCTACCCATCCAGGCTGAGGCGATCGCTGGTCGCAGTATAACACCAGTATGTGTGTATATACTTTTTAGGATATTTTCCAGCCTCCTATCAGTTGGCTCCTTGAGGGCGGCCGTATCTGGAGACGGTAACGCCACTTGTTTTGATAAGCGTGTGAGCGCCTTATCCACCCTAAGGGGTGTTTCCCAACGCGCCATAACTTCTGGCGGGAAAGGGTATACCGCCAATAATTTTCTATCGGGGGAAACCCACGCATCATCACACACTTCATTTAATTTATCTGATTCAGGAAAAACCACATGTAGTTTTTTCACACTCCACATAATACCCTTTTTTGTGGTACTTGTAGTATCAGAAATATGTAACATCTCCTTCATTGCCCTTAACAAGTAACATGTGGCCCTAAAGGAAAATACGTTTGTTTCTTCACCGTCGACACTGGAGTCAGTGTCCGTGTCTGTGTCGACCGACTGAGGTAAAAGGACGTTTTAACGCCCCTGACGGTGTTTGAAACGCCTGGACAGGTACTAATTGGTTTGCCGGCCGTCTCATGTCGTCAACCGACCTTGCAGCGCGTTGACATTATCACGTAATTCCTTAAATAAGCCATCCATTCCGGTGTCGACTCCCTAGAGAGTGACATCACCATTACAGGCAATTGCTCCGCCTCCTCACCAACATCGTCCTCATACATGTCGACACACACGTACCGACACACAGCACACACACAGGGAATGCTCTGATAGAGGACAGGACCCCACTAGCCCTTTGGGGAGACAGAGGGAGAGTTTGCCAGCACACACCAAAAACGCTATAATTATACAGGGACAACCTTTATATAAGTGTTTTTCCCTTATAGCATTTTAATATATATATATATATATACATATCGCCAAATAAGTGCCCCCCCCCTCTCTGTTTTAACCCTGTTTCTGTAGTGCAGTGCAGGGGAGAGCCTGGGAGCCTTCCCACCAGCATTTCTGTGAGGGAAAATGGCGCTGTGTGCTGAGGAGAATAGGCCCCGCCCCCTTTTCGGCGGGCTTCTTCTCCCGTTTTTCTGAGACCTGGCAGGGGTTAAATACATCCATATAGCCCCCAGGGGCTATATGTGATGTATTTTTAGCCAGAATAAGGTACTATCATTGCTGCCCAGGGCGCCCCCCCCCAGCGCCCTGCACCCTCAGTGACCGCTGCTATGAAGTGTGCTGACAACAATGGCGCACAGCTGCAGTGCTGTGCGCTACCTTATGAAGACTGAAAAGTCTTCTGCCGCCGGTTTCTGGACCTCTTCACTTTTCGGCATCTGCAAGGGTGTCGGCGGCGCGGCTCCGGGACGAACCCCAGGGTGAGACCTGTGTTCCGACTCCCTCTGGAGCTAATGGTGTCCAGTAGCCTAAGAAGCCAATCCATCCTGCACGCAAGTGAGTTCACTTCTCTCCCCTAAGTCCCTCGATGCAGTGAGCCTGTTTTACTCTAAGCAGCTCTTTAGGAGAGCCACCTAGATTGCACCCTTCTCGGCCGGGCACAAAAATCTAACTGAGGCTTGGAGGAGGGTCATAGGGGGAGGAGCCAGTGCACACCACCTGATCCTAAAGCTTTTACTTTTGTGCCCTGTCTCCTGCGGAGCCGCTATTCCCCATGGTCCTGACGGAGTCCCCAGCATCCACTTAGGACGTCAGAGAAATAAAAAATATACACAATTGTTTAGCAAAGGAGGAAGGTATAATAAACATAGTTCAAATTATTTTAGACACCAGGGAAATTATTTTTCCCACCCTAACAGATACGCACCTCTAGGGGAAAATCACACTCCACATTTGGATAGATTTGCCCAAAAGAAAAGTAGTAGGAGAAAGCTCTTCTTATGGAATCCCCAAAGAACAGTTAGATAGAGAATTTAACAGGGAGCGTACATCTAGGAGCAATATTTTAGGGGCTCGCATAAGACAACAGCTGGGGAAATCCAAATCAACCAAACGGGGACCACATCAAAAAGACAAAGAGACACAAGCGTTAGAGGAGGGAGAAAGGAAAAACCCAAGAAGAGTCTGAAAACTAAGATATGTTAGAAACCATTGGATACATTCAATCTATCGAGTAAAACATTGGATGAGAGCCAACTTTCTTTGCTCAGTTTTGCCTAAAGTTTTCTCCAACTAGCGAGCCTAACAGCTTTGATTTGTACGTTTATCTAAATAGGTACATACAGTACGTACTATGTGCCGTAAGCAATATTTTGCTAAAAAAACGCTTCACAGAACAAAATGATGACTCTATTCCAATAGTATTAGATAGTACTTACCACACTCTTTTGTTAACATTGGAGCAACTCTGGTAGGAAAACCATGTTAATATGGATAATATATCCCCCCCCCAAGAAAGTCTATAATGTTAATAATCAAGGACAGTTTAAACTAAAATCAGACTTTTTTCCAATATGTGCCAAAAGCAGCAGTATTGAGACTTTTTACAGAGTGACTCTTGAAGATTTCAAATATCTTTGTACACAGGATAAAAAAATGAAGTACAATTCTATCTAAAAAAGAAAAAAGAGCACTTCATATGTTGACAAAAGATATGTCAATAATAATCAAAGAGGCTGACAAAGGCAGTGGGTTGGTCATATTAAATCGTGTTGACTATATAAATGAATCTTCCAGACCACTTAAATACTAATATCTATCAAATACTACCTTCAGACCCCACTGGGGACTTCTTATTAGAACTACACACACTTTTAAACTCAGCGGAAATCTCGGGGGTCATATCCAGGGAAGAACTACGTTTTTTTTACTTCTTTCTTTTCCCACTACCCCCATATTTTATTATTTGCCCAAAATTCACAAATCTCCCATCACTCCCCCTCGGCGCCCTATTATTTCTGGTATTAATTCACTTACTTCTAATTTGTCCTTTTATATTGATTCATTTCCTCGTTCAGGTCTCATCTAAAGGATACTACTAATTTTCTAAATCAAATTAAAAACATCCAGTGGAAGGATAGCTATGCTTTCTTGACACTAGACGTTAATTCATTATACACGAACATACCACATTCTGTAGGTCATGAAGTCATTTCAAGGAGACGATTATTTGATAGGGACCTCAGCGGGGAACACTGCTCTTTTCTTTTGGATTGTATTGGCTTTATGCTGTCTCACAATTATTTTTTATTTCAAGACACTTGAGGTAATGGGAACGGCCATGGGGACCAAATTCGCACCCAGTTATGCAAACCTATACATGGGGGAGCTCAAGCAAACCCATGTATGGGAGAGCCCCTGGGTGCAGAATCTGGTCTTCTATGGCCGTTACATTGATGATCTGTTTATCATTTGGGATGGAGATCTTTCACTAGCTAATTCTTTTGTTTCTCATCTTAATTCTAATTCTTATAATTTATCTTTCACCTCACAGTTTAACACTTCTTGGGTCGATTTCCTGGATGTGACCCTCGAGATTATTAATAATCAGATCATTACTTCTAATTTTACTAAAAGTGTCAACACAAATGCATATCTAAATTTTCAGAGTGCCCACTACAAACCTTGGAAAGATAACATTCCTAAAGGCCAACTCACGCGTCTAAGACGAAATTGCACACATTTAGAAACTTTCAAAGAACAATCATCGGTTATGCTAGATTCATTCAGGATTTGTGGGTATCCAGAGGATCTATTACAAAAAGCACTTACAGAGGTATTAATTATAGATAGACAGAAGAAAAACACCCATACAAGACAAACAAATCCGGATATAAAAGAGGAGAATAGACATTTGGCTTTCACTTGTAAATTTAATAATAGGTCAGTGGACATTAGGAACATAATTTCTCACAACTACGGAATACTTAGGCAGGACAACATACTGGGGGACATCCTACCCGAAAAACCACAGCTAAATTTTAGGAAAAATAAATCACTTAAAAATATCTTGGCACCTAGTCATCTACAGAAAATAAAAAACCCAAGCGATTCACATCAGTCAGAATGGTTGATACAGAGACCACATTTTTTTAAATGTGGAAAAGTGAGATGTAACATGTGCACACATATGAATAGAAGGACTTTATTTGTCAACATACCACGTCAAAAAGATCCATAGTATTTGAAACCTTTTATAAATTGTGATACCATTTATGTAATATATGTACTTCCCTGTGGCTGTGGCCTACATTATGTAGGTAGGACAACAAGGTCTTTGAGAACAAGATTTATGTAACACAGACGCAATTTCTCTGACGTCCTAAGTGGATGCTGGGACTCCGTAAGGACCATGGGGAATAGCGGCTCCGCAGGAGACTGGGCACAGCGAAGAAAGATTTAGGACTACCTGGTGTGCACTGGCTCCTCCCACCATGACCCTCCTCCAGACCTCAGTTAGAATCCTGTGACCGGCTGAGCTGGATGCACACTAGGGGCTCTCCTGAGCTCCTAGAGAGAAAGTATATTTTAGGTTTTTTATTTTCAGTGAGATCTGCTGGCAACAGACTCACTGCAGCGAGGGACTAAGGGGAGAAGAAGCGAACCTACCTAACTGGTGGTAGCTTGGGCTTCTTAGGCTACTGGACACCATTAGCTCCAGAGGGATCGACCGCATGGAACCGGCCATTGATGTTCGGTCCCAGAGCCGCGCCGCCGGCCCCCTTACAGAGCCAGAAGCAAGAAGAGTCCGGAAAATCGGCGGCAGAAGACATCAGTCTTCACCAAGGTAGCGCACAGCACTGCAGCTGTGCGCCATTGCTCCTCATACACACTTCACACTCCGGTCACTGAGGGTGCAGGGCGCTGGGGGGGGGGGCGCCCTGAGCAGCAATAAAAACACCTTGGCTGGCAAATATATCACAATATATAGCCCCAGAGGCTATATATGTGATAAATACCCCTGCCAGAATCCATAAAAAAGCGGGAGAAAAGTCCGCGAAAAAGGGGCGGAGCTATCTCCCTCAGCACACTGGCGCCATTTTCTCTTCACAGTGCAGCTGGAAGACAGCTCCCCAGGCTCTCCCCTGTAGTTTTCAGGCTCATAGGGTTAAAAAGAGAGGGGGGCACTAAATTTAGGCGCAATATTGTTTATACAAGCAGCTATTGGGGGGAAAATCACTCAGTTATAGTGTTAATCCCTGCATTATATAGCGCTCTGGTGTGTGCTGGCATACTCTCTCTCTGTCTCCCCAAAGGACTTTGTTGGGTCCTGTCCTCAGTCAGAGCATTCCGTGTGTGTGTGCTGTGTGTCGGTACGGCTGTGTCGACATGTGGGATGAGGAAGGTTACGTGGGGATGGAGCAGAGGCCGATAAATGGGATGTCGACCCCTGTGGGGCCGACACCAGAGTGGATGGATAGGTGGAAGGTATTAATCAACAATGTCAACTCCTTACATAGAAGGCTGGATGACGTAAAACAGCTGTGGGACAGCCGGCTTCTCAGCCCGCGCCTGCCCAGGCGTCTCAAAGGCCATCAGGGGCTCAAAAAAGCGCCCGTTACCTCAGATGGCAGACACAGATGTCGACACGGAGTCTGACTCCAGTGTCGACGAGGTTGAGACATATACACAATCCACTAGGAACATCCGTTACATGATCTCGGCAATGAAAAATGTGTTACGCATTTCTGACATGAACCCAAGTACCACATAAAAGGGGTTTTATTTTTGGGGAGAAAAAGCAGCCAGTGTTTTGTTCCCCCATCAGATGAATGAATGAAGTGTGTAAAGTAGCGTGGGTTCCACCTATAAGAACTGGTAATTTCTAAAAAGTTACTGATGGCGTACCCTTTCCCGCCAGAGGATAGGTCACGTTGGGAGATATCCCTTAGGGTGGATAAGGCGCTCACACGTTTGTCAAAAAAGGTGGCACTGCCGTCTTAGGATACGGCCACCTTGAAGGAGCCTGCTGATAAAAAGCAGGAGGCTATCCTGAAGTCTGTATATACACACTCAGGTTATATACTGAGACCTGCAATTGCCTCAGCATAAATAGTGCTGCTGCAGCGTGGTCTGATACCCTGTTAGATAATATTAATAAAGACAGGGATAATAGTTTGCTAACATAGAGCATATTAAAGACGTCGTCTTATATATAAAGGATGCACAGAGGGATATTTGCCGGCTGGCATCCAGAATTAATGCAATGTCCATTCTGCCAGGAGGGTATTAGAAACCCGGCAGTGGACCGGTGATGCTGCCTATAAAAGGCACATGGAGATTCTGCCTTATAAGGGTGAGGAATTGTTTGGGGATGGTCTCTGGGACCTCGTATCCACAGCAACAGCTGGGAAGAAAAATTTTTACCTCAGGTTTCCTCACAGCCTAAGAAAGAACCGTATTTTCAGGTACAGTCCTTTCGGCTTCAGAAAAGCAAGCGGGTCAAAGGCGCTTCCTTCCTGTACAGAGACAAGGGAAGAAGGAAAAAGCTGCACCAGCAGCCAGTTCCCAGGATCAAAAATCTTCCCCCGCTTCCTCTGAGTCCGCCGCATGACGTTGGTGCTCCACAGGTGGAGACAGGTGCGGTAGGGGCGCGTCTCGGGAACTTCAGGGACCAGTGGGTTTGCCCACAGGTGGATCCCTAGGCTCTGCAAATAGTATCACAGGGATACAGGCTGGAGTTCGAGGCGACTCCCCCTCGCCGTTACCTCACATCAGCCTTGCCTGCTGCCCTCGGAGAAAGGTAGTACTGGCGGCAATTCACAAGCTGTACTTCCAGCAGGTGAAATCAAGGTACCCCTCCTTCAACAAGGCCGGGGTTACTATTCCAAAATGTTGTGGTACCGAAACCAGACGGTTCGGTGAGACCCATTCTAAAATTAAAAGCCTTGAACACTTATATACGAAGGTTCAAGTTCAAAATGGAATCGCTCAGGGCGATTATTGCAAGCCTGGAGAATTTCATGGTATCACTGTACATCAAGGATGCTTACCTGCATGTCCCTATTTACCCTCTTCACCAGGAGTACCTCAAAATTGTGGCACAGGATTGTCATTACCAATTCCAGACGTTGCCGTTGGTCTGTCCCCGGCACCGAGGTATTTACCAAGGTAATGGCCGAAATAATTATCCCGTACTTGGACGATCTCCTTATAAAGGCGAGGTCCAGGGAGCAGTTGTTGGTCGGAATAGCACTATCTCGGGAAGTGCTACTACAGCACGGCTGGATTCTGAATATCCAAAGTCGCAGCTGGTTCCTACGACGCGTCTACTGTTCCTGAGTATGGTTCTGGACACAGAACAGGAAAAAAAGAGTTTCTCCCGGAGGAGAAGTCCAAGGAGTTGTCGTCTCTAGACCGAGACCTCCTAATACGTATACAGGTGTCGGTGCATCAATGCACGCGAGCCCTGGGAAAGATGGTAGCTTCTTACGAAGAAATTCCATTCGCCAGGTCCCATGCAAGGATTTTCCAGTGGGATCTGTTGGACATGTGGTCCGGGTCGCATCTTCAGATGCATCGGCGGATAACCCTGTCTCCAAGGGCCAGGGTGTCGCTGTTGTGGTGGCTGCAGAGTGCTCATCTTCTAGGGGGCCGCAGATTCGGCATACAGGACTGGGTCCTGGTGACCACGGATGCCAGCCTTCGAGGCTGGGGGGCAGTCACACAGGGAAGAAACTTCCAAGGCTATGGAAAAGTCAGGAGACTTCCCTACACTTAAATATTTTGGAACTAAGGGCCATTTACAATGCCCTAAGTCAGGCTAGACCCCTGCTTCAACACCGGCCGGTGCTGATCCAGTCAGACAACATCACGGCGGTCGCTCATGTAAACGACAGGGCGGCACAAGAAGCAGGATAGCGATGGCAGAAGCCACAAGGATTCTCCGATGGGCGGAAAATCATGTGTTAGCACTGTCAGCAGTGTTCATTCCCGGAGTGGACAACTGAGAAACAGACTTTCTCAGAAGACACGACCTCCACCCGGGAGAGTGGGGACTTCATCCAGAAGTCTTCCAAATAATTGTACACCGTTGTGAAAGGCCACAGGTGGACATGATGGCGTCTCGCCTCAACTAATAGTTACAAAGATATTGCGCCAGGTCAAGGACCCTCAGGCGATAGCTGTGGACGCTCTGGTAACACCGTGGGTGATACCAGTCGGTGTATGTGTTCCCTTCTCTGCCTCTCTTACCCAGGGTAATGAGAATAATAAGACGAAGAGGAGTAAGAACTATACTCATTGTTCCGGGTTGGCCAAGAAGAGCTTGGTAACCAGAACTCCAAGAAATTATCTCAGAGGACCCATGGCCTCTGCCACTCAGACAGGACCTGCTGCAGCAGGGGGCCTGTCTGTTCCAAGACGTACCGCGGCTGCGTTGGACGGCATGGCGGTTGAACGCCGGATCCTGAAGGAAAAGGGAATTCCGGAGGAAGTTATCCCTACGCTATTTAAAGCTAGGAAAGAAGTGAACGCTAACCATTATCACCGCATATGGCGGAAATATGTTGCGTACTGTGAGGCCAGGAAGGCCCCAAAGGAGAATTTTCAGCTAGGTCGATTTCTGCACTTCCGACAGTCAGAGGTGACTATGGGCCTAAAATTGGGTTCCATTAAGGTCCAGATTTCGGCTTTATCGATTTTCTTCCAAAATGGAACTGGCTTCACTGCCTGAAGTTCAGACTTTTGTTAAGGGAGTGCTGCATAGTCAGCCCCCGTTTGTGCCTCCAGTGGCACCGTGGGATCTCAACGTGGTGTTGGATTTCCTGAAGTCGCATTGGGTTGAGCCACTTAAATCCGTGAAGCTATAATACCTCACGTGGAAAGTGGTCATTCTGTGGGCCTTGGCGTCGGCCAGGCGTGTATCAGAATTGGCGGTTTTGTCATACAAAAGCCCTTATCTGTATTTTATATGGGAAAGGCGGAATTGAGGACTCGTTCCCAATTCCTTCCTAAGGTGGTATCAGTTTTTCATGTGAACCAACCTATTGTGGTGCCTGCGGCTACTTGCGACTTGGAGGATTCCAAGTTACTGGAGGTAGTCAGGGCCCTGAAAAATATATGTTTCCAGGACGGCTGGAGTCAGGAAAACTGACTCGCTATTTATCCTGTATGCACCCAACAAGCTGGGTGCTCCTGCTTCTAAGCAGACTATTGCTCGCTGGATCTGTAGCACGATTCAACTTGCACATGCTGCGGCTGGACTGCCGCACCCTAAATCTGTAAAAGCCCATTCCACGAGGAAAGTGGGCTCTTCTTGGGCGGCTGCCCGAGGGGTCTCGGCTTTACAACTTTGCCGAGCTGTTACTTGGTCGGGTTCAAACATTTTTGCAACAGTCTACAAGTTTGATACCCTGGCTGAGGAGGACCTAAAGTTGCTCATTCGGTGCTGCAGAGTCATCCGCACTCTCCCGCCCGTTTGGGAGCTTTGGTATAATCCCCATGGTCCTTACGGAGTCCCAGCATCCACTTAGGACGTCAGAGAAAATAAGATTTTACTCACCGGTAAATCTATTTCTCGTAGTCCGTAGTGGATGCTGGGCGCCCATCCCAAGTGCGGATTGTCTGCAATACTTGTTATAGTTATTGCCTAACTAAAGGGTTATTGTTGAGCCATCTGTTGAGAGGCTCAGTTATATTTCATACTGTTAACTGGGTATAGTATCACGAGTTATACGGTGTGATTGGTGTGGCTGGTATGAGTCTTACCCGAGATTCAAAATCCTTCCTTATTGTGTCAGCTCTTCCGGGCACAGTATCCTAACTGAGGTCTGGAGGAGGGTCATGGTGGGAGGAGCCAGTGCACACCAGGTAGTCCTAAATCTTTCTTAGCTGTGCCCAGTCTCCTGCGGAGCCGCTATTCCCCATGGTCCTTACGGAGTCCCAGCATCCACTACGGACTACGAGAAATAGATTTACCGGTGAGTAAAATCTTATTATAATCAATTGGAATACTAAACAGAGTGTCCCTCATTATTTCAATGTGTTCCATAATGGTAACCCCACAAATGTATCTATCATTGGCCTAGAATCAATACCTCGGACCAATAGAGGAGGCGATAGATACAATACTCTATGTTGCAGAGAAGTCTACTGGACGCTACAATTTAAAAGTCTATACCCTGTGGGACTGATTTAAACTACTGAGTTAAATTCAGTACTATAGGTGTTTAATTTGCATTACACCAAATCGCTTGGGAGAAATCTTTCTCTTCTCTATCTGTAGAACCTCCTAGGTCAGGTATATCCAAACTGCGGCCCCACAGCTGTTGAGGAACTACACATCCCAGCATACCCTGACACAGCTTTAGCATTCTCTGACAGCAAAACTGTGTCAGGGCATGCTGGGATTTGTAGTTTCACAACAGCTGGGGGGCTGCAGTTTGGACATGCCTGTCCTAGGTTGAATCAGAATTTTCTGATCTGCATCTTTATATTTTATTAATACTATTTGATGTACATTTATTTATTTTTTTGTCTTTCTAATGCATATTATAATGTGAATTTTCCTATGAGAACTATGTAATTCAATAGAAGGTGGGGGAGAGGGGGTGGAACCTCCCCATTTATATAACTTTGTAATCCTCTGTGTCCATTATCTATAAGCCAGAAGCAGCAGAAAAAAATCTCTCTCTATAGCTATGGTGATGATTTCTAAAGAACCGAATATATGTAACCGAAAACTCTATGTAACTTTTTTTTTATTTTAAATTTGGTTACCATGACAATACTTTTTGTTTTGACTAAACAGTAATTTACTGTATTATTAAGCCTATGCTGCTATGAGCTTATAGTGCTCATAAGTTTGCTATTTTGGTTAAAAAACATCTAAAAAAAGGTTTAATAATAAATTCCGACTCACAGTTGTAATGACAACCACCTTTACTAACTCTATTCATGTGACCAAGGAGACCAATCGGGGCCGCAGATATACAGAACATATTTCCCGAAGGTGGAGCACAAGTCTATGGCGTGGTCATGTGACTATGTGCGGTCAGGTGACCGAGAATTGTGATTTCTATGTATTCACTACAAAGACTGCAGTGTTTTGGTCCGGTCACGTTACCGGGACCATGATCGCAATTCTGGGTCTGCAATTCGCTCCTTAGGGACACTTGATCGGATAGTAATCATGTGACCAACAAATGGCTTCCTGATTCTGATAAAGTTTTATAACGATAAATGTTATAATACTCGTTTTTTTAATATCTCAAGATGTTCATTTGGTGAGTAAGACTGCCTTCTTAACTTTGTACTTATATAACTGACAACGGAAGGGATAATTATTATACACACACATGCAAGTGTGTCTCAATCAAAGGGGTATTTCTCTCTGCCCGGAGAAACGTGTCAAGCTGCTCCACATTGTCTCCAGTCACCACCTACAGCGATTTCTTTGGACTTATTGGATCCATTTGGACTGAGCTCAATTCCCTCTGAAAATAGGATTTTGGTACTTACCAGGTAAATCCTTTTCTTTGAATCCATAGGGGGCACTGGAGTACTCTAGGGATATGGACGGTTCCACAGGAACTAGGCACTGAATAATTAAAATTTGAGACTACATCCCCCCTCCATATCCCAGAGAACCTCAGTGTTTTTTTACTGAGCCGAACAGGAGCTATAGAGGTTAATGGAGAATTACATATAACAAACGGACAACAATAAAGTTGACACATAACGTTACTGACAACTATCAGTTGACACCAACCCTATAAACTTGCTAATTTGAACCAGTCGGTGAGAGTGTGTTACCATAAGATCCCCTGAACTTACCACAAACCAGGTAAAACTGCTCTGGGTGGGCGTCCAGTGCCCTATATGGATTCAAAGAAAAGGATTTACCTGATAAGTACCAAAATCCTATTTTCTTTTTCATCCAATAGGGGTCACTGGAGTACTCTAGGGACGTACCAAAGTTTCCCCCCGTGGGCGGGAGAGCTGTTTGGCACCTGTAACACTAGACGGCCAAAGCTAGATGCTGATGCCGCAAAAGTATCAAACTTATAAAAGCGCACAAACATGTGCACTGAAGACCATGTAGCCGCACTGCAAAGCTGTGTCGTAGAACTCCACGACCAGCTGCCCATGACATTCCCGGAGAACGTGTGGAATGAGCTGTTACTGATGTAGGCGGCTGTAACCTAGCATGAAGGTAAGCCTGACGTATGGTTCGTTTTATCCATCTGGATACGGTCTGCTTAGAAGGTGGCCAACCCATCCTGGCCGCATCATAGAGGATAACAACGTATCCGTCTTAGGAACTGTAGACGTTCGGAATACATAAACGCATAATGCGCGTACCACAACCAAAATTCCAGAATCTCCTGTTAACACAGGAACTACTATTGGATGATTGATGTGAAAAGAGGACCCTACTTTTGATAGGAAAGCGGGATTCGTCCAAAGTTCCGCTCTGTCATTATGAAAAACTAAATACGGTGGCTTGCATGACAAGGCACCCAAATCTGAAACCCGCCCTGCCGAAGCTAAGGCTAGGACAGAAATGGTTTCCCAAGTGAGAAACTTAATATCCACTTTTGTAAGGGTCCGAAATAAAAAGACTATAAGAAATCTAAACCAGATTCATGTCCCATGGCGCAGTAAGTGGAGTGAAATGGAGGCTGTACTTTGAGGACACCCTGCATAAAGGTGTGCACCGACGGCAATAGAGCCAATCTTTTTTTTAAATAAATTGACAACACAGATATCTGCACCTTTAGTGTGGATAAACGCCGACCTCCATCTAACCCCATCTGTAGACATAACAAAAGACGGGATAACTTGAAAGATGATGTCGGAAACTTCCGAACTTCACACCAACCTATATAGGCACACCAAATTCTGTAATAATGAGCTGCCGTAACCGGCTTCCTAGCTCGTAACATGGTTGGTATAACCTATTCTGGAATGCCATCTCTTTTTAAGAGGGCTGTCTCAACAGCCACTCCGTCAAACGCAGCCGCACTAAATCGGAGAAAAAGAACGGACCCTGTTGTAACAGGTCCTGACGCAGTGGGAGCGGCCAAGGAACGTCCGCGAGTAGACCGCGGAGATCCGAAAACCAAGCTCTCCGAGGCCAATGAGGCGCCACTAGTATGACTGTGACGGATTCTCTTTTGATCCGTTTTAGCAACAGAGGGAGCAGCGGAAAACGGTGGAACAGATACACGAGACTGTATGGCCACGTGATTGTGAGAGCATCCACCGCCACTGCCTTTGGATCTCTCGTTCTGGACACGAACTGGGGCGTTTGATAATTGTGGCGAGATGCCATCAGGTCCACTTGCGGGTAACCCTACTTCTGGACCAGCGTGTGAAACACTTCTGGATTTAATGCACATCCTGGATAAAAATCCCAACAGCTGAGATAATCCGCCTCCCAGTTGTCCACTCCCGGAATGAATACTACCGACAAAATCACCTCGGCCCAATTGAGGACTCGAGCTATTTCCCGCATTGCCATGCGGCTTTTCGTTCCTCCTTGTTTGTTGATGTATGCGACCACCGTCGCATTGTCTGACTGCACCTTAACAGCCTGAGCCTGCAGCATGTGCACTGCTTGTCGTAGCGCATTGTAAATTGCCCGGAGTTCCAGGACATGTATAGACAGCAATCTTTCGTGATCCGCCCAGAGACCCTGGAGCTGAAAATTTTGAACTACAGCTCCCCAACCTCTGAGACTCGCGTCCGCCATAAGAATTAACCAATTCCAGGCGCCGAACCGATCCCCTGCGGTTAGATTCTATACTTTGAGCCACCAGAGTAGAGACACCCTGGCCCTTGGAGACCACCTCACCCTGCGGTGAATCTGCAGAAGCGAGCCCGACCATTGTGCGAGCACATCCAGTTAAAAAGGACGTGAGTGAAGTCTTCCGAACTGAAGCGCTTCGAAAGCCGCCACCTTTGTGTCTAATAGGCGAATGCACAAATGAACCGAGACTGTGCGTGGCTTGAGCACTAATTGTACCAGATGACAAATGACCTGTACTTCTGTTCGGGTAGGTAAATTCTATGATTTACCGTATCGAGAATCATACCTAGGAATTGAAGTCGTTGAGACGGAATCATTCAGGAAATCGCGCAGACAATGGTAGGAAATCAGATCCCCCCCCCCCCACTTGGTCTGCGATCTATTCTCGTTTGGAACGTAGCCAAAGTGGACGTTGTGCGCCACTAGCGAAGCTGAAACGCAAGAACCAATCTGCCAACGTCACAGAAGCTGTAGGCAACAAGAAGTGTAAGGTGGTCTTTATTTAGGGCAAACCTGAACTGGAGTGCCCTGGCACTACAGCCTTGTTACCTCAAACCCTTACCAAAGCAGGGCGAAGCAACAGCCCTACTGCTGTGTAGGGTACACTCCGATAGGTAGTTAAAATAAGATTTTACTCACCGGTAAATCTATTTCTCGTAGTCCGTAGTGGATGCTGGGAACTCCGAAAGGACCATGGGGAATAGCGGGCTCCGAAGGAGGCTGGGCACTCTAGAAAGATTTATGACTACCTGGTGTGCACTGGCTCCTCCCACCATGACCCTCCTCCAAGCCTCAGTTAGGACACTGTGCCCGGACGAGCTGACATAATAAGGAAGGATTTTGAATCCCGGGTAAGACTCATACCAGCCACACCAATCACACCGTACAACTCGTGATACTATATCCAGTTTGACAGTATGAAAACAACTGAGCCTCTCAACAGATGGCTCAACAATAACCCTTTAGTTAGCAATAACTATTTACAAGTATTGCAGACAATCCGCACTTGGGATGGGCGCCCAGCATCCACTACGGACTACGAGAAATAGATTTACCGGTGAGTAAAATCTTATTTTCTCTGACGTCCTAGTGGATGCTGGGAACTCCGAAAGGACCATGGGGATTATACCAAAGTTCCCAAACGGGCGGGAGAGTGCGGATGACTCTGCAGCACCGAATGAGAGAACTCAAGGTCCTCCTCAGCCAGGGTATCAAATTTGTAGAATTTTGCAAACGTGTTTGCCCCTGACCAAGTAACAGCTCGGCAAAGTTGTAAAGCCGAGACCCCTCGGGCATCCGCCCAAGATGAGCCCACCTTCCCTGTGGAATGGGCTTTCACTGATTTAGGATGCGGCAATCCAGCCGCAGAATGCGCCTGCTGAATCGTGTCACAGATCCAGCGAGCGATAGTCTGCTTAGAAGCAGGAGCACCCAGCCTGTTGGGTGCATACAGGATAAATAGCGAGTCAATTTTCCTGACTCTAGCCGTCCTGGAAACATCATTTTTCAAGGCCCTGACTACGTCCAGTAACTTGGAATCCTCCAAGTCCCTAGTAGCCGCAGGCACCACAATAGGTTGGTTTAAGTGAAAAGCTGATACCACCTTAGGGAGAAACTGGGGACGAGTCCTCAATTCTGCCCTATCCATATGGAAAATCAGATAAGGACTTTTATATGACAAAGCCGCCAATTCTGATACACGCCTGGCCGAAACCAAGGCCAATAACATGACCACTTTCAACGTGAGATATTTTAGATCCACGGTTTTTAGTGGTTCAAACCAATGTGATTTTAAGAAACTCAACACCACGTTGAGATCCCAAGGTGCCACTGGAGGCACAACCGGGGGCTGAATATGCAGCACTCCTTTTACAATGTCTGAACTTCAGGTACTGAAGCTAATTCTTTCTGGAAGAAAATCGACAGAGCCGAGATCTGTATCTCAATGGAGCCTAATTTTAGGCCCATAGACACTCCTGCTTGTAGGAAATGCAGAAATCGACCTAGTTGAAATTCCTCTGTTGGGCCTTTTTTGGCCTCACACCAAGCAACATATTTCCGCCATATGCGGTGATAATGTTTTGCAGTTACATCTTTCCTGGCTTGAATCAGCGTAGGAATGACTTCCTCCGGAATGCCCTTTTCCTTTAGGATCCGGCGTTCAACCGCCATGCCATCAAAACGGTAAGCCGCGGTAAGTCTTGGAACAGACAGGGCCCCTGCTGCAGCAGGTCCTGTCTGAGCGGCAGAGGCCATGGGTCCTCGGATATATTTTCTTGAAGTTCTGGGTACCAGGCTCTTCTTGGCCAATCCGGAACCACGAGTATCGTTCTTACTCCTCGCCTTCTTATTATTCTCAGTACCTTTGCTATGAGAGGCAGAGGGGGAAACACATAAAACGACTGGTACACCCACGGTGTTACCAGAGCGTCCACAGCTATCGCCTGAAGGTCCCTTGAACTGGCGCAATATCTTTTATAGCTTTTTGTTGAGGCGGGACGCCTTCATGTCCACCTGTGGCCTTTCCCAATGGTGTACAATCCTTTGGAAGACTTCTGGATGAAGTCCCCACAC
Source organism: Pseudophryne corroboree (assembly GCF_028390025.1). Lineage (NCBI taxonomy): Eukaryota > Metazoa > Chordata > Amphibia > Anura > Myobatrachidae > Pseudophryne > Pseudophryne corroboree. The sequence continues at coordinate 172,831,400 of NC_086450.1, read as the reverse complement.
TCTCGGGTGGAAGTCGTGTCTGCTGAGAAGATCTGCTTCCCAGTTGTCCACTCCGGGAATGAACACTGCTGACAGTGCTAACACATGATTTTCCGCCCATCGGAGAATCCTTGTGGCTTCTGCCATCGCCATCCTGCTTCTTGTGCCGCCCTGTTGGTTTACATGGGCGACTGCCGTGATGTTGCCTGATTGGATCAGGACCGGCTGGTTTTGAAGCAGAGGCCTTGCCTGACTCAGGGCATTGTAAATGGCCCTCAGTTCCAGAATATTTATGTAGGGAAGTCACCTGACTTGACCAAAGTCCCTGGAAGTTTCTTCCCTGTGTGACTGCCCCCCAGCCTCAAAGGCTGGCATCCATGGTCACTAGGACCTAGTCCTGTATGTCGAACCTGCGGCCCTCTTGAAGATGGGCACTCTGCAGCCACTACAGTAGAGATACCCTGGTCCTTGGAGACAGGGTTATCAGCCTAATGCATCTGAAGATGCGACCCGGACCACTTGTCTAACAGGTCCCCCTGAAAAGTTCTTGCATGGAACCTGCCGAATGGGATTGCTTCGTAGGAAGCTATCATTTTTCCCAGGATTCGCGTGCAATGATGCACCGATAACTGTTTTGGCTTCAGGAGGTCTCTGACTAGAGATGACAGCTCCTTGGCTTTCTCCTCCGGGAGAAACACTTATTTCTGGTCTGTGTCCAGAACCATCCCCAGGAACAGTAGACGTGTCGTAGGAACCAGCTGTGACTCTGGACTGTTTAGAATCCAACCGTGCTGTTGTAGCACTTTCCAAAATAGTGCTACCCCGACTAGCAACTGCTCCTTGGACCTCGCCCTTATAAGGAGATTGTCCAAGTACGGGATAATTAAAACTCCCCTTTTTCGAAGGAGTATCATCATTACGGCCATTACCTTGGTAACACCCTCGGTGCCATGTACAGTCCAAACGGCAGAGTCTGGACTTGGTAATGGTAATCCTGTACCACAAATCTGAGGTACTCCTGGCGAGGATAGTAAATAGGGACATGCAGGTAAGCATCCTTGATGTCCCGGGATACCATGTAATCCCCCTCGTCCAGGCTTGCAATAACCGCCCTGAGCGATTCCATCTTGAACTTGAATTTTTTATGCATGTGTTCAAGGATTTTAAATATAAAGAAGGGTCACACCTAACCATGCGGTTTCGGTACCCCAAACCGTGTGGAATAGTAACCCCGTCCTTGTTGAAGTAGGGGCACCTTAAGTATTACCTGCTGGGAATACAGCTTATTAATTGCCTCTAGCACAGCCTCCCTGCCTGAGGGAGTTGTCGGCAAGGCATATTTGAGGAAACGGCGGGGGGAAGACATCTCGAATTCCAGCTTGTACCCCTGAAATACTACTTGAATGAAACAGGGATCCACCTGTGAGCGAGCCCACTGATCGCTGAAATTTTTGAGACGGCCCCCCACCGTACCTGGCTACACCTGTGGAGCCTCCGCGTCATGCTGTGGACTCAGAGGAAGCGAGAGAAGAATTATGATTCTGGGAACAGGCTGACTGGTGCAGCTTTTTCCCTCTTCCCTTGTCTCTGTACAGAAAGGAAGCGCCTTTGACCCGCTTGCTTTTCTGAAGCCGAAAGGACTGTACCTGATAATACAGTGCTTTCTTAGTCTGTGAGGAAAACCGAGGTAAAAATATTTCTTCCCAGCTGTTGCTGCGGATACGAGGTCCCAGAGACCATCCCCAAATAATTCCTCACCCTTATAAGGCAGAATCTCTATGCGCCTTTTAAGGTCAGCATCACCTGTCCAGTGACAGGTCTCTAATACCCTCCTGACAGAATGGACATTACATTCATTTTGGATGCCAGCCGGCAAAATATCCTTCTGTGCATCCCTCATATATAAGACGACGTCTTTAATATGTTCTCATGTTAGCAAACTAGTATGTTTGACAGGGTCACCGACCACGCTGCAGCAGCACTATCTGCAGGTTTCAGTCTAGTACCTGAGTGTGTAAATACAGACTTCAGGATAGCCTCCTGCTTTTTATCAACAGGTACCTTCAAAGTGGCCGTTCCTAAAACGGCAGTGCCACCTATTTTGACAACCGTGTGAGCGCCTTATCCACCCTAGGGGATATCTCCCAGCGTAACTTATCCTCTGGCGGGAAAAGGTACGCCATCAGTAACTTTTTAGAAATTACCAGTTTCTTATCAGGGGGAACCCACGCTTTTCACACACTTCATTCATTCATCTGATGGGGGAACAAAACACTGCCTGCTTTTTCTCCCCAAACATAAAAACCCATTTTTAGAGGTTAATGTCAGAAATGTGTAACACATTTTTTATTGCCGGGATCAAGTCACGGATGTTCCTAGTGGATTGTGTATATGTCTCAACCTTGTCGACACTGGAGTCAGACTCCGTGTCGACATCTGTGTCTGCCATCTGAATGAGCGGGCGTTTTTGAGCCCCTGATGGCCTTTGAGACGCCTGGGCAGGCACGGGCTGAGAAGCCGGCTGTCCCACAGCTGTTACGTCATCCACCCTTTTATGTAAGGAGTTGACACTGTCGGTTAATACCTTTTACCTAACCATCCACTCTGGTGTCGGCCCCACAGGGGGCGACATCACATTTATCGGCATCTGCTCCGTCACTATATAAGCCTCCTCCTCAAACATGTCGACACAGCTGTACCGACACACCGCACACACACAGGGAATGCTCTGACTGAGGACAGGACCCACAAAGCCCTTTGGGGAGACAGAGAGAGAGTATGCCAGCACACACCAGAGCGCTATATAATGTGGGGATTAACACTATAACTGAGTGAATTTTCCCCCATAGCTGCTTGTATATACAATATTGCGCCTAAATTTAGTGCCCCCCCTCTCTTTTTAACCCTTTGAGCCTGAAAACTACAGGGGAGAGCCTGGGGAGCTGTCTTCCAGCTGCACTGTGAAGAGAAAATGGCGCCAGTGTGTCTGAGGGAGATAGCTCCGCCCCTTTTTTTCCACGGCCAATTCTCCCGCTTTTTTCTGGATTCTGGCAGGGGTATTGACCACATATATAGACTCTGGGGCTATATATTGTGGTATTTTTGCCAGCCAAGGTGTTTTTATTGCTGCTCAGGGCGCCCCCCCCAAGCGCCCTGCACCCTCAGTGACCGGAGTGTGAAGTGTGTATGAGGAGCAATGGCGCACAGCTGCAGTGCTGTGCGCTACCTTGGTGAAGACTGATGTCTTCTGCCGCCGTTTTTCCGGACCTCTTCTTGCTTCTGGCTCTGTAAGGGGGACGGCGGCGCGGCTCCGGGACCGAACACCAAGGACTGGGCCTGCGGTCGATCCCTCTGGAGCTAATGGTGTCCAGTAGCCTAAGAAGCCCAATCCGGCTGCAAGCAGGCGAGTTCGCTTCTTCTCCCCTTAGTCCCTCGCTGCAGTGAGCCTGTTGCCAGCAGGTCTCACTGAAAATAAAAAACCTAAATCTATACTTTCTTTCTAAGGGCTCAGGAGAGCCCCTAGTGTGCATCCAACCTCGGCCGGGCACAAGATCTAACTGAGGCTTGGAGGAGGGTCATGGTGGGAGGAGCCAGTGCACACCAGGTAGTCATAAATCTTTCTAGAGTGCCCAGCCTCCTTCGGAGCCCGCTATTCCCCATGGTCCTTTCGGAGTTCCCAGCATCCACTAGGACGTCAGAGAAACGCCCAATAATTGCAATTGTCTCTCATTGGAAATTGTTCAGCCTTTGCTGAGAAACTGACGTACTGGCCTGGTGCTATGAGGGCTGGCGGAGAATCGACCGCAACAATCTAGCTGAAACAGTAAAAAAAAAAATTATTATTATTTTTTTTTCTTCCCCAGGCAGTACATGCGCCCGCATTCCCCCCAAAGAGGACCGGTAAGGGTCTGTCTGTGCAGTCGTATTTGTCCGACACGCTGTGTGACCGACTCTGCAGCGAAGCTGCTTGTTTGATTATGCATTAGACTTAGTGATCATGTACCCCGACCAGTAAGTACACCACGGAAGTAATCTGTGAACCTGTGTATAAACCTGCATTACCGTGCATGTGGTTACCAGCAATAGTGAATCTTCCTTTAGAGACACACTGTCAAAAACAATTAATAAATTAAATTCCTAACAACCCTCTCGCTCCCCCAGAGGCTGAGTGTTGTAGGGCAGCAACCTCTGGCAAAGAACCAGAAAATAACGTTAAAAATGGTGTCCTACCATGTTTTTATTTATTTATTTATTTTTTATATTACACCTGTTAAACCAGGATCTGAACCAGTGTCCATGCAATCACAATGTTCACTGTGGGCGGGAAGCCTAACCACTTGGCTACAGAGCCACCTGTAAAAATAATAAGCAAAGCTGCTGTTTAAACATCAACTCTGGTGATGAAATGGTTGCTGTAGTGACTTGCAATCCAGATGGTACCTGAACCCACAATCCCTGGTTTAGGAGGGCAGTGTCCTATCCATTAGGCCACTGGGGATCTGGGGAGGTGAGGCCTGAACTCACAATGTTTGCAGTGCTCAACATATACTGTTTAATAAGCACTGTGTGCCGACCAACTGCACCACTGTAGTCTTGCTTATTGCAAAATAGATTTTTAATGTCAGTATATATATATATATATATATATATATATATATATACATACATACATATACAACAATGTATATTCACACATACTCAGACCTTATAAATATATATATATTTCATATATGCATACATACACATATATATTATATACCCATATACATATATCCAGATATATCCTGATTCAGAGGTATAATAATTCTTAGTCTGAAACTAAATGTGACCACTCACAGGCTTAAAAACCTGAGATGTCTGCTGCTTAACCGCAGCTTAGTTAATGGGTCTCGTATCCAGTGTGGTGTGGCTGTAGATTTAAAAATACCTACAGCACCTTGTATTCCCAGGTGGCTAACCAGGCCCAACACTGCTTAGCTTCCAAAATCAGATGGGATCGGGCGTATCCAATTGTGGTGTGGCTAAGTGAATTAAGCAAAGCTGCTGCAGGTGAGCCGGAACTCACAATGCTTGCAGAGCTCCACAGATACTGTTTTATAATCACCATGTGCTGACCAATTGTATAACACATCTTACTTTACAACAGTGAACAAAGCCAGTATTTGGCTGACCACAGCCATGATTCAGATTTGCAGTCTTTGGGATAATATCATTATAAACAGTTATGATAAAAATAATAGTAAGAGAAGTGAGTGTAGATCCATGAATACACTGTTACAGACATGGTAGAGAAACTGCTTTTTTAGTCTTTGCTGGTGTCTTACTCATTATGCAGACAGACAATACAAAAAATACAACTTGCGCGACCCAGTAAATAGCACTAAGGTGTCTCTATAAATATATATCTGGCCAAGTGCAGTGCACGCCAGCAATATGCCTGATCCCAAAATCCCCTTAACACCCCTGTGCCTTCAATGGAGGAGAGATGTAATACAGGGAATTCTGGAAATACAACAGGAAAAACAACAGGAAGCATGGTTAAATATGGCCTCATGCTCACAGTATAACACAAAGTGCAGACTTATAATTATGTAAGCAGATTTAATAAACATACTATGTTGCATTCAAACCTGCACATATAACATGTATCCTGTTTAACAAAGACTTAATAGCCTATAGTAATACATAAGCAGCGTTGCTGTATTCTAGTAAACATACTTTCTTCTATCAACAAGAGTTGAACATGAGATTTTATCCAGTGACCCTGACATTTCTGTGTGCAGGGAACATCACTGTGGCAGCAAAGTTACTCACTAGGCTATGGAGCCTGTGTCGCCCCCCCCCCCCCCGTGCTCCGTGTACCGTTCTCTATACACGGAGCCGGGCTATGGTGGAGAGGGAGCCGGAAGCGGCATCGAGGGCCGGGGAGCGCGCTGCAAAGAGCCGTGGAGCGGCCTATGCATAAATCCACGTGGCCGGCGCGGCTAAGAGCGGCGGGGGACACAGCATAAACAGCGGCGCTGGAAGCGGCGGCGGGCGGCTGAAGGCAGCGGCTGGCGGCCACACACACACAGTATCCCACACAGCGGGGCGGCAGCGTGAGCTGACCGCCCCGTTCAACATACCTGGACCCTGTGGTGAGGGCTATGACGGGGCTTCTCTATAAGTTCCGTCCAGCCTTTACTGCAGGTTTTAGTCCTGCACGTGGTAGTGAGGGAGCTCTTTCAGAGAGGACCGACACCCACAGCTGCTTCAGCAGCTTACACTATCCCGGACCCTCGCCTTTCTGGAAGGGGGGAAGGGATGTGGAACATTGAAAAAAATAAAAAATAAATCCAATAATTGTGGACAAACTCCACAGGCCTAGTTGCTCGGTGAGCACCGAAAAAACGCTGAGGTACTCTGGGATATGGAGGGGGGATGTAGTCTCAAATTTTAATTATTCAGTGCCTAGTTCCTGTGGAACCGTCCATATCCCTAGAGTACTCCAGTGACCCCTAGTGGATGAAAAAGAAACACCATTACATGGACACCTACAGGATTTAAAAGTGTTACCCCTACAATCTGGCAAATTGCAATATCTGCCATGGGATCGCCATGAATTATCCTTGTGTTGGTAATATCGCATTGAATCAATTGGTGTAAAAACTGTTGGGGAATACAAGAAGTCCTATTGCATGTTACATCATTACCGATGTGTTGATTTCTTCTCTATTAAAATGTCTTCAATTGGAACTGATATTTATTAATGGAAGAAGTTTTAATATAAAAGATTTTATTACGTGCAATGTTAAGAATGTTGTTTATTTTATTGAATGCATTTGTAATCTCTTTTATATAGGTAGGACAACCAGGGCCCTTAAAATTCGTATATGTGAGCACTGCCGTAATATTAAAAAAGGTTTGGAGACATACGCACTTTCAAATAATTTTAAAATACATCATGGGTGCTCCACCATTGCTATTAAACGGTTTGCAGGGATTAAATTAGTCAAGTGTAATAATCGTCAGAGAGATATTACCACTGCATTAGCCAAAAGTGAGATGCAGTGTATTTATGATTTTAAAACATTGCATCCACACGGTTTAAACAATGATTTTGAACTTAAGTGGTTTTTATAAAAATATTTTAATCTGTATCTGCTTGGTTTTATGCGATTGCTATCTACCTTGTTCTTATATTTTTCTATATAAGATCTTATTATTTTAGGTGTAACTATTTCTTATGCTTATAATCACAGACATTACGACAATTGAGGACCTTGTACTTGGAATTTGTACTATATACTGTCCCTGTCACTGCAAGACTTGTTTGAGTGGAAGGATGCAGGAGCGGAGGTGTCTGGTTGTCATGGCGACCGTTTGAGAATGTGAACATGAGCCGCTTATACAGAGAGAGTGACGTTACGTGTCCCAGTCTATGGTGTAGCACCATCGCCATGGCTACCAAAGGAGGGGCCATGGCGCCAGTGTGCTACGAGCTGCACAGAGATCGGACATCCGGAACCTGGAAGGACTGCTTTATGGAGACGGACCTGGAAGAAGTGACGTCAGGTACCCTGACCTATACAGCATTGCGGTTGCCATGACTACCGGGGGGAGTATTATGTTTATAACAAGCTGCAGATAAGTATGGAATGATCTAGTTGGATGGAGGGGATATTTAAACCTCCCTGAGGACTCTGATCATTATATTGCCTTGATAAAGACCTAAAGAACAGGGCTTAAATGCGTTGGTATAAATTGGACCCCCACAGTACTTGTGGACTGATCCTGCTGACCTCTTGCCAGTGAAAGAGATCCGAGATTGCCTGTCTGGGAGAACTGGTGATATAAAAACTTGATTAAGAACTGACCGCTGCCAGTTATTAGTCCCTCTGGTAATTGTTTTGTACTTCAGTATTTACAGGATTGAGGGGGAACATCACTCTCTTACTTTTATGTGTCGTCACAATTTTTAACCATTTTTTTTTACCATTTGTGACATGTATATATTGTGCTATTAAAATGATGTTTCTACACATGAAATGTTTTTTTTGTCCTTCCCCTCATGTGCCGATTTTTTTGTCCTTCCCCTCATGTGCTGATTTATGTGCATTGATGAATCATCATCTGAGGAAGAATCGACCTTAAAGGACGTATTGTATACTCTTTCTATATATTATCATGATATTGTGGTGATTTGGCGCCCAGCCGTACATATACCCCATACCTTCTATTTCATTGTCTCTTTCACGGACAACTGTCCTATGTCCTCTCCCATCGTATGTAACCATTGTCCTGTATCCTCCCCCATCAACTTTAAACTGCTGTCCTATTACCTTCTTACTCCATCATATATTTAGGTCCTCTCTCCTCATTATTCTCTCAACGGCAAACTGCTGTCCAATTTCCTCTCTTTTTCACAGTAAACCATTGTTAATCTTAATCCTATCACCTCATTCTTCTCCCTTCTCCACTGTAAACTGATCCCATTTGCTGCCTATCTGGTATCACCATTCTCCCTTGCAGTGCAGGAATAGCGGGTGGTCCTGTTCTGATGTCATCTAGCTGAGGAAGCTTTAATACAAACACACAGAAAAGTATACTGTACGTGTGGGACCTTCACTTCCAGTCTATTCTGACTACTCCCCATTTCCAAACTAAATGACCAATCCAATTTCTTCTCCAAAACATTGTGATCCAATATCATGTCACCCTGCCTCCTTTTGTTTCTCACATTCTTTCCCCAATCAGAAGACTTTGCCGACTCACACTTACAGCTAGCTGAGGCCCTTTGAACTCACATAGCTAGCCTAGTTATGTTAAAGGAGAAGACAAAACAAGAACATGTATTTTGAAAAATAATCCCAACACAAAGCCAATTTCGATACAAACAATGATATGTAATTTGTACTCATATTATACTAGTGCAATGTATTATACTGGTACTGTAGGTCACATCATGGTTAAGGTGTAACTGTCATGTGGTACGCATGATGTTTAATTTAAAGTTGTTGACGGTGGATGACATTTATAAAGCCTGGACGAAGAACAGAATACTGCCTTCCTATTCCACTGTTTTCATGAATGCTCTCTGTCCCCTTAAGGGAATGGCCGTACCATATTTACAATACTGTTCATACGAGAACACCATCTTTCTTACCGCGACCATATAGTGCCCATTCTTTGCTGGTTGTTTAATATAGGTCCATTACACAGATAGAAAAATGCAGAGGTATTTATCCCTAAAAGTGAACTGTTCTACTTAAATACCTAAAAATGAACTGTTCTGATTCCAGTCTTCTTACAATGAACAGTGGCAGCTCCCTCTACTCACTATCCTACAGCATCTAATTTCCTTTGCATATAGAAGTCAAGGCATCCATATACCTCTCAACTAGTGTTAGTACTGCTAAGACTTGCCAGCTCAAGACAGGCACAAAACTCCAATTCCAGGCTATCAAGGAAACCATGCTGCTCCAGCACTGCTTACTTTAGTAAGAAAATGTATTTGATTTCAGGTTTAGGGTCCAATTTCAATAAATGTAGCTAGTTTGATGGAAACATCTAACCAATGTCTACTGGACTTGAAGATCAGATTTAATTTCAACATTTTAAATTAACCTAAAGAGGATCGAAGCTGAGAGCCAATACAAGCCTCAAGAGCACTTCTCCATTCCAATTTTAGGTCTGATTTACTTACCGGTAAATCTATTTCTCGTAGTCCGTAGTGGATGCTGGGGACTCCGTAAGGACCATGGGGATAGACGGGCTCCGCAGGAGACATGGGCACTTTAAGAAAGAATTTAGGTTCTGGTGTGCTCTGGCTCCTCCCTCTATGCCCCTCCTCCAGACCTCAGTTAGAGAAACTGTGCCCAGATGAGCTGACAGTACAAGGAAAGGATTTTGGTAATCCAGGGCAAGATTCATACCAGCCACACCAATCACACCGTATAACATGAGTTTATAACAACCAGTCAACAGTATGACAACAACAGAGCATCAGGTCCAACCCTGATGCAACCATAACATAACCCTTATTGAAGCAATAACTATATACAGGTTGAGTATCCCATATCCAAATATTCCGAAATACGGAATATTCCGAAATACGGACTTTTTTGAGTGAGAGTGAGATAGTGAAACCTTTGTTTTTTGATGGCTCAATGTACACAAACTTTGTTTAATACACAGAATTATTAAACATATTGTATTAAATGACCTTCAGGCTGTGTGTATAAGGTGTATATGAAACATAAATGAATTGTGTGAATGTAGACACACTTTGTTTAATGCACAAAGTTATAAAAAATGTTGGTTGAAATGACCTTCAGGCTGTGTGTATAAGGTGTATATGTAACATAAATGCATTCTGTGCTTAGATTTAGGTCCCATCGCCATGATATCTCATTATGGTATACAGTTATTCCAAAATACGAAAAAATCCCATATCCAAAATACCTCTGGTCCCAAGCATTTTGGATAAGGGAGACTCAACCTGTACAAGCATTGCAGAAGAAGTCCGCACTTGGGACGGGCGCCCAGCATCCACTACGGACTACGAGAAATAGATTTACCGGTAAGTAAAATCTTATTTTCTCTAACGTCCTAGTGGATGCTGGGGACTCCGTAAGCACCATGGGGATTATACCAAAGCTCCCAAACGGGCGGGAAAGTGCGGATGACTCTGCAGCACCGATTGAGCAAACACAAGGTCCTCCTCAGCCAGGGTATCAAACTTGTAGAACTTTGCAAAAGTGTTTGAACCTGACCAAGTAGCCGCTCGGCAAAGCTGTAATGCCGAGACCCCTCGGGCAGCCGCCCAAGAACAGCCCACCTTCCTAGTGGAATGGGCCTTAACTGATTTTGGCAGCGGCAATCCAGCCGCAGAATGAGCCTGCTGAATCGTGTTACAGATCCAGCGAGCAATAGTTTGCTTTGAAGCAGGAGCCCCAAGCTTGTTGGAAGCATACAGGAGAAACAAAGACTCTGTTTTCCTGACCCTAGCCGTTCTGGCTACATAAACCTTCAAAGCCCTGATCACATCAAGCAACTCGGAATCCTCCAAGTCAGTAGTAGCCACAGGCACCACAATAGGTTGGTTAATATGAAAACATGAAACCACTTTCGGCAGAAATTATGGACGGGTCCGCAATTCTGCTCTATCCGCATGGAAAAACCAGATAGGGGCTTTTATGCCGCCAACTCTGACACACGCCTAGCCGAAGCCAAGGCTAATAGCATGACCACCTTCCACGTGAGATATTTAAACTCCACTGTTTCGAGTGGTCCAAACCAGGGGGATTTCAGGAAACTCAACACCACGTTAAGATCCCAAGGTGCCACTGGAGGCACAAAAGGGGGCTAAATATGCAGCACTCCCTTTACAAACGTCTGAACTTCAGGTAGAGAAGTCAACTCTTTTTGAAAGAAAATGGATAGGGCCGAAAACTGGACCTTAATGGAACCCAATTTTAGGCCCAAATTCACTCCTGACTGTAGGAAGTGAAGGAACGGCCCAGCTGGAATTCCTCCGTAGGGGCATTCCTGGCCTCACACCAAGCAACATATTTTCGCCATATACGGTGATAATGTTGAGCTGTTACGTCCTTCCTAGCCTTTATCAGCGTAGGAATGACCTCATCCGGAATGCCTTTCTCTGCTAGGATCCGGCGTTCAACCACCATGCCGTCAAACGCAGCCGCGGCAAGTCTTGGAACAGACAGGGCCCCTGTTGCAACAAGTCCTGTCTTAGAGGAAGAGGCCAAGGGTCCTCTGTGAGCATTTCTTGCAGATCTGGATACCAAGTCCTTCGTGGCCAATCTGTAACAATGAGTATTGTTCTCACTACTCTTTTCCTTATTATCCTCAGCACCTTGGGTATGAGAGGAAGAGGAGGGAATACATAGACCGACTGGAACACCCACGGTGTCACCAGGGCGTCTACAGCTATCGCCTGAGGGTCTCTTGACCTGGCGCAATACCTCTGTAGCTTTTTGTTGAAGCGGTATGCCATCATGTCCACCTGTGGCAGTCCCCACCGACTTGTAATCTGTGCGAAGACTTCCTGATGAAGTCCCCACTCTCCCGGGTGGAGGTCGTGTCTGCTGAGGAAGTATGCTTCCCAGTTGTCCACTCCCGGGATGAACACTGCTGACAGTGCGCTTACGTGATTCTCTGCCCAGCGAAGAATTCTAGTGGCTTCCGCCATCGCCACTCTGCTCCTTGTGCCACCTTGTCGGTTTACATGAGCCACTGCGGTGATGTTGTCTGACTGAATCAGAACCGGTTGGTCGCGAAGCAAGTTCTCCGCTTGACGCAGGGCGTTGTATACGGCCCTTAGATCCAGGATGTTGATGTGAAGGCAAGTCTCTTGACTTGACCACAGACCTTTGAAATCTCTTCCCTGTGTGACTGCAGACTACACCTGCCAGTCCTTAGGACACACCAGTGCACCTCACCTGGCAGTACTAACAGACCCCTGTGTGCAGACATAAAACACAGTACAGCAGCATAAGGTGCTGTTCCATGACTGTGTTCTTGCGGCGGAAGTAATTGTTAGACAGAGCCGTGGAGAAGGAGAGGAAGCAGAGAACGAGCGAGGGGACAGCATACCGAGAGAGCCGCTGCTGTGGTCACGTGACCGGACCGACCTAGAAAGGAAGAGAGGTTACCAAGGAGAAGCGAGACGCTGCGGGCAAGAAGAGGAAAGACGGAGCTGAGGGAACGAGGTAAGGGACCCCGTAGGAGAGGAGAAGGCAAGGCGGACAGCCGAACAGGGCTGGAAGCATTTCCCTTCTCTCTCTCTCCAAGACGGTGACTGCATCCCAGCTGCCCTGAGAACCACGGTGCGCTTTTCAGAGCGACACCGCGGCTGATCGGGGCGCAAGGGATAACGGTGCGTCCGGAGTCCTAATTACCACAGTACCAGCCCCAATCTTATCCTAGATTGCCAGCAGGTCACCAGGTGTACCCCATATTCTGCAACCTCAAAAGGACACTTGTACACACTACCTCATCGGCACTGAGCTCACAAGACATCCAGAAGGACATTAGTACTACAGAGGTGGGACGCCACTGATCTGAGTGCATCACAGACTGATCACTGCAGTGTTTATAATTTTCCCAAACAAATCATAACATCTAGATTTTTCTCCCCCTGAACACTGCAGCAATTGTTTTCATCCTCTCATTTATTCTTTTCCCGTGTTAGTCTCCCTCCTCCATTCCCCCCCCCCTTTCCTCTCTCTTATACTTTGCATCATACCTCTATATGTATGCATTAACCAAAAAGATTTTAATACATAATTTTTCTGATTTAAATCCCCAAAAAGAACACATTGTGTAAGATATCATTTTCATTGACAATTGGGCTATATACTAACTATTCGGAATTGACAATATATTTATGACAAGTATTTGGGTATGCATCTCGTAACTTAATCAGGCGCGGTTGTTTATTCCTATTATGTATACCCTTAGAGGTGTGGGTTTACCTCTATCACAACCTTGCTGCCATAAAAGATATCCAGACAGGCAGGGCGCTAGATACAAACTTCACTGATATTCTGTCCCGCTTAAATATACATTTTCTTGGCGGGGGCTCATACATATATACAGTGCCCAACTGTATATATGTTTACTTTTGCCAAAAAGAGGTCCAAATGCTGCCCAGGGCGCGCCCCCCCCCTCCCCTGCGCAGTGACCGGAGTATGTGAGGTGTGTGGGAGCAATGGCGCACAGCTGCAGTGCTGTGCGTTACCTCAGTGAAGATTGGAGTCTTCTGCCGCCAATTTCGAAGTCTTCTTGCTTCTCATACTCACCCGGCTTCTGTCTTCCGGCTCTGCGAGGGGGACGGCGGCGCGGCTCTGGGATCGGACGGCGAGGGTGAGATCCTGCGTACGATCCCTCTGGAGCTAATGGTGTCCAGTAGCCTAAGAAGCAGGACCTAGCTTCAGAGAGTAGGGCTGCTTCTCTCCCCTCAGTCCCACGATGCAGGGAGTCTGTTGCCAGCAGAGCTCCCTGAAAATAAAAAACCTAACAAAATACTTTCTCTCAGCAAACTCAGGAGAGCTCACTGAAAAGCACCCAGCTCGCTCTGGGCACAGTATCAAACTGAGGTCTGAAGGAGGGGCATAGAGGGAGGAGCCAGAGCACACCAGAACCTAAATTCTTTCTTAAAGTGCCCATGTCTCCTGCGGAGCCCGTCTATCCCCATGGTCCTTACGGAGTCCCCAGCATCCACTAGGACGTTAGAGAAAAAAAATTATATCTCATCCTGTATTTCACAGAAAAGTCCTCATTCTCCTTCACCGACACAGTCAGACCTGATGGCCGCCAGGGTGGAGGCGTGGGCATCCTTCTCTCCCCTAACTGCACCTTTCGTGTCATACCACCTGAGCCTTCCCTCACCTTCTCCACCTTCAAGGTCCACACTATCCGCCTATTCTACCCCATTCACCTCCTTGTGGCAGTGATCTACCGCCCCCTGGCCACTGTTTACCTTTCCTTGACAACTTTGCTGCCTGACTTCCCCACTTTCTCTCCTCCGACCTCCCCTCTGTCATCCTCGGTGACTTTAACATCCCTATTGACATCACTAATGCTGCTTCCACTAATCTTCTCGCCCTTTCCACCTCCTTTGGACTTTCTCAATGGACCTCCACCCGTACTCACAATCTCGGCCACTCCCTCGACCTTGTCTTCACCCACCGATGTGATCTCTCCGATTTCTCAAACTCTTCCTTCCCTCTCTCTGACCACCATCTGCTTTCTTTCACCCTCTCATCCTCCTTCCTCCTCTCCACGCCCAGACCCACCACCACCAGACGCAATCTCGGGTCTCTCAACCCCACTTTCATGTCCTCCCTCGAAACTTTCCTCTCTCCTCTTTCCACTATGACTTGTCCCAACCAGGCAGCCTACTTCTATAACTCTTCCCTAACCGCTGCTCTCGACTCTGTGGCCCCCCTCTCCTCTGTCCCCCTCCGCCGCTCCAAACCCCAACCCTGGCACACCAAACTAACACGTTTCTTGCAAAAATGCTCACGCTCCGCTGAACGCTCCTGGAGGAAATCTCACTCTCTTCCTCCATTTCAAGTTTATTCTCTCCTCCTACAGCTCTGCTCTTTCCCTCGCCAATCTATCCTTTTTTCAAGCACTCATCTCTTCTCAGTCCTCCATTCCACACCAGCTCTTTGAAACTTTCAACACTCTCCATCGCCCCCCTCCTCCTCCCCTCCCATCTTCCCTCACTGCCACTGACTTTGCCTCCTTCTTCATCTCCAAAATTGAGGACATCCAACAGGACATCTCCCGCCGTCACCACTCCGCTACCCCCCTGCCCCCTTTATCCCTCCCCTCCATCTATCCCACCCTGTTCTCCTTCCGTCCCACTTCAGAAAAGGAAGTCCACTCCCTCATCTTATCCCCCCCCCCTTCACCTGCCCCCTGGACTCCTTTCCCTCCCGTCTTCTCTGCTCCCTCTCCCCCACTGCCTGCTCCCATCTTGCTCACCTCTTTAACCTGTCCCTCTCTACCGGCATCTTCCCCTCACCATTCAAACATGCTCTGGTCTCACCTATTCTCAAAAAACCCAACCTCGACCCCTCATCACCCACTAACTACCGCTCCATCTCTCTTCTCCCTTTCGCCTCCAAATGACTTGATCGACTGGTCTACAGCCGTCTCACAAGCTACCTCTCTGACAACTCCATCCTCGATCCACTACAATCTGGCTTTCGCCTACTCCACTCAAATGAGACTGCCCTGGTGAAAGTCACCAATGACCTGCTTTCGGCCAAATCCAGGGGCCACTTCTCTCTGCTCATCCTTCTGCACCTCTCTGGTGCCTTTGACACCGTAGATCATCCTCTCCTCCTCCGCACACTCCAAAACGCTGGCATCTCTAGCACTGTCCTTGACTGGTTTTCTTCTTACCTCACTAACCGCTCCTTCTGCGTGTCTGCCTCCAGCACCACCTCACACCCTTCCAGTTGGTGTCTCTCAGGGTTCTGTCCTTGGACCATTTCTGTTCTCCCTGTACGCTCATTAACTCCTTTGGCCTTCAATGCCACCTCTATGCTGATGACACACAACTCTACCTTTCCTCTCCTGATCTGTCCCCCTCTGTCTTCTCTCAGGTTTCCAGCTGCCTCTCCGCAATCTCCTCCTGGATGTCTGAGTGCTCTCTGACGCTCAACATGGACAAAACTAAACTCATCATCTTCCCCCCATCCAGAGCAACACCCCCGACCAATATCGCTATCATTGTTGACAACACCACCATCTCCCCCGTTCCCCAACTCCGCTGCTTGGGCGTCAGTCTTGACTCCTCCCTCTCCTTTGCACCCCATATCCAAGCTCTGGCACAATCCTGTCGTTTCCAACTATGCAACATTGCTCGTATCAGGCCATATCTCTCCCAGAGTGCAACTAAACTCATCATCCACTCACTGGTCATCTCACGCCTTGACTACTACAATGTTCTCCTCACTGGCCTCGCTTGCTCCCATCTTGCTCCCCTCCAATCTGTCCTGAACTCCGCAGCTAGGATTATCTTCCTCTCCCGCCGCACCACATCTGCCACTCTCCTTCGACAAAATCTACACTGGCTCCCATTCCCCTATAGAATCCTCTTCAAACTCCTCACCCTCACATACAAGGCTCTCTCTAATTCCACTGCTCCCTACATCTCCAACCTCCTCTCCCTTCATACTCCCTCCCGCCCCCTACGGTCGACCAATGACAGTCACCTCTCCACCGCCCTGGTCACTGCTTCCCATGCTCGTGTTCAAGACTATGCCCGTGCTGCACCCCTTCAGTGGAACGCTCCATTAGACTCTCCCCGACCTTGCAAATCTTCGAACAGGCACTAAAAACCCACCTATTCATCAAAGCATACCCTCTCGATGCATAACCCGTCCTGAAGCCGCGCCTCCACCCCCCTGCCTCATGCCGTGAACATCTCAGCTTTGCTTGCATACTGCCATCAGGCTACCTCCCGCTTGCCTGCACCTCTTGTCATCTGTCTGTCGCCCCTCCCCACTAGATTGTTAGCTCTTCAGGGCAGGGCCCTCTTTCCTCTTGTGATCTAAGCCCTCGTCTCAACACATTTCACCCGCAGCTCTCCCCTACTCAACGACCATCTTTACCCTGCTAGTAAAGGCTCATCTCCATCTATGGCCACCAGCCTCCAGTAGTACGATGATCACTCCCTCAATACTTACATCTTAGCTGTATTATGTCTTGAGAACGTGTGGTGCTCTATGTTACCTGTACTCTATTTCTGTTATTTATTTACTGTAATGCTATGCTTTGTCTCCCTGTACTGTCCTTTGTACGGTGCTGCGAAACACATGTGGCGCCTTATAAATAAAATTAGGCCTGAAGTATGATGCCGTTGGAAAGTAGGAATGTAATCCAATCATGAAAGGGAGAAAACATCTATATGAGACCTAGCCATAACCAAAATAGTATTTGGAACCAACAGTAAATATGAAATAGTCATACTTCCCAACAAGTCCCATTTTTAGTGGTACAATCCCTGGACCAGAAAAGAGGCCACATTTTGCCCAAAAATGGGTATTTCAGGGCAAATAAATTTAGAACGGAACAGGGCAGTTATTCACACACAATACAGAATGAGTAAACCTTACTTGATTGCGTAAGCTGTACCTGTACTTGATAGTTTTGTAAGGTAATTTGTTAACCCCCCCCCCCACACACACACACAAAAAAGATAAAACGTTAGAGCAGAGTTCGGGTCAATGCAAATAAATAAATAAATAAATAAATAAATAAATGTATTAAATATACCTTAGCCAGGGCAGTTTGCTTATACATGCGAGTGATCTGTCCCATGACCTGAATAAATGGACTGCTGGAATCCGAAGTCAAGGAATCTGGATATCTCATCAATTTTTCCCACTCTTCAAAGCTGGCATTCATTTCCTATATGACCGGAAAGACCTCCGTTTAGAGTAATATAGAAAAGATAATGGATGCAGAGTGCCCATATACACTCTTCAGTACTGTCAAACAGCAATAGCACAGGCAGAGAAAATTCCCCAGGCTCATGTGACTGCACGCGGGACGCTGAGGTGGGTCAGTCACATGATCTCACCAAATATAGATGACTGACAACAGGGAATAAAGGAAGAAATAGGATGCTTTCTTGCCAACCTAATAAATCAATAGGGAGAAAATGAGTCTCAGAGCAAATCTTATTACTTAAAAGGGATTATACAGCATAGAGTAAATTTAAAACAGGCTCATTTTTAAACGTCTGCACAGGGTTTTCTGGGAATTTTAATTTAATCTAAATAGGGATACAAGCTGTGATTCTCTATTTAACTTGCTCTGTACCCAAGGGGCAAAGGAGCTAGTAAAAACACACCCATGTATCATTCTGACAGCCCTTTTTATCATTTCTACAGTAATTCATTTTTCTATATTATGACAATATGAAGATCTCCACTTAAACCATATTTTGCAAAGCAAAGTAGAACAATTTCTGGTACTTTTGTACAGACAAACTGAGACCCCTTTAATTTGAGATATTCTTTTTATCAATAACATTGCGGGGCTGGAAGTATTGCCAAATGCTTAGGTCCCTATTTGGTGAGAGATAGGTCAACGTGACTCTGATGAACCTGCAATCTGGCTATAATTTCTGAATTAAAAAAAATAAAAAAAAAATAGCAACCTGCAACAAAACATTATTGCTGCAGAGAACATCCATCTTGGAATGAAAATGCGTGTTTACATTCTGTAGGTAGGTATTATGGGGGTCATTCCGAGTTGTTCGCTCGGTAAATTTCTTTGCATCGCAGCGATTTTCCGCTTAGTGCGCATGCGCAATGTCCGCACTGCGACTGCGCCAAGTAAATTTGCTATGCAGTTAGGAATTTTACTCACGTTTTTTTCCTCGTTCTGGTGATCGTAATGTGATTGACAGGAAGTGGGTGTTTCTGGGCGGAAACTGGCCGTTTTATGGGTGTGTGTGAAAAAACGCTACCGTTTCTGGGAAAAACGCGGGAGTGGCTGGAGAAACGGAGGAGTGTCTGGGCGAACGCTGGGTGTGTTTGTGACGTCAAACCAGGAACGACAAGCACTGAACTGATTGCAGAAGCCGAGTAAGTCTCGAGCTACTCAGAAACTGCAGAGATGTCTTTTCGCTATATTGCGAATCTTTCGTTCGCAATTTTAAGAAGCTAAGATTCACTCCCAGTAGGCGGCGGCTTAGCGTGTGCAAAGCTGCTAAAAGCAGCTTGCGAGCGAACAACTCGGAATGACCCCCTATATCTTATGGCTAGTATTCTGCAGAGTTAATGGAGCATAAGCGGTGTTTAAATACCGTGCTAAATGCATAACCTATCAATAAAGATTTAGAGAGACTGAGCATGAATGCTGCGTGTAATATAGCCATGTTTTCTGCTCTCCCTCGTCCTTGTTCATGCACTCCACTGTCTGAGGACGGAAAGGAGCAGAGTTTACCCCTGAGAAATAACAGCCACCAGCATTAGCAGTGCAAAGGATCAATTTGTTCTTGCAATGCTATAGGACTGTACTCTGCTCAACAACACTGCAGAATGCAAATCTAGCAGATGCAGATACTTACTGTACACTACCATCAGACACACATCTGTACAGTACTGGTGAGCTAGACACAGTCACACACAATACTGTATTAATGAAGTGGATACTTTCATTGTCCCAGCAGTGAGACTCAAATACTGTACAGACATACTCATCAGACACAGTCCAAATACACACACTGATGGGGGAAAAATCCCTCAATAGCAGTGGTATAACAGATAAACTGACAGACACATTATTGATGTTTCAGATACAGGTACACATTAAACAATGTGTACCCAGCACGATCTCGTTAGCGACGGGACATGGCAGCGGGGTTGGCATCAGCAAATTGCAGATGCCGGCAGCGATGAACTACAGTAAGGCGGGGAGCCATGCTGCATTTGCCATGGAGGATGCCACTGATGACGCGCGGGAGTGTGCATGGTCAGCGACATAGTGCATATACACTAGACAATATCGTGAACAATGTATCAGATTCAGACACTTCGTCCACGATATAGTCTAGTGTGTACCCGGCTTTAGTGTGCATTGTCAGCGACATAGTTCATACACACTAGACAATATCGTGAACAATGTATCGGATTCAGACACATCGTCCACGATATAGCCTAGTGTGTACCCGGCATTATTACAGTCAACCATACACCAATGCAGTGATATAACAGATACACTACAGTATGGTACAGAAAACTCCAATACAGGTTGAGTATCCCTTATCCAAAATGCTTGGGACCAGAGGTATTTTGGATATCGGATTTTTTCGTATTTTGGAATAATTGCATACCATAATGAGATATCATGGCAATGGGACCTAAAGCTAAGCACAGAATGCATTTATGTTACATATACACCTTATACACACAGCCTGAAGGTAATTTTAGCCAATATTTTTTATAACTTTGTGCATTAAACAAAGTGTGTGTAGATTCACACAATTCATTTATGTTTCATATACACCTTATATACACAGTCTGAAGGTCATTTAATACAATATTTTTAATAACTGTGTGTATTAAACAAAGTTTGTGTACATTGAGCCATCAAAAAACAAAAGTTTCACTATCTCACTCTCGCTCAAAAAAGTCCGTATTTCGGAATATTCCGTATTTCAGATATTTGGATATGGGATACTCAACCTGTATTGTTGTAACATATACACAGGCAGTCACACACATAGCAGCTACACTCAAATACAAACTCCAGTATTGATGTAATCAGACATGCACTCCAGTACTGATGTAAAAATAGAGAGTCAGATAACCCTCCAATATTGATGTGACATATACACTCACAGTCAGACAAGTCACACACGGGCAGTGTTGATGTAACCAACACACAGACAAACACACACACCAGCACTGATGTAACAAATACATTCAATATCTAGAAACACTTAAAGTCACTAAATCTCACAGAACAGCATATTCAATACACATAGGAGTAAAAAAACAAGTTTGACTATAAGCCAGGAATAGATAATCATGGAAATGATGGACCTGTACGCTATATTTGAACTCAATCGACCACTAGTACATATTTTATATAAAGCACACTGCATTGCAGCCTTTGTGGTTCAGTGGCTTATTACCTTGATTTCATACTGTATACAGTATGTAATGTGAGGGTTCAACAAAAAAGATGACTGGCATAGACCGCCTACCTTAGCCACATCTTTCGGCAGATCAAATGGGATACGCTGTCTGATTTTAGGTGGAAGTTCAGTTAAAACCTCATTCTTTAATCGTCTGATCATGATGCTGCTTAATCGCTGGTGTAAATCATCTAAATTAGAGGCTCCTCTGTAATCCCACTGAGTTCTTTTGCCAAAGTACCTTGGAGAAAAGTTTAAAACACTTGAAAACAGTGTTACTCTCAAAACAAGATGAAAACTCCAGCTGCTGTAGGCCCTGATATGTATTACAGTGGGATTGATCCAGCTCTCATTGTCATCAGAGGACTTAGCATTAGTGATCTTAGAAAGTCAGGACACCTGTTATAGTACATTGCATAAACACCATCCATATTTGTGTTGTTCACCATAAGATTAACTTCACATAGGCCACTTTGATCTCTTGCTGCAAAGCTCAGTACAGACCACTATCACCAGCAGTCGGTGGAATTCAATTACATTTTTGTAGCGCTTTTAGAAAAGTTAGAGCAAGTGTATTGAATACTCCACACAATGCATTTCTATCTAACGCAGAGACCCAGTTACATACATTAATAGGAGCTGCAGAGACATGTCCTTAGGCAGCTTTTTCATTGTTCTAAATATGTGCAGGGGAAAGATCCATAAATCTAAACAAAATAGAAGCAGAAACTCTGAAACTTAATAACTATAGTTTTTTTTTCCTTAACGATAAACACCTGGGACTGAAAATATGTTATTAAAAGTCTGAAATTATTTTGGGAACTGAGAGAGTTAAGAAAATAAAGATGCATGCTTATTAATATAGATACAACATAATACAGGGAGCTCAGATGATTAATTTACGAAACAGACCTTTCTACATTTTCCTATATTCAATAATAACCTGCATAGATGATAAGTAGAAGTTAGAAAATGAAGGAATACCTGACATGTGCATTACAGTATTTCTTGGCATATTCTGTCCAAGTTCCAAATCGCCTGGGGAACAGAGCATCGATCTGCATGTAAAGCTGGAAAGGGGGGAAGAGGGGGGGGGGGGGGGGGGGGGCAACAGCTATTTAAAAACAGTTATTTTGCTTAATAGTGCAGTAAAAGAATTGTGTCAATTTGTGTTGCACACACTGCTACAAATTCAATTACCTCCTCGGGTCTTCCAAGAGCCGGTGTCCCGGTGAGTAGAAGGGCTCTTGTCGCTTTCTGAACGATTGGCAGCAGAAGTTGGCTCCGGGAAGCGTTTCTAGATTTCATGTAGTGAGACTCGTCTACTAAAACCACTCTGAAGTGCTGTTTGTACAGAGCATTCATCAGCGTCTTGGCATCCGAAGTTAACAGGCCATACCCCAAAACTGTCACTTTACAAGCTGAAATTCTCCTGAAGACAGAACAGAGAGGATGTTTCACTTTCCAGACTTTTATTATTACGGTCACTGCTGTGAGGTGGATGGGGATCACAGCAGAGTAGCTAAAATAGCAGTCCAAGTGATAAGAGACATAGAAGTTTCCAAAATAAAATACCCTTTCTATGAGCGTCATTCATTCTCAAACAAAGCAAGGCATTAGGAAAAAAGTGATAATGCACAGGGAGCTTAATTTCTGTCCATATGTGTGTCCATTATGATAAATAGTAGCCATGTGTTTTAGGGGAAGAAATCTACGCAAACACACACGACGTGAGATGCCTGGCGCAAGTGAGATTCCAGATCCCGTGCAACTCTGCTAGCTCCGGGCATCATTTTCGGCCAAAAATGTGTCTTCGTCACAATAGGACACAACAGGAGACTGTGCTAATTAATTTGATATGAGACACTTTTATATGTGTGTGTGTGTGACGGAGTCTTTATACGAAGCACAACAAAACTTGGCATTGAAGAAGTTGCAGATGCTGCATCATAGTGCTTCATATACAGATTCAGATTCAGACACACACAGATGTACAAGTGTCAGATATTAAATTAATCAGCAGTCTCCTGTTGTTCCCTAGTTACACTGGGGTATATTCAATTAGGGTCGGATCCATTCCGACATGCATTTGTCGGAATGGATCCGACAACCCCTATTCAATCTCATCTCAATTCGACTTTTAAAAAGTCGAATTGAGATGAGGGATCCAGAGGAGGAGAGGGGGGATCTGCGGGGAGACCAGCGGGGACAGCCACGGACAGACAGAGGAGAGCAGCGCTACAGTAGCGCTGCAGGAAGTTGTCTCACAGCCACCCGACCTCACGGCAGTGTCCACCCGGCTCCAGCAAGCGTGACCTCACTTGCTGGAGCCGGGTGGACGCTGCCGTGAGCGGCGCGGCTGTGAGACATCCTGCTGCAGCGCTGTGCTGTAGCGCTGCTCTCCCCTGTATGCCTGCGGCTGTCCCCCGTCTCCCTGCGGCTCCCCTCCCCCTCTGGGTCCCACATCTCAGTCCGTCAATTTTTTTATGTCGGGCTGAGATGGTCGGAAACGGGGCCAAATCCGGTCGAATTTGGCCCCGTTTCACTCAAAAGTACGTGAATCTGCAGCTATACCGCCAATTCACGTACTATTCGACAAGTCGAATTCCACGACTTGTCGAATAAAAACTGCTGGGACTGAATAGGTCAAATCACAATTCGACCTTAAAAAGTTGAAAGCTGCCGTCTTTTCGACAGATAGCAGTTTTCGGCACCAATTGAATATACCCCACTGTATTGTGATGATGTATTTTGAGGTAAAAAGCAAATACAGCACTAGACTTGGTGCACTGATTAGAGAGTCATACTAATGTACTATTATTATTAATTTTATTTATAGGGTGCCACAAGCATTTCGCAACGCCGTACATACGGCAGACATTAGAACAATACAGGTTACACAGAATTTAAGAGTACAGTAACAGAAAAACAAAAACAGAGCACAATTAACGACACAGTTCTCAGTACACACTACAGCCAAGATGAAAGGAGTAGTCGTCATACTACTGGGGGCAGGCAGCCAATGGAAGAGATAAACAGTAATGAGCGAGAGGAGATGCAGGTACATATATTTGCTACATAGGCTGTAATTGAAGTGTGAGAGAAAAGGGTTGTGAGAACAGGAGGGAAGGGGCCCTGCTCCAAGGAGCTCACAATCTAGGGGTTGGGGGGGGGGAGACAGACAAGTGACATGAGCTGAGAGCAAGCAAAAGGCGGCCAGATGGTATAAAGTAAGCGGGGCAAAGATGGCCAATGCATTAGGTAGTGGCTTGGGAGTGGTCTTGAAACTAAGTTATGCGGAAGGGTACGTTTTGATGAACAAGTGGGTTTCGGTGCCGTTTGAAGCTTTGCAAGGTCGGGGAGAGACTAATAGAGCGAGGGAGCTCATTCCAGTGAAGGTGGTGGGGGGGTGGGGGTAGCACAGGTAAAATCTTGGATTCGCGCATGGGATGCACTGACCAGGGTAGAGTAGAGGCAACAGTCATTTGACAACCAGAAAGGGCGGGAGGGAGTATGTGGGGAGGTTGGAGATGTAGGGAGCACTGGAGTTAGAAAGGGCCTTGTACGTAAGGGTGAGGAGTTTGAAGGGGATTAAGTAGGGAAATGGGAACCAGTGCAATTTTTGGCGAAGAGGATTGGCAGATGTAGAGCAGCGGGAGAGGAAGCTGAGAACAGATCAGAGTGGAGCGAGATGGGAGTATGGAAGGCCAGTGAGGAGAATGTTGCAATGATGGAGCCGTGAGATTACCAGTGACTAGATAATAAGTTTAGTCGCACTCTGGGAGAGTAACGGCCTGATACGATGTTGCATAGCTGGAACCGCCAGGATTGAGATAGAAACTGAAAGTGAGGGATGAAGGAGAAGGAGAAGTCACGAGTGACGCCCAAGCAGCGAAGTTGGGTAACAAGGAGGATGATGGTGTTGTCAATGGTGACACAGATATTAGGGAGAGTGGAAAGACGATTAGTTCGGTTTTGTCCACGTTGAGCTTCAGGGAGCGCTCAGACTTCCAGGAGGAGATGGCGGAGAGGCAGCTGGAAACCTGAGAGAGTACAGAATGGGAGAGGTCAGGAAAGGATAGACATAGTTGCGTATCGTCGACAGGAATTAAAAGCCAAAGGAGATTATGAGCGCACTCAGGGAAGAGGTGTACAGGGAGAAGAGAAGGGGGCCCAGGACAGAGCACTGTGGGACACCGACAGGGAAGATGGAAGGGGGCGAGTTGGTGCCGGAGGAAAACACAGAGAAGGAGCGGTTAGTGAGGTAAAAGGTGAACCATGCAAGGACAGTGCTATACATGCAAATGGTCTGGAGGGTGTGGAGGAGGAGAGGATGATCTACAGTGTCAAAGGCAGCAGAGAAGTCCAGGAGGATGAGCAGAGAGAAAATACCCCTGGATTTTGCCAAATGCAGGTCTTTGGTGACTGACAAGGGCTGTTTCAGTAAAATGTAGGGGGCGAAATCCAGATTGAAAAAGATAAAGTATGGCGATGTCAGAGAGGTAGCTGTTGATTCGGCTGTAAACCAGCCTCTCAAGTAATTTGGAGGCAAATTGGAGAAAAGAGATGGTGAGGTAGCTAGCAGGTGAGGAAGGGTCAAAGTTGGGTTTTTTATTTTAAGAATAAGTGAGACAACAGCATGTTTGAATGGCGAAGGAAAAATGCCGGTAGAGAGTGATATGTTGAACAGATGAGCAAGGTGGGAGCAGGCGGTGGGGGGAAGGGAGTGGAGGAGGCGGGAAGGGAGGAGGTCCAGGGGACAGGTGGAGATGATAAAATGTCGGAGTGGCCTTCCTTGTCTGCAGTAGAGCAGAAGAAAACAAGATTTATGGTAAGTACTTACGGTTGTTAAATCTCTTTCTGCGAGGTACACTGGGCTCCACAAGGATAAAAATCGGGGTGTAGAGAAGGATCTTGATCCGAGGCACCAACAGGCTCAAACCTTTGACCTTCTTCCCAAGATGCATGGCGCCGCCTCCTATAGCACCCCTCCTCCCTGCACAGGAGCTCAGTTTGTAGTTGGTGCCTGCAGTAGCAGGTCACTTAACAGCGGGCTGCCTCAGGCAGCCTATACTTAGCTTTAAATTTGACAGAAAAGAAGATTTTTTTACAAGAATCTACAATGGCTGCAGCAGGCTATGTCTAACAGGCATCGCTGCAGCTCCAACACCCCAGCGGCACTGCATACTCCCGTGCCCTGGTTGCAGGGTTACTGCAGCAGAGGCTCCGGTTTTCTTCTAAAGGATCACGAGGTCGCTGACAAGGGGGAGGTAAGGGGCTTCTGTGCCCGCACTTTTCCGCGAACCAGCGCGGCCGTAGGAGGCGGGCCGCGCGTGCGCTGGCGTGGACACTGATTACTAGGCAGCCGCTCCACTAGCTACCAGGGACAGATAAGGGGCACAGGTCTGGGGGGTTTTCTACTACATTAACCCCACTTTTTACTGCCTGCAGCGCCCGGTGGGGATGCCAGCAGTGGGAGCAGGTCGGACCTGAGGCCCCTCCCCCCAGTCCCAGGGCGCCATTTCAGCAATGTTCCCGCCCTGGAGTTGCATATCTCATTCACTCCTGACCAGCGGCCATCATAGATTGAGCTGTGCTGTTTCTAGGACTGCTGGGGCAAATCCTCCTCTCAAGACCTGGCACAACATCCATCTAAGTTGTCTGCTCTGTGTACGTACGTCTGAGTAACAAAAAGTAAATTTTCACAAATACTAAATGAATTCGCAAAAAGGCTGCAATCACAAAGTTTTATTCACTACACAATGTACTAGTTAATTTGGCTATTCAGTGTTTCTAAGCAATTTATTTCACTGTTTTAGACTTTAAGAAACAACCAATAAATTGTAATAGAGGTCCACATAGACCAAATTTGTTGTATTTTATTCAGTTGTCTTTGGTGTTTCATTGGGAAAACTTTTCATCCTGGCAGACAAAAAGACTGGCCCTAAAAATTCTGATATAAATCCAGGATTATTCACACCAATATCCGATTGTTTAGGGTCTTCTCAAGTTTATAACAGCCTACACAAAGTGCATAATTGATGTAACCAGTTCTTAATTAATGAATAGACTTGTAGCCTCGTGACTGTTGGCTCGGCTCACAAAACAGCTTCATTCGTGAAGTTAAGCAATATCGTTAAATGTTGAAATTATAGTTTACATTCTCAGAAACATTTGCTGATCTGACTAAACAACTGCCTCCATTGTGTGTAGACAACAGGTGTATGTTAAAAATAGGATTTTAATTAACTACCGGTAAATCCTTTTCTCGTAGTCCGTAGAGGATACTGGGGTCCATTTAGTACCATGGGAGTATAGACGGGTCCACTAGGAGCCATGGGCACTTTAAGAATTTGATAGTGTGGGCTGGCTCCTCCCTCTATGACCCTCCTACCAGACTCAGTTTAGGAAACTGTGCCCGAGGAGACGGACATACTTTGAGAGAAAAAAAAAAAGAGGAAAGTCAAGCTAACCAAACTTGAAACAGGAACAGCAACGGCTGAACCAACATTACTTAACAAAGTATGAGTGCAGGAAGACCGAAGCACTGGGCGGGCGCCCAGTATCCTCTACGGACTACGAGAAAAGGATTTACCGGTAGGTAATTAAAAACCTATTTTCTCTTACGTCCTAGAGGATACTGGTGTCCATTTAGTACCATGGGGATGTACCAAAGCTCCCAAACCAGAGAGTGTTGAGGTTCCTGCAGAACTGATTGACCAAACTGAAGGTCCTCAGAGGCCAAAGTATCAAACTTGTAGAACTTAGCAAACCTGTTCGAACTTGACTAAGTAGCTGCTCGGCAGAGCTGTAAAGCCGATATACCCCAGGCAGCCGCCCAGGAAGAACCCACCGACCTAGTAGAGTGGGCCTGTACAAATTTTGGACACGGCAAACTTGTTGTGGAATAAGCATGTTGGATAGTAAGTCTAATCCAGCGTGCAATTGTCTGCTTTGAAGTAGGACACCGAATCTATTTGGGATCATGAAGAACAAACAGCGAGTCCTCATTTCTGTGACGAGCTGTTCTTTTCACATATACCTTTAAAGCCCTCACAACATCCAAAGACTTTGAAGTAGCAGAGGTCTCGGTGACAACTGGAATAGGTTGGTTGATGTGAAATGCAGACACCACTTTAGGAAGAAATTGCTGACGAGTTCTGAGATCAGCTATGTCCTCATGGAAAATTAAATAGGGACTTTGTGAGACAAAAACCCCAGCTCCGACACAAGTCTTGCTGAAGCCAAGGCTAACACTGTGACGGTCTTCCACGTAAGATATTTTATGCCCACCTCCTGTAACGGTACAAACCAGTCCAATTGGAGGAACTGCAGCACCACATTGAGATCCCAAGGTGCCGTGGGAGGCACAAAGGGAGGTTGGATGTGCATAACACCTTTCAAGGACGTCTAGACCTCAGGGAGAAAAGCCAATTGTTTCTGAAAGAAACAAGGCCGAAATCTAGAATTTTATGGAGCTCAGAAGCAGGCCCACATCCACGCCTGCCTGCAGAAAAAGCAGGAAACGTCCCAGATGAAATTCCACCACAGAATAATTTCTGCTCTCACACCAAGAAACATATTTCTTCCAAACACGATGGTAATGCTTAGACGTTACCCCCTTTATGGCTTGGATCATAGTCAGGATAACCTTCTTAGGGATCCCTCTCCTAGCTAGAATCAACCGTTCAACTTCCATGCAGTCAAACGTAGCCGCGGTAAGTCCTGAAAGACGAATGGGCCCTGTTGCATAAGATCCTCGAAAAGAGGTAGAGGCCACGTAACGAGGAGCATCTCCAGAAGGTCCGCGTACCAGGCCTTTCTTGGACAGTCTGGAGCAAAGAGTATTGCTTGAACCTTTTTCCTTTTTATTTGTTTTAGAATTCTTGGGATCAGAGGAAGTGGAGGAAACACGTACACCATCTGATAGACCCATGGAGTTGTCAGGGTGTCTATCGCCACCGCCTGTGGGTCTCTTGACCTGGAACAATACCACATGAGCTTCTTGTTGAGACGAGAGGCCATCATGTCGATCTGTGGATATCTCCATCGACTTGGCAAGCACCTGAACACTTCCGGGTGAAGGCCCTACTCCCTCGGGTGCAGGTCATGTCTACAGAGGAAGTCTTCTCCCCAGTTGTCTACTCCCGGAATGAAGACCGCTGAAAACGCCACAGCGTTTCTTTCTGCCCAGAGGAGAATTCTTGACACCTCTGACATTGGTGCTCTGCTTTTCGTTCCGCCCTGTGTGTTTATGTACGTTACTGCCGTCACATTGTCCGACTGGACTTGAATTGCCCAATCTTGAAGATATGAGGCTAGCAGAAGGGCGTTGTATATGGCCCTGAGGTCCAGAATGTTGATTGGAAAGATGAGTTCCTGACTTGACCATCTTCCCTGAAACTGCACTCCCTGAGTGACTGCTCCCCAACCTCTGAGGCTTGCGTCTGTGGTTAACAGAATCCAGTTCTGAATTCCGAACCTCCGTCCTGCGACGCGGTGAAAAGTCTGTAGCCACCACAGAAGGGAGATCCTGGCCTTTGGCGACAGACGGATCCTCTGGTGCATGTGAAGATGCGATCCGGACCATTTGTCCAACAGATCGAGCTGGAAGGGTCTTGCGTGAAACCTTCCATATTGAAGTGCCTCGTAAGAGGCCACTGTTTTCCCCAGAAGGCGAATGCACAGATGCACCGACACCCGAGTTGGCTTCAGGACATCCCAAACCATCAACTGGATTACCAATGTCTTATCCAATGGAAGGAACACCTTTTGTGTTGATCTCGGAAGGTTCAGAATCCATCTGTGATCCTGGAGGAGTTTGGTTGCCAGAGCAATGCTGTCCAGCAACCTTTCCCTGTACGGCGCTTTTATCAGGAGATCGTCCAGGTACGGAATTATGCTCACTCCCGGCTTGCGGAGTAGAAACATCATCACTGCCACCACCTTGGTGAACACCCTCGGTGCCGTGGAGAGACCAAATGGCAGGTTCTGGAACTGGCAGTGACAGTCCTCCAGTGCAAATCGGAGATAGGCCTGATGAGGCGGCCAGATCAGAATATGAAGATACGCATCCTTGATATTCAGAGACACTAGGAATTCCCCCTCCTCCAGATATGATATCACCGCTCTCAGAGACTCCATCTTGAATTTGAACACTCGTAAGTACGGGTTCAAAGGCTTGAGGTTCAGAACTGGTCTTACCGAACCGTTCGACTTCGGTACTACGAACAAGTTGGAATAGTACCCCTTGTTGAGTAGATGAGGTGGAACTGGAACAATGACCTGAGTCTGTACCAGTTTTTGGATGGCATGCTGTAAAGTTATACTTGCCTCTTGTGAAACTGGCAAGCCTGATTTTAAGAATCTGTGAGGTGGGAGCTTTTGGAAATCCAGTCTGTAGCCCTAGGAAATAAGATTGAAAAAGGAGCAGGAGAGCTCCGAAACGCGTCTTTGTGTGCCGTTCACCTGCCAGCAGACCAGACGTCCACTTGGGATCTTGGAGAGGAAGTTGAAAGTGGGGCCATCACCGCTGCAGAGGTTTTCCTCGACATTTACCTTCCTGATAGAACCTGCTTTTTGTGAGACTCTGAATTCACATACTGGTGTATGCATGTTTTTTAAAATTGTTCCCTGTAATACTGTTGGAGGTATCAGGGTTTTTTAAATAAAACTTTTTTTAATTACCATCGTATTCAAACGGATGTCCTTTACCTAAAAGGAGGAGAATGAAACCTTTGTGTGCACGCGAGAGTGAAATATAATGTAAGTGTACCTTTGACTTTTAAAAGAAACCATTACGTGAACGCGGGACAGAACTGATATGTAAGTTCGTCTCCATAGTTTGCTGTGTACCAAATCCACACTTACTAAATTGGTGTGTGATATTACTAAGAAATTTCCCAGGAGCGCAAAAGGCTGGTCACCATTTTTTTATTTTATACTGCTTGTTGGGAGACAGGTGCTCCATCTGTGATTTAGCCACCTGCTTGAACCTGGGGAGAGCAATTTACATTTTCTTTTTGAACTCTCAGCGGTGTTTTAAGAGAGTAGGGTACCCGGGTGCAGCCTCCGTTGTGGGCCCTCTCCTCTCCAACAGCTAGGTCTCCAGGAACATGGCGCCTGTGGTGGTGGAGGCGGCTATTCTCTAAGTAATTATTGCCCGCAATGCAGGACCGCCGCCGTGGGACTCCAGATGGGTAAGTATACTATATGGGTGCAGTGTGTGAGGTGTGGGCCAGCCTGGGTCTAGGTGCCCGTGTGCACCCATATTAGGAATATTGCTAAATGCTCTAACAGCCTTCATAAATGCAAAAAGTATTTAGGCTGCACAGCACCACAAAATACACGACTGAATCTCGCCCAATTTTGGGTTCTTTGTGCAATTACCGTATCTTAAGAATAATGTCATAGAATCCAGGGACCTTGAACCGGGGTGCAGTCAATTTACCGACGGTCGAAATCCCGACAGCAATTGACCAACGGTCAAAATCCCGACAAGGTCAAAATCCCGACATTTAAAATACAGGCAAGGTCAAAATACAGACATGTAAAATGCTGACAGGTCAAAATGCCAACATGAGTTTTTCATGATTTTTTAATTAAAACAGACTTGATCATACTTTACCATCCCAGTGGACCTGGAGGGGGAATATAATAGTGTGCAAAGCGCAGTAAGGCACCGTGCCCGAAGTGCGCTCACCATGCGAGGGGAAGCACTACACGTATATGGTGTCCATGTCGACATACACACAAAA
The DNA here is from genome assembly GCF_028390025.1 of Pseudophryne corroboree. Taxonomy (NCBI): domain Eukaryota; kingdom Metazoa; phylum Chordata; class Amphibia; order Anura; family Myobatrachidae; genus Pseudophryne; species Pseudophryne corroboree. The sequence goes on along the minus strand of NC_086450.1, from coordinate 172,799,489 downwards.
AACAATGAAAACCGCATATTGGTATTTTGACCTGTCTGCATTTTACAAGTCGGTATTTTGACCTTGTCGGTATTTTAAATGTCGGTATTTTGTCCACGTCGGGATTTCGACCGTCAGGATTTTGATTGGAGGTATTTCATAGCGATCCCCTTGAACCAACCTGTAAAGAACAGAATAAGAAATACATCCTTCAAAAAATCTTAGACCCATGTAGTTCCACAGAAACTTAGCTCTCCTGATGTTAACTGTCACATGCCCAAAGTGCACATCCTGGAGAAGAGCGAATATTACATTCCATGCAATGTGGCAATAAAGCTTTATAGGTAAATTGCATTGAGTAGTTTATTCACTGAAACATCTCCAGTGCGTCTACAATGAATGAGTGACATTTGTCCGTGAACATTTGTTGAGAAAAATGGAAGCAAGCTGTAAAATTACATATTTGGCCGGGCATCTTCTTCAAAATATAGATTCGTAATTTAAACAATGTATACCACAGACCCTACTTACCCAACGTCTGTCTTGTTCTCAATGACTGTTATGTCCTCAGGTCCTAGTCCTGGAATCCACTTCTCCATTTCCTCAATCCATGGGTACTTCAGTGAGGAGGGAACAACAATCAAAAGAGGCCACTCATCACGGTAGAAATAAGCCACTGCAATCGCTTGTATCGTTTTCCCGAGGCCCATCTGTAGAAAAAGATTCAGAATCACAGTAGAAAATGTTAAAGGCAGAAAACTATTCAGGAAAGATTATAAAGAGAAGGTAATGAGTGTTTGGGATCTGAGGTAATCTTTTCCATTCGTGTATTTAACAAACTTCTTGGAATGTCATAAATCAAAATGTGACACAAATGAAAGCAGCCAGCTTCAGGAATCTATACTGATTGTGAGCGTCATTATTATGCTGATATATGCTGTAATGCTGACCCTGCTGACTGGACTATACATTCCTTGACAAAGGTCCCGCTGAGGACCGAAACGTTGGATATCGTTTTTGAAACCACTTTGGAACTGTGAGATTACCCTTACATTAAAAATTATTATTTTGATTGATTGGATGCTAAGTCTGGAAAGTGCTATCTTTTTCCACTAGTGTGGGATAACCTGTATTATATATAAAATAAGAATTTACTTACCGATAATTCTATTTCTCATAGTCCGTAGTGGATGCTGGGGACTCCGAAAGGACCATGGGGAATAGCGGCTCCGCAGGAGACTGGGCACAAAAGTAAAAGCTTTAGGACTAGCTGGTGTGCACTGGCTCCTCCCCCTATGACCCTCCTCCAAGCCTCAGTTAGGATACTGTGCCCGGACGAGCGTACACAATAAGGAAGGATTTTGAATCCCGGGTAAGACTCATACCAGCCACACCAATCACACCGTACAACTTGTGATTTGAACCCAGTTAACAGCATGATAACAGAGGAGCCTCTGAAAAGATGGCTCACAACAATAATAACCCGATTTTTGTAACAATAACTATGTACAAGTATTGCAGACAATCCGCACTTGGGATGGGCGCCCAGCATCCACTACGGACTATGAGAAATAGAATTATCGGTAAGTAAATTCTTATTTTCTCTGACGTCCTAGTGGATGCTGGGGACTCCGAAAGGACCATGGGGATTATACCAAAGCTCCCAAACGGGCGGGAGAGTGCGGATGACTCTGCAGCACCGAATGAGAGAACTCCAGGTCCTCCTCAGCCAGGGTATCAAATTTGTAGAATTTAGCAAACGTGTTTGCCCCTGACCAAGTAGCTGCTCGGCAAAGTTGTAAAGCCGAGACCCCTCGGGCAGCCGCCCAAGATGAGCCCACTTTCCGTGTGGAATGGGCTTTTACAGATTTTGGCTGTGGCAGGCCTGCCACAGAATGTGCAAGCTGAATTGTACTACAAATCCAACGAGCAATCGTCTGCTTAGAAGCAGGAGCACCCAGCTTGTTGGGTGCATACAGGATAAACAGCGAGTCAGATTTTCTGACTCCAGCCGTCCTGGAAACATATATTTTCAGGGCCCTGACTACGTCCAGCAACTTGGAATCCTCCAAGTCCCTAGTAGCCGCAGGCACCACAATAGGCTGGTTTAAGTGAAATGCTGAAACCACCTTAGGGAGAAATTGAGGACGAGTCCTCAATTCTGCCCTATCCGTATGAAAAATTAGGTAAGGGCTTTTATAGGATAAAGCCGCCAATTCTGATACACGCCTGGCTGAAGCCAGGGCTAACAGCATTACCACTTTCCATGTGAGATATTTTAAGTCCACAGTGGTGAGTGGTTCAAACCAATGTGATTTTAGAAACCCCAAAACTACATTGAGATCCCAAGGTGCCACTGGAGGCACAAAAGGAGGCTGTATATGCAGTACTCCCTTGACAAACGTCTGAACTTCAGGAACTGAAGCTAGTTCTTTCTGGAAGAATATTGACAGGGCCGAAATTTGAACCTTAATGGACCCTAATTTTAGGCCCATAGACAGTCCTGTTTGCAGGAAATGCAGGAAACGACCCAGTTGAAATTCCTCTGTAGGGACCTTCCTGGCCTCACACCACGCAACATATTTACGCCAAATACGGTGATAATGTTGCACAGTTACATCCTTCCTGGCTTTGATCAGGGTAGGGATGACTTCATCCGGAATGCCTTTTTCCTTCAGGATCCGGCGTTCAACCGCCATGCCGTCAAACGCAGCCGCGGTAAGTCTTGGAACAGACATGGTCCCTGCTGGAGCAGGTCCTTTCTTAGAGGTAGAGGCCACGGGTCTTCCGTGAGCATCTCTTGAAGTTCCGGGTACCAAGTCCTTCTTGGCCAATCCGGAGCCACGAGTATAGTCTTTACTCCTCTCCTTCTTATGATTCTCAGTACCTTGGGTATGAGAGGCAGAGGAGGGAACACATACACTGACTGGTACACCCACGGTGTTACCAGAGCGTCCACAGCTATTGCCTGAGGGTCCCTTGACCTGGCGCAATATCTGTCCAGTTTTTTGTTGAGGCGGGATGCCATCATGTCCACCTTTGGTTTTTCCCAACGGTTCACAATCATGTGGAAGACTTCTGGGTGAAGTCCCCACTCCCCCGGGTGGAGATCGTGTCTGCTGAGGAAGTCTGCTTCCCAGTTGTCCACTCCCGGAATGAACACTGCTGACAGTGCTATCACATGATTTTCCGCCCAGCGAAGAATCCTTGCAACTTCCGTCATTGCCCTCCTGCTTCTTGTGCCGCCCTGTCTGTTTACGTGGGCGACTGCCGTGATGTTGTCCGACTGGATCAACACCGGCTGACCCTGAAGCAGAGGCCTTGCCTGACTTAGGGCATTGTAAATGGCCCTTAGTTTCAGGATATTTATGTGAAGTGACGTTTCCATGCTTGACCACAAGCCCTGGAAATTTTTTCCCTGTGTGACTGCTCCCCAGCCTCTCAGGCTGGCATCCGTGGTCACCAGGACCCAATCCTGAATGCCGAATCTGCGGCCCTCTAGGAGATGAGCACTCTGTAACCACCACAGGAGAGACACCCTTGTCCTTGGAGACAGGGTTATCCGTTGATGCATTTGAAGATGCGATCCGGACCATTTGTCCAGCAGATCCCACTGAAAAGTTCTTGCGTGGAATCTGCCGAATGGAATCGCTTCGTAAGAAGCCACCATCTTTCCCAGGACCCTTGTGCATTGATGCACTGACACTTGGCCTGGTCTCAGGAGGTTCCTGACTAGGTCGGATAACTCCCTGGCTTTCTCCTCCGGGAGAAACACCTTTTTCTGTACTGTGTCCAGAATCATCCCTAGGAACAGCAGATGTGTCGTCGGAATCAGCTGCGATTTTGGAATATTTAGAATCCATCCGTGCTGTCGTAGTACTACTTGAGATAGTGCTACTCCGACCTCTAACTGTTCTCTGGACCTTGCCCTTATCAGGAGATCGTCCAAGTAAGGGATAATTAAGACGCCTTTTCATCGAAGAAGAATCATCATTTCGGCCATTACCTTGGTGAAGACCCGAGGTGCCGTGGACAATCCAAACGGCAGCGTCTGAAACTGATAGTGACAGTTCTGTACCACAAACCTGAGGTACCCTTGGTGAGAAGGGCAAATTGGGACATGGAGGTAAGCATCCTTGATGTCCAGAGACACCATATAGTCCCCTTCTTCCAGGTTCGCTATCACTGCTCTGAGTGACTCCATCTTAAACTTGAACCTTTTTATGTAAGTGTTCAAGGATTTCAGATTTAAAATAGGTCTCACCGAGCCGTCCGGCTTCGGTACCACAAACAGCGTGGAATAATACCCCTTTCCCTGTTGTAGGAGGGGTACCTTGATTATCACCTGCTGGGAATACAGCTTGTGAATGGCTTCCAATACCGCCTCCCTGTCGGGGGGAGACGTTGGTAAAGCAGACTTCAGGAACCGGCGAGGGGGAGACGTCTCGAATTCCAATTTGTACCCCTGAGATACTACCTGCAGGATCCAGGGGTCCACTTGCGAGTGAGTCCACTGCGCGCTGAAATTCTTGAGACGGGCCCCCACCGTGCCTGAGTCCGCTTGTAAGGCCCCAGCGTCATGCTGAGGACTTGGCAGAAGCGGGGGAGGGCTTCTGTTCGTGGGAAGAGGCTGTCTGCTGCAGTCTTTTTCCCCTTCCTCTGCCCCGGGGCAGATATGAGTGGCCTTTTGCCCGCTTGCCCTTATGGGGACGAAAGGACTGAGCCTGAAAAGACGGTATCTTTTTCTGCTGAGAGGTGACCTGGGGTAAAAAGGTGGATTTCCCAGCCGTTGCCGTGGCCACCAGGTCCGATAGACCGACCCCAAATAACTCCTCCCCTTTATACGGCAATACTTCCATATGCCGTTTGGAATCCGCATCACCTGACCACTGTCGCGTCCATAACCCTCTTCTGACAGAAATGGACATCGCACTTACTCTTGATGCCAGAGTGCAAATATCCCTCTGTGCATCTCGCATATATAGAAATGCATCCTTTAAATGCTCTATAGTCAATAATATATTGTCCCTGTCCAGGGTATCAATATTTTCAGTCAGGGAATCCGACCAAGCCACCCCAGCACTGCACATCCAGGCTGAGGCGATTGCTGGTCGCAGTATAATACCAGTATGTGTGTATATACTTTTTAGGATATTTTCCAGCTTCCTATCAGCTGGTTCCTTGAGGGCGGCCGTATCAGGAGACGGTAACGCCACTTGTTTTGATAAGCGTGTGAGCGCCTTATCTACCCTAGGGGGTGTTTCCCAACGCGCCCTAACCTCTGGCGGGAAAGGGTATAATGCCAATAATTTTTTAGAAATTAGCAGTTTTTTTATCGGGGGAAACCCACGCTTCATCACACACCTCATTTAATTCATCTGATTCAGGAAAAACTACTGGTAGTTTTTTCACACCCCACATAATACCCTTTTTTGTGGTACTTGTAGTATCAGAAATGTTCAAAACCTCCTTCATTGCCGTGATCATGTAACGTGTGGCCCTACTGGAAAATACGTTTGTTTCCTCACCGTCTACACTGGAGTCAGTGTCCGTGTCTGTGTCGACCAGAGGTAACGGGCGCTTTAGAGCCCCTGACGGTGTTTGAGACGCCTGTACAGGTATTAACTGATTTGCCGGCTGTCTCATGTCGTCAACAGTCTTTTGTAAAGTGCTGACATTATCACGTAATTCTTTCCATAAGACCATCCAGTCAGGTGTCGACTCCCTAGGGGGTGACATCACTAACACAGGCAATTGCTCCGCCTCCACACCATTTTCCTCCTCATACATGTCGACACAACGTACCGACACACAGCACACACACAGGGAATGCTCTGATAGAGGACAGGACCCCACTAGCCCTTTGGGGAGACAGAGGGAGAGTTTGCCAGCACACACCAGAGCGCTATATATATATAGGGATAACCTTATATAAGTGTTTTTCCCTGATATAGCTGCTGTATATATTTATCTGCCAAATTAGTGCCCCCCCTCTCTTGTTTTACCCTGTTTCTGTAGTGCAGGACTGCAGGGGAGAGTCAGGGAGCTTTCCTCCAACGGAGCTGTGAGGAAAAAATGGCGCCAGTGTGCTGAGGAGATAGGCTCCGCCCCCTTCTCGGCGGCCTTTCTCCCGCTTTTTTAAGGAAAAATTGGCAGGGGTTAAATGCATCCATATAGCCCAGGAGCTATATGTTCTGTATTTTTTGCCAAATAAGGTGTTTCTATTGCGTCTCAGGGCGCCCCCCCCAGCGCCCTGCACCCTCAGTGACCGGAGTGTGAAGTGTGCTGAGAGCAATGGCGCACAGCAGCGGTGCTGTGCGCTACCTTATTGAAGACAGGACGTCTTCTGCCGCCGATTTTCCGGACCTCTTCAGTCTTCTGGCTCTGTAAGGGGGCCGGCGGCGCGGCTCCGGGACCCATCCATGGCTGGGCCTGTGATCGTCCCTCTGGAGCTAATGTCCAGTAGCCTAAGAAGCCCAATCCACTCTGCACGCAGGTGAGTTCGCTTCTTCTCCCCCCCTTAGTCCCTCGGTGCAGTGAGCCTGTTGCCAGCAGGTCTCACTGAAAATAAAAAACCTACTTTAAACTTTTACTCTAAGCAGCTCAGGAGAGCCCCTTAGTATGCACCCTTCTCGTTCGGGCACAAAAATCTAACTGAGGCTTGGAGGAGGGTCATAGGGGGAGGAGCCAGTGCACACCAGCTAGTCCTAAAGCTTTTACTTTTGTGCCCAGTCTCCTGCGGAGCCGCTATTCCCCATGGTCCTTTCGGAGTCCCCAGCATCCACTAGGACGTCAGAGAAAAAGATTTTACTTACCGGTAAATCTATTTCTTGTAGTCCGTAGTGGATGCTGCGGACTCCGTAAGGACCATGGGGAATAGACGGGCTCCGCAGGAGACATGGGCACTTTAAGAAAGAATTTACATTCTGGTGTGCTCTGGCTCCTCCCTCTATGTCCGTCCTCCAGACCTCAGTTAGAGAAACTGTGCCCGGAAGAGCTGACAGTACAAGGAAAGGATTTTGATAATCCAGGGCAAGATACATACCAGCCACACCAATCACACCGTATAACTTGTGATAACCTTACCTAGTTAACAGTATGAACAACAACAGAGCATCAGTCCAACCCTGATGTAACTATAATATAACCCTTATTTAAGCAATAACTATATACAAGCATTGCAGAAGAAGTCCGCACTTGGGACGGGCGCCCAGCATCCACTACGGACTACGAGAAATAGATTTACCGGTAAGTAAAATCTTATTTTCTCTAACGTCCTAGTGGATGCTGGGGACTCCGTATGGACCATGGGGATTATACCAAAGCTCCCAACCGGGCGGGAGAGTGCGGATGACTCTGCAGCACCGACTGAGCAAACACAAGGTCCTCCTCAGCCAGGGTATCAAACTTGTAGAACTTTGCAAAAGTGTTTGAACCTGACCAAGTAGCCGCTCGGCAAAGCTGTAATGCCGAGACCCCTCGGGCAGCCGCCCAAGAAGAGCCTACCTTCCTTGTGGAATGGGCCTTAACCGATTTAGGCAGCGGCAATCCAGCCGCAGAATGAGCCTGCTGAATCGTGTTACAGATCCAGCGAGCAATAGTTTGCTTTGAAGCAGGCGCCCCAAGCTTGTTGGAAGCATACAGGATAAACAAAGATTCTGTTTTCCTGACCCTAGCCGTTCTGGCTACATAAACCTTCAAAGCCCTGACCACATCCAGTGACTCGGAATCCTCCAAGTCAGTAGTAGCCACAGGCACCACAATAGGTTGGTTTATATGAAAGGATGAAACCACTTTCGGCAGAAATTGTGGGCGGGTCCGCAATTCTGCTCTATCTGCATGGAAAACCAGATAGGGGCTTTTATGTGACAAAGCCGCCAATTCTGACACACGCCTAGCCGAAGCCAAGGCTAGTAACATGACCACCTTCCACGTGAGATATTTCAATTCCACCATTTTGAGTGGTTCAAACCAGTGTGACTTAAGGAAACTCAAGACCACGTTAAGATCCCAAGGTGCCACTGGAAGCACAAAAGGGGGCTGAATATGCAGCACTCCCTTTACAAACGTCTGAACTTCAGGTAGAGAAGCCAGTTCTTTTTAAAAGAAAATGGATAGGGCCAAAATCTGGACCTTAATGGACCCCAATTTTAGGCCCAAAGTCACTCCCGACTGTAGGAAGTGAAGGAAACGGCCCAGCTGGAATTCCTCCGTAGGAGCATTCCTGGCCTCACACCAAGCAAGATATTTTCGCCATATACGGTGATAATGTTGAACCGTCACGTCCTTCCTAGCCTTTATCAGCGTAGGAATGACCTCATCCGGAATGCCTTTTTCTGCTAGGATCCGGCGTTCAACCGCCATGCCGTCAAACGCAGCCGCGGTAAGTCTTGGAACAGACAGGGCCCCTTAGGCAACAAGTCCTGCCTTAGAGGCAGAGGCCACGGGTCCTCTGTGAGCATTTCTTGCAGATCTGGATACCAAGTCCTTCTTGGCCAATCCGGAACAATGAGTATTGTTCTCACTCCTCTTTTTGTTATGATTCTCAGTACCTTGGGTATGAGAGGAAGAGGAGGAAATACATAGACCGACTGGAACACCCACGGTGTCACCAGTGCGTCCACAGCTATCGCCTGAGGGTCTCTTGACCTGGCGCAATACTTCTGTAGCTTTTTGTTGAGGCGGGATGCCATCATGTCCACCTGTGGCAGTTCCCACCGACTTGCAATCTGCGTGAAGACTTCTTGATGAAGTCCCCACTCTCCCGGGTGGAGGTCGTGCCTGCTGAGGAAGTCTGCTTCCCAGTTGTCCACTCCCGGAATGAACACTGCTGACAGTGCGCTTACGTGATTCTCTGCCCAGCGAAGAATTCTGGTGGACTCCACCATCGCCACCCTGCTCCTTGTGCCGCCTTGGCGGTTCACATGAGCCACTGCGGTAATGTTGTCTGACTGAATCAGAACCGGTTGGTCGCGAAGCAGAGACTCCGCTTGACGTAGGGCGTTGTATATGGCCCTTAGTTCCAGGACGTTGATGTGAAGGCAAGTCTCCTGACTTGACCACAGACCCTGGAAATTTTTTCCCTGTGTGACTGCCCCCCACCCTCGGAGGCTTGCATCCGTGGTCACCAGGACCCAGTCCTGAATGCCGAATCTGCGGCCCTCGAGAAGGTGAGCACTCTGCAGCCACCACAGGAGAGACACCCTGGTCCTGGGGGATAGGGTGATTAACCGATGCATCTGAAGATGTGATCCGGACCACTTGTCCAGTAAATCCCATTGAAAGGTCCTCGCATGGAACCTGCCGAAGGGAATGGCCTCGTATGATGCCACCATCTTTCCCAGGACTCGCGTGCAGTGATGCCCCGACACCTGTTTTGGTTTTAATAGGTTTCTGACCAGTGTCATGAGTTCCTGAGCCTTCTCTATCAGGAGATAAACCCTTTTCTGGTCTGTGTCCAGAATCATGCCCAGGAAAGGCAGACGAGTCGTAGGAATCAACTGCGACTTTGGAATATTTAGAATCCAGCCGTGTTGGCGTAACACTTCCAGAGAGCGTGCTACACTGATCAGCAACTGCTCTCTTGACCTCGCTTTTATGAGGAGATCGTCCAAGTATGGAATAATTGTGACCCCTTGCTTCCGCAGGAGTACCATCATTTCCGCCATTACCTTGGTAAATATTCTCGGTGCCGTGGAGAGACCAAACGGCAACGTCTGAAATTGGTAATGACAATCCTGTACCACAAATCTGAGGTACGCCTGATGAGGTGGATAAATGGGGACATGAAGGTAAGCATCCTTTATGTCCAGAGACACCATAAAATCCCCCCCTTCCAGGCTTGCGATGACCGCTCTGAGCGATTCCATCTTGAACTTGAACCTTTTCAGGTATATGTTCAGGGATTTTAAATTCAATATGGGTCTGACCGAACCGTCCGGTTTCGGTACTACAAACATGGTCGAATAATAACCCCTTCCTTGTTGAAGGAGGGGAACCTTGACCACAACCTGTTGAAGATACAATTTGTGAATTGCAGCTAACACAATTTCCCTCTCGAGGGGGGAAGCTGGCAGGGCCGATTTGAGGTATCGGTGAGGGGGCATCTCTTCGAATTCCAGCTTGTATCCCTGAGACACAATATCTATTGCCCAGGGATCCAACTGGGAGTGAACCCACTTGTGGCTGAAATTTCGGAGACGCGCCCCCACCGGGCCTAGCTCCGCCTGTGGAGCCCCAGCGTCATGCGGTGGATTTAGTGGAAGCCGGGGAGGACTTCTGTTCCTGGGAACTAGCTGCGTTGTGCAGCTTCCTTCCTCTGCCCCTGGCAAGAAAGGACGCACCTCGGACTTTCTTGCCTTTTTGTGATCGAAAGGACTGCATTTGGTAATACGGTGCTTTCTTAGGTTGTGAGGAAACATATGGCAAAAAATTTGACTTTCCAGCAGTAGCTGTGGAGACCAGGTCCGAGAGACCCTCCCCAAACAATTCCTCACCCTTGTAAGGTAAAACCTCCATGTGCCTTTTTGAGTCGGCATCACCTGTCCATTGCCGAGTCCACAGGACCCTTCTGGCAGAAATCGACATAGCATTTATTCTAGAACCCAGTAGACTAATGTCTCTTTGAGCATCTCTCATATATAGGACAGCGCCTTTTATATGCCCCAGGGTCATTAATATAGTATCCTTGTCTAAGGTATCAAGTTCCTCAGACAGGGTGTCCGTCCATGCTGCTACAGCACTACACACCCAGGCCGACGCGATCGCTGGCCTCAGTAAGGTACCTGAATGTGTATAAATGGACTTCAGGGTACCCTCTTACTTTCTATCCGCAGCATCTTTGAGGGTGGCCGTATCCTGTGACGGCAGGGCTACCCTCTTGGATAAGCGTGTTAAAGCTTTCTCCACCCTAGGGGAGGATTCCCAGCGTTACCTGTCCGTTGGCGGTTAAGGATACGCCATAAGCATCCGTTTGGAAATCTGCAGTTTTTTATCCGGAGATTCCCAAGCCTTTTCACATAACTCATTTAGCTCGTGTGAAGGGGGAAAGGTCACCACCTGCCTTTTTTCCCCATACATATGAATCCTCTTGTCAGGGACTGGGGTTTCCTCTGTGATGTGCAACACATCCTTAATTGCTATAATCATATAACGGATGGATTTAGCCAATTTTGGCTGTAACTTTGCATCATCGTAATCGACACTGGAGTCAGAATCCACGTCGGTATCTGTGTCAACAATTTGGGATAGTGGGCGCTTCTGAGACCCTGACAGCCTCTGCGACATAGGATCAGGCACGGGCTGAGAACCTGACTGTCCTAAGGCTTCAGCTTTATCTAACCTTTCATGCAAGGAATTAACATTATCATTTAAAACCTTCCACATATCCATCCAATCAGGTGTCGGCGCCGTCGGCGGAGACACCACATTCATTTGCTCCCGCTCTGTTTCCACATAGCCTTCCTCGACAAACATGTCGACACAAGCGTACCGACACACCACACACACAGGGAATGCTCTTTTTGAAGACAGTTCCCCCACAAGGCCCTTTGGAGAGACAGAGAGAGAGTATGCCAGCACACACCCCAGCGCTATATAACCCAGGAATAACACAGTAACTTAATGTTAACCCAGTAGCCGCTGTTTGTATTGATTTTTGCGCCTAATTATGTGACCCCCCCTCTCTTTTTCACCCTTGTCTACCGTGTATCTGCAGGGGAGAGCCTTGGGAGCTTCCTCTCAGCGGAGCTGTGGAGAAAAAATGGTGCTGGTGAGTGCTGAGGAAGAAGCCCCGCCCCATCAGCGGCGGGCTTCTGTCCCACTTCAATGTACAATTTTTGGCGGGGGCTCATACATATATACAGTGCCCAACTGTATATATGCTAAGTTTTGCCAAAGAGGTCCAAATTGCTGCCCAGGGCGCCCCCGCCGCCCCCCCCCCCCCCTTCGCCCTGCACCCTTACAGTGACCGGAGTATGTGAGGTGTGTGTGGGAGCAATGGCGCACAGCTGCAGTGCTGTGCACTACTTCAGTGAAGACTGGAGTCTTCTGCTGCCGATTTCGAAGTCTTCTTGCTTCTTATGCTCACCCGGCTTCTGTCTTCCGGCTCTGCGAGGGGGACGGCGGCGCAGCTCTGGGATCGGACGACGAGGGTGAGATCCTGTGTACGATCCCTCTAGAGCTAATGGTGTCCAGTAGCCTAAGAAGCAGGACCTATCTTCAAAGAGTAGGGCTGCTTCTCTCCCCTCTGTCCCACGATGCAGGGAGTCTGTTGTCAGCAGAGCTCCCTGAAAATAAAAAAAACTAACAAAATACTTTTACAGCAAGCTCAGGAGAGCTCAATGAACAGCACCCAGCTCGTCCGGGCACAGATTCAAACTGAGGTCTGGAGGAGGGACATAGAGGGAGGAGCCAGAGCACACCAGAATGTAAATTCTTTCTTAAAGTGCCCATGTCTCCTGCGGAGCCCGTCTATTCCCCATGGTCCTTACGGAGTCCCCAGCATCCACTGGGACGTTAGAGAATATATATATATATATATATATATATATATATATATATATACACACACACACACACACCAACAAATAGAAAACCACAGCACTCGCCACCCCAGAAGCGGGGTGCAGTATCCGCACTCGCCACTAATAGGGTGGGGTGCATGTAGCCCATGGCCACCTACTCAAAAATATAGAAACAAAGTTCAGCACTCACCAAAATAAGCTCACTTATCCTCACAACATCAATAAATAAATGATGGGGGTTTAGTTAGTGAATTGGCCAATGCACGGAAGCCTGCAAACCGCTCGCCAAGGTACCCCACCTTCATGCAGGTCCTACACTATCACAAAATCATAAAAATTAAAACCTGGCAACTGTATCACATAATATAACTGCAAATATGCCCACTTGGTGTAAGGTGTACCTGCCATGAACTGCATGGCTTTTAAAAGGTACACTAGTCACCTGACACTGGCTGATAAATTACTGAAGGGCAGCCGACACAGGTTTAAGATAATAGGGGTGCATGAACAAAGCTTGTGGCCACAGCTTGGCGAGCGGTTTGCAGGCTTCCGTGCATTGGCCAATTCACTAACTAAACCCCCATAATTTATTCATTGATGTTGTGAGGATAAGCGAGTTTATTTTGGTGAGTGCTGAACTTTCTGTTTCTATATATATATATATATATATACATACACATATATATATATATATATATATATATACATACACATATATATATATTATATATATATACATACACACACACACACGTATGTGTGTATATATATATATATATATATATATATATATATATATATAAACAGAAAACCCAGCACTCACCATAGCAAGCTCACTTATTCTCAACACATCAATAAATAAATTATGTGGGTTTAGTTAGTGAATTGGCCAATGCTCGCCAAGGTACCCCACCTTCATGCAGGTCCTACACTATCACAGAGTCTTAAAACCTGGCAACTGTTTCACACATAATATAACTGCAAATATGCCTACTTGGTTTAACAAAAAATAATAACAATGGTGGTGTTACAGAGAGGGACCAATATAAAGGGAGGCATTTTCTGCCGTAGGCTGATCCTACGGATTCAGTATGATTTACCAGCGGCCGGGATGCCGGCTATCGATATACTGACAGCAGCATACCGGTTGCCAGTATGCTGGTAGCGGGGCGAGCGCATAGAGTCCCCTTGTAGGCTCGCAATGCTCGCCACGCTGCGGGCTAGGTGGCTCGCTGTGCTTGCCACAGGATCTATTCCCACGCTATGGATGTCATGGACACCAACAAGTGGGAATAGTCATGTAGCGCCGGTATTTTCGTCTGGGGTCATTCCGGCATCTGTATTCTGACCGCTGGGATCATGACAGCCGGCAAATTAAACGAATCCCGATTCTACAACTCAGGTAGAGTAAGTACTAACTTGTATGGGATAAATGGGCACCTGTTATGGCAGTCAAAGGTTTCCTGGGGCTCCCTAGGCCCCGATTTCTAAACAATTTGTTAATTACAGCAACAGCTAAATTCTGTAATAAGACACATCAAAGAGCCTCTCAGATCACAATATCAATAGTATCATGGCCTTTTACATATCTGGAACGCCAAATAATTTTTCAATTAATCTTTATAAACTAAAAATAAATAAATGATAAATAAGGCAGGATCAATACAGTTTGCACAAACATTTACAGTAGTTAACATATGAAATATATATAAACCACATTAACAAGAGTAGAATATGTGAGCTTTATAAGTTCAATGTCCTCAGACTTAGCAAAACCTGAAAGATGTACTATGATCAATGCTAAACAGAAATATCACAAAATTGATCATTTAAAGGACTTATACAAACATGGATCTACACCTGGATATAATAAGTAGTCTAAGCCCCAAATTAATGCTGTAAAACAGGTAGGCAGCAGATTCAGCTTCCTGTACCATACACAAAATAACACGCTTTCAGGTGTCATTCTTTTTAGTACCATAAACACATTTTATGTTGTAAGTGTGTTCGCACTAGAACAGATGTTACCAGGCGACAATGCTAGGATATAAATAACACAAATACAGGTACAGTATGAACAATGTCAGACACCTTTGCAGTTGCACCTGCCATGGTAGGAAAACATTTACATTTAGAATTGTGTATGTTACAAGATGCTTTTTGTTGTTGCACCAGTTTATATCATTTAAGCTCAGCGGCTCTTTAGCGCTACTGCATTGAGGAATAACGGAAAATAAAATAAAAAATAGCTAATAAGTGTGCAGAACATAGAACTGACATTGCTTTCCCTCCTACACAAACTATAAATATATTAAGTAATTAATAATTCATGCAGTAAATGCTGCAATATGTCTAACAGTAATAGAGTGAAGAGATTAGACCCCTCCACCGATCTCCACAGTGATCGATAAAATATTATGCGGCTCAATGGATAAAGTAATTAGCTATTAAACAAAATAAAACAATGTATACTGTAGATGCAGTCTAGATTAACTTTAGGCTGCATTGTATTTCCAAGTTAGAGAAATACAAAACAGTGCACATATTCTGCACTACAATTATTGCAGTACTAGAAACTTCAGGGCTCTGAACCTACTTGTGATTAAGCCCTCTGTGTATAAAATCACAATGTCTGCTCCATCCCCATCAGTATTCAATAGAGCAGAGTGCCTGGATACGGGACGCAGTTAGCATCCCGGCAGTCGGGATGAAGGCTGTCATGTGACCAATGCCAGAATCCCGACACCACTCGGAATCCCGGCGTCGAAACATCGAACGGCGATATCCCACAGGCAGGGCTATTTTTCGTCTGGAATGACGTTCCTGAAGGTGTTCTTCAAAATGAAGTCACATGGAACAGCGTTCCAGAATGTCCTGGCCACTGCCCCCATTAAAGTTTGGGAGGGTGGGTGTGGGCATCAGTATATTGCTAGTCCCCCTGCAGCCCCCAGAGTGGATTGAGACATTCTTAGGGCTGCGGAAGCGCTTCAGTCTATATCAGCGTAAAAAAAAATCCCACCAAAAATGGCCACTGCCAAGGAGGAGACAGACGCTAGAGGTCACATTTGACCTCTAGCACCTGTCTCCTCGGCTGCGAGCATTTTAAGAGTTTTTTTTTTTTTTTACAGTGCTACAGATGGAAGCTCTTCCGCAGCCCCCAGCACATCTCAATCCACTGTGGGGGCTATGGGGAACTAGCAATATACTTACTGATGCCCGCACCCACCCTCCCAAACTTTAATGGGGCAGCGGCCAGGGCTACAATCACAGCCCACACCCGCCCTCACCCCTGACAACGAGCACGAAACCCCTTGCAATGCACATAAAACCCCTGGCAATGCGCAAGAAACCACTGGCAAGGCACAAGAAACACCTGACTGGCAACGAGCATGGAACCCAGAGCATGAAATCCCTGACAACGTGCATGAAACCCTTGGCATCGAGCATGAGACCCCTGACAACATGCAGGTAATTTAAAAGTAATTAAAAAACTTACTGTGTGGCATAATTTGTAAAGTGCATTATTGTGTGTTGGGCATAAAATGGTGTCAGGGACATAAATGTGTGGCATAACGCATAATGGGTGATACAGTGTGCAGCATAACGTGTAAAAGCCATTACGGTGTGTGGCATATTGTGTAATAGACATTACAGTGTGTGGCATAACATGTAATAGGCATTACACTGTGTGGCATATTGTGTAATAGACATTACAGTGTGTGGCATAATGTGTAATAGACATTACGGTGTGTGGCATAATGTGTAACCATCATTACGGTGTGTGGCATATCATATAATGGCCATTATGGTGTGTGGAATAATGTGTAATGGGCATTACGGCATGTGGCATATTGTGTAATAGACATTACGGTGTGTGGCATATTGTGTAATGGACATTACGGTGTGTGGCATATTGTGTAATGGACATTCCGGTGTCTGGCAAAATGTGTAATGGGCATTATGGTGTGTGGCATATTGTGTAATGGGCATTCCGGTGTCTGGCATAATGTGTAATGGGCATTATGGTGTGTGGCATGTGTACTGGGCATTACAGTGTGTGGCATAATGTGTACTGGGCATTACGGTGTGTGGCATATTATGTAATGGGCATAACGGTGTGTGGCATATTGTGTAATAGGCATTACGGTGTGTGGCATAATGTATAATGGGCATTACGGTGTGTGGCATAAAGTGTAATGGGCATTACGGTGTGTGGTATATTGTGTAATTGGCATTACGGTGTGTGGCATATTGTGTAATAGGCATTATGGTGTGTGGCATATTGTGTAATGGGCATTATGGTGAGTGGCATATTATGTAATGGGCATTATGGTGTGTGGCATATTGTGTAATGGGCATTACGGTGTGTGGCATAATGTGTAACGGGCATTACGGTGTGTGGCATATTGTGTAATGGGCATTACGGTGTGTGGCATTTTGTGTAATAGGCATTACGGTGAGTGGCATATTGTGTAATAGCCATTACGGTGAGTGTCATATTGTGTAATAAGCATTACAGTATGCAGCATAATGGGCATTACTATAAAGAGGAAAAATGACAAATAATGAAAGGGGCATGAATCAGGATTTTTTTTTCCTGTGGTAGGCAATGTCTGGGCGTGTGGGTTGCAAAACTGGGGTATAAGATAGTCTTTTCCTGCAAGGCCATGTCCCTTGCAGCAAGGCCACACCCCTTTTTGCGGCAGTGTGCAAATTCTTTATTCTTGCCGCTCACCCCACTGTAGTTCCTCTCACATTACCCACACCTCCGCCCACTACTGCCAGCCCACGGGAGGTCCTGAACCTATTTTTCTACAAAAATAGCACTGCCCACAGGTAAGTATTGGGGTCACTGTTAGGGTTAGGGCCCAGGAATGCACTGGAAGGGGGAACCCACCACCCATGAGTTTAGCCCTAGTCACTCCCCTACACACACATAGCCGTAGTCTTAGAACTAGTCGCCACCCCTCGAATCTTAGCCCTAACCACCACCCCAGGCAGGTTAGTGTTAGGGGTAAAGGGATCCAGTCAGGATCCCGGCTGTTAAGGAATCTCCCAGGGAGGGATAGGCTGTGGGGGGAGGGGGGAGGGGTAGGTTTAATCTACGGAAAGGGGGCAGAGTTAGTAGGTGCCACCGGGGAGGGATAGTGTTAGTCTGCAGGAAGGGAGGGTTAGGTTTAGGCGGCCAGGTGGGGGAAGGTAAGTATACTTACCTTGCCCTGTCAGGATTCTAATCATAGGGCTGCCGCGGTCAGTATTCTGACTGCCGTCATATTATGCCCAACACCAAATAATTATCCCATCTCCTGTCGGCATCCTCATTGTCGAGATGCCGGTGATGGTGATGCGACCGCCGGCATTCCGACAGCCGGGATCACATACCCAACCCCTGGAGCTATTTATGATGACACAATAAGTTTGAACTTTTTTTAAGAGCTTGATAATTTGATTTAATTAAGTGTTGTTATTATGGATGTTAGGGACCCATCTGATGGGGTTCACCTTAACTTGGTGGATATGCCCACAACTGTAGACAAACATGTGCTAAGAACCACATTTTTACTGCATGTTATTTTGCAGACTTACTACAATTATTATGACTATAGGTATTCTTAGTGCTTATGGTGTGCACCTGCATTTTCTTTTTCCTGCAAGGCTGATTATTCACCTTCATTATTTTACTTGTCCCTGAAAGTATTAACACTATTTTTGTTCCATTTTTCTGTATTTGAGGAATATTTGGAGGATGATGCTACATTAGAAAACCCTTGAATTCATCTGTGAACTTATTTGGTTCATGTTTCAAAATAATTATTTCATATATCTTGACCAGCTTTTTTGCTTTTTGACAAGTGTGCGGGAAATTGATGGAAACAGCTTTTGCACCAAGTTTTGCAAATTTGGTTATGGGAGATTGGGAGGAGCAATATATATCAAAACGTAACATATGGAGAATGTATTGTGATATATAAGGACTACATTGAGAATATTATTGTGGTATGGAAGGGATCAAAACTAAAACAGCATTTTTGTAGAAAGTCTGAATAAATAAACAATTTCAATTAAAATATTCAAGAAAGAAATACTGAATTTTTAGATGTAAACAGTTATACAGTACCTCTTTTACAATGTCCAAATAACCCAGGTCGCACCTCAGTGTAAAAGGGTCACCAATAAAAAAAAAAACAACAACAACAAAAAAACAGGTTGACTGACCCGGCAACCCAACCCCAGCAGCGAGCAGAGTAGGACACGGATAACGGGGCAATGTAAATTAGTTATCTGGGTCATCCAACCCGGGTCCAATTAAAAGCCGGCTCAGTGGCGTTTGAAGCTGATGTCATCTTCAAACGACAGCAGAGAGAAGTTCTGACAATAACCAAGATCCAGCCTGCGGTGTAATGACACGGCTTGAACCCCATGTTCAGTAACCGTGAGTACACCTGGGTTGGCAGTGCAAATGGGGTAATGTTTAAATTGGTGTTTCTAAAACTTTTTAAAATCATGGCGCCCTAGAGTATCAGAATTTTCTTCACAGCACCCCTAGGCCAAAAGTTTCTTATTGAGAAATTTAGAAAGAAATATTAAATTAAGTAAATTGTGTTTATATGTCATCCTTAGGTTTAATTGTGAGGTGAGGAACAGGATTTGCTTGTTTGCTCACATATTTTATGTTTGACAGCCACCAACACTGGTTTTGCTTATTACATTGACCATAAATAATTTGAATTGGTCCTGTTCCACCAAACCAGGGCACCACTGCTAGTGTCCCGAGGCACCCCAGGGTGCCATGGCACACAGTTTGAGAACCACTGGTTTAAACTATGATAGTTACATAGATGCATATTCTCAGCTTGTCCACACAAAAATAAACTGTACTAGTGAAAAAGACTGTAAAGAACAAACAGGTATATTTAAATAAAGATTCCAGTTGAGAAACTATCCAGAATCACTGAAAAATCAAGTAAATGAAAAATTGGAGAAGGTTAAAAGAAAACAACTTATAAAATAGAAAGAACAAAGATTGGATAAAGAGTTTGTTTAATTTATAACTCAATATAATGCCAACAATAAATTGATACACAAAACAAAGAATGTATTATTATTAGATCCTGTATTAGTGAAGCTAGAAGCATAAAAGATAACTTGGTACCCAGTTTATTAAAAACGGAAATAGATTTAAATAATTATCAGGCGCAAACATAAATGTTTTTTTTTTCAGTTGCAATCACATTTCTATGCACAAACAAATACATAACCATACAAAACACTCTGATGGAGCTAAAGAATTAAAAATTAGAACCACTATAAACGGGAGCCGGTCTTTAAGTCGACAGTAAGTAGGTCGACACTATCTAGGTCGACCACTATTGGTCGACAGTAAATAGGTTGACATGGTTTCTAGGTCGACAGGGACTCTAGGTTGACATGTTCTGGGTCGACATGACAAAAGGTCGACATGAGATTTTCACTTTTTAATTTTTTTTTCCACACTTTACGATCCAAGTGGACAACTGTACAATTGGGAACGGTAATCTGTGCTGAGCGCAGCGAGGCAGCTTGTCCGAGGGGACACAGTCCACTAATTGGCGTTCCCGGTCACTGTACGGAGAATAAGACACCAAAAAAAGTAAAACAAAACTTATGTCGACCTAGTACATGTCGACCTAGAGTCCCTGTTGACCTGCAAAACATGTCGACCTACTTACCTACTTACTGTCGACCAATAGTGGTCGACCTAAGTCTAATCTACCTAATAAACCACACCACTATAAACTGTCGGGTGTGGTTCATTAGGTCGACATACATTGGGTCGACCACTGAAGGTTAACATGCATTAGGTCGACATGAACAAGGTCGACATGAGTTTTTTGACTGTTTTTGGTGTCGTTTTCTTCGTAAAGTGACGGGGAACCCCAATTAGTGCACTGCATCCCCTCACATGGCTCGCTTAGCTCATCATGCTTCGTGGAAGGTGCCTCGCTCAGCTACCGCTGCACTCGGCACAGGTTACCGTTCCCCACTGTAGTCCACGTGGATCGTTAAGTATGAAAAAGGTAAAAAAAATTATTAAAAAATGTGAAAAACTCATGTCAACCTTTCTGCATGTTGACCTAGTACATATTGACCTAGTGACCATGTTTACCTATTGCATGTCAACCTTCAGTGGTCAACCCAATGTATGTCAACCTAACGACCGCCTCCCAAACTGTCACACTGGCAAATGTTATATACTTAATAAAATGCCCATGTAGGCTTTTATATTAAAATACCACTTAAGTTGAGAAGTCTAGTACACATATGCTATTAAAAATTATTAGATAATGACAGGGGTGTATTCAATTATAGTCGGGAACTGCCATCATGTCAGAAAGACTGCAGTTTCCGACTGGAATAGGTCGGAAGGAGTTCCGACCTATTCAATCTGGGCACAGTTTTTTCAGACAAGTCGGGAAATCCATTGGCACTTTAAGAGTGTGGGCTGGCTCCTCCCTCTATGCCCCTCCTACCAGATTCAGTCTGGAAACTGTGCCCGAGGAGACAGACATCTTTGAGAGAAGGATTTAACACAGATAGTGGCGAGATTCATACCAGCTCACACATACAAGGCACATCAAGCTTACTAGCTTGAAAAACTCAGCAACTGCTGAAACATTACTTACCAAGTAACAATGCAGTAAATAACTAAACAAAGTTGTACTGAACCAGATAACGGTTGCAGGAAAACGAAGCGCTGGGCTGGCGCCCAGCATCCTCTACGGACTACGAGAAAAGGATTTACCGGTAGGTAACCAAAATCCTATTTTCTCTTACGTCCTAGAGGATTCTGGTGTCCACATTAGTACCATGGGGATGTACCAAAGCTCCCAGAACGGGAGGGAGAGTGCAGAGGCTCCTGCAGAACTGATTGACTGAAATTCAGATCATCAGAGACCAAAGTATCGAACTTGTAGAACTTAGCAAATGTGTTCGACCCAGACCAAGTTGCCGCTCAGCAAAGTTATAACGCCGAGAAACCCTGGGCAGCCGCCCAGGAAGATCCCACCTTACGAGTAGAGTGGGCTTGAACAGATTTTGGACACCGCAATCCTGCCATAGAATAAGCATGCTGGATAGTGAACCTAATCCAGTGAGATATAGTCTGCTTTGAAGCAGGACACCCAATTTTCTTGGGATCATACAGGACAAACAAAGAGTCCGATTTCCTGTGACGAGCAGTCCTCTTCACATAGATTTTCAAAGCCCTCACAACATCCAAGGACTTTGACAAAATTGAGGAGTCAGTAGCCACTGGCACCACAATAGGTTGGTTGATATGAAATGCCGACACAACCTTTGAAAGAAACTGCTGATGTGCCACCTGAAGAAGACCGTTGTAGACGGCTCTTAGTTCCAGGATGTTGATCGGCATTCCAGACTTGACCATCTTCCTTGGAAGGTTTCCCCTTGAGTGACTGCGCCCCAGCTCCGGAGGCTCGCATCCTTGGTTAGAAGGAACCAGTCCTGAATCCCGAACCTGCGGCCCTCCAGACGGTGAGGCAATTGGAGCCACCAGAGGAGTGAAATCCTGGCCTTTGGCGACAGACGAATTCTCTGGTGCATGTGTAGATGAGATCCTGACCATTTGTCCAGGAGATCCAGTTGGAAGGCCCGAGCATGGAACCTCCCCGTACTGGAGAGCCTCGTAAGAGGCCACCATCTTCCCCAAAAGGCGAATGCGCTGATGAACCGACACCCGGGCTGGCTTCAGGACATCCCGGATCATTGTTTGTATCACCAACGCCTTTTCCTTCGGAAGAAACACTCTCTGCACTTCCATGTCGAGGATCATCCAAAGAAAAGACAACCTCCGGGTTGGTTCCAAATGAGATTTTGGAAGGTACAGAATCCAACTTTGGACTCTGAGTAGGCAGGTTGTGAGAACAATGGACTGCAACAGCACAGCCTTGGACGATGCCTTTATCAGTAGATCGTCCAGATATGGAATGATGTTCACCCCCTGTTTTCAGAGTAGAACCATCATCTCCGCCATCACCTTGGTTAACACCCTTGGTGCTGTAGAGAGGCCGAATGGCAGGGCCTGGAACTAGAAATGACAGTCCAGTAATGCAAAACGGAGATAAGCCTGATGCGGTAGCCAAATCGGAATGCGGAGGTACACATCCTTGATATCCAGGGATACTAGGAATTCCCCCTCTTCCAGACCTGATATCACCGCCCTGAGAGACTCCATTTTGAACTTTGAACTCTATCAGAAAAGGGTTCAGTGATTTTAGGTTCAGAATTGTCCTGACCGAACCATCCGGTTTCAGTACCACGAAAAGGTTTGAATAGTAACCCGTGGCTTGCAAATGAGGAGGTACTGGCACAATGACCTGTGCCTCCACCAACTTCTGTACCGCTGCTTGTAGGACAGTCCTGTCCGCAAGCAGAACTGGCAAGCCTGATTTGAAAAATCGGTGAGGAGGGAGATTTTGAAATTCCAACCTGTATCCCTGAGACACTATATCTGTAACCCAGGGATCCAAGCCAGACGATACCCAAACGTGACTGAAGTGTCTGAGCCTCGCTCCCACTGGCCCCACCTCCAGGCCGCGCGGTCCACCGTCATGCGGAGGACTTCGGCGTACTGGAAGCAGGCTTAGTTTCCTGGAAACCCGCCGCAGCAGGTTTCTTGGATTTAGCTCGACCACCCCTAAAGAAGGTATTCGACGGTTTGGCCTTTCTACGCCTGTTAGATCGAAAGGACTGTGATGCTGATGAAGAGAAGAATTTCTTCGGAGCAGGTGCAGCTGTGGGAAGGAATGGAGACTTACACGCTGTAGCCGTGGATATCCACGCAACCAAAGCTTCCCCAAAGAGAGCCTGACCTGTGTAGGGTAGGAACTCCACACTTATTCCTGGATTCCGCGTCGGTCGACCACTAGTGCAGCCACAGTCCCCGACGAGCTGAAACAGACATGGAAGAGATCCCCGCAGCCATGGAACCAAGGTCTTTCATGGATTCTACCATAAAACCTGTTGAATCGTGAATGTTCCGCAAAAACAATTCAACATCACCCTTATCCATTGTATCCAAATCCTCAAGTAAGGTGCGTGACCATTTTACTATAGCTTTTGAAATCCATGCACTAGCAATAGTGGGACGTAATATGGCCCCCGAAGCGGTGTACATTGATTTAAGTGTATTAACAATTTTTCGATCAGCCGGCTCCGTTAAGGAAGTAGATCCCGGAACAGGTAAAACCACCTTTTTGGAGAGTCTGGACACGCCACCTGTACCCTTTTAGGGATCTGGAATTTTTTCTCAGGGTTTTCCCAAGCTTTCTCAAATATAGCATTTAATTCCTTTGACGCAGGAAAGGTTAGCGAGGCTTTCTTATTTTCAGTGAAAAAAGCCTCCTCAACCTGCTCAGGTGTTGTATCATTAATATTCAATACAACCCCGATAGCCTCTATCATCAATTGCACCCCCTTTGCAAGAGAGGCAGACCACCGCAACACATCCCCAATACTGTCTGTGATATCAGAATCGGTATCCGTGTCATCTTGCATGACATGAACAAGCGCACGTTTGTGGGGGTATATAGCGGGGCGTCCTGAGGTACCAGAATCGGGCCATACTGCCATAAAGTTCGGTAATACCTGTGTTGCGGATTCATTACTTGCAACCCTATCTGAAATCTGAGAAATCCAAGATTTGATAGAGGAAAACCACTCAGGTTCCCTTGCTGGAATCTGTGCTAAACCAGTGCTATCCTGATTACATGGAATGGGATCATCCTGGGAGGACATATCCTCCGCAGCATATGACACAGTGTCCCTCGACATAGCTAAAGGAGACCACAAAACACCCCACACACACACAGGGGAGGGCAGACAGAGTTTCACCCCCAAGAATGGCAAGAGAGACACAGAGATTGGAGCCAACCCAAACACAGCGCTTTTAACCAAAGGGAGACCCCTTGTTAGCGCTGACTGTGCACCTTAATAGGATACACAGTCGTATAGCAGCCTCCCCCCCTCCCCTTCTACAACCCCCAGGTACCATGAGAGATAGCTGGAGTTGCTGTGGAGGGACCTTCTTTCTCCTAAACAGCGCTGTGCAGGCAGGAAAAATAAGAATTTACTTACCGATAATTCTATTTCTCGGAGTCCGTAGTGGATGCTGGGGTTCCTGAAAGGACCATGGGGAATAGCGGCTCCGCAGGAGACAGGGCACAAAAGTAAAGCTTTCCGATCAGGTGGTGTGCACTGGCTCCTCCCCCTATGACCCTCCTCCAAGCCAGTTAGGTACTGTGCCCGGACGAGCGTACACAATAAGGGAGGAATTTTGAATCCCGGGTAAGACTCATACCAGCCACACCAATCACACCGTACAACTTGTGATCTAAACCCAGTTAACAGTATGATAACAGCGGAGCCTCTGAAAAGATGGCTCACAACAATAATAACCCGATTTTTGTAACTATGTACAAGTATTGCAGATAATCCGCACTTGGGATGGGCGCCCAGCATCCACTACGGACTCCGAGAAATAGAATTATCGGTAAGTAAATTCTTATTTTCTCTATCGTCCTAGTGGATGCTGGGGTTCCTGAAAGGACCATGGGGATTATACCAAAGCTCCCAAACGGGCGGGAGAGTGCGGATGACTCTGCAGCACCGAATGAGAGAACTCCAGGTCCTCCTTAGCCAGGGTATCAAATTTGTAGAATTTAGCAAACGTGTTTGCCCCTGACCAAGTAGCTGCTCGGCAAAGTTGTAAAGCCGAGACCCCTCGGGCAGCCGCCCAAGATGAGCCCACCTTCCTTGTGGAATGGGCATTTACATATTTTGGCTGTGGCAGGCCTGCCACAGAATGTGCAAGCTGAATTGTATTACACAACCAACTAGCAATAGTCTGCTTAGAAGCAAGAGCACCCAGTTTGTTGGGTGCATACAGGATAACAGCAAGTCAGTTTTCCTGACTCCAGCCGTCCTGGAACATATTTTCAGGGCCCTGACAACATCTAGCAACTTGGAGTCCTCCAAGTCCCTAGTAGGTGCAAGGCACCACAATAAGCTGGTTCAGGTGAAACACTGACACCACCTTAGGGAGAGAACTGGGGACGAGTCCGCAGCTCTGCCCTGTCCGAATGGACAAACAGATATGGGCTTTTTTGAGAAAAAACCACCAATTTGACACTCGCCTGGTCCAGGCCAGGGCCAAGAGCATGGTCACTTTTCATGTGAGATGCTTCAAATCCACAGATTTGACTGGTTTTAAACCAATGTGATTTGAGGAATCCCAGAACTACGTTGAGATCCCACAGTGCCACTGGAGGCACAAAAGGGGGTTGTATATGCAATACTCCCTTGACAAACTTCTGGACTTCAGGAACTGAAGCCAATTCTTTCTGGAAGAAAATCGACAGGGCCGAAATTTGAACCTTAATGGACCCCAATTTGAGGCCCATAGACACTCCTGTTTGCAGGAAATGCAGGAAACGACCGAGTTGAAATTTCTTTGTGGGGCCTTCCTGGCCTCACACCACGCAACATATTTTCGCCACATGTGGTGATAATGTTGTGCGGTCACCTCCTTTCTGGCTTTGACCAGGGTAGGAATGACCTCTTCCGGAATGCCTTTTTCCCTTAGGATCCGGCTTTCCACCGCCATGCCGACAAACGCAGCTGCGGTAAGTCTTGGAACAGACATGGTACTTGCTGAAGCAAGTCCCTTCTTAGCGGCAGAGGCCATAAGACCTCTGTAAGCATCTCTTGAAGTTCCGGGTACCAAGTCCTTCTTGGCCAATCCGGAGCCATGAGTATAGTTCTTACTCCTCTACGTCTTATAATTCTCAGCACCTTAGGTATGAGAAGCAGAGGAGGGAACACATACACCGACTGGTACACCCACGGTGTTACCAGAACGTCCACAGCTATTGCCTGAGGGTCTCTTGACCTGGCGCAATACCTGTCCCGTTTTTTGTTCAGACGGGACGCCATCATGTCCACCTTTGGTATTTCCCAACGGTTTACAATCATGTGGAAAAAACTTCCCGATGAAGTTTCCACTCTCCCGGGTGGAGGTCGTGCCTGCTGAGGAAGTCTGCTTCCCAGTTTCCATTCCCGGGATGAAACACTGCTGACAGTGCTATCACATGATTTTCCGCCCAGCGAAAAGTCCTTGCAGTTTTTGCCATTGCCCTCCTGCTTCTTGTGTCGCCCTGTCTGTTTACGTGGGCGACTGCCGTGATGTTTTTCCCACTGGATCAATACCGGCTGACCTTGAAGCAGAGGTCTTGCTAAGCTTAGAGCATTATAAATTTACCCTTAGCTCCAGTATATTTATGTGGAGAAAAGTCTCCAGACTTGATCACACTCCCTGGAAATTTTTTCCTTGTGTGACTGCTCCCCAGCCTCTCGGGCTGGGCTCCGTGGTCACCAGCATCCAATCCTGAATGCCGAATCTGCGGCCCTCTAGAAGATGAGCACTCTATAACCACCACAGGAGAGACACCCTTGTCCTTGGATATAGGGTTATCCGCTGATGCATCTGAAGATGCGATCCGGACCATTTGTCCAGCAGATCCCACTGAAAAGTTCTTGCGTGAAATCTGCCGAATGGAATTGCTTCGTAGGAAGCCACCATTTTTACCAGGACCCTTGTGCAATGATGCACTGTTTTTAGGAGGTTCCTGACTAGCTCGGATAACTCCCTGGCTTTCTCTTCCGGGAGAAACACCTTTTTCTGGACTGTGTCCAGAATCATCCCTAGGCACAGCAGACGTGTCGTCGGGATCAGCTGCGATTTTGGAATATTTAGAATCCACCCGTGCTGTTGTAGCAGTATCCGAGATAGTGCTACTCCGACCTCCAACTGTTCCCTGGACTATGCCCTTATCAGGAGATCGTCCAAGTAAGGGATAATTAAGACGCCTTTTCTTCGAAGAAGAATCATCATTTCGGCCATTACCTTGGTAAAGACCCGGGGTGCCGTGGACAATCCAAACGGCAGCGTCTGAAACTGATAGTGACAGTTCTGCACCACGAACCTGAGGTACCCTTAGTGAGAAGGGCAAATTTGGGACATAGAGGTAAGCATCCCTGATGTCCCGGGACACTATATAGTCCCCTTCTTCCTGGTTCGTTATCACTGCTCTGAGTGACTCCATCTTGATTTGAACCTTTGTAAGTGTTCAAAAATTTTTTTAGAATAAGTCTCACCTAGCCTTCTGGCTTCAGTACCACAATATAGTGTGGAATAATACCCCTTTTCTTGTAGTAGGAGGGGTAATTTAATTATCACCTGCTGGGAATACAGCTTGTGAATTTTTTCCCATACTGCCTCCTTGTCGGAGGGAGACCTTGGTAAAGCAGACTTCAGGAGCCTGCGAAGGGGAAACGTCTCGACATTCCAATCTGTACCCCTGGGATACTACTTGTAGGATCCAGGGGTCCTGTACGGTCTCAGCGCCATGCTGAGAACTTGTCAGAAGCGGTGGAACGCTTCTGTTCCTGGGAATGGGCTGCCTGCTGCAGTCTTCTTCCCTTTCCTCTATCCCTGGGCAGATATGATCTTATAGGGACGAAAGGACTGAGGCTGAAAAGACGGTGTCTTTTTCTGCAGAGATGTGACTTAGGGTAAAAACGGCGGATTTTCCAGCAGTTGCCGTGGCCACCAGGTCCGATGGACCGACCCCAAATAACTCCTCTTCCTTTATACGGCAATACACCTTTGTGCCGTTTGGAATCTGCATCACCTGACCACTGTCGTGTCCATAACATCTTCTGGCAGATATGGACATCGCATTTACTCTTGATGCCAGAGTGCAAATATCCCTCTGTGCATCTCGCATATATAGAAATGCATCCTTTAAATGCTCTATAGTCAATAAAATACTGTCCCTGTCAAGGGTATCAATATTTTTAGTCAGGGAATCCGACCAAGCCACCCCAGCTCTGCACATCCAGGCTGAGGCGATCGCTGGTCGCAGTATAACACCAGTATGTGTGTATATACTTTTTATGATATTTTCCAGCCTCCTGTCAGCTGGTCCTTGAGGACGGCCCTATCTATAGACGGTACCGCCACTTGTTTTGATAAGCGTGTGAGCGCCTTATCCACCCTAAGGGGTGTTTCCCAACGCGCCCTAACTTCTGGCGGGAAAGGGTATACCGCCCATAATTTTCTATCGGGGGGAACCCACGCATCATCACACACTTTATTTAATTTATCTGATTCAGGAAAAACTACGGTAGTTTTTTCACATCCCACATAATACCCTCTTTTGTGGTACTTGTAGTATCAGAAATATGAAAAACCTCCTTCATTGCCTTTAACGTGTGGCCCTAATAAGGAATACGTTTGTTTATTCACCGTCGACACTGGATTCAGTGTCCCTGTCTGTGTCTGTGTCGACCGACTAAAGTAAACGGGCGTTTTAAAAACCCCTGACGGTGTTTTTGAGACGTCTGGACCGGTACTAATTGTTTGTCGGCCGTCTCATGTCGTCAACCGACCTTGCAGCGTGTTGACATTATCACGTAATTCCCTAAATAAGCCATCCATTCCGGTGTCGACTCCCTAGAGAGTGACATCACCATTACAGGCAATTGCTCCGCCTCCTCACCAACATCGTCCTCATACATGTCGACACACACGTACCGACACACAGCACACACACAGGGAATGCTCTGATAGAGGACAGGACCCACTAGCCCTTTGGAGAGACAGAGGGAGAGTTTACCAGCACACACCAAAAACGCTATAATTATATAGGGACAACCTTATATAAGTGTTTTCCCTTATAGCATCTTTTTTATATATTTCTAACGCCAAATTAGTGCCCCCCCTCTCTGTTTTAACCCTGTTTCTGTAGTGCAGTGCAGGGGAGAGCCTGGGAGCCTTCCCTCCAGCCTTTCTGTGAGGGAAAATGGCGCTGTGTGCTGAGGAGATAGGCCCCGCCCCTTTTTCGGCGGCCTCGTCTCCCGCTCTTAACGGATTCTGGCAGGGGTTAAATATCTCCATATAGCCTCCGGAGGCTATATGTGAGGTATTTTTAGCCAAAATAGGTATTCATTTGCCTCCCAGGGCGCCCCCCTCCCAGCGCCCTGCACCCTCAGTGACTGCCGTGTGAAGTGTGCTGAGAGGAAAATGGCGCACAGCTGCAGTGCTGTGCGCTACCTTTAGAAGACTGAGGAGTCTTCTGCCGCCGATTCTGGACCTCTTCTTACTTCAGCATCTGCAAGGGGGCCGGCGGCAAGGCTCCGGTGACCATCCAGGCTGTACCTGTGATCGTCCCTCTGGAGCTGATGTCCAGTAGCCAAGAAGCCAATCCATCCTGCACGCAGGTGAGTTCACTTCTTCTCCCCTAAGTCCCTCGTTGCAGTGATCCTGTTGCCAGCAGGACTCACTGTAAAATAAAAAACCTAAGCTAAACTTTTCTAAGCAGCTCTTTAGGAGAGCCACCTAGATTGCACCCTTCTCGGCCGGGCACAAAAATCTAACTGGCTTGGAGGAGGGTCATAGGGGGAGGAGCCAGTGCACACCACCTGATCGGAAAGCTTTACTTTTGTGCCCTGTCTCCTGCGGAGCCGCTATTCCCCATGGTCCTTTCCGGAACCCCAGCATCCACTAGGACGATAGAGAAATGGCGCTGAACGCTGCTGGGTCTGCTCTGAGGTGAAGCTCCGCCCCCAAAATGGCGCTGTCTTCCCGCTCTTCATCTGATTATACTGGCCGGAGGATTGATGGTGGCTGAGATCCTGGAACCCCGACAGGCTTTGTGACCAGTGTAGGGTGTAAGCGCTGGCCCAGGGCGCCCCTCAATGTGCCATACTATGTAGCGCTGAGCCATCCCAGAGCGCAGCTAATACTGCGCTCCTACCCTGCTGCCGCCATCTTCACACTGGACCCCCGCTTGCAAGGGTCGTGTCTTACTCGCCACAATCTTCAGCTCTGTAAGTAGGTGGCGGCATGCTGCTGGGGTGAGCGATCCTCTGTGGCGGGGAGTGATCTATCCCCTCAGGAGCTCAGTGTCCTGTCAGTGGAGATAGTGGCTCCGACTCCACAGGGCGGACACTACTCCCCCCTTTAGTCCCACGCTGCAGAGATGCTGTTGCCAGCAGCCTCCCTGTAAAATAAAAAACTCTAAAATAAAATTTTTCTAGAAAAGCTCTGAAGAGCTCCCCTAGCTGTGACCGGCTCCTCCGGGCACATTTTCTAAACTGAATCTGGTAGGAGGGGCATAGAGGGAGGAGCCAGTCCACACTCTCAAACTCTTAAAGTGCCAATGGCTCGTGGTGGACCCGCCTACACCCCATGGTACTAATGTGGACCCCAGCATCCTCTAGGACGTAAGAGAAACTGGACTGTTGGAGTGACTTGAGGAACGGGTTGGAAACCACTGCATTAGACCCATTTGGATTTTACAAAACCAATTTATATACGAGGGTGGTTCAATAAGTAAGGTAACAAGACCTCTCATGTGTTTAATGTTCTCTATTTCATTCTAATCTCCAACCAGGCCAAAGAAGGTAGACCACTGCTTCCCTCAAAGCTAACAAACTGACCAATATCAATCATACTGTCCCAACATCAGTTGTACGATGGCTGAAAAATGGCGAAACTGTGTGATCAGATTTCCTTGTCTAAAGGGCACATCAGCAGCTGAAATTCATCGCCAACCTGTCGTGGTGTACAGTGATAACGTCATGTCACAGTAACAGACATTCAATATGATCAGCAGATACCATTGGAAGGTACTGGACCATCCTCCCTACAGCCTGGCACAGAGTGATATCAGTCTCTTTGACCATCAAAGAAGTACCTGGGTGGAAGTTTATTTTGTGGTGAAGTTCAGCAAGACGTCATGTCCTGGCTTCAGGCGCTTCACACTGATTTCTTCTATGCCGATATAGATGTGTTGGTGTGCCGTTGGAACAAATGCTTAGACAAATATGAGGACTATGTGAAAAAAAAAATTTGTACCAAGGCCATACTATTGATTATATGAGTTTAATTAATTTACGCAGAGAGGTCTCGTTACCTTATTTATTGACCCTCCCTCCTAGAAGGACTCCAAAATAAGGAGACTAAATCCTTCTTGTAGTATTAATTATATTTACTTTTTTAGTTACAATTTTAGTATATATTTTTACACATGTATGAATTTATTATATCATTTATTTTTATTGATATATGTTTTAATGTCCGCTTATTTATATTATTTATGTATTTTTGTCACCTACAGTACTGTATATGGAAGACGCCATTTTCTTGGTGATATAGTGGCTTTAAATTGAGACACTGAGCATCAGAAGTACACTATAAAATGGCACCTTATAGAACATGGATGAAAATAGTTCTAAGGACATAAATAAATAAAAAAAAATTATCTTTATTTTAGCAGACGTTTACAGATGCCTTTATATGTTTATATCTTGGTTTAATGTTGGAGAATTGTATTTTATTACAAATATATATATGTATTGAAGCCTGTTATCTGTTTATTGAAAAATATATATTGCATCAAAACGCATGTAAATGTTAACGTGACCTTCCGATGTGAACCATCAGAAGTTTTATCTTCAGAGTAGAGTGACAGAACACGGCAGTGAAGCCCAGGCTGAACCAAGCTTGCATTTGTTTTTGTTCTATAATGTGATATTTCTGAAAGACGACCAAGGGGCAGCTGTACTAAGCCTTGGAGAAAGATAACGTGGAGAGAGGTAAGCTACCAAACAATCATTTCCTGTCATTTTTTAAACACAGCCAGTACCAAGGTAGTTAGCAGCTGATTAGTTAGTACTTTCTCTCTCTCCACGGCTTAGTACATTTCCCCAAAAACCACCACCTTTCATTGTGATATGCTGTTTTCATATTCTATACTGTATATGTTTATAAGCGCAAAACATTAAAAACACAGTTTCTTTTTTATATACAATGTTGCACTAGCTGTTTTTTAGGCTTCCTTTTATTACCTAACCTAATTATGTATACTGGACCAATTTGTCTGGGAGAAAGAACATCCATTTATATTCTACATAAACGCTTCTTGACGTATTAAATCCCCACTGCGTCCTGCATCCTAGTATATGTCTTGTACTGACATACAGATCTGCGTCAGATCTGATGTATATGACTTTCATTTTAATATACTGTAGCCTTTCATGAGGTACCCCACACAGACATACGAGGAATATTTAGACTTAAATAATCCTTTTAAAAAAATGTAAACAATGTACATGCTTTACATTTTCCTTTTCTTCTCATTGTTTTCCATTGCTTACTGCAACTTCTTTTGTAAAACTTATATGGTGCAACAGAGATGATATTAAGGTTTTAATTATCCAGCAGTGAGCACAACGAATTAAGTTACATCGGTATCTGTGTGTATAGTTATCCTATGCAGCTTTAAGGTAGTGTTACATGTTACAGATATCCTTTGTGTGGTGTTAAATTACAGGAGAATCCAAGTTGTTGCAGAGTAATACCTGAAGCCAGGCTGCCAGCAACATGATGAGTCACAGTGCTGTCACCACAGTGTAACGTTCCAGTATGGAGCTCATTCTGCTATTAAACATTGCACACACACACACACACATATAATAAGAATTTACTTACCGATAATTCTATTTCTCGTAGTCCGTAGTGGATGCTGGGGACTCCGTAAAGACCATGGGGAATAGCGGCTCCGCAGGAGACTGGGCACAAAAGTAAAGCTTTAGAACTACCTGGTGTGCACTGGCTCCTCCCCCTATGACCCTCCTCCAAGCCTCAGTTAGGATACTGTGCCCGGACGAGCGTACACAATAAGGAAGGATTTTGAATCCCGGGTAAGACTCATACCAGCCACACCAATCACACCATATAACTTGTGATCTAAACCCAGTTAACAGCATGATAACAGAGGAGCCTCTAGAAAAGATGGCTCACTACAGCAATAACCCGATTTTTTTGGTAACAATAACTATGTACCAGTATTGCAGACAATCCGCACTTGGGATGGGCGCCCAGCATCCACTACGGACTACGAGAAATAGAATTATCGGTAAGTAAATTCTTATTTTCTCTGACGTCCTAGTGGATGCTGGGGACTCCGTAAGGACCATGGGGATTATACCAAAGCTCCCAAACGGGCGGGAGAGTGCGGATGACTCTGCAGCACCGAATGAAAGAACTCCAGGTCCTCCTCAGCCAGGGTATCAAATTTGTAGAATTTTACAAACGTATTTGCTCCTGACCAAGTAGCTGCTCGGCAAAGTTGTAAAGCCGAGACCTCTCGGGCAGCCGCCCAAGATGAGCCCACCTTCCTTGTGGAATGAGCTTTTACAGATTTTGTCTGTGGCAGGCCTGCCACAGAATGTGCAAGCTGAATTGTACTACAAATCCAACGAGCAATAGTCTGCTTAGAAGCAGGAGCACCCAGCTTGTTGGGTGCATACAGAATAAACAACGAGTCAGATTTTCTGACTCCAGCCGTCCTGGAAACCTATATTTCCAGGGCCCTGACAACGTCTAGCAACTTGGAGTCCTCCAAGTCCCTAGTAGCCGCAGGCACCACAATAGGTTGATTCAGGTGAAACGCTGAAAACCACCTTAGGGAGAAACTGAGGACAAGTCCTCAATTCCGCCCTGTCCGAA
Source organism: Pseudophryne corroboree (assembly GCF_028390025.1). Taxonomy (NCBI): domain Eukaryota; kingdom Metazoa; phylum Chordata; class Amphibia; order Anura; family Myobatrachidae; genus Pseudophryne; species Pseudophryne corroboree. The sequence continues at coordinate 172,765,352 of NC_086450.1, read as the reverse complement.
TGGAAAATCAGATGAGGGCTTTTACAGGATAAAGCCGCCAATTCTGACACGCACCTGGCCCCAGCCAGGGCCAACAGCATGACCACTTTCCATGTGAGATATTTTAACTCCACATATTTAAGTGGTTCAAACCAATGTGACTTTTGGAACCCAAAAACTACATTTAGATCCCAAGGTGCCACTGGAGGCACAAAAGGAGGCTGTATATACAGTACCCTTTTCACAAACGTCTGAACTTCAGGGACTGAAGCTAGTTCTTTTTGGAAGAAAATTGACAGGGCCGAAATTTGAACCTTAATGGACCCCCATTTCAGGCCCATAGACACTCCTGTTTGCAGGAAATGTAGGAATCGACCCAGTTGAAAATTCCTCCGTCGGGGCCTTACTGGCCTCGCACCACGCAACATATTTTCGCCAAATGCGGTGATAATGTTTTGCGGTTATATCTTTCCTGGCTTTGATCAGGATAGGAATGACTTCATCCGGAATGCCTTTCTCCTTCAGGATCCGGCGTTCAACCGCCATGCCGTCAAACGCAGTCGCGGTAAGTCTTGGAACAGACAGGGTCCTTGCTGGAGCAGGTCCCTTCTTAGAGGTAGAGGCCACGGATCCTCAGTGAGCATCTCTTGAAGTTCCGGTTACCAAGTCCTTCTTGGCCAATCCGGAGCCCGAATATAGTGCTTACTCCTCTCCATCTTATAATTCTCAGTACCTTGGGTATGAGAGGCAGAGGAGGGAACACATACACTGACTGGTACACCCACTGTGTTACCAGAGCGTCTACAGCTATTGCCGGAGGGTCCCTTGACCCGGCGCAATACTTGTCGAGTTTTATAAACATGTGGAAGACTTCTGGGTGAAGTCCCCACTTGCTGACAGTGCTATCACATGATTTTCCGCCCAGCGAAGAATCCTTGCAGCTTCTGCCATTGCCCTCCTGCTTCTTGTGTCACCCTGTCTGTTTACGTGGGTGACTGCAGTGATGTTGTCCGAATGGATCAACTCCGGGTGACCTTGAAGCAGAGGTCTTGCTGAGCTTAGAGCATTGTAAATGGCCCTTAGCTTCAGGATATTTATGTGAAGTGATGTCTCCAGGCTTGACCATAAGCTCTGGAAATTCCTTCCCTGTGTGTCTGCTCCCCAGCCTCGCAGGCTGGCATCCGTGGTCACCAGGACCCAGTCCTGAATGTCGAATCTGCGACCCTCTAGAAGATGAGCACTCTGCAACCACCACAGGAGAGACACCCTTGTGCTTGGTGACAGGGTTATCCGCTGATGCATCTGAAGATGCGACCCGGACCATTTGTCCAGCAGGTCCCACTGGAAAGTTCTTGCGTGGAATCTGCCGAATGGGATTGCTTCGTAGGAAGCCACCATTTTTCCCAGAACCCTTTCATTGATGTACTCAGACTTGGCTCGGTTATAGGAGGTTCCCGACTAGCTCGGATAACTCCCTGACTTTCTCCTCCGGGAGAAAAACCTTTTTCTGGACTGTGTCCAGGATCATCCCTAGGAACAGACGACGAGTCGTCGGAATCAGCTGCGATTTTGGAATATTGAGAATCCAATCGTGCTGCCGCAACACTACCTGAGATAGTGCTACACCGACCTCCAACTGTTCCCTGGATCTTACCCTTATCAGGGAATCGTCCAAGTAAGGGATAACTAAAATTCCCTTCCTTCGAAGGAGTATCATCATTTCGGCCATTACCTTGGTAAAGACCTGGGGTGCCGTGGACCATCCATACGGCAGCGTCTGAAACTGATAGTGACAGTTCTGTACCATAAACCTGAGGTACCCTTGGTGAGAAGGGTAAATTGGGACATGAAGGTAAGCATCCTTGATGTCCCGAGACATCATGTAGTCCCCTTCTTCCAGGTTCGCAATCACTGCTCTGAGTGACTCAATCTTGAATTTGAACCTCCGTATGTAAGTGTTCAAGATTTTAGATTTAGAATCGGTCTCACCGAGCCGTCCGGCTTCGGTACCACAACAGTGTGGAATAATACCCCGTTCCCTGTTGCAGGAGGGGTACCTTGATTATCACCTGCTGGGAATACAGCTTGTGAATGGCTTCCAAAACTGCCTCCCTGTCAGAAGAAGACATCGGTAAAGCCGACTTTAGGAAACGGCGAGGGGGAGACGTCTCGAATTCCAATTTGTACCCCTGAGATATCACCTGAAGGATCCAGGGGTCTACTTGCGAGTGAGCCCACTGCGCGCTGAAATTCATTGAGACGGGCCCCCACCGTGCCTGATTCTGCTTGTAAAGCCCCAGCGTCATACTGAGGGCTTGGCAGAGGCGGGAGAGGGCTTCTGTTCCTGGGAACTGGCTGATTTCTGCAGCCTTTTTCCTCTCCCTCTGTCACGGGGCAGAAATGAGGAACCTTTTGCCCGCTTGCCCACGAAAAGACTGCGCCTGATAATACGGCGTCTTCTTATGTTGAGAGGCGACCTGGGGTACAAACGTGGATTTCCCAGCTGTTGCCGTGGCCACCAGGTCTGAAAGACCGACCCCAAATAACTCCTCCCCTTAATAAGGCAATACTTCCAAATGCCGTTTGGAATCCGCATCACCTGACCACTGTCGTGTCCATAACCTTCTACTGGCAGAAATGGACAACGCACTTAGACTTGATGCCAGTCTGCAAATATTCCGCTGTGCATCACGCATATATAGAAATGCATCTTTTAAATGCTCTATAGGCAATAATATACTGTCCCTATCTAGGGTATCAATATTTTCAGTCAGGGAATCCGACCACGCCAACCCAGCACTGCACATCCAGGCTGAGGCGATTGCTGGTCGCAGTATAACACCAGTATGTGTGTAAATACATTTTAGGATACCCTCCTGCTTTCTATCAGCAGGATCCTTAAGGGTGGCCATCTCAGGAGAGGGTAGAGCCCTTGTTCTTACAAGCGTGTGAGCGCTTTATCCACCCTAGGGGGTGTTTCCCAACGCACCCTAACCTCTGGCGGGAAAGGATATAATGCCAATAACATTTTAGAAATTATCAGTTGTTATCGGGGGAAACCCACGCATCATCACACACCTCATTTAATTTCTCAGATTCAGGAAAACTACAGGTAGTTTTTCCTCACCGAACATAATACCCCTTTTTGGTGGTACTCGTATTATCAGAAATGTGTAAAACATTTTTCATTGCCTCAATCATGTAACGTGTGGCCCTACTGGAAGTCACATTTTTCTCTTCACCGTCGACACTGGAGTCAGTATCCGTGTCGGCGTCTATATCTGCCATCTGAGGTAACGGGCGCTTTAGAGCCCCTGACGGCCTATGAGACGTCTGGACAGGCACAAGCTGAGTAGCCGGCTGTCTCATGTCAACCACTGTCTTTTATACAGAGCTGACACTGTCACGTAATTCCTTCCAACAGTTCATCCACTCAGGTGTCGACCCCCTAGGGGGTGACATCACTATTACAGGCAATCTGCTCCGTCTCCACATCATTTTTCTCCTCATACATGTCGACACAAACGTACCGACACACAGCACACACACAGGGAATGCTCTGATAGAGGACAGGACCCCACTAGCCCTTTGGGGAGACAGAGGGAGAGTTTGCCAGCACACACCAGAGCGCTATATATATACAGGGATAACCTTATATAAGTGTTTTTCCCCTTATAGCTGCTGTATTTTTAATACTGCGCGTAATTAGTGCCCCCCTCTCTTTTTTAACCCTTTCTGTAGTGTAGTGACTGCAGGGGAGAGCCAGGGAGCTTCCCTCCAACGGAGCTGTGAGGGAAAATGGCGCCAGTGTGCTGAGGAGATAGGCTCCGCCCCCTTCTCGGCGGCCTTATCTCCCGTTTTTCTGTGTATTCTGGCAGGGGTTAAATTCATCCATATAGCCCAGGAGCTATATGTGATGCATTTTTTTTGCCATCCAAGGTGTTTTTATTGCGTCTCAGGGCGCCCCCCCCCCCCCAGCGCCCTGCACCCTCAGTGACCGGAGTGTGAAGTGTGCTGAGAGCAATGGCGCACAGCTGCAGTGCTGTGCGCTACCTTGTTGAAGATAGGACGTCTTCTGCCGCCGATTTTCCGGACCTCTTCTGTCTTCTGGCTCTGTAAGGGGGCCGGCGGCGCGGCTCTGGGACCTATCCATGGCTGGGCCTGTGATCGGTCCCTCTGGAGCTAATGTCCAGTAGCCTAAGAAGCCCAATCCACTCTGCACGCAGGTGAGTTCGCTTCTTCTCCCCTTAGTCCCTCGATGCAGTGAGCCTGTTGCCAGCAGGTCTCACTGAACATAAAAAACCTAAAACTAAACTTTTCACTAAGCAGCTCAGGAGAGCCACCTAGTGTGCACCCTTCTCGTTCGGGCACAAAAATCTAACTGAGGCTAGGAGGAGGGTCATAGGGGGAGGAGCCAGTGCACACCAGGTAGTTCTAAAGCTTTACTTTTGTGCCCAGTCTCCTGCGGAGCCGCTATTCCCCATGGTCCTTACGGAGTCCCCAGCATCCACTAGGACGTCAGAGAAATATATTTAAATAATACACACACCATAACATTAAAACCACCTGCCTAATATTTTGTAGGTGCCCACCCATAAAGGCATGGACTACACAAGACCTCTTTAGGTGTTCTGTGGTATCTGGGACCAGGACGTTGCAGCAGACTGGTTAAGACCTGTAATGCTGTATATACATTATAGCAGAAAGCTAGGCGCTTTAGTACAAAAGTGTAGTGATGGGGTAATATTAAATAACACTCTGTAACCCCCTTTAAGGGTAGCAGCTCATAATACAAAATATTGTGTATGGTGTACACATAGACAAAAAATAGTAGTAGAGAAAATAAGCGCTTCTGAGTGTGATAATAAATTATACAGAAAATGGCCAGGTGGGTGAAATTATAACCAAGAACACTTATCTGGTTGTAACAGAACTTCCAACGAGTGTTCCTCAATTTCGGATTAGCATGTAGAGAGAAAAACACGATAGAACATAGTGTGTATCGTTCTCACAATCAAATAAGATCATTTGCATATGAAGGGCAGTAAATTAGGGAACATGCTTATTCCCAATTAAACCTCATTAGTAGCCCGGACATTAAAAATAGTAACAATTTAATATACAAGGACATACAATGGCTAGACAACACACGTACAAGATCAAAAGTTTAAAGAAGCTTATCTGTCCATCTAAAAAGGGACACCGCGGCAGACAGTCCCAATGGATATAAAATAGCCAAAAGACATGCGTACAGGAAATTAAAAGTTCAAACGCTTATCTGTCCATTAGAGGAGTTCAGCAGCAAAACAGTCCCTGCTTTCTCATCCCATGACTATCAGTGGCATTCTGCAATGCTTATGGGAACAGAACACTACCCCATTTAGGGACAGTAGAAGTACCCAGCTATTCTTTATTTCTGAGCCATTGTCTGTTTCTGATCACTCTCTCATTCTGTCATTCGATGTTGAGACAGATGATCGAACAGCAGAAGTGTTAGGAAATTTAGACCTGGCTGTTAGGCGCCGGGGTCCGCTCGTCGGTGCGGCCCGGCGCCTAGCAACCAGGGACGCCGTGCGCGTACAGCCGCCGGCTCTCTGGCAACGCTAGACGCCGGGCGCACGGAGCCGCACGGACCCTAGCAACGGGGACGCCACTGACGGACCGCGTTCCCCGTTGCTGGGTCCATTTTAATTAATAGGACACCTGTTTCCTGGCCATGCAGCTAGGCAGCTGTATGGCATCTAATCCAATCAGCCTCTAAACAGCTGATTGGAGGACTCCCTGTTAAATACACTTCCTGGGCTTCTCACAGACGCCGGTAATAGCTTCTTGCATGCTGTATCTGTTTGCTGAGAGTGTTTCCAGTCCTGCTGTATCCGGTCGTTCCTGTTCTCAGTTGTCCTGTACTCGGAAGTCGTCATCTGTTCCTGGAGTCCTGACTGAGCACCTTTGAACATCCAGTGGTGTTCGTGAGTCACGGCGTAGCCGTGTGTTGCGGCTTGGCCGCTTTATCATTTATTATTTATTATTTGTGTTTCGGAGCTTTTGCGGAGGATTCCGCTCCCACAGATCCACTCTGGTATCCAGCGGTGCTGGGTAGGAGTAACGGACTAGTGGATTTTGGTTGTCCTTTTCCCTGGCGGGTTTCCGCACATACCTCAGCTTTTGTCAGTTAGCTTGTAGCCCCTGGCCTGGTTGTTTAGTCAGAGGGCCCCTTGTTATCACCCTGTCTCGGATTTCCCTTTGTCTCCCATTAAGACCTGAGGGGGCATCGGAGTTGGGCAGACATAATCCGCCCTTCAAACGCGGCTGCCATGGGCTCAAGCAACCATAGTCTCGCAGGGGATTTCTGACAGCACGGGCGAGACAACGGAGTTAGGGCGCCAGGGGCTACTTTCTATTCCCGCTTCCTTCCCCAGCATTACGTTCCAGTGCTCCGGTCCTTGCAATAGGACCTCCTCAGACCAGAGTGCTGGAATCATAACATTATTACCGGCCACACCCAAACTTAAAATTAAACAGGGTTTGATTTTTTCCTTATTCAGTTTTGTAAGATTTATCGGCCTCATGAATCCCACTGGTTTAGGGCCAAATCCTGGCCAGCTCCTAGTTAGCCAGATTCAAGAACTTACTCAGATGGTTCAGGATCTTTCCCTTCGGGTGAAGTCGCAGGAAGATCTTTTATGAACTTCCCCGAGGGTAGTCCCTGAACCAAAAATGCACTTGCCTGACCGCTTTTCTGGTGATAGGAAGGAGTTTTTTAATTTTAAAGAGTCCTGTAAACTTTATTTTCGTTTAAGACCAATCTCCTCAGGTACTGAATCTCAGCGGGTCGGAATTATTATTTCTTTGCTCCAGGGGGATCCTCAGACCTGGGCTTTTGGTTTAAAAGCAGAGGATCCGGCATTGTTGTCAGTAGACGCCTTTCTGGGGTCTTTAGGGCTTTTGTATGATGACCCTGATAGAGAGGCATCCGCTGAGAGTCAGTTACGCGCTCTCAGACAGGGTAGAAATCCTGCAGAGGTTTATTCTACGGAGTTTCGCCGTTGGTCGAACGACTGTGGCTGGAATGACCCAGCCCTGCGCAGTCAGTTTCGCCTCGGCTTATCCGAGTCTATAAAAGACAGTCTCCTTCAGTATCCCGCTCCTGAGACTCTCGATAAACTCATGGAGCTTTCTATTAAGATTGATCGTCGTCTCAGAGAACGGAGGGCTGAAAAAGGAGCACCTGTCAGGTCTACTCCATGTGTATTTTCCATTCCTGAGGACATAGAGGAGCCCATGCAGATGGGTCTCTCCCGGCTGTCTCCAGAAGAAAGAGCCAGAAGGCAAAACTCTGGTCTTTGTATGTACTGTGGGGGTAAGGGACATTTTGCCCGTAATTGTCCGAATAAGTCGGGAAACACCTCGACCAAGTGAATTGTGAGGGGGTTCACTTTGGTCTGCAGCTTATCTCCTCGAATAACTCCCTTTTAGTCCCAGCTAAAGTTTCCTTTGGCAGCCTCAGTTCTTCCGTGTCGGCTTTTGTTGACAGTGGAGCTGCAGGGAACTTTATGGACTTAACGTGGGCCAAGGCCTTGGGTATTCCTCAGTTAGCTTTGGGTAGGTGTATCACCATGCATGGTTTAGATGGGAGTCCCTTGTCCAATGGGGTTATTTCCCTCTGTACACCCCCTGTACTACTTACGGTAGGAGCTCTTCATTCCGAAAAAATTGAGTTTTTCCTTACCCATTGCCCAGCAGTTCCAGTGGTTCTGGGTCACCCTTGGCTGGCCTTTCATAATCCCATCATTGATTGGCAGTCGGGGGAGATCTCACAATGGGGTACCATCTGTAATAAGGAATGTATTACATTTCCCGTCAGAATAGCTGCTGCCATTCCCGAACCCATTCCCGTGGAATACCAGGACTTTGTTGATGTATTTTCCAAGGGCAATGCGGACATTCTGCCTCCCCATCGGCCTTATGATTGTGCTATTGAGCTAATTCCTGGTGCCACATTGCCAAAGGGAAGGTTATATGCATTGTCCGGGCCAGAAACTGCGGCCATGAATGAGTATGTTAAGGAGAGCCTAGGGAAAGGATTTATCAGGCCATCTAAATCCCCTTTAAGTGCAGGCTTCTTCTTTGTGGAGAAGAAAGATGGATCACTCAGACCTTGCATTGACTTTAGAGCCCTGAATAAGATCTCAGTTAAAAATACTTACCCTCTGCCGCTGATTTCTGTCCTCTTTGATCAGCTGCGTTCGGCTGTGATTTTTTTCTAAAATTGACCTGAGGGGAGCGTATAACCTCATCCGAATCAAGTCGGGAGATGAATGGAAGACGGCGTTCAGTACTCAGTCGGGTCACTACGAGTATCTGGTGATGCCGTTCGGCTTGTCTAACGCTCCGGCAGTTTTCCAGGATCTCATTAACGATGTGCTCCGTGATTTTCTAGGAAGATTCGTGGTCGTTTACTTAGACGACATCCTGATCTATTCTGACTCTATTGAACAACATGTTACCCAGGTGCGTCAGGTTCTTCAAAAATTACGTGAAAATCACCTATATGCCAAGCTGGAGAAGTGTGAGTTTCAGGTCACGGAGGTATCCTTTTTAGGGTACATTATTTCCCCTCTGGGATTCTGTATGGAACCTAAGAAGCTCCAAGCCATCCTTAGTTGGGCGCAACCCACCAACTTAAAAGCAATTCAGCGCTTTTTAGGGTTTGCGAATTATTATAGAAGATTTATTCATGCTTTTTCCGACCTGGTTGCTCCCATTGTGGCACTGACTAAGAAGGGAGCGGATCCTACCAACTGGTCACGTGAAGCTGAGTTATCCTTTCAGGCCTTGAAACAAGCTTTTGTCTCAGCCCCAGTCCTCAGACATCCCAACCCTGAATTGCCCTTCATTGTTGAGGTTGATGCCTCGGAGGTTGGAGTGGGGGCTATCCTATCTCAGAAGGATCCGGACTCTCTAGAACTACATCCTTGTGCCTTTATGTCCAGGAAATTCTCATCCGCTGAATCCAACTACGATGTTGGTAACCGGGAGTTACTGGCTATTAAATGGGCTTTCGAGGAGTGGAGGCATTGGCTTGAGGGAGCAACACATACCATTTCAGTATTGACTGACCACAAAAATCTTCAGTACATCGAATCAGCTAAGCGGCTGAATGCCCGGCAGGCTCGTTGGGCTTTATTTTTTACTCGTTTCAAGTTTATTATCACCTTTAGGCCAGGTTCCAAGAATACCAAGGCGGATGCCCTGTCACGCAGTTTTCTTCCAGTTCATAATAACAGTCCTGTTACTCCCATACTTCCGTCTTCAGTCATTTGGGCAGGCCTCACACAAGATTTATTTACCCAGTTAAAGCAGCTTCAACATCAAGCTCCTGGAAATACTCCTGCTGGTCGTCTTTACGTCCCTGAGTTTTTGAGAGCTACTGTTTTGACTGAGTTTCATGATAGCAAAGTTGCCGGGCATCCGGGGATCTCTAAGACTTTGGAATTAGTCTCCCGCTCAGTATGGTGGCCTGGTCTTTCTAAAGACATTAAGGAGTTTGTTTTTTCTTGTCAGGTCTGTGCACAGCATAAGGTTCCCCGTTCCTTGCCTATTGGGCAACTTATGCCCTTAAATGTTCCTCTCAGGCCATGGTCTCATATTTCCATGGATTTTGTGGTAGACCTCCCTCTGTCAGCCGGATTCCGAGTCATATGGGTGGTAGTGGACCGTTTTAGCAAGATGGCCCATTTCATTGCTCTTTCCCGACTGCCATCTGCCCAGGGATTGGCAGTTTTGTTTCTCCGCCATGTTTTCAGACTTCATGGGTTGCCCACTGATATTGTTTCTGATCGGGGTCCACAATTCATTGCACAATTCTGGAAGTCTTTTTGTGCCTCATTAAAGATGAAATTGTCTTTAACATCCGGCTACCATCCCCAATCCAACGGGCAGACCGAGCGAGTTAATCAATCATTAAAACAGTATTTGCGTTTGTACTCAGCCAAACTCCAGAATGATTGGTCCGAGTTTCTTCCTTTGGCGGAGTTTGCTTACAATAATTCTTGTCATTCCTCCACTAATGTGTCTCCATTCTTTTCAGTTTTTGGTTTTCACCCCAGAGCTAATTCTTTTTTTCAACATTCCTCTGTTTCCTCGCTAACCTTAACCTCTCATCTCAGAGTCATTTGGAAAAAAGTGCACCTTGCTCTCAGAAAAGCGGCATTTCGAGAGAAAAAATTTTCTGACAGGCTCCGGCGTCCTTGCACTTTTAAGGTGGGAGATAGGGTATGGTTGTCGACTCGTAACATTAAACTTCGACAAACCTCAGCTAGATTGGGCCCCAAATTTATTGGACCATTTCATATTATTAAAAAAATCAATCCCGTTGCTTTCCGGTTACGTTTACCAAGAGCTCTCCGGATCGGAAATACGTTCCATTGCTCCCTGTTGAAACCATACGTTTCTTCCAGTAGATTTCCTCGGAAGATCTCTCAGGGGAAATCACCAGGAGATGTACAGGGTCATCAGGAGTTCTTGGTGGAGAAGGTTCTCGATTCCAAATTGTCCCGGGGTCGGCTTTATTTTCTGGTGCACTGGAGAGGCTATGGTCCAGAGGAAAGGTCTTGGGTCCTGGATAAGGATCTCCATGCCCCGAGGCTCAAGAGGGCATTTTTTCAGGAGTTTCCTCGGAAACCTGGCTTTAGGGGTTCCTTGACCCCTCCTCAAGGGGGGGGTACTGTTAGGCGCCGGGGTCCGCTCGTCGGTGCGGCCCGGCGCCTAGCAACCAGGGACGCCGTGCGCGTACAGCCGCCGGCTCCCTGGCAACGCTAGACGCCGGGCGCATGGAGCCGCACGGACCCTAGCAACGGGGACGCCACTGACGGACCGCGTTCCCCGTTGCTGGGTCCATTTTAATTAATAGGACACCTGTTTCCTGGCCATGCAGCTAGGCAGCTGTATGGCATCTAATCCAATCAGCCTCTAAACAGCTGATTGGAGGACTCCCTGTTAAATACACTTCCTGGGCTTCTCACAGACGCCGGTAATAGCTTCTTGCATGCTGTATCTGTTTGCTGAGAGTGTTTCCAGTCCTGCTGTATCCGGTCGTTCCTGTTCTCAGTTGTCCTGTACTCGGAAGTCGTCATCTGTTCCTGGAGTCCTGACTGAGCACCTTTGAACATCCAGTGGTGTTCGTGAGTCACGGCGTAGCCGTGTGTTGCGGCTTGGCCGCTTTATCATTTATTATTTATTATTTGTGTTTCGGAGCTTTTGCGGAGGATTCCGCTCCCACAGATCCACTCTGGTATCCAGCGGTGCTGGGTAGGAGTAACGGACTAGTGGATTTTGGTTGTCCTTTTCCCTGGCGGGTTTCCGCACATACCTCAGCTTTTGTCAGTTAGCTTGTAGCCCCTGGCCTGGTTGTTTAGTCAGAGGGCCCCTTGTTATCACCCTGTCTCGGATTTCCCTTTGTCTCCCATTAAGACCTGAGGGGGCATCGGAGTTGGGCAGACATAATCCGCCCTTCAAACGCGGCTGCCATGGGCTCAAGCAACCATAGTCTCGCAGGGGATTTCTGACAGCACGGGCGAGACAACGGAGTTAGGGCGTCAGGGGCTACTTTCTATTCCCGCTTCCTTCCCCAGCATTACGTTCCAGTGCTCCGGTCCTTGCAATAGGACCTCCTCAGACCAGAGTGCTGGAATCATAACACTGGCTCTTGTTTTCACAACTTTTGTACACCCCTATCAAAAAACACGCTCCAAGACATATGCCATCTTGCAACATCTTTTATTACATTTGTCATCTAATTGGATTACATTACAGCACATGAGAAAAAAATAGGATTTTAATTACCTACCAATAAATCCTTTTCTCGTAGTCCGTAGAGGATGCTGGGGTCCACAATAGTACCACGGGGTATTGACAGGTCCTGTCACACGCCAGAGGCGGCGTTCGCCGCGCTTACCCCTGCGTGTCTGCTGGTCTGTGTTGCGGCCTCTGCCCTCGGTGGGCCACGGGCTCCGGCGTCTGGCTGGAGCGGCTCCCGGCGGTTCTCCAGGGCATAGGCGCTGCCATGACACACGGCATCACGTGGACGGGGGGCAGGTGACGTCATCAGACTGCTCCGCCAATCCAGCGGTGGCGGGGAATTCAAAGTCAGACACCGGACAGAGCATCAGCGCCTGAGTATCGTCTTTCCCTGACGTGGATGCCAGCGCTCTTGTTCCCGGCAAGGATCTCTGAAGTTGTACTCCAGTGTCTCCGGCATTTCCAGGTGCCAGTTCGCTGCACCGGTTCCGGTGTATTCAACGGCCGGTATATCTCTCTGCGGTCCAGTCACCAGTGCTCCTAGGAATCAGCGTGGACTGCGGGCCTAAATCACCGTTCTCAAGTTCTACAAATCAATAGCGTCTTAAACCCCTGCACTTCAGTTCTTCTCATCATCAGCGTCTCAGTCACCGTTCTCAAGTTCTATGAATCACCAGCGTCTTAAACCACTGCACTTCAGTTCTTCACATCATCAGCGTCTCAGTCACCGTTCTCAAATTCTACAAATCAATAGCGTCTTAAACCACTGCACTTCAGTTCTTCACTTCATCAGCTTCACAGTCACCGTTCTTACTTCTACAAATCATCAGCGTCCTAAACCTCTGCACTTTAGTTCACCATTTGTGAGTTCTTCAAGTTATCAGTGACTTTTAACATCACCCACAGTTTCTTCAGTTATCAGCATCTCTAATATAGCTCACAAAACCCTTAATGGGTCTGGACATTCCTACATAAATCCCTTTTAACATTTGACTTTAAGTTGTTCTTTTCCTGCAATAAAGCTCTTCAATATTTCACCAAACTTCACTGTTCAGTTGTGGTTCCTCTTCCCAACCATCGGAAGACTCCCCGAGTTCACAACACCCTCAGTCTAGGCCAGTGACAGGTCCCTTGGGAGCCATGGGTACTTTAAGAGTTTAATAGTGTGGGCTGGCTCCTCCCTCTATGTCCCTCCTACCAGACTCAGTCTAGAAACTGTGCCCGAGTAGACCGACATACTACGAGAAGGAAATACACAGATAGTGGTGAGATTCACACCAGCTCACACATAACAAGGCAAACCAAGCTAATTAGCTTAAACAATTCAGCAACAGCTGAACAACAGTACTTAACCAAGTAACAATGCAGTACTTAAACCAAATAACAAGGTAGTACCGAACCAAGTAACAACTGCAGGAGAGAGGATGCTGGGTTCCACATTAGTACCATGGGGATGTACCAAAGCTCCCAGTACGGGAGGGAGAGCGCGGAGGCTCCTGCCGAACAGATTGACCAAACTTTAGGTTCTCAGAGGCCAAAGTATCGAACTTGTAAAACTTAGCACATGTTCGACCCTGACCAAGTAGCCGCTCAGCAAAGCTGTAGAGCCGAGACCCCCCGGGCAGCTGCCTAGGAAGAACCCACCTTACGAGTAGAACAGATTTTGGACACGGCAATCCTGACGTAGAATAAGCATGCTGGATAGTGAACCTGATTCAACGAGAAGTCGTCTGCTTAGAAGCAGGACACCCAATCTTGTTGGGATCATAAAGGACTAACAGAGAGTCTGACTTCCTGTGACGTGAAGTCCTCTTCACATAGATCTTCAAAGCCCTCACAACATCCAAGGACTTTGAGGTAATTGAGGAGTCAGTCGTCACTGGCACTACAACAGGTTGGTTGATATGAAAAGCCGACACTACCTTTGGAAGAAACTGCTGACGCGTCCTGAGCTCAGCTCTATCTTCATGGAAAATCATGGAGGGGCTCTTGCAGGACAATGCCCCCAATTTTGCCACATGCCTAGCCGAAGCTAATGCCAACAGTGTGACCGCCTTCCAAGTGAGAAACTTGACCTCAACCTCCTGTAGAGGCTCGAACCAATCCGATAGCAGGAACTGGAACACCTCGTTAAGATCCCAAGGTGCTGTAGGAGGCACAAAGGGAGGCTGGGTGTGCAACACCCCTTTCAAGAAAGTCTGAACCTCAGGGAGGGAAGCCAATTGTTTCTGGAAGAAAATGGACAAGGCTGAAATTTGGACTTTTATGGAGCCCAAACGTAGGCCCACATCCACACCTGCCTGCAGGAAGAGGAGAAACCGCCCAAGGTGAAACTCCACTGTAGGAAACTTCTTGGATTCACACCAAGACACATACTTTTTCCAAATGTGATGGTAATGTTTAGACGTTACTCCTTTCCTAGCCTGTATCAGGGTAGGAATAAATTTGGTCGGAATGCCTTTCCGAGCTAAGATCTAGCATTCAACCTCCATGCCGTCAAACGTAGCCATGATAAGTCTTGATAAGAGAATGGCCCCTGTTGCAGAAGGTCCTCTCGAAGAGGAAGAGGCCTCAGATCTTCCAGCAGTAACTCTATAAGATCTGCATACCAAGCTCGTCTTGGCCAGTCTGGAGCAATGAGGATTTCCTGAACTCTTGTTCTTTTTTATAAGTTTTAGAATCCCTGGGATGAGTGGAAGAGGAGGAAACACATACACCGATTGGAAGATCCACGGAGTTACCAGTGCGTCCACCGCCACTGCTTGTGGGTCTCTCGACCTGGAACAGTACCTGCGAAGCTTCTTGTTGAGGTGGGAGGCTATCATGTCTATTTGAGGTACGCCCCAAAGACTTGTCACCTCTGTGAACACCTCGGTGTGGAGTCCCTACTCTCCTGGATGGAGGTCGTGTCTCCTGAGAAAGTCCGCTTCCCAGTTGTCACACCCGGAATGAAGATTGCTGATAACGCCATTGCGTGCTTTTCTGCCCGGAGGAGAATCTTTGTTACCTCTGCCATTGCAGCTCTGCTTTTCGTTCCGCCCTGTCGGTTTATGTATGCCATAGTCGTTACATTGTCCGACTGCACCTGAATGGCCTGATCTTTTAGAAGATGTGCTGCTTGTAGAAGACTGTTGTACATGGCTCTTAGTTCCAGAATGTTTATTGGAAGGATGGATTCCAGACTTGACCACCTTCCTTGGAAATTTTCCCCCTGGGTGACTGCATCCCAACCTCTGAGACTTACATCCGTGGTAAGAAGGATCCAATTCTGAATCCTGAACCTGCGGCCCGCCAGAAGGTGAGGCATTTGTAGCCACTATAGGAGCGAAATCCTGACTTTCGGCGACAGACGTATCCTCTGGTGCATGTGCAGGTGAGATCCGGACCACTTGTCCAGGAGATCCAGTTGGAAGGACCGTGCATGAAATCTTCCGTACTGTAGAGCCTCGTAGGAGTCAACCATCTTCCCCAGAAGGCGAATGCAATGATAAACCGATATCCAGGTAGGCTTCAAGACATTTCGAACTATTGTTTGTATCACCAACGCTTTCTCCACCGGTAGAAATACCCTCTGCACTTCGGTGTCGAGGATCATCCCTAGGAAAGACAAGCTCCTTGTCAACTCCAAATGTGACTTCAGGAGATTTAGGATCCATCCACGGTCACTGAGCAGTCGAGTTGTGAGAACAATGGACTGCAACAACTTCTCCCTGGACGATGCTTTTATCAGCAGGTCGTCCAGATATGGAATTATATTCACTCCCTGTTTGCGGAGCAGGAGCATCATCGCTGCTATTACCTTGGTGAACACCCTCGGTGCCGTGGATAGGCCGAATGGCAGCGCCAGGAACTGATAGTGACAGTCCAACAGTGCAAATCTGAGATAAGCCTGGTGCGGCGGCCAAATTGGAATGTGAGGGAATTCCCCCTCCTCCAGACCTGAGATCACCGCTCTCAGAGATTCCATATTGAACTTGAATTCCCTCAAATATGGATTTAACGATTTGAGGTTCAATATTGGTCTGACCGAACCGTCCAGTTTTGGCACCACAAATAGGTTTGAGTAGTAACTCTTGTTTACCACATAAGGCGGAACTGGAACAATGACATTTGCCTTTTCCAATTTTTGAATGGCTTCCTGCAGGATAGCCATTTCTGTCACCAAAGCTGGTAAGCCTAATTTGAAGAATCTGTGAGGTGAAAGTTCTTAAAACTCCAGTCTGTACCCCTAGGATACAATTTCTTGCACAAAGGAGTCCAGGCCTGAGGACACCCAGACCTGGCTGAAATTCTGTAGACGAGCTCCCACCTGCCCAATCTCCAGGCTGGGAGGTCCACCGTCATGCTGAGGATTTTGAGGAAACAGAACCCGGCTTCTGTTCCTGGGAACCTGTCGGTGCAGGTTTTCTGGATTTTCCCCGACCACCTCTGAAGAAGGTGGAAGAGGCTTTGGACTTCTTAACCTTTGCGGTCCGAAAGGACTGCATTGTAGACGTAGAAAAAGACTTCTTCTGCGTCTGGGTGGCTGAGGGAAGAAAAGTTGACTTACCCGCAGATGCCGTGGAAATCCACGCATCCAAAGCTTCCCCAAATAGAGTCTGACCTGTGAAGGGTAGGTTCTCCACACTCTTCTTGGATTCCACGTCCACAGACCACTGGCGCAGCCAGAGTCCCCTGTGTGCCGCAACAGCCATGTAAGACGTCCGTGCACTCAGATGACCAAGGTCCTTCGTGGCCTCCACCATGAAACCTGCAGAATCCTGTATGTGACGTAAAAACATTTCAATGTCACTTCTATCCATAGTATCTAAATCCTCTAGTAATGTGCCTGACCACTTTACTATGGCTTTAGAAATCCATGCACAAGCGATAGTGGGCCTTAGCGCCATGCCTGAAGCAGTGTATATGGATTTGAATGTAGTCTCAATCTTGCGGTCTACTGGCACTTTCAAAGCGGTAGACCCAGGGACAGGTAACACCACCTTTTTAGACAATCTAGATACAGAAGTGTCTACAATAGGGGGGTTTTCCCACTTTTTACTATCCTTTTCTGGAAATGGAAAAGCAACAAGAACTCTCTCTGGGATCTGGAATTTTTTCTCCGGGTTTTCCCAGGACTTTTCAAATAATGAGTTTAATTCCTTAGACGCTGGGAAGGTAAGGGAGGCTTTCTTATTGTCTGTAAAGTAAGCCTCCTCTTCCTGCTCAGGTACTTTCTCAGTAATGTGTAAAAACGTCCCGAATGGCCTCAATCATGAGCTGCACCCCCTTTGCAAGGGATGCCTCCCCCCTCAGTATATCTCCATCACCGTCTCCTGTGTCAGAGTCGGTATCAGTGTCCCCCTGCATTATCTGGGCAAGAGCAGGCTTTTGTGGGCATATACTAGGGGATTTTGATGAGGTAGTGGGAGCAGAACACAACACCTCTACAGATTTTTTCAAAACCTGTATTTCAGTCTCATAATGAGCTATCCTAGATGAAATCTGGGTTATGTTTCCCTTAATAGAAGCCACGCACTGGGCTTCGGATTCAGAAGGCTGAGACAGTATATTGCATTCCTGAGTACATGGAATAGACTCCTCTGGGGAAGATACTAGATATGGTAATGTGAGATATATGACATACACACACACGCAGGAATATGTCAGACAAAGTTTCCCCCAAGAACCTTCAGAGAGACACAGAGTTCAGGAGCCAGCACACACAGCGTCCCAGTAGGCAGTTATATAATAAAAGCCTGGCGCTGACTGATTAACCTTAATAGACTACCCAGTTTATAATGTGATTAAAAACACTCTCCCCACCTTCTCAAACCCCCTGGTACTGCACAGGATAGCTGGAGTTATGTGGAGGGTCAGCGCTCCCTGTCAGCATCTCTGTGTGTCATCTGCAGGGAGAAAATGGCGCTGGGGAGTGCTGGATCCGCTCTGAGGAGAAGCTCCGCCCCCTGTAATGGCGAGTCTTTCCGCTCTGTTGAGATTATACTGGCCTGAGGTAAAATACTTGCTAGCAGCAGTACACAGTCCCTGATAGCTAAATTGACCCGATTTTAGTGTATTTCGCTGGCCAGGGCACCACCCTCACAGCGCCGCACATCTGTACCTCTGTGCCCTTCGGAGCGCAGCTTCAGCGCTGAGCTCCCACCCTTACACCACCATTCTCGCCTGCTCCCCCTTATCAGGGCGCCGGCGTCATACTCACCACCGCGATCTTCTGGCTCTGTTAGGGGGTGGTGGCATGCTGCAGGAGTGAGCGGTTGCCTCGGAGGCTTGCGATCATCACCCTCAGCAGCTCAGTGTCCTGTCAGCAGAGATAGTGACCATTAACCTCAAGGGTTGGATACTACTCCCCCCTTAAGTCCCTAAAAGCAGGAAGGTTGTTGCCAGCAGCCTCCCTGTGCCTAACATCTTAAAATAAAATAATAAAACTAGAAAAGCTCTAGGAGCTCCCCTAGCTGTGACCAGCTCCACCAGGCACATTTTCTAAACTGAGTCTGGTAGGAGTAGCATAGAGGGAGGAGACAGCCCACACTATTAAACTGTTAAAGTGCCCATGGCTCCCAAGGGACCCGTCTATACCCAATGGTACTAATGTGGACCCCAGCATCCTCTAGGACGTAAGAGAAATTATTATTTTTACATACAAGTCGTGCAGGTGCCAGTGTGCTTGGATTGATTGTGCGTGTTGGAGACTCATTTACTTACGGTCAGACCACCCTGGGTATGCCCACCCTCGCCTGATCTTGGAAGCTACTGTAAGCACTGCAGGGCCTGGTCAGTACCTGGATGGGAGACCAGCAGGGAATACTAGGTATGTAGGTATTTTACTCTCTCACACCAATTGAAATTTGCGACTCATGGACAAAGCATAGACCTTAGACATTGTACCAAATTCCACACAAAACAAACAGTGCACTTTATGTACATTAGCACAATTGAAATCCACACGTAAACTTTGTATGTGGCAGCGGTTTCAGATTACTGGTGTGTATTAGAACCCATTTAGCTACGGTCAGACCGCACTGTGTATGCCCAGCCACACCTGATCTTCGAAATTATGCACTGCAGGGCCTGGTCAGTACCTGGATGGGTAACCACCAGGAAATACTAGGTACCGTAGGTATTTTGTTCTCTCACACAAAATGGTATTCTGCGACCCTCAGACATGGTATAGATTACAGACCAAATTGGATTATTAGATTACACTGAGCCCATTGGAGTGACTTTCTCCCTGCAATGGGAAATATTCATGGGAATAAATAGGCATTTTTGCTAAAGAAGGGAATACATATTTTCGCCCACCTATGCAATTTTTTCGCCTACAATTATAGCATTAGTGCATTTATTAACACATAAGCAACACCTGCTCCCCCCTTTCTTAAGTATATCCTAATAACAGCTAAATTTTAATATACTGACCAACAGAATAACAGGTGGCGCTTGACAGTCAGATGAATTTAAAAAACATTTATTTATATACAATAATTAAAGTTACAACACACTCCCGGGAGAAATGAAATAATAAGACAATTTCACAATAATAAAAACTTCACAATAGTAAAAAACTGTGCACTGTAAAGAAGCTTCTTGTTCAATTCCTCAGGGAGCTATTTATGATCTATGAACTTAAATGCATGTGTTTATAAAAATATATAACTGTACCTGAAGGATTAACACTATGTTTGATACACTGTAATACAAAACACATTTAAAGTATGGAATATATCTGTGAATGATATGTGTATTAATATGGTATCATATCATAAGTCACTCACGTCTTGGTGTGCCATAAGGTGCTGAATACGTCACAGATCCATAAAAAATGGATAATTTCTTATGAAGGTGAATAGGTATGTTTCCTCCGCTGGGCAGGAGCCTGTGATTTCCTTGCTCCCTGGTGTCGTCCCGCTGTACTGACAGAGACCCACACCAGTGCCACAGCGTGTGAGGTGATGCTGCGCCGTTGAGTGTGCCTGGACAGGCCGTGCAGGTAGATCTGTAAACCTCCGGTACCTCCGCCCTTGCAGACAGGAGGCTGTGGTTCTGGTTTTTCCGGAGTGCACCGGTCTGCACTGGGCAGGAGCCTGTGTTGACCTTGTTCCCTGGTGTCGTCTCGCTGTTCTATTAGAGACGCGTGCCAGAGCCTAAGCAGGTGTGATGATGCTGCACCGTGGTGTGTGCCTGAAATGGCCGTGCAGGTGGATTGTACTGCCTCCGATACCTCCGCACTTGCAGATAGGAGGCTGTGTAAGCTGGTTTTCCGGAGGTCACCGGTCTGCGCCGGACTGCAAGGGAACAACACCCGTCAATACTTCTTCCCCAGATGGCGTGGTCAGCCGTGGCAACGGGGATTTGAGAAGGGGTGCAGATGCAAATGCTCCCGATAATGGCACTGTGAATGTGAGCTTCTCTGCACAAGTGTTGCGTGGGTGCAGCAGCTGATGAAGATGTGGGTCCTTGTAAGAACAACCTGTATCCTAGGATACAGGTTGTTCTTACAAGGACCCACATCTTCATCAGCTGCTGCACCCACGCAACACTTGTGCAGAGAAGCTCACATTCACAGTGCCATTATCGGGAGCATTTGCATCTGCACCCCTTCTCAAATCCCCGTTGCCACGGCTGACCACGCCATCTGGGGAAGAAGTATTGACGGGTGTTGTTCCCTTGCAGTCCGGCGCAGACCGGTGACCTCCGGAAAACCAGCTTACACAGCCTCCTATCTGCAAGTGCGGAGGTATCGGAGGCAGTACAATCCACCTGCACGGCCATTTCAGGCACACACCACGGTGCAGCATCATCACACCTGCTTAGGCTCTGGCACGCGTCTCTAATAGAACAGCGAGACGACACCAGGGAACAAGGTCAACACAGGCTCCTGCCCAGTGCAGACCGGTGCACTCCGGAAAAACCAGAACCACAGCCTCCTGTCTGCAAGGGCGGAGGTACCGGAGGTTTACAGATCTACCTGCACGGCCTGTCCAGGCACACTCAACGGCGCAGCATCACCTCACACGCTGTGGCACTGGTGTGGGTCTCTGTCAGTACAGCGGGACGACACCAGGGAGCAAGGAAATCACAGGCTCCTGCCCAGCGGAGGAAACATACCTATTCACCTTCATAAGAAATTATCCATTTTTTATGGATCTGTGACGTATTCAGCACCTTATGGCACACCAAGACGTGAGTGACTTATGATATGATACCATATTAATACACATATCATTCACAGATATATTCCATACTTTAAATGTGTTTTGTATTACAGTGTATCAAACATAGTGTTAATCCTTCAGGTACAGTTATATATTTTTATAAACACATGCATTTAAGTTCATAGATCATAAATAGCTCCCTGAGGAATTGAACAAGAAGCTTCTTTACAGTGCACAGTTTTTTACTATTGTGAAGTTTTTATTATTGTGAAATTGTCTTATTATTTCATTTCTCCCGGGAGTGTGTTGTAACTTTAATTATTGTATATAAATAAATGTTTTTTAAATTCATCTGACTGTCAAGCGCCACCTGTTATTCTGTTGGTCAGTGGTTAATGCAAGGGATTGGCAATTCCCTTTATCAGGAGGCTGCTGACAATCTCAGTGCAGTGTTTTTCACCCAAGCGCTTAGGTTTTTTTCTTAAATTTTAATATACTCACAATTTAATTTTTCATAAGCGTGCCCTGGAAAAGACACATAGTTTCTCTTGTCTTTTGTCCTCTCAAAAGACCCCACTTCTTTTTTTGTTGTTTGCACATAGTCTAATGTGTACCCAGCACAAGTTGTGAGGTGGGGCCTCCATGGCTCAAATTTATTTTTCAAGCACATCCCACAAATGTTCGATTGAGATCTGGGGAACTTTTAGGCAAAGTCAACATTCTGAACTGTTTATGATGTTCCTCAATCCATTTCTCAAAAATGTTTGTAATGTAGCAGGGCATATTATCCTGCGGCAAGAGGCTACCGCTATTGGGGTATAATGTTGCCATGAAGGTGCGTACTTGGTCTGCAACAATGTTTATGTAGGTGGTAAGTGTCAAAGTAACATCCACATGAATGGCAGGACCCAAGGATTCCCAGCAGGACACTGCCCAGTCTATCACACTGCCTCCTTCATCTTGCCTGGCTGGTCTAGGACTAGACAGACTACCCTTCGCTCCCCATGCGTATCCAAGAGCCTTGGGCACTCATGACATGGTCACCGGTTGTGCTACCTTGGGTCAATTTTGATAGGTACTAACCACTGCATACTGGGAACACCACACGAGACCTGTCATTTTAGAGATGCTCTGACCAAGTAGTCTAGCCATCACAATTTGGCCCTTGTCAAAGTCACTCAGATCCTTCAGTTTACCCATTTTTCCTGCTTTGAACACATCCTAAGTTAAAGACAGAAACACCTGCCAAGAACAATTTCTCCTATTCCGGCCCCTGCATGTGGACATATTTTTTTTTCTACAGGTGCCCTAGTTAAGCTGATGAGGACTACTTAGAGACAAGACCACATAAGTATGAAAGAAGGCTGAAAACAAATTGTCAACAGACCATATATTTACTAAGTAAAAAACAATGTTAGGGCTACTATGAAAAGAGTGCTCAATAGATCATAGTATATACTGTGAAGGAGTACTGTGAGCCCCTATAAAATTCTCCAACTGGCACTACGGAGTGCTCGCTGGTACATTTCCGTCCAGCATTCGGCCATGACCAGAACTTCTGGTTTGCATTCCACCGCGACCGGACTGCTAGTGGTGCATTCCACCCATATGCCAGCCATATACTTAATATACAGGGGGATGGGGGGGGGGGGGGGAAATCATACCTTGGCTCATGTATTAACCTGTCAAACCTGTATGTTGCTATAATATTAATATTCAACAGCCCTGCACTGCTTGTACCATATGAAAAAATCACCAGAGCATCAGTGGAACACAAACAGGAAATGTCCTGTGATTACTAATCAATGGAGATTGAAAATAGATCATTGCTCACAACAAAAAGTTAAGGGTCACACTAAATTAAACAAAAATTGTATACCACACTTAGGGGTATATTCAACTGAAGTCGAAAACTGCCATCTGTCGAAAAACCGGCAGTTTTCGACTTTTTAAGGTTGAATCGTGATTCGACCTACTAAATATTTTCGACAAGTCGATGAATTCGACTTGTTGAAAAGCACGTGGATCGGCGGAATAGCTGCCGATCCACGTGCTTGTGTCGAAAAAGGGGCCAAAACCGGCAGGTTTTGGCCCCCTTTTCGACCATCTCAGTCCGACATCAAAAGATGTCGGACTGAGATGCGGACCCAAAGGAGGAGAGGGGGGAGAGCAGCAGGGAGATGGGGGACTGCCGCGGGCAGCCAGAGGAGATCAGCGCTACAGCACAGCGCTGCAGCAGGATATTACACAGCCGCGCCGCTCACGCTTGCTGGAGCCGGGTGGACACTGACGTGAGGTCGGGCTGCTGTGTGACATCCTTCTGCAGTGCTACTGTAGCGCTGATCTCCTCTGGCTGCCGGTAGCTGTCCCGCGCTGGTCTCCCCGTGGCTCCCCCTCCCCCTCCTCTGGGTCACTCATCTCAATTCGACTTGAAAAAGTCGAATTGAGATGAGATTTGAATAGGAGTTGTCGGATCCATTCCGACAAATGCATGTCGGAATGGATCCGACTTCAATTGAATATACCCCTTAATGTGCAATCAGATGTAGAGAGACAGCAGCGATTTTTGTCTCACGTTTGATATGAAATTAACTTCTACACTTCAGAAGGCACCAAGTACTGTGTCTTTGAAAAAGACATATCACCAACAGAAGATACAGTGCAAAACAGTTAGAAAGATAACGGTGCATCAAAAATTTATAGAAATCCATATCAATAAAAAACAAATCCATGAAAAAACTAAATAAAAACCAAGGCACCACTGGGCAAAAAAATAGAATAATGTACAACTGTCAGAAAATATGAATCTGTAATAAAAATTAAAAAAAAATGTTGAAAAATAAAAAATAGTGAAAATATTTGAACAAAGTTTTTCATTTCATTGGAAAAACAGACTTGTCCAGTTCCAACTGTAATTAGTAATTTGGTAACCTCCAATATAATCTCCAAACTCTCTCATGCACACATACCACAGGAATATGTTAAAATGATTGTATTCGTTGAGGCCACTAGGGGTCACTATCCAATCTATGAATGCATCTGGCTCCCCTTTTGAGGAGCAAAAGACCCCAAACTCCTCCGCTCCTTAGGGGCGGAGGGGTATCCAATCAATCATCACATATTTCAAACCTGACATATGGTGGCCCAACTGTAAGAGCTGTGCTGACACCGGTTTGTTTATATTGCCCCTCTCGAATGCTAACCATATGTCAGAGAACTGTTGCTTCATCCTTTCACAGAAGGTTCTTGTGGCTTTACGTCAAGGAGACTGAAGTTAGTAAACATACTCCATTTGTCAGGTTATTAGGTAAAGTACACTGTGTGGATGTGAAAAGGATTGTTCAACTATCAATGCTTGACATGTGGCATTATTCAAGCAACGATAGCAGCCATTACGAGTAGAAAGCCAATTGGTGGTTCGAGAATATGCATGGCTCTAATGAGGTCTATACAGCAGATCCTTCAAATTGGGTGCTAGACGAATACTGAACATAGGCGGTTTTGTCTCCATCTTGTGTCCAATCTCATTATTCTGTCTTTGATGACATTTCTACTGATTGGTAACGCAGAAATTCGCTTAATAATAGTATGTTTATTTTGCATATCATGAAATAAAACTGGTGCACATCTTAGAAGAGTGTCTTTAATAAATTCTCCATCACTGAGGGCTTTTCCATGCTGAGCTATGGAGTGAGCAATGCATAAACTTGCTGATGTTAAATGTGTAGAGCCTTTTACAAATTTAAGGAGGGATTTTGATTGGCTCTTATAGAGGTGTAACTGCCTAGAAATGTATTCCTTCCTTTCATCCAGACTTTTTTCTAAGAGCTGGCGATGATTAGTTTCAAAATGTCTATTTATGTTCCACGTTCTGCTTACTACTGTCTCATTACATAGTATGCACAATGATCTGTTTTTCCTGTCTATAATGCCATACATCTCTGTCCATGTGTCTTGAAAGGGTCTGCTACTGCCACTCCCTTTATCATTCAATCTTGCTTTTTTATGTTTTGGATTATCCATCTCAGGGCTGCAAAAATACATAAATAAAAATCATGGCATCATAAGGTAAATTCAGAAATTAACTTATATTACTTTGTACCAGGAGTCAGTCCAACAATACTGTTACAGAGGTAATTAAAAACCTATTAAATTAAATGCTTTATTACCTCTGTAACGGTGTTGTTGGACAGACTCCTGGTACAAAATAATTTAAAGCACTACACTACGTAATGATTGCACTTACAGGAGAGCCACGCAATGCTGCTTATCACAAGTCCTCCTGCGCTGCTTATGACGTACTGGGCTGGGGTGATCACACAGGGCTGTGAAACTCGTCTCCCGGGTCTCAGGCCTGCAGGTGCAGGATGTGGGGATCGGAAGGCCACCTTACTTGGCTGTCTACAGGGCTGTGAACCTCGCCGATCTCCTTTCCTCCTGTAGCGTTCTTCCGACCAGTTCTCTGCAGAGCGCTCGCGCCAGCGTCAGCGGTGACACCATGCCTCCATGCAACAAGCACGCAACAAGCAGGGATTGGAGCAGAACGGCACATGGCGCAACAAGCAGGGATTGGAGCAGAGCGGCACATGTAACCAAAGGGCAGCACCAACAGGCGTGTCAGTCAAAGTGCCTCTGCGTGTCACGAGTGACACACGTGTCATAGGTTAGCCATCACGGGCCTAGGACCTACAGGGCCTCTCTTGGCTGTGCATCTACTGACAGTTATTTATGAGACTTTATTGATTTTACTGTCTTGGAAGAATATCTTTATAATTGCAAAAAATATCCAACACTAAATATGCAGTTACTGTTTTTAGTGTTAGCTTTTTTTTTTTTTTTTTTTTCTTTTCTTCAAAAAAAACACTAAAATAAAATAAAAATGCTGGGAAAGAGGCACCCTGGCCAACTGAATTGTTTTATTGTGTTTTTTTAACTTTTTGTTTCCTGATTGTTTTTTTTTTTTTACCCCATGCGTTATGACTTGGTTCTCCTCCTCTTATGATATCCACACAGTGTTTTCTTAGTGAGACCCTCCGTACTGAGGCAGAAAACGCTCAAATTAGTCTAACGGATGATGACGCAGAATGGGTGCTGTTTGAACAGATTGAATTTGGTTCTCTACCAATCAGACTCTCTCGAATTTATACAGCAAGTTGAGTAGACTTAAACATAGTGAGATTGATTTGGTACTCCACGGCAAATTCTTTTTGGAATATTATAGGACAAAACACATTCCACAGGATTTCTGTATAGAAACTATAGGTAGAAGAAACCCTAGTTTTTGCAGTCTTTGGTGTGGAAATACTGAATAAGTGTTCCCTAGACCTGAGGAAATTACAGACTTCAACAGGGATTTTACACCATCCTTGGCTGTTGATAAGACAGAATCCTGGTTGGGTAAACTCCAGACACAGGTGGACAAATATAGATCTTAGATTATCACCTTCAAAATGAAGAAGTTTGAATCAGTTGAGCAGGACTATAAAAATAATTCTGTTTATCGCTGGCTATCAGGTGATGGTAGCACACAACACACTATATCTGGTGCACGATTTAGAAGACAACAGAGAGTACCTTTATATGATAAATACACCTCCCAGTCTACTTCTGAATCCAAAAATATGTATACTTGACCACATACAGGTGCTTTTTAAGGGTGACCACACGCTCAAGAGCTAGATATTCCCCTAGAGATACAGGTTGCCACAAGAGGTCACTCAAGAATTAGGAGAGTGAAGAATGAATCTTTAACCGCTCAAAACATCGATTGACACTGGCAGAAAGTTACCGTATATACTCGAGTATAAGTCGACCCGAATATAAGCCGAGGCACCTAATTCTACCACAAAAACCTGGGAAAACTTATTGACTCGAGTATAAGCCTAGGGTGGGAAATGCAGCTCTAGCCGTACACAGCCCTCAGTGCCAGATATGCCCCCACAGTGCTGCCAGATATGCCCCCACAGTGCTGCCAGATATGCCCCCACAGTGCTGCCAGATATGCCCCCACAGTGCTGCCAGATATGCCCCCACAGTGCTGCCAGATATGCCCCCACAGTGCTGCCAGATATGCCCCCACAGTGCTGCCAGATATGCCCCCACAGTGCTGCCAGTTATGCCCCCACAGTGCTGCCAGATATGCCCCCACAGTGCTGCCAGATATGCCCCCACAGTGCTGCCAGTTATGCCCCCACAGTGCTGCCAGTTATGCCCCCACAGTGCTGCCAGATATGCCCCCACAGTGCTGCCAGATATGCCCCCACAGTGCTGCCAGATATGCCCCCACAGTGCTGCCAGATATGCCCCCACAGTGCTGCCAGATATGCCCCCACAGTGCTGCCAGATATGCCCCCACAGTGCTGCCAGATATGCCCCCACAGTGCTGCCAGATATGCCCCCACAGTGCTGCCAGTTATGCCCCCACAGTGCTGCCAGTTATGCCCCCACAGTGCTGCCAGATATGCCCCCACAGTGCTGCCAGATATGCCCCCACAGTGCTGCCAGTTATGCCCCCACAGTGCTGCCAGTTATGCCCCCACAGTGCTGCCAGATATGCCCCCACAGTGCTGCCAGATATGCCCCCACAGTGCTGCCAGATACGTTCCCTCCCCAAGTGCCAGGTATGCCCCACAGTGCTGTTACTTACCCCTCCGTCGATCCCGCGCTGTCTTCTGGAGGGACACGAAGCGCACAGCGCGCGGCGCTCCTGTGTCCCTCCTGCATCTTCGGCGGCCGCGGCGGGTCTATTATAGGAAGTGCCGGTTCGTGATCAGAGGTCACGAACGGGTATTTCCTGTAATAGAACCGCCGCTGCTGCCGCCGGAGATGCAGGAGGGACACAGGAGCGCCGCGCGCTGTGCGCTCCATGTCCCTCCTTCACACTGCTCTGCCTCTGCCTGCACTGACTCGAGTATAAGCCGAGGTGGCTTTTTCAGCACAAAAAAAAGTGCTGAAAAAGTCGGCTTATACTCGAGTATATACGGTATTTATTATCATTGGGTTTGAGTTGCCAATTTAATACTTTTGATAAGTCTGTTGACCACTTCAAGATGGGGAGAAAACTCAGAATCCGTGAATTTTTCAAGGACAAGGATAATTATGCAAGTCAAGCTGATGAGATTTTTTTTTTAAAACAGGTCATTTGGGCCCCCATCGATTAATCCATGCCTTAAAACTTAGGGTCATAGATGAGGAGGTGAAATTGCGGCTGCTAATCAAAAGTGCAAGTTTGATAATCTTAGTGTGGAGGAGAGAAAAGCCCTTAAGTAACTACGTAAGGACAGTTCTATTGTGTTTAGAATGGCAGAAAAAGGGGGTGCTGTTGTCCTTCAGGACTTAGTGGTCTGTTTTCTAAGCCTTGGATAGTGGTAAAGTGGTCAGAGATAAAGTACCAGCCAGTTGGGGTGTCCTGAGGAAGAGGCGTCAGCCTCGAAACATGTTGACTGTTTGAAATACTGCCATTAAAATTTTGGTGTAACGAGTCCCTGCGAGTGCCGTGCGGTTTTGGAGGTATATATATATATATATATATATATATATATATATATATATATATATAGTGCTTAATATATGAATCCATAGTGCACTAAAACACTGTGCCCCCCTCTGTTTCACACTGGTAGTTGTTCCACGGTGTTTTGGCAGGGTCAGCGTCTCTGTGAGGAGAAAATGGCGCTGCATAGGGTTGTGAGGGCTAAGCCACGCCCCCTTCTCGGCGCGCTTCAGTCCCGCTAATTTTTTACTTTTGTATACTGGTCGGGGGTCAGTATACAGTGTCTTTGCTCTGTATACCTCTTTGCCAGGCATGTATATGAGGTATTTTTGCTGCCAGGGGCGCGCCCCCCTCCCCCTGCGCCCTTATGGTGCCGCTTGTGTGTGGGAGCAATGGCGCGCAGTGCGGCACCTCAGAGACCCTGAAGTCTTCTGCCGTCACTGAAGTCTTCTGTTCTTCCTTTAAATCACCCGGCTTCTTTCTTCTGGCTCTGTGAGGGGGGTGACGGCGCAGCTCCGGGAACGAGCAGCTAGGCGAACCAAATGATCAGACCCTCTGGAGCTAATGGTGTCCAGTAGCCTAAGAAGCAGAGCCCTTGAACTCAGAAGAAGTAGCCTGTAGCCAACAGGTCTCCCTGAAAATAATAAACCTAACAAAGTCTTTTCAGAGAAACTCAGGAGAGCTCCCCTAGTGTGTGTCCAGTCTCTCTGGGCACAGAGTCTAACTGGAGTCTGGCGGAGGGGCAAAGAGGGAGGAGCCAGTTCACACTCATTCAAAGTCTTATAGTGTGCCCATGTCTCCTGCGGATCCCGTCTATACCCCATGGTCCTTTTGGAGTCCCCAGCATCCTCTAGGACGTATGAGAAAAAGATACGGAACCTGCGTACGGTGTTCCTCAAAGAACACAAAAAAAATAAGAATTTACTTACCGATAATTCTATTTCTCGTAGTCCGTAGTGGATGCTGGGAACTCCGTAAGGACCATGGGGAACAGCGGCTCCGCAGGAGACTGGGCACAAAAGAAAAGCTTTAGGACTACCTGGTGTGCACTGGCTCCTCCCCCTATGACCCTCCTCCAAGCCTCAGTTAGGATACTGTGCCCGGACGAGCGTACACAATAAGGAAGGATTTTGAATCCTGGGTAAGACTCATACCAGCCACACCAATCACACCGTACAACTTGTGATATGAACCCAGTTAACAGCATGATAACAGAGGAGCCTCTGGATAGATGGCTCACAACAACAATAACCCGATTTGTTAACCATAACTATGTACAAGTATTGCAGATAATCCGCACTTGGGATGGGCGCCCAGCATCCACTACGGACTACGAGAAATAGAATTATCGGTAAGTAAATTCTTATTTTCTCTGACGTCCTAGTGGATGCTGGGAACTCCGTAAGGACCATGGGGATTATACCAAAGCTCCCAAACGGGCGGGAGAGTGCGGATGACTCTGCAGCACCGAGTGAGAAAACTCCAGGTCCTCCTCAGCCAGAGTGTCAAATTTGTAAAATTTCACAAAAGTATTTGACCCTGACCAAGTAGCAGCTCGGCAAAGTTGTAAAGCCGAGACCCCTCGGGCAGCCGCCCAAGATGAGCCCACCTTCCTTGTGGAGTGGGCTTTTACAGATTTTGGCTGTGGCAGGCCTGCCACAGAATGCGCAAGCTGAATTGTACTACAAATCCAGCGAGCAATAGTCTGCTTAGAAGCAGGAGCACCCAGCTTGTTGGGTGCGTACAGGATAAATAGCGAGTCAGATTTTCTGACTCCAGCCGTCCTGGAAACATATTTTCAGGGCCCTGACAACGTCCAGCAACTTGGAGTCCTCCAAGTCCTTAGTAGCCGCAGGTACCACAATAGGCTGGTTCAGATGAAACGCTGAAACCACCTTTGGGAGAAATTGAGGACGAGTCCTCAATTCTGCCCTGTCCGTATGAAAAATCAGGTAAGGGCTTTTACAGGATAAAGCCGCCAATTCTGACACACGCCTGGCTGAAGCCAGGGCCAACAGCATGACCACTTTCCATGTGAGATATTTTAAGTCCACAGTGTTGAGTGGTTCAAACCAATGTGATTTTAGGAAACCCAAAACAACATTCAGATCCCAGGGTGCCACTGGAGGCACAAAAGGAGGCTGTATATGTAGCACTCCCTTAACAAACGTCTGGACTTCAGGCACTGAAGCCAGTTCTCTCTGAAAGAAAATCGACAGGGCCGAAATCTGGACCTTAATGGATCCTAATTTTAGGCCCATAGACACTCCTGCTTGCAGGAAATGCAGGAATCGACCCAGTTGAAATTCCTCCGTCTGGGCCTTTTTGGCCTCGCACCACGCAACATATTTCCGCCAGATGCGGTGATAATGCTTTGCGGTTACATCCTTTCTGGCTTTTATCAAGTAGGGATGACTTCGTCTGGAATGCCTTTTTCCTTTAGGATCCGGCCTTCAACCGCCATGCCGTCAAACGCAGCCGCGGTAAGTCTTGGAACAGACAGGGTCCCTGCTGGAGCAGGTCCCTTCTCAGAGGTAGAGGCCACGGGTCCTCTGTGAGCATTTCTTGAAGTTCCGGGTACCAAGTCCTTCTTGGCCAATCCGGAGCCACGAGAATAGTTCTTACTCCTCCCCGCCGTATAATCCTCAGCACCTTGGGTATGAGAGGCAGAGGAGGGAACACATACACTGACTGGTACACCCACGGTGTTACCAGAGCGTCCACAGCTATTGCTTGAGGGTCCCTTGACCTGGCGCAATACCTGTCCAGTTTTTTGTTGAGGCGGGACGCCATCATGTCCACCTTTGGTTTTTCCCAACGGTTTACAATCATGTGGAAGACTTCTGGGTGAAGTCCCCACTCTCCCGGGTGGAGGTCGTGCCTGCTGAGGAAGTCTGCTTCCCAGTTGTCCACTCCCGGAATGAACACTGCTGACAGTGCTATCACATGATTTTCCGCCCAGCGAAGAATCCTTGCAGCTTCTGCCATTGCCCTTCTGCTTCTTGTGCCGCCCTGTCTGTTTACGTGGGCGACTGCCGTGATGTTGCCCGACTGGATCAGCACCGGCTGACCTTGAAGCAGAGGTCTTGCTTGGCTCAGAGCATTGTAAATGGCTCTTAACTCCAGGATATTTATGTGAAGTGATGTCTCCAGGCTTGACCACAAGCCCTGGAAGTTTCTTCCCTGTGTGACTGCTCCCCAGCCTCGCAGGCTGGCATCTGTGGTCACCAGGACAAAGTCCTGAATGCCGAATCTGCGGCCCTCTAGAAGATGAGCACTCTGCAACCACCACAGGAGAGACACCCTTGTCCTTGGGGACAGGGTTATCCGCCGATGCATCTGAAGATGCGATCCGGACCATTTGTCCAGCAGGTCCCACTGGAATGTTCTTGCGTGGAATCTGCCGAATGGGATTGCTTCGTAGGAAGCCACCATTTTTCCCAGGACCCCTTGTGCATTGATGCACTGATACTTGGCCTGGTTTTAGGAGGTTTCTGACTAGCTCGGATAACTCTCTGGCTTTCTCTTCCGGGAGAAACACCTTTTTCTGGACTGTGTCCAGGATCATCCCTAGGAATAGAAGACGTGTCGTCGGGATCAGCTGCGATTTTGGGATATTGAGAATCCGACCGTGCTGCCGCAGCACTACTTGAGATAGTGCTACTCCGACTACCAACTGTTCCTCGGATCTTGCCCTTATCAGGAGATCGTCCAAGTAAGGGATAATTAAAACTCCTTTCCTTCGAAGGAGTATCATAATTTCGGCCATTACTTTGGTAAAGACCCGGGGCGCCGTGGACAATCCAAACGGCAGCGTCTGAAACTGATAGTGGCAGTTCTGTACCACAAACCTGAGGTACCCTTGGTGAGAAGGGTAAATTGGGACATGGAGGTAAGCATCCTTGATGTCCAGAGACACCATATAATCCCCTTCTTCCAGGTTCGCGATCACCGCTCTGAGTGACTCCATCTTGAATTTGAACCTCTGTATGTAAGTGTTCAAAGATTTTAGATTTAAAATAGGTCTCACCGAGCCATCCGGCTTCGGTACCACAAACAGCGTGGAATAATACCCCTTTCCCTGTTGCAGGAGGGGTACCTTGATTATCACCTGCTGAGAATACAGCTTGTGAATGGCTTCCAATACCGCCTCCCTGTCGGAGGGAGACGTCGGTAAGGCAGACTTTAGGAAACGGCGGGGGGGGGGGACGGGGACGTCTCGAATTCCAATTTGTACCCCTGAGATACCACCTGAAGGATCCAGGGGTCCACTTGTGAGTGAGCCCACTGCGCGCTGAAATTCTTGAGACGGGCCCCCACCGTGCCTGAGTCCGCTTGTAGAGCCCCAGCGTCATGCTGAGGACTTGGCAGAAGCGGGAGAGGGCTTCTGTTCCTGGGAACTGGCTGTTTGCTGCAGCCTTTTTCCTCTCCCTCTGCCACGGGGCAGAAATGAGGAGCCTTTTGCCCGCTTGCCCTTATGGGGCCGAAAGGACTGCGCCTGATAATACGGCGTCTTCTTATGTTGAGAGGCTACCTGGGGTAAAAATGTGGATTTCCCAGCAGTTGCCGTGGACACTAGGTCCGATAGACCTACCCCAAATAACTCCTCCCCTTTATAAGGCAATACTTCCATATGCCTTTTGGAATCAGCATCACCTGACCACTGCCGCGTCCATAACCCTCTTCTGGCAGATATGGACAGCGCACTTACTCTTGAAGCCAGTCGGCAAATATCCCTCTGTGCATCACGCATATATAAAAATGCATCTTTTAAATGCTCTATAGTCAGTAATATACTGTCCCTATCCAGGGTATCAATATTTTCAGTCAGGGAATCCGACCAAGCCACCCCAGCACTGCACATCCAGGCTGAGGCGATTGCTGGTCGCAGTATAACACCCGTGTGAGTGTATATACATTTTAGGATATTCTCCTGCTTTCTGTCAGCAGGTTCCTTAAGGGCGGCCGTATCAGGAGACGGTAGTGCCACCTGTTTAGACAAGCGTGTGAGCGCTTTATCCACCCTAGGGGGTGTTTCCCAACGTGCCCTATCCTCTGGCGGGAAGGGGTATGATGCCAATGACCTTTTAGGAATTATCAGTTTTTTATCGGGAGAAACCCACGCTTCATCACACACTTCATTTAATTCCTCAGATGCAGGAAAAACTACAGGTAGTTTTTTCTCACCAAACATAATACCCTTTTTAGTGGTACTTGTACTATCAGAAATGTGTAAAACATTTTTCATTGCCTCAATCATGTAACGTGTGGCCCTACTGGAAGTCACATTCGTCTCTTCGTCGTCGACACTGGAGTCAGTATCCGTGTCGGCGTCTGTATCTGCCATCTGAGGTAGCGGGCGTTTTAGAGCCCCTGATGGTCTTTGAGACGCCTGGACAGGCACAAGCTGAGTAGCCGGCTGTCTCATGTCATCAACCGTCTTTTGTAAAGAGCTGACACTTTCACGTAATTCCTTCCATAAGCCCATCCACTCAGGTGTCGACTCCCTAGGGGGTGACATCTCCATTATAGGCAATTGCTCCGCCTCCACATCATTTTCCTCCTCATACATGTCGACACAGTCGTACCGACACACAGCACACACACAGGGAATGCTCTGATAGAGGACAGGACCCCACTAGCCCTTTGGGGAGACAGAGGGAGAGTATGCCAGCACACACCAGAGCGCTATATATATGTTGGGATAACACTATACAGAGTGTTTTTCCCCTTATAGCTGCTGTTTATATTATACTGCGCCTAATTAGTGCCCCCCCCTCTTGTTTTACCCTTTTCTGTAGTGCAGGACTGCAGGGGAGAGTCAGGGAGACGTCCTT
The DNA here is from genome assembly GCF_028390025.1 of Pseudophryne corroboree. Taxonomy (NCBI): domain Eukaryota; kingdom Metazoa; phylum Chordata; class Amphibia; order Anura; family Myobatrachidae; genus Pseudophryne; species Pseudophryne corroboree. The sequence continues at coordinate 172,731,090 of NC_086450.1, read as the reverse complement.
CCAGCGGAGCTGTGAGGGAAAATGGCGCCAGTGTGCTGAGGAGATAGGCTCCGCCCCCTTCTCGGCAGACTTTTCTCCCGCTTTTTTCAGGAATCTGGCAGGGGTTAATATACATCCATATAGCCCTGGGGGTTATATGTGATGTATTCTAGCCAGCCAAGGTGTTCATATTGCTGCTCAGGGCGCCCCCCCCCCCAGCGCCCTGCACCCATCAGTGACCGGAGCGTGTGGTGTGCATGAGGAGCAATGGCGCACAGCTGCAGTGCTGTGCGCTACCTTGGTGAAGACTGATGTCTTCTGCCGCCGATTTTCCGGACCTCTTCTTGCTTCTGGCTCTGTAAAGGGGCCGGCGGAGCGGCTCTGGGACCGGACTCCGAGGCTGGGCCTGTGTTCGGTCCCTCTGGAGCTAATGGTGTCCAGTAGCCTAAGAAGCCCAAGCTGGCTGCAAGCAGGCAGGTTCGCTTCTTCTCCCCTTAGTCCCTCGATGCAGTGAGCCTGTTGCCAGCAGGTCTCACTGAAAATAAAAAACCTAAAACTAACTTTTTCTAAGAAGCTCAGGAGAGCCCCCTAGATTGCACCCAGCTCGGTCGGGCACAAAAATCTAACTGAGGCTTGGAGGAGGGTCATAGGGGGAGGAGCCAGTGCACACCAGGTAGTCCTAAAGCTTTTCTTTTGTGCCCAGTCTCCTGCGGAGCCGCTATTCCCCATGGTCCTTACGGAGTTCCCAGCATCCACTAGGACGTCAGAGAAAAAAAGGAACAGTCCAAAAGATCTGGAGCAGGTTCCTCCCAGGTTTACAAGGCCTCGCTCCGGTACTACCACATGCTGGAGTTTGTCCTGGACCAGGAGGCTACCCGGACAAGTTTCACCTCCCTCCCTTGGACTGCCACACCAGAGCCTGAAGAGGGTGAACTATCTTTGTCTGTATCTGTAAGTGTGTGTGTGTGTGTACATATATATATATATAATTTTTTTTTTTTAAGTTTTTACATTTTTTGCAAGTTCCATCATCATTTCAACACAGTACACTTAAATGTGGTCCTCCTGCCAATCGACTGCACCCACCCCGTTAAAATAGGCCAGGTACTCGTCCCTGACCTGTTTTGCGTAGACTCGCCCTAGAAAGGAGTGGAGGTGGATCCACAGAGGGAAATGGTGAAGTCTCCTCTGGGTGCTCTGGGTCTGGGTCTCCTGGCGCTGCTCTGGGCAGTGTCCTATGCTGGGTGGTTTTTCTGCACAAATAATTATGCAGGACACAGAACGCAGTCACCACCCAATCTATCTTCTCCACCTGCAAATTGATAGCCGTTAGTAATATCCGGAAGTGGCTAGACAGGATGCCAAAAGTGTTCTCTACAATTCGTTGGGCCCGGGATAGCCTATAATTGTAGATGCGCTTCTCCCTTGTGAGGTGCCTTTGGGGGTACGGCATCATAATGTTCTCGTGGAGTGTGAATGCCTCATCAGCCATGAAAACAAAATTGAGCCCGTGTTTGGTTTGCTCCCTAGATGGCAAGTTCAGGGTCTTTGTGGTGAGCTGCTCATAGAAGGTGGTATTCTTCAGCGAGTGACCGTCTGATGCACGTCCATTTTTGCCAACACCAATGAAAATGAATTCATAGCTGGCATTCACCACTGCCATCAACAAGATGCTGAAATACCCTTTATAATTAAAATAAAGGGATCCATTGTTTGCAGGAGGGTTGATGCGGACATGTTTGCAGACTTATCGCTCTCCCACAGTTAGGGAATTGCCAGGTGGTGGCAAACTCCTCTGCCACCGCTTGTCATTCAGATGTACTTGCAGTAGCCATAAAAAAAATAGAAATAAATATGAAAACATGTATTTAAACAAGAAATAGAAAAAGTGGGCGCTATTTAGTAAAAACCTCTAACTTAATAGAGTTAGGTTTCAATAAATACCTTTCTAACAGCCCACAAATGGAGGATCTGGGCATCCACCAATAATAACTGCACAGCAATAAAAAAGAAAGTATTGTATTGTGGGCGCTCTGAAAAATAATTAATCTCAGCTGCTGGTTTTGTAAACACAATAATTTATTTATACAATGTAAAAAAATTATTATAGCTGTAAATTTTTCACAACACAACATAAAAACAATTAGAGTAATACTATGGACACGTGTCCTATAACTCGAGACCTGCTACTTAGTAGCACAAGTTGCTGGTTAGTAATATAAATGTTTGCATGCATATATTAAGGATTAGTAGCCACTGATTAGTAGTAGTCCATTAAACTCAATGGGATATTAGATGGTAGCAGAAGCAGTTCTTAGCTTTAGAAAACTTGTCAATACTTCATCAGTATATAGCAGTTTTAAGCATGTCCAGCTGTGTTTTGCACAACTAGAATCTTATAAACGGATGTTTCCACGTCAGATTTACCTTCCCATGAGCATGGGGATAGTTCACTAACTGGCCAGTGTTGAATAGCGGCCGCTCTGCCGCGGCTTCTTGATGCGGAGGTCCTGGGACTCGTCGGCTAAGCCGTTGGGTCATGTCCGCCTCGTCTGGCCGCAAAAACACCCGGACTGAGTGGCAGGCCTGGAGCTGCAGGGGACGCTCACACGCCGCGATACGCGGCTTCCGGGTTCGGTGCTCTGGCGAGCACATGGAGGACTGTGCGGCTCCCCGAAGAAATGCCACCCCACACCATTACTGACCCACTGCCAAACCGGTCATGCTGGAGGATGTTGCAGGCAGCAGAACGTTCTCCTTGGCGTCTCCAGACTCTGTCACGTCTGTCACATGTGCTCAGTGAGAACCTGCTTTCATCTGTGAAGAGCACAGGGCGCCGGCGGCGAAGTTGTCAATCTTGGTGTTCTCTGGCAAATGCCAAACGTCCTGCACGGTGTTGGGCTGTAAGCACAACCCCCACCTGTGGACGTCGGGCCCTCATACCACCCTCATGGAGTCTGTTTCTGATCGTTTGAGTAGACACATGCACATTTGTGGCTTGCTGGAGGTCATTTTGCAGGGCTCTGGCAGTGCTCCTCCTGTTCCTCCTTGCACAAAGGCGGAGGTAGTGGTCCTGCTGCTGGGTTGTTGCCCTCCTACGGCCTCCTCCACGTCTCCTGATGTACTGGCCTGTCTCCTGGTAGCGCCTCCATGCTCTGGACACTATGCTGACAGACACAGCAAACCTTCTTGTCACAGCTTGCATTGATGTGCCATCCTAGATGAGCTGCACTACCTGAGCCACTTGTGTGGGTTGTAGACTCCGTCTCATGCTACCACTAGAGTGAAAGCACCGCCAGCTTTCAAAAGTGACCAAAACATCAGCCAGAAAGCATAGGAGCTGAGAAGTGGTCTGTGGTCACCACCTGCAGAACAACTCCTTTACTCCATTGCTAATTGCCTATAATTTCCACCTGTTGTCTATTCCATTTGCACAACATGTGAAATTGATTGTCAATCAGTGTTGCTTCCTAAGTGGACAGTTTGATTTCACAGAAGTGTGATTGACTTGGAGTTGCATTAAGTTGTTTAAGTGTTTGCTTTATTTTTTTGAGCAGTATATATATATACACACACACACACACACACACACACACACACACACACACAGTTGTGCTCATAAGTTTACATACCCTAACAGAATTTGTGATTTTCTGCCCATTTGTCAGAGAATATGAATGATAACTCACAAACTTTTCTTTCACTCATGGTTAGTGGTTGGGTGAAGCCATTTATTGTCAAACAACTGTGTTTACTCTTTTTAAATCATAATGACAACAGAAACTACCTAAATGACCCTGATCAAAAGTTTACATACCCCAGTTCCTAATACCGTGTATTGCCCCCTTTAACATCAATGACAGCTTGAAGTCTTTTGTGGTAGTTGTGGATGAGGCTCTTTATTTTCTCAGATGGTAAAGCTGCCCATTCTTCTTGGCAAAAAGCCTCTAGTTCCTGTAAATTCTTGGGCTGTCTTGCGTGAACTGAACGTTTGAGATCTCCCCAGAGTGGCTCAATGATATTGAGGTCAGGAGACTGAGATGGCCACTCCAGAACCTTCACTTTATTCTGCTGTAGCCAATGACAGGTCGACTTGGACTTGTGTTTTGGATCATTGTCATGTTGGAACGTCCAAGTACGTCCCATGCGCAGCTTCCGGGCTGATGAGTGCAAATTTTCCTCCAGTATTGTCATCCATTCGCAGGTAGTTGCGATAATCTTCAGGGTTATTATCCTTAATCTTGGTCAGGAGCGGCATGTGAGAGAGAGTCCCCCTCTTCAGCAGCCACTCCTTGCTCCAAACAGATCTCACACTCTTCTGTTTCAGATCCCTGTCATGTTTCAGCTTCACATAGCCATAGGCTAACAGAAGTTGATACCTGTAGGAATCCATCACAGAATAGGGTATAGCACTTTGCTGAAACAAGCCAAACAAAGCAGGTAGCACGGTAGCAATGTGGAACGCTCAGAAGGTATAAACCAGCCTCATTAATCATAGAGCAGCAGTGTGCACATGGCTAAAATGGCTGCTGCTATTTATATGCCCATTTGGCCCAGCCCCCCTAGCACCCTAATCCAGCCCATCAGATATATCTTATGGTTTATGTAAATGCAGTGTGATAAATCGCATGCGATATGTCGCCGCATGACATATCGCATGTGATAGATCGCATGCAAAAAAAAAGTCACATGTACCAAATCGTATGGAATCGTATGGAACCACTCCCGGGAAGCTCCTGGGAGAGTTCAAGAGAAATCGCTTTACAGTGTATGTTCTGTTCTTCTTAAAATCTATCCTCTACATTACAGTTCCCAAAAGCTAATGTTTCTACACACACACCCTCCCCACCCAAAAAATCAAGGACAACTAAATCTAAAAGTGGTCCTTACATCAGACTTTTCCTCTACAATCATTTTTTCCCTGTGAATCCCTGTATTTATTCACAAAGTGATTGGTTGCTATGGGTGCTATTTCCCCCCATAATGTAATAAGTCTTTTCATAGCTTCTTTTATGTGTAAATTAACATATATAGCGTGGTGCAGAGCAATAAGTTCGCTGAAAGCATGGAGACAGTCTGTGAATAAGCTATCATGCATGTCTATAGTTTTCTTAACTGCTGGGAAATAAAAAATCAAAAGAAATGAAAAGTCTCTTCTCAGACTAAATATACTATTGTACAGCTTAGGTCACCCCCCTGACATTTGTTTAGATAATACCACTCTAGAATATAGTGTATGAGAAAGGTCCATTCCTGCATATATTTTTAATATGTCAATATCATTGAATGTTTGGTAGGAACCTTATTATGGAACGAAGGCCATATCAAAATGTATGAATCGTATAAAGTGCTTCAAATATATTCCGCTGTTTAGCATAATTCAGCTAAATTATACTTCTGCAATCTACATGCATGTATTTTTCCTCTGAGAATCTGCACAGAAAACCTCCTTATGTCACTCAAATACCTACATTTAGCACCTAAACCTGGCGGAAACTGTGTCAGCAACAACTGGATTCCAATAATTATCTTTCCATCTGAAGTGACAGGATGAGTCCAAATATAGCTAACGCAGCACAAAATATTCCTGCAAAACGGCCAATCAGACACTTCTCAGTTATTTCATATTCATGTCTTGCGGCTTAACAGTCACCTCTCTACTAGCAGCAAAGAGGGGAGGATGGAAAACGAAAATAAGTTGTAAAGACTTAAAACCGATCACCTTTTTCATGAAAAATTATGTATTATTATTTATTTATATATTTATTACCAGTTATTTATATAGTGCACACATATTCCGCAGTGCTTTACAGAGAATATTTGCCCATATACATCAGTCCCTGCACAGAGGAGCTTACAATCTATATTCCCTATCACATGTACACGCAGACACATTCACGTTAGGGTTAATTTTGTTGGGAGCCAATTAACCAACCAGTATATTTTTGGATTGTGGGAGGAAACCCACGCAAGTACGGGGAGAATATACAAACTGCACACAGTTAGGGCATGGTGGGAATCGAACCCATGACCTCAGTGCTGTGAGGCAGTAATGCTAACCATTACTCCATCCGTACTACCTGAGATTGTACTTAAAGTACACCAGTTTGCCTACAAACATGCCCCATGCTCCTGTGAAATTATAGGTTGCATTACCAGTGATATCACTGATTCCTAGTGAATGGTTAGGCTGCATTTTCAATTATGTCACTTGCTCATAGTTAATGGATAAGCTTTTGGGACACAAGTCTTTTTTTTTTTTTTTTTTTTTTATTTAATCAGGGCCAAGATACGGTCCAATAATTGCTTTTTGGACACAGATTTAGAATGCAGCACAGCCATTCACTAGGGACTAGTGCCATCACAGAGAAAGCATTTTAACCACCTACTAGGAACCAGTGACATCACTAAGAATGCATTTACAAGGAAGCAGTGACGTCACTGAAAATTCAGCTTATCCATTTACTAGGAATCAGTAACATCACTGAAAATGTAGCCTATTCATTCACAAGGAACCAGTGACATCACTGAAAATGCAACTTATCCATTTACTAGGAATTAGTGACATCACTGAGAATATATTCACAATGAACCTGGGGCATCACTGAGAATACATTCACAAGGAACCAGTGACATCACTGAGAATGCATTTTAACCATTTACTAGGAACCAGTGACATCACTGAGAATGCATTTTAACCATTTACTAGGAACCAGTGACATCACTAAGAATACATTCACAAGGAAGCAGTGGCATCACTGAGAATGCAGCCTATTCATTCACAAGGCATCAGTGACATCACTGGGAATGCAGCCTATTTATTCACTAGGAACCAGTTACATCACTGAGAATACATTTACAAGGAACCAGTGACCTCACTGAAAATGCACACTATTTATTAACTAGGCACCAGTGACGTTACTGAGAATGCATCCTAACCATTCGCTAGGAACCTGTGAAATCACTGAGAATGTGGACTATCCATTCACTAGTAAACTGACATAATTTAGACTGCAGCCAAGCCATTCACTAGGGATTAGTGCCATTACTGAGAATGCATTTTAATCATTCACTAGAACCAGTGACAATCCCTGAGATTGTATTTAAAGTGCACCTGTTTGACTACACACATGCCCCATCCCCCTGTGAATTTATAAATTGGATTACCAGTGATGTCACTGGTTCCTAGTGAACGGTTAAGGCTGCATTCTCAATTATGTTACTTACAGTTAATGAATAAGCTACATTCACAGTAGAGTCATTCATTTATGAATGGTTAGGTTGCATTGTTCTCCAAAGAAAATGTTTTTCTTCTTAGATGCCCAGTGGTTTGCAGCTTTTTCATAATCAATGACTATAGGATCTGGTCTTTCTAGTGAACTCATCATCAGATTATTTAAAGTGCTCTGCTTCATGAGATTCCTTAGACAGGTTTTAATTTGTTTTAGAGTAGAAAATCCTCTTTCACATTCAACTGTGTTTACAGTCGGTCCAGTAGTAGCCAGTTTTGCTAAATTTTTCTTTGAGCTCAGTTGTTGAAAATGTATGGATTATTTGTTCGGAAAATATAGATTTTTGTAGGATGCTAGTCCAAACTAATACTGATGCAAATGCCCATTCTAGTTTAGCATTTTGATAGTTTAAGACTGCAGTATTTCCATTCTCTTCCTCATTATGGATAATAGATGGTTGAACATATATATCATTTTTTAAGAGTAGCCCTGATATTGTACACAATATGGGACATAAGAACTTTTTTTTTTTTTAAACAGGGCCAAGATACTGTCCAATAATTGCTTTTTGGACACAAATAATTTAGAATACAGCACACCCATTCACTAGGGACTAATGCCATCACAGGAATGCATTTTAACCATTTACTAAGATCAAGTGATATCACTAAGAATGCCTTCACAATGAATCAGTGACATCACTGAGAATGTAGCAGATTCATTCACTAGAAGTCAGTGTGATTACAGGGTATGAAGCCTGTCCATTTACTAGGAACCAGTGACATCAATGAGAATGTAGCCTAGTCATTCACTAGATGCCTTTAGGAACCATGGACATCACTTAGAATGCATACTGACCATTCACTAGGGATCAGTGACATCTCTGAGAATGCAGCCTACCCATTCAATGAGACAATGTTACCTCTGATATTCCAACCCAGTGCTATCCCTACACTTTGTCATGTGCCTAGGTCCTACCCACGGGTATTTCTAGATTTATTTACTTTTAACAGCACCCAGATACAGCCCCACTTGCTGGCTAAACAAGACCCCAGTAAAACAGATGTGGCCCTTAAACACAAAGAGTGAACACAGAGAACCACTTACAGTACCTCTCCTGTTCACTCTGGAGGAGGCGACTGTTTCCACTGGCAACCTCACCCTTCCTTTTATACACTCTGGCACCGACATCAGTGCAGCGTGAGTTTTGGTAGTGTCACATTGCCATACAACAAGGGTTAGTGCAGCTCGACTTTTGGCTGTGTCAAAGTCCTGGGAACATGCTTAGCAGGTACCAGTCAGCAGGGAATTTTTTCTGAGCGGAACACCCATAACATAAGTCATGGGGAGAACACTTCTTGAAAAAGCCACACTGCTAGCAGAGAAACGCATCGAAGATATGGAGCCATTGTTCATCTTTCAGCTGCACTGTGTAAAGTGCTAGTGCTGGTACAATCCCAGTAATTGCTACATTACTATATTGAGGTCTCACGGGAGATTGCTGCACATAGTGGTGGGACATTTAGCACGGAACATGCAGCTGCATTTGGATCTTTGCCCACCTGTCATTCTATACACTGCCTGGGAAATGGAACACTGTTCTTGGTGTCTGCAGTGGCTTTGTCCTGACTGCACTGCTAGCTCTGGTGGGCAAATCCTGGGCATACCACAGGACACTTACCACTGGTAATATTGTGGTAAGGGCCATCGCTACCACATTTGTTCCTCTGGTGCTATTCTTTATATTTCCCAGCTGGATTTCCCTTGACCCATGCTAATTGCGTAGAGACTGACTGAATAGGATCAAAAGTTTCCGCAACCTGGTTTGTATGTGGGTATCCAAATTATGTTGTGACACTTAATTAACCCACTCCTTGGAGTTACATTTGTTACTTGTGTTTCAATTGACATATTAAGCAATGATTAATCCCATTCTGAAAAAAAAAAAAAGCCTGACCCAAACTCTCTAACTACCATTCCATCTCTCAACTCCCATGCCCCTCCAAGCTACTTAAGAGACTTGCCTACACTTGTCTCACAGACTTTCTTAACTCCCACAACTTATTGGACCCACCTCAGTCAGGCTTTCGTTCCCAACACTCCACCACTGACTAAAGTAGTGACTGGTGTGGTCACTGCTAGATCAATAGGCCATTAATCACTTCTTATTCTTCTAGATCTCTCTGCTGCTTCTGACACTGTTGACCACTCTTTGCTCATACAAACACTACAAATCCTAGGACTTCAGGACACAGCCCATTCTTGGTTCTCATCCTACCTATCTATCCGCTCTTTCAATGGTCGCTTCTCTGATTCCACCTCTTCTTCGCTACCTCTATCAGTTGGAGTACTGCAAGGCTCAGTCTTAGGTCCTCTGCTTTTGTCAAACTATACGTGATCTGTTGGTAAACTGATCAGCTTCTTCGGATTTCAGTATCATTTGTACGCTGATGATACTCAAATCTTCCTATCTTCCCCAGATTTGTCACCATTTGTATTGGTCCGTGTCACTGAATGCCTTTCTGCCATTTCATCTTGGAAGTCACATCGCCACTTCAAACTCAACATTTCTAAAATAGAATTAAATTCCCTAGCCAAGAACAGTTACCAGCCTGATATCTCCATAACTTTGACAACTCAACAATCTACCCTACACCACAAACTCACTACCTAGGTGTCATCCTTGACTCTGAACTGTCATTTGTGCCACACATTCAATCAGTTTCTAAATCATGTTACAAGCATCTAAAAACCATACCCAAAATATGACCATATCATACACAAGACACTGCAAAAACTCTAATCCGTGCTCTCACTATCTCCCACATTGATTATTGCAATAATCTCCTTACTGGTATTCCCAAGAAACGGCTCTCACCACTACAATCCATTTTGAATGCAGCTGCAAGGCTAATCTTCCTAGCAAGACATTCATCATCTGCGGATCCACTCTGTCAGTCCCTCCCATTGGTTGCCCATATTCAATTTAAAATACTTCTACTCACATATAAAGCTATTAACCAAACTACAACAACATATATCTCTTTGCTTATCTCAAAATACCTCCCAACTCAACTCTCCGTTCTGCATCTCTCATCTGCATGGATCACTCGCTCCCATTCACAATTGCAGGACTTTCTTTGGGCAGCACCCACCCTATCGAATGCCCACCCACGCACAATAATACTCTCTTCTAGCCTCCAAATTTTCAAGCGTTCCCTGAAAACTCACCTCTTCAGGCAAGTCCACCAAATTCCTGAACCGCAAACATGACCTTTAGAAGCATTCATATCTAATTACATCCCATCAGGATTGTCTTTGCAAACTGGTGGGACTGCTAAGCTACAGATAGTGCCTATCCTTATGTATCCTTCCTAATTCCCTATAGATTGTAAGCTTGCGAGCAGGGCCTTCCTACACCTATGTCTGTCTGTTAACTTATCACTGTTGCTTCCAATTGTAAAGGGGAACGAAATATGATGCACTATATAAGAAACTGTAAATAAATAAATTAAATGAATAACATTTAACATTGTGTATCAGTGTGTGATTGAGCACTGCCTAGATCTCTGTTTTCAGTCGGGAAGAACACTGGGTTGGAATATACGTAGTTATGGTAGACTTACCATCGATAACTCTATTTCTCCTAAGTCCACAATATCCACAGGATAAACATTGGAATATGAGCTACCTCATATCAGCCTCCACGAATGCAACGGGCCAGTCCCCTATAGCCCCACCTCCTGGCTCAGGCAATTCAGGTGTTTTCCAAAGCTCAAGGCAGAAGCATCAGAGAGCCCTAATCAGGTGAGAAGAACACACATGCACACAATTCCGTACAAAAAGGAAGAGGTTAGTAGGTGTAAGGATCCTCAAATCAGGTGCATCATGGTGGGATCACTGTGGATTTAGAGAAATACAGTTATCGACGGTAAGTCTACCATAACAACGTATTTCTCCAGCAGGGTCCACAGATTATCCACAGGATAAACATTGGTATGTCCCAAAGCAATTTTAGTGGAGGGGATGCTCCTGATTGGACAGGAGAATCCTTTGCCCGAATTCAGCGTCCTGAGAGGCAAAAGGTATCAAAGGCATAATGTCTAATGAATGTGTTAATGGAAGACCATGTGGCTGCCTTACATGTCTGATCAGCTGAAGCACCACGTTGTGCTGCCCATGAGGGACCTACCTTACGAGTAGAGTGAGCAGAGACATTAGCCGGAACAGGGAGATCAGCCCTAGAATATGCATCTGAAATAGTCATCTGAAGCTATCTCACCAGTGTCTGCTTGTCAACGGGCCATCCTCTCCTGTGAAATCCGTAGAGAATGAAGAGAGTTCCTGTCTTTCTGATGGCACTGGCACGATCCACGTAGATCCTTAAAGCATGGACTACTTCCAAAGATGCATCTCCCGCAGAAAGATCAGGCCCTTGAAAAGCCGGTACTACAATATCATTGTTAAGGTGGAATTTATGTCATCCTCCTTTTCTGGATGAAAAATCTGAGAATGAAGATGACATAATAATGCCCCTAAGTCTGAAACTCTTCTAGCTGAAGCCATAGCCAGTAGAAAGATAACTTTAGCTGTCAACCATTTAAGATCCACTTGCTTCAGTGGATCAAATGGGGCAACTTGAAGCACCTTTAGGACTAAGCTTAGATCCCAAGGAGCTGTAGAGGGAACAAAAGGAGGTTGGATGTGAAGCATTCTTTGGATAAAAGTGCGAACATCCTGTAGGTTAGTAATTTTCTTTTGAAACCATACAGTCAATGCTAACACCTGAACTCTCAAGGAAGCCACCTGTAGACCTTTGTCCATTTCTGCCTGAAGGAATACTAGGAATTTGGAAACTCTGAAAGACCTAGGGTCAAATCTCCTGTCACTGAACCATTGAATATAGGCTTGCCATAATTGGTAATTAATGCGAGCTGAGGATGGTTTCCTTGCTCTGAGCACAGTTTTAATTACCGGTTGTGAGAATCCACTTGCTTTAAGGATGGAAGTCTCAAGAGCCACACCGTCAAAGAGCACCAATCCAGGTACACGTAATAGCAAGGACCCTGAGCCAGTAGATCTGGACGTTGAGGGAGTAGGAACGGAGTATCCATCGACAGCCTCTGCAGATCTGTGTACAAATGTCTTCTGGGCCAAGCCGGGGCAATTAGTATCACGACGCCCTTTCCCTGTTTTACCTCTCGCATCACCCTGGGTAACAGTGCGATTGGTGGAAAGACATAAGCAAGACGAAATTCACATCTTACTGACAGGGCATCCACAAAGAACACTTTGGGATCCTTTGTCCTTGACCCGTATGTGGGAAATTTGTTGTTGCGACAGGAAGCCATGAGATCGACCTCCGGTATCCCCTCACTTTTTTACCAGAGTCTGAAAGACCTCAGGGTGTAAAGCTCATTCGTTTGCATGAATGGCGTGTCGGCTGAGAATATCTGCTTCCCAGTTTAGGACTCCCGGAATGAAATCTGCGGACAAGGCTGGATGATGAAGTTCTGAACTCCTTAATGTGCAGCTTACCTCCTTCATCGCTTTTTGGTTTGCGAGTTCCTCCCTGATGATTGAGGTATGCTACTGCCTATGCTACTGTCGTTGCATTGTCAGAGCAAATTTGAAATGGTTTACCCTGAAGAATGTCCTTTGCCTGAATAAGTGCCATATATATGGCCCGAAGTTCCAATAAATGTATTGGCAGGCAACTTTCTTCCTTGGTCCACTGCCCTTGGAAGCAACTTCTTTCTGACACTGCTCCCCAGCACTTAAGACTCGAATCCACTGTCAGAACCTCCCAATCTGAGATTCAAAAGGGTCTCCCTTTGTCCATATGGAATGTCTGTAGCCACCAGGCTAATGACCTCCTTACTTCCAGAGGAAGGACCATAGTCATGTCGAATGTTGACACCATAGATCCCAGCACACGCATCACTGCGTGAAAAGACACCTTTTGACTGTGTAGCAGCTCCTGAATCACCGACTGTATTGTGGATACTCTGTTCAGAGGTAAAATTACTCTAGGAAGGCCAGAATTCAATACAGCCCCCACGTGCGTCATCCTTTGTGATAGAAACATGGACAACTTTGCCCAATGTATGAGTCAACCGTGTCTCTGCAAACAAACTGTCTGTTGCAGATGACACTGAAGCAATTTCTGAGACTGCGCCAGGATTAATAATTTGTCGAGGTATGGAAAAATCCCTATCCCCTGTCGATGGAGATAAGCCGCCATTACCACCATAATTTTGGTGAACACTCTTGGAGCTGTGGTCAGTCCAAATGGTAGAGCCTGAAATTGGAAGTGTTGCTGGAGGATACCAAACCTGAGGTAGCATTGATGGGACTGTGCTATAGGAACATGCAGGTAAGCATCCTGGATATCCAGGGATACCATAAAATGCTCCGGCTCCATGGCCAAAATAATGGAACGTAAAGTCTCCATATGAAAACAAGGTACCCAAATGTACCTGTTCAGCACTTTGAGATTGAGTATGGGCCGAAACGACCCAATTGGCTTTTGAACTAGAAACAGGTTGGAATAGAAAAATTGTCCTCGTTGTGCAGGAGGAACTGGAATTATCACTACTGATTGAATCAACTTCTGAACTGCCTCTTGCAAGGCCCTGGCCTTCGTTTCCACTGCAGATGGGCTGGTACAAAAGAACCTTTGTGGAGACTGTTTCTTGAAGGCAAACGCATAACCGTGAGATACCGCTTCTTGCACCCAGGCACCTGTGGTGGACTGCTGCCAGATTTGTACAAAATGAAGAAGTTGGTCTCCCACCCTGGGATTCCCCAGGTGGAGGCCTGCATCATCAGGCTGATGTCTTATCTTCTCGCTTGGAAGCAGGCCACCTGGTAGCACAATGCTTTTTAGTCTTACCAGACTAGTCAGATTGAGACTGTTTGCCATAACCCTTTCCTTTTGCTTTTCCCTGGGTCCGAAAAGCTGTAAATATAGGTTTGGATTTGTGTGTTGAAGGAAACTTCACTTTCTTGGAGTCTGCTTCTGACTCCAATATACTGTTTAATTGTTTACCAAAAAGAATATCTGCGGTAAAAGGCAAAGACTCTAGAACCTTCTTGGACTCTGAGTCAGCCTTCCTTGAATGTAGCCAAACAGCTCTGCGAGCTGCTACTGCTGAGGCTGATGCTTGAGAGACAATAGTACCCACATCCAAGGCTGATTCCTCCATAAAAATAGTCGCCTGTTTAATGTGTGCAATATGGGATTTTTGATTTCTAGAAGCCAATGAAAGATCATCCTCCAATGCATCAGCCTAGGCTGCCACTGCTTTTGCCATTCAGGCTGAAGCCGTGGCTGGTCTTACAATTGCCCCAGACAAGGAGAAAATGGCCTCTTGCATAATCTCTGTAAGCTGTTCTGACCCAGGAAATTCAGTCCTGCCTGTTTTGGGACATTTAAACACAGACGCCTTGGATTTTATCAAAGGCTTTGCTGCCTCATCTACGGATAGAATGGCTTTCATAGCACTAATTATCTCAGGTATAACCACTGAGCTGAGACTTTCATTCTCATCTCTGTATGCAGACCCAGAACGCAATGAATCCTCATCCTTAGAAGAGTCCCCATATGAAACATGTGTAGACTGTGAAGATGTTTCATGTCTGTGTGATTTACTTTTCACATGCGTTTCAGCCTGTTTTTGTTGAAAGGCTGCAGATTCCTGGACTGGATGTAATAAACCCCAGGGGGAATGTTGCATGTAAGGGTTAACAGGATAACCTATCCCTGGTATAGGAGCTGGCATTATCTGCTCAGCTATACTGGATAATGTCTGTGCAAAAGAAGCCCATGGGGGTTCAACTTGAACTTGTGCTTCCCTTGGATTATTCATGAGGCTTTGGTGAAAACTAAAACAATTTGCACATAATCCATTTTGAACCAGATCCTGAGAGGTAAACCCAGATTTGCAAGACAAACATGAAATCAGTGTTGATGCTGCTGTGGAGAGTGTATCCTCCTCACCCTTGCCTCTCTTAGACATGATAAACAAATCACACACCTCTACAGTGTTAACTACACAATTTGTAACTGAAATCACTTTAAAACTTGTTAAAGTGATATACAATACAATTCGTCTCTGCTTTGCACCAGCATTGAGGATCGGTATATACACAGAAACTGACAGAAATAGTAAAGTCAGCAATCACACTAGTAATCAGTCACAGATTATACATTAGTATAAGCAATATGAGCACATAATCAACTACAGATACATTTCAAGTATGTAGGAGAAACATTACTGCATTACCTTATATAGAACTTTAAACGTAATCAGTTGCACAACGAAAGAATCCGCAGCTATAGTTTACAGACTCATATGCATCAGGCACTTCTCGTACTTAATGGTAGGTAGAGACTTGGAGACTAATTCAGAGTTGATCACAGCAGAAAATTTGTTAGCAGTTGGGCAAAACCATGTGCACTGCAGGCAGACATAACATGTGCAGAGAGAGTTAGATTTGGGTGGGGGGGTGTTCAAACTGAAATCTAAATTGCAGTGTAAAAATAAAGCCGTCAGTATTTACCCTGCACAGAAACAAAATAACCCACCCATATCTAACTCTCTGTACAAATGTTATATCTGCAACACCTGCAGAGCACATGGTTTTGCCCAAATGCTAACAAATTTTATGCTGCGATCAACTCTGAATTACCCCCTTAGTGCTGTATCACCCGGCTCAGGAGAGTGGGATACAGGGAGACGTCACCCCGCTTCCAGGATCGATCAATACGTTAGAAAATGCTGAGTGGATCCAGACGCCCAAGTGAACATCGACGCACCAGTCACACAGCCGCCTATGCTGCAACTGGATCTTTTAGATACACAGCGTCTCAGACGGAAGCAGGAAATCAGTTCATGGCGGGAAACTCGGAGGAAACTGGTCATGACAAGGGGGGAGGGGCGACCAGGGGAGTATCTTACTCCCCACTGCTGACATCAACCCTAGGGATCGCTGACTCACACTAATCCCTGGAGCCTATGATCCCTGGGGCCTAGCGCTGATGTACCCGAAGTGGCAGACGCATCAGCGGCTGTTCGGTAGTCTCCTTCCCAAAACAGTGCTGCTGTGTCCTGCTTCTCCACCGCTAGGCGGAACGGACGCCTCCCCGTGCTCCGGCCACAGCCTGGTAACATCAGCTGGACTTGCTAGTACATCCTACACAAACGCCCGCCGATCTGGCAGCAGTCCACCACAGCACTGTACATGTGGGTAAGCGCTGTCGCGACATGGCGGGAGAGTTGTTGGAGCGACTCTTTCTAAACTGTAAGACACTTTTTTTAAAAACTCGCTAAAAAAACGTAAGACTATAAAAATCAATTAAAAAAACAAGCTTATGGCAGCCAAAATCAGCAGCCTAAAGATCGTAGTCCGGCTCCTGCCCACCAAAAAAAAGTAAAATATGATTTTAATACCTACCGGTAAATCCTTTTCTCTTAGTCCGTAGAGGATGCTGGGGAAGCTTCAAGAACCATGGGGTATAGATGGGATCCGCAGGAGACATGGGCACTCTATAAGATTTTAAATGGGTGTGAACTGGCTCCTCCCTCTATGACCCTCCCCCAGACTCCAGTTATAGGAACTGTGCCCAGGGAGACGGACATTAGGAGGAAAAGGATTTATTTAATTATTTTAAACTAAGGTGAAATACATACCAGTTCACACCACTAACACGCCGTACAACATGGCATTCAACAACAACAACGCATGCAACGGCATGACCAACAACAGTCACAGAATGACTGAACTCAACGTAACCTGAGCGTAACTATGACCAAACTGCAGGTACAGCCCACACTAGGACGGGCGCCCAGCATCCTCTATGGACTAAGAGAAAAGGATTTACCGGTAGGTATTAAAATCCTATTTTCTCATACGTCCTAGAGGATGCTGGGGAAGCTTCAAGAACTATGGGGTTTATACCAAAGCTCTAGAACCGGTAAGTAAAATCTTATTTTCTCTAACGTCCTAGTGGATGCTGGGGACTCCGTAAGGACCATGGGGATTATACCAAAGCTCCCAAACGGGCGGGAGAGTGCGGATGACTCTGCAGCACCGATTGACCAAACAAGAGGTCCTCCTCAGCCAGGGTATCAAACTTGTAAAACTTCGCAAAGGTGTTTGAACCCGGCCAAGTAGCGGCTCGGCAAAGTTGTAACGCCGAGACACCCCGGGCAGCCGCCCATGATGAGCCCACCTTTCTGGTAGAATGGGCTTTTACCGATTTCGGAATGAGCCTGCTGAATCGTACTACAAATCCAGTGCGCAATAGTCTGCTTAGAAGCAGGAGCCCCAATCTTGTTGGGAGCCCACAGGACAAACAGAGCCTCTGTTTTTCTAATCTGCACCGTTCTGGCGACATAGATCTTCAAAGCTCTGACCACATCAAGAGATTTTGACTCCGCCAATGCGTCAGTAGCCACTGGCACCACAATCGGCTGGTTAACATGAAATGAAGAAACCACTTTTGGCAGAAATTGCTGACGAGTTCTCAACTCTGCTCTATCAGCATGGAAAATCAAATAGGGGCTTTTGGGGGTCATTCCGAGTTGTTCGCTCACAAGCTGCTTTTAGCAGCTTTGCACACGCTAAGCCGCCGCCTACTGGGAGTGAATCTTAGCTTATCAAAATTGCGAACGAAAGATTCGCAATATTGCGATAAGACATCTCTGTGCAGTTTCTGAGTAACTCGAGACTTACTCGGCATCTGCGATCAGTTCAGTGCTTGTCGTTCCTGGTTTGACGTCACAAACACACCCAGCGTTCGCCCAGACACTCCTCCGTTTCTCCAGCCACTCCCGCGTTTTTCCCAGAAACGGTAGCGTTTTTTCACACACACCCATAAAACGGCCAGTTTCCGCCCAGAAACACCCACTTCCTGTCAATCACATTACGATCACCAGAACGAGGAAAAAACCGTGAGTAAAATTCCTAACTGCATAGCAAATTTACTTGGCGCAGTCGCAGTGCGGACATTGCGCATGCGCACTAAGCGGAAAATCGCTGCGATGCGAAGAAATTTACAGAGCGAACAACTCGGAATGACCACCTTTGTGAGACAAACCCGCCAACTCAGACACTCACCTTGCAGACGCCAAGGCGAACAACATGACCACTTTCCAAGTAAGGAATTTTAACTCAATCTTGCGTAAAGGTTCAAACCAATGTGATTGCAAGAATTGCAACACCCCATTAATATCCCACGGTGCCACTGGGGGCACAAAGGGAGGTTGGATGTGCGGTACGCCTTTTACGAAGGTCTGAACTTCTGGAAAAGAGGCCAATTCTATTTGAAAAAAGATCGACAAGGCTGAAATCTGTACTTTAATAGAGCCTAACTTTAGGCCCGCATCCAGACCTGCTTGTAGGAAATGGAGCAAACGCCCCAGGTGGAATTCTTCCGTGCCTTCACATCAAGACACATATTTCCTCCAAATACGGTGGTAATGCTTTGCCGTTAATTCTTTTCTAGCCTGAAGAAGTGTAGGAATGACTTCACTGGGAATACCCTTTCGGGCTAGGATTGTGCGTTCAACCGCCACGCCGTCAAACGCAGCCGCGGTAAGTCCTGATACACGCACGGCCCCTGTTGTAACAGGTCTTCCCAAAGAGGAAGAGGTCCAGGGAACTTCTATGAGCAACTCCCGAAGATCTGGAAACCAGGCCCCTTTTGGCCAATCCGGAACAATGAGGATCGCCTGAACTCTTGTTCTCCGTATAATTTTTATCACCTTCGGAATGAGTGGAAGTGGAGGGAACACATAGACTGACTAAAACACCCACGGTTTCACTAGGGCGTCCACCGCTATCGCTTGAGGGTCTCTTGACATGGAACAATGGAGATCGTGTCTGCTGAGGAAGTCTGCTTCCCAGTTGTCCCCTCCTGGAATGAAGACCGCTGACAGAGCGCTGGCATGTTTTTCCACCCAGCGAAGAATCTTCGTGGCCTCGGCCATCGCCGCTCTGCTTTTTGTTCCGCCTTGGCGGTTTATGTACGCCACTGCTGTCACATTGTCTGACTGAATCAAGACCGGCAGACCTCGGAGAAGATGTTCTGCTTGCAGTATGCCATTGTAGATGGCTCTTAATTCCAGAATGTTTATGTGTAGACAAGCTTCCTGGCTTGACCACTTTCCCTGAAAGTTTCTTCCCTGTGTGACTGCACCCCAGCCTCGAAGGCTTGCATCCGTGGTCACCAGGATCCAATCCTGAATCCCGAACCTGCGTCCCTCCAGAAGGTGAGAACTGTGCAGCCACCACAGAAGGGAAATCCTGATCCTGGGAGATAGAATAATTTCCCGGTGCATGTCCAGGTGGACCCGGACCACTGGTCCAGCAGGTTCCACTGAAACACCCTGGCACGGAACCTGCCATACGGAATGGCCTCGTAGGCCGCCACCATCTACCCCAGCAACCGCGTGCAGTGAAGAACTGACACCCTTGCCGGTTTCAGAATCTGTTTTACCATGTTCTGTAATTCCAAAGCTTTTTCCACTGGAAGAAAAACTCTTTGTAATTCTGTATCCAGAATCATACCCAGAAGCGACAGCCGTGTCGTTGGATTGTGATTGTGATTTTGGCAAATTTAGGAGCCAACCTTGTTGTTGCAGAATAGTCAGTGAAAGGGCAACATTTTTCAACAATTGCTCCTTGGACCTCGCCTTTATGAGGAGATCGTCCAAGTACGGGATAATTGTGATTCCCTGCTTGTGCAGGAGAACCATCATCTCTGCCAATACTTTGGTGAAAATCCTCGGAGCCGTGGACAGACCAAATGGCAACGTCTGAAATTGGTAATGACAATCCTGCACAGCAAATCTCAGGTAAGCCTGATACGGAGGATATATGGGGACATGTAAGTAGGCATCTTTTATGTCGACCGACACCATAAAATCCCCCTCCTTCAGACTGGAGATCACTGCTCGTAAGACATTGAGGGATTTCAGGTTTAGAATCGGTCTGACTGAGCCATCCGGCTTCGGGACCAAGAACAGGCTCGAATAAAACCCTTCCCCCTGTTGAGACGGGGGCACCGTGACAATCACTTGATTTTGACACAACTTTAGTATCGCAGCGCTTACTATCTCCCTTTCTGGAAGAGAAGCTGGCAAGGCAGATTTGAAAAATCGGTGAGGGGGCACGTCTTGAAACTCTAACTTGTGCCCCTGGGTTACTAAGTCTACTATCCAAGGATCCAGGTCCGAGTGCACCCAGACCTGACTGAAGAGTTTGAGACGAGCCTCCACTGGTGCCGACTCCCGCAACGGAGCCCCAGCGTCATGCAGTGGATTTGGTAGAAGCCGGAGAGGACTTCTGCTCTTGGGAACTTGCCACCGCCTGCGACCTCTTTTCCCCTTCCTCTCGCAGTAAGGAAGGAGGACCCTCGTCCTTTTTTGAATTTATTGGGCCGAAAGGACTGCATCCGATAGTGGGGCGTTTTCTTCTGATGTGCTGGAACAGAAGGTAAAAATGACGACTTACCCGCGGTAGCCATAGACACCAGGTCAGTGAGGCCGTCGACAAACAATACCCTACCGTTAAACGGTAGAGACTCCATCGCCTTCTTAGAGTCAGCGTCAGCATTCCATTGATGAATCCACAACGCTCTTCTGGCCGAGACCGCCATGGCATTGGCCCTTGATCCCAAAAGGCCAATATCCCTTACAGCTTCTTTTAAAAATGCTGCAGCGTCCCTGATGTGACCCAGAGTCAAAAGCACGCTATCTCTGTCTAGGGAATCTACCTCAGATGATAACTTATCTGCCCACCGTTCAATAGCGCTACTCACCCATGGTGCAGCAACGGCAGGCCTGAGTAGTGACATAACTAGATTTCAGTGTATTTTCCTGCTTACAATCCGCAGGATCCTTAAGGGCTGCCGTGTCAGGGGACGGGACCGCCACTTTTTTGGATAGACGCGACAAAACCTTGTCTACCGTGGGGATTGACTCCCACCTTTCCCTGTCACCAGAAGGGAACGGATATGCCACTGGAATTCTTTTGGGAACATGTATCCTTTTGTCAGGATTTTCCCAAGATTTTTCAAAAAGTGCGTTCAGTCCATGAGAGGGAGGAAACGTTACCTCAGGTTTCTTTCCTTTATACATACAGACCCTAGTATCAGGAACAGCGGGGTCCTCAGTGATATGCAAACATCTTTTATTGCCACAATCATGTACTGAATACTCTTAGCCAGTTTTGGATGTAATCTGGCATCACTATAGTCGACACTGGAATCAGAGTCCGTGTCGGTATCTGTATCTGCTATCTGGGTAAATGGCCGTTTCTGTGACCCCGAAGGAGCCTGGGCCTGTGACAAAGCATCTTCCATGGATTTCCTCCATGTCTGGTTCTTAGACTCAGATTTATCAAATTTCTTAGCTAACAGTCACATTTGCGTTTAAAACACTTAACATATTCACCCAATCATCTGTCGGCGTTGCCGACAATGCCACTCTCACAGAATTGTCTGTCCCAACTCCAGCCTCCTCCTGGGAAGAGCATTCAGCCTGAGACATGTCGACACACACACGTACCGACACAACCACACTGGGGCTATAGGAGACACAGAGAGAGTTCTGCCAGCTCACACCCAGCGCCTATCCCGGTACTGAGGCCAGTAATAAGACTGCCCAGACCTGCTAGCGCTTTTTTCATATAAAATAAATCACCAAATTTCCAGCGCCCCCCCATATCCCCCCCCCCACTCCCGTTTTGCACCCTGTTACTTGCACAGTGTGGAGGTCAGGGCCAGCATCTCTGCAGCCTTCTGAGAAGAGAAAAAATGGCGCTGGTCATAGCTGTGCGGGCTAAGCCCCGCCCACTCCATGGCGCGCTTCCGTCCTGCTCAAAATCTTTATACTGGCGGGGGTCCCTTAACTAGTGCCTGGGCACTGTTAACTTCTATGCCAGTGCTGTCTGAGGTCCCCCCATGCTGCCCAGGGCGCCCCCCCTGCGCCCTGCAGTGCCGTGATCTGTGTGGGAGCACGCCCGCTGCGCGGTACCTCAGACGCGTCTTCTACCGTCACTGAAGTCTTCTGTTCTATCCTACACTATTGAAAGGGTCCTGGCTGAGATTAAAGTCACTAATAGAGGCAGCTTGTTTACAGAGCTCTTAGTACTGTTGCAGTTCCGGCTCTCAGTCCTGTCCTAAAGTCTTGCCTCAGTCTCTGCTGCCCTGGCGTAAGCCTCTGCTAAAACACCTGTCAGATAAGAGTGTTTCTCGTGTCCTCCGTAGGGGATTGGCGTCTGGGTCCACCAACCGGTCCGCTTCCGTTCCAGAGTCAGTGCACCTGTTACTCTAGGCGTCTGCTATACATCCCAGCAAATCCTACGTAGCCGGTACTGCTTTGAAAACTGGCAATCCCGCAAAGCTGGATCTGCCCCATATCCCAGTAGATCCTAAGTAGCAATTACTGCTCCGCAGCCTTACTCCCATGAGAAGGAACTAGATCCATCCTCCTCGTTTAGCGCCTCCTGTAGCATCAGTCTCTTCTACACCTGAAACCTTGTCAGACCTAACCTCTGAGCCAGTCATGACAATAAGCTTCATTCTCAGTAATCTCACTGCTCCTAGCAAATTAATAGGCTACATTTGCAGTGATGTCACTGGTTCCTTGTAAATAAATAGGCTACTTTCTGTCACGATCCGGGTATCTGGACGCCATTTCTTACCCATCAGATGCCTCCTAAGGCTGGCTCAGCGCTCCAGGACCGGATCCCATCTGTTATCCTGATATGTACATTCCTGTATCCTCTCCTGTCACTCTGGGACGCTGTCACAGTAAACGCCATATTACACCTGGCATGGCGTCTCCCGCGGCCTCCGCCGCCGTCCCTGAACTTCTGCATGCAGAGTGTCTGAGTGGCGATTACGTCAGCCGCGGCCTCCGCTGTGTCCGCGTGGTTGGATGTGCATCTGTCAGCCTGGCGCCTCCTGTCTTCGGTGGCCGGCGCCGCCATTACTGTTTTCATTACCACATGGATTACAAACCAAACTTCCCTCCAAGTGTCTGCATGGGCGCAGCCATCTTGGATTCTGTCAGCTGATCATTTCCACCAATCTGTTCTCAGTATTGATAATCTGCATAATTGCCTAGCCAATCCCTTCCTTGCTGCAGGTATAAATAAATACACTGTGCCTGAGCAAGGAAGGCGTCAGTGCTTTGGTTGTCAAACCTAGTTCCTGTTTGTCTCTCTCCTGTGATTGTCTTCCAGGTTCCAGATCCTGTCTCAAGACTTCCACCATAGAGACCCGCACCAGCATTCCACCTGCGGTGTAGCCTGACTCTCCAATCCATTGTGGATTCATCTGATTCCAGCTACATTACCTGCTTCCAGCTCAGCTTCCAGCAGGGTACAGCTTCCCTTAAAGGGCCGGTGTCCTTTCTACACTTTACCACTCTCCACCGGTATTATTGTTTCTCCGCTCTCAAGTTCTACATTTCAGTTCATATTTCATCGCTCCCAAGTTCATTTATTATTTAACTGGTTCCAGCCAGTATCCACTCCGTGCTAACAACAGTCTGGTTCCAGCCAGTATCCACAGCAGCTGTTTTATCTTCAGCAACCCAGCTTTTCCTGGAACACCAGCTGGCACAATCCTGGGTTATCTCCATTGCTACAGTCGGGCCTGGTAAGGACTTTCCATCTAGAAGATCATAAGAACTATCTCACACTACCAGTGCCCTGTGGCTCCTGCCATCCTGTAGTACCCAGGAACTGTATTTATTCTTTGCTGACTTTTATGTTTTCTTTTACTGCTGCTGTGTTGCGGAGTTGTCATAATAAACATCATTGACTTTTATCCAAGTTGTCGTGGTCACGCCTTCGGGCAGTTATTATTCATGTTACTTACATGTCCAGGGGTCTGATACAACCTCCCAGGTTCCGGTACATCTCAGCCCCTACAACTGAGGCTGCCTCCCGTCAGCTCAGGCCCTCAGTTGTGACAGTAAGCACTGACCTAATGAATCCAGCCGTAGAC
The DNA here is from genome assembly GCF_028390025.1 of Pseudophryne corroboree. Lineage (NCBI taxonomy): Eukaryota > Metazoa > Chordata > Amphibia > Anura > Myobatrachidae > Pseudophryne > Pseudophryne corroboree. Next base: position 172,706,853 of record NC_086450.1, on the reverse strand, counting down.
CAGGATCAAGTGGCCAGGCCGATGCAAGAACTGGCAGCCCGACTAGAACATCAGGAGGCTGCACAGGGCCACATCATCCGCTGTCTCCAGGATCTCTCTACTCGGCTGGATGGGATTCAGACAACTCTCCGTGGATCAGGCGCGTCTGGTGCGTCAACCACAGTGACTCCAGCTATAACCCCACCCACCTTACCCATTTCTGCTCCACGTCTTCATCTTCCAACGCCAGCAAAATTTGACGGATCTCCAAGATTCTGCAGGGGATTTCTCAACCAGTGTGAGATTCAGTTTGAGCTACAACCTGGCAATTTTCCCAGTGACCGTACAAAAATTGCCTACATTATTTCTCTTCTCAGTGGCTCAGCCCTTGATTGGGCATCACCGTTATGGGAGAGGTCCGACACCCTGCTATCTTCCTACACTGCCTTCGTGTCAACATTCAGGCGCATCTTCGACGAGCCAGGCCGGGTAACCTCAGCTTCATCCGAGATTCTCCGTTTACGCCAGGGGTCACGTACTGTAGGACAATATCCGATACAGTTCCAGATCCTGGCATCCGAACTGGCATGGAACGACAAGGCCCTGTATGCTGCATTCTGGCATGGCTTATCTGAGCGTATTAAAGATGAGTTAGCTACCAGAGACTTACCTTCTAAGTTAGATGAGCTAATCTCACTCTGCACGAAAGTTGATTTACGTTTCAGAGAGAGAGCAACTGAGCGTGGAAGATCATCTGCTCCAAAATCTTCTGCTCCTCCTCCTCGTCAACTGTCACCATCTAAAGATGAGCCCATGCAACTTGGCCGTTCCCGTTTAACTCCTGCTGAGCGCCGAAGACGTCTCTCCGAGTTTCTCTGTCTCTATTGTGCAGCTCCGTCTCACACCATTAATGCCTGTCCCAAACGTCCGGGAAACTCCAAATCCTAGCTCGCCAAGGAGAGGGCCGGCTAGGAGTAATGATCTCCTCTCCATCTCCTCAAGATTGTAATCTCCCAGTCTCGCTTCAAGTTGCTCAACGTTATCGGAACGTCATTGCCCTCCTTGATTCCGGAGCAGCTGGGAACTTTATTACCGAAGCCTATGTTAAACGGTGGTCCCTACCCACCGAGAGACTTCCTTCGTCCATTTCTTTAACTGCCGTGGATGGCAGCAAAGTTTTTGATGCAGTTATTTCTTTAAGGACTCTACCAGTTCGTCTGAGAGTGGGAGTTCTTCATTCCGAACTTATTTCTTTTTTAGTGATTCCAAGAGCCACACATCCTGTGGTCCTGGGCCTTCCATGGCTCCGTCTTCACAATCCTACAATTGATTGGACGACTACGCAAATCCTGGCATGGGGTTCCTCCTGTGCTGAGACATGTTTGTTTAAAGTATTGCCTGTCTGTTCTTCCTCCCCCAGGTCGTCTGATGTTCCACCTCCTCCATATCAAGATTTCACGGATGTGTTCAGTAAAGCTTCTGCTGATATCCTTCCTCCTCATAGAGAATGGGACTGTCCGATTGATCTCGTTCCAGGGAAGGTTCCACCTCGAGGCCGAACTTATCCGTTGTCTCTGCCTGAGACGCATTCTATGGAGGAATATATTAAAGAGAACCTAGCAAAGGGGTTCATTCGACCTTCTTCTTCTCCAGCCGGCGCAGGCTTCTTTTTTGTAAAAAAGAAAGATGGTGGTCTGCGGCCGTGCATCGACTACAGAGGTTTGAACGACATTACCATCAAGAACCGTTATCCTTTACCCCTGATTACTGAGCTCTTTGACAGAGTTAGCGGAGCTACCATCTTTACAAAGCTGGACTTGCGAGGTGCATACAATCTCATCCGGATCCGTGAGGGTGACGAGTGGAAGACCGCCTTTAACACCCGTGACGGACATTATGAGTACCTCGTCATGCCCTTCGGATTGAGCAATGCTCCAGCTGTCTTCCAGCATTTTGTCAATGAGATCTTCAGAGACATTCTATACCGTCATGTCGTGGTCTATCTAGACGATATCCTCATTTTTGCCAACGATTTAGAGGAACATCATTTTTGGGTTAAAGAGGTTCTGTCCCGTCTCCGTGTCAATCATCTCTATTGCAAATTAGAAAAATGCGTCTTTGAAGTCAAGTCCATTCCGTTTCTAGGGTACATTGTGTCCGGTTCCGGACTAGAGATGGATCCTGAGAAACTACAAGCAATCCAAAATTGGCCGGTACCCTTAACCCTCAAAGGGGTCCAGAGGTTCTTAGGGTTTGCCAACTATTACCGAAAGTTTATACGAGACTTTTCCACCATTGTGGCGCCTATTACTGCTTTCACTAAGAAGGGTGCTAACCCGTCCAAATGGTCTGAAGAAGCCATGCAAGCATTTCATCTTTTAAAACAAAGGTTCATCTCTGCGCCTGTTCTGAAACAGCCTGACATCGACTCTCCTTTCATCTTAGAGGTGGATGCCTCCTCCGTTGGAGTAGGAGCGGTGTTATCTCAGAGGGCTAAAGATGGCCATTTACACCCTTGCAGTTTCTTCTCCCGGAAGTTCTCCCCAGCTGAGCGCAACTATGCCATTGGCGACCAGGAGTTGCTAGCCATCAAGCTCGCTCTAGAAGAGTGGAGGTATCTGTTGGAGGGAGCTTCTCATTCAATCACCATACTTACAGACCACAAGAACCTTTTATACCTGAAGGGCGCACAATGTCTCAACCCTCGTCAGGCCAGATGGGCACTTTTCTTTTCCAGGTTCGACTTTAAACTCCAGTTCTGTCCGGGCTCTCAGAATCGCAAGGCCGATGCCCTTTCCCGCTCATGGGAGCAAGAAAATGAGTCAGAGTCTTCAGACAAGCATCCTATTATAAATCCGTTGGCATTCTCCACGGTAGGGATGGACTCTACGCCCCCATCAGGGAAAAGTTTTGTGAAGCCGATGCTAAGGAAGAAGCTCATGCATTGGGCCCATGCTTCCCGTTTTGCCGGACATACAGGTATCCAAAAAACCCTGGAGTTTATCTCTAGGTCCTATTGGTGGCCAACTCTGAAAAAGGACGTCTTGGAGTTTATTGCATCTTGCCCAAAGTGTGCCCAACATAAAGTATCCCGCCAGTCGCCTGCGGGGCAACTGGTTCCACTATCCGTTCCCCGTCGACCATGGACCCACTTGTCGATGGATTTCATTACAGACTTACCCATGTGTAACAAGTTCAATACCATCTGGGTGGTAGTTGACCGGTTCACCAAGATGGCACACTTCATTCCTCTCACCGGTCTTCCGTCAGCTTCTAAGTTGGCTCAAGTATTCATACAAGAGATCTTCCGACTCCACGGTCTTCCTGAAGAAATTATCTCAGATCGAGGAGTTCAATTCACAGCCAAATTCTGGCGAAGTTTATGTCAAGTCCTCCAAGTCAAGCTAAAGTTTTCCACGGCTTACCATCCTCAGACCAATGGTCAAACCGAGAGGGTGAATCAGGACTTGGAGGCCTTCCTCCGCATCTATGTGTCCTCCTCTCAAGATGACTGGGTTCAATTACTTCCCTGGGCCGAGTTCTGTCATAACAACCAGTATCATTCTTCATCTGCTTCAACACCATTCTTCACTAACTTTGGATTCCACCCTAAAGTCCCTGAGTTCCAACCGCTTCCAGCAACTTCTGTTCCCGCAGTGGATATCACCTTGCATCAGTTTGCCAATATCTGGAAGAGCGTACGATCAGCTCTGCTCAAGGCATCGTTCAGGTACAAGAAGTTTGCGGATAAGAAGCGTCGAGCAGTTCCTGCTCTCAAGGTGGGTGATCGGGTATGGTTATCCACGAAGAATTTGAGGTTAAGAGTTCCCAGTATGAAGTTTGCACCTCGCTATATCGGTCCTTTCAAGATTGAACAAGTTATCAATCCTGTTGCTTACAGACTCCAGTTGCCTCCCTTCTTAAAAATACCCAGGACATTCCATGTTTCCCTGTTGAAACCGCTGATCTTGAATCGGTTTCATTCCTCACTTCCTCCAACTCCGAAAGTCCAAACTCAACGAGGCGTTGAGTATGAAGTGGCCAAGATCCTGGACTCACGTCACCGTTACGGTCAACTACAATATCTTATTGACTGGAAGGGTTATGGTCCTGAGGAACGTTCATGGACCAATGCTTCTGATGTCCATGCTCCTGCCTTGGTCCGGAGATTCCATTCCAAGTTTCCTCAAAAGCCAAAGAAGTGTCCTGGGGCCACTCCTAAAGGGGGGGGTGCTGTCACGATCCGGGTATCTGGACGCCATTTCTTACCCATCAGATGCCTCCTAAGGCTGGCTCAGCGCTCCAGGACCGGATCCCATCTGTTATCCTGATGTGTACATTCCTGTATCCTCTCCTGTCACTCTGGGACGCTGTCACAGTAAACGCCATATTACACCTGGCATGGCGTCTCCCGCGGCCTCCGCCGCCGTCCCTGAACTTCTGCATGCAGAGTGTCTGAGTGGCGATTACGTCAGCCGCGGCCTCCGCTGTGTCCGCGTGGTTGGATGTGCATCTGTCAGCCTGGCGCCTCCTGTCTTCGGTGGCCGGCGCCGCCATTACTGTTTTCATTACCACATGGATTACAAACCAAACTTCCCTCCAAGTGTCTGCATGGGCGCAGCCATCTTGGATTCTGTCAGCTGATCATTTCCACCAATCTGTTCTCAGTATTGATAATCTGCATAATTGCCTAGCCAATCCCTTCCTTGCTGCAGGTATAAATACACTGTGCCTGAGCAAGGAAGGCGTCAGTGCTTTGGTTGTCAAACCTAGTTCCTGTTTGTCTCTCTCCTGTGATTGTCTTCCAGGTTCCAGATCCTGTCTCAAGACTTCCACCATAGAGACCCGCACCAGCATTCCACCTGCGGTGTAGCCTGACTCTCCAATCCATTGTGGATTCATCTGTTTCCAGCTACAACATTACCTGCTTCCAGCTCAGCTTCCAGCAGAGTACAGCTTCCCTTAAAGGGCCGGTGTCCTTTCTACACTTTACCACTCTCCACCGGTATTATTGTTTCTCCGCTCTCAAGTTCTACATTTCAGTTCATATTTCATCGCTCCCAAGTTCATTTATTATTTAACTGGTTCCAGCCAGTATCCACTCCGTGCTAACAACAGTCTGGTTCCAGCCAGTATCCACAGCAGCTGTTTTATCTTCAGCAACCCAGCTTTTCCTGGAACACCAGCTGGCACAATCCTGGGTTATCTCCATTGCTACAGTCGGGCCTGGTAAGGACTTTCCATCTAGAAGATCATAAGAACTATCTCACACTACCAGTGCCCTGTGGCTCCTGCCATCCTGTAGTACCCAGGAACTGTATTTATTCTTTGCTGACTTTTATGTTTTCTTTTACTGCTGCTGTGTTGCGGAGTTGTCATAATAAACATCATTGACTTTTATCCAAGTTGTCGTGGTCACGCCTTCGGGCAGTTATTATTCATGTTACTTACATGTCCAGGGGTCTGATACAACCTCCCAGGTTCCGGTACATCTCAGCCCCTACAACTGAGGCTGCCTCCCGTCAGCTCAGGCCCTCAGTTGTGACACTTTCTCAGTGATGTCACCAGTTCCTAGTAAATTGACAATCTTCCTTCTCAGTGATATCACTGGTCTCTTGTGAATAAATAAGTAACACTCACAGTGATCTTGATGGTTCTAAATGAAATGATACACTGCTTTTTCCATGATGTCACTGGTTCCTAAAGAATTGATAGGTTGCATTTTCAGTGATGTCACTGGTTTCATAGCAGAATCTGCACAGAAATTAAATCAGTCCACAAAATAGATGACTTCAATGTACAATAATACTATATGAAATACATGTCACAATATTTTAATGTTACAAATGAAGTTTCATAGGAGTATGTCAATTTGGCATGATGGCATTTCTAGTGGAGAAGACAGTAAAAGAATATTTAATTCACACAAGACTGTGAAATCTAAAAATGGGAGATGCACTCAGTTCTCACCAATAAGCTATACAAAATGATGTATTAGCTTTCTGTAGCAGCGCTGGCAAAAAATAAAATAAAATGTCAATTTACGTTTGCATTTGGCATTTGCGTTCCCTTTTTATTTCTAGCAAAACATAAAAGTGGGCTGTCTTTGGTAAAGTCACTGCTTAATGGGGCAATTAGCGCTATGCTTTATGTCATTTTCCAAGTATAAATCTATTTTCCTAGGTACTGTGCTACAGGCCCAGCTGTTATTTTTTGACCTTACAACAACTCTGGAAAAAGGGCACCAAATGTGCTGGAGACCTCAACTAACACATAACTTACAACCCCGGCATCTTGTGCAAAATGAGGATCCAATTAGTTATTTAACCCCTTAAACAAGCAAGAACAGTCATCCATGCTGGATAAATTATTTGTTTTGAATATACACATGACCTCAATGTTATATTTTGCCATTGCCATGGCCCAGGGTAAAGCTCCCAAGAACCAGTCTCCTTTCTCACCTACTCGGGCCCTGGTCAGACGCTGGCGTGCTGTAACAGCGAGAAGGTGCAGAATTTGTGTGGAGGTGACCAGGGCCGCCATCAAGAGGGTGCCCTGTGTACAGTTGTCCCGGGCCCGGCCACTCTGACAGAGTGGAGGGCCCGGGCTGCACACACCGCCAGCCGTGGCTATTCCCGGGCGCCGGTGACACTGACCGCGGCTGGCCGGCTGCCCCTTCATATCCCATAGCCCACCGCCGATCACAGCAAGGGTTCTTTTTAATAAAGTTTATTTTATTCGGATGCGACGCAGCGTGACGTCATGACGTCACACCGCGTCGGGTGAAGAGGAGTCGCGGAGCTAGGGACAGGAGTAGGCCGGCAGCAGCAGACAGCGTGGGAGAGAGAGCAGAGAGGACGGATTTGTAAAGGTAAGTATGTTGTATGTCTGTCTGTCTGTGACTGTGTGTTTTGTGAGAAGGGCTGTGAGGACGTGTGTACCTGGCACTGGGGGCATATCTGGCAGGCACTGAGGGGGCATTTCTGTATCTGGAAATGGGGGCATATCTGGCACTGGGGGGCATATCTGGCAGGCACTGTGCGGGCATATCTGGCACTGGGGACATATCTGTATCTGGCACTGGGGGCATATCTGAAAGGCACTGTGGGGGCATTTCTGTATCTGGTACTGGGGGCATATCTGGCAGGCACTGTAGAGGCATTTCTTTATCTAGCACTGGGGGCATATCTGGCACTGGGATCTGGGGGCGTATCTGGCATGCACTGTGGAGGCATTTCTGTATCTGGCAATGGGGGCATATCTGGCAGGCACTGTGGGGGCATTTCTGTATGTGGGGCACTGGGGGCATATCTGGCAGGCACTTTGGGGGCATGTCTAGAACTGAGGGCATATCTGGCAGGCACGTGGGGATATATGTATCTGGCACTGGGGGCATATCTGGCAGGCACTTTGGGGGCACTTCTGTATCTGACACTGGGTCATATCTGGCAGGCACTGTGGGGGCATTTCTGTATGTGGCACTGGAGGCATATCTGGTAGGCACTGTGGGAGCATGTCTGGCACTGGGGGCATATATGTATCTGGCACTGGGGGCATATCTGACACTGGGGGCATATCTGGCAGGCACTGTGGGGGCATTTCTGTATGTGGCACAGGGGGCATATCTGGCACTAGGGTTTAATCAATGAGGGTGGTTAGGTACCTGCCCAAAGAGTCTACCTTGACCTGGTGGCAGGCCTGATAATTTTTGGCCAAAATATCTGCCTAAAATATTTTTTGTAAAGAGGGGGGGGGGGGGGGGGGGGCTGCCTATTTTGTCAGTCCCAGGCCCCACAATTTCTGGTGGCAGCCCTGGCGGTGACCACTTCTGCGACCAAGTCTGGGAGTGCTGTGGATGACACACTGGAGTGCATAGCGGAGGATTCCAGGATTGCCTTGCATGGCGCAAATGTGTGTGTGGAATGGGGTTCTGTGTGTTACATGATCTAATTTAAGCCAGACCAGCAGCATGGACGTTGCCATCTTGCTCAGGTGATAAGTCTCTGACCAATACTGTCCAGTCTGTCATCCAGCTGACGCTTTCAGCCAATACTGAACAACCTTTGGGTATATAACTTCCTTCGTTGCGGGACCAAGGTTGTCAGTGCCATAAGTCACACAGCTCTGAATGTGAGTAATGTCTTTGTACTCCCCAGCTAACTAAGTATCTTCAGTGTATTGTGCATAGTGGCGAAGTCCACTACCATCGGTGCAAGCCCTATATTCTAAACCATCGGTGCAAGCCCTATATTCTAAACCATCGGTGCAAGCCCGATATTCTCAACCATCGGTGCAAGCCCGATATTCTCAACCATCGGTGCAAGCCCGATATTCTCAACCATCGGTGCAAGCCCGATACTCACAACCATCGGTGCAAGCCCGATACTCACAACCATCGGTGCAAGCCCGATATTCACAACCATCGGTGCAAGCCCGATATTCACAACTATCGGTGCAAGCCCAATATTCTCAACCATCGGTGCAAGCCAGATATTCTCAACCATCAGTGCAAGCCAGATATTCTCAACCATCGGTGCAAGCCAGATATTCTCAACCATCAGTGCAAGCCAGATATTCTCAACCACCGATACAAGCCCGATATTCTCAACCACCGGTGTAAGTCCGATATTCTCAACCATCAGTGCAAGTCAGATATTCTCAACCATCGGTGCAAGCCCAATATTCACAACCATCGGTGCAAGGCCGATATTATCAACTATCGGTGCAAATCAAATATTCTCAACCATCAGTGCAAGTTCAATATTCTCTACCATCTGAGCAAGACCATTATTCCTATACCATTCTTCTATAGTGCTAACCCAGGTGACCCAGACAGGGGGTCGCGACCAGTCCGTTGGGCTCAGCTAAGCCCAAATTCCCTTGTGGGAGTCCCTGGTGAATACCACCGATGGGGTAAGATTCCGCTACCCTGTTCTGGGTCTTAGTCAACTACCTGGTGCTAGTTTATGTCCTCCGTCTACTACTACAGTCTCTCATATGAAGGAACTATGTTAAGTCTCCTAACTTCACTCCACACTCAAACCCAACATCACACGGCCCGACCACAAGGTAATATACAACATCCACCCTTGGCAAATCCTGACAGCTATATGGCAAGAAAGTGATTGCCAGTGTATCTCGTTGTACAATTCACGCAGCCATCACTTAGTACACCAGGAGGATTTTTTAGATCAGAGGTACAGTATGCAACCTGTGGTTCTACATATCCCAGTATGCCACTGTCGGCCAAAGATGGCCAGGATGTGATGGAACTTGAAGTTCCACAGACACTGAGCATCACATCAGGACTGCCCAAAAATCATATAATGGTTCAAGTTCAGAACATGAGATCCCCTGGGTTAGCATTACTAAATAGCTTCCGAACATCCTTAAACTTGTTAAGAACGTTAAAATATGTACCCTTGCAGGCTCACTTTGCCTGCCACGATTCAGGTACGGTGGCTCACTTCGCTCACAACAGGTTCCTATTCCCAATAGATGCCCACGTGGATAGTGTTCTGAGGCAGTTTAATTATGCTATCCCAGGAAGTCCCATGTTCTGAATTTGAGCCACACATAGCGGGATAAATACGATATCCCGGCATCCCGAAGAAGAGAATCCCGACAGGAGTCTGGTATGTATGTATACCCTCCCCCCTACCCCTAAGCCACCCTTCCCGCAGCCTAACCTCCCCTCCACCTCGAAGCCTAACCCTAACCCAACCCGCAGCCTAAAACCTCATCTCCCAAACCCCCGGCCTTACCAATTAGGAGTCCCAGAAAACCTTGGCTGGGATCCTGGCGCCAGCATTACGATCCATGTTGGGATGCCTACGCCGGTCAGTGTCAGGATTCCGCCATCGGCATTACGACGGAACAGCAGAACAGAGATTAAGTGTAATCCAAAAATAGGCAAATTGGAAAAATAATACATGTATCATTTATTTTCCTATTCGTCAATCAATTTGTTTTAATAACAGCATTCTTTTCTAGGGTAGCAGGGCCAATCACAATGTGCATTTCAAATTGCGAGGGGACCCCCCCTGGGGAAGCAACACAGCTGCAGAGAGTCTCTCACAACTGATCTTATATAAGTAACAAGTCAAATGGGGCTATTCAATTAGTGCCGTTGTTTTCGGCTAGATGAAAAAACGGCACTAATTTGACCATGTATATTCAATAGTGGGTTTTCCATTTTTTTATAAATTTTTTAAAACACATGGATCGACAGCGAATTTGCCAATCCACGTGGTTTTCACCTGTGCCAGTCAAAAAAAGGCATGGGCATTGAATAGGTTGAATGTAAATTCGACCTTAAAACGGGCGAAAAGTGCACTTTTTTCGACTGGTCAAAAAAACTGCACTAATTGAATATCCCCCATAATCTTTAAAAATCCTTAATGTTAACCCAAATTGTCAGTGCGCACATTATTCAATCTTATAACTTCCTGCAAACAACCTAACCCATAGAGCTGAATCAAACATGTAAAAGAAGGCACTATAGTATTTAAAAGTAAAACATTTTATTTTTGGGAATATTCAAAATCTATGTTAAACGTACAACTTGCAATTAAACAGACCAAGACTGGCATACTCCTCAACAAAAAAATGGCAAATTAGCAATTAACATTTTTAGATATTAGATATTAATTAATAAGAGTGACAATTAGGGCTCATACTTTATGCTCACAACTAACAGAAACTAGAGATGTGCGTGTTCAGATTTATCGGTTCTTAACAAAAAATTAGTGCAAGTTCGGATTTATGTGCATTTTTCTTATTGGCTATCCAAAACACTTGACAGCTAAATAGCCAATAAGATGCCGTTTTGAAATCTGAGTAAATCTGGGTAAATTCAAACCCAAACAAATCTAACAGGAACAAAAAAACAATAGTGTTCTCAAATCTTCCTGGCAGCACACTGTACTACAGTACAATAAATAATGAGAGCTCCCACTGACCTTGTATTCTAGCATGCATTAACTCTTCTAAGATGTTGCAGGTAATATTGTAAGAAAGTGTGGCCCTCATTCCGAGTTGATCGCTCGTTATTTTTTTTTCGCAATGGAGCGATTAGTCGCTAATGCGCATGCGCAATGTCCGAAGTGCGACTGCGCCAAGTAAATTTGCTATGCAGTTAGGTATTTTACTCACGGCATTACAAGGTTTTTTCTTCGTTCTGGTGATTGTAATGTGATTGACAGGAAGTGGGTGTTTCTGGGCAGAAACTGGCCGTTTTATGGGTGTGTGTGAAAAAACGCTGCCGTTTCTGGGAAAAACGCGGGTGTGTCTGAAGAAACGGGGGAGTGTCTGGGCGAACGCTGGGAGTGTTTGTGACGTCAAACCAGGAACGAAACTGACTGAACTGATCGCAGTTGCCAAGTCTGGAGCTACTCAGAAACTGCTAAGTAGTGTCTATTCGCAATTCTGCTAATCTTTCGTTCGCAATTTTACTATGCTAAGATTCACTCCCAGTAGGCGGCGGCTTAGCGTGTGCAAAGCTGCTAAAAGCAGCTTGCGAGCGAACAACTCGGAATGACCACCTGTGTGTGGCCATTTGAGGTATTACCATAAACCAAACTCCTTACAACAGGGCTCGACAAATCCCGGGGGCAAGGTCACATGGCCCCTAGGTTTTGCCACCTTGCTACCAGATTATGCAGGGAGGGAGGAAGAAAGTATATCCTTGTCAGCCCAAGTGGAGATTTGTGGGCGCGCCTGTTTTGCGGTGGCCATTTCATGCACAGTTGTGCATGTTCTGAATGTCCGTCCCGGCCTGCGCTGTCTACTCCTGTCCATCCTAGCCTGTGCTGTGTGCTGTCTCCAAACTCCGGCTGCATAGGGGATACCTCCTCAGTTGTGTGGCTGTGGGGGATTGATTGGCCATGGGGGTGTTAGGCGATAGTTGTTTGGCCAGGGAATAGCTGCCCAGCAATGTGGCTGCGGAGGGCTGGTTTGCCTGGAGGTATCCCCTCAGATATTTGTCCGTGGGGATTGATGATTCCGGGTTTCTTTGTGTTTTTTTTGGGGGGGTTGGGGTTGGGACGGTGATGTGGCTCCTACACTTTCATCCTGGCTCCTACAGATGACGCTCCGTTATCTTTGCTGGCTGAGGCGTTAGTTGCAATCAGGCATACGCAGCATGCCTGGGCGCAAGGAGGCTTGCCTAGTCATAGTGAGGCGCACAGAGCATTTGGCGTTACCTTTGAGTGTAATACCTGCGATCATCCACTAGATGTCGCTTTTTTAAAACACCACTGCGCATGCGTGTGGTCTCCATTAAAATACAATACTGAACTACAGCGTAGGAACGACTTTACTGGTGCGTCTCATTACGCTACAATATGCTACAGTATGTCATACAGTATATACAGTACAGATACAAATAGCACAGCACACACAGATGCAAACGAACGTGGTACAGGCACATTATGGTCTATTCATGTTAGGGATATGTGAGCGTCCAAATCCTGTAGTATTAAGTATAATGGGGAGAGATAAAAGCTCCTCCCTAAGTTCCTGGATGCCAAATCACCGTGCTTAGCATCTCTGTACAGTATTTTGCATTTGAGTACTAAATAGCACAAACAGCTTGTAACGTACTCTGCACTAAAGGCTACAGCGGCAAGTGTTATCTTTCTAAGTATAATGGAGAGAGATAAAACCTCCTCCCTAAGATCCTGGATGTCAAATCACGGTCCTTAGTATCTCTGTACAGTATTTTCTTTTTGAGTACTAAATAGCATGAACAGCTTGTAATGTACTCTGCTGTAATGGCTAGAAGTGTGCACACTTCTATTGAATGTGAAGGTATATTACAATAGATTTTAAAAAATAATAATTCATAAAGGGAGTGTCAGGGAAAAAAAATACACTCGCACTTTGGGAATCAAACCCAGGACTCTCAGCATGGGAGGTTGAAGACTCCACCGCTTGCCCACACCGCTTCATGGAAGATACACAAGCTCATGTATAAAAGTACTGTAAGCAGCGATTCTTCCCATTGGTGTTTGTTTATGCCGTTAAGGGTCTTGGACGCTCATATTGTACAAAACATACAGTATACTGTACATACTTAAACGTCAATGAACTACATTATTGCTTTCACACATCAGTTGCGTCTGCATACACTATATTAATTTTTACTCTATTGCTTTGTCTACGGGACTTGGACGCTCACATGCAGTAACACGGCAACTGAGAAGTGTTTTAATACATTCATTTGCGTCTGTATAAACTATATATATATTTTTTTTTAATTGACCCTCTCCGTCTGACCATTGGTCTGTGTGTATATTAACATTACAGTCATCACTGACCATTTGCCAGCGATTGTACTGTAGATGATTCCGCAGCTATTCGCTCTAAAGTACTGGATTAGTGGAGCATTAGCCACCCAGTGGTGGAGATCTGTATTGCATGCTGATTATGCAGTCGTGCCTCAACGCGCCTATTGCTAAACTCAGCAACCTAAGCTATTGCCTAGGTGCAACTACACCTCATGTGGCAGGAGAGGTACTTTGCTACCTGTAAGCTACACACAGGGTCCTGGGGGTAGATGGGAAGTGTGTATGGACCGGGTTCCCATCCATTGGGCCCAGACCGGGTCTTATAGTCTTCTTAGCCCAAGAAGCTGCTTCATCAGCCAGCACCTGGCTGCTGGGTTTAAAGCAGAATATCTCCCATGAGTCAGGGCTCCTGACGGCAGTTAGTGCCCAGGTGATAGGTCTGCTAGGGACAGAGGGATCCGGAAGACTGGGGCACTAGTGTCCGGATGCCGGGGCCTGAAGGGTTCCTTATTAAGTAAAAGGGAGTGAGCAGGGCCTATCCTCCCTGGTTGTTTATACTAGATACAGTGATCTTTGTTTTATGTGTATCTTTGGTTTTGAGCAACCTGAATAAAAGGAATTTGTTGTTTTTGCACAAGCTTGGAGTCGGTCGCTGGTGGAATTTTTGTAGCAGAGCACATTTTAGCAAGACTCCTGTTACACTCAGTTTAGGCGGAGAAACAGGCAAGATAATGGAGGCTCCATCTGTAGACTTTAGAAAAATTTGTCAAGCCCTGCCTTACAAAATAACGTGATCCCAGACCATGTTCTCCTAACCACTCACCTCTCTCACTGCGCTTTGCCTGATTTCAGTTTTATATCTGATTACAAAGTGAACAAAAGATCAGTCATTTCCCTTCAACAACATATGAAAAAACTTCAACTTAAAATGTTTACTGGAAAGTGGATTCCATACATTTTCTTTGTGATAACATTATTAAATCCTATGATTAATTACAAAAAGCCAATTGCCCACCCTTACACAATAAGATCTTATTAGGATTGTGCACACTGGAGAAAACACTACATATAATGGACAGATTTAATCAATGTAATACAAATGGATGTGCACCTTTATATGTTCCAGAACATAAAATTTAGGGTGCTAAGTGAAATATTAATAACTTGCAGGGAATGCAATAAATGTATCTGGAACCATTAAAAAATAAAAAACTCTCATCCTAGACTAAAGTTTACCAGGGTGCCTACTGTGTTGGTTCTGCAGTTGTTTTCATTCCACAGATACTATGAATTCATTTTGTGCTTTGTTTGTACAATCACCTGGCCTGACACAGTAGACAACTGGTCAAACGCTGAGTGGACATAGAAAATTATTTGGTCAAGTATCAAAATTATTTCATGCCTTGATAAAGCTGAGATCATACCAGACTTTATCAGACAGCCTGTCCTCATCTATCACATCCATTTTACAAACTCTGAGTTCCTTCTACTTAGTATCGGAAGATGAGGTCATGGCCTAATACAGACCTTGTCCCCATCCATCTCCCCCATTGAACCTATCATCCCCTCCCGCATCCTGCACTCTCTCCCATGCCTGTTCTGTTACCTACTTGCCCATCTTTTCAGTCTTCCCACTTATGCTGTTGACACTCAGATCTACCTCCCCTCCCCACTTTTTTCCCTTTCTCTCCACACTTGTAATCGCCAGCTGACTCTGCAATTTCATACTGGATGTGCCAGTGCTTTCTTAAACTTAACATGTCTAAGAATTAGCTAATAGTCTTCCTACCCTCCTGCATAACATCAGCTCCCACTTTCTGTATCTAGCGAAAGCACCAGCCATCTATTCTAGCATGCAAGTGCATTTTCTTGGAGATATCCTCGACTCCACCATCTGCTTCAAGCCAAATAATAAGTAACTTTCCTAGTACTGCCAATTCCATTTCAGAAACATCACAATGACTCTATTGTCAACTCTAGAATGGATCACTGTAACCTATTTTTAGTTGGCCTCCCAGTCTCCTAGCTTTCTCTAATACAATCTGCCCTCAACGCTGCAGTCCAGTTCATCTTTCTCTCCAAATATATTGCCTCTGACCTGACTCACTTGTCCTACAGGCCCTAGACTTGCTCCTCCTCTTCTACATTAACCAGTTCAAACTTTTCACACTCGCATATAAATTCCTCACCCAATCCTCTCCTATTTTCATCTCCCTTCACACTCTAGCAAACGCACTTCGCACCATCATCAAATGTCACCTCTCCTCCTGATTACTTCCTACTACTCCAGCTCTAAGATTTTGCCTGTGATGTTCCCCACTACTGGAACATTCTCCCTATCAGTCTCTACACCTCTCTTCAAAGCTTCACATGGTCTCTAAATACTCACTTCTCTGTTAAAGCCTTCCAGCTCTCATCCTAACCCACTCCTCTAAACCCCTCACACCCCTTTATGTCACCCCTTTTTGTCTGCCACTCCCCATTAGATTGCACTCTCATGAGCAAGGCCTCCTTCCATCGTGTGCTTTTCCTTCCCTCACTTACACCATTCTCTCCTCCCCACTGCCAACAATGGCACCAAACCTTGGTTCATGCCGCTGATTTGGCTATTACTGCTGATGCAGCAATGTTTAGTACGATAAGTGTTTTTTTTTCTTGTTTTGTTTATACTGTTTCTGTATGCTGTGAGGCGTTGCAGACAATTTGTGGCACAATATAAATAATGGGTAATAATACTATAACTACAGCATAAGTGAGACTGCCAACCTGCAGCAGAATTATTTTCCACTGTCAACTGCTTTAAATTTTGTCATACTTGTATACATTTTTTTTTGTGTTTTATTTGCACATAACAGCCACTAGCTAAAGAACGCCAAACTTGAAGCTTTTGAATGTGAAGGATTTAAGACGACAATGTTAGTGCACAATTAATAAAACAAAGGAAATACCCCACTAGAACACACCCACTTGAGTCAGCATTAGGCATGAGATCATTTGCATTACATGTGTAAAGCATCAGTCTGAACTGTTAAGGTTGCTCTAGGGATCAGAGAAATGTAAACCCTTCTGTAAAGACCTAAATAATTTTTTTAATGCGTTAACCCTTCGTAAGTGTACAGGCCTAACATAAGATAAAAGGGAGAGTGCAGAATTTGTAATACAAAGAGTTAGATTTCACCCTGGTATCTTTAGCCCAGGCCAGGAGTAACAGAGGTGTTGTCAGGTCGGGGAAGACGGGGACAGCTGTGTGCGCTGAATACCATATACCTGGACAGAAAACGATAAACATCTGCATACATTAGGAATGTATACTGTGGTGGCTGCAAGCCTGGATGCCAGCAGTCAGCCATTTTTCCCTGACTTTAATAAATGCTCAGTCAGAGAATCCCTTTGTCACGTTTTCTTGTAAAGCATTTTATCACCCAGGATATGATATTCGTGGAAGAGCTATGATTTATTTAAGCCTTCCTTTATTGCTTCTTATCCGGCCTTGACCTTCATTTTGGATGCACACCAAGAGCTTGTGTTTCAGTGATTGTCTGCAGTGTAAGGAGAGACTACAGAGGTGCCATCTTCTGCTTGTGTTATGACTTGAAAGAGACCCCAAGGGGGGTTAAATGGGTCACTGCAGAAGCACGGTACGCTAGTCTGGGATAGAAACACATTTAAAATCAGCATGAGAGGAATGCGACGCAGGGAGGGAGTGATAAAAGAAAAGGCGGCAAGCCACACAGCGGCACTTCATCTCTCCGCAATCTGCCACCTCATTGATTTCCCTTAAAGAGAGAAAGAACCTTGGCTTACATATGGGTAACCTACATTATATTTTGTTTTCCCCAGCAATTTGGCATAGCGGTGTACAAAGATACCTAATATAACTGGAATTTTAATTAAAACATACAGAAATAGATACTTGAATGTTAAAGTCATTGTATCACTGTGGCATTTAATGCTTTTTTTCTGTAATTCTAATTAAAAAAACAAAAATCGGAAAACATATCATGGCATTCAGGAGGGGTTTATTGAGAGCGGAAAGAGGATGCACCTGTGCCTGCCACTAAAACGTGCCGTTTTCTCAAACCACAAACGCTGCAGTTCTGTTTTATGTGCAGCAACGGACAACAAATCAACCAAAGGACAATTCTCACAGAGACGCAAATCTGGAAAAAAAAATTATAATAATTAGCAAATTGGCACATTATCATAAAAACCTGGGGGAAAGTGTAGCCTCCTTTTCTAACAAAACCCAGAGTACTCTGTACTATAAATAACTAACTAGGGCCAGTCACACTTCACAGACTAAAAGATTAACAGCTTTATAAGCACCCTCTACAATTTTCACATTACACAAGTGAGAAACAGCTTAATAGCCCATGACAATTAGGGCGAGTGTTATATGGAAGCTATACAATACACTCTATGGGATTTACATCTATTGGGGGAGTGTTGTATAGAAGATCTCCTGTAATTAGACAGGTAGTAATTAGGTCGACAGGGTCAAAAGGTAGTCAGTAGAAAAGGTTGACAGGTATAAAAGGTCGACATGGAAATAGTCGACACAAGTAAGGTTAAGGTCTTTATGTTTTTGGGGTGTAAATTTCTGTTTCATCATGTGACCATAATTATTGTAAACGTATGCTCGCCATGCTTTGAGCAAGGATATTATTCCCAATCGTAGTCCACAAGAATGGTGAATCAGACATAAGTTGAAATATATGTGAAAACCACAAAAAAACTTGTGTCGACCATATGTGTGTCAACTCCTTCAACCCGTCAACCGTTTGTACCTGTCAACATTACGCACTGTCTACCTTTTACCTGTCAACCTTAAGCGCTGTCTACCTTTTACCTGTCAACCTTAAGCGCTGTCTACCTTTTACCTGTCTACCTTAAGCACTGTCTACCTTTTACCTGTCTACCTTAAGCACTGTCTACCTTTTACCTTTTGACCCTATTGATTTAATGCATGTAGACCATATAGTGTCAACCTACTGACTGTCACTATGGTACTTTCTTTCTATACATTGATCCCCATTTGGGGTGACCCGACTACCCAGCTAAAACAGCGTTGACCACCACTGACCTAGGATATCAGCTTGACAAGCTGACTCATGTCTTTCGTTTACATGGAAAATCTCATATGCTTCATGTACAGTACAGTATGTGTCACAGAGAATAGCTGTAAGCACATGGTCAAATGTGCTGAGGACACCAGCACATCAGTCACTGAATAAATGACTCATTCAAATTAATGCAGCATGGAATTATTATTATTATCCTTTATTTATATGGCGCCACAAGGGTTCCGCAGCGCCCAACTACAAAGTACATAAACAAATAATCAAACAGGAAAACAGCAACTTACAGTTGACGACAATATAGGACAAGTACAGGGTAAATAAACATAGCTACATCAGCAGATGACACTGGTATAAGTATGAGGTGGCAGAAGACTGCTGGATTTGGTGCAGTTGAAGATTATTAAAGTAAGAAAAGGATAAGCACATGAGGGAAGAGGGCCCTACTCATGAGAGCTTAGAATCCAAAACGGGAGGGGTAGACAGACAGGGGTGACACAGATGGGGTACATAGAGAACGTGGAACAGAAGGTTAGGATGAGATTTGGTTGGGTTTGGTAAAGAAATGGGTCTTGAGAGCCCGTATGAAGTTTTGTAGAGAGGTGGAGAGTCTGAGGGAGAGAGGTAGGGAATTCCAGAGAAGTGGTGCAGCACGTGAAAAATCTTGGAGATAGGAGTGGGAGGAAGTAATCCGTAGGCAGGAGAGTCGGCGTGCATTAGCAAAGAAAAGAGGACGGGTGGGAGTGTAAAGGGATATAAGGTAGCCTGGATTGTCAAGGCATTGTCCATGGGCAGGAACAACTTCTGAGATACCGTGTCCAGTATCATTCCCAGGAACTGAATTCTCTGAGACGGTTCCAGGTGAGACTTTTGGAAATTCAGGATCCAACCATGATCTGTAAGGAGAGTAGCCAAGTAGATGCTCTGAAGCAGACATTCCCTGGACACCGCCTTTATCAGGAGATCGTCCAAGTAGGGAACTATGGTGACTCCCAGTTTGCATAATTGCTGCATCATCTCCGCCATTACCTTCGTGAATACCCTTGGAGCTGTGGAGAGACCAAAGGGTAACGCCTGAAATTGGAAGTAGCGGTCCAGTATAGCGAACCGTAGGTAAGCCTGTTGAGGAGGCATGCAGTAGAGACATTATCTCTGCCTGGGGTAGTGTTTCAAATCCCTCTATTATATTATCAGACCATTTTACCATGGCCCTTGTAATCCAACAGCAAGCAATAGTGGGCCTTTGAGCTGCGCCCACCACCATAAAAATTGATTTGAGTGTAGTCTCAATTTTGCGGTCAGCTGGGTCTTTGAGGGAGATAACCCCAGGTATAGGCAGCATAATTTTACTTGACAGCTTGGACACTGAAGTATCCACGCACAGGTGATTTTCCCATACTTTTCTGGGAAGGGAAAAGAGTTTAGTAATCGTTTGGGAGTTTGGAATTTTTTGTCAGGATTGACCCACTCCTCGCTAAAGAGGGAGTTTAATTCCTTGGAGACGGAAGGTTGCAGAGGATTTTGGTTTCACATTAAAAAACAATTCCTCTTCGGGATCTGTCTCCTTATCCGCTATGTTGAGGACTTCTTTAATAGAATAAATCAGAGCCTCAACACCCTGAGACAGAGTATTGTCACCTTCCACATCCACCTCCCCTTCATCCAGATCTGGCAAATCAGTATCAGTCAGATGTAAGCACCTGTGGTAGCGTGAGTTTGTGAGAGACCAACAGGGGGGGCTGCGGAGCCTGTCTGTGGTTAGCAGCCTTGAACAAAAAAAATCATCCACAGACTTTTTAAGGGTCTGCCTTTCCTGCTAGCAGTAGCCAACTCTGTATTTATATTAGTAATCATGCCTTCGAATGATTCTAACCACTCTGGTTCCTGAACACTGCTACCCTGTGAGGGTAGAGAACACTGGGTACATAGAAGGGAATCCGCCAGTGAAGGTGAGAACTTTGTGTTCAATGAGGGACACCGCCTTTTTCCCAGACATTCTGTATTACAGAAACACACACATGGGAGTTCAGTGAAATAACACAGTGCAGTGCTAAACACAGAAAGAGAAATCACACAATATCCCCACACACTCTATGGAGTGACACTGAGAGAATTGGGACCAGCACACAATACCTCAGGCAAAGCAGTACTCTGAGCCTTATTAAGGCAGCTTGTTTAATACAGCCTATATGCTCCCCCACCCCCATCTGTATAAAACCCACTGGTACCAGTACAAGTGGTGATACAGTGGAGTTTGTGGAGGAGCAGCTCTTGCATGCGCACTGGCAGTCAGCAGCAGTAAATGGCACCTTTCAGCCTCTGGTCCCGCTCTCCAGGAAGCCCCGGCCCCCTCAATGGCATGTGGTCTCTCTGATTATATACTGGCTTTATAGCAGGTTTTTGTGAAAAAAGGCGCTTAAAAAACCCTTTACATTAGCGCCAGTGTGCGTATCCGCAGCAGGCACCGCAGCCCGCATCCAGGTGACCGCCGCACCCCTATGCCGCCATTGTCACCGGGGACCCACTAACCGGGACCCCGGTGTCTATACTCACCGCACTGCATCTTCTGCATCTGTTAGGGGAGGCGGCATGCTGCCGGTGTGCACAAATCCTGGGGGTAGTTGAAACAGCGCCTCAGGAGCTTAATGTCCTGTCAGCGGGGATATGAACCATTCATTCGTATCCCCGCTGACAGGACATTAATTGCTTCATTAACTCTATAGGAAGTTGGTTCTGACCCCCCCCCCCCCCACCACCACCAAGTCCCACGATGCAGGCACACTGGTTGCCAACTAGTGCTGCATGAAAATAATAAACTAACACATTTCTGAAGAAAACTCTCTGAGCTCCACAGAATGAATCTGGTGGAGGGGCATAGAGGGGAGGAGCCAGCACACACTAATGATTTCTTAAAGTGCCAGGCTCCAATGGACCCGAACTATACCCCATGGTACTAATGACACCCAATTATCCACTAGGACCTTAAAGAAATGTATATTTTAAAAAATACGGAGAGTGCCTTTCTTCCACAAATAGTAGACTGAAACATATATCTATGGGACAGCCCACCCCCTGGTAATCCCTAAAGAAGCACTCCAGTGATTCACCCATTACATGATGTGAGTGCCGGACTTAGTATATTTTATTTTTATATATATATATATATATATATATATATATACTGAACAAAGAAAACTGCGGCACTCGAGGACTGATGAAAAGTCACTGTATTAAATGCAATACATCATTCATCGACGTTTCGGGGAATTTAACCCTTTCTCAAGATGTGAAAGAGACGAGAAGATAAAGAAAAACCCACTCCCCTTTATAGAAGGAAGAAGAACCCGCCACAGCACCCGTGCGTGCAGACCCGGAACTCCGTGTCCGGCATGTGGGAGGCGCCTGGAGATGACGTGCCATGACTTCCGTGTTGAGCGCGGACGTCCGTTGCCTAGCAGCAGCAGACGCTAAACCCGCAGGCCGGAGGCTGGAGAACGGGGGGAGAGAAGGGACATAAAGTAAAGCGCAATGCACAAAAAGCATAGTGTCTACATACAAACACCAAGCTACAACAGAGTGAATCTATTTGTTATGAATAAGGACGGGCTTTAGGCTAAACAAGACTAAGGGGTGTGTTGACACCCTTGGACTGGACCTCTTTTATTGTATCACCACTACTACTAACCATAGTGACTTTAATATCATTGAAGAGGGGATTATGGGGACCCTCTCTTTGTTATCACAATACCTAGGCGTTATTATCGTGGGTCTATTCATATATGCATCTGGTCTATTTATGCTTTCTCTGCAAACTTTGCATGCTGGGCACTCTATTTTAAGCATTTGTCTGGGATGCTTCAGCGGACTTGGATGCATAGATGGTGCTGGGTTGGTATCTCTATTTCACTCTGTTGTAACTTGGTGTTTGTATGTAGACACTATGCTTTTTGTGCATTGTGCTTTGCTTTATGTCCCTTCTCTCTCCCCGTTCTCCAGCCTCCGGCCTGCGGGTATAGCGTCTGCTGCTGCTAGGCAACGGACGTCCGCGCTCAACACGGACGTCATGGCACGTCATCTCCAGGAGCCTCCCACACGCCGGACACGGAGTTCCGGGTCTGCACGCACGGGTGCTGTGGTGGGTTCTTCTTCCTTCTATAAAGGTGAATGGGGTTTTCTTTTTCTTCTGGTCTCTTTCACATCTTGAGAAAGGGGTTAAATTCCCCAAAACGTCGATGAATGATGTATTGCATTTAATACAGTGACTTTTCAGCAGTCCTCGAGTGCCGCAGTTTTCTTTGTTCAGTGTTACATTTACTCTGAGGGCACCGGGGCATTTTATTATTCAAGAGAGTGCCGGGCTGTTGATACAACTATATATATATATATATATATATATATATACAAAACAATGTATCAGATGGCGCTAATAATCACTTCTTTGCTTAACCAGCCAAACAATTGACCACATCAATGAATAAATAATAACAATTTATTAAAAGCACATATTGCTAAAAGAGATGACCCTTTCACAAACACGTAACATTGATGAGTGTCAGATGATAAAGTGATGGGGATATATATTCTCGCTTCCACCCTGACGCGTTTTGTCCTTAGCAGACTTCTTCAGAGGGGTGATCAATACAGCCATATACTCCAAAATGACAATCACATAAATCTTCAGGTCCTTAGACCATTTACCAGTACAGGTTTGTATGACAATTTTAAAAGTTTGAAAGACTTCTGTCTTAATTCGTGAGGGTCAATTTATTGAAATCTGAAAAATAGCCCCACTCAGGGAGAAGCTCAAAAAATAATTTGCATATATCCCCAAAAGGACCACAGATTCCAGTGTGCTCCTGTGTGCTCTCCCAAAGTGCATATATATATATATATATATATATATATGTACATACACACACACGGTGATTGAAAAGTCGCAGGACACCCTTTTGTTTCCAAAACTGTGAAGAAAATGATGGGTAAACTGAATACTCTGGTACGGCATGGGTGAGGTGGGCTATCTTTTAGGGTGTGTACCGAACATGGGTGCCATCTTGAAATCGGCCATCTTGAATCTAAGGCCGTTTTTTGTTTTTTTCAAATGGAAAGGGGGTCATGTAACATGTCAAACAACATTACAATTTGTTGAAATGTTTATTGCTGCAAAGAGATTTGAAATAGCAGTTATGTTTCAAACGTTACAACACTTTTTGTTGCAGGTAACTGAAGATGGCTTTGACAAAAGAGGAGAGAATTGAGAACCCCTTTCCATTTGAAAAAACTGACTTAGATTCAAGATGGCCGATTTCAAGATGGCACCCATGTTCAGTACATAGCCCACCTCAACCATACCTTAAAGGAGTATTCAGTTTTCCCATTTCCTGCACAGTTTTTGAAACAAAAGGGTGTACTGCGACTTTTGAATCACCCTGTATATATACGTATATAAGCATTTTCTTTATTTTCCCTAAACTATACCAAGTTACATCTAAACATTATCCCAGTGGTTCTCAAACTTTTCTGAATCACGGCACCTTATCAGAATATCAGAGTATCAGAATATTTTTCACGGCACCCTAGGCCAAAAGTTTCTTATTTAGAAATCTAAAAATAAATATTATATTAAGTACATTGTTTTTATATATCATCATTAGGTTCAGTTGTGTGCTGAGGGTCAAGATTTGCTTTTATTTATCCACATATTTTATGATTGACAGCCACAAGCGCTGGTTTTTCCCGTTACATTGACCATAAAAAATTTGAATTGGTCCTGGACCACCAATCCAAGGCACCCTTGCTAGTGTCCAGAGGCACCACAGGGTACCACGGTACACAGTTTGAGAACCACTTCTATTTATCACCATTTTCACTGCATTATTTTACTGCTATATTTCATCCAACACCATTATGTTGGTTTATTCTGTGTGAATATTACAAATCCAAGCAATTGTGGCATTTTTCTTTTCATAACTCATGGTGTAGTCCTAGAGAGATTATGTTCATAGTACTGTACATTAGTTGAAGACATTTAAAACTAGATTTTTCAAGATATTGGTTATTGCCATGACACAACATCATAATGAAAACATTTTGGAAGTCCAGTTCATGGAACCAAAAACGAATAACAAGCTAACAATGGAACAGAGTTCTGGCATCTTTATAGCACTGTGAATCTGAGTTACTTTGAAAGCTTTATTAAAACTCCCAGTAAAAGTGATGCCGACATTGACTTCAAACAAGACACAAGAAGAGTAGGTTTTTTCAAAAGAGAAATTGAGCGTTTCATTTTTACAAAAACAGTCCATTAGAACAAGCTAATAAGGCCCAGATTTATCAAGCCTTGGAGAGTGATAAATTGCGTGGAGATAAAAGTACCAACTAACCAGCTCCTAACTGCCATGTTTCAGGCTGTGATTGAAAAAATAGGATTTTAATTACCTACCGGTAAATCCTTTTCTCGTAGTCTGTAGAGGATGCTGGGGTCCACATTAGTACCATGGGGTATAAACGAGTCCACTAGGAGCCATTGGCACTTTAAGAGTTTGAGAGTGTGGGCTGGCTCCTCCCTCTATGCCCCTCCAACCAGACCCAGTCTAAAACTGTGCCCGTGGAGACGGACATCTTTGAGAGAAGGATTACACAGATAGTGGCACCAGCTCACACACAAGGCAATCCAAGTTAACTAGCTTGAAACATCAGTAACGGCTGAACAAGATTACTTACCAAGTAACAAGACAGTATTTACCCAGAACTAAGCAGTACTGAACTAAATAACCACTGCAGGATAACGAAGCGCTGGGCGGGCACCCAGCATCCTCTACGGACTACGAGAAAAGGATTTACCGGTAGGTAACCAAAATCCTATTTTCTCTGACGTCCTAGAGGATGCTGGGGTCTACATTAGTACTATGGGGATGTACCAAAGCTCCCAGAACGGGAGGTAGAGTGCGGAGGCTCCTGCAGAACCATTTGACCAAACTTAAGGTCCTCAGAGGCCAAAGTATCGAACTTGTAGAACTTTGCGAACGTGTTCGACCCAGACCAAGTAGCTGCTCGGCTGAGTTGCAACGCCGAGACACCCCGGGCAGCCGCCCAGGAAAGAATCCAACTTACGAGTAGAGTGGGCCTTAACAGACGTAGGAAACGGCAAGCCTGCCGTAGAATACGCATGCAGGATAGTGAACCTGATCCAGCGAGAGATCGTCTGCTTAGAAGCAGGACACCCAATTTTCTTGGGCTCATACAGGACAAACAGAGAGTCTGATTTTCTGTGACGAGCAGTCATCCTCACATAGATTTTTAGAGCCCTTACAACATCTAAGGACTTTGATGAAATTGAGGAGTCCGTCGCAACTGGCAACACAATAGGTTGGTTGATATGAAATGCCGACACAACCTTCGGTAGAAACTGCTGACGTGTCCGCAGCTCAGCTCTATCTTCATGGAAAATCAAGTATGGGCTTTAACATGACAAAGCCCCCAACTCCGACACACGTCTAGCAAAAGCTAAGGCCAACAAAGTGACATCCTTCCAAGTGAGAAACTTGACCTCAACCTCCTGTAGAGGTTCAAACCAGTCCGACTGGAGGAACTGCAACACCACGTTAAGATCCCAGGGTGCCGTAGGTGGTACAAAGGGAGGTTGGATGTGCAGAACTCCCTTCAAAAAAGTCTGAACCTCAGGGAGGGCAGCCAACTGTTTCTGGAAGAAAATGGATAGAGCCGAAATCTGGACCTTTATGGATCCTAACCTCAGGCCCATATCCACACCTGCTTGCAGGAAGAGGAGAAAACGTCCCAGATGAAACTCCACCGTAGGAAACTTCTTGGACTCACACCAAGACACATTTTTTCCAAATACGATGGTAATGTTTAGACGTTACTCCTTTCCTAGCCTGTATCAGGGTAGGAATAGCCTTGTTCGGAATGCCATACCGAGCTAGTATCTGGCGTTCAACCTCCATGCCATCAAACGTAGCAGTGGTAAGTCTTTATAGGCAAATGGCCCCTGCTGCAGCAGGTCCTCCCAAAGAGGAAGAGGCCTCGGCTCTTCTAGCCATAGATCCAGAAGATCCGCGTACCAAGCCCTTCTTGGCCAGTCCGGAGCAATGAGGATTGCCTGAACTCCTGTTCTCTTTATGGATTTAAGAACCCTTGGAATGAGTGTAAGTGGAGGAAACGCGTACACCGACTGGACTACCCACGAAGTCACTAGGGTGTCCACCGCCACTGCTTGCGGGTCCCTCGATCTGGAACAATACCGCCAAAGCTTCTTGTTGAGACAAGAGGCCATCATGTCGATTTGGGGTACGGCCCAAAAATCGGTTACCTTCTTGAACACCTCCGGATAGAGACCCCACTCCCCTGGATGGAGATCATGTCTGCTGATGAAGTCCGCTTCCCAGTTGTCTACTCCCGGAATGAAGATTGCGGACAGCGCCAACGCATGTTTTTCTGCCCAGAGGATGATTCTTGTTACCACTGACATTGCAGCTCTGCTCTTCGTTCCGCCTTGTCGGTTTATGTAAGCCACTGTCGTTACGTTGTCCGACTGTACTTGAACGGCCCGTATTTCCCAAAAGATGGGCCACTTGGAGAAGACCGTTGTATACGGCTCTTAGTTCCAGAATGTTGATCGGCAGGCCGGCTTCCAGACTTGACCGCCTTCCTTGGAAGCTTTCCCCTTGAGTCACTGCGCCCCAGCCCGGGAGACTTGCATCCGTGTTTAGAAGGATCCAGTCCTGAATCCCGAACCTGCGGCCCTCCAGAACGTGAGGTAATTGCAGCCACCAGATAAGTGAAATCCTTGCCTTTGGCGACAGACGTATTCTCTGGTGCATGTGTAGATGGGATCCCAACCACTTGTCCAGGAGATCCAGTTGGAAGGACCAAGCGTGAAACCTCCCATACTGCAGAGCGTTGTAAGAGGCGACCATCTTTTCCAGAAGGCGAATGCACTGATGAACAGACACCCGGGCTGGCTTCAGGACATCCCGGACCATTGTTTGTATCACCAACTCCTTTTCCTTCGAAGAAACACTCTCTGCAATTCCATGTCGAGGATCATCCCCAGAAAAGACAACCTCCGGGTTGGTACCAAATGAGATTTTGGAAGGTTCAGAATCCAACTTTGGACTCTGAGTAGGCAGGTTGTGAGAACAATGGACTGCAACAGCACAGCCTTGGACGATGCCTTTATCAGTAGATCGTCCAGATATGGAATGATGTTCACCCCCTGTTTTCAGAGTAGAACCATCATCTCCGCCATCACCTTGGTTAACACCCTTGGTGCTGTAGAGAGGCCGAATGGCAGGGCCTGGAACTAGAAATGACAGTCCAGTAATGCAAAACGGAGATAAGCCTGATGCGGTAGCCAAATCGGAATGCGGAGGTACACATCCTTGATATCCAGGGATACTAGGAATTCCCCCTCTTCCAGACCTGATATCACCGCCCTGAGAGACTCCATTTTGAACTTTGAACTCCATCAGAAAAGGATTCAGTGATTTTAGGTTCAGAATGGGCCTGACCGAACCATCCGGTTTCGGTACCACGAAAAGGTTTGAATAGTAACCCGTGGCTTGCAAATGAGGAGGTACTGGCACAATAACCTGTGCCTCCACCAACTTCTGTACCGCTGCTTGCAGGACAGTCCTGTCCGCAAGCAGAACTGGCAGGCCTGATTTGAAAAATCGGTGAGGAGGGAGATTTTGAAATTCCAACCTGTAGCCCTGGGACACAATATCTGTAACCCAGGGATCCAAGCAAGACGATACCCAAACGTGACTGAAGTGTCTGAGCCTCGCTCCCACTGGCCCCACCATCACCATCACCAACGCTTTTTTCTCTGGAATTAACACCCTCTGCACCTCCGTGTCGAGGATCATTCCCAGAAAGGATAACCTCCTGGTTGGTTCCAAATGTGATTTTGTTATATTCAGGATCCAACCATGTTCCTTGAGAAGCAGGGTCGTGAGAGCTATTGAATGAAACAGCTTCTCCTTGGACGATCCCTTTATCAGCAGATCGTCCAGATACGGAATTATGTTCACCCCCTGTCTGCGGAGGAGAACAATCATTTCTGCCATCACCTTGGTGAAAACCCTTGGTGCTGTGGAGAGGCCGAATGGCAGGGCCTGGAATTAAAGAGGACAGTCCAACAGAGCGAATCGAAGATAAGCTTGATGCGGCAGCCAAAACGGAATGTGGAGGTACGCATCCTTGATATCCAGGGATACCAGGAATTCCCCCTCTTTCAAACCTGATATCACTGCCCTTAGAGATCCTTTTTGAACTTGGACTCCCTCAGAAAGGGGTTTAGTGATTTTAATTTCAGAATGGGCCTGACCAAACCATCCGGTATTGGTACCACGAAAAGGTTCGAATAATAACCTGTGTTCTGCATTTGAGGAGGGACTGGTACAATGACCTGTGCCTCCCCCAACTTCTGGACGGCTCCCTGTAGGGTAGCCCTGTCTGCCGGCAAAGCTGGCAAGCCTGATGTGAAGAACCGATGAGGAGGGAGATCTTGAAATTCCAGCCGGTACCCAAGGGACACAATATCTAATACCCAGGGGTCCAGGCCGGACGACACCCACACCTGACTGAAATGTCTGAGTTTCACCCCCACCGGCCCTACCTCCAGGCTGCGCTGTCCACCGTCATGCGAAGGACTTTGGCGCACCTGTGTTATGATTCCAGCACTCCTGACCGGAGGAGATTTTATGACAAGGACCAGAGCGCTGGAATGGAATGCAGGTAACGGGAGCAGGGAAGACTAGTTGCCCCTGGCGCCCTAACTCTATTGTCTCACCCGTGCTATCGGAAATCCCCTGCGAGACTATGGTTTCTTGAGCCCCTGGCAGCCACGTTTGAAGGGCGGATTATGTCTGCCCAACTCCGGTGCCCCCCGGTCTTAGTGAGAGACAAAGGGAAATCCGAGGCAGGATGATAACAAGAGGACCTCTGACTGACAACAGGCCAGGGGCAACAAGCTAACTAACAAAAACAGAAGTATGTGCGGAAACCCGCCAGGTAAAAGGACAACCAAAATCCACTTGTCCAATACTCCTAGCCAGCACCGCCGGATACCAGAGTGGACCAGTGGAAGCGGAACCCTCCGCAGAATGCTCCAAAACACAAATAATAAATAATAAAGCGGACAAGCCGCAACACACGGCAAGGCCGCGACTCACGAACACCACTGGATGTTATATGGTGATTAGTCAGGACTCCAGGAATAAGATGACAAACTTCCGAGTTCAGGACTTCCGAATACTGGAATGACCGGATACAGCAAGACTGGAACAGACTCTCAGCAAACAGAAACAGCATGCAAGAAGCTATTACCGGCGTCTGTGAGAAGCCCTGGGAGTGTATTTAACAAGGAGTCCTCCAATCAGCTGCCAAAAGGCCGATTAGAATAAATGCCGTGCAGCTGCCTTGCTGCATGGCCAGAGAGCAGGAGAATACATTAACTCTTAAAACCTAGCAACGGGGAACACGGTCCGCCAGTGGCGTCCCCGTTGCTAGGGTCCGTGCGGCTCAGCGCGCCCGGCGTCCAGCGTTGCCAGGGAGCCGGCGGCTGTCCGCGTACGGCGTCCCTGGTTGCTAGGCGCCGGGCCGCACCGACGAGCGGACCCCGGCGCCTAACAGTACCCCCCCCTTGAGGAGGGGTCAAGGAACCCCTAAAGCCAGGCTTCCAAGGAAACTCCCGAAAAAATGCCCTCTTGAGCCTTGGGGCATGAAGATCCTTATCCAGGACCTAGGACCTTTCCTCTGGACCATAACCTTTCCAGTGAACCAAAAAATAAAGCCGGCCCCTGGACAACTTGGAATCGAGAACCTTCTCCACCAGGAACTCCTGTTGTCCCTGTACATCCACTGGAGATCTTCCCTGAGAGATCTTCCGAGGAAATTTATTGGAAGAAATGTATGGCTTCAACAGGGAGCAATGAAACGTATTACCAATCCGAAGAGATTTTGGTAAACGTAACCGGAAAGCAACTGGGTTAACTTTTTTAATAATATGAAATGGTCCAATAAATTTGGGTCCCAACCTAGCTGAAGATTGTCGAAGTCTAATGTTACGAGTCGACAACCATACCCTATCTCCCACCTTAAAATTGCAAGGACGTCGGAGCCGGTCAGAAAAATTTTTCTCACGAAAGGCCGCTTTTCTGAGAGCAAGGTGCACTTTTTTCCAAATGGCTCTGAGATGGGAGGTTAAGGTTAGCGAGGAAACTGAGGAATGTTGAAAAAAAGAATTAGCTCTGGGGTGAAAACCAAAAACTGAAAAGAATGGAGACACGTTGGTGGAGGAATGACAAGAATTATTGTAAGCAAACTAGTGATGAGCGGATTCGGTTTTACTCGGTTTTACTCGGTTCTCAAAACCGAATCTTATTGGCTATCCAAAACACGTGACATCAGTGAGCCAATAAGATTCGGTTTTGAGAACCGAGTAAAACAGAGTAAAACCGAATCCGCTCATCACTAAAGCAAACTCCGCTAATGGAAGAAACTCGGACCAATCATTCTGGAGTTTGGCTGAGTACAAACGCAAATACTGTTTCAATGATTGGTTAACTCGCTCGGTTTGCCCGTTGGACTGTGGGTGGTAACCAGATGTTAATGACAATCTCATCTTTAATGAAGCACAAAAACACTTCCAGAATTGTGCAACGAATTGTGGACCCCGATCAGAAACAATATCAGTGGGCAACCCATGAAGTCTGAAAATATGGCGGAGAAACAACACTGCCAATCCTTGGGCAGATGGCAGTCGGGGAAGGGCAATGAAATGAGCCATCTTGCTAAAACGGTCTACTACCACCCAAATGACTCTGCATCCAGCTGAAAGGGGAAGGTCCACCACAAAATCCATGGAAATATGAGACCATGGCCTGAGAGGGACATTCAAGGGCATAAGTTGCCCGATAGGCAAGGAACGGGGAACCTTATGCTGTGCACAAACCTGACATGAAGAAACAAACTCCTTAACGTCTTTAGAAAGACCAGGCCACCATACTGAGCGGGAGACTAACTCCAATGTCTTAGAGATCCCTGGATGCCCGGAAACTTTGTTATCATGGAACTCAGTCAAAACATTAGCTCTCAGGAACTCAGGGACGTAAAGACGACCAGCAGGAGAATTTCCAGGAGCTTGGTGTTGAAGCTGTTTTAACTGGGTAAATAAATCTTGTGTGAGGCCTGCCCAAATGACTGAAGATGGAAGTATGGGAGTAACAGGACTGTTATCATGAACCGGAAGAAAACTGCGTGACAGAGCATCTGCCTTGGTATTCTTGGAACCTGGCCTGAAAGTTATAATAAACTTGAAACGAGTAAAGAACAAAGCCCAACGAGCCTGCCGGGCATTCAGCCGCTTAGCTGATTCGATGTATTGCAGATTCTTATGGTCAGTCAATACTGAAATGGTATGTGTTGCTCCCTCCAGCCAATGCCTCCACTCCTCGA
This sequence comes from Pseudophryne corroboree, assembly GCF_028390025.1. Classification (NCBI taxonomy): domain Eukaryota; kingdom Metazoa; phylum Chordata; class Amphibia; order Anura; family Myobatrachidae; genus Pseudophryne; species Pseudophryne corroboree. The sequence continues at coordinate 172,675,028 of NC_086450.1, read as the reverse complement.
AAGCCCATTTTATTGCCAGTAGTTCCCGGTTACCAACGTCATAGTTGGATTCAGCGGAGGAGAATTTCCTAGACATAAAGGCACAAGGATGTAGTTCCTGAGACTCTGGATCCTTTTGAGATAGTATAGCCCCTACTCCAACCTCCGAAGCATCAACCTCCACCACGACGGGCAATCCTGGATTGGGATGTCTAAGGACTGGAGCCGAGACAAAAGCTTGTTTCAAGGCCCGAAAGGACAACTCCGCTTCACGCGACCAGTTGGTAGGATCCGCTCCTTTCTTTGTCAGGGCCACAATGGGAGCAACCAGGTCGGAGAAGGAATGAATGAACCTCCTGTAATAATTCGCAAACCCTAAAAAGCGCTGAATTGCTTTTAAATTGGTGGGTTGCGCCCAACTAAGGATGGCCTGAAGCTTCTTTGGTTCCATGAAAAATCCCCGAGGGGAAATAATGTATCCTAAAAAAGATACCTCCGTGACATGAAACTCGCATTTCTCCAGTTTGGCATATAGATGATTCTCACGTAACTTTTGAAGAACCTGACGCACCTGGGTAACATGTTGTTCAATAGAGTCAGAATAAATCAGGATGTCGTCTAAGTAAACGACCACGAATTTCCCTAGGAAGTCACGGAGCACATCGTTAATGAGGTCCTGGAAAACTGCTGGAGCGTTAGACAAGCCGAACGGCATCACTAGGTACTCGTAGTGACCCGACTGAGTACTGAAGGCTGTCTTCCACTCATCTCCGGACCTGATTCGGATGAGGTTATACGCTCCTCTTAGATCGATTTTGGAGAAAATCACAGCCGAACGCAGCTGATCAAAGAGGACAGAAATCAGCGGCAGAGGATAAGTATTTTTAACTGAGATTTTATTTAAGGCTCTATAGTCAATGCAAGGTCTGAGTGAGCCATCCTTTTTCTCCACAAAGAAGAAGCCTGCACTTAAAGGAGATTTAGATGACCTAATAAATCCTTTCCCTAGGCTCTCTTTAACATAGTCATTCATGGCCGCAGTTTCTGGCCCGGATAAAGCATATAACCTTCCCTTTGGCAATGCGGCACCAGGAATTAGCTCAATGGCGCAATCATAAGGCCGATGGGGAGGCAGAAGGTCTGCATTGCCCTTGGAGAACACATCAGCAAACTCCTGGTACTCCACGGGAATGAGTTCAGGAATTGCAGCAGCTATTCTGACTGGAAACGAAATACATTCCTTATCACAGAAGGCACCCCATTGAGAAATCTCCCCTGACCGCCAATCAATGGTGGGATTGTGAAAGGCCAGCCAAGGGTGACCCAGAACCACTGGAACTGCTGGGCAATGGGTAAGGAAGAACTCGATCTTTTCAGAATGAAGAGCTCCTACCGTAAGTAGTACAGGGGGTGTACAGAGGGAAATAACCCCATTGGACAGTGGACTCCCATCTAAACCATGCATGGTGACACTCCTACCCAAAGATAACTGAGGAATGCCTAAGGCCTTGGCCCAAGTAAAATCCATAAAGTTTCCTGCGGCTCCACTGTCGACAAAAGCCGACACCGAGGAACTGAGGCTGCCAAAGGAAACCTTAGCTGGGACTAAAAGGGAGTTATGCGAGGAGATAAGTTGCAGACCTAGGTGAACCCCCTCACAATTCACCTGGTCAAGGCGTTTCCCGACTTATTCGGACAATTACGAGCAAAATGTCCCTTACCCCCACAGTACAAACAAAGACCAGAGTTTTGCCTTCTGGCTCTCTCTTCAGGAGACAACCGGGAGAGACCCATCTGCATGGGCTCCTCTATGTCCTCAGGGATGGAATATACACACGGAGATGACCTGACCGATGCTCCTTTTTCAGCCTTCCGCTCTCTGAGACGACGATCAATCTTAATAGAAAGCTCCATGAGTTTATCGAGAGTCTCAGGAGCGGGATACTGGAGGAGACTGTCTTTAATTGATTCTGATAAGCCGAGGCGAAACTGACTGCGCAGGGCTGGGTCATTCCAGCCACAGTCGTTCGACCACCGGCGAAACTCCGTACAATAAACCTCTGCGGGATTCCTACCCTGTCTGAGAGCGCGCAACTGACCTTCAGCGGATGCCTCTCTATCAGGGTCGTCATATAACAGTCCTAAAGACCCAAAAAAAGCGTCTACTGACAGCAACACCGGATCATCTGCTTTTAAACCAAATGCCCAAGTCTGGGGATCCCCCTGGAGCAAAGAAATAATAATCCCGACCCGCTGAGATTCAGTACCCGAGGAGATCGGTCTTAAACGAAAATAAAGTTTACAGGATTCTTTAAAATTAAAAAACTCTTTTCTATCCCCAGAAAAACGGTCAGGCAAATGCATTTTTGGTTCAGGAACTACCCTCGGGGAAGTTCGTAAAAGATCTTCCTGCGACTTCACCCGAAGGGAAAGATCCTGAACCATCTGAGTAAGTTCTTGAATCTGACTGACTAAGAGCTGACCAGGATTTGGTCCTAACCCTGTTGGATTCATGAGGCCGACAATTTCTTACAAAAAACTGAATAAAAATTAAACTCCGTTTTAATTTTAAGTTTTGGTATGGCCGGTAATAATGTTATGATTCCAGCACTCCTGACCGGAGGAGATTTTATGACAAGGACCAGAGCGCTGGAATGGAATGCAGGTAACGGGAGCAGGGAAGACTAGTTGCCCCTGGCGCCCTAACTCTATTGTCTCACCCGTGCTATCGGAAATCCCCTGCGAGACTATGGTTTCTTGAGCCCCTGGCAGCCACGTTTGAAGGGCGGATTATGTCTGCCCAACTCCGGTGCCCCCCGGTCTTAGTGAGAGACAAAGGGAAATCCGAGGCAGGATGATAACAAGAGGACCTCTGACTGACAACAGGCCAGGGGCAACAAGCTAACTAACAAAAACAGAAGTATGTGCGGAAACCCGCCAGGGAAAAGGACAACCAAAATCCACTTGTCCAATACTCCTACCCAGCACCGCCGGATACCAGAGTGGACCTGTGGAAGCGGAACCCTCCGCAGAATGCTCCAAAACACAAATAATAAATAATAAAGCGGACAAGCCGCAACACACGGCAAGGCCGCGACTCACGAACACCACTGGATGTTATATGGTGATTAGTCAGGACTCCAGGAATAAGATGACAAACTTCCGAGTTCAGGACTTCCGAATACTGGAATGACCGGATACAGCAAGACTGGAACAGACTCTCAGCAAACAGAAACAGCATGCAAGAAGCTATTACCGGCGTCTGTGAGAAGCCCTGGGAGTGTATTTAACAAGGAGTCCTCCAATCAGCTGCCAAAAGGCTGATTAGAATAAATGCCGTGCAGCTGCCTTGCTGCATGGCCAGAGAGCAGGAGAATACATTAACTCTTAAAACCTAGCAACGGGGAACACGGTCCGCCAGTGGCGTCCCCGTTGCTAGGGTCCGTGCGGCTCAGCGCGCCCGGCGTCCAGCGTTGCCAGGGAGCCGGCGGCTGACCGCGTACGGCGTCCCTGGTTGCTAGGCGCCGGGCCGCACCGACGAGCGGACCCCGGCGCCTAACAACCTGAAGCAGGCTTCTGTTCTTGGATTTTGGCCAGACCCCTCTAAAGAAGGTGTTGGCCGGTTTGGTCTTTCTTGGTTTAGAAACCTGAAAGGACTGAGATGCAGGTGAAGAAAAAGGTTTCTTCGTAGCAGGAGCTGCTGAGGGAAGAAAAGGGGACTTACCCGCTGTAGGCGTGGAGATCCACGCATCCAATGCTTCCCCAAAGAGAGCCTGAACTGTGTAGGGTAGGGTCTCCACAACTCTCCTGGATTCCGCGTCGGCAGACCACTGGCGCAGTCACAGTCCTCGACAAGCTGAGACAGACATGGAAGAAATTCCTGCAACCATTGAACCCAGGTCTTTCATGGATTCCCCCATAAAACCTGCAGAATCCTGTATGTTACAGAGAAACAATTCAATGTCACTCGTATTTAACGTATCCAAATCCTCAAGTAACGTGCTTGACCACTTTACTATAGCTTTGGAAATCCATGCACAGGCAATAGTAGGATGGAGTAACGCCCCTGAAGCCGTATATATGGAATTAAGCGTAGTATCAATCTTGCGATCAGCCGGCTCCTTTAAGGCGGTTGATCCTGGGACAGGTAAAACCACTTTTTTCAGAGTCTGGATACAGACGCGTCCACTATGGGTGGGTTTTCACTATTTTTTTCTATCCTCCTCAGGGAAGGGGAAAGCAAACAGAACTATCCTAGGGATCTGGATTTTTTTTCTCTGGATTTTCCCATGCTTTTTAAAATATAGCATTTAATTCTTTGGACGCAGGGAAGGTTAGCGAGGCTTTCTTATGGTCAGTGAAGTAAGCCTCCTCAGCCTGTTCAGGTGTTGTGTCAGTAATATTCAACACATCTCTAATAGCCTCTATCATCAACTGCACCCCTTTTGCAAGAGATGCAGCCCCCCTGAGCACGTCCCCATCACCGTCTGCCGTGTCAGAGTCGGTATCCGTGTCGTCTTGCATGATCTGAGCAAGAGCACGTTTGTGGGAACCCACAGAGGGGGGGCCTAAGGTTACAGAACCAGACCACACAGCCATAGAATTCTGTAAAACCGAAGTTGCAGATTCATTCTGAGCAACCCTAGCAGAAATCTGAGAAATAATAGTTTTGATAGAGGATAACCACTCAGGCTTCCTTGCTGGTATCTGCGCTACAACAGTGCAATCCTGATTACATGAAATGAGATCATCCTGAGAGGACATGTCCTCAGCTGCATATGACACATAGTCCCTGGACATAGCTGACTGGAGACCCCAAACACTCCACACCCACACAGGGTAGGTTAGACAGCGTTTTCCCCCTGAGAATGGCAAGAGAAACCCAGAGATCAGAGCCAACCCACTCACAGCGCTATTATATATAAAGGGCACACATTATCAGCACCCACTGTGTACTGTAATAGTTGCACAGATCTAATTCACCGCCTCCCCCCCCCCCTTCTACAACTCCCTGGCACCGCACAGGATAGCTGGAGGGACAGCTATCCTTGGAGAGACAGCTCTGTCAGCGTCTGTGTACAGGAACTGCAGGCAGGAAAATGGCGCTGAACGCTGCTGAGTCCGCTCTGAGGAGAAGCTCCGCCCCTTAAAGATGGCACGTCTTCCAGCACAAATTCTTTATACTGGCCTGAGGACTCCATCGCAAGGCAGGGGATTCCATTCCCTGTTGAGCGTCTGAGTACAGAGGATTGTGACGCTAGCCTGGGGATTCAGTCTCCGGTTAGCGTCTGTGACCAGTGTAGGGTATTAAGTCGCTGGCTTAGGACGCCCCTCAAAGCGCTAACACTGTGTGCCGCTAAGCCTTCCCGGAGCGCAGCCGCTCAGAGCTGCGCTCCTACCCTTGTGCTGCCATATCTCGCCTCTTCAGATCTTATGGCTCTGTAAGGGGGTGGCGGCATGCTGCCGGGGTGAGCAATCCCCTGTGGCGGGGAACGTTCGATCCCCTCAGGAGCTCAGTGTCCTGTCAGCGGAGATAGTGGCTCAGACCCCGCAGGGCGGACACTACTCCCCCCCCCCCCCACTAGTCCCTCAAAGCAGGGAGGCTGTTGCCAGCATCCTCCCTGTAAAATAATAAACTCTAAAATAAACTTTTACTAAAGAAGCTATGTAGAGCTCCCCTAGCTGTGACCAGCGCCTCCAGGCACATTTTCTAAACTGGGTCTGGTAGGAAGGGCATAGAGGGAGGAGCCAGCGCACACTCTCAAACTCTTAACGTGCAAATGGCTCCTATTGTCCCGTCTATACCCCATGGTACTAATGTGGACCCCAGCATCCTCTAGGACGTAAGAGAAATGACAGTTAGGAGCTGGTTGGCGGGTACTTTATCATCATGCAAGTTATCACTCTCCAAGGCTTGATAAATCTGCGCCTTAATATTTTACTGGTCAAGTATGGGTACTCAAGTTAGACCAGCTCCTCTTACATCACTATGTTGGAATGTACAAGTTTTGAATGAGCCAAATACACACTGTGTTTCTGTTAATATTTTAAAACTGATAGGCATTTTTAATGTAGCTAAACACACATAAAAATTATTCATTTACCAATGTCACAACAACCCAGTTTACGTTCCATATGTGAAAGTAAAGGAGTTTGCTGCAGGCATGTATCTGTGCAGTACTGTGCAAAAGAAAATATACCATTCAATATAGCTGACATTGAAGATTACATTAATGCCCAATCACAAATTCACTAAAGTAATGATGGTTCATTAAACACAACCACACATGATAACGCATCCAAATTGGTGCACTAAGATACCCTCCACCCCGTGGCATATTGGTGCAATGCAAACCATTTGGAATAAGGAGAGGAGCCGGCAGTGGGGTAGTGCATTCCATCTCAAAATTATATTTTCGCTTAGCTATAATTTTATGAGTAAGTGGTCAGTATTTACCCTAGCAGCTATCACAATATGACACAAAACATAAAAGTGATCTTTGCAAACACGAGAGGAGTATAAATGTAGAAGGGCACAGTCTGATTCAGGGATGAAAGGTTGATAACTTTAGAGTTCAAGTTTAAGACTTTTTGCCACAGTAGCTGGTAATGTAATGGAGCAGTCCCTGAATACGGAATGCGTCCAGCATCCCAGCGTCATGTGACAATGCTGGAATCCCGACACCACTCAGGAGACAGGTGCTGGAACGCAGACAGCTGAAGTCCCGAAGGCGAGTATCGGGAAGGGGGGGGGGGGGGGGTGGTTAGGGCACTAGAGGGGGGTTAGGCACTAAGGAGCGGGTTAGCCATAGCCGACAACCCCCAGAGGAGTAAGATAGGGTAGAGGGGTAAAATGCTTACCCCCGTCCTGTGTCGGGATTTCACTGTTGGGATGCCGCAGTCGGTCATGTAACCGCCGGCATTTTTTATACCCAACCCCCTGAATACATGTATAATATTTTCCTCCTGATGACAATATTATGCCATGAAGAATTCAAACGCACAGACCACATTTTACGGAGTTTATTAGGGGTGAGATACATTCTATGAATTAACTTTGTATGCATTTCAGTATCAATCAAGCATTTAAACAGCAGACATTTAGTCAGGGGCTTCAAAGAGTGCAGTGCCCTATATCAGAAAGTAATTGGAACTTTGGCTGTACCTTTTGCAAGGCTATTTAAAATCTATAGCAGGGAAGGTAGAGGAAATTATTAAACCTGACTATATTGCGTATTGAGTGTTGCATTTTGAAATATTTATAAAGATCAGAGGGAGCTAACCCAATTTGCTCTTTAAAAAAAAAAGTCATGCAAGTACATATTCAGTAGTGAGTTAATACCCTTAGAGAGCCATCTGGACAAACATAATGTTGGTTTCTTACCCTAAAACCCCATTTAAGTAACACTTGATGCCTAAAATGCCAATGTAGCTTGTCAAACCTTTTTTCAGAATTATGGGAACGCAGAAGGAATTACTTTTGGATTTTTCGATACTATCTCCACTACAGTATATCATAGACCCTACAGGTATTGTCTGTGGTTTATCTGTCCAGGACAAACTATACTGCCCATATTTAAATGATTAGTGGTGAGAAATTAAAAATTAATAACCATGTACTTTTAGATTCACTTCTGGTTTTCCAAACTTTCTAGATAATCGGCTTCAGGATAAGATATCTCACACCTATACGTGAAACTTTGATATAAAGTTGTAATTGGGGAGAAAATGTTTCGCTTAAGCATCCTAATCGTCCTGTGTTTTTATGTACACAGACAGGCTTAAGGTGCCAACACACGGCATGATCATTTAAACGATGTCGGCGTTTTTACGACCGAAACGACCCGTTGTTTAAAAAGTGCCGTGTGTACAAACAAGAAAGACAGAGGTTAGTGAGGACAGTGCTTCATATGACAGAAGCAGTGTCATGATGTGAGTAGGGTGGTGTAGACAGCAGGAATCCACAGACTCAAAATAATAGAATGGAAGGAGCAGGGTCTCTCCAGCAGCACAGAGTTTATCAGGAGAGAAGAGATGTGCTAGTGAGTGACAAGGCTGCATGTGACAGGAGTACCATTAAGATGTGAAAATGGGAATGGCGGCAATAAGGAATACAGACTCTTGGCGTCACTGTGTACACATATGCACAGTTGTCACAAGGAGAAGTCAACATGGATATAAAAAATTAACAAAACAAAAAAAAACAATAAAAAAAACACGTCTAAAAGCAGTAAGGATGTTTGTTTCTTATTTCCTAAACCTTAAGGACACATTATTATAATATATTTTTATGTCTAAATGTTAAGTAGACACATGAGATCATTTCTGTTTCATGGAAACAATACCAAGGAAGACATTGACTAAGTAATGCAAAGCACGTTCAGTCATTATTATATCTCATATAAAGGAAAATAATGTAGAATGGTAATTTACAAAAATCCATCAAAACTTTCGGCAGCTAATAGTTACAGAATGGAAAACTGCAGTTAGCACTGGTAAATGTATAATGATAGTGAATCTCGTCACGTAACACTGGGCCTAATTCAGAGGTGTACATAAACCTGATGGTCTACGGACAGTACATTTTCGATGGTGGGGCACCTACACAGGACCCATTCTGCGCAATCACATGCAGTCAGCGGATCAAACATGCATGCAGGAGTCATCTATTTCCTCAAGACGCTTCCTGCTGCTTTTGCATATTTTCCTACAGCAGCTGTGTCCATCTATAAAGAGGCCCATTCTCCTTATTTGTTGCCAGGCTTTGCCAACAATTCATTTTTATGGATGCGATCAGGCTAATTCCATGTTAGTTGTTTGCAGGGAATGTCCTGAGGTGTTGGATCTATTCTATAACATAAGCCATAGAGTGTTTGAGGTAAGGCAGATCAGAATCCCTACGACAAGCTCTGACAGTTCTTCACAATTAGAAATCAAAGCCCAGGGCAATAGTTACTACTTTGCTATTTTGAATGGTGAATGGGCACAATGGTATAGCAGGACACATGCCTCGTACAGTGCTCTGCTGTGATTATGTAGGGTCGGACATGCCCACAGGGGAAGCCCGCAGTGGGCCCCATTGCCTGAGGGTCCACTCCCTCATTTAGGGATTAGGGTCCAGACTGTGCACTTGAAATATACATTATACATATGTTACACTATACTGTATGCACGACTATGGAGTATTTACTACAGTGCATTGCTGTTTTCATACATGGATGATTTTTATCAAGGGACAATGCACTATCGAATGGTTAGCCAAACTTCTGTGTTGGCTGAACACACAGCTAAGCATGTGCCCCTACAACTGAATTCCCCGGTGGGCTCTTCATGCCCCAATCCAACACTTAATTTATGCGTCACTTCCAGATGCAACAGAGAAAATATGTATTTTTTTGTATTTAACCTGTTAGCAGATGTGATGGTGCCTAAATAGTGCCATAGTTATAAAAAGGTGAGTATTCCTTTCAACCGGCGCTAGGAATGCAAAACCATAAGCAATTTGTCACTTACTGAACTGATGCTCAGGGACATATTGCTTATAGTTCTTCATGTCTAGCGCCAAGTAAAAGGAATACTCACCTTTTTATTTCCATGTACTTGGGGTGTGGGGAACATTCGAGTTTTCCCATTACTGGCAGCTTGGGGTTGCACAATATTGAATACGCATATCTTTTCAATATTTATAAATGTGACTCATTTATTTTATTTATTAATAGTTTCTCAGAGCACACCAAATTTCGTTGCGCTTTACAATTGGACTCATATACAATGGATAATGGCAGCTCAATATGGAATGGGATGTCGAAGTCAAAAAATATTGCAGTACACACATCACGTACAAACTACACACAGATGGCCTCCGTGCGCTTACTTATTCTGCTGTGCGTGCACATATTCGCAATTTGCGTATGGTAGCTCCCGCGGTCCTGCGCATTAGCGCGTGGTATGAGTATTTACGGTGGTGTTTGTAGTCGCATGGAAAAGCCATAAAAACACATTACATATTTAATCCAAATAGTGCACAATGTACACATAGTCTCCCTGCATCACACCAGTAAGTTACAACAGTTTAAATGGTATCAGAACAAAGGGATTCACCTTTACAGGATAGGAGGGGACAGAACAAGGTTATAAGGTGGTGTTTAGTATCCAGCTGTAGGGTATTTTAAGGGAAATATTCCGGTGTTGGTTTGCAGAAGATCGCACGCTCATGCGAATAGTTATGCGCAGGAGCAGAATATAAATATAAACTGTATTTACTGTACATTTGTTATGCGGCGGGAACCCAGAGGAGACCACCTACAAGTGCACCTGGAACAGACATCGCCCACCTATTCAAACCAACCTATGACCTCTCCTGTACTGTAAATGACCATCCCTGTGTCCAATGGACAAAGAGATTACAGTATCCATTGTGTTAGGTTTTGGAAGATTGTATAAAAGAGCCAGCTGCATGCCTGGTCACACACAGACTCTAAAGGTCATCTACCTAGATGACTGAGGACCAGACTGGGAAGCGCAGGCGAAACCAAACAAGTATGTACCATTGATTGTAGCCATTATTCTATTGTATTGTTTATATTGTTACCCCCTGCAAGTAAAGAACCGTTGGTGGGTTAGACCCCAACCTAGTTTTGATTTACAATTGGTGTCGTGTTCCATTTCCTTGCTAAGGTTTAAAGTGTATTTACAGCCACTCGGGCTGCTGCATTGTGCTAACAGCGTATAGGCCTGTGTACGCAAACTGTGTAGTCCCTACGCCCTTTCGGGTTTGTAAATAATATAAAGGTGAAAGGTTAATTACTGCGGCCGCAGCGGCTCAATATTAAAGTGTATCAAGTGTGTTTACGGTATATGCTTTTTAGTCCTGTAAGTAAACCAGCGTTTACAGTAGTCCTGTAAGTAAACCAGCGTTTACAGGGAAGGCCCACATTTCAGTAGACAGCTCAGGCAGCAGACAGCTAAGAACATACACGGTTCTGTCAGCCATCCTTCAATGTGTGTCGTCTTACCGTTTTCATGTGTTGAAAAAATAATCTAACAAACAGCAGGTTTATACATTGGTGATCAATACCAAGTGTACAGTGCTCATAGTGATAGAGCCAAGAAAAGACGGCTCTGATCAAAGTCTGTGTAAATTTGGCTTTAAAACTGAGAAACAACCATCTTCTTTAATGTCACTAAATTACATCACATTTTTAATAAATGAAATCAATGAGAACTCCTAAGAAACAAAATTATTACCTCGGTGCTTTGATATTTAACTCTCTGCAGAAACAAGACAACCATCTCTTTCTTTAATCAATCTTAAGAAAGGTCTTCAGCTGTCACAGAGACATTTTACCTTTTATGTGTAATTTATAAGACACCTACTGTGCTCTGCTAATCCATTCGTATGTACGCAGTTAGCAGGTGTGGAAAACCTATACAACCCAGCAATAGAGAGACGATCGGAATGGTGAGACTTGGGTGAAGTCTAGGAGTCTGTCATTGTTCAATCAATCTCCATGATTAGCGAAATCCCAATAAAGTAATTATGTTGTTTACGTCAAAGAATAGCTTTATAACAGTTCTAAAGATATTTAATTTGTAACAAATTAAATAATCCTTTTTCGTTGAACAGTGGGGAAATCGGGAGAGGCATTCTCAGCTCCACTGTGATAGCAAGAAAAAAATGCAAAAAATAGTAGGACAAAATGGGCCAAAATCTCTTTGGTAATGTAACAACTAATTTTCTACCAATATACATTGGTTTTGTAAAGCAAGATGGCTGTGATTTGAAGGTATTCAGACATCTGTATAGATCCATGGAAAGAGTTGAGAAGAATGAGTGTTATCAAGTATGAAATAAACACATAGGTTTGAAGATTTGCAAACAGTTCCATAATGTAATTTCATTATTCAAAGCACGCCTATCAAATGAGGATAAAGTAACATTTTTAGGCATTCTTTGCCTTGGAGATGGATGTTCACTATGCAAAAACACTTGAATTTTTTGGTTCAGGTTTTGCACTACGTTTAATGAGAAGCATTCTGCACGATCCAGTGTCACTGCAGCAGCAAAAGTTAATTTGCTTAATTAAAAAAAAAAAAAAAAAAGTAATCAAAGCTGCTACAAAAACAGTGATGATATCCCCTTACTCTTATCATTAATTTAAGCCATAGGTTAGGATTACCAAACAGATTTGTAGGAGAAAACCTGTAACGTTTTATTTAATAATGTACATGGTTCTCAAGCAAGGGTTGACATGGATGACAATTTTACATTTTTGCACTGTGTTTTTTCAGAGTTTCCGGCCTCCATGCGTACATGTGCTCACCTCTAGTGTGGACTGTGGATGCAGCTGTAAATTATATCAACGTCTTACAATTTGCTTGTCTGCTCATCTACTGTAGGCTTACTGGTGAAAAACACAACTTGATTTGCCACGTGTATCTGGTATGTGGGGACTACTGTATTACAACAGAGGTATACAGATCACTGACAAGTCATACTAGCGCTATAGAGCGTGAGTTAAAATGACTAATACCATTCTTCGCTAATTGCCCATGCCTATAGTCATACAAGATTCAATTCCCACTTGACCACACTACTGCTATGGCAGCACTATTAATCTCCTCACTGCACTTTTGGAATTGCTGGAATGTGATACAGGTTGAGTCTCCCTTATCCAAAATGCTTGGGACCAGAGGTATTTTGGATATGGGATTTTTCCGTATTTTGGAATAATTGCATAACATAATGAGATATCATGGTGATGGGACCTAAGTCTAAGCACAGAATGCATTTATGTTTCATATACACATTATACACACAGCCTGAAGGTCATTTTAGACAATATTTTTTAGAACTTTGTGTATTAAACAAAGTGTGTGTACATTCACACAATTCATTTATGTTTCATATACACCTTATACACACAGCCTGAAGGTCATTTAATACAATATTTTTAATAACTTTGTGTATTAAAGAAAGTTTGTGTACATTGAGCCATCAAAAAACAAAGGTTTCACTATCTCACTCTCACACAAAATAGTCCGTATTTCGGAATATTTGGATATGGGATACTCAACCTGTACCAGTCTATAATGGCACTCTGCTAGACTCTTTGGGGGCCAATTCAGATGTCCACACAAGTCGACTGCATTTGCACTCACACTTCATGCATGTAACTAAATGTAGATACTCATCACTTATGCAGCATCTATGCAACCGCACATCCCTATTCCATACACTTGATGAAATATACATCATTATCAGAGCGCATTTGCACCAGTCTCATATCAAGTATAAGATATCAAATTTCTGGGATTTTGTGAACTTGCATCAGGAACCAGAGGGCTGACGTGGGTAATTGAAGAAATTAAGAAGCTTAGAGGCCTTACGAGGCTCTAAGAAGAGAAGACTGAGTGCCAAGGGTAGCGATGTAAAGACTTCTATACAGTGAGGCAGGACTATAAGCCCGTACACAGTCCTGGCTGGATCCAGAACTGGTATAGAGAGAAGTAGACACTTGCAAGTGAAGAGCTCTACACACTGTAGCAGAGAGTATGTGATGAATGCACAGTATGAATAGATACTGATAATTGCAGACTGAAGTGCACCACGAGGAATGGATAATGGGGGTCATTCCGAGTTGATCGCTTGCTAGCAGTTCTTAGCAGCCGTGCAAACGCATTGTCGCTGTCCACTAGGGAGTGTATTTTAGCTTTGCATAAGTGCGAACGCTTGTGCAGCAGAGCGCCTGCAAAATCTTTTTGTGCAAAACAAGACCAGCCATGTAGTTACTCTTTGTGTGTGTTGATTCTAACGAAGGAGGGACGGCTTTTGACATCACACACCCGCCCCGCGAATGCCCAGCCAAGCCTGCGTTTTTCTAAGCACTCCCTGAAAACGGTCAGTTGACACCCAGAAATGCCCAACTTCATGTCAATCTTCCTGCGTTCGGCCGTGCGACAGGAATGTTCGTTAGACTCTGTGCAAACCCACGATGCTCATTGTACCTGTATGACGCGCCTGCGCATTGTGGTGCATACGCAGGCGCAGAAATGCCGATTTTTAGCCTGATTGCTGCACTGCGAACAACGGCAGCTGGCGATCAACTCTGAATGACCCCCACTGTTGCTAGCAGGCCGAAGAACACTGCTTGAAATCAATGCTGGAGTTTGCAGAGTGAAGTACACTATGTAGCAAGAATTCTAGTAATTAATGACTGAAGTGCATAGCGTAAAATGAATGTTGAGGCTTGTATTCTGGAGTGCACCATATATAATGAATGCTGAGGCTTACAGACTGAAGTACATGGTGTAGAATGAATACTGGTGTTTGCAATCTGGAGTGCACAGAGTAGATGACTGCCGTCTGAAGATGGCAGTGCTCAAGATGGCAGTGCTCATACACCGCTGACCTGGGAGAACAACCAGGAAACATGCCAACAACCCGGCTAAATGGCAGCACACTAGACTCAGGGATGTCTTCGGCAGGCAAAGGGAGCCCCTAACACCAGGAAGTGACAGCGCTGGTTGCACACTGTATGAAATCAGACAGATCTCTGCATACATACAACTCTGAATAGCCTTCAATTTTAATCTTACAACCTGATTTAAGCCACGTGCAAAATCCCCATTAAAGCCCATGAGCGCAAGTTGAGTTGTGAATAAGAAGTATATGACTCTCAATCACCCATAGATCCATACTCTTGGCTACGGAATATGTACAGTGGGAAAAATCACTAGATCAGTGTGCAACTCTGTGTGGGCCACTTGCAGAGCTATCTAAGGATCTGACCCAGAGGTGGGCACACGCTTCCAATGTATTATTTATGCGCATGCGTCCGGATGATTACCACTCTGGGACACAGATTGGAACTGCATGTACAGATGTAGCCATGTTGCTCTTTGCTGCATCGCGGCACGCTAGGCTGTGACTATTCGCAGCTGGTGATTGTTTCATTAAGTCCATTAGGAATTACTGAAGCGATCGCCAGCTGCAAATAGTTGCCGCCCGACACGCCATGCAGAAAGCTGCATCACAGCAAGATGCACATGGCTACATCTGTAGATCCATGTAGTTCGGATAAGCATTCCTGGGCGGTGATAGGAGGGGGGTGCCTTGACTCAGCAGATGAAGATGAAGTTCCACTGACATCAGCCGCCAAATACAGTCGGACATTCTGAGCAACCACAGGGTTTGCTCAGAAGTCAGATGGTGCAGCTGATGTCTCCACGATAGTGCGCCTCTGTGCGCTCCAGAGCGAATTAGAGCAGAAGCCGTAGGGTGTCTCAATAGATAGTCCATTAACTGCAGCATTAGCACAATTTCACTGTAGTGTCCTCCTCTGAATCAGGCCCTGATTTACATTTATGTTCTTCAATTAATGTTTTTAGACATAACTTTTTGAAGTCTGAAGTAAAATACATGTCTCATAGCTGAAGTCACGTCTTTTTCTGCCTCTTACATATAAAAATGTATATAATTAATAATATTAATAATTCCAGTAATAAATAACAATAGGCTCCCAAGAGACATTGGCCCAGCAAACATCTAGAAGTTTTGAAGAACCTGATTGATATGCTGGATTGTCTGTACTAATCAATTTGATGATGCGTATAATAAGATTTTACTTACCGGTAAATCTATTTCTCGTAGTCCGTAGTGGATGCTGGGGACTCCGTAAGGACCAAGGGGAATAGACGGGCTCCGCAGGAGACATGGGCACTTTAAGAAAGAATTTGGATTCTGGTGTGCTCTGGCTCCTCCCTCTATGTCCCTCCTCCAGACCTCAGTTAAAGAAACTGTGCCCGGAAGAGCTGACAGTACAAGGAAAGGATTTTGCAATCCAGGGTAAGACTCATACCAGCCACACCAATCACACCGTATAACTTGTTATAACTTTACCCAGTTAACAGTATGAACAATAACAGAGCATCAGATAAACCCTGATGCAACTATAACATAACCCTTATTTAAGCAATAACTATATACAAGCATTGCAGAAGAAATACGCACTTGGGACGGGCGCCCAGCATCCACTACGGACTACGAGAAATAGATTTACCGGTAAGTAAAATCTTATTTTCTCTAACGTCCTAGTGGATGCTGGGGACTCCGTAAGGACCATGGGGATTATACCAAAGCTCCCAAACGGGGGCGGGAGAGTGCGGATGACTCTGCAGCACCGATTGAGCAAACGATAGGTCCTCCTCAGCCAGGGTATCAAACTTGTAGAACTTTGCAAACGTGTTTCAACCTGACCAAGTAGCAGCTCGGCATAGTTGTAATGCCGAGACCCCTCGGGCAGCCGCACAAGAAGAGCCCACCTTCCTAGTGGAATGGGCTTTCACTGATTTTGGTTGCGGCAATCCAGCCACAGAATGAGCTTGCTGAATCGTGTTACAGATCCAGCGAGCAATAGTCTGCTTTGAAGCAGGAGCACCAAGCTTGTTGGATGCATACAGGATAAACAGTGACTCCGTTTTCCTGACTCTAGCCGTTATGGCTACATAAACTTTCAAAGCCCTGACTACATCTAGTAACTCGGAATCCTCCAAGTCACGAGTAGCCACAGGCACCACAATAGGTTGGTTCATATGAAAGGATGAGACCACTTTAGGCAGAAATTGTGGACGTGTCCTCAATTCCGCTCTATCCATATGGAAAACCAGATATGGGCTTTTATGAGACAAAGCCGCTAATTCTGATACGCGCTTAGCCGAAGCCAAGGCTAATAGCATGACCACCTTCCACGTGAGATATTTCAACTCCACTGTTTTAAGTGGTTCAAACCAGTGTGATTTCAGGAAACTCAACACCACGTTAAGATCCCAAGGTGCCACTGGAGGCACAAAAGGAGGCTGAATATGCAGCACTCCTTTCACAAACGTCTGAACTTCTGGCAGAGAAGCCAACTCCTTTTGAAAGAACATGGAAAGGGCCGAAAAACTGGACCTTAATTGAGCCTAACTTCAGGCCCAAATCCACTCCTGACTGAAGGAAGTGAAGGAAACGGCCCAGCTGAAACTCCTCTGTAGGAGCATTGCTAGCCTCACACCAAGAAACATATTTTCGCCATATCCGGTGATAATGTTTAGCTGTTACGTCCTTCCTAGCCTTTATCAGCGTAGGAATAACCTCCTCCGGAATACCCTTTTCTGCTAGGATCCGGCGTTCAACCGCCATGCCGTCAAACGCAGCCGCGGTAAGTCTTGGAAGAGACAGGGTCCCTGTTGCAACAGGTCCTGTCTTAGAGGAAGAGGCCACTGATCCTCTGTGAGCAATTCTTGCAGATCTGGATACCAAGTCCTTCGTGGCCAATCTGGAACAATGAGAATTGTTCTTACTCCTCTTTTTCTTATTATCCTCAGTACCTTGGGTATGAGAGGAAGAGGAGGAAATACATAGACCGACTGGAACACCCACGGTGTCACCAGGGCATCTACAGCTACCGCCTGAGGGTCCCTTGACCTGGCGCAATAGCTCTGTAGCTTTTTGTTGAAGCGTGACGCCATCATGTCTATCTGTGGTAGTTCCCACCGACTTGTAATCTGTGTGAAGACTTCTTGATAAAGTCCCCACTCTCCCGGGTGTAGGTCGTGTCTGCTGAGGAAGTCTGCTTCCCAGTTGTCCACTCCCGAGATGAGCACTGCTGACAGTGCGCTTACGTGATTCTCCGCCCAGCGAAGAATCCTGGTGGCTTCCGCCATCGCCACTCTGCTCCTTGTGCCGCCTTGGCGGTTTACATGAGCCACTGCGGTTATGTTGTCTGACTGAATCAGAACCGGTTGGTCGCGAAGTAGGGACTCCGCTTGACGTAGGGCGTTGTATATGGCCCTTAATTCCAGGATGTTGATGTGAAGGCATGTCTCCTGATTTGATCACAGACCTTGGAAATTTCTTCCCTGTGTGACTGCTCCCCACCCTCGGAGGCTTGCATCCGTGGTCACCAGGACCCAGTCCTGAATGCCGAATCTGCGGCCCTCTAGAAGGTGAGCACTCTGCAGCCACCACAGGAGAGACACCCTGGCCCTGGGGGATAGGGTGATTAACCGATGCATCTGAAGATGTGATCCGGACCATTTGTCCAGGAGATCCCATTGAAAGGTCCTCGCATGGAACCTGCCGAAGGGTATGGCCTCGTATGATGCCACCATCTTACCCAGGACTCGTGTGCAGTGATGCACCGACACCTTTTTTGGTTTTAATAGGTCTCTGACCAGTGTCACGAGTTCCTGAGCCTTCTCCATCGGGAGATAAACCCTCTTCTGGTCTGTGTCCAGAATCATGCCCAGGAAAGGCAGACGAGTCGTAGGAATCAACTGCAACTTTGGAATATTTAGAATCCAGCCGTGCTGTCCTAACAATTCCAGAGAGCGTGCTACGCTGATCATTAACTGCTCTCTTGACCTCGCTTTTATGAGGAGGTCGTCCAAGTATGGGATAATTGTGACCCCATGCTTCCGCAGGAGTACCATCATTTCTGCCATCACCTTGGTAAATATTCTCGGTGCCGTGGAGAGACCAAACGGCAACGTCTGAAATTGGTAATGACAATCCTGTACCACAAATCTGAGGTACGCCTGATGAGGTGGATAAATGGGGACATGAAGGTATGCATCCTTTATGTCCAGAGACACCATAAAATCCCCCTCTTCCAGGCTTGCAATGACCGCTCTGAGCGATTCCATCTTGAACTTGAACCTTTTCAGGTATATGTTCAGGGATTTTAAATTCAATATGGGTCTGACCGAACCGTCCGGTTTCGATACTACAAACATGGTCGAATAATAACCCCTTCCTTGTTGAAGGAGGGGAACATTGACCACCACCTGTTGAAGATAAAATTTGTGAATTGCAGTTAACACTATCTCCCTCTCTAAGGGGGAAGCTGGTAGGGCCGATTTGAGGTATCGGTGAGGGGGCATCTCTTTGAATTCCAGCTTGTATCCCTGAGACACAATTTCTATTGCCCAGGGATCCAACTGGGAGTGAACCCACTTGTGGCTGAAATTTCGGAGACGCGCCCCCACCGGGCCTAGCTCCGCCTGTGGAGCCCCAGCGTCATGCGGTGGATTTAGTGGAAGCCGGGGAGGACTTCTGTTCTTGGGAACTAGCTGCGTTGTGCAGTTTTCTTCCTCTGCCCCTGCCCCTGGCAAGAAAGGACGCACCTCGGACTTTCATGCCTCTTTGTGATCGAAAGGACTGCATTTGGTAATACGGTGCTTTCTTAGGTTGTGAGGAAACAATTTGACTTTCCAGCAGTAGCTGTGGAGACCAGGTCCGAGAGACCCTCCCCAAACAATTCCTCACCCTTGTAAGGTAAAACCTCCATGTGCCTTTTTGAGTCGGCATCACCTGTCCATTGCCGAGTCCACAGGACCCTTCTGGCAGAAATCGACATAGCATTTATTCTAGAACCCAAGAGACTAATGTCCCTTTGAGCATCTCTCATATATAGGACAGCGTCTTTTATATGCCCCAGGGTCATTAATATAGTATCCTTGTCCAAGGTATCAATTTCCTCAGACAAGGTGTCAGTCCATGCTGCTATGGCACTACATACCCAGGCCGACGCTATCGCTGGCCTCAGTAAGGTACCTGAATGTGAATAAATGGACTTCAGGGTACCCTCCTGCTTTCTATCAGCAGCATCTTTGAGGCTGGCCGTATCCTGTGACGGCAGGGCTACCCTCTTGGATAAGCGTGTTAAAGCTTTGTCCACCCTAGGGACGGATTCCCAGCGTAACCTGTCCGTTGGCGGGAAAGGATACGCCATAAGCATCCGTTTGGAAATCTGCAGTTTTTTATCTGGAGATTCCCAAGCCTTTTCACATAACTCATTTAGCTCATGTGAAGGGGGAAAGGTCACCACCTGCCTTTTTTCCCCATACATATGAACCCTCTTGTCAGGGACTGGGGTTTCCTCTGTGATGTGCAACACATCCTTAATTGCTATAATCATATAACGGATGGCTTTAGCCAATTTAGGCTGTAACTTTGAATCATCGTAATCGACACTGGAGTCAGAATCCATGTCGGTATCTGTGTCAACAATTTGGGATAGTGGGCGCTTTTGAAACCCTGACGGCCTCTGCGACATAGGATCAGGCACGGGTTGAGACCCTGACTGTCCTGAGGCTTCGTCTTTGTCTAACCTTTTATGCAAGGAATTAACATTATCATTTAAAACCTTCCACATATCCATCCAATCAGGTGTCGGCGCCGTCGGCGGAGACACCACATTCATTTGCTCCCGCTCTGTTTCCACATAGCCTTCCTCGTCAAACATGTCGACACAAGCGTACCGACACAACACACACACAGGGGATGCTCTTTTTGAAGACCGTTCCCCCACAAGGCCCTTCGGAGAGACAGAGAGAGAGTATGCCAGCACACACCCCAGCGCTATATAACCCAGGAATCACACAGTAACTTAGTGTTAACCCAGTAGCCGCCGTAATAATGATTATTGCGCCTAATTATGTACCACCACCCCCCCCCCCCCCCCTCTCTTTTTCACCCTCTTCTACCGTGTATCTGCAGGGGAGAGCCTGGGGAGCTTCCTCTCAGCGGAGCTGTGGAGAAAAAATGGTGCTGGTGAGTGCTGAGGAAGAAGCCCCGCCCCCTCGACGGCAGGCTTCTGTCCCGCGTTTCTGTACAATATTATGGTGGGGGCTCATACATATATACAGTGCCCAACTGTATATATGTCCAACTTTTGCCAATAGGTCCTAATTGCTGCCCAGGGCGCCCCCCCCTGCGCCCTGCACGCTTACGGTGACCGGAGTATGTGGGTGTAGTGTGGGAGCAATGGCGCACAGCTGCAGTGCTGTGTGCTACTTCAGTGAAGACTGGAGTCTTCTGCCGCCGATTTCGAAGTCTTCTTGCTTCTTTCACCCGGCTTCTGTCTTCCGGCTCTGCGAGGGGGACGGCGGCGCGGCTCCGGGATCGGACGACAAAGGGTGAGATCCTGTGTATGATCCCTCTGGAGCTAATGGTGTCCAGTAGCCTAAGAAGCAGGACCTATCTGCAGAGAGTAGGGCTGCTTCTCTCCCCTCAGTCCCACGACGCAGGGAGTCTGTTGCCAGCAGAGCTCCCTGAAAATAAAAAACCTAACAAAATACTTTCTTATAGCAAGCTCAGGAGAGCTCACAAAACAGCACCCAGCTCGTCCGGGCACAGATTCAAAACTGAGGTCTGGAGGAGGGACATAGAGGGAGGAGCCAGAGCACACCAGAATCCAAATTCTTTCTTAAAGTGCCCATGTCTCCTGCGGAGCCCGTCTATTCCCCATGGTCTTTACGGAGTCCCCAGCATCCACTAGGACGTAAGAGAAAAATGTAATATTATGGGTATACTGCATTCCTGCGTTATGGGAACAGGTATGTGTCGTTGGGTCGACCCAACTTAGGACGACAGTCATTAGGTCGACCACTAAATGTCGACATGGGCATTAGGTTGACATGCACTGGGGCGACATGGGAATTAGGTCGTCAGCTGAAAAGGTCGACATGAGGTTTTGGACTGTTTTTGGTGTTGTTTTCTTCATACAGTGACGGGGAACCGTGTCCCCTTGCACGGCTCGCGGCTTCGGGAAGGTGCATCGATTCACTTGGCACAGATTACCGTTCCAATCGTAGTCCATGTGGATCGTCGTGTGCAAAAATCCAAAAAAATGAAAAGAAAAAAAGTGAAAAACTCATGTCGACCTTTTGACCTAATGACCATGTCAACCTATTGACCATGTCGACCTTCAGTGGTCGACCTAACGACTGTATCCCATGGGAACAGTTGTTCCAACACCTTAATGGTAACAGATGAAGTTGTCTGTATATATCACTAGCACTACACACTAAAGTAACATACACACTGGGCGTTTTTGCCCAGCGTGAGCGCTTTTCCCCCCTGCCTAGAGATGTCAGCGGGGGTGAGCGGCATTCCAAAGCAGAACACTATGGAAAGCCGCTCACCCCGCCAGCCAGCGATGAAACGGGAGCTCATCGCTGGGGCATACACACTGGGCGGCTCTGAGCTGAAAGCAGCTCAACACACCAAAAGTGACCTGCTTTCAGCTCAAAATCGCCCAGTGTGTATGGGCCTTTAGCACTTAAGGGGGGTACACACGGAGCGATATTCTAAGCAATCTGACTAGATTGCTTAGAATTTCAGCATGATCGCTCCGTGTGTAGCCCCCTCAGCGATAGCAATGCGCGGCCCCGCTATCGCTGCTGGTCGCTCACTTCACCCGCTGGGTGAAGTGAGCGGCCCCCCGTCTCCCCCAGTACGCTCAGCACAGATCGCGCTGTGCTGAGCGGCGGGAGAGATGTGTGCTGAGCGGTCCGCTCAGCACACATCTCTCCTGCATCGGCCCGTCTATATGGGCCTTTACATTGCATTCACTGATATACAGTATATTGTTTTTGCATTCTATACATGACATATTATTAATGTCAACATTTAGATAATTTTGCCTTTAATTACTAAGCCAGTATATTTTCCATTATTAGTTCTCGTTCTTAAATAAACAGTACTATGACATTCACTACTTCCCATTATGTGCAACCCCACCAAAAGGAATATATTTTATTCACTGACAGTAACCTAACTATTAGACAAGGACAACAGTTGAAAGATAATAAATGGAGTCAGAGATATCTAAATTGTAAAACGTCAGTCAATAAATAGCTCTGGAAGGCAGTATTTATGTTCATTAGGCATGGCCAGAATCTTTGATACATGCATCGATTTCAACTTAAATTATTTTGCAAGGAAAAATTTTAATTCAAAGCAGGGAACAGAGAAATCTGCAGTAGCTAAAATATCTGTACTGTTTAATACACTGAAAATGTAGTCTTTAAGTAGCCTTATAGTCACAGCTAGGCCAATTAAATGAATGTATTACAATCGGCAATCTTGTAAAAAAGGAGGTGTGTTATTTTCTTAAACATAAATCACCGTGGCAATCTATAAAAAGCAGCTCATTAATTACCATTTTTCCACGGTTTGTTTCTTCAGGTTGCTATTAATGATTTATTATTTCTGTGGAGTTATGACAGTGTCATGCAATCACAGTCACATGCCACATAATGTAGCCAGGGTTGGATTTGTTAACATGTAGATAAATGGATAAAATGCTACAAGCCGACTCTAAGCAGAGTCTTTTTATGCATAATTCATCAGCCACAATAATATCAGATGTCTGAGTCACCAAACTTAAAGGTCAGGCTGATTAGACTGCAGGTGCATGTTGTTTACTTGGCTCTATAAAAAAAGATCTACACATGCCCAAAGCCTGTCACTTATTGGAGCATCACAGTGATGTACAGCTGTACAGTACTTAACCCATGAGAGATTGATACCTTATCATACTGATTTATACTTATCATACTGCTGTTTATATTCTATCATTTGTATCCTGTTATCTTCAATAACATTTAGTCTGGTTTGGAGTCAACGTGTGGACAAACTTTCTTGCTCACATTCATTACGCTCCTCTCAACTTGTAGGAATCTGCAAATAGGATTAAATATGGAACGGGTGGAACTGCAGCTCCAGGCCCAAATGAAAATTAGCCCACAGAGACTGACAGCGTTGGCAGAAAGAAAAATGCTGTTCTCCTGAGCCGATCTCAATAAAAGCCTGCAGGGCCAGCAACCCCATTCCTCTCCTCCCTGCCCGCCCAGGAGAACATCATCGTTCTAAGGAGATTATGCAAAGTATGTAAATCAATTGCGATGACATCAAATACAGCTTGACCCCACCTATGCAGCCTGGCTGCATAAGCAGGGGCCCCAACACCATGTTTTCACACGCAGAAAACACAGACAACGTCATTAGATGGCCATGAAAACGGCTATGACTTTACTGCGTCACAGTTTCTGGACGCCTGTCACCTATCAATCATGATGCGATCGCATCCTTTCCGGGATGCGATCACTTCATGAAAGCCTGTGCACGTGCACTACGGACAATGTGCGTGCACAGATAGCAAATTCGCAAGCTTCATAACGATCGCAAGGATTACTATCAGCTCTGAATAAGGCCTTAAGTAGGGTCCTGGGCATCGCAAATGGTGGCACAGTGAAAAGCTTCACAAGCCCACCCTATGCAGAATGACATCCCATAGGTACCACCCCAGACCCCACCAGTGGCTAAGTACCACAGTCTGCGCCCTCCTCCCTGCACCAAGCTTACCTTGCACTGCTGCTGCACACGCATAGTGTGCCATCCACATGGGGATGCTGCTCTACCCAGCCTACACATTACTAAGAGGCACTCTCCCTGGTGATGCCAGATTTGCTGAGGCTACCTTATAACACGTGCCAATTATTCCTGCAGGATGGCGCTTGGAGTCTGGCACTCCACTCTCTGCTAACTCACCACTTAAAATCTCTTGATGTCACTTGGCCTTTCGAACAGCGGTGGAAATTTTAAACAAAATGTGATACTAAAAGCTATATTACACTTTTTATTTCCCTATGGGTGCCAGTCTGTGTTTTCTCCTTTTGCGGACAATATGTTTATTTTTTCTTGTGCAATGTTTTTAATCTGTGCTTGCATCTGAGTTGCACTGTGCATGCACCGCGATGGTGTTCGTACAGACGCACACACCAAGAAGTGTATTAGAAATCTGTCAGGTAAGGCGTGAAGTAGGTCTCCAAAGAGCTTAGAAAGTGAGGCTTCTGGAGGGAGGAAGCGCATAGGCCAAATGTAGTTCTTTCTTATGACCGCAGTAATTTCCTTAGGCTTGCAGATAACTGAGGCTTAATTTCAGAGGTAGAAAACTGAAGGAAATCTGGTTGCAGGAATTAATGACACCTAAATGACTAAGGCTGAAAAGAACAAGACTGTAATGAGACTGTGATTCACTCGAATGAGGCCAGAAAAGACTGGATAACTGTGACTTGAGCAAAAACTCAATTCTGGAGTGTCTGTGACTAAAATGGAAGGTGAAAAAAAATAGAGTTTTGTGATGTCTGACTTGGATGAAAGAGACTGTTGAAGAAATGGATTCTGGAATGGCCGGGATTTGAATGAAAGGAACTGAAGAAAACTGGATTCTAGAATGCCTGTGACTTGAATGAACTGGATACTGGAAAGACTGACGTGATTGAGAGAAAGTTATTCTTGGAATGGCTGGACGAGATACTGCTGGAGCAAACAGCAACACCAAAAGTACCAGGTATACCTGCCCAGGGCACAGGCAGCCTGCAGGGTGAGCCGATGAACTTTTTACTCGGTTTGGAGTGCAGCGTAGAACTCAACGAGGCACTGGAAAGCAAAGCAAAACTACGGCAGAGATAGCACACAACTAGCAATTACTGTAGAAACTACAGGAGCACAGAGCTGAGACACTTGCAGTAACCTAAAGCACTGTCAGCACACCAAAGCAAACTGGCACCTTTTAATATGGAGTGGGAGACAGGGATTGGCTAAGAAGCCCTTGCTATGCTACCACTAGCCAGTACTACTGTGTCTTAGTCTCCAAATGGAGAAACACTGTAAAGTAGATATACAAGGGAAGCCCGACCCACAGCCATCAGCTCCGTTCCTGCAGACCTGGCGCCAAATGCGAGTCTCCGGGACCTGATATGGGCATTCCTGTGTGGTGAGAGGGGGTTTGCTAATCAGAGGCAGATGTAGCGTAGTGTGGATGTGGTACTGATAGTGGGTGAATATAGAGATGTTGAATTGCTCTAGCCTAGGGCTGGTGAAAATTTCAATGGTGCAGCCGATGGTGGCATCTAAAGACATACAAAGAATGACTGCTATAGACATTGAAAGTGGGCATATCAGTGATTGCATATTTGGATGCACAGATGTACACTAGGGAACTGCACTGTATCGTCATTAGTAAAAAGTAACCGACAACTGCAGCAAAAAACGCAAGGAAGGTCGCAACTGCATCCAACTCAGAATCAGACCTTATGGGGTTGAATCCCGCCCTCTCAATGGACCCCGCCCCCATTAGGGCTGCTTCCATAAATTCCCGGGCTGGCTTTCCATCCCAATCTGCCCCTGAATGTGACCACTGAAGACTATTGTATGTCCTATTAACCTCAATATTAGTGTAATTTATTATTTTTATATTAACTATTTATTTTCCTACCATGTGAAAAAGGAGATTTATGGTAGACTTATTGTTAAATTTCTTTCTGCGAGGTACACTGGATTCCACAGGGATTAACATAGGGGCACCAACAGGCTAAAGCTTTGACTGTTCCCAGGATGCACTGCACCGCCACCTCTATAGCCCGGCCACCAGGCACTGGAGCTCAGTTTTGTTAACCAGTCCAATACAGTAGCTGGTAAGAGAGACGGTAGATATTAGTCACATAGAACCACATTCTCACGACAGGAGAAGGTATCAGCGGCTAATGCCATATAAACTCACAGAAGCTAAGTGCATCAGGGAGGGCGCCCTGTGGAATCCAGTGTACCTCGCAGAAAGAGATTTAACAAAGGTAAGTTCTTACCATAAATCTCCTTTTCTGCAGCGGGTACACTGGGATTTCACAGGGAATAACATCAGGGATGTCCTAAAGCAGTTCCTCAAGGGAGGGGACGCACTGTAGCGGGCACAAGAACCCGGCGTCCAAAGGAAGCATCCTGGGAGGCGGCAGAATCAAAGGCATAGAACCTGATGAACGTGTTCACAGAGGACCACATAGCCGCCTTGCACAATTGTTCTGCGGGGCCGCCCACGAAGGTCTAACCGACCGAGTAGAATGTGCCTTGATAGCAGCAGGAGCTGGGAGCCCAGCCTGCACATAAGCTTGTGCAATCACCATTCTAATCCATCTGGACAAAGTCTGCTTATTCGCAGGCCAGCCACGTTCGTGAAAACCAAAAGTAAAAATAGGGAATCTAACCTCCTGATGGAAGCAGTCCTCTCCACATAAACACGGAGAGCCCGTATCACAACCAAAGATTTTTCTTTGGAAGATAGACCAGAAGAGATGAAGGCCGGAACCACAATTTCCTGGTTAAGGTGAAAAGATGATACCACCTTAGGCAAATAACCAGGGCGAGTTCGAAGAACAGCCCAGTCACGGTGAAAAATCAGAAAGAGTGGATGACAGGACAAAGCACCTAAGTCCGACACCCTTCTAGCAGAGGCAATAGCCAACAGAAATACGACCTTAAGCGTAAGGCATTTAATGTCCACAGACTCAAGAGGTTCAAATGGAGACTCTTACAGGGCATTCAACACTACAGACAGATCCCATGGAGTCACAGGAGGAACATAGGGAGGCTGAATCAGTAGGACACCCTGAGTGAAAGTGTGAATGTCAGGAAGAGATGCAATTTTTCTCTGAAACCACACCGACAAGGCAGATATATGTTATATGAACCTTGAGGGAGGCCAGATGAAGGCCCAAGTCTAGGCCTTGCTGTAGAAAAGCCAACAGTTTGGAAGTTTTGAAAGAATATTCATAATTCTTAGTAGCACACCAGGTGAAGTAAGAATTCAAGACCCTGTAATAAATCCGAACCGAAGCTGGTTTACGGGCTTTTCAGCATAGTGTGAATAACCCCCTCAGTGAATCATTTTGCTCTCAGGAGTAATGCTTCAAGAGACACGCCGTCAAAGCCAGTCAGGCCAGATCCGGGTAGACAAAAGTGCCCTGAACGAGGAGGTCTGGGCGTTGAGGAAGTAGAAGAGGACGCTCTATCGAGAGACCCTGCAGGTCTGAGAACCAATGCAGTCTGGGCCACGCTGGGGCGACTAGAATTAGTATTGCTCCTTCTTGCTTGAACTTCCGTATTACCCTGGGCAGGAGTGACACTGGAAGGAACACGTATGGCAGCTGAAAATTCCATGGAATTGCCAGTGCGTCCATGAACGCTGCTTGAGGATGCCTTGTCCTTGCTCGGAAGACCGGAACCTTGTGATTGTGTCGCGACGCCATCAGGTCTACATCTGGTAGGCCCCACTTGTCCACTAGGAGTTGAAAGACTTCGGGATGAAGACTCCACTCTCCGGCGTGCACGTCCTGATGACTGAGGAAGTCCGCTTCCCAATTGAAGACTCCCGGAATGAACACTGCCGATATGTCTGGCAGATGGCGTTCCACCCATTGGTGGATTTTTGACACTTCATCATTGCCATGCGGCTTCGAGTGCCACCTTCATGAATTAAGTATGCCACCATGGTGGCGTTGTCCGACTGTACTTGAACAGGCCTGTTCTGTACCAGAAGAGGAAACATCTGATTTTTTCCTGAAGTTTCAGGACCTTCTCCGGAGACAAAAACAGTCTTTGGCTGTATTTTCAGCAGCGCTCCCAGGTGCACCATGCTCCGAGCAAGGACTTCTTCCAATTGATGAGCCACCCATCTCTATTGACTGAGGAGGACATCTTGGGAGTTCGCCAGAATCAGCAATAATGTTCACTCTAAGCTTCTTTCGCAGGGCGCTGCGCCCTGTCCCTTTTCTGAGTGACAAAAAGCACCCTGCCCGTTTGTGCCCGCCCTGCTAATCACCAAAGGACTGCCTTCTCCCCGCGCCAGCGCTGTCACTTCTCCCCGCGCCAGCACTGTCACTTCTCCCCCTGCCGCGCTGATAGCTCTCAGTTGAAGGTGAAGACAGGGTCAGCGTGCAGCGGGGAGGAGCAGCCAATCGGGATCCGGTCTGAAGATCGACACTGTCTAGGTCGACAATGTTTAGGTCGACCACTATAGGTCGACAGGGATGGAAGGTCGACAGGGTTTCTAGGTCGACATGTGCTAGGTCGACAGGTCAAAAGGTCGACATGAGTTTTTTTTAATTAAAAAAAATCTTTTTTTTTACTTTTTCATACTTAACGATCCACGTGGACTACGATTGGAACGGTAATCTGTGCCGAGCGAAGGTACCATGCCCGAAGAAAACGACACACCAAAAAAATCTCATGTCGACCTTTTGACCTGTCGACCTAGAAACCCTGTCGACCTTCCATCCCTGTGGAGTGACTGTCGACCTATAGTGGTCAACCTAAACATTGTCGAACTAGATACTGTCGATTTAATGAACCACACCCCAGCCAATCAGAGCCTGCGGTGTCTCCCGCCCGCCAGTCCTCCGGCATGGTTTGAAATTCCCCCTCACCACGGCGCTGCTACCTGGTGCAATGTGTATTAGGTGCACTACTGTGTGGTGTAATGTGAATTGCCACTATTATGTGGCCACGCTTCTTCCCCACGAAACAACGCCCCCAAATTTTTGCTGTACGCCTTCGGCGTGCACTGTCCATGCTTTAACCTGTTGGAATGAGAGCACCAAGCATTATAGTATGTACCTAATTTTGCCCTTCTAACTTAAAAATGTGCCCTCCCGAATGAAAAATGTGCCCTCCCCGTGATCAGCACCCTGCCCTAAAAAAATCCTAGAGTGAACACTAACCTGCAAGTCGTCCAGATACGGCAGTATCCTGATTCCCTGACGACAGAGGAAAGCAGTCATCACGGCCATTACCTTGGTGAAAATCCGAGGTGCCTTGGCCAGTCCAAATGGCAGAGCCTGAAACTGAAAATGAAGGTTGCCAATAGCAAACCGCAGATATTGCGGATGCGAAATGGCAATAGGTATGTGCAGGTAAGCATCCTGTATGTCCAGGGATACCATATTGTCCTCGGGTTCCATGGCCAACACAATAGAGCACAGACTCAGAAAGACAAATGTAACTAATACTGCTTAAGTCAGCCTGTCATGATAAGGGTAGATCTTGCAGGACAGACATCCGTCATAGAAATGCAGCGCCATTTCATACTAGTAAGCGTGATGTGTTCAGTGCCGATATGCCACCAGCCGAATGCTAGTTTGTAGCTATGTTCTGTGCTATTGCATGAACAATGGTGTGTTGATTTTATCTTCAACTCGTTAATCAATTAAATGTCACAAAGTATTTTACTTAACAAAAGATTCCTACAAATTTGTTTATACTCCTCTTCAGCCTAATTTACTCAGAGCATCTCCAGCTTTCCGTTATTTAGCAGCTTGCTTGCCACATGTGTACACATTGCGGGTGCGATTTGCGCCTGTGTGCGACTTATCTGCACCATGCGATCCTATGGATTGTGAGTGCATACACACTACACAGTAACCACTCACATTCGCAGACTCGCGATAGCTGCGGCTAGTGGCAGAGATGAGCAGGGAATCATCTTCACAAAAAAGATTCCTGGGCATAAAGAAAGCTAGAGATACAAAGATGTTCAGAAAAGATTGGCCCAAAAAGAAATGCAGTGGATTTATGCACTGGACACTTTAATACCAAGAGCTTCAATTCGGTTTTTAAATTAAAATGGTTTCTAGAATAATTATTTCTTCTATGAAATCATATATTGTGTTTATTTTTATTTATCAATTGTACTATTTTTACTCTATTGATTACATGCCGTCCGGGATTTGGAAGGAGCAGCAGCACATTATGGGAGGGTGTCGCACGGTATGCCGGCGCTCGGGCTCCCGGCGACCAGCATACCGGCGTCGGGAGCCCGACCACCGGCATACCGACAGCGTGGCGAGCGCAAAGGAGCCCCTTGCGGGCTCGCTACGCACGCCACACTATTTTATTCTCCCTCCAGGGGGGTCATGGACCCCCACGAGGGAGAATAGTTGTCGGTATGCCGGGTGTCGGGATTCCGGCGCCGGTATACTGTGCGCCGGGATCCTGACATTCGGCATACAGAAGACCACCCTTATGGGACCATTCACCTCTAAACAGGCAGGGTTGGATTGTGCTGGAATACAAAGTACGGCACTAGTTTAAGAGGACGGTGAAGATCATAAGTTTGCATCTACTGGATAACTTATTCAAATGGATAAATAGCATTAGAATTTGGTGGAAAGCTGAAAATAATATTCATTTGATATACGTAGAACGTTCATTACATCTCTGGGTTTAATTTTCCGGTATTTGCAACACAACATGTGGAAAGCAACGCATGACTTCCAGTTTCCAGACTTCCTGGATACTGATGGAAAGCAATAACCGGAATAGGCGTCTACGATTTATGTAAGACATCCAGCCGGGGGGAGGAGTTTAAAACATTGGCTCTTCACATACATCTGCTCTTGAAAAGGATCTTATTATCTGAAACATGTTATGCGGACACCATGTCACACTGCTATAAGAGAGACCAAATCCAATCTACAGTTCTCAGACTAGACGTAAAACTCTGTGGTGTGTTGCTAAGCTTGCTAAATTCTGAAATTCAGCAATTCCAATCTATTTGCACACACCACCAGCTAAACTTGGTATGAGATTAATATATATTAATCTTTTTAAAGATCATTTCATGTGAAAATGTCAATAAATTGCCTATCCTTTTTAAGTCTAATCACACTTTTCCCAATTTCATTGGGTAAATTAAAGGGTAGTATAAGCATTTGTTGAAATCGTTTGTCTAAATAAAATACTTTGTGACAATTAACTGGTTAACCAGTTTATGAAAAATCAACACACCATCCTTCACAAAATAGCGCCGAACAAACCCACAACCTAGCATTCCGTTTATTGTGTTTTTCAAGTAATGGTGTTTCAATTACTATTGTACGAACATGGGGGGTAATTCAGAGTTGATCGTAGCAGCAGGATTTTTTTTTAGCAGTTGGGCAAAACCATGTGCACTGCAGGAGAGGCAGATATAACATGTGCAGAAAGAGTTAGATTTGGGTGGGTTATTTTGTTTCTGTGCAGGGTATATACTGGCTGCTTTATTTTTACACTGCAAATTAGATTGCAGATTGAACACACCCCACCCAAATCTAACACTCTCTGCACATGTTATATCTGCCTCTCCTGCAGTGCACATGGTTTTGCCCAACTGCTAAACAAAATCCTGCTACGATCAACTTGGAATTACCCCCCATGTGCACTGCAGGGTGGTTGGGGGGGGCAGATAAAAGGATTTTGGTTACCTACCGGTAAATCCTTTTCTCGCAGTTCATAGAGGATGCTGGGGTCCACATTAGTACCATGGGGTATAGACGGGTCCACCAGGAGCCATTGGCACTTTAAGAGTTTGAGTGTGTGAGCTGGCTCCTCAGTCTAGAAACTGTGCCCGAGGAGATGGACATCTTCGAGAGAAGGATTTAACACAGAGAGTTGTGGGATTCATACCAGATCACACATACAAGGCACAACAAGCTAACTTGCTTGAAACTCTCAGCAACTGCTGAAACAGTACTTACCAAGTAACAATGCAGTACCTAACTAAAACGAAGAGGTAGGTAACCAAAATCATATATTTTCTTATGTCCTAGAGGATGCTGGGGTCCACATTAGTACCATGGGGATGTACCAAAGCTCCCAGAACGGGAGGGAGAGCGCGTAGGCTCCCGCAGAACTGATTGACTGAACTTCAGATCATCAGCGGCCAAAGTATCGAACATTTAAAACTTTGCAAACGTGTTGCAGCTCGGCAAAGTTGCAATGCCGAGACACCCCGGGTAGCAGCCCAGGAAGACCCCACCTTACATGTAGAGTGGGCCTTAACAGATTTTGGACACAGCAATCCTGCCGTAGAATAAGCGTGCTGGATAGTGAACCTAATCCAGCGAGAATTAGTCTGCTTAGAAGCAGGACACCCAATTTTCTTGGGATCATATAGGACAAACAGAGAGTCCGACTTTCTGTGACGAGAAGTTCTCTTACATATATATTCAAAGCCCTTACAACATCCAAGGACTTTGATGTAATTGAGGAGTCAGTAGCCACTGGCACCACAATAGGTTGGTTGATATAAAATGCCGACACAACCTTCGAAAGAACTGCTGACGTGTCCGGCACACAGCTCTATCTTCATGGAAGATGAAGTAAGGGCTTTTACAGGATAAAGCCCCCAATTCGGACACACGTCTAGCAGTAGCCAAGGCCAACAACGTTACCGCCTTCCATGTAAGAAATTTGACCTCTACCTCCTGTAGAGGCTCAAACCAATCCGACTGGAGGAACTGTAACACCACGTTTTGGTCCCAAGGCGCCGTAGGCGGTACAAAGGGAGGTTGGATATGCAGAACTCCCTTCAAAAAGGTCTGAACCTCAGGGAAGGCAGTCAATTGTTTCTAAAAGAAAATGGATAGGGCCGAAATCTGGACCTTCACAGATCCTAACCTCAGGCCCATATTCACTCCTGCTTGCAGGAAGAGGAGAAAACGTCCGAGTTGAAACTCCACCATAGGAAACTTCTTGGATTCACATCAAGAGACATATTGCTTCCATATACAACGGTAATGTTACTCCTTTCCTAGCCTGTATCAGGGTAGGCATAACCTTGTTCGGAATACCCTTCCGAGCTAGAATCAGGCGTTCAACCTCCATGCCGTCAAACGAAGCCATTTTAAGTCTTGATAGGCGAACGGCCCCTGCTGCAGCAGGTCCGCCCGAAGAGGAAGGAGCCTCGGTTCTTTTTGCAGAAGACCCAGAAGATCCGCGTACCAAGCTATTATTGGCCAGTCTGAAGCAATGAGGATTGCTTGAACCTTTGTCCTCCTTATGAGATTAAGAACTCTTGGGATAAGTGGAAGAGGTGGAAAAACGTACACCGACTGGAACACCCACGGAGACACTAGGGCGTCCACTGCCACTGCTTGTGGGTCCCTCGACCTGGTACAATAACGTCGAAGCTTCTTGTTGAGACGAGAGGCCATCATGTCTATTTGGGTTACCTCCCAAAGGTCTGTTATTTCTTTGAACACCTCCAGATGGAGGCCCCACTCCCCTGGATGGAGGTCGTGTCTGCTGAGGAAGTTTGCTTCCCAGTTGTCCACTCCCGGAATGAAGATTGCTGACAGAGCCAACGTGTGTTTTTCTGCCCAGAGGATGATTCCTGTCACCTCTAGCATTGCAGCTCTGCTCTTTGTTCCGCCCTGTCAGTTTATGTAAGACACTGTCGTTACATTGTCCGACTGCACTAGAATGGCCCGATTGCTTAGAAGATGGGCCGCCTGAAGAAGACCGCTGTATACAGCTCTCAGTTCAAGAATGTTGATCGATAGGCCGGCTTCCAGATTTGACCACCTTCCTTGGAAGGTTTCCCCTTGAGTGACTGAGCCCCAGCCCCGGAGGCTTGAATCTGTGGTAAGAAGTATACAGTCCCGAATCCCGAACCTGCGGCCCTCCAGAAGGTAAGGTAATTGGAGCCACCAGAGGAGTGAAATCCTGGCCTTTGGTGACATACGTATTCTCTGGTGCATGTGTAGAAGAGAATCCGACCACAGAAGGTGAATGCATTGATGAACCGACACCCGGGCTGGCTTCAGGACATCCCGTACCATTGTTTGCATCACCAACGCTTTTTCCTGTGGAAGAAACACTCACTGCACTTCCGTGTAGAGGATCATTCCCAGAAAGGACAACCTCCTGGTTGGTTCCAAATGTGGTTTTGGAAGATTCAGAATCCAACCGTGGACTCTGAGTAGGTGGGTCGTGAGAACAATGGACTGTAAAAGCTTCTCCTTGGACGATGTCTTTATCAGCAGATTGTCCAGATATGGAATGATGTTCACCCCCTGCTTGCGGAGGAGAACCATCATCTCCGCCATCACCTTGGTGAATACCCTCGGTACTGTGGAGAGGACAAATGGAAGGGCCTGGAACTGGAAATGACAGTCCAACAATGCGAAGCGGAGATAAGCCTGATGCGGCAGCCAAATCGGAATGTGGAGGTACGCATCCTTGATATCCAGGGATACCAGGAATTCCCCCTCTTCCAGACCTGATATCACCGCCCTTAGAGACTCCATTTTGAACTTGAGCTCGTTCAGAAAATAAGAATTTACTCACCGGTAATTCTATTTCTCGTAGTCCGTAGTGGATGCTGAGTACTCCGTAAGGACCATAGGGAATAGACGGGCTCCGCAGGAGACTGGGCACTCTAAAAGAAAGATTAGGTACTATCTGGTGTGCACTGGCTCCTCCCTCTATGCCCCTCCTCCAGACCTCAGTTAGGGAAACTGTGCCCGGAAAAGCTGACATTACAAGGAAAGGATTTGGAATCCAGGGTAAGACTCATACCAGCCACACCAATCACACCGTACAACTCGTGATAACTATACCCAGTTAACAGTATGAATAACAACTGAGCCTCACTAAACAGATGGCTCATAACAATAACCCTTTAGTTAAGCAATAACTATATACAAGTATTGCAGAAAATCCGCACTTGGGACGGGCTCCCAGCATCCACTACGGACTACGAGAAATAGAATTACCGGTGAGTAAATTCTTATTTTCTCTGACGTCCTAGTGGATGCTGGGTACTCCGTAAGGACCATGGGGATTATACCAAAGCTCCCAAACGGGCGGGAGAGTGCGGATGACTCTGCAGCACCGCATGAGCAAACTCAAGGTCCTCCTCAGCCAGGGTATCAAACTTGTAGAATTTTGCAAACGTGTTTGATCCCGACCAGGTAGCAGCTCGGCAAAGTTGTAAAGCCGAGACCCCTCGGGCAGCCGCCCAAGAAGAGCCCACCTTCCTCGTGAAATGGGCTTTGACTGATTTAGGATGCGGTAGTCCAGCTGCAGAATGTGCAAGTTGAATCATGCAACAGATCCAGCGAGCAATAGTCTGCTTTGAAGCAGGAGCACCCAGCTTGTTGGGTGCATGCAGGATAAAGAGCGAGTCAGTTTTTCTGACTCTAGCCGTACTGGAAACATAGATTTTCAGGGCCCGGACTACATCCAGCAACTTGGAAGCCTCCAAGTCCCGAGTAGCCGCAGGCACCACAATAGGTTGGTTCAAATGGAACGCTGATACCACCTTAGGGAGAAATTGGGGACGAGTCCTCAATTCTGCCCTGTCCATATGGAAGATCA
This sequence comes from Pseudophryne corroboree, assembly GCF_028390025.1. NCBI lineage: Eukaryota > Metazoa > Chordata > Amphibia > Anura > Myobatrachidae > Pseudophryne > Pseudophryne corroboree. Next base: position 172,639,249 of record NC_086450.1, on the reverse strand, counting down.
GATATGGGCTTTTGCATGACAAAGCCGCCAATGCTGACACACGCCTAGCCGAAGCCAAGGCCAATAACATGACCACTTTCCACGTGAGATATTTCAACTCCACGGTCTGAAGTGGCTCAAACCAATGTGATTTTAGGAAATCCAACACAACGTTGAGATCCCAAGGTGCCACTGGGGGCACAAAAGGGGGCTGAACATGCAGCACTCCCTTAACAAACGTCTGAACTTCAGGCAGTGAAGCCAGTTCTTTTTGAAAGAAAATAGACAGGGCCGAAATCTGGACTTTAATGGATCCCAATTTTAGGCCCATAGTCACTCCTGACTGTAGGAAGTGCAGAGATCGACCCAGCTGAAATTCTTCTGTTGGGGCCTTCATAGCCTCACACCAAGCAACATATTTTCGCCATATGCGGTGATAATGTTTTGCTGTCACATCCTTCCTAGCTTTTATCAGCGTAGGAATGACTTCAACCAGAATTCCCTTTTCCATCACGATCCGGCGTTCAACCGCCATGCCGTCAAACGCAGCCGCAGTAAGTCTTGGAACAGACAGGGCCCCTGCAGTAGCAGGTCCCGTCTGAGAGGCAGAGGCCAAGGGTCCTTTGAGATCATTTCTTGTAGTTCCGGGTACCAAGTCCTTCTTGGCCAATCCGGAACGATGAGTATAGTTCTTACTCCTCTCTTTCTTATTATCCTCAGTACCTTTGGTATGAGAGGAATTAGGAGGGAGCACATAAACCGACTGGTACACCCACGGTGTCACTAGAGCGTCCACAGCTATCGCCTGAGGGTCCCTTGACCTGGCGCAATATCTTTTTAGCTTTTTGTTGAGGCGGGACGCCATCATGTCCACCTGTGACCTTTCCCAACGATTTACAATCAGCTGGAAGACTTCTGGATGAAGTCCCCACTCTCCCGGGTGGAGGTCGTGCCTGCTGAGGAAGTCTGCTTCCCAGTTGTCCACTCCCGGAATGAACACTGCTGACAGTGCTATCAAGTGATTTTCCGCCCATCGGAGAATCCTTGTGGCTTCTGCCATCGCCATCCTGCTTCTTGTGCCGCCATGTCGGTTTACATGGGCGACCGCCGTGATGTTGTCTGACTGAATCAGCACCGGCTGGTTTTGAAGCAGGGGTCTTGCCTGACTTAGGGCATTGTAAATGGCCCTTAGTTCCAGAATATTTATGTGTAGGGAAGCTTCCTGACTCGAACATTGTCCTTGGAAGTTTCTTCCCTGAGTGACAGCCCCCCAACCTCGGAGGCTTGCATCCGTTGTCACCAGGATCCAATCCTGTATGCCGAATCTGCGGCCTTCGAGAAGATGAGCACTCTGCAGCCACCACAGCAGAGACACCCTGGCCCTCGGGGACAGGGTGATCAGCCGATGCATCTGAAGATGCGATCCGGACCACTAGTCTAACAGATCCCACAGAAAGATCCGTGCATGGAACCTGCCGAATGGAATTGCCTCGTAAGAAGCTACCATCTTTCCCAGGACTCGCGTGCAGTGATGCACCGACACCTGTTTTGGTTTTAGGAGGTCTCTGACCAGAGATGACAACTCCTTGGCCTTCTCCTCCGGGAGAAACACTTTCTTCTGTTCTGTGTCCAGAATCATAACCAGGAATAGCAGACGCGTCGTAGGAACCAGCTGCGACTTCGGGATATTCAGAATCCAGCCGTGCTGTTGTAGCACTTCCTGAGAAAGTGCTACTCCGACCAACAACTGCTCCCTGGACCTCGCCTTTATAAGGAGATCGTCCAAGTACGGGATAATTATAACTCCCTTCTTTCGAAGGAGTATCATCATTTCGGCCATTACTTTGGTAAATACCCTCGGTGCCGTGGACAGACCAAACGGCAACATCTGGAATTGGTAATGGCAGTCCTGTACCACAAAACGGAGGTACACCTGGTGAGGTGGGTAAATGGGGACATGTAGGTAAGCATCCTTGATGTCCAGTGATACCATGTAATCCCCCTCTTCCAGGCTTGCAATAACCGCCCTGAGCGATTCCATTTTGAACTTGAACTTCCTTATATAAGTGTTCAAGGATTTCAAATTTAGAATGGGTCTCACCGAACCGTCTGGTTTCGGTACCACAAACATTGTGGAACAGTAACCCCGTCCCTGTTGAAGGAGGGGAACTTTGTTTATCACCTGCTGGAGGTACAGCTTGTGAATTGCCGCCAGTACTACCTCCCTGTCCTGGGGAGTAGCTGGCAAGGCTGATTTGAGGTAACGGCGAGGGGGAGACGTCTCGAATTCCAGCTTGTATCCCTGAGATACCACTTGTAGAACCCAGAGATCCACCTGTGAGCGAACCCACTGGTCGCTGAAGTTCCGGAGACGGGCCCCCACCGCACCTGGCTCCACATGTGGAGCCCCAGCGTCATGCGGTGGACTTAGTGGAAGCAGGGGATGATTTTTGTTCTTGGGAACTGGCTGTATGGTGCAGCTTTTTCCCTCTACCCCTGCCTCTGGGCAGAAAGGACGCGCCTCTAACCCACTTGCCTTTCTGAGGCTGAAAGGACTGTACTTGATAATAGGGTGCTTTCTTAGGCTGTGAGGGAACCTGAGGTAAAAAATTCGAAATCCCAGCTGTTGCTGTGGATACGAGGTCTGAAAGACCATCCCCAAACAATTCCTCACCCTTATAAGGCAAAATTTCCATGTGCCTTTTAGAATCAGCATCACCTGTCCACTGCCGAGTCCATAATACTCTCCTGTCAGAAATGGACATTGCATTCATTCTAGATGCCAGCCGGCAAATGTCCCTCTGTGCATCTCTCATATATAAGACTACGTCTTTAATATGCTCTATGGTTAGCAATATAGTGTCCCTGTCCCGGGAATCAATGTTATCAGACAGGGAATCAGACCACGCTGCAGCAGCACTACACATCCATGCTGAAGCAATAGCAGGTCTCAGTATAGTACCTGAGTGTGTATACACAGACTTCAGGATAGCCTCCTGCTTTCTATCTGCAGGCTCCTTTAAGGCGGCCGTATCCTGAGAAGGCAGTGCCACCTTTTTTGATAAGCGTGTGAGCGCCTTGTCCACCTTAGGGGATGTCTCCCAGCGTAACCTATCCGTTGGCGGGAAAGGGTACGCCATTAGTAACCGCTTAGAAATTACTAGTTTCTTATCTGGGGAACACCACGCTTCTTCACACAGTTCATTCAACTCATCAGATGGGGGAAAAGTCACTGGCTGCTTTTTCTCCCCAAACATAATACCCTTTTTTGTGGTAACCGGGTTTATGTCAGCAATGTGTAAAACATCTTTCATAGCCGTAATCATACATCGGATGGCCCTTGTGGACTGTACATTTATCTCATCCTCGTCGACACTGGAGTCAGACTCCGTGTCGACATCTGTGTCTGCCATCTGAGTCAGCGGGCGTTTTTGAGCCCCTGATGGCCTCTGAGACGCCTGGGCAGGTGCGGGCTGAGATGCCGACTGTCCCATGGCTGTCACGTCGTCAAACCTTTTATGTAAGGAGTTGACACTGTCGGTTAAAACCTTCCACATATCCATCCACTCCGGTGTCGGCCCCGCAGGGGGCGACATCACACTTATCGGCTCCTGCTCCGCCTACACGTAACCCTCCTCATCAAATATGTCGACACAGCCGTACCGACACACCGCACACACACAGGGAATGCTCTGACTGAGGACAGGACCCCACAAAGTCCTTTGGGGAGACAGAGAGAGAGTATGCCAGCACACATCACAGCGCTATATAATCAGGGATTTACACTAACAAAAGCGATTTTCCCTATAGCTGCTTTTATATATAGTTTGAGCCTAAATTTAGTGCCCCCCCCCTCTCTTTTTTACCCTTGATGCCTGGAAACTGCAGGGGAGAGCCTGGGGAGCTGACTTCCAGCGGAGCTGTGAAGAGAAAATGGCGCCGGTGTGCTGAGGAAGATAGCCCCGCCCCCTTCTCGGCGGACTTCTCCCACTTTTTTATCTGTATAATGGCGGGGGATTATGCACATATACAGCTTAAAAGCTGTATTATGTGTCAATTAGCCATGTAAGGTACTCTAATTGCTGCCCAGGGCGCCCCCCCCCCCCCCCCAGCGCCCTGCACCCATCAGTGACCGGAGTGTGTGGTGTGCATAGGGAGCAATGGCGCACAGCTGCAGTGCTGTGCGCTACCTTAATGAAGACCAAAGTCTTCAGCCGCCGATAATCAGGATTCTCTTCTGTCTTTTGGCTCTGCAATGGGGACGGCGGCGCGGCTCCGGGACCGGACGATCGAGGTCGGGCCCTGTGTTCGATCCCTCTGGAGCTAATGGTGTCCAGTAGCCTTAGAAGCCCAAGCTAGCTGCAAGCAGGTAGGTTCGCTTCTCTCCCCTCAGTCCCTCGTAGCAGTGAGTCTGTTGCCAGCAGATCTCACTGAAAATAAAAAACCTAACAAATACTTTCTTTTAGAAGCTCAGGAGAGCCCCTAGTGTGCAACCAGCTCGGGTCGGGCACAGATTCTAACTGAGGTCTGGAGGAGGGGCATAGAGGGAGGAGCCAGTGCACACCAGATAGTACCTACTGTAATCTTTCTTTTAGAGTGCCCAGTCTCCTGCGGAGCCCGTCTATTCCCCATGGTTCTTACGGAGTACCTAGCATCCACTAGGACGTCAGAGAAAGCTTTTTCAGGGCTGCCCAGTTCAGCCCACCTGTTAAGTGACCTGCTGCTGCAGACACCAACTGAAACCCGAGCTCACAGTGCCTGGAGATGAGGAGGCCCCAATGCATCCTGGAACAAGCTAAAGCTTTAGCCTGTTGGTGCCTCTGGATTAAGATCCACTCTACATCCCGATGATTCCCTGTGGAAACCAATTAAACCTGCTGCAGAAATTTTCGGTATTGGAAAGTGAGGTATATTTAACATGCTGTTTTTGCCTATCCCTGTCGATCATCGATGATCAACCATCGGCGGACTGGATTGGTAGAATGGGGTACAGGCCGTAGATGTATGGCCTGCATTACTTGGTGACGGAATCACCAGGATTCTGATTAGCATATTCAAGTTTCCAAGTCACTATCCAAGTACTGTCTTTGCAAAAACAAAAATGTCATCTTTTTTAAAAGGTTGGTAATTTTTAAAAGAAAATAGGGAAGCAAACAAAATATTTTTTTTCTATTTTACTCTGCTTTTTCTATCTGACTTGTTGGACAGTTGTCAGAGGAGTAAAAGCTCAGAGCTTTGATTGTCTTCAAAATGTTGATCCCAAGGATAAGACATGTGGTTTACTTGGTAATGAAAACTTTAAAATAAGTGTTGCTATTACGACGAGTAAGTACTGAACCATCATGTAACTCTCCCGCTTGTAAGAGAGAGATTTACTGTAATATAGAATAAAAAAGGCAGAACTCGAAGAGACTGATACTATCTATGTAATAGTTTTGCTCTGTACAAATTGCACAATTATAGCAGCAATTACTACAAATTCCATGTAACAAAACTCATTTCAAATTATATGGTAATTATTGTCTTCAATTTAAAAAAAAAAAGAAAGAAATGGATTCCTGCCATCATATCACAGAGGCCCGAATGTGGCAAGCATCACATTCAGGCTTATACACACTGAGACTGCTATTCATCCTAAGGGGCGATACATGGTGACTGAACACTGGATAACTGCTGCATGAAGCTGCAGTGTTGATACGACACAAGCAAACAGTTAATACGTTGCAATAATTTATCAGGAAAATAACAAACCCGTCATGTCTATATATAGGTTTTTAGATTTGTTTTTGAATGGTGTACATGAAAAGTATACTTAATTACTCGAGTGTTTAACTGTGTTTTTACGTTAAAACTTTCTTTCCAGTAACACACAGTCCAGCTAAAAATTATTAAAAAGACAGGTTGATTTTTGGAGGTTATCAAACAAAGTCTATTGGCCATGTAATAATAGCCAGAAGGTACCTTTTTGGTGAAAAGACACCTGGGTGTTATGCGGCTTAGGGAGCAAAGATAGCAACCTTCAGAGTGGACTCAGAGGTGTGCCAGACCATGCTTTGCTCGTTTGCATTAACAGTGAGCTTATTGGTGCACATTTTCATGATTATTATCTTTAATAAGCACCTGTGTTCCCCAGAAAGCTGTCTCTGCTAGAAAGGAAGAAAATGTTTAGGTGGCAGTATCAGAAAACCCACACATCAGCAAAACTGGCTTTATTCAAAATTAACTTTTAATTAATTTATTTAATATGTTTACATAAATACATTATGTTCCATAAGTGAACACTCAGAACAATTTTTATTGTTTCATTTTTCCCCATTGATATTACAAAGATTTGCAAATCATCACTACTGATGGTCAACTTATGACTGAAATGTAGCACTTGCAGACACTATAGCCATAATCAGAGCAGCCCTGCACTCAGAGGCAGAACTCTGGGAGGCAACGGAGTCATCTGCCGCCGGGCTCCTACTCTGAAGGGGGCACCTCTCCTCCCATTCTGTGACACCATTGAATTAAGTTAATTGATAGATTCCACTGTCTTTTCAGTGGCCGACTTCCTCACTGGTCCCTGCACCTTACATATCACACCCTCTTTATTATACTGAATATACACATTTTACAAGTATCACACCCAGGATTAGAAACCACAACCTATTACACTGGAAGCAGACACCTTACTGATGAAGCTGTTTGCTCCTGTATAGAAAATATGAGAATATTAACTATATGAAGATACTTCTCTGACAATTATACGTAACTTCCTATAGTTAGAATTCTCATGCTTCCTCTACAGGAGCAAATAACACCATCAGTAAAGTGTCTGCTGTTAATGTAACAGGTCATGGGTTCTAATCCTGGGTACGACTGCTAAGAAATGTGTGATTTAAAATAAAAGACAATTAAATGTATAAATACAGTATAATAATTTTTTTCAGAACACACACACACACATCTTTATGTTAATATAGGAAATAGGGGTGCACCAATATTTATCTTGCCTCCGGGCAACTGGGACGAACTTACGCCACTGCCTGCACTATAGACTATATTAGACAAACTTTAACATGTACAGTACCTCAGCGATTATACATTGCATGTAGAGTGCATCTTTGCCAGGCTACAAGCTTGACCAGACTTGGCATGTGCAGCTTGTTGGACACACTGGGCCTGATGGAGAGCTGAACCCCAAAACACAGTTGTAAAATGCATTGCTTAAAACAGCCGATTGTGTGAGTATGCAAAACTGGCATCATTACCAGTTGTGTACAGGTCGGTTTAGGTCTCAGCAACAAAGAAAGTATCATACAGCATTAGAGGTGCATTCACAAGCAGCCAATAACTAGCGATTCACTAGTGCACCACCGTCCTCATAATGTGTATTGCACCAGCCATTGACCATCCGCAAATGATAATTCACAGGTGTAAATGCTTCTGACTGCCGGTCTGCATGCATTCACGATTCGGCAAGCACATCCTTACTGCACACTGTCTACATTAGTCTGCCCATTCCCTTACACCTCTACAGTTGGAAATGGGCATAAGTGCCAGAATTCCATAAACCTGCAAATTCACCTATGCGTGCAGCTGCTTTTGTGGGCAAGCACAAAGCAATTATACATAAGTCACTCTGCTTAATCCTCACTGTGTCAGAACATACTGATTACAGTAGCACCGCATGATTACACACAAAGGAAGCTGAAAATTTACTATGAACCAGTGACATCACTGATGCACTACATGACAAAGATTCACTAAGCATTGCCAGTGTTACTGAGGCAGTGGTTTCAAGTGTGTTGAGAGGATGCATTATACTGAATATCTGTCAAAATGCCTCCAAGTAAACAAAAAAAAGAAAACAAATTAAAATTGGGACTTTCATGGCATTTTGAGAAGAAAAGGTTAGAAGGCATTTGACTACTTTCAGTCTACTGGGAAAAACACATACTGTATGATGGTTTTCACGTTCTGGTTTTAAACACTAGGTGAATCAAATTAAGTAAGGTTCAAGTAAAGTTCCACTGTAACTACTGAAATGTGTAGTTAAGTACTGAGTCAGAAGTTGCTCTGTTATATTCTAGTAAAAAGAACAAAATGAGATGAGATCCAGTCATTCAAACTAATCTGTGTAAATTGAACACAAACGTGGTTGGCCAAACTGCATACATATGATTATTCAAGGTTTAACTACTGGATTAAGCAAGATTGGCCAATGATTGAATGAGACTACTACCTGATCCATTTTTCTAGTCGGAAACATGGAAGACCAATTAGATTTTTATCAATGGCTAATCAACAGTGGTCAATAAAAACAACCAGAAATGGGCAAATATAAGCCAACTTAAATATTGTCTTGTTTATAGACATCTTAATTCTTAGTAAATTGTTAGCAGAATTTTAATGAGAGCATAGACATGAATTATTTCTTTATCTGGAGATGGACTGAGGTCATAATAGCCAAATATATGTCTATCACTAAAGGAAACAACCAATCAAACACCTCAAAACCTAGAAGCTTTTTGTTTTGAAAACTTTCCCTTTAATTATTACAGGTCGGTCAAGTATCCCATATCAGGAATGCTCAGGATCAGGAGCATTCCAAATATGGTATTTTTCTGGATAAGAGAATACCAGTTATCCAGACGGTTCTCGGGAGTCCGCGGTGGGTCCGGAGTGTCGGTGGAGGTCCAGTGCATCGCCGTGAGGGTCAGGAGCATTGGTTGGGGTGGGGTGTGTATGGAGGGGGGGTCTGGGAGTACTGATAGTGAGGGAATGGCTGCAAAGCCAGTCACCCACCTGTCTCTGATTGGTTGCGGACTCCAGTGACATCAGGACGCGAACCTCGTCATGACGTCACTACAGAGCCAAAATATTCCAGATTTCTGAATATTTCGGTTAACCGATACCCGACCTGTATAAAGCCATGGTCCGACTTTCCTTGCGTTTTCCTTAGTTTTTTCACAACCTTAATAACAAGGGATGCATTCAAAATGACCTTCATCCTATTAGGGAGATCTCCACTGCCGTGTAAACGTCTTGAAAAGGTTTACATTGCCTAAAACTGCTTTAATTACAACATAAATTGATGCACACTAGAAGCTAGACGTGCAAATGCCTAAGTTTGCAGGCTATAGAGGAGCCGAGCGTAAAGTCTGTTATACCACTTTCACACCAAATGTATAACCAGAGTTATTGCCGATGCAACCAGAACCCTGGCTTGGTGTGAAAGGGTCTACCCAGCTTGTGTTACTCAGGAATCTGACCATGGTTGCTAAAAGTATACAGAGAACCGTATCACCAGCGCTTGGAGATGATGCCATCTCCAAGCGTCGGTAAACGGATGACCCATCAATAACCGTTGTCCAGCCTACATGGTGAACGCAGTTTCAAGCAGTTGTGACACAGCTTGAAAACATGGGGCTAATTCAGACCTGATCGCTGCTGTGCGTTTTTGCACAGCGGGCGATCAGGTCTGAAATGCGCATGCCAGACAGCAGACGGCTGTCTTAGCCCTGCGACCGCCTCTGCCTGATTGACAGGCAGAGGTGGTCGCCGGGAGGGAGGGGGTGGGCCGGCGGCGTTTGGCCGCAGGCGTGCCTGGACCGTGCGGGGGACGAGTAGCTCCCTGCCAGTGACGAGTAGCTCCCTGCCAGTGACGAGTAGCTCCCTGCCAGCGCGCAGGAGCTGAGCTGGTGGTAGAGCTACTCTTCAAGTACAAAAGCATCAACGCTGTGCGATGCTTTTGTACTTGAGCGGCGGGGTAGGGCCTGACATGCGGAGCGGACTAGACCTGTGCTGGGAGTCCCCCTGCATGTCAGGGAAGCTGATTGTAGATGTGCTAAATTTAGCACGTCTACGATCAGGTCTGAATCACCCCCCATGTTCAATAACCCAGGTTTTCAGTGTGAGGGGCTCAGAAAATTGTCAATTTGGCCCGAGGCAAAGTAGTGACTGTTAAGGGAAGAGGCAGGCTGTTTTACAGAGCAAAGCATTCATATTAAAGCATATATTGTATATTACATACACTCAATCAGAATGAAAACTATACACAGGAAAGTTATAAACAATTAACTAAGCTTTAACAAGAATTTCACTTAGGAGTTCAACAAGCAAATGAAATAATAAATAACAAAATAAAAAAGAGCTCATTAATATGCACAAAAACTAATATATAGTTTACAGAGGAAAAGAAATAAAGGGTGAATTACTTGCCTCATCAGCAATCATACACCTACAGAGGGAGAGACAAAAATTATATGTTAATATCAGTCGTGCATCTTCTATTCCCACAAGAAAAACAATATGTTAATTAGCAGATCTGCTCTAACACATGTTCGCTGGAGAAAAAGAAAATCTATATATAATAAAGCAATTGAGGTCTTGAGTGCAAACCAATGAATTCAATTTGTGCAATTACTGTATTTGATTTTAGTTAATGGAAATAATTTAGAGACAACTGAGAAGAGACCAAATTATCTGGGAAAAATGTTTTATGTTACCAGCAAAATTCACCTAGATATCTTGTAAATACAGTACATGTAAGGATTAGGCACGAATCACTGAGAAAGGATGGGGTTTCATTAGGGAATATTACATGGGCTTTAAATAGATTTACATTGCAGTGCATATCACACATGTTTAGTAGTTTCTGGTTCCAGTACAAATGTGTCACTTTATAATACTGTATATTCAGTTTTAAAGCTGTCCTATCCGTTAAGCCAGTGTGCCCAAATAATCCACACACCTTCTCCATCTTGTAGCAGCTCCATCCATTGCCACAGTCCATTTTAGATTATTTTCTGTGCCATTGGAATGAAATAAATCCTTATACCCACCCCATACTCATATTTTATATATACTGTTTAACAGTTTCACCTACCCCCAAACTGGCTGATGTCACTGGCTTCTAATGATTCTCTTACTGCTTCAGAACACAAAATGGCTGCCTCCAGTGGCGGAATGTGACTAAGTAGATTACAGCAATGGAGCATATATTATCCCGTGCAAATAATTATTACTCAGTTTATTTTAGAGATGAGCGGGTTCGGTTTTACTCGGTTCTCAAAACGGCATCTTATTGGCTCACGGATGTCTCTTGTTTTGGATAGCCAATAAGAAGCCGTTTTGAGAACCGATTAAATCCGATTAAAACCCGAACCCGCTCATCTCTAGTTTATTTATAAACTTTAACAATGATTTATGCCACTGGTTCTCAAACTCTGTCCACAGTACCCCAAACAGTTCACGTTTTGCAGGTCACCCAGCAGATGAACAGGTGTGTTCATTACTCACTGACACACTTTAAAAAAAGATCCATAGGTGGAGGTAATTATTTCACTTGCGGCTCAGTGAGGAGACCTGGAAAACATGCACTGTGTGGGGTCCTGAAGATCTATGGCTTATGCTGTTCAAACAATGTTTCCCAACCTTGGTTCTCAAGGCACACTAACACTCCAGGATTTAAGGATATCCATGCTTGAGCACAGATGCTTAGATCAAAATAACTAAGGTATTAAGCCACATGTGCTCAAGTATGGCTATTCCTAAAACCTGGATAAAACCCTGAGGACCGTGGTTGGGAAACAGTGTTTTATAACATAAAATTGTTTTCTAACTGAACAATGCCATTAGTGAGTAAATCTTTTTGATAATGCGAGAATGCTTTCAACAGTCAGGAAATGTTCCTCACTGCATATTTATTTCAGTCTTATGCTTCTATAGGTATTTAAACTGGGTGGGAGGAGAGTAATAACAAAACAACAACCGTGAGTAAACACATTTTGAACATGTTGACATTAAAAACTAAAACACACACATAAAACAAAACTGCTTATACAGCGAATACTGTTCTCTCAATCTCTATAGTGCACTGCCATTAACCTTTTGGCTGCAGTAGGGCCATTTTTCTCAACAATCCATTTTCCTTGTCAAAATCTGCACTTAAAAATGATGTGGTACAAAATTCAAGAGATTTAAAGAATCACATTTAATCGTATCCAGAGAAGAAGAAAAAAACTAATCTTGATTATGGTCAAATTTTCCTGTAAATGGGAAAAAACCTGCAAGTGGAAACACTGCTGAGCATGGGTTTAGTATGAAATAGTATGAAATACCTACAATCAAAATCCCGACATTCAAAACAACTGACCAACGGTCAAAATACCAACATTTAAATTACAGACAAGGTCAAAATACCGACATTTAATATGTCGACAGGTCAAAAGGTCAACAAGTTTTCCCTTTTGTTGTGTATGTCGACATAGGTCGACATGAGCACCGTATAAGTGTACAGCATCCCCTTGCATGGCTCGCTGCACTCACCATGCTTCAGGCACACTATTATATTCCCCCTCCAGGTCCACTGGGATGGTGAAGTATGAACAAGTCGGTTTCAATAAAAAACTCACGTCGACTTTTTGACCTGATGACCTTTTTAAATGTCGTATTTTGACCTTGCCAGTATTTTACATGTCGGTATTTTGACCTTTTCAGTATTTTGACCGTCGGTCAATGGTTGTCGGGATTTTGATTGTAGGTCCCGCTCAGCATACCCAGCCGAGGGTGTAAGCTTGGTACATTAGGTGACAATGACACCACCATACAGTATCTGTTCAGTATACTACAATTATTAGGCTTTTTGGGGTTTTCATAATAGTAATAAGACACAAACTAGGCCCTACCTCTTCTTGAGGATTTATAAGGCGACATAGACACAGGAGGCATCTGTAGACCTACACTGTGATCGTCTGCTGCATTGAGAACCATCTGCTGTACCTCAGCGTATGTAAAGAAATGTGGAATGGGTTAACTCTAAAATCATGCTAATAAATGCACACGTCTGACTTGAGGTTCTGTGCAACCAATACCTCTGTATTATGACTAAAGAATAAGATGCCAAGGGTGTGCAGCGGCTGGTTGAGAGGTTGTGATTCCAAACAAACCATTACCTTCCCAACCATTGATTTTATGTATACTGAAATCTTATCCCACCCATTTCAAGATTTCTGCAGAGCATCTGATGGAAGTGGAGGAAAGTGTGGTGACAGGCGGTGGTCCAGCCCTAGTTATTCCCGGAGTCATCCTGGTTTATGTTACACATTTCTTTCAATGCTCTCAAGGAAATAACTGTTGAGGACACAAATAATAACAGGCTTGTTGTATAAACTTTGCTTCATTATACGGTATCCGGACTCCAGGTCGACACCAATAAGGTCGACACCAAATGGTCAACAGACCTTAGGTCGACATGCAGAAAGGTCTAAACGAGTTTTTCACCTTTTTTCTTTCTTTAATTTTTTGACCTTTTTTATACTTTACGATCCACGTGGGCTACAACTGGAAACGGTAACATGTGCCGAGCGCAGCGGTAGCAGAGTGAGGCACCTTGCCCAAAGCTTGTGAGCCATGCGAGGGAACACAGTGCATTAATTGGGGTTGCTGGTCACATTACGGAGAAAACTACACCAAAAAAACATTAAAAACTCATGTCGACCTTTTGTCTACGTCAACATATTTCAGGTATCGACCTAAGGTGTCAACCAATTGATGTCGACCTTGAGTCCCATACCCTCATTTCACATAGAGGTACATTTCACAGTGCAAGCATCCCTATCATTGAAATGATGATGATAATAATACAAAAAATAAATGAATAAAATAAATAAATGTTGTTCTAATCTCTCCCATTGTAAAATCGGGAACATACAGGAGATGAAATCGATAACGTAAAAAGTCCTTAAAAACAGAATTTACTATCAGTTCTATCATTCAGAGAATTACAATGAATCTTCCCATTACACCATTTGCACTAGCAGCATTACATAGGTTCACAAGCATCTAATATTTAACTGGCTTGTACAGAACTCTTCACTGTAATTGTTTACCAGATGGCTTTACATTATTAAAGGACAATATCAATCAAAGCTTAACATTTCACTAGAGGGAAAGTTGACTAAGTTAGGATAAAATAAATGATAACTAATTTTCTCTTAACTCCAGAATAATAAAATACAAACATTTTAATACTATGGTAAAGCTGGTCTTTAAATAATGAATTTAGAGTGTAGAAGGCCTGTAAACATCCTATCTGCATTAGCAAAAGCACCAGAGAATACACAAAAATGATCCTTTGCCATAAATAAAACATATGGGAAGCAGAACACTGTCCCCTCAGCTGCCAGAGTGACGGCAATTAGCATTAATAGAGGTAAATGAGAAATCCTGGAATACAGAGTGTACATGTGATCACTATGGGGCAGACATCTGAGACAGAACAATGTCCTGAGAAGCATTCCGCAGTCACATTCCAGGGCTGTGTGCGATACAGGACACCAGTCTACAAGTATCATGCCATGGATTACTGGCTGTCATGCGGCTTATGGAATAAGCAGCATCTAAATCCGTATGAAAGGAACGTGTATAGCAGACACTATGGATTGCTACCATGAGTCATCTCTGTCTGATCAACTCATTCTACTCTACAAATGCAGTACATTACTTATAGCGATGAAGATTTAGTCCCACCATGTACCCTGATTAAAAGGCATAGTACACTTTTGTTACGCACTATGGAGGTCATTCCGAGTTGATCGCTCGCTAGCAGTTTTTAGCAGCCGTGCAAACGCTATGCCGCCGCTCTGATAAAAACAGTTTGTGCAGTTTCTGAGTAGCTCTGAACCTACTCAGCGCTTGCGATCACTTCAGCCTATCCGTGTCCGGATTTGACATCATAATCCCGCCCAGCGAACGCCCAGCCACACCTGCGTTTTTTCAGACACGCCTGCATGTTTGCAAACACTCCCTGAAAATGGTCAGTTGACACCCAGAAACGCCCCCTTCCTGTCAATCTTCTTGCGGCCGTCAGTGCGACTGAAAACTTCGCTAAAACCTGAGCACAACCACAAAGAGCTTTGTACCCGTACGTCGCGCGTGCGCATTGTTGGCCATACGCATTCGCATAAATGCCGTTTTGTCACCTGATCGCTGCGCTACGAAAATCGGCAGCGAGCGATAAACTCGGAATGACCGCCCATGCCTGTCCTTAGTGAACTTACCTTTAGCATTAATGGGAAGATAATGGAAAACCTGCATCCATAACACGGTTTCAAACAAGCAAGTAGCAGCGGTATCCGGACTCCAGGTCGACAGCACAAAGGTCGACGCCAATTGGTCGATACACCTTAGGTCGACATGGACAAAAGGTCAACAGGAACAAGGTCGACATGAGTTTTTCCCGATTTTTTTTTTTTTTAACCTTTTCATACTTAACGATCCACGTGGACTACGATTTGGAATGGTAAAGTGTGCCAAGCGAAGCGGTAGCGGAGCGAAGGCACCATGCCCTAAGCATGGCGAGCGAAGCGAGCCATGCGAGGGGACGCGGTGCACTAATTAGGGTTCCCGGTCACTCTACGAAGAAACCGACACCAAAAAAACATAAAAAACTCATGTCGACCTTTTTCCATGTCGACCTTGTTCCGGTCGACCTTTTGTCCACGTCGACCTTTTGGCCACGTCGACCTTTTGTCCATGTCGACCTAAGGTGTGTCGACCTAAGGTGTGTCGACCTTTGTGCTGTCGACCCTCAGTCCCAGACCCAGACCCGTAGCAGCATAGAGGACCAAAGCAGTGGACGGTTGGTACCAACCATAGGACCAGACAGATCAGAAATAAGCACAAGTAGATCTCTTTATTTTATCATAATTCAGACAACTCTACCTAAAATTAAAAGTTAAGCTTTCGTTGACGTTGTCCTTTAACAATGCAAAACATTAGGTAAACAATTACAGTAAGGGAGTAGAAAAGGGAAAAAATATATCTCCATATTCTTTCAGTTTATTATGCAAAGCTAATGACCAGTAAGCTAACATTGTGTATACTACAGTACTGAAGATGATAAGCAGCACGTTAAAAGAAACAGACTTCTCAGTGACGGGGTGGATTCAAAGTAACATGCAAGCTGGTATTTCATGCTGCACACATCTTTGCGGTCACACCACCCCTATCCATCCACTTGTATAAATATACATAATTAATTTCAGCACACATCTGCATTAGTCCTAACCGGCGCAAGAGATCCTTTTGAAATCAGATGGATCCCTATGTACACTCCACTCACCTATGAATAGCTGCCAATTCTGTCTACATGCCCATAGGACACGTATCCTATACATGAACGTCCTAGTTGACAACCAGTTAAACACGCACAGCCACAAGAGGAGATGCGGCTGAGATGCATCCGACTCTGGCGTCTGAATGTGCTCCAAGTTGTGTATGCTCATATACGGAGCAAGCGCAGTGTAAAAAAAATACCACAAACAGATTTGGGTGTCACTTTATTAGGCACACCAGCTCACTAAAGCAAATATCTAAATCAGCGGGATCAGTACTAAATGCCGCCGGCCGCAATCCCGGCGGTCGAAATACCGACGCCGGAATCCCGACCACACAATCCCGACAGGGGTGGCGAGCGGAACGCAGCCCCTTGCGGGCTCGCTTAGCTCGCCACGCTCGGCACACTATTATATTCTCCCTCTATGGGTGTCGTGGACACCCACGGAGGGAGAATATGTCGGGATTGTGGCGGTCGGGATTCCGGCGTCGGTATTTCGACCGCCGGGATTCCGGCCGGCGGCATCTTGACCGCATCCCAAATCAGCAAATCAAGTGGCAGTAACTTAAAAGCATGCAGGACATGATCAAGAGGTTCGGCTGAATTGTCAAAAATGTGATCCAACGAGACTTTGACAGTGAAATTATAGTTTGCGCTAGATTGAGGTGGGGAGGAAAGGGTGCTTTCAGTTAGTAAATCCCATTAACTGCTCTGTCTAGAATTTACAGAGAATGGTGCTCATTTCAGTGGCTGTTTTGTGGGAAAAACACTTTGTTAATGAAAGATTAGAAGAGAATGGCCAGACAGGTTCAAGCTGACAGGAAAGTGATAGTAAGTCAAATAACCATACACAACAACGGTGGTATACAGAAGAGCACTTCTGAACACTCAAGATATGAAACCTTGAAGTGGATGGGATACAACAACAGAGCAGCACACCTGTCAACTAAGAACAAGAAACTGAAGCTACAGTGGGGGCACAGGATCACCAAAACTGCAAAAGATTGGAAAAATAACACCTGGTCTATTGAATCTGTATTTCTGCTACAACACGCACACGGTAAGGTCATAATCTTGCGTAAACTTGACCTGATCCATCTTTGGTTGTGTCAACAGTTCAGGCTGATGGTGGTGAAAATTAGTCCCCTTAATACCAGGCATTTCTTTTACTCGGCCAGCAAGAGTACTGTTGCTGACCATGGGCATGATTTAAATGTGGTTGGAGTTCCTATCACTGCTGATTACATGGAAGTAACAGTGATAATACTAATATATTAAGGCAGCAATAGGCGTCATGGATAGGGGAGTTGGCAACACTACAATGTGACACAGAGCTGTACCGAACCAATTTGGCACCCTAGGTAATATTTTGGCTGGTGCCCCCACCAGCTCCCCTATCCTTTCACAGCACAGCACATCTCAGACCCCCTCAACCATCACAGTATAGGCACTAGAAAACTGACTGTATATGGCCTGGTGTAGGACTCAGTCTGACTCTCACTCTGACAAAGTATAGACTCACTACTGTGTTGTGCTACCTGAAGTGTGTAACTTGTGTGAGACACACCACATGTACCTAACTTCCTGAAGAGTTGCAGCCACCCCTGCTTTTGCCGGCTCCTGTGTTGCGCAGTGAACTTCTTGGCTGCAGGAGGCAGAGCCATGAGATATGATTCATGAGCTGCGAAAAAACCCATGGGAGGAGCTGCTACTGCTGCTAGGCATGCTCAGCAGCCCTCCCATGGCCATTTTATTTCTAGAACAGAATGAGCTTCGATCGTGGTAGCTGTGTCCAGTCCATCAAACAGCGTGAGCCTGGCTGGTGCGAGCAATGGGTCGGCCCAGTGGCTGCCCCTAGGCTTTTTCTGATGCCCCTATGCATTTGCCTATACTATCTATGCCTAGGGACGGCTCTGACGTGACCTAATGTAAACTAGGGAACTACAATAGGCAGTGCTAATGGGAAATCATAGGGTTTGCTCTCAGGTAAGCTAGCCCTGTCTGGATGCAGTTTTGTATGAGCCTTTACCATGAGGCCTTACTGTAGACAAATCGCATGACCCTATGTGGGCACTGCTATTATGTAGTGTTAGGACTGCTGATATCGGAGAAGCCTTGATGCGGCTCAGCAGCTAAACATGTCTTTGCAAACGCATGTAACCAATTCTCTGAAATTCTATTACCAGATAGGATCAAGTATTGTTACAGATATCAGTCAGTGTGCAGGGGAGATACCGGGGGGGGGGGAGCACCGCCCCTCTTTGTCTGCTGTTTGTTACCCCTCCCCTTTTCTAGCACCTGATTTCATTATCTCCAGGAATGATTGAGCAGCTACCACTATTATCTGCATGTGTGAGAAAGCATTGAATGGGAGCAGCATTTGGAAGGCATGCTGGTCCTTGCAGTGATAATGGGAGATCTTAGAGGTGGCTCGCAGGTAAGCTAGCCCTCGGTCTGGCTGATAGCCATAATTGGACGGTGTGCAAATTCAGCCCACGGAAGACATTCTAGCCAGTTATCTTGGGAATAAAAAATATGCAGACAAATAAAAGTCTAATTCCTGGTTGACCCTTTCTACTTGGCCATTGGATTGCAGATGATAGGCCGTTGAAAAATGTAACTTGACTTGCATAGCTGCACATAAGGCCCGCCAGAATCTAGGAACGTAATGAACACCGCAATCCGACAATCTCTAATGGAAGTCCATGCAGTCTAAAGATCTCACGGAAAAAGATTTGGGCGAGTTTAGCAGCAGAAAGTAGTCCGGTGAGTGCAATAAAGTGGACCATTTTTGTAAATCTGTCAACTACCCTTTTTCTTCCAGTAGATCTGTAATGAAATCCATAGCTATGTGAGTCCATGAACGAACTGGAATAGGAAGAGGTTGAAGAAGACCAGCCACTGGAGAACGAGAAGACTTGTATTGAACACATGTAGAACAAAATTTTATAAACTCAGTAATATCTTGCTTCATTGTAGGCCACCAATAATTTGATTGCAGAAACTTGAAAGTTTTAAAAACCCCAGTGTGCCCAGCAAAATGTGAGAAATGAGCCTACGGTGAGAAGACGCTTCCTTAAATGTTGAGGAACGTGAGACTTCCCGGGAGGTGCTGCCAGTTTTGTAGCAGCAAAAGCAAGAGGATTGATGATGGGTCTCTCATGGATATAATCTCCTTCTTCAGATGAAAAGGATCTAGACGATGCATCAGCCTTGCCATTTTGGGACCCCAGACGATACTTGATACAAAAATTGAAACAAGCAAAGAGCCCAACGAGCCAGTCTTGGATTCAAACAGTTGGCAGAAGATAAATAAAGCAGGTTTGTGTGATCGGTGAAGATGGTGACTGGATGAGGAGCTCCTTCAAGTAGATACCTCCACTCCCCAAAGCTAGCTTAATCGCAAGGAGCTCATGATCACCGATGGAATAATTTAGTTCAGCCTTAGAAAAGACCTTTTTAAATAAGCCGCAAGTACAGATGGAGCTACACTAGTCGTGGCTCTATCTGTGGCTAGGCGCGCCTGGACACTGGGATATTCTCCGTCTGGTCGGGCGCACGCGCCAATGACCGAGACGCGCCCCATTCACTTGAATGGGGAAAGTCTCCACCCGGGCGGGCGAGCCCAGACAGACGTTCAGAATGGGAAGGTTCTCTGTGCACTCCCGGCGTGACTAGGCGTACAGATCACCTAGTCACGTCGGGAGTGCACGTTTTCGATGGATAACAGCGGCTCCATCTGTATGTAACTTCTTATCCTCTGCATACTGAGTTAAAACGGCCCCAGACACAACACTAGACACAACAATGTCCATAAAGAATGGTTTTTCCAACACTGACTGCGATAGAATAGGAGCGGAAAAAAATTCTTGCTTGAATTGACAGAAAGCAGTGAGATCCTCCTAAGACCATTTTGTGGGATAGAGAAGTTCTTAATAAATTTCCATTAATAATTGGCGAAGCCAAGAAAACGTTGTATAGCCTTTAGTGTAGTAGGAACAATCCACTCTTGAATGGTAAATAGCTTTTCTGGATCCATGTGAGGTTCAGAGCCAGAGATTATGTACTCCAGGAAAGGTATGCTAGTGACTTCAAAAGTGCATTTAGACAACATACACAGTGTTACCTGTTTCAGGTGATAACTGGTGTCCAGCGGCTGTGACTCTGGGCTGGAACCGAGGAGGCTGTATATAGCTCTTTCTCATGGGACTTTGGTAGCAGTGAGACCTGACGTTGATATATATTTCAGGTAATAAACCACCAAGTGACTCTATTCTGTACTGGCTAACGGCTGAGGAATTATAGCTGAATTGAACTGGCTAACGCCTGGAGAATGTAGCTGGACTGGACTGGCTACTGGCTACTGGCTTAAGAGACGCTGTTGGACCGGACTGGCTGAGGAATACCGATGTATCGGACTTGCTACCAGTTGAAAAGATGCTACTGGACTGGACTGGCTACCAGCTGTAGAGATGACACTGGACCTTGTAACTGTACAGAAGACAAAATGCAGGTTCACTTGTCACACATACAATGTAACTAGTTGAACAGGCCCAGAATGCTGCAGCTGGACTTCCTTTAAACCCGTTGATGGGCTGTGATTGGCTGCAGGGTAACCGGCAAGCTGAACTGAGACTTAGGTTGGTGAAGTGGAGATCAGCAAGAAAAATAGGATTTTAATGCCTACCGGTAAATCCTTTTCTCCTAGTCCGTAGAGGATGCTGGGGACTCCAAAAGGACCATGGGGTATAGACAAGATCGCAAGGAGACATGGGCACTTTAAGACTTTAAATGGGTGTGAATTGGCTACTCCCTCTATGCCCCTCCTCCAGACCTCAGTTATAGGAACTGTGCCCAGGGAGACGGACATTTCGAGGAAAAGGAATTTTGTTAACTAAAAGTGAGATACATACCAGCTCACACCATAACACACCGTACAACATGGCTTACAAGAAATACCAGTTAACAACATGAACCAAAACAGCAACAGGCTGAATATAATCTAAATACAACCTCTGTGTAACAGAAGCAATAACTATCAACACTACTGCAAATACAGTCCGCACAGGGACGGGCGCCCAGCATCCTCTACGGACTACGAGAAAAGGATTTACCGGTAGGTATTAAAATCCTATTTTCTCTTACGTCCAAGAGGATCCTGGGGACTCCAAAAGGACCATGGGGTTTATACCAAAGCTCCAGACCGGACGGGAGAGTGCGGACGACTCTGCAGCACCGATTGAGGAAACATGAGGTCCTCATCAGCCAGGGTATCAAACTTGTAGAACTTAACAAAAGTGTTTGAACCCGACCAAGTAGCTGCTCGGCAAGGTTGAAGCGCCGAGACTCCTCGGGCAGCCGCCCAAGATGAGCCCACCTTCCTGGTAGAATGGGCCTTCACCGACTTCGGTAACGGCAATCCAGCCGTAGAATGAGCATGCCGAATCGTATTACAGATCCAGCGTGCAATAGTCTGCTTGGAAGCAGGAGCCCCAAGTTTGTTGGGTGCATATAGGACAAACAGAGACTCTGATTTTCTAATCTGAGCCGTTCTGGCGACAAACTTTTAAAGCTTTGACTACATCAAGAGACTTTGAATCAGCTAAGGCTTCCGTAGCCACAGGCACCACAATAGGTTGGTTTATGTGAAACGAAGAAACTACCTTTGGCAGAAATTGTTGACGATTTCTCAATTCCGCTCTATCCACATGATATATCAAATAGGGGCTCTTGTGAGACAAAGCAGCTAATTCCGACACCCGCCTTGCGGCCGCCAAGGCCAAAAGCATGACCACTTTCCAAGTGAGAAATTTCAACTCAACCTTTCGCAAAGGTTCAAACCAGTGTGACATAAGAAATTGCAACACCATGTCAAGATCCCATGGTGCCACAGGTGGCACAAACGGAGGTCGGATGTGCAGCACTCCCTTCACGAAAGTCTGAACCTCTGGAAGGGCGGCCAATTATTTTTGAAAGAAAATAGATAAGGCCGAAATCTGCACTTTAATGGAGCCTAATTTTAGGCCCGCCTCCACACCTACCTGCAATAAATGGAGGAAACGACCCAGCTGAAATACATCCGTAGGAGCCTTCTTGGATTCACACCAAGATGCATACATTCTCCAAATACGGTGATAATGCTTCGCCGTAACCTCCTTTCTAGCCTTAAGCAAAGTGGGGATGACTTCCCCGGGAATACCCTTTGCGAGCTAGGATTTGGCGTTCAACCTCCACGCCGTCAAACGCAACCGCGGTAAGTCCTGGAACACGCACGGCCCTTGCAATAACAGATTCTCTCTCAGAGGAAGAGGCCAGGGATCTCCTATGAATAATTCCTGAAGATCCGGATACCAGGCCCTCCGTGGCCAATCTGGAACAATGAGTATCGCCTGAACCCTTGTTCTTCTTATGATACTTATCACTTTTGGAATGAGTGGAAGTGGAGGGAAGACATATACTGACTGAAACACCCACGGAGTTACCAGGGCGTCCACTGCACTGGCTTGAGGGTCCCTCGACCTGGAACAATATCTCTGAAGCTTCTTGTTGAGGCGAGATGCCATCATGTCTATTTGAGGAATTCCCCAACGACTTGTCACTTCTGCAAAGACCTCTTGATGAAGACCCCACTCTCCTGGATAGAGATCATGTCTGCTGAGGAAATCTGATTCCCAGTTGTCCACACCCGGAAGGAAGACCGCTGACAGAGCGCTTACATGTTTTTCCACCCAGTGGAGAACTTTTGCGGCTTCCGCCATCGCCGCTCTTTGTTCCGCCCTGGGTGGTTTATGTACGCCACTGCTGTTACGTTGTCCGACTAAATCAGGACAGTTAGACCTCAAAGAAAGTGTTCCGCTTGTAGAAGGCCGTTGTAGATGGCTCTTAATTCCAGAACGTTTATGTGCAGACAAGCTTCCTGTATTGACCATTTTCCCTGGAAATTGTTTCCCTGTGTGACTGCTCCCCAACCCCGGAGGCTTGCATCTGTGGTCACCAGGACCCAATCCTGGATCCCGAACCTGCGTCCCTCTTGGAGGTGAGAACTTTGAAGCCACCACAGGAGAGATATTCTGGTCCTGGAAGATAGGCTTATTTTCCGGTGCATGTGCAGGTGAGACCCGGACTACTTGTCCAACAGTTCCCACTGAAACACACGGGCATGAAACCTGCCAAATGGAATGGCTTCGTAGGCTGCAACCATCTTCCCCAACACTCGAGTGCATTGATGAATCGACACTTTTGCCGGTTTCAGTATCTCCTTGACCATGTTCTGGATTTCCAGAGCTTTTTCCGCTGGGAGAAACACTCTCTGCAGTTCCGTGTCCAGGATCATGCCCAAGAAAGACAGCCGTGTCGTCGGCACCAACTGTGACTTTGGCAAATTTAGGATCCAACCATGTTGTTGCAGAACCGTCAGGGAGAACGCAACGTTTCTTAGCAACTGCTCCTTTAATCTCGCCTTTATCAGGAGGTCGTCCAAGTACGGGATAATTGTGACACCCTGCTTGCGTAGAAGCACTATCATTTCCGCCATTACTTTGGTGAAGATCCTCAGAGCCGTGGAAAGACCAAACGGCAACGTCTGAAATTGGTAATGACAATCCTGACCAGCAAACCTCAGGAAAGCTTGATGTGGAGGATATATTGGGACATGTAAGTAGGCATCTTTGATGTCGACTGATGCCATAAAATCCCCGCCTTCCAGACTGGAGATCACCGCTCGAAGAGATTCCATCTTGAACTTTAAACATTTCAAATATAGATTGAGGGATTTTAGGTTCAGGATCGGTCTGACCGAGCCATCCGCCTTTGGTACGACAAACAGGCTCGAATAAAACCCTTCTTCCCGTTGAGACGGGGGTACCGTGACAATGACACGCTGTTGACACAGCTTTTGTATCGCAGCGCACACGACTTCCCTTTCTGGGAGAGAAACTGGCAAGGCTGATTTTAAAAATCGGTGAGGAGGCACGTCTTGAAACTCCAGTTTGTACCCTTGGGACACTATTTCTAACACCCAAGGATCCAGGCCCAAGTGAAACCAGACCTGACTGAAGAGTAGGAGACGTGCCCTCACTGGTACGGACTCCCGTAGAGGAGCCCCAGCGTCATGCGGTGGACTTGGCAGAAGCCGGGGAGGACTTCTGCTCCTGGGAGCCTGGCACAGCAGGTGATCAATTTCCCCTTCCTCTACCTTTAAAGGCAAGGAAGGACCACCCTCTTCCTTTTTTGTATTTATTGGGTCGAAAGGACTGCATCTGATAATGAGGCGTCTTTTTCTGTTGTGCAGGGACATAAGGAAGGAATGATGACTTACCCGCAGTAGCCGTAGACACCAGATCAGTGAGGCAGTCACCAAATAAGACACCACCTTTATACGGGAGAGCCTCCATAGCTTTATTAGAGTCAGCATCAGCATTCCATTGATGAATCCACAGTGCTCTCCTGGCAGACTCGGATCTTGATCCCAAGAGGCCAATATTCCGCGCCGCATCCTTTAGGTAAGCTGCAGTGTCCCTGATATAACCGAGAGTCAAAAGAATGCTATCCCTATCCAGGGTATCCATGTCAGATGTCAAGTTATCTGCCCACTTACCAATAGCGCTACTCACCCATGCCGACGCCACGGCAAGTCTGAGCAGCGCACCCGTAGTGACATAAATGGATTTTAAGGTAGTTTCCTGCTTACGATCCGCAGGGTCCTTTAGGGCAGCCGTGTCAGGAGACGGAAGCGCCACCTTTTTGGACAGTCGTGATAGAGCCTTGTCCACATTGGGAGATGACTCCCACTTTACTCTGTCCTCAGAGGGGAAAGGATATGCCAATAGAATTCTCTTGGGAATATGCCACCTTTTGTCAGGAGATTCCCAAGCTTTTTCACAAAGAGTGTTCAGCTCGTGAGAGGGGGGAAACGTCACCTCAGGCTTTTTACCTTTATATAAACAAACCCTAGTATCAGGAACAGTAAGTACTTCTGTAATGTGTAAAACGTCTTTAATTGCCACAATCATGTACTGAATACTCTTAACCAGTTTCGGATTTAAACTGGCTTCACTATAGTCGACACTGGAATCAGAGTCCGTGTCAGTATCACTATACGCCATCTGGGTAAATGAACGCTTTGTGACCCTGAGGGGGTCTGGACCTGAGACAAGGCGTCCTCCATGGATTTTCTCCATGTTTGGGTCTGAGAATCAGATTTATCCAGCCTTTTAGTCAATAACGCCACGTTTGCATTCAACGTACTCAACATATCCACCCAATCAGCAGTCGGCGGTGCCGACAGAGTCACTCCCAGCGCCTTCTCTGCCCCCACTGTAACCTCCTCCGGAGAGGAGCACTCAGCCTCAGACATGTCGACACACACTTGCCGACACACACCAACACACTGGCTATTGGGGACAGACCCACGGGAAGCCTGTTAGAGACACACAGAGGGAGGTTACCAGCTCAGACCCCAGCGCCTATCCCGGTACTGAGACCAAATACACACTGTCTCAGACCTGTTTGCGCTGTATTTATCAAGTGATAATAGCACCAATTCACTGTGGGCCCCCCCATTTTACACCCTGTTACGTGTGCAGGAGTGTGGAGGTCAGGGCCAGCGTCTCTGCATCCTGTGAAGAGAAAATGGCGCTGGTAAGCTGTGAGTACTAAGCCACGCCCCATCACCGGCGCGTTGTAGTCCCGCTCAAATTCAAAATATTTATACTGGCGGGGGCTATATCTAGTGCCTAGGCACTTCCCATATATATTTTTTTGCCAGTTTTATTTTAAAACTCCAGTAATGATGCTGCCCAGGGCGCCCCCCCTGCGCCCTGCAAGCGCCGTGTGTGTGTGTGGGAGCGTGGCGCGCAGCGCGACCGCTGCGCAGTACCTCAATACTGAAGTCTTCTGCCGTCACTGAAGTCTTCTTGTCTTCTTAATACTCACCCGGCTTCTATATGCTGGCTCTGTGAGGGGGGTTACGGCGCGGCTCCGGGAACAAGCAGCTAGGCGCACCAAGTGATCGGACCCTCTGGAGCTAATGGTGTCCAGTAGCCTAAGAAGCAGAGCCTTTGAACTCACAGAAGTAGGTCTACTTCTCTCCCCTCAGTCCCACGCTGCAGGGAGTCTGTTGCCAGCAGTGCTCCCTGAACATAAAAAACCTAACAAAAAGTATTTTTTACAGAGAAACTCAGGAGAGCTCCCCTGTGAGTGTCCAGTCTCTCTGGGCACAGAATCTAACTGAGGTCTGGAGGAGGGGCATAGAGGTAGGAGCCAGTTCACACCCATTTAAAGTCTTAAAGTGCCCATGTCTCCTGCGGATCCCATCTATACCCCATGGTCCTTTTGGAATCCCCAGCATCCTCTAGGACGTAAGAGAAACATGGAATGCAGCACTGTCAGAAAATATCATAGACTGCACACAGGAGCTTGCATAAACCTCAAGCACACAAATGGTTAACAACTGGTCTGAGAACATTACTGCAATCAGGATTCTGTGCACCTGAGTAATCAGACGGGAAGGCACTGCAGTTTAGAAACTAGTATGCTCAGCAAACACAGGAGCTCCCAGGAACCTTGCAGAAGATCAACATAGCTTGCCGGACACCGGAGCCCTCCTGTCAGAGGACCCGACGGACCCTACGCCTGAAGTGACACTGGTGAGTGTTTAGGATGCCGATGCAGGTCGCGCGTCCTGACAAATTGCAGCTAACAGGCGAGGTTAATAATATATAAGTTTTAAAATTGTAGTTTAACGTATACATTCAGACAAAGATTACAATATAATTATATATAAAAACTTCTATTACCTTTTTATTAACTTTGACTATGGGTGTGCACTGGCTCCTCCCTCTATGCCCCTCCTCCAGACCTCAGTTAGAGAACTGTGCCCAGAGGAAATGGACAATACAAGGCAGGATTTAGCAATCCAAGGGCAAGATTCATACCATGTTTAAAATCTTATTTTCTCTTACGTCCTAAAGGATGCTGGGGACTCCGTAAGGACCATAGGGTTTATACCAAAGCATCCAATCGCCGGGAGAGAGCGGACGACTCTGCAGCACCGACTGAGCAAACGCTAGGTCCTCATCAGCCAGGGTATCAAACTTGTAGAACTTAGCAAAAGTGTTTGACCCCGACCAAGTCGCCGCTCGGCAAAGCCGCCCAAGAAGAGCCCACCTTCCTAGTGGAATGGGCCTTAACCGAATTTGGTACCGGCAATCCAGCCGTAGAGTGAGCCTGCTGAATCGTATTAAAGATCCAGCGAGCAATAGTCTGCTTTGAAGCAGGAGCGCCAATCTTATTGGCCGCATACAGGACAAACAGAGCCTCTGTTTTCCTAATTCTAGCCGTTCTGGCTACGTAAATCTTTAAGGCCCTGACTACGTCTAGAAATCTTGAATCCTCCAGATCACCGGTAGCCACAGGCACCACAATAGGTTGATTCATATGGAACGACGAAACCACTTTAGGCAAAAATTGCGGACGTGTCCTCAATTCAGCTCGATCCACATGAAAAATCAAGTAGGGGCTCTTGTGTGAGAGAGCCGCCAATTCCGACACTCGCCTTGCTGATGCTAAGGCCAACAACATGACCACCTTCCAGGTAAGAAATTTCAACTCAACCTTGTTAAGCGGTTCAAACCAGTGTGATTTTAGGAACTGCAACACCACGTTCGGGTCCCATGGTGCCACTGGAGGCACAAAAGGGGGCTGGATGTGCAGCACTCCCTTTACAAACGTCTGGACTTCTGGAAGAGAAGCCAATTCCTTCTGAAAGAAAATCGAGAGGGTCGAAATCTGTACCTTAACCGAGCCTAATTTCAGGCCCATATCCACTCCTGTCTGTAGGAAGTGGAGAAAAAGACCCAGATGAAAATCTTCCGTAGGTGCATTCTTGGTCTCACACCAAGACACATACTTTCGCCAGATACGGTGATAATGTTTTATCGTCACCTCCTTCCTACCCTTTATTAAAGTAGGGATGACCTCTTCCGGAATCCCCTTTTTTGCTAGGACTCGGCGTTCAACCACCCTGCCGTCAAACGTAACCGCGGTAAGTCTTGAAATACACAGGGCCCCTGCTGCAACAGGTCTTCCCTCAGAGGAAGAGGTCAGGGGTCTCCTGTGAGCATCTTTTGTAGATCCGAGTACCAGGCCCATCGAGGCCAGTCTGGGACAACGAGTATCGTCTGTACTCTTCTTCGTCTTATGATCCTCAACACTTTCGTGATGAGAGGAAGAGGAGGAAACACGTAGACCGGTTCGAACACCCACGGTGTTACCAGTGCGTCTACTGCTCTTGCCTGAGGGTCCCGAGACCTTGCGCAATACCTCCGAAGTTTTTTGTTGAGGCGTGACGCCATCATGTCTATTTGAGGAGTTCCCCAAAGACGTGTTACGTCTGCAAAGACTTCTTGATGAAGTCCCCACTCTCCTGGATGGAGATCGTGTCTGCTGAGGAAGTCTGCTTCCCAGTTGTCCACTCTCAGAATGAAGACAGCCGACAGAGCGCTTACATAATTTTCCGCCCAGCGAAGTATCCTTGTGGCTTCCGCCATCGCGACTCTGCTTCTTGTCCCGCCTTGGCGGTTCACATGAGCCACTGCTGTGACATTGTCTGATTGAATCAGAACCGGTAGGTTTCGAAGAAAACTCTCCGCTTGTCGAAGGCCGTTGTAAATGGCCCTGAGTTCCAACACATTGATGTGTAGACAGGACTCCTGGTCTGACCAAACACCCTGAAAAGTCTTTCCCTGTGTGACCGCTCCCCATCCTCGGAGGCTCGCGTCCGTGGTAACCAGAATCCAGTCCTGAATCCCGAACCGGCGACCCTCCAGCAGGTGAGCACTTTGCAACCACCACAGGAGAGACACTCTGGTTCCTGGGGACAGAGTTATTTTCCGATGTAAGTGCAGATAGGACCCTGACCACTTGTCCAGAAGGTCCCATTGAAAAGTCCTTGCATGGAACCTTCCGAAGGGAATGGCCTCGTAGGCCGCCACCATTTTCCCCAGAACTTGAGTGCATTGGTGAACTGACACCCTTTTCGGTTTTAGTTGGTCTCTGACCATGTTCTGGATGTCTTGGGCTTTCTCTAATGGGAGATAGACCTTCATTTGTTCCGTATCCAGTATCATACCTAGGAACGGTAGTCGAGTTGTCGGAATCAACTGTGACTTTGGTAGATTTAGAGTCCAACCGTGTTGCTGGAGCACTCTCAGAGAGAGCGCCACACTGCTCAGCAATTTCTCCCTTGATCTCGCTTTTATCAGGAGATCATCCAAGTATGGGATAATTGTGACTCCATGCTTGCGCAGGACCACCATCATTTCCGCCATTATTTTGGTGAAAATCCTCGGGCCCGTGGAAAGTCCAAACGGCAACATCTGAAATTGGTAATGACAATCCTGTACAGCGAATCTCAGGTATTCCTGATGGGGGGCATATATGGGGACATGAAGGTACGCATCCCTTATGTCCAGAGACACCATAAACTCCCCCTCCTCCATGTTGGCTATTATCGCTCTGAGAGATTCCATTTTGAATTTGAATCTTTTTATGTACAGGTTTAGGGATTTCAGATTTAAAATCGGTCTGACCGTACCGTCCGGTTTCGGGACCACAAATAGGGTTGAATAGTAACCTCTTCCCTGCTGGTGCAGGGGAACCTTGATTATCACTTGCTGTATACACAGCGTTTGAATTGCAGCTAACACTACATCCCTTTCCGAAGTGGAAGCTGGTAGGGCCGATTTGAAAAATCGGCTCGGGGGCACATCCTCGAATTCCAATTTGTAACCCTGGGAAACTATTTCCAACACCCAGGGATTCAGGTCCGAACTGACCCAGGCCTGACTGAAAAGTCGAAGACGTGCCCCCACAGGTGCGGACTCCCCCAGGGGAGTCCTAGCGTCATGCTGTGGTTTTTGGAGCAGCCGGGGAGGACTTTTGTTCCTGGGCACCTGCCGAAGCAGGTGCTCTCTTGCCTCTGCCCTTACCTCTGGCGAGGAAAGAGGATCCCCGACCTCTTTTGGACTTGTGCGACCAAAAGGACTGCATCTGATAGGGTGTTGCTTCCTTTTGCTGTTGGGGAATATATGGTAAAAAATTAGATTTACCTGCTGTAGCTGTGGAAACCAGGTCCGTCAGCCCATCCCCAAACAATACATCACCCTTATAGGGTAGTACTTCCATATGTTTTTTGGAATCCGCATCACCCGTCCATTGGCGAGTCCATAAGGATCTTCTCGCTGAGATAGACATGGCATTGGCCCTGGAAGCTAGCAATCCAATGTCCCTTTGAGCATCCCTCATAAATAAGACTGCGTCTTTTATATGGGCTAGAGTTAGGAATATAGTATCCTTATCCAAAGTATCAAATTGATCTGTCAGCTCATCTGTCCAAGCTGCAATTGCACTACACACCCATGCCGACGCAATCGTCGGTCTTAACACAGCACCCGTATGAGAATAAATACCCTTTAATGTAGTTTCTTGCCTGCGATCTGCAGGGTTCTTAAGGGCCGCTGTGTCAGGAGACGGTAGCGCCACTTTCTTGGACAAGCGCGTCAGGGCCTTGTCCACAGTGGGGGGTGATTCCCAATCTCCCTGTCCTGCTTAGGGAAAGGGTATGCCATAAAAATTCTTTTGGGGATCTGCGGTCTCTTATCCGGAGTCTCCCAAGCTTTTCCAAAGAATTAATTTAATTCATGAGATGTGGGAAAATTAATAATCTGTTTCTTTTCCTTAAACATGTGTACCCTTGTGTCGGGGACCGAGGGTTCATCCACAATATGCAACACATCCCTTATTGCCACAATCATGCACTGAATGGTTTTAGTCACCCTAGGGTGCAATTTTATGTCATAGTCGACACTGGAATCAGAATCCGTGTCTGTAGTAGTGTCTTGTGTTAAGGGACGCTTCTGAGACCCCGACGGGCCCTGTGAGTCATTCCAATCTGAGGATTGACCGCCTGATGTCCCCCCTAAACCAGCCTTATCAAGGCTTTTTATGTAAAGATGTCACACTTGCATGCAACGTATGCCACATGTCCATCCAATCTGGAGTCGGCACAACCGACGGGGACACACCACTCATTTGCTCCATCTCCTCCTTGGAGAAGCCTTCCGCCTCAGACATGTCGACACACACGTACCGACACCCCACACACACACACGGAGTTACCTATAAGGGGACAAAACCCCAACCAGGCCCTTAGGAGAGACAGAGAGATAGAGTATGCCAGCACACACCCAGCGCTTAAAAACACTGGAATATATGACCAGATAGCGCTGTTATATGTATATAATTGTAATCTCCACTCACTGAGTCGCCAAAGTGCCCCCCTCCTCTTTTTTCCAGCCTGTGAAGCTCAGCAGGGGAGAGAACAGGGAACCAGCGTTTCCTCGTGCAGTCTCTGTGGAGAAAATGGCGCTGGTTAGTGCTGAGGATCAAGCCCCGCCCACCCTACGGCGGGCTTCGGTCCCATCAACTTTCTATATAAAAATGGCGGGGGTTACCGGATTTACTGTGCCGCAGCCTAATCCATGCTTATCCATGCCAAATAATAAGATTTTACTTACCGATAAATCTATTTCTCGTAGTCCGTAGTGGATGCTGGGACTCCGTAAGGACCATGGGGAATAGCGGCTCCGCAGGAGACAGGGCACAAGAATAAAAGCTTTAGGATCAGGTGGTGTGCACTGGCTCCTCCCCCTATGACCCTCCTCCAAGCCTCAGTTAGGATACTGTGCCCGGACGAGCGTACATAATAAGGAAGGATATTGAATCCCGGGTAAGACTCATACCAGCCACACCAATCACACCGTACAACTTGTGATCTGAACCCAGTTAACAGTATGATAACAACGAAGGAGCCTCTGAAAAGATGGCTCACAACAACAATAACCCGATTTTGTTAACAATAACTATGTACAAGTATTGCAGACAATCCGCACTTGGGATGGGCGCCCAGCATCCACTACGGACTACGAGAAATAGATTTATCGGTAAGTAAAATCTTATTTTCTCTGACGTCCTAGTGGATGCTGGGACTCCGTAAGGACCATGGGGATTATACCAAAGCTCCCAAACGGGCGGGAGAGTGCGGATGACTCTGCAGCACCGAATGAGAGAACTCCAGGTCCTCCTCAGCCAGGGTATCAAATTTGTAGAATTTAGCAAACGTGTTTGCCCCTGACCAAGTAGCTGCTCGGCAAAGTTGTAAAGCCGAGACCCCTCGGGCAGCCGCCCAAGATGAGCCCACTTTCCTTGTGGAATGGGCTTTCACAGATTTTGGCTGTGGCAGGCCTGCCACAGAATGTGCAAGCTGAATTGTACTACAAATCCAACGAGCAATAGTCTGCTTAGAAGCAGGAGCACCCAGCTTGTTGGGTGCATACAGGATAAACAGCGAGTCAGACTTTCTGACTCCCGCCGTCCTGGAAACATATATTTTCAGGGCCCTGACAACGTCAAGTAACTTGGAGTCCTCCAAGTCCCTAGTAGCCGCAGGCACCACAATAGGTTGGTTCATGTGAAAGGCAGAAACCACCTTAGGGAGAAATTGAGGACGAGTCCTCAATTCTGCCCTGTCAGAATGAAAAATTAAGTAAGGGCTTTTATATGATAAAGCCGCCAATTCTGACACACGCCTGGCTGAAGCCAGGGCTAACAGCATCGTCACCTTCCATGTGAGATATTTTAAGTCCACAGTGGTGAGTGGTTCAAACCAATGTGACTTAAGGAACCTCAAAACAACATTGAGATCCCAAGGTGCCACTGGAGGCACAAAAGGAGGTTGTATATGCAGTACCCCTTTTACAAATGTCTGAACTTCAGGTACTGAAGCTAGTTCTTTCTGGAAGAAAATCGACAGGGCCGAAAT
Organism: Pseudophryne corroboree; assembly: GCF_028390025.1. Lineage (NCBI taxonomy): Eukaryota > Metazoa > Chordata > Amphibia > Anura > Myobatrachidae > Pseudophryne > Pseudophryne corroboree. Next base: position 172,606,283 of record NC_086450.1, on the reverse strand, counting down.
TTGAACCTTAATGGACCCTAATTTTAGGCCCATCGACAGTCCTGTTTGCAGGAAATGGAGGAAACGACCCAGTTGAAATTCCTGTGTAGGGGCCTTCTTGGCTTCACACCACGCAACATATTTTCGCCAAATGCGGTGATAATGTTTTGCGGTTACATCCTTCCTGGCTTTGACCAGGGTAGGGATGACTTCATCTGGAATGCCTTTTTCCTTCAGGATCCGGCGTTCAACCGCCATGCCGTCAAACGCAGCCGCGGTAAGTCTTGGAACAGACAAGGCCCCTGTTGGAGCAGGTCCTTTCTTAGAGGTAGAGGCCACGGGTCTTCCGTGAGCATCTCTTGAAGTTCCGGGTACCAAGTCCTTCTTGGCCAATCCGGAACCACGAGTATCGTTCTTACTCCTCTCCTTCTTATGATTCTCAGTACTTTTGGTATGAGAGGCAGAGGAGGGAACACATACACTGACTGGTACACCCACGGTGTCACCAGAGCGTCCACCGCTATTGCCTGAGGGTCCCTTGACCTGGCGCAATATCTGTCTAGTTTTTTGTTTAGACGTGACGCCATCATGTCCACCTTTGGTTTTTCCCAACGGTTTACAATCAGGTGGAAGACTTCTGGGTGAAGTCCCCACTCTCCCGGGTGAAGGTCGTGTCTGCTGAGGAAGTCTGCTTCCCAGTTGTCCACTCCCGGAATGAACACTGCTGACAGAGCTATCACATGATTTTCCGCCCAGCGAAGAATCCTTGCAGCTTCTGCCATTGCCCTCCTGCTTCTCGTGCCGCCCTGTCTGTTTACGTGGGCGACTGACGTGATGTTGTCCGATTGGATCAATACCGCCTGACCCTGAAGCAGGGGTTTCGCTTGACTTAGGGCATTGTAAATGGCCCTTAGTTCCAGAATGTTTATATGAAGAGATGTTTCCATGCTTGACCACAAGCCCTGGAAATTTTTTCCCTGTGTGACTGCCCCCTAGCCTCTCAGGCTGGCGTCCGTGGTCACCAGGACCCAATCCTGAATGCCAAATATGCGGCCCTCTAGTAGATGAGCACTCTGCAGCCACCACAGAAGAGACACCCTTGTCCTTGTCGACAGGGTTATCCGCTGATGCATCTGAAGATGCGATCCGGACCATTTGTCCATTAGATCCCACTGAAACGTTCTTGCATGGAATCTTCCGAATGGAATCGCTTCGTAAGAAGCCACCATTTTTCCCAGGACCCTCGTGCACTGATGCACTGACACCTGGTCTGGTTTTAGGAGGTTCCTGACTAGCTCGGATAACTCCCTGGCCTTCTCCTCCGGGAGAAACACCTTTTTCTGGACTGTGTCCAGAATCATTCCTAGGAACAGTAGACGTGTCGTTGGAATCAGCTGCGATTTTGGAATATTTAGGATCCACCCGTGCTGACGTAACACTACCTGAGATAGTGCTACTCCGACTTCTAACTGTTCCCTGGACCTTGCCCTTATCAGGAGATCGTCCAAGTAAGGGATAATTAAGATGCCTTTTCTTCGAAGAAGAATCATCATTTCGGCCATTACCTTGGTAAAGACCCGAGGTGCCGTGGACAACCCAAACGGCAGCGTCTGAAACTGATAATGACAGTTTTGTACTACAAACCTGAGGTACCCTTGGTGAGACGGGTAGATTGGGACGTGGAGATAAGCATCCTTGATGTCCAGAGACACCATATAGTCCCCTTCTTCCAGGTTTGCTATCACCGCTCTGAGTGATTCCATCTTGAATTTGAACCTCTTTATGTAAGTGTTCAGGGATTTTAGATTTAAAATTGGTCTCACTGAGCCGTCCGGCTTCGGTACCACAAACAGCGTGGAATAATACCCCTTTCCCTGTTGTAGGAGGGGTACCTTGATTATCACCTGCTGGGAATACAGCTTGTGAATGGCTTCCAAAACTGCCTCCCTTTCGGAGGGAGACTTTGGTAGAGCAGACTTCAGGAACCGGCGAGGGGGAAACGCCTCGAATTCCAGTTTGTACCCCTGCGATACCACCTGTAGAATCCAGGGGTCCACTTGCGAGTGAGCCCACTGCGCGTTGAAATTCTTGAGACGGGCCCCCACCATGTCTGATTCTGCTTGTAAAGCCCCAGCGTCATGCTGAAGACTTGGCAGAAGCAGGGGATGGCTTCTGCTCCTGGGAAGCGGCTGCATGGTGCAGTCTTTTTCCCCTTCCTCTGCCCCGGGGCAGGAAGGAATGGCCTTTAGCTCGCTTGTACTTATGGGAACGAAAGGACTGAGTTTGAAAAGACGGTGTCTTTTTCTGCTGATGTGAAGTGACCTGGGGTAAAAAGGTGGATTTTCCAGCCGTTGCCGTGGCCACCAGGTCCGATAGACCAGCCCCAAATAACTCCTCCCCTTTATACGGCAATACTTCCATATGTCGTTTGGAATCCGCATCGCCTGACCACTGTCGCGTCCATAACGCTCTTCTGGCAGAAATGGACATAGCACTTACTCTTGATGCCAGGGTGCAAATATCCCTCTGTGCATCACGCATATATAGTAATGCATCCTTCAAATGCTCTATAGTTAACAGTATATTGTCCCTATCCAGGGTATCAATATTTTCAGTCAGGGAATCCGACCACGCGACGCCAGCACTGCACATCCAGGCTGAAGCGATTGCTGGTCGCAGTATAACACCAGTATGTGTGTATATACTTTTAAGAATATTTTCCAGCCTTCTATCTGCTGGTTCTTTGAGGGTGGCCGTATCAGGAGACGGTAACGCTACTTGTTTAGATAAACGTGTGAGCGCCTTATCTACCCTAGGGGGTGTTTCCCAACGTGTCCTAACCTCTAACGGGAAAGGATATAGTGCCAATAATTTTTTAGAAATTAGCAGTTTTTTGTCGGGGGAAACCCACACTTTATCACACACCTCATTTAACTCATCTGACTCAGGGAAAACTATTGGTAGTTTTTTCACACCCCACATAATACCCTTCTTTGTGGTACTTGTAGTGTCAGAAATGTTCAATGCTTCCTTCATTGCCGTGATCATGTAACGTGTGGCCCTACTGGACATTACGTTTGTCTCCTCACCGTCGACACTAGACTCAGTATCTGTGTCTGGATCTGTGTCGACCCACTGAGGTAACGGGCGTTTTAGGGCCCCTGACGGTGTCTGAGACGCCTGGACAGGCACTAATTGATTTGCCGGCTGTCTCATGTCATCAACCGTTCTTTGCAAAGTGCTGACATTATCACTTAATTCTTTAAATACGATCATCCAGTCAGGTGTCGACTCCCTAGGGGGTGACATCACTAACCCAGGCAATTGCTCCGCCTCCACATCATTTTCCTCCTCATACATGTCGACACACACGTACCGACACACAGCACACACACCGGGAATGCTCTGATAGAGGACAGGACCCCACAAGCCCTTTGGAGAGACAGAGGGAGAGTCTGCCAGCATACACCAAGCGCTATATATATATATATACAGGGATAACCTTATATAAGTGTTAATCCCTTATAGCTGCTGTTTATATAGTTTTTAGCTGCCAATAGTGCCCCCCCTTCTCTTTTTTACCCTGATTCAGTAGCAAGTCTGCAGGGGAGAGTCAGGGAGCCGTCCTTCCAGCGGAGCTGTGAGGGAAAATGGCGCTCGTGTGCTGAGGAGATAGGCTCCGCCCCTTCACGACGTCCTTATCTCCCGCTTTTTCTGTAAAAAATGGCAGGGGTTAAAATCCATCCATATAGCCCCAGAGCTATATGTGATGTATTCTTTAGCCAATCTAAGGTATATCATGTTATATTGCGTCTCAGGGCGCTCCCCCCCAGCGCCCTGCACCCTCAGTGACCGGAGTGTGAAGTGTGCTGAGAGCAATGGCGCACAGCTGCGGTGCTGTGCGCTACCTTAGTCTGAAGACAGGATCGTCTTCTGCCGCCGATTTCACCGGACCTCTTCGCTCTTCTGGCTCTGTAAGGGGGCCGGCGGCGCGGCTCCGGGACCCATCCAGGCTGAACCTGTGATCGTCCCTCTGGAGCGAATGTCCAGTAGCCTAAGAAACCCGATCCACTCTGCACGCAGGTGAGTCCGTTTCTTCTCCCCTTAGTCCCACGATGCAGTGAGCCTGTTGCCAGCAGGACTCACTGAAAATAAAAAACCTAAAATATACTTTTATTCTAAGCAGCTCAGGAGAGCCACCTAGCCTGCACCCTTCTCGTTCGGGCACAAAAATCTAACTGAGGCTTGGAGGAGGGTCATAGGGGGAGGAGCCAGTGCACACCACCTGATCCTAAAGCTTTTATTCTTGTGCCCTGTCTCCTGCGGAGCCGCTATTCCCCATGGTCCTTACGGAGTCCCAGCATCCACTAGGACGTCAGAGAAATGAGGAATATTGCTGCCCAGGGCGCCCCCCCCTGCACCCTGCACCCTTCAGTGCCTGCTTGTGTGTGTGTGACTGGGAGCAATGGCGCACAGCTTACCTCATGAAGATCTGATGTCTTCTGCCGCCTGAAGTCTTCTTTGCCTTCTCATACTCACCCGGCTTCTATCTTCAGCATCTGTGAGGAGGACGGCGGCGCGGCTCCGGGACGAACCCCAGGTGAGACCTTTGTTCCGACTCCCTCTGGAGCTAATGGTGTCCAGTAGCCTTAGAAGCAGTGCCCAACTTAACAAGCCAGCTCTGCTTCTCTCTCCTCGGTCCCACGATGCAGGGAGCCTGTTGCCAACAGGACTCCCTGAAAATAAAAAACCTAACAAAATTCTTTTTCCACAGAAAACTCTGGAGAGCTCTCTGCAGTGCACCCATTCTCCTCTGGGCACAAGATCTAGCTGAGGTCTGGAGGAGGGGCATAGAAGGAGGAGCCAGTGCACACCCATAGTCAAAGTTCTTTTTAGGTGCCCTATCTCCTGCGGAGCCAGTCTATACCCCATGGCCCTTACGGGAGTCCCCAGCATCCTCTAGGACGTAAGAGAAAGGTAGCTTAGCTTTGTACAGGAGGTCAGTGAGGCACACTCCACGCATTTTATCAATGAGACTTCATCAAGAGGACTCTTCTCTGATGCAATGAGTTATTGTGTCTTATAGGAACATCGCAGGTGTGTGTAGCTGGAAGAAATTGCGTACAAACATGTTTAACCGCTCACAGAGGAGGCCACAGGGCAGATGCAAATTTCGATGGTGTGACATGGGGCATATTTGTCTATAGATGCTGCATTTGGGCATCTCAGTCCTTGCACATTAAGACAAATGGCTTTACACGGGAACGGCTTTGTAGCGGTATTAGCATAAAGACGCAGCCATGGACAAATCTAAATCAAGCCCAAAGTGCTTTAGTGTTGCATTCTGATCGTACTGGTTTAGCCTACAGAATATGTCTGTCCCCTTTACCATAGGCCTTCATTCACTTTAGTTCACTCAGATCCTTTTCCGCATGCGGTAAATTACCCGCTAACGCGTGTTATCCAGGATAAGTACCCAGAGCTATGGGTTAACGCATTCGCAGCACCCGCACTGAGGACACTTAACACAGATTTTTATTCAAGCCTTTCTTAGACTCAAACAGAAATCTGTGTTAAGTGCAGCTTGCTCTAATTGAATAGCCCACGGTAATTAACCGCGGCTAATAGAATTGGCTTCATAGACCAAAGTATCAGTACATTCGTTTTCCAATTTGCCCTTGGTCCTAATGACATTCTACATCTAAGATACCACAGCTACCGAAACATATTAAGTAAAATAGTGATTTGTAAAGAGAAAAAAAAAAATCATTTTTTTGTATTGGATGTAAGGACATGAAAAATTAAAGCTACCTTGCCAAATATCAAACTAAATGTCCTCATTGGTGCATCCATGTGTTCCCCCAGGCACATTACATAAAGGCTATAAGCTTGTAGAACACTGGAGGGCTACAATAATTCTGCTGCCTGAGGCAGCATCTGGAATACTTCACTTTTGTTACACAAACTATAATAAAGATTCTTTTAGGATGCTGTGCATTGTATATGACAGTTACTGCCACTTATGCCATTATTGTATCAATCACACAGGTGGGCATCATTAATTTACAGCAGCAAGGACATCTTTACACTGTATACTTATATGCAGTATTATGCTGTCCCCTATATTTTACTGCCTGAGACAGCAGCCTAATCATATGAGAACCAATGGATGTCTATTAGAGATGTTTAACTTTCTGAAAATTACAGCTTAAACTATATCCCAGGATGGAATGACTGCATTTATTCAGGTAAAATCCTTTTGTTAATCTTTGGCTATAAAATCATATTTATATTTCTTATTTCTACTTTGATGTACACATGTAACCTACCACAGAGATCTCATTATCGTTCCTGGGTAGATCATTACGATATTATTAAACAGATATGTAAAGGATCTTGGGATAACAGTAATTTGCCAAGTTGCAGTCTCTGCTCCCATAAATTCGGCCTTACAAGGTGGACTCATGCACTTGCTTACGGAGGGTCTATAAATGTTTAATTTCTGCAAATTGTTACATAACTTTATTCAGCTGTAATTTTGTGCTTCTATTACTTTTGTTAGCACAACAATTAATATGAAGCTACAAAATCTTTATTCGTTTGATTTCATTCATATCATTATGACAGTTGCCAGACGGTGTCTCCTGCTCACCCGGATTCGCAGTTTGGCCCCTTCTGGTGACAATGTTGAAATTGCCTTATGCCATCTAATTTTCTACATAAAACTGGAAGCAACGTGCCTCCAAGAAAAACACATTTTTTGTCTTTCAATTATTCTTACTGCGCTTTGAAACACGTTTTATAAGGGTCTTAAAATAGGTTTTCCTCCATGATATGAATTGAATGCATTACAAATACACTGTTATAGTATATCTTTATTTAACTTCATTCTGTCTCTTTTAGCCAGGTAATACTATCATAAGGAGTAGTTGTTTATATTTACTGCAAAAGGAATATCACTTAAACAAAGCCAGGGACGGATCTAGACTTATTTTAGGGGGGGGTGGTTTACTGTTTAATCTTGACTCCTCCACTCTCCAGTCCCAACTCCTCCCATCTGTAATCCTAACTCCTCCTCTCTCAATTCCTGAAAAACTGAACTTTTTGAGTGAGACTGTAATTGTTCTATGTACATCGTTCTGCCTCAGGCTCTCCCCGGAGAGCTCTCTTCTGCTCAAAAGTGGGCGTGGCTATGACTGTTAGGGGGGGGTCGCCCCCTTCGCCCCCCATCCCTCCCCCCTAAATCTGGCCCTGAAGAAAGCTTGATTAAGTACTTATTGGGCCCTAGGCAGGAGCTTGGGTTGCCTAATGAATAACTTGGCTCTGGACAGAAACCTCATCTTTTTATCCAAAAGACTATATATAGCACAACTGCGATGTAGTCTGAGACACAAATGTGCATGATAATTTGGGGGGGGGGGGGTAAGTAGGTAGGTGACTCTTGTGGCACACTAGTCTCCTAAGGGGAGATCCAAAAGTTTTTGTAACCCTGTCACGGCATATAGCTTGTAATTTTACATGAGGCGATATGCAGATATTTGCTCCAGTGCCAGGTGTTCATTGTTTTTAACGTTTGTCGCGCTTAAAAGCACCGGCTTTAGCCACGTCTAAAGTATTGTGCAAGACTATTCACACATTTCTACTCGCCTTCTCAGGAGGGGGCAAGCAGAAATAATGGGCACCCGTGGCACGTGCGTAAGACCAGGGCCAAAATTAGGATTTTCAACTCCCGGGGCAAGGCAGTAATTTGGCGCGCTCACACACACACACACAAAACACACACACACACGAACAACAATAATAAAACAAACCATGTTAGACTAAAATAATTAGATTATCAAAATTTGGGGGGGGGGGGGGGGGGAGGAAATAAGATTTTAAGCCTACCGGTAATTCTTTTTCTCGTAGTCCGTAGAGGATGCTGGGGACTCCGTAAGGACCATGGGGATAGACGGGCTCCGCAGGAGACATGGGCACTTCAAGAAAGACTTTAGGATTTAGGTGTGCACTGGCTCCTCCCTCTATGCCCCTCCTCCAGACCTCAGTTAGAGAAACTGTGCCCAGAGGAGACGGACAGTACAAGGAAAGGATTTTTGTTAAACCAAGGGCAAGATTCATACCAGCCACACCAATCACACCGTATAACTTGTGATAAACTAACCAGTTAACAGTATGAAATTCAACGTAGCTTCAGTCGGAAACTGAAAGCAACCATAACATAACCCTTATGTAAGCAAAACTATATACAAGTCTTGCAGAAGTAGTCCGCACTTGGGACGGGCGCCCAGCATCCTCTACGGACTACGAGAAAAAGATTTACCAGTAGGTTTAAAATCTTATTTTCTCTTACGTCCTAGAGGATGCTGGGGACTCCGTAAGGACCATGGGGATTATACCAAAGCTCCCAAACGGGCGGGAGAGTGCGGATGACTATGCAGCACCGATTGAGCAAACAGGAGGTCCTCCTCAGCCAGGGTATCAAATTTGTAGAATTTCGGAAACATGTTTGCCCCTGACCAAGTAGCCGCTCGGCACAGCTGTAGTGCCGAGACCCCTCGGGCAGCCGCCCAAGAAGAGCCCACTTTCCTAGTGGAATAGGCCTTGACTGATTTAGGTAATGGCAATCTAGCCGTCGTATGCGCCTGCTGAATCGTGGTACAGATCCAGCTAGCAATAGTCTGCTTTGAAGCAGGAGCGCCAACCTTGTTGGCTGCATACAGGATAAACAGCGCTTCAGTTTTTCTGACTTTGGCCGTCCTGGCCAGTAAATTTTCAAAGCCCTGACTACATCCAGATACTCGGAATCCTCCAAGTCTCGTGTAGCCACCGGCACCACAATAGGTTGGTTCATATGAAAGGATGACACCACCTTAGGCAAGAATTGAGGACGGGTCCGCAATTCCGCCCTATCCATATGGAAAACTAGATCGGGGCTTTTGTGAGACAAAGCCGCCAATTCTGACACTCGCCTAACCGAAGCTAAGGCCAACAACATGACCACTTTCCAAGTGAGATATTTTAACTCTACTGTATGAAGTGGGTCAAACCAGTGCGACTTAAGGAAACTCAAAACCACGTTAAGGTCCCAAGGCGCCACCGGAGGTACAAAAGGAGCACTCCCTGAACAAAAGTTTGTATTTCTGGAAGTGAAGCCAATTCTTTTTGAAAGAAAATGGATAATGCCGAAATCTGAACCTTAATGGAGCCAAATTTTAGGTCCAAATTCACTCCAGATTGTAGAAAGTGAAGGAAACGGCCCAGATGGAATTCTTCCGTAGGAGCATTCCTGGCCTCACACCAAGCAACATATTTACGCCATATACGGTGATAATGTTTAGCTGTCACATCCTTCCTAGCCTTTATCAGAGTAGGAATGACCTCATCCGGAATGCCCTTTTCCGCTAGGATCCGGCGTTCAACCGCCATGCCGTCAAACGCAGCCACGGTAAGTCTTGGAACAGACAGGGCCCCTGTTGCAACAGGTCCTGTCTTAGAGGAAGAGGCCACGGATCTTCTGTGAGCATCTCCTGCAATTCCGGGTACCAGGCCCTTCGTGGCCAATCTGGAACAATGAGAATTGTCGGAACACCTCCTTTTCTTATTATTCTCAACACCTTTGGGAGGAGAGGAAGAGGAGGAAAAACATATACTGAGTGGAACACCCACGGTGTCACTAGTGCGTCCACCGCTACCGCCTGAGGGTCTCTTGACCTGACGCAATACCTTTGCAGTTTTTTGTTTAGGTGGGACGCCATCATATCTATCTGGGGCAGGCCCCACTGGCTTGCAATCTGTGTGAAGACTTCCTGATGAAGTCCCCACTCTCCCGGATGCAGGTAGTGCCAGCTGAGGAAGTCTGCTTCCCAGTTGTCCACTCCCGGAATGAACACTGCTGATAGGGCGCTTACATGGTTTTACACCCAGCGAAGAATCTTTGTGGCTTCCGCCATTGCCACTCTGCTCTTTGTGCCGCTCTGGCAGTTTACATGAGCTACTGCGGTGATGTTGTCTGACTGGATCAGAATTGGTAAGTCGCGAAGCAAAGTCTCCGCTTGACGAAGGACGTTGAATATGGCCCTTAGCTCCAGGACGTTGATGTGAAGACAAGTCTCCTGACTTGACCAATGACCCTGGAAGTTCCTTCCTTGTGTGACTGCACCCCAACCTCGGAGGCTCGCGTCCGTGGTCACCAGGACCCAATCCTGAATGCCGAATCTGCGGCCTTCTAGAAGGTGAGCACTCTGCAGCCACCACAGGAGAGACACCCTGGCCCTGGGGGACTGGGTGATCAACCGATGCATTTGTAGATACGACCCGGACCATTTGTCCAGTAGGTCCCATTGGAAGGTCCGTGCATGGAACCTGCCGAATGGAATGGCCACGTAAGATACCACCATCTTTCCCAGGACTCGCGTGCAGTGATGCACTGACACCTGTTTTGGTTTCAATAGGTTCCTGACCAAAATCACGAGTTCTTGAGCCTTTTCTATCGGCAGAAACACCCTTTTCTGGTCCGTATCCAGAATCATGCCCAAGAAGGGTAGACGAGTCGTAGGAACCAGCTGCGACTTCGGGATATTGAGAATCCAGCCGTGTTGCTGTAACACCTTCAGTGAAAGTGACACGCTGTTCAGTAATTGTTCTCTTGATCTCGCTTTTATGAAGAGATCGTCCAAGTACGGGATAATTGTGACACCTTGCTTGCGCAAGAGCACCATCATTTTCGCCATTACCTTGGTGAAAATTCTCGGGGCCATGGAAAGCCCAAACGGCAACGTCTGAAATTGGTAATGACAATCCTGTACCGCAAATCTCAGGTACGCCTGATGAGGTGGATATATGGGAACATGAAGGTATGCATCCTTTATGCCCAGAGATACCATAAAATCTCCCCCTTCCAGGCTGGCGATGACCGCCCTGAGCGATTCCATCTTGAATTTGAACCTTTTCAAGTATAGGTTCAGGGATTTTAAATTTAAAATAGGTCTGACCGAACCGTCCGGTTTCGGGATCACAAACAGGGTTGAGTAATATACCCTGCCCTGTTGAAGCGGGGGAACCTTGACCACCACCTGTTGAAGATACAATTTGTCGATTGCATTTAACACTATCTCCCGTTCTTGAGGAGACAATGGCAGAGCCGATTTGAAAAACCGGCGAGGAGACACCTCTTCGAATTCCAGTTTGTAACCTAGGGAAACTATTTCTATTGCCCAGGGATCCACCTGTGAGTGGGCCCAGATGTGGCTGAAAATTCGAAGACGTGCCCCCACTGGGGCGAACTCCCTTTTTGGAGCCCCAGCGTCATATGGTGGATTTTGCAGAGTCGGGGAGGACTTCTGTTCCTGGGAACTAGCTGTGTTGTGCAGCTTTTTCCCTCTGCCCTTACCTCTGGCAAGAAAGGACGATACACGGCCTTTCTTGTTTCTATTTGATCGAAAGGACTGCATTTGATAATGCTGTGCTTTTTTTAGGTTGTGAGGGAATATAAGGTAAAAATTAAGAATTTACTTACCGGTAATTCTGTTTCTCGTAGTCCGTAGTGGATGCTGGGAACTCCGTAAGGACCATGGGGAATAGCGGGCTCCGAAGGAGGCTGGGCACTCTAGAAAGATCTTAGACTACCTGGTGTGCACTGGCTCCTCCCACTATGACCCTCCTCCAAGCCTCAGTTAGGTACTGTGCCCGGACGAGCGTACACAATAAGGAAGGATTCTGAATCCCGGGTAAGACTCATACCAGCCACACCAATCACACCGAACAACTCGTGATATGAAACACAGTTAACAGTATGAAACGATAGAGCCTCTCAACAGATGGCTCAACAATAACCCGATTTAGTTAACAATAACTATGTACAAGTATTGCAGATAGACCGCACTTGGGATGGGCGCCCAGCATCCACTACGGACTACGAGAAACAGAATTACCGGTAAGTAAATTCTTAATTTCTCTAACGTCCTAGTGGATGCTGGGAACTCCGTAAGGACCATGGGGATTATACCAAAGCTCCCAAACGGGCGGGAGAGTGCGGATGACTCTGCAGCACCGAATGAGAGAACTCCAGGTCCTCCTCAGCCAGGGTATCAAATTTATAGAATTTTGCAAACGTGTTTGCCCCTGACCAAGTAGCTGCTCGGCAAAGTTGTAAAGCCGAGACCCCTCGGGCAGCCGCCCAAGATGAGCCCACCTTCCTTGTGGAATGGGCATTGACAGATTTAGGCTGTGGCAGGCCTGCCACAGTATGTGCAAGCTGAATTGTACTACAAATCCAACGAGCAATAGTCTGCTTAGAAGCAGGAGCACCCAGCTTGTTGGGTGCATATAGGATAAACAGCGAGTCAGATTTTCTGACTCCAGCCGTCCTGGAAACATATATTTTCAGGGCCCTGACAACGTCTAGCAACTTGGAGTCCTCCAAATCCTTAGTAGCCGCAGGCACCACAATAGGCTGGTGCAGGTGAAACGCTGACACCACCTTAGGGAGAAACTGGGGACGAGTCCTCAATTCTGCCCTATCCATATGAAAAATCAGATAAGGGCTTTTACATGATAAAGCCGCCAATTCTGACACTCGCCTGGCTGATGCCAGGGCCAATAACATGACCACTTTCCACGTGAGATATTTCAGATCCACGGTTTTTAGTGGCTCAAACCAATGTGATTTTAAGAAATTCAACATCACGTTGAGATCCCACGGTGCCACAGGAGGCACAAATGGGGGCTGAATATGCAGCACTCCTTTCACAAATGTCTGAACTTCAGGTACTGAAGCTAGTTCCTTTTGAAAGAAAATCGACAGAGCCGAGATCTGTACTTTAATGGAGCCTAGTTTTAGGCCCATATTCACTCCTGCTTGCAGGAAATGCAGAAATCGACCCAGTTGAAATTCCTCTGTTGGGGCCTTTTTGGCCTCGCACCATGCAACATATTTCCGCCATATGCGGTGATAATGTTTTGCCGTAACATCTTTCCTGGCTTTAATAAGCGTAGGAATGACTTCCTCCGGAATGCCCTTTTCCTTCAGGATCCGGCGTTCAACCGCCATGCCGTCAAACGCAGCCGCGGTAAGTCTTGGAACAGACAGGGGCCCTGCTGTAGCAGGTCCTGTCTGAGCGGCAGGGACTAAGGGTCCTCTGAGATCATCTCTTGAAGTTCCGGGTACCACGCTCTTCTTGGCCAATCCGGAACCACGAGAATTGTGTTTACTCCTCGCTTTCTTATTATTCTCAGTACCTTTGGTATGAGAGGTAGAGGAGGGAACACATACACTGACCGGTACACCCACGGTGTCACTAGGGCGTCCACCGCTATCGCCTGAGGGTCTCTTGACCTGGCGCAACACTTCTCTAGTTTTTTGTTTATGCGGGACGCCATCATGTCCACCTGTGGACGACCCCATTGATTTACAATCATTTGGAAGACTTCTGGATGAAGTCCCCACTCTCCCGGGTGGAGGTCGTGCCTGCTGAGAAAGTCTGCTTCCCAGTTGTCCACTCCCGGGATGAACACTGCTGACAGTGCTAGTACATGATTCTCCGCCCCTCGGAGAATTTTTGTGGCTTCTGCCATCGCCGTCCTGCTTCTTGTGCCGCCCTGTCGATTCACATGGGCGACTGCCGTGATGTTGTCTGACTGGATCAGCACCGGCTGGTGTAGGAGCAGGGATTTTGCTTGACTTAGGGCATTGTAAATGGCCCTTAGTTCCAGAATATTTATGTGAAGGGCAGTCTCCTGACTTGACCATAGTCCCTGGAAATTTCTTCCCTTTGTGACTGCCCCCCAGCCTCGTAGGCTGGCATCCGTGGTCACCAGGACCCAGTCCTGTATGCCGAATCTGCGGCCCTCCAGAAGATGAGCACTGTTCAGCCACCACAGAAGAGACACCCTGGTTCGTGGAGACAGGGTTATTAAACGATGCATCTGAAGATGCGATCCGGACCACTTGTCCAACAGGTTCCACTGAAAGATTCTGGCATGGAACCTGCCGAATGGAATTGCTTCGTAAGAAGCTACCATCTTTCCCAGGACTCGCGTGCAGTGATGCACCGATACCTGTTTTGGTTTTAGGAGGTCTCTGACTAGAGAAGACAACTCCCTGGCTTTCTCCTCCGGGAGAAACACTTTTTTCTGGGCCGTGTCCAGAATCATTCCCAGGAACATTAGACGTGTCGTGGGGACCAGCTGTGACTTTGGGATATTCAGAATCCAACCGTGCTGGCTCAGCACTTCCTGAGATAGTGCTACTCCCACTAACAACTGTTCCTTGGAACGTGCCTTTATTAGGAGATCGTCCAAGTATGGGATAATTAAAACTCCCTTTTTTCGAAGGAGTATCATCATTTCCGCCATAACCTTGGTAAATACCCTCGGTGCCGTGGAGAGTCCAAACGGCAGCGTCTGGAATTGGTAATGGCAATCCTGTACCACAAATCTGAGGTACTCCTGGTGAGAATTGTAAATGGGGACATGTAGGTAAGCATCCTTGATGTCCAGGGATACCATGTAATCCCTCCGCGTCCAGGCTTGCAATAACCGCCCTGAGCGATTCCATCTTGAACTTGAATTTTTTTATGTATGTGTTCAAGGACTTCAAATTTAGAATGGGTCTCACCGAACCGTCCGGTTTCGGTACCACAAATAGTGTGGAATAGTAACCCCGGCCTTGTTGAAGTAGGGGTACCTTGATTATCACCTGCTGGGAATACAGCTTGTGAATTGCCGCTAGCACTGCCTCCCTGTCTGAGGGAGCAATCGGCAAGGCGGATTTTAGGAAACGGCGGGGTGGAATCGCCTCGAATTCCAGCCTGTATCCCTGAGATACTATTTGAAGGATCCAGGGATCCACCTGTGAGCGAACCCACTGATCGCTGAAATTCCTGAGGCGGGCCCCCACCGTACCCGGCTCCGCTTGTGAAGCCCCACCGTCATGCGGCGGACTTGGAAGAGGAAGCGGGGGAGGACTTTTGTTCCTGGGAACCTGCTGTTTGCTGCAGCCTTTTTCCCCTGCCTCTGCCTCTTGACAGAAAAGACCCTCCTTTTCCCCGCTTATTTTTCTGGGATCGAAAGGACTGAACCTGATAAAATGGCGCCTTCTTAGGCTGCGAGGGGACATGGGGTAAAAATGCTGACTTCCCAGACGTTGCTGTGGAAACTAGGTCGGAGAGACCATCCCCAAATAATTCCTCCCCTTTATAAGGCAAAACTTCCATGTGCCTTTTGGAATCTGCATCTCCAGTCCACTGGCGAGTCCATAAGCATCTCCTAGCAGAGATAGATAGTGCACTTACTTTAGATGCCAGCCGGCAGATTTCCCTCTGTGCATCTCTCATGTATAAGACTGAGTCTTTTATATGGTCAATTGTTAACAGGATCGTGTCTCTGTCTAGTGTGTCAATATTTTCTGACAGGTTATCTGACCATGCAGCGGCAGCACTGCACATCCAAGCTGACGCAATAGCTGGTCTGAGTATAATGCCTGAGTGTGTATATACAGACTTCAGGATCGCCTCCTGCCTTCTATCAGCAGGTTCCTTAAGGGCGGCCGTATCCTGGGACGGTAGTGCCACCTTTTTTGACAAACGTGTGAGCGCTTTATCCACCCTCGGGGGTGTTTCCCAACGTAACCTATCCTCTGGCGGGAAAGGGAACGCCATTAGTAATTTCTTAGGAATCACCAATTTCTTATCAGGGGAAGCCCACGCTTCTTCACATACTTCATTTAATTCATCTGACGGGGGAAAAACTACAGGTAGTTTTTTCTCCCCAAACATAATACCCTTTTTTGTGGTACCTGGATGTAAATCAGAAATATTTAACACCTCTTTCATTGCCTCAATCATGCAGCGAATGGCCTTAACGGGCATTAAATTTGACTCATCGTCGTCGACACTGGCGTCAGTATCCGTGTCGACATCTACTTGTGCCACCTGAGATAACGGGCGTTTTAAAGCCCCTGATGACTTTTGAGACCCTTGGACAGGCACGAGCTGAAGACTCGGCTGTCCCACAGTCGGCATGTCGTCAAATTTTTTATGTAAGGAGTCTATACGTGCACTCATTTCTTGCCATAATACCATCCAATCAGGTGTCTGCCCCGCAGGGGGTGACATCTCTGCTAAAGGCATCTGCTCCCCCTCCACATCATTATCCTCCTCAAACATGTCGACACAGCCGTACCGACACACTCCACACACACAGGGAATGCTCAAATAGAGGACAGGACCCACAAAAGCCCTTTGAGGGGACAGAGTAAGAGTATGCCAGCACACACCAGAGCGCTATATATATACAGGGACTAACTGAGTTATGTCCCTAATAGCTGCTTATACTGTATACAGTGCCAATTTAGTGCCCCCCTCTCTTTTCCCTCTTACTGTACTGTAGAAATGCAGGGAAGAGCCAGGGAGCTTCCTTCCAGCCGAGCTGTGAGGGAAAAATGGCGCCAGTGTGCTGAGGAGATAGGCTCCGCCCCTTTTTCGCGGCCTATTCTCCCGCTTTTTTGGGGATTCTGGCAGGGGTATTTACCTCATATATAGCCCCAGGGGCTATATATTGAGGTATTTTAGCCAGCCAAGGTGTTTTTATTGCTGCCTCAGGGCGCCCCCCCCCAGCGCCCTGCACCCTCAGTGACCGGAGTGTGAAGTGTGTATGAGGAGCAATGGCGCACAGCTGCAGTGCTGTGCGCTACCTTGGTGAAGACAGGATGTCTTCATGCCGCCGATTTTCCGGACCATCTTCCTGCTTCTGGCTCTGTAAGGGGGATGGCGGCGCGGCTCCGGGACCGAACATCAAGGCTGGGCCTGCGGTCGATCCCTCTGGAGCTAATGGTGTCCAGTAGCCTAAGAAGCCCAATCCGGCTGCAAGCAGGCGAGTTCGCTTCTTCTCCCCTTAGTCCCTCGCTGCAGTGAGCCTGTTGCCAGCAGGTCTCACTGAAAAAAACAAATACTAAGACTATAACTTTCTAAGAGCTCAGGAGAGCCCCTAGTGTGCATCCAACCTCGGCCGGGCACGAAATCTAACTGAGGCTTGGAGGAGGGTCATAGTGGGAGGAGCCAGTGCACACCAGGTAGTCTAAGATCTTTCTAGAGTGCCCAGCCTCCTTCGGAGCCCGCTATTCCCCATGGTCCTTACGGAGTTCCCAGCATCCACTAGGACGTTAGAGAAAAATAGATTTGCCTGCCGTAGCAGTGGAGACCAGGTCCGAGAGACCTTCCCCAAACAATTCCTCACCCTTGTAAGGTAAAACCTTTATATGCCTTTTTGAGTCGGCATCACCTGTCCATTGTCGGGTCCAAAGGACTCTTCTAGCCGAGATCGACATGGCGTTGATTCTCGAACCCAATAGACCAATGTCTCTTTGCGCATCTCTCATATATAAGACAGCATATTTTATATGTCCTAGGGTCAATAGGATGGTATCCTTATCCAGGGTATCAATTTCCGCTGATAAGGTATCTGTCCATGCTGCTACAGCACTACACACCCATGCCGACGCAATAGCCGGTCTGAGTAAGGTTACTGAATGTGTATAAATGGACTTCAGGGTAACCTCCTGCTTGCGATCAGCAAGATCCCTGAGGGTAGCCGTATCTTGGGAATCCAGCGCTACCTTTTTGGATAAGCGTGTCAAAGTTTTGTCCACCCTAGTGGATGATTACCACCGTATCCTGTCCGTTGGCGGGAAAGTATACACCATAAGAATCCTTTTGGGAACCTGCAGTTTCTTGTCTGGAGATTCCCAAGCTTTTTCACATAACTCGTTCAGCTCATGTGAGGGGGAAAATTTATCTCAGTTTTCTTTCCCTTATACATGTGTACCCGCGTGTCAGGGACAGGGGGTTCCTCTGTGATATGCAAAACATCTTTGATTGCAATAATCATACATCGAATACATTTAGCCACCTTTGGCTGTAATTTTGCATCATCATATTCGACACTGGAGTCAGAATCCGTGTCGGTATCCGTGTCAACTATTTGGGATAGTGGGCGCTTTTGGGACCCCGAAGGTCCCTGCGACATAGGTACAGGCATGGGTTGACTCCCTGACTGTTCCCTAGCTTCAGCTTTATCCAATCTTTTGTGCAATAAATTTACATTGGCACTTAAAACATTCCACATATCCATCCAGTCAGGTGTCGGCGCCGTCGATGGCGACACCACATTCATTTGCTCCTCCTCCTCCTCCCTCGAAAAGCCTTCTACCTCAGACATGTCGACACACACGTACCGACACACCACACACTCAGGGAACCCTCTTATCTGAGGACAGTTCCCCCACAAGGCCCTTAGGAGAGACAGAGAGAGAGTATGCCAGCACACACCCAGCGCTATAATAACCTAGGACAAAAACACAATATTTATGTTTACCCAGATAGCGCTCTTATACTCAATTCGCCAATTATGTGCCCCCCCTCTACTTTAAAACCCTCTTGTCACCGTGATCTAAGCAGGGGAAAGTCCGGGGAGCTTCCTCTCAGCGGTGCTGTGGAGAAAAAATGGCGCTGGTGAGTGCTGAGGGAGAAGCCCCAACCCCTCGGCGGCGGGCTTCTGTCCCGCTCTAAAATACAAAACTTTGGCGGGGGCTCGTAGGTATATACAGTGGCCGGCAGTATATACCCATCTTTTGCCAGGAGAGGTTTATTTGCTGCCCAGGGCGCCCCCCCTGCGCCCTGTACCCTTACATTGACACAGTATGTGAGGTGAATGGGAGCAATGGCGCACAGCTGCAGTGCTGTGCGTTACCTCAGTGAAGAGCAGTGAAGTCTTCTGCCGCCTCTGATGTCTTCTAACTTCTCATACTCACGTGGCTTCTACCTTCGGGCTCTGTGAGGAGGACGGCGGCGCGGCTCCGGGACGGACGGCGAGGATGAGACCTGCGTACCGATCCCTCTGGAGCTAATGGTGTCCAGTAGCCTAAGAAGCAGAGCCTTTCAACTCACAGAAGTAGGTCTGCTTCTCTCCCTTTAGTCCCACGATGCAGGGAGTCTGTTGCCAGCAGGCTTCCTGAAAATAAAAAACCTAACAAAATACTTTCTGTCAGAAACTCAGGAGAGCCTCTGAAAAGCACCCAGTCTCCTCTGGGCACAGTAATCAACTGAGGTCTGGAGGAGGGGCATAGAGGGAGGAGCCAGTGCACACCCAAATCCTAAAGTCTTTCTTGAAGTGCCCATGTCTCCTACGGAGCCCGTCTATCCCCATGGTCCTTACGGAGTCCCCAGCATCCTCTAGGACGTAAGAGAAATAAGATTTTAAACCTACTAGTAAATCATTTTCTCCTAGTCCGTAGAGGATGCTGGGGACTCCGTAAGGACCATGGGGTATAGACGGGCTCCGCAGGAGACATGGGCACTATAAAGAATTTTAGAATGGGTGTCCACTGGCTCCTCCCTCTATGCCCCTCCTCCAGACCTCAGTTAGAGAAACTGTGCCCAGAGGAGATGGACAATACGTGGAAAGGATTTGGTTAATCTAAGGGCAAGATTCATACCAGGCCACACCATCCACACCGTATAACCTGGAATATATGCAACCAGTTAACAGTATGAACAAAACCGTATCAGCTAAAGACTGATCTCAACTGTAACATAACCCTTATGTAAGCAACAACTATATACAAGTCTTGCAGATTTTGTCCGCACTGGGACGGGGGCCCAGCATTATCTACGGACTAGGAGAAAAAGATTTACCGGTAGGTTTAAAATCTTATTTTCTCTTACGTCCTAGAGAATGCTGGGGACTCCGTAAGGACCATGGGGTTTATACCAAAGCTCCAGACCGGGCGGGAGAGTGCGGACGACTCTGCAGCACCGACTGAGCAAACGCAAGGTCCTCATCAGCCAGGGTATCAAACTTATAGAACTTCACAAAAGTGTTTGAACCCGACCAGGTAGCTGCTCGGCAAAGCTGTAAATCCGAGACGCTTCGGGCAGCCGCCCAAGAAGAGCCCACCTTCCTAGTGGAATGAGCCTTTAACCGAATTTGGTAACGGCAATCTTGCCGTAGAATGAGCCTGCTGAATCGTGTTACAGATCCAGCGAGCAATAGTCTGCTTCGAAGCAGCAGCGCCAACTTTGTTGGCTGCATACAGGACAAACAGTGCTTCTGTTTTCCTAACCCGAACCGTCCTGGCTACATAGATTTTTAAGGCCCTGACCACATCCAGGGACTTGGAATCCTCCAAGTCACCTGTAGCCACAGGCACCACAATAGGTTGGTTCATATGAAATGAAGAAACCACCTTAGGCAAAAATTGAGGACGAGTCCTCAACTCTCCTCTATCCACATGGAAAATCAAATAGGGGCTCTTGTGAGACAAGGCCGCCAATTCGGACACCCGCCTTGCAGATGCCAAGGCCAACAACATGACCACCTTCCAAATGAGAAATTTTAATTCAACCGTTTGAAGAGGTTCAAACCAGTGAGACTTCAGGAACCGTAACACCACGTTAAGGTCCCATGGTGCCACTGGGGGTACAAAAGGAGGCTTGATGTGCAGCACTCCCTTTACAAAAGTCTGGACTTTTGGGAGAGAAGCCAATTCCTTCTGAAAGAAAATAGACAGGGCCGAAATCTGTACCTTAATGGAGCCTAATTTTAGGCCCATATCCACTCCTGTCTGTAAAAAGTGGAGAAAACGGCCCAGATGGAAATCTTCCGTAGGAGCATTCTTGGCTTCACACCAAGATACATACTTCCTCCAGATACGGTGATAATGTTTCGCCGTCACCTCCTTCCTAGCCTTTATCAGAGTAGAGATGACTACCTCCGGAATACCTTTCCCAGCTAGGATTCGGTGTTCAACAGCCATGCCGTCAAACGTAACCGCGGTAAGTCTTGGAACACGCAGGGCCCCTGTTGCAACAGGTCCTCCCTGAGAGGAAGAGGCCACGGATCTTCTGTGAGCATCTCCTGAAGATCTGAATACCAGGCCCTTCGAGGCCAATCTGGAACAATGAGTATTGTTTTCACTCTTTTTTGTCTTATGATTCTCAATATTTTTGAGATGAGGAAGAGGGGGGAATACATAGACCGACTGAAACACCATGGTGTCACCTGGGCGTCAACCGCTACTGCCTGAGGGTCCCTTGACCTGGCACAATACCTCCGAAGCTTCTTGTTGAGGCGGGACGCCATCATGTCTATGTGAGGAATTCCCCAAAGACTTGTTATCTCTGTAAAAACTTCTTGATGAAGTCCCCACTCTCCTGGATGGAGATCGTGCCTGCTGAGTAAGTCTGCTTCCCAGTTGTCCACTCCCGGAATGAAAACCGCTGACAGAGCGCTTACGTGATTTTCCGCCCAGCGAAGAATCCTGGTGGCTTCCGCCATTGCCACTCTGCTCCTTGTCTCGCCTTGGCGGTTTACATGAGCCACGGCTGTGACGTCTGATTGAATCAGAACCGGTAGGTCGCGAAGAAGATTCTCCGCTTGTCGTAGGCCGTTGTATATGGCCCTCAATTCCAGTATGTTGATGTGTAGACAAGCCTCCTGGCTTGACCATAGCCCCTGAAAATTTCTTCCTTGTGTGACTGCTCCCCATCCTCGGAGGCTCGCGTCCGTGGTTACCAGAACCCAGTCTTGAATGCCGAACCTGCGACCCTCTAGAAGGTGAGCACTTTGCAGCCACCACAGGAGAGACACCCTGGCCCTGGGGGACAGGCTTATCTTCTGATGTATTTGTAGATGGGACACCGACCACTTGTCCAGGAGGTCCCACTGAAATGTCCTTGCATGAAACCTGTCGAAGGGGATGGCCTCGTAGGCTGCCACCATTTTCCCCAGAACTCGAGTGCATTGATGAACAGACACTCTTTTTGGTTTTAGCAGGTCTCTGACCATGTTCTGGAGGTCCCGGGCTTTTTCCATCGGGAGAAAAACCCTCTTCAGTTCCGTGTCCAGAATCATGCCTAGGAATGATAATCGAGTCGTTGGAATCAATTGTGACTTTGGCAGATTGAGAATCCAACCGGATTCAATCTCTCAGGGAGAGCGACACGCTCTTCTGCAATTGATCTCTCGATCTCGCTTTTATCAGGAGATCATCCAAGTATGGGATAATTGTGACTCCCTGCCTGCGCAGGAGCACTATCATCTCCACCATCAATTTGGTGAAGATCCTCGGGGCCGTGGAAAGCCCAAACGGCAACGTTTGAAACTGGTAACGACAGTCCTGTACAGCGAATCTTAGGTACGCCTGATGAGGAGGATATATGGCGACATGAAGGTATGCATCCTTTATGTCGAGTGACACCATAAAATCCCCCCCTTCCAGACTGGAGATCACAGCCCGGAGCGATTCCATCTTGAATTTGAACTTTTTAAAGTACAGGTTTAGGGATTTTAGATTTAAAATGGGTCTGGCCGAACCATCCGGCTTCGGGACCACGAACAGGGTTGAATAGTACCCTTTCCCCTGTTGGACTAGGGGAATCTTGACAATCACTTGCTGTTGACACAGCTTTTGAATTGCAGCTAACACTACTTCCCTCTCTGGGGGAGAAGCTGGCAAGGCCGACTTGAAAAATCGGCGAGGGGGCACCTCTTCGAATTCCAGTTTGTAGCCTTGGGATACAATATACATTGCCCAAGGATCCACGTCTGACAGAACCCAGACCTGGCTGAAGAGTCGAAGACGTGCCCCCACCGGTGCGGACTCCCTCAGTGGAGCCCCAGCGTCATGCGGTGGATTTAGTAGAAGCCGGGGAGGACTTCTGCTCCTGGGAACTAGCCGAAGCAGGTGTTCTCCTCCCTCTACCCTTACCTCTGGCGAGGAAGGATGAGCCCCGACCTCTTCTGGACTTATGCGTCCGAAAGGACTGCATCTGATATTGTGGAGTTTTCTTTTGCTGTGGGGGAACAAAAGGCAAAAAAGTAGATTTACCCGCGGTAGCTGTGGAAACCAGGTCCGCGAGACCTTCCCCAAATAAAACTTCACCTTTGTATGGTAAAACCTCCATATGCTTCTTTGAGTCGGCATCACCCGTCCATTGGCGGGTCCACAGGGCTCACCTAGCAGAAATCGCCATGGCGTTGGCTCTCGAACCTAGCAGCCCAACGTCTCTTTGAGCGTCTCTCATATATAAGACTGCGTCTTTAATGTGACCTAAGGTCAATAAAATGGTATCCCTGTCTAGGGTATCAAAGTCAGCTGACAAGGTATCTGTCCAAGCTGCAACTGCGCTACATACCCATGCCGATGCTATTGCCGGTCTGAGTAAAGCACCCGTATGCGTATAAATAGATTTTAAGGTAGTTTCCTGTCTGCGATCAGCAGGATCCTTGAGGGCTGCCGTGTCTGGAGACGGTAGCGCCACCTTCTTGGACAGGCGCATTAAAGCCTTGTACACCCTGGGTGAGGATTCCCAGCGTACCCTGTCCTGTGCAGGTAAAGGATATGCCATAAGAATCCTCTTGGGAATCTGCAGCTTTTTGTCTGGAGTTTCCCAAGCTTTTTCAAATAACTCGTTCAGCTTATGAGATGGGGGAAAGGTTACCTCAGGTTTCTTTTCCTTATACATGCGCACCCTCGTCAGGGACAGAGGGGTCATCTGTGATATGCAAAACATCTTTTATTGCAATAATCATATAATGAATACTTTTGGCCACCCTTGGGTGTAACCTCGCATCATCGTAGTCGACACTGGAGTCAGAATCTGTGTCGGTATCAGTGTCTGCTATTTGGGATAGGGGACGTTTTTGCGACCCTGAAGGGCCCTGTGACCCAGTCGAAGCCATGGATTGACTCCCTGCTTTTTCTCTGGACTCTGCTTTGTCCATTCTCTTATGTAATAAGGTCACATTTGCATTTAACACATTCCACATGTCCAACCAATCATGAGTCGGCGTTGCCAACGGAGACACCACAATCATCTGCTCCACCTCCTCCTTAAATGAGCCTTCCGCTTCAGACATGCCGACACACTCGTACCCAATAAGGCCCTTTGGAGAGACAGAGAGAGAGTATGCCAGCACACACCCAGCGCCAACTGACACTGGAAACATTTCCCAGATAATATAGCGCTTTTTATATATAATTAACTGTGTAATACACTCACTGCGCCTTACAAGTGCCCCCCCCCCCCCTCTTTTCAGCCCTGTGTCACCGTGTTCAGCAGGGGAGAGACCGGGGGGGGCCAGTTTCTCTGCAGTGCTCTGTGGAGAAAATGACGCTGGTTAGTGCTGAGGGACCAAGCTCCACCCCCTCCAGCGGCGGGCTTCGGTCCCACTCAAATGTATAAAACTGGCGGGGGATTTTTATAATTACTGCCTACGCAGCCTATATACATATAAATGCTAGACTTAGAGGTTTATATTGCTGCCCAGGGCGCCCCCCCCCCCCCCCCTGCACCCATCAGTGCCTGCTAGTGTGTGTTGTGTGTGGGAGCAATGGCGCGCAGCTTTACCGCTGCGCGCTTACCTCAGGGAAGATCTGAAGTCTTCTGCCACCTTAGAAGTCTTCTTTTCTTCTCATACTCACCCGGCTTCTATCTTCCGGCTCTGTGAGGAGGACGGCGGCGCGGCTCTGGGACGAACAGCGAGGGGAGACCTGCGTTCCGACTCCCTCTGGAGCTAATGGTGTCCAGTAGCCTAAGAAGCAGAGCCTATCACTTAAGTAGGTCTGCTTCTCTCTCCTCCGTCCCACGATGCAGGGAGCCTGTTGCCAGCAGTGCTCCCTGAAAATAAAAAAAACCTAACAAAATTCTTTTTCAGAGAAACTCAGGAGAGCTCCCCTGTAATGCACCCAATCTCCTCTGGGCACAGGATCTAACTGAGGTCTGGAGGAGGGGCATAGAGGGAGGAGCCAGTGCACACCCATTCAAAAGTTCTTTATAGTGCCCATGTCTCCTGCGGAGCCCGTCTAAACCCCACGGTCCTTACGGAGTCCCCAGCATCCTCTAGGACGTAAGAGAAAAGGGTATACTGTTGGACAATTTCCCCTATGTGCCTCAAATGCCTTATGCGTCACATGCTGCTCCAGCAGCGTGTTCAACTACATGCTCCTCTGTGTGTCCCCATACATTGCACTATATGACTGCACTATATCATAACACTTCATCACTGCACTATATTCCCCTACCCACTGCACTACATCACTATACTACATCCCCTACACGCTGAACTACATCACTATACTACATGCCCCGATTCACTGCACTACATACCCAATATGCTTCACTACATCACTACACTACATCCCCTTATATGCTACACCACATCAGTGCACTACCTGCCCATATATACTGCAATACATTACTACACTACATACCCCTATAAGCTACACCAAATCCCTCCATCTGGGAGGCAAAGTGGAGGTTGATACTGCTAACTGGGAGCACAGTGCCGATAATAAAGTCTGTCTTTAAACTCACCAGAAAGCTGCTGTAGTGATACTCCGTGAGATCTGGAGGTTGTCCAGGCTCTTAGGAGGGCATTCATATCTGACCGCTGGGCTTCGTTTTTAACTTTCCTGCGTTCAGATAGTCGCCGCCTACAGGGGGTGTGTATTTTTGCCGTGCAAGTGTGCGATCAAATGTGTAGCAGAGCTGCTAAAAATCAGTTTGTGCAGTCTCTGCGCAGCCCAGGACTTACACCTACAGTGCAATTGATTCCTGCTGATCGGGGCCAGAACTAACGTCAGACACCCTCCCTGAAAACACTTGAGTCCGCGTGCGTTTTTCCGGGCACTCCCTGTAAATGGTCAGTTGCCCCTACAAACTGCCTCTTCCCGTCAATCACCTTGCGAACACTTGTGCGATCGACTTTTTCGCACCATCCCGTCGCTGGACGGCGACGCCTGCTGCTGTTGTCCGGTGCGCATTGCAGTACATACACATGCGCAGTAAGGATCTGATCGGCCGCTCTGCAAAAACGCACTGCAGCGATCAAATCTGAATGGCCCCCTCAGTTTCAACTGTCAAGTGGATAGCTAGCAAAGTGAACCTTTGATTTCTGTAATATCGGTGACTGCACCTGTTAATAAGCAAAAGCCTGGGGCAGCGTGTCCTCTCAGTGGTGTGTAGCCAGCAGCTTGATATCGGTGGTGCTGGGCAGGCAGCCCTGATCATAGCTTGGTGAAAAACAAAGCACCAACAGCTCGCTTCCATAGCTTGCATGGTGCACCGCACACTAGTCACAGCACTGCATAGCAAAGAAAACAGTTTAATACAGTAGCCAGAATCAGGGCCGGCAACAGAAATCTTGGGGCCCGGTACAGTGATATCTCTGGGGCCCCCTCAGATATAGACAATGGAATTTGCTGCGCTATAGAATAAACTGTTAATAAATAAATATGTACTGTGTATATACAAATATATTTATCTATACACATATATAAATATGTATCTCTCTCCTTCCTCCCCCATACACCCCACAGTCTGTCTCTCCCCAATGACTCCATGCTTCATTCCCAGCTCCCCCAACCCATCCCAAAGCCCTGTATCCCCTCATCAATACACTCTTACCCCGGGGAGAGACTCACCTGCACTAGACTTCCCAGTATCCAGGCCATAACACCACACAGAAAGTACCATGCGCCCCCACACACCACCAGAAGATGTTGACACAGGGCACGGGAATCCTGGCCAGTGGAGCTGCTGCCATATCCCATAACTGCCTGCAACAGAGCTGGACCCAGACAAGCAGGCGCACACTCACGTCACACAGCCACTGTATGTGAGAGGTTTCTGTCTCCCTGAGGCTGCGCCCCCACTGCCTACAGCTCGCTGCCCTATTTGGACAAGACCACTGACATCCCTACTAGGTACTAAGTGGTTCATCCTTTGGGCACCTCTGAACTTTGGGGCCCTGTACAGGTGTCCCGTATGAAACCCAAACCCCCCCCCCCCCCCCCCTCCCTCCCGTCACCGGCCCTGGCCAGCATAGGAGAGATCCCAGGTACTGGAGCTCACCTGCA
This sequence comes from Pseudophryne corroboree, assembly GCF_028390025.1. Classification (NCBI taxonomy): domain Eukaryota; kingdom Metazoa; phylum Chordata; class Amphibia; order Anura; family Myobatrachidae; genus Pseudophryne; species Pseudophryne corroboree. Next base: position 172,579,390 of record NC_086450.1, on the reverse strand, counting down.
CAGCGTCGGAGCCAGCTGCGGGCATACAGGTGGGTCAGAGACACTGCCCCGGGAGCTGTCTGCTGTCCCACTAGAGCAGTTAGCAAAAAAAAAAACCCTGCTCCTCTGTAACTCCTCGGCGCCCCCTCAAAACCCCCCCCAGTTGCGGCCCTGGACCAGAGTAACAATTGAATTTGCTCCGAATTTCTCTCAGAGTTTTAAAGTGCCCATCCATGCAATGAGAACTAGTGACTTCAGTGAGGCAATTTTAGAAGCAGAACCGATGCTTGCCAGAATGCAGCCTTTTAATTTGCAGGAAATATGGTTTTGTTTTTTTTGTGAATGGACAGGTTGCATTATACTTCTGACTATGGATTCAGCCAAATAAGAATGGCTGCCTCTACTACGTTTAGGTGATATGTGTGCTTTATAATTATCCAGCACACAGTCCGTAACACTAATGTATTCACTGAATCGCAGCTCTAGTCAGGACCAATAAAGAGAAACAATTGGTTCTAGGGGACACATTACATTACTTGCAAAGCACATTTTGAAGATACTGTTGCAATGCCGACATGCCCTGCTCAGCACATCAAGCACCATTTTTACACAGCATAGAATGCAAGAATAAAGATAATTCTGGAACCGCTTAGTTAAAAATATCTTGTTTCACCCTGGCAAGAGAGGTTTGGTAGGTCCTAGGTATAAGGTACTGTATTTGTACAGTGAGTATGTGAGAAACATAGGACATAAGTAGGCAATCTGTGCTCTCCAAATGCAGGTGCTACTGAACTATTAAGTCCATTATTGCTGCAAGTCAGAGATGGCTGGCTTAAACCAAATGGGTTTAAAAAAAAAAAAAATTAAAAAAAAGAATTTATATGCTGTGACAACAGGCACAACACCGTGACTTCTTAAAAAAGCCTACTGTAAAGGAATCCCTGCTATTTTTCTGCATTCTTGTTGCTTGTGGTCTTCATCTAAGTAAGCTGAACCAATGCAGTAAATCACACAACAAAGATATAGGGGTATATGCAATTGCCGGCGAATCGCGGCAATTTTTCGCCCGTTTTTTAATTCGACACAATTCGACCATCGAATTCCGGCAGGTGGGTGCCGGAATTCAACATATTCAATAAAAAACAGATTCGACAGTCCCGCTGTCGAAAAACGGCCGATTTGACGGATTTTGATTAGATTTTAAAAAATGTAAAAAAAACGGGGGGAAACGGTAAAAAAAACGAAATAAAATTGCGTGGGGTCCCACCTCCTAAGCATAACCAGCCTCGGGCTCTTCGAGCCAGTCCTGGTTCTAAAAATCCGGGGGAAAAACTGACAAGGGATCCCCCGTATTTTTAAAACCAGCACCGGGCTCTGCGCCTGGTGCTGATGCAAAAAATACGGGGGACAAAAAGAGTAGGGGTTGTCAAAGTCAGAAAAATATCACGCTACACACTGCCATATATGCACCTCATGCGAGTGCCTGCTGCGAGTGCATGAGCTCTCCCGTGCGTGCGCATACTCGCTGTTGCGTGCACCCGCAGGCGCACGGTATGCGCATTTACGGTAAAGTTTATGTGCGTCTAGCGGGCGACTCAATCGTTACATATTTTAACCATATAATGTATTTTGTAGATAATGGTCCCTTTGATAGAATCTGAAAGTTTAGTTAATGTAGCATGTTCATAGACAAAGAGATCCCTCTTTGTTTGATACGAAGTTTCAGACAGGGGTTATACAGTGGTGTTTAGTATCCATCGGAAGAGTATTTAATTAGCAATATTCCAGTGTTGGTTTGAAGCAGATTAATCGCTCGTGCGAATAGTTATGGACATAAGAAGTTTATGAACATTTACTGTATTTTGCACTTTATTACCCATGCGGCGGGAAACCCAGTTTCCCTCCCACCTGAGCAGTTTGAAATAGTCACAGCCCACCTGTATGAATCAACCTATGACCTTTTGTTATAATGCGAAGACGAATTCCTGTGTCCAATGAACAATAAGAATATAGGGACCATTGTACTGTATTGTGTGTAGTGTATAAAAGGACAAGCCGATCTGGGCCAGCTCTCTATTCTCTTCAACGGTTCTCATTGCTGATAATCGGGAGCTGGATATCCAGAAGGCGCATGCGATTGTTTCCCTTTGTGCGTAAGTTTCTCTGCAATCATATTGTCTTTATTGTTATAAGCCACTCTCTCTCGTTCTCTCTCACTTTCTCTCTCCTTCCCCCTTTAGAAGTAATTGTATCTTTATTGTATTTTATGTGTAGTTACTTGGTTAGATATTCTATGTTATTTTGGTAGTGTATAACTTGTATTGTATTATTCTTTTTGAACGTTCATTCATTTCCTAAAAAGGCGTTAGACCCTTAGACCGGTATTTGACTGTTTATTATATTGCTAAGGGGTTCTCTGAGCGTCACATACGCTCATACAGCTTTTAAACTAACAAGGTTACACTGTGTTGCATTTACATCTTATCACTGCATAAGGGTTTAAAGTATATGTACATTGTTTATGGTATAGTTAAAAAGGTTTAACATTGTGAGCGTCAGCGCCGCTGGTGATCTCCTCGTGGTCCCGAGCATCCGCTATGCTGATAGCGTATCATTACGTTAGTCGGCAGCCTATAGCGTGCTTGCCTGTACGCTCTAAGCCGTGAGCGAACGTGCCGCTCGTGCGTCTCGACCACGGCTAAGCGTTAGATACGCAACGTGCGTACCCTTACGGTATTCCATACGCCAATAGCGTACTGTGTTCTTTAACCTTTTAGAGGGTTTTCAATAAGATAAATATTAGGCTTTATCAGGGTCCCCCGTATTTTTTACACCAGCATCGGGCTCCACTAGCTGGGTAGATAATGCCACAGCCGGGGGTCACTTTTATACAGCGCCCTGCGGCCGTGGCATTAAATACGCAACTAGTCACCCCTGGCCGAGGTACCCTGGAGGAGTGGGGATCCCTTCAATCAAGGGGTCCCCCCCCTCCAGCCACCCAAGGGCTAGGGGTGAAGCCCGAGGCTGTCCCCCCCATCCAAGGGCTGCGGATGGGGGGCTGATAGCCTTTGGAAAAATGAAAGAATATTGTTTTTTCCAGTAATACAAGTCCCAGCAAGCCTCCCCCGCAAGCTGGTACTTGGAGAACCACAAGTACCAGCATGCGGGAGAAAAACGGGTCCGCTGGTACCTGTAGTTCTACTGGGGAAAAAATACCCAAATAAAAACAGTCGTGCGACAGGTTTATCAGAGGTTCCACTGTTTAAAGCGGTATGTATAGAAGACCGGTGGTTGGCCATCCAGTCTCTAAAATTCCGCATAGTCAACCCAACATAAAGGAACCCACATGGACATTTCAGTATGTATAGGACATGATCCATTCTGCAATGTAGATGAAATCTGATCTTGATGGTGGGCCCAGTGTGGGGATGATTGAAAGTCGGTCCAACCATCAATGACCTGCACGTCGTGCAGTTGCCGCACGAGAAACATCCGGGATTCTGTGTATACAATTGTGCACGGGAAGGCCTAGCATCAGGATACATGGTGGGTCTCATCAACATTTGTTTCAGGTTCGGACCTCGCCTATACGCCAACATTGGTGGTTTTATACGGGTGAATGTTAACGTGGGATCAGAACTGACAATAGCCCAATGTTTCTTCAAAACTTTATTGACATGTCCAGATTGGTTATCAAAGTGGGTGGTAAACACCATCCTATCTTTAGATTTATTGCGCTCACTATCACATGTCCCTGAGAAGATCGCTTTTGCTTTTTCAAGAGGCTAAGCACCAAGTAGCAAGTCTAAAGTGTCCAATGCACCCCTCGATTGGTGTCAGTATATAATGTATAGATACCGATATGCTTGCTGTATAGGTTTGTTCACTATATAGCCAGATTGTCTTTTTAATTGTAACTGTTTTATGTATGTTTTTTTGTTTATGTTTTTGTATTGTTATTGCTGCTGCCTCCTCCTGGGTCCCCTATAACAATTTTTGACCCTTTTTCATATGTTGTTCAACAGTTGATTCTTTGAGGAACCATATACATATATATATATTTCTTGAGGGATGATCTCATCTTTTGATATAAAACATCACTTTGTCTCTAAATATATTAGATCGTTTTTCCATCCCCTTTTTATGTTAGCAGCGTGCGTTCCACCGGCTTCGGCCGCTGGAACGCACGGGACTTACTGTTTCTGGCCCCCGGCGTGTGTGGATCAGTTCGGTCCCTCCGGCCCGTGGGGTTGATGCGGATGTGTCTGTTTGGTGGCGGGGGGACTGTGCTCGTGGTGCGGGGACTTTGTCCCCGTGCGGATGTCGTGCGCTGTGTGTTCGCTGGGGTGTTTGCAGCGTGCGTTCCACCAGGCTTGGCGGTTGGAGCGCATGACACTTCCTGTTTCCGGTCCCCCGGTGCATGCAGCGCTATTTTGTGTATTCCCTCTGTTGTCCTGTGAATATTAATGCATACAGAGGCATACTGATTGCCTATTTGGCCTTTTGTGCTGGTGGTAAACGGTTAATCAAGTGGAATAAAGGTTTGGATAATTATTCAGGTGACTTTTTGAGTTGACCCCTCACACCCTTGATACTTCCGGGTCAAGGGGTATTTAAATCCCCTGCTTAGATCCAGTTGGTGCATGCAGCCCTGGTTTGTACAGTGTTCCACATGATTCTGTGAGTAACTATGTTGGGTTTGTCCCACTGATTAAGTTTGATGTTTGTATAATCCTATAATCTTTTGATTTGGGTTTATTTATTGTTTGTAGCTATGGATTTGATGTGGGAGAACGCTTAACCCAGGGGCTGCCCTGTGTGTATCCTCTTGGACCTATAGGTATTTATTGATCGTTGATTATGGCTTTTTTGATATATATTTCTATGCCTCAGATGCACATTGTTTAAACCGAGTATATGTGTAATCGCAGTGTGTCAAAGTCGAAAAATATCGTAATGCATATGCCTTGTACTAACCCCATGCACATGCCCGCTGCGCGAGCGCTCAGTCTGCCGTGCGTGCACATATCCGCAATTTGCGTAAAGTAGCTCCCCACGGTCATGCGCCTTAGCGCGTGGTATGCGCATTTACGGTAGAGTTTGTGAGTGCGTAGAGGGTTATTAGAACATTACATATTTAACCCAAATAGTGCATTTTGTACCCATAGTTCCCTTTCACAACATCAGCGAGTATTAATAGTTTAAACAGTTCCAGGACTAAGGGACTCGCCTTTGCATGATAGGAAGGGTCAGATAAAGGTTGGAAGGTGATGTCTAGTATCCAGCTGTAAGGTATTTTGAGGGTAACGTTCCGGTGTTGGTTAGAGAAAGATCGCATGTTCCAGCGTATAGTTATGTGCAGAAGCAGAATATGAACATTAACTGTATATTATGTATGCGGCGGGAATCCAGAGGATACTATCCACAAGAGCAGTTGAGGAAAGACATCGCCCATCTATTCAAATCCACCTATGACCTCTTCTGTAATGTAAAGACACATCCCTGTGTCCAATGGACAATGAGATTACAGTGACCATTGTATTGTGTATGCATGTTGTGTATAAAAAGCCCATTGTTGCCTGGCCGGTCAGAAGACTCTGAACGCTATCTGTATGACCAGCGGAGGACCAGCCGGGTTGCGCTTGCGAACATTCTCACGTATGTACATTGACTGTAGCCATTATTCTGTTTAGATTTATCTTGTTAGCCTGTAGTGTATGATTTGTACTGGTTTACCTTTTGGAATTAATCCACTGTGGCCTTAGAACCCTGTGGTTTCAACTACAAATCAGTGTTGTGTCTTCACTTTCCTGCAAGGGTTTTAAAGTGTATTTATCTGTATAAGGTGTATAAGTATTGATAAAGTGTACGCACTGCGGGTACTTTATACCGTCAGCGCTACTTAAGGTTTAAAGATATAACATCATTGCAGTACTTTGCTGCTAAGGGTTGAAGTGTAAACATATATTTGCATTGTAACACTAACAAGGTTTAAAGGTTATCAATTGTGTGTGCGCATGCTGTGTGTACTCTGTACACTCAGCGCGGCGTGTGTACGCCAAGTACGTACCACGTGCAGGACTCTGTACACAAATAGCGTAGCACGTGTAGTCAGTCTAGCGGCCATAGCGGCTCCACGGTAATAGTGTATCTAGTGGTATAGCTTTTCGGTCTAAGATAATATCGACATTATCAAGTGGCTGAATGTCCTTTTTGAGATCCTGCAGCTGTTGACCCTGAGTGGGAGAATGCCTTATCCAGGTGTAGTCTTGTGCACACCTTTCCAGACCCATAGGTATTTATGTGGTAACAAGGTTTGATATATACATTTGATTCTGATACACGTTTATAATAGAGATATCCTTTGATTACAGCAGTGGTTTGGTTGCAGAGCTGTGATTACATGGACATTCTCCACACTTGGTATACAGCAGTTCAGACATGCAGCCCCATTGGAATGTGCTGATAGAGGTGAGGAGGGGTAGGCCTTGCATGCATTTTAAGACCAGTGGTGAACACAGGGTGTTATTTTATTCCTCCTTGTAGTCTCACTACTCTGCCACCTGTTCTTGGTATACGAGTTCCTTTTTTCTAAATCTGGTATTATGTAGTAGTTTATGTTGATACAAGCATTGTCGCTAATATTGTTATATATTGGGACCTGGGAGGCTCAGTCATGTTTATGTTCTATTTTTTCTAGATATACTTTTAATTATTCGGCTTCATTATATTATGATTGGATTTGATGATTCATTTATGGCCCTTCTTGAAAAAGATCCTGGTTTTTGGATCGAAACCTTTGAGGCTACAATAAAAATTTTCTATTGAAGAAACGTGTGGACTTTATACACAGTGAGAGTGCACCCTCCACCACGTGGAATTCTCGTCTATATATATATATATATATATATATATATGTATATATACATACACATACACACATATATATATATATATATATATATATATATACACACACACATATACATACATATATATATATATATATATATATATATATATACACACACACATATACTGTATATATATTTATATATTATATTCCACGGGACGCTGCTCACAGGTCCTAAGGAAGAGGGAGCTTCACAAGCAACCTGACATGTATCAACTGAACTCAACAGTTGGTAGGGTGAGGTTTATGCACGTCTGGCTGGCTTCTTTCTTTTTCTTTTTTTATAGATTTTGTTGCTGATTTTTTATTCTATTCCAGCCTCATAGCTAAAAAAAATTAATTCATTGCTCCCCACATCCCTGCAGTGTCTTCTCTATCTAGATCAATGGAGTGAAAACATGGCTATTTGGAGTGTGTGTGGGTTGGACATGGCGTTAAACTACCAACCAAGACCACAAGATTATGTTATGACTCATGGTGTGCAACACATATTGGTGAATGTATGCTCAACCTGGGAGCAGGGGCACATTAGGGTCATGGGAAAATGCCCTGGAGGAAGATTCTACGGAGATGGCGGACTTCTGTAAGCAAAATGGAATGGGCCGCCGGTTTTCTAAAAAAAAAAAAGATGGAGGAATTCCTCATTAGGCTTATTCCACCGACACAGGTGCAAATAGCCTGTAAATTTGGAAAAGAAACCTTTTTCTATCCGGCAAGTGCAGAAGGAGGAGGAGAATGGTCTACTGGTATATGAGGAGTAGAGTCCCTGTGGCTTAGACGTCTAATAACAGAGGACCAAGAATAAGCAGACTGTGGTTTGAATACCACTTTTGAAAAGGGTTAGAAACCTTTTTTTTTTTAGGAGGTCAAACAGGTACTTCATTTCAAATAGGAGGAAATTAAGGAACCTGAAGTATTGATCTGTTTAAATCACAGAAACCGCTAGCGGCAGTATTTCTAATTCCTCAGGTCAGATGGGAGAGGCATGGAAGCAGCCGGATAGTCGTTTCCAATTGCCTATAAAGGTTACTGTTAAGGGGAGTGACGTCCAAATGTGAAGCACCAGATTGTGGAGACTTCGTTAGCTAGATAAATAAAATAAAAAAAGACAACATTATTACCTATTTCAAAGGTGCATTACGGCCCTTAATTCTAGTTCAATGTCCTACCATGTTAGGTGCATGGGTCAATTAGGTTATGGTCGCATGACCCCTACAGTGTCAAGATGCCAATAGGATAGCGTCATGCATTTCAGCTTCAGCAATATCTACCCATTTTTTTCTCTGGCTCAGAAGGACAAATAGTTCAGACGGTTGCGGAAGACATTAGTCCGAAATAAAAAGTTAGGCTAGCGGAACATACAGAGTGTCCGTCAGAAAACGATCCCCTTTGGAGGGTATCTAATTTTAGTCCAGATTTGGACAAGTGGGTTTCTAAGGCCACAGGGGTAAAATCCAAGTTTCTTCCAACTACGTATCCTACAACCACACAACCGGTAAGATAAACTTTGGTTCTGTGTTTACTTATTCTAGGTCTCAGTCCCTTCGAGCTAGATTAAGAGGTTTTGCTGGACAAGCTCATGGAAATAGAGGTAGAGACCGTTCCCAGTCCACAGCAAACCGTCTCCCAGTTTACCTTGGGTCTCCTATGAGGGGCACTAGGTTGGAAAGAATTCAGGACGCCTGGACTGAAATCTCCCCAGAAGTCTGTATTTCCAATTTATTTACCCAGGGATTCAAAATAGAATTTCTGATACGACCTCACAATCAGTTCTTTCTGACAGGCCCTTCTAGGTGTCCTCAAAAGGCCACACTACACTTAGCTAGTCAAAAGTTACTTCAAAGGGTAGTACTTATGCTTGCCCAGTCTTCTCAAACAGGAACGGGATTTTATTCAAATCCTTTGTAGTGCTGAAACCGGCTGGGTCAGTCTGACCATTCCTCAATTTAAAGGCAGTTGTATCAATTCCTGACGGTTTAAACTCAAGATGGAATCATAAAGGGTGTTTAGGGATCCACAGACATAAAGGACGCCTACCTCCATGTCAAAATTTGGACCACACAACACGCCTATTTACGGTTGGCAGTGGGCAACTCTTATTATCAGTTCAGAGCTCTATCGGTTAGCTTATCGTCAGACCCGAGAGTCTTCAAGGATCATGGCAGTCATGGTAGCGAAACTGATAATATTAGGGGTAAGGATACTACAGTATCTGGATGATCTTCTTATCAAGATTCCCTCTCAGGACCCCTTGATTTGGGATGCTTAGATCTTATTCCACAAGCTCCAATCTGCAACCGATGCAGATGATTCAACTTCTAGGCTCCTTTTAGAATTGGATCATCAAGGAAATGGTTTGTCAGCTTCTGAAAAACCAGACGGTCTTTCTGCATATTGTGAATGGCTTCTAGGAAGGATGGTAGCATACTTCGAAGCGATCCAATACGGCAGACTACATTCCAGTCCCTTTCAGCTGAATCTGATTGTTACAGGGGCAGGAATACATTTGCTTCTTCACCAAAAGGATTTGCGTGTTGCCCCACGCCGGGACCTCGTTAAATTGGTGGTCGGGCTGCAGAAAAGGGGTTGTAATTTGCATTTTTTTAAAAACCAAAACATTTTAACAACAGATGTCAGCCTTAGAGGAGCAGTATTAGACAGTCATCAGTTTCAGGGAAAATGGTCACCGTAGGAGAACAGTCTCCCAATAAATGTACTGGGCTAAGAGCCATTGACAATATACTTCTTCTGACAGAAGACATAGTATGGGCTCAATGCGTGAGAGTGGAGTCGGACGAGGCGACGCCGACAGCATAGATAAACCGTCAGAGAGGAATAAGCAGCTACATGGCCTGAAAAGAGGCCATCTAGATCCTGTCTTGGAAAGAAAGGCTCAACATAATTCTGTTGGCAGTCTTCATTCCAAGAGTGGAAAATTGGGAAGCAGACTACTTCAGTCGTCAGGATATGCATCCAGGAGAGTGGTTTTTACATCTATGCTAGTGTTCACACTAGGCTCCTTTAACAGGGCGCCGAGCCCTGCCCGATTTTTTAAAGAAAAAATCCGCCCTGCCCTTTCTCCTGCGCCCTGCTAAAACAGCCGGCCGCTTCCTGCCCTCTCAGCATGTAAAGATGCCGTGTGCAAGCGCACAGCATCCATTCACGCTGTGAGACAGCCTGGGGGAAGCCCAGCACCTCCTTAGGTGCTGGGCACGCCCCCAACAGTGATGCCGCCGGCCGCCCACGACCCCTGTAGTAACATCTGTCGGGGGCCGCACCGTCCATTCAATGACGTTACATAGCCACGACCCCTATTTTGCATGACCACGCCCCCTTTTCGCCCATGCACACACACACACGTGCCCCCGCAGTCTGGCGCCCTGCCCTCTAAAATTTCTAGAGGGAACACTACATGTAGTGGTAAGAAGTAGGCGTCTGCCACAGATAGACCTATTGGCCTCCCAAAACAACCATCAGCTACCATGATATGTGGCCGGAATGTGTTGTGGAGGTTTCTCCAAAATGGTTTGGATAGTGTTTTGAGATTGGGAACCTTGTAGGTACAGGTCTAGGCCCTCACAATCCTTTTACAACAACGTCCGGCATCCTTGCAGGAAGTCCAGACAATTTTACAGGGTGTGTTGAGAATACAACCACCGTTTCGTCCGCCAATGGTCCCATTGGATCTAAATTTGGTCCTAAAATTTTTGAAAATGGATGTTTTCGAACCTTTGGAAAGGGCGGATCTAAAATACTTGAGTTGAAAGGCGGTCCCTGCTCCTTGCTTTAGCATCAAGGAGAGTCTCAGGGTTAGGGGCCCTGTCATGCAAAAGTCCTTTCTTAGCTCTTCATGAAGACAGAGCGGAACTCTGTACCAAAGTGGAGTTTTTACCTAAGGTGGGCTCGGGTTTCCACAAATCAGCCATTTGTGGTTCCATCCTTCCAAGGATTGCCTGAGGGGAACATGGCCTTGGATGTAGTCAGGGCCTTACAGTTGCATGCTCAGGCTACTGGTTCTATTAGGTAGTCAGATGTTTTGTTTGTATTGTATGATGGCCCCAGCAGAGATTGGCCAGCCTCTAGACAAACCCTGGCAAGATGGATACGAATAACCATCAAACAAGCATTGTCGTGGTAAGACAGTCCCTTTCCGGGTAGGTGCTCATACCACCAGATCAGTGGGAGCTATGTGGGCTGCAGCGAGAGGACCTTCCACTACCAAATTTTGCAGAGCTGCAACGTGGTTGTCAGCACACACATTCACTAGTTTCTACAGGTTTGATACCTTTGCATCTAGAGATGCAAACTTTGGTTCTTCAGGCTGCGGACAGCACTCCCGCCCATGGGAATATCTTTGGGACGTCCCCAGTTGTCTTATGATGTTCCAGTGTCCTCTAGTGGATGAAAGGGAAAAGAGGATTTTGGTACTTACTGATAAATACATTTCTCTGAATCCACTCGTGGACACTGGACGCCCTCCTCGGTGCTGTCAGCCTGCGTGTTCTTGTACATTTTAGTTCAAACAGTTTGGTTAATGTATTATTAGTTCTTGGATGCTGTTTGACGCGTTGGTACGGTTGGTTCATTCCCTTATGACTAATTTTTTCATGTTCTCTCTTCTCTCCGTCAATTTTCCAAACTGGAGGGATAGGGGGCGTGAAGGGGAGGAGCCGGCCTTGCAGAATTTTTACATTGTGACACCTCAGATCTGCAACCTTCATACCCCAACTGTCTTATGATGTTCCAGGGTCCCCGAGTGGATTCAGAGAAATGGATTTATTGGTAAAAACCCAAATCCTCTTTTTTGTGTTTGTGCGTTTCTCTGAAAAGTACCTTTGCATGTTTAATTATATTTAGTCTAAAATTGGCTTTATTGAAAGAGTTCAAATAAATCATATCAAAGCCTAATAACTTTGGATTGTTAATGTTAGAAAGCATTAAAACATGGTTTTTTTCATTAAAACGTTAATACAAAATAAAAAATTGGTTTAAACAAAAAAAAAACGGTTTAAACAAAAAAACAGATTTTTTTGTATTTTTAAAAACCTGTTTTTTTTCCAACACTGCTGCAAGATGAGATAATGATTCAGAACCAGAACTCAAGAACTAAAAAAATTGCTTAGAAATAAGATTACCAATACCCACATTGCTAAGCTTTCAGTCTCCCCCAGAGTACAATGCAAGGCATTAAGAGTTAAATCTCCCTGCGCTGCCTAACAACGGGAAACCTAATATCCACAGAAACAAGCAACATTCAGAAGATCTTCAAGAGACTGTTACACATTCTGAAAATATAGATTTCATTTACTATTATATCTCACCTCTGTCAGACACTTAACGCAGCCAATGTGGAAAAACTGATTTCTCACTGTCCAAAATTAACAAAATAAGCAGCTTGTTCTGTCTTTTTTGTATATATTTTACATATATAGATATCATCTTTAATATATATATATATATATATATATATATATATATATACACACACACATATATATATATACACAGGTTGAGTATCCCATATCCAAATATTCCGAAATACGGAATATTCCGAAATACGGACTTTTTTGAGTGAGAGTGAGATAGTGAAACCTTTGTTTTTTGATGGTTCAATGTACACAAACTTTGTTTAATACACAAAGTTATTAAAAATATTGTATTAAATGACCTTCAGGCTGTGTGTATAAGGTGTATATGAAACATAAATGAATTGTGTGAATGTAGACACACTTTGTTTAATGCACAAAGTTATAAAAAATATTGGCTAAAATTACCTTCAGGCTGTGTGTATAAGGTGTATATGTAACATAAATGCATTATGTGCTTAGATTTAGGTCCCATCACCATGATATCTCATTATGGTATGCAATTATTCCAAAATACGGAAAAATCCCATATCCAAAATACCTCTGGTCCCAAGCATTTTGGATAAGAGAGACTCAACCTGTATATACACACACAACACACATAACAATGTTCTAGCAGCTCACTAAAAAGAACAGGTGTGAGATAAAAAGAGTGATATACAGAGAGCAATCTTACAGATGTCTGGGTCACTTTGTATTACACTAAGAGCAGTTATGTAATTATGCAAATAAACCATAATTACACTTTGAATGAGCATGCTTTTTTAAATTGACATGGTAATGGGCTGGAAAAAAAAAAAAAAAACGAACACCAAAATAACTATACTATATATAAATGAATGTTAATTCTCAATAACAAACTACAGATAATGTGTTGCAAGCAACTACAGTCTTGTTGGCCCCGTTATGGCTTTGGATTTAGCACATAAATTTACCGTTATGGTAAGAACTTACCGTTGACAACGGGATTTCTCTTATATCCACAGGATAACACTGGGATATGTCGGAGCGACAGCGGAATTGGCACCAATCAGTCACGAGCTTTCTGGCCTCGGGGCTTCTCCATATAATCCCGCCCACTGACTCAGTCAAATCCGTTCTTTCCACAGCAATTTAGGCAGGAGCATCAGGCAGAAACCTATTTAGGTGATAAGAACACACATACACAGTCTTCCATGCAAGAGGGAAGAGGTTTAGAGATTGTCAAGATCCTCAAATCAGGTGCGTCAGGGTGGGACCCCTGTGGATACCTGTGGACATAAGAGAAATCACGTTATCAACGGTAAGTTCTTACCATAACGGTAAATTTCTCTGGCTGGGTCCACAGGTTATTCACAGGATAACATTGGGATTCCCAAAGCCAGTTTAGTGGTGGGGACGCTCCTGATTAGACAGGAGAATCTTTCGCCCGAATTCAGCATCATGAGAGGCAAAAGTATCCATGGCATAATGTCTAATGAAAGTGTTAATGGAAGACCTATGTGGCTGCCTTACCAATCTGTTCTGCTGAAGCACCGTATTGTGCTGCCCATGAAGGACCTACCTTACGTGTAAAAGACATTAGCCGGAGTAGGGAGATGAGCACGAGAATAAGCAGCTGAAATTACCATTCGGAGCCCTCTTGCCAGCGTCTGTTTACTAGCAGGCCATCCTCTTCTAAATCCGTAGAGGATGAAAAGAGAACCTGTTTTTCTGATGGCACTAGTACAATCTATGAAGATTCTTAACCGGACCACGTCCAGCGACGCTTCTCCCGCAGAAAGTCCCGTTACCTGAAAAAGCTGGGACTACAATCTCCTCGTTAAGGTGAAACTTTAAAACCACTTTCGGAAGATAACCAGATTTAGTTCTAAGAACTACCTTATCTGGAAATAATATTAGAAAAGGAGACTTACACTACCGTGCTCCTAAATCTGACACTCTTCTAACTGGCACCCTTGCCAGTAGAAAGAGCACTTTAGCCGTTAACCCTTCAAAATCTGCTCTCTTAAGTGGTTTAAACAGAGGTCCCTGAAAGATTTTAAGAACTAGATTCAAATCCCAGGGAACTGCAGGAGGAATGAATGGAGGCTGAATGAGTACAATTCCCCGAAAGAAAGTACACACAACCTGTAAGTCAGCATCTTTTCTCTGAAACTACATAGTTAATGCTGATACTTGAACTCTCAAGGAAGGTACTTCCAACTCCTTATCCAATCCTGCTTGAAGAAAAACCAAAATCCTGGATACTTTAAAAAGATCTTGGATTCAAACTTCTTTCACTATACTAATGAATACATACGAGCTTAAGAAGGTTTTTCTTGCTCTAAGCATAGTTTGAATTACTTGTTTTGAAGATTCTCTAGCTTCTTAAGATAGAGCTTTCAACTGCCACGCCGTCAAAAACAGACAATCCAGATGGCTGTGACAACAAGGACCCTGCATTAGCAGATCTGGACGTTGAGGGAGCAGTATTGGTGCTTCCATGGACATCCTTAGAAGATCTGTGGACAAATGCCTTCTGGGCCAAGCTGGAGCTATTAGAATTATAGCTCCTGTTGCTTGCTTTATTTTTCTCACTACCCTGGATAACAGGGATGTTGGAGGGAACAGAAATGCCAGATGAAATTTCCAATTCCATGCGTCTGCAAGGAATGCTCCTGGATCCTTTGTTCTTGATCCGTACCTTGGGACCTTGTTGTTTAGACGCGACGCCATGAGATCTATCTCTGGCAGACCCCATCTGTTTACTAGAGTCTGAAACACTTCTGGGTGTAATGCCCATTTGGTTTCCTGAATGGAGTGTCGACTGAGAAAATCCGCTTCCCAGTTCAGTACTCCTGGAACTAACACTGCTGACAATGCTGGATGATGGAGCTCTGCCCACTTCAGTATGTGAGTCACTTCCTCCATCAGTCTCTTGCTGTAAGTTCCTCCCTGATGATTGAGGTACGCTACCGCTGTTGCATTGTCTGAGCGAATCTGGACTGGTCTTCCTTGCAGACTGTCCTTTGCCTGCACTAGAGCCATATATATGGCCCTTATTTCTAACAGATTTATTGGCAGGCGACTTTCCCTTCTGGTCCATTTTCCCTGGAACCAAAGGTTTTCGAACACCGCTCCCCAGCCTTGAAGACTGGCATCTGTTGTCAGGATTTGCCTTTCTTTTATCCAAAAGGGTCTCCCCTTGTTTAAATGGTCTGTCTGTAGCCACCACGCTAGAGACTTTCTTACGTTTACCGGAAACTTTATCATCTGTTTTTTTATTGTCTGGTGATTTCAGTTCCATTTGGTCAGAATAAGGTGCTGTAAAGGTCTGGAGTGGAATTGTGCATATTCCACCATGTCGAAGGTTGACACCATCAGACCCAACAGTCGCATTGCTGCATGGACTGACACTGTCTGAGTGTGCAACGCCTCCTGAGTCATGACCTGCACCTTGGCTATCTTTTTCTCTGGCAAGAAAATTCTCTGTAGACCAATATGCCCCCAAATGAACCATCCGTTGTGACGGAATCAGAGACGACTTTTCCCAGTTTATGAGCCACCCGTGTCTTTGTAGACAAACTACTGTCTGTTGAAGCCGGGTCAAAAACCATTCCTGCGAATGTGCTAGGATTAACAAGTCGTCGAGGTATGGAAATATTCTTATCCCCTGCTTGCGGAGATAAGCTGCCATAACCACCATAACTTTGGTAAACACCCTGGGTGCTGTTGCTAGCCCGAAGGGCAAAGCTTGGAATAAACTATCATTTTTTTTTTGGGATTGTGGGAGGAAACCGGAGTAACCGGAGGAAACCCACGCAAGTACAGGGAGATTATACAAACTCCACACAGTTAGGGCAGTGGTGGGAATCAAACCCATGACCTCAGTTCTGTGAACTAGTAATGCTAACCATTACACCGTCTGTACTGCCTGGAGGATGGCAAACCTGAGGTAACATTGATGAGACCGTGCTATAGGCACATGTAGGTAAGCATCCTGTATCCAGAGAACTTTAGAATCTAAAAGTATTTGCTTAACCTTTAGAGATTGAGGATTGGTCGGAACGACCCATTCGGCTTATGAATCAAGAAAAGATTGGAGTAAAAACCCTGTCCCCAATGCAACAGGGGTACTGGGATAATTACACCAGACTGAAGCAATTTCTGAACTGCTTCTTGCAAGGCCATGGCTTTCGATTCTATTCGAAACGGGCTGGTGCAAAAAAATCTTTGAGGAGGCTGCTTCCTGAATGGGAAACCATAACCGAGAGACACCACCTTCTGCACCCAAGCATCTGTCGACGACTGTTGCCATATGTGTGCAAACTGAAGGAGTCGGCCCCCCACCCTGGAATCCTCTAGGCGGAGGCCCGTATCTTCAGACTGAAGGCTTCTCTTCAGGCTTGGAAGCTGGCTTTCTACTAGCCCATTGCTTCCTACCCCTGGCTGATCTATTGAACCGGGGTTGGTCTCCTCTTTAGCTTTTGCTTTGCCTTGCCATCGAAATGGCCGAAATTTTGATCCCCTAGTCTTAGGATTATAACTAGCCGGAAATCTGACCTTTTTGGATTCAGCTTCCGATTCTAGAATACAAGAAAAGAAATTAGAGTAAATTACTTAGCCGGCGCTGTCAGAATGTAGTACTCGTCGTGATATAACCGTCAAACTTCCATTTGCATGACATTCAGTTTCACCATAGGGAAAATGAAACAAAGTGGCAATAGTGAAGTTTGTTTAATGCAATAATGAACAATACACCAGGATACCTTGAAAAAGACTCCAGTTTAGGAGTGGAAACGCGTTGGGAGCTTCTTGGGACTACAGGGAGCGTGAGGCTCATTGACGGTGACCGGCGTGGGTATTGATTGGATCTATTCCAGCTGCTTTCACCTATTCATGCTCAGTTTGGAACTGTTTGGCCACGGTTCCATTGTTTTCCGGTAATTAGGTATACAGGGGAGGGGTCCTGGGGTGCACACCGGTAATGAGAGGTGCGACCCTGCTGAGACCTTTCAGTAGAACTGCATACAAAAAAAAAGGTTGCAGGTGCACAATTCAAACATTACCAATTTATTAATAATAATAATTGCAATAAAATTTTGCATTTTAAGCGAGGTTCTTCGCATAGTTATGGCCATAAGTAACGGCTTGCCCACCGCGTCCAGGTGACCTCATTAGTCGGGCAAGTCCCTAACATTTTGGGGGGTACAAATCTAGGGTGCGGGACCCCCCAAAATGAAGCAGCTGAGTGACCCCAGGGCAACACAAAAGTGAAAAAGTGAAAATAGGTTAGTGAGAGGCTGCTGAAAACAGCAGGGGTAAATTAGTGAGAGGTAATGAAGGGGGAGATAAAGTAGTGAGAGGTAAAGTAGTGAAAAGTGAAGGTAGGAAATGAATTACATTGAAACAAAACACACGATAGGGATGAAAGTAAATATGATAATAAGTGTTAATATGTGTTGCTCCTGAGGCAAAACAGCCACAACAGTCCAGGGGGACCCACACCCCGGAAATGCACCCCCATCAGATAATCCAATATACATTTGTGCAGGACTCACCTTGCTCTGCATGCAGTCTAAGAAATGTCAGGAACCTAATTAAAACCAATATATAGGACAGGTGGGCGTGGGTGCTACCACCAGGCAGAAGGGGTCTCTGGCCTTCTATTGTGTATGTGAATACACAGCATTAGGTATACAGGGGAGGGGTCCTGGGGTGCACACCGGTAATGAGAGGTGCGACCCTGCAGAGACCTTTCAGTAGAACTGCATACAAAAAAAAAGGTTGCAGGTGCACAATTCAAACATTACCAATTTATTAATAATAATAATTGCAATAAAATTTGCACCCCTCCCCTGTATACCTAATGCTGTGTATTCACATACACAATAGAAGGCCAGAGACCCCTTCTGCCTGGTGGTAGCACCCACGCCCACCTGTCCTATATATTGGTTTTAATTTGGTTCCTGACATTTCTTAGACTGCATGCAGAGCAAGGTGAGTCCTGCACAAATGTATATTGGATTATCTGATGGGGGTGCATTTCCGGGGTGTGGGTCCCCCTGGACTGTTGTGGCTGTTTTGCCTCAGGAGCAACACATATTAACACTTATTTTCATATTTACTTTCATCCCTATCGTGTGTTTTGTTTCAATGTAATTCATTTCCTACCTTCACTTTTCACTACTTTACCTCTCACTACTTTATCTCCCCCTTCATTACCTCTCACTAATTTACCCCTGCTGTTTTCAGCAGCCTCTCACTAACCTATTTTCACTTTTTCACTATATATTTTTTCACTTTTGTGTTGCCCTGGGGTCACTCAGCTGCTTCATTTTGGGGGGTCCCGCACCCTAGATTTGTACCCCCCAAAATGTTAGGGACTTGCCCGACTAATGAGGTCACCTGGACGCGGTGGGCAAGCCGTTACTTATGGCCATAACTATGCGAAGAACCTCGCTTAAAATGCAAAATTTTATTGCAATTATTATTATTAATAAATTGGTAATGTTTGAATTGTGCACCTGCAACCTTTTTTTTTTTTTTTTTTTTTTTTTGTATGCTTTTCCGGTAATTAGCCTGCATTTCTTGAGTTACCAGAAGCTAATGGTGGAATTATTGACAGAATTCATACACTTGATTTTAATTCTCTGTTTTTGTATTGTTCATTATTGCATTAAACAAACTTCACTATTGTCACTTTGTTTCATTTTCCCTATGGTGAAACTGAATGTCATGCAAATGGAAGTTTGACGGTTATATCACGACGAGAACTACATTCTGACAGCGCCGGCTAAGTCATTTACTCTAATTTCTTTTCTTGTATTATGTCACGTTGGTGAGGGGTGAAGGATACCTCATAAGAGTTCATGTAAGCTGGCAGCAGTGCATTGCACATAGAGCCTTTGTTTATACATTACTTTTTGCATATATCCGATTCTAGAATATCTGACAATTGTTTTCCAAACTATATATTACCAGTAAAAAGCAACGCTTCCAACTCTTTCTTGGATTCTGCCTCTGCTTTCCAAGTGCGTAGCCAAACTGCTCTACGAGCGGCTACTGTCAAGGCTGATGCTTTAGAAGCAATCGTACCCATATCAAATGCTGCTTCTTCCAAATATTGGGCAGCTTGTCTTATACGACCTAGATGAGACTCCTGCTCCCTGGTAGGAGGGGAGAGGCCATTCTCTAGTTCCTCCCCCATTCTACCATTGCCCTTGCAATCCAGGCCGAGGCCATAGTAGGCCTTACCACTGCTCCTGATAGAGAAAAATAAGATTTTACTCACCGGTAAATCTATTTCTCGTAGTCCGTAGTGGATGATGGGAACTCCGAAAGGACCATGGGGAATAGCGGCTCCGCAGGAGACTGGGCACAACTAAAGAAAGCTTTTAGGTCACCTGGTGTGCACTGGCTCCTCCCACTATGACCCTCCTCCAAGCCTCAGTTAGGACACTGTGCCCGGACGAGCTGACATAATAAGGAAGGATTTTGAATCCCGGGTAAGACTCTTACCAGCCACACCAATCACACTGTATAACTCGTGATACAATACCCAGTTTAACAGTATGAAAACAACTGAGCCTCTCAACAGATGGCTCAACAATAACCCTGTAGTTAACAGTAACTATGTACAAGTATTGCAGACAATCCGCACTTGGGACGGGCGCCCAGCATCCACTACGGACTACGAGAAATAGATTTACCGGTGAGTAAAATCTTATTTTCTCTGACGTCCTAGTGGATGCTGGGAACTCCAAAAGGACCATGGGGATTATACCAAAGCTCCCAAACGGGCGGGAGAGTGCGGATGACTCTGCAGCACCGAATGAGAGAACTCAAGGTCGTCCTCAGCCAGGGTATCAAATCTGTAGAATTTTGCAAACGTGTTTGCCCCTGACCAAGTAGCAGCTCGGCAAAGTTGTAAAGCCGAGACCCCTCGGGCAGCCGCCCAAGATGAGCCCACCTTCCTTGTGGAATGGGCTTTTACTGATTTAGGATGCGGAAGTCCAGCCGCAGAATGCGCCTGCTGAATTGTGCTACAAATCCAGCGAGCAATAGTCTGCTTAGAAGCAGGAGCACCCAGCTTGTTGGGTGCATACAGGATAAATAGCGAGTCAGTTTTCCTGACTCCAGCCGTCCTGGAAACATACATTTTCAGGGCCCTGACTACGTCCAGCAACTTGGAATCCTCCAAGTCCCTAGTAGCCGCAGGCACCACAATAGGTTGGTTCAAGTGAAAAGCTGATACCACCTTAGGGAGAAACTGAGGACGAGTCCTCAATTCTGCCCTATCCATATGGAAAATCAGATAAGGGCTTTTACATGACAAAGCCGCCAATTCTGACACACGCCTGGCCGAAGCCAAGGCCAATAACATGACCACTTTCCACGTGAGATATTTTAGATCCACGGTTTTAAGTGGCTCAAACCAATGTGATTTTAAGAAACTCAACACCACGTTGAGATCCCAAGGTGCCACTGGAGGCACAAACGGGGGCTGAATATGCAGCACTCCCTTCACAAACGTCTGAACTTCAGGCAATGAAGCCAGTTCTTTCTGGAAGAAAATCGACAGAGCCGAGATCTGTACCTTAATGGAGCCTAATTTCAGGCCCATAGTCACTCCTGCTTGTAGGAAATGCAGAAATCGACCTAGTTGAAATTCCTCTGTTGGAGCCTTTTTGGCCTCACACCAAGCAACATATTTCCGCCATATGCGGTGATAATGCTTTGCAGTTACATCTTTCCTGGCTTTAATCAGCGTAGGAATGACTTCCTCCGGAATGCCCTTTTCCTTCAGGATCCGGCGTTCAACCGCCATGCCGTCAAACGCAGCCGCGGTAAGTCTTGGAACAGACAGGGCCCCTGCTGCAGCAGGTCCTGTCTGAGCGGCAGAGGCCATGGGTCCTCTGAGATCATCTCTTGAAGTTCCGGGTACCACGCTCGTCTTGGCCAATCCGGAACCACGAGTATTGTTCTTACTCCTCGTTTTCTTATTATTCTCAGTACCCTTGGTATGAGAGGCAGAGGAGGGAACACATAAACTGACTGGTACACCCACGGTGTCACCAGAGCGTCCACAGCTATCGCCTGAGGGTCCCTTGACCTGGCGCAATATCTCTCTAGTTTTTTGTTTAGGCGGGACGCCATCATGTCCACTTGTGGACGTTCCCATCGATTTACAATCGGCGTGAAAACTTCTGGATGAAGTCCCCACTCTCCCGGGTGGAGGTCGTGCCTGCTGAGAAAGTCTGCTTCCCAGTTGTCCACTCCCGGAATGAACACTGCTGACAGTGCTAGTACGTGATTTTCCGCCCATCGGAGAATCCTTGTGGCTTCTGCCATTGCCATCCTGCTTCTTGTGCCGCCCTGTCAATTTACATGGGCGACTGCCGTGATGTTGCCTGACTGGATCAGTACCGGCTGGTTTTGAAGCAGAGGTCTTGCCTGACTTAGGGCGTTGTAAATGGCCCTTAGTTCCAGAATATTTATGTGTAGGGAAGTCTCCTGACTCGACCATAGTCCTTGGAAGTTTCTTCCCTGTGTGACTGCCCCCCAGCCCCGAAGGCTGGCATCCGTGGTCACCAGGACCCAGTCCTGTATGCCGAATCTGCGGCCCTCTAGAAGATGGGCACTTTGCAGCCACCACAGCAGAGACACCCTGGTTCTTGGAGACAGGGTTATCAGGCGATGCATCTGAAGATGCGATCCGGACCACTGGTCCAACAGGTCCCACTGAAAGATTCTGGCATGGAACCTGCCGAAAGGAATTGCTTCGTAAGAAGCCACCATCTTTCCCAGGACCCGCGTGCAGTGATGCACCGATACCTGTTTCGGTTTCAGGAGGTCTCTGACTAGAGATGACAGCTCCTTGGCTTTCTCCTCCGGGAGAAACACTTTTTTCTGGACTGTGTCCAGGATCATACCCAGGAACAGTAGACGTGTCGTCGGAACCAGCTGTGATTTTGGAATATTCAGAATCCAACCGTGCTGGTGTAGCACCTCCTGAGATAGTGCTACTCCCACCAACAACTGCTCCTTGGACCTCGCCTTTATTAGGAGATCGTCCAAGTACGGGATAATTAAAACTCCCTTTCTTCGAAGGAGTATCATCATTTCCGCCATTACTTTGGTAAACACCCTCGGTGCCGTGGAGAGTCCAAACGGCAGCGTCTGGAATTGGTAATGGCAATCCTGTACCACAAATCTGAGGTACTCCTGGTGAGGATAGTAAATGGGGACATGCAGGTAAGCATCCTTGATGTCCAGGGATACCATGTAATCCCCCTCGTCCAGGCTTGCAATAACCGCCCTGAGCGATTCCATCTTGAACTTGAATTTTTTTATGTATGTGTTCAAGGATTTCAAATTTAAAATGTGTCTCACCGAACTGTCCAGTTTCGGTACCACAAACAGTGTGGAATAGTAACCCCGTCCTTGTTGAAGTAGGGGCAACTTGACTATCACCTGCTGGGAATACAGTTTGTGAATTGCCTCTATCACAGCCTCCCTGCTTGAGGGAGTTGTCGGCAAGGCAGATTTTAGGAACCGGTGGGGTGGAGACGCCTCGAATTCCAGTTTGTACCCTTGAGATACTATTTGCAGGATCCAGGGATCCACCTGTGAGCGAGCCCACTGATCGCTGAAATTTTTGAGGCGGCACCCCACCGTACCTGGCTCCGCCTGTGGAGCCCCACCGTCATGCGGCGGACTTGGAAGAAGCGGGGGAGGACTTTTGCTCCTGGGAACCTGCTGTTTGTTGCAGCCTTTTTCCCCTACCTCTGCCTCTGGACAGAAAGGACCCGCCTTTTCCACGCCTGTTTTTCTGAGTCCGAAAGGACTGTACCTGATAAAACGGCGCCTTTTTAGGCTGTGAGGGAACATGGGGTAAAAATGCTGACTTCCCAGCAGTTGCTGTGGAAACTAGGTCCGAGAGACCATCCCCGAATAACTCCTCACCCTTATAAGGCAAAACTTCCATGTGCCTTTTTGAATCTGCATCCCCTGTCCACTGGCGAGTCCATAAGCCTCTCCTAGCAGAAATGGACAGTGCACTTATTTTAGATGCCAGCCGGCAGATCTCCCTCTGTGCATCTCTCATGTATAAGACTGAGTCTTTTATATGCTCTATGGTTAGCAGAATAGTGTCCCTGTCTAGGGTGTCAATATTTTCTGACAGGGAATCTGACCACGCAGCGGCAGCACTGCACATCCATGCTGACGCAATAGCAGGTCTAAGTATAATGCCTGAGTGTGTATATACAGACTTCAGGATAGCTTCCTGCTTTCTATCAGCAGGTTCCTTGAGGGCGGCCGTATCCGGAGTCGGTAGTGCCACCTTTTTAGACAAACGTGTGAGCGCTTTATCCACCCTAGGTGGTGTCTCCCAACGTGACCTATCCTCTGGCGGGAAAGGGAACGCCATTAGTAACTTCTTAGAGATTACCAATCTTTTATCAGGGAAAGCCCACGCTTCTTCACACACTTCATTTAATTCTTCTGATGGGGGAAAGACTACGGGTAGTTTTTTCTCCCCAAACAGAATACCCTTTTTAGTGGTACCTGGGTTTATATCAGAAATTTGTAACACCTCTTTCATTGCTTCAATCATGCAACGAATGGCCTTAGTGGACATAAGACTAGACTCATCGTCGTCGACACTGGTGTCAGTATCCGTGTCGACATCCGCGTCTGCCATCTGAGGTAGCAGGCGTTTTACAGCCCCCGAAGGCCTTTGAGACACCTGGACAGGCACGAGCTGAGAAGCCGGCTGTCCCGCATTTGGCATGTCGTCAAATTTTTTGTGTAAGGAGTCGACGCGTGCACGCAATTCCTTCCATAAGTCCATCCACTCAGGTGTCTGCCCCGCAGGGGGTGACATCCCTTCTATATGCATCTGCTCCGCCTCCACATCATTATCCTCATCAAACATGTCGACACAGCCGTACCGACACACCGCACACACACACACAGGGAATGCTCAAACAGAGGACAGGACCCACAAAAGCCCTTTGGGGAGACAGAGTGAGAGTATGCCAGCACACACCAGAGCGCTATATAATGCAGGGACTAACTGAATTATGTCCCCTATAGCTGCTGTTATATATACTGCGCCTAAATTTAGTGCCCCCCCTCTCTTTTTTACCCTTTTCTGTAGTGTAGACTGCAGGGGAGAGCCAGGGAGCTTCCTTCCAGCGGAGCTGTGAGGGAGAAATGGCGCCAGTGTGCTGAAGGAGATAGCTCCGCCCCTTTTTCGCGGACTATTCTCCCGCTTTTTTCTGGATTCTGGCAGGGGTAATTATCACATATATAGCCTCTGGGGCTATATATTGTGGTATTTTTGCCAGCCAAGGTCTTTTTATTGCTGCTCAGGGCGCCCCCCCCTAGCGCCCTGCACCCTCAGTGACCGGAGTGTGAAGTGTGTATGAGGAGCAATGGCGCACAGCTGCAGTGCTGTGCGCTACCTTGGTGAAGACTGATGTCTTCTGCCGCCGATTTTCCGGACCTCTTCTTACTTCAGGCTCTGTAAGGGGGACGGCGGCGCGGCTCCGGGACCGAACACCAAGGCCAGTTCCATGCGGTCGGTCCCTCTGGAGCTAATGGTGTCCAGTAGCCTAAGAAGCCCAAGCTAGCTGCAAGCAGGTAGGTTCGCTTCTTCTCCCCTTAGTCCCTCGCTGCAGTGAGCCTGTTGCCAGCAGGTCTCACTGTAAAATAAAAAACCTAAATATATACTTTCTTTCTAGAAGCTCAGGAGAGCCCCTAGTGTGCATCCAACCTCGGCCGGGCACAAAATCTAACTGAGGCTTGGAGGAGGGTCATAGTGGGAGGAGCCAGTGCACACCAGGTGACCTAAAAGCTTTCTTTAGTTGTGCCCAGTCTCCTGCGGAGCCGCTATTCCCCATGGTCCTTTCGGAGTTCCCAGCATCCACTAGGACGTCAGAGAAATATTTTTTTCAAGAAGCTATCTACCCTTCTGTCTGAGACATCATTTAGTGAGGTAGATGACAATGGCAAAGCAGATTTATGCACAAGTCGCAGTACATGTGCATCTACTCTAGGAGGAACTTCTCTCTTTTTGAACAGTCCGCAGCTGGAAAGGGATAGTAAGAATCCCTAAAACAGTTAACAAAACTGCTCCAGGCCAGGCTTGAACTTACACCCTTTAGCATTGCTGGAGCACTGTTTAAATACAGGTGCCATAGATTTTGACACTGCTTTGGCATCAATAAGGTCAGCTATATCTGATCATCATATGGGGTATTGGAATTCATCTTGTGTAGTCTGTAACATGGATGTATCTACCCTGGTTACCCATCAGTTCTGCTGTTTAATAGCCTGGCTATTTGTAAAAGCTGCCTGCATGGGTTAATAGTGTAACCTATTCCCCTACTTTGGGTAGAACTGAGGTGCTAATGTTTGCCAGCAATTGCAGACAAGGTCTGTGCGACCACACCCCTCTAGCAGGGCGTTGCCCCTCATAAGTAAGATACTGAACTATTCCATGCAAAATCACCATACCAGATAAGCATGTTAAGGGTGTAGGAGTCCCTGATAAAGTATCTTGTCACTTTTGCCGCTCACAGACAAGGTAAATAATCCATTTTACAAATACTACACTCTTTTGTGACTGAAAATCACTTATATAGATATAGAAGTGATATTAATCTGACCACAATCCATGTACCTGATTTGAGGTTCAGAACAGAACTGACAACATTTATAAAAGTCAGCACACATACTAGCAGTCAGTCACATGTTAAAGTATTAGACATTGTCATATGAGAATACAATCACCATCATAATAACTTACAAGTAAGTGGGATAATTGCATTTCTGTTTTAAACTGGTATTTTTTCAAACATAACATGCAAAACACCGTAATATACAGGTCTCATGCAATATGTACCAAAATTAACAATTCATACTAACAAGTGTAGAGAATTTTTAGTACTTTATACCCTTCCTCCATAGAGCGGGATACAGGGAGACTAACCACTTTTCCGTATCCACAAATACGCTCGCAAGACGCTGAGTGATTTCAGACGCTGCTGATGTACACTACCGCTCCTGATAACTGATGAGAGACACGGACGCTCACTAACGGACACTGATGCTCAGTGAATGCCACGTGTATGCAGACGCTAAGGTCTGCGACTCGGTATAGGCGGGATCTCTAGTGTACACAACCGCAGCGTCTAAGCTGCGACCGAGTACCCTCGTGGTAGCGTCTGAGACAGAAGTGAGGTCATTCAGTTCATGGACGGGAGACGCGCAGAAACTGGTCATGAACTTGGGGGAGGGGCGACCAGGAGAGCGTCTAATTCCCCCGTTGACTTAAACTTTAAGGATCGCGGCCTCAACTTAGTCCTGGCGCCTATGATCCCAAAAGCATAGCGCTGTCGCACCTAGGATTGTTCGGCGCATCAACACACTGTTTGTAGTCTCCACCAAATGCAGTGTAGCTATGTCCGGACCCCCTAGTAAGAGGAAACCAATGCCCTACCTTCTCCCCATGCTCCAGCCACAGCCTGGTAACGTCTGCTGGACCTGCTAGAATCATCCGACACAGACGCCCGTCGAGACAGCACTGTACCGCGAAGGTAAGCGGTGTTGCGACATGGTGGGGAGTTGTTGGAGCGACTCTTTCTAGTATGCGTTTAAAACACTATTAAGAAAAGTCACTCAAGAAAAAATAAAACCATAGTAAGACTATAAAAATAAAATAATAAAAAGCTACAGGCTGCTATAACAGCAGCCCTGTGACCATGGCCGGCTCCTTGCCGCACCAAACAAAAAACTGATTTGACTGAGTCAGTGGGCGGGATTATATGGAGAAGCCCCGATGCATCCTGGGAGGCCAGAAAGCTTGTGACCGATTGGTGCCAATTCCGCTGTCGCTCCAGCATATCCCAATGTTATCCTGTGGATAACCTGTGGACCCAGCCAGAGAAAATGCCATGTTACCAGTATCTTGCTTATTACTATACAAAGTATAACAATCTCAGTTTCTATCACAATAAGAATAAGAAATATCTCCAAATAAAGACAGCGCTCTTTACAAGATGACCCATTAGCAGCCACCAGGGGCACAATGCCCAATGCTTGATGCCAGGAGAGAAGGGTGCATGCTTCTGAGTAAGCAAACGGACTGTCTGGATAAGATAATATACCAATAAAATATATAAACATAAAAACAATATAATAATCGGTGCAGAAGACATAATGACATGATCAATTTCATAACATAAAGAAGACAAAAAAGCATTTATGTTACAAGGTGTCTGCTGTCTGGGTTTGCATGGACAACTATATAATTCCAAAAGCATTATGCAATGAGTCTCCATGGGATATTGTTGGTACAAAACACTGCTTATTTTATATATTTATATATATATATATATATATATATATATATATATATATATATATAGAGATAGATAGATAGATAGATAGATAGATAGATAGTCTAGCACCATTGTTCTCCTGATATGTAGTGTTCAAGAGATCAAGTGGAGTCAATTACTTACCCGAAATGGATGCTCTCTGAATGGAAGACAAACGTTTTCCCCAGTACACCAGTAAGTATCACCAATAAGACTTGAACATTATGATTGATTGATTGATTGATTTATATATATATATATATATATATATAGAGAGATATAGATATAGATATATATATATATATATATATAGTGAAGAATTTAAGTCCGGCACTCACAGATACTGAAAAAGCAACGTGTCGGGTGCCCCATTAACACCTATGGCTAGGTGTAATATGCAGAAACAAGAAATTGGCACTCTGGACAATGTCAAATAAAACACACACAATCGGGTATAATTGCACTATATATATATATATATATATATATATATATATATATATATAGGCGTAGCTAGAACTTTGTGGGCCCCATAGTAACATTTTGAAGGGGCCCCTGTCCCAATGCTTCTAGAGAGATGCCTCTCTGCAGCTGTTTTTAATTGTATGCCCCATAATAGTGCCCTAGTTCAGTTTTTATACCATAGTAGTATTCTATTTAATGTGGTGCCCCATAGTACTGCCCTAGTTCATGTTATACCCATAGTAGTGCCTTAGTTAATATTATACCCCATAGTAGTGACCTAGTACACATTATGTCACATTGTAGGACTGCCAGTACACATTATGCCACACAGTAACCCAATCACATAATGACATAGTGTCCCCAGTTCATATTATGCCACACCACAGTGGCTCAACTTGATATTGTGTCACATTACAGTGCCCCAGTTCATATTATGTAATACTATAATGCCCTCCAGTTCATACTATGCCACACTATAGTACCTCAACTTCATATTATGTCACACTAGTGTCTCCACTTCATATTGTTCCACATTACATTGCCCCCAGTTCATATTACTGAATGTAACATTATAATGTACTCCAGTTAATTTTATACCACATTACAATGAACAGGTCCAGTGGCATACCTAGCTATATTGCAGGCCCAAAGGCAAGTCTGTAAAGGCCCCTGCTGTACTGTATGTACCACCCAAGTGGGCCCCTCTCAGCTCTGGGCCCCATAGAAGCTGCACTCTCTGCACCTATGGTAGCTACGTGTGTGTGTGTGTGTGTGTGTGTGTGTGTGTGTGTGTGTGTGTGTGTGTGTGTGTGTGTGTGTGTGTGTATATATGTATGTATATATATATATATATATACAAATAGAGAATTCAGCACTCACCATAGCAAGCTCACTTGTCCTCACAACATCAATAAATAAATGATGGGGGTTTAGTTAGTGAATTGGCCAATGCACGGAAGCCAGCATACCGCTCCACGGTACCCCACCTACATGCAGGTCCTACACTATCACAAAGACTTAAGAATTAAAACCTGGCAACTGTATCACCTAATATAACTGCAAATATGCCCACTAAGTTTAATGTATGCCTGCCACATATCTAGTGGCTTTTAAAGGCATACTAGTCACCTGACACAGCCGGTAAATTACTAAGGAGCAGCTGACAGGTTTAGAACAATTGAGATTACACAGGGGTGCATGAAAAGGCCTGTGACCATGGTTAATAAGAGTTAACCAAAGATTAACCCCATAATATACAAACAAATATAGAAAACCACAGCACTCGCCACCCCAGAAGCAGGGTGTAGTGTCTGCACTCACCACTCATAGTGTGTATATTTGCAGTTATATTATGTGATACAGTTGCCAGGTTTTAATTCTTAAGGCTTTGTGATAGTGTAGGACCTGCATGTAGGTGGGGTACCGTGGAGCGGTATGCAGGCTTCCGTGCATTGGCCAATTCACTAACTAAACCCCCATCATTTATTTATTGATGTTGTGAGGACAAGTGAGCTTGCTATGGTGAGTGCTGAATTCTCTATTTGTATGTATTTGGGTAGGTGGCCATGGGCTGCATGCACCCCACCCTATGAGTGGTGAGTGCAGACACTGCACCCCGCTTCTGGGGTGGCGAGTGCTGTGGTTTTCTATATTTGTTTGTATGTATATATATATATATATATCTATCTCACATACACACACATACTGTATATAGAGTAGGCAGTCATTATAAACCTGTGATACAGAGGGAAACTGATAAGAACTTGTCTGTGCGGTTCAAACAAAGGAGTTTATTCATGAAGCAGTGAAAACAGTGGAGGAACAGACCAGTGGAGAAGTTGCCCATGGCAACCAATCAGCATCACCCTTACATTTAATAGAATGTCCTTCAAAGCTGATTGGTTGCCATCGGCAACTTCTCTTATGGTCCTTTTCTCCACTCTTTTCACTGCTTCATGAATAGACACCACAGTCTTTGTGACAGCCATAATTCTACAAGGACATTTGATATACTTTAGGGAGACTGCACCTGTGATTTGTGTTTCTTATGTGTGCCAACGATTATGGTACCCACCCACAGAACAAGGTTAAAATAGCAAGTAACTGAACTGCTAATTATTGTGCTGATTACATACTTCCCAACTGTCCTGATTCCAGCAGGACAGTCTTGCTATTAGGAAACTATCCCGCTGTCCCATCGTGGGTCGCAGTGTCTGGCGGGCGAGGGAAACTGGGGACAGTTGGGGTATCCTATCCTCACCCGCTGCTCTGCAAAGCAGGGACTGATCTCTGAGTACAAGTCGGCTTGTATTCAGTGCTGGGAGGGGAGCAGGGGGCTGTCCAGCTGGGAGGGGAGCGCTGGCCACGCCTTTTTCAGGACACAAGAGGGTCCCGCCT
Organism: Pseudophryne corroboree; assembly: GCF_028390025.1. Classification (NCBI taxonomy): domain Eukaryota; kingdom Metazoa; phylum Chordata; class Amphibia; order Anura; family Myobatrachidae; genus Pseudophryne; species Pseudophryne corroboree. Next base: position 172,548,917 of record NC_086450.1, on the reverse strand, counting down.
CCATTAATTAATTTCTATAGAGAGGGAGATTGTGCATAAACTGACGGGGGTTATACCGTTGTCATAATTACTCTGGTGGGTCAAAAACACTTGAACAGCAACCAGCAAGAATTCAGTAAAAAGGAGCAGCATTCAATCCCCAAATAGCAGACACAATCAACACTACAAGCACAGTATAAATACAGTACAAGAAAATGTAAATATAATCTGGTTGCACAACTGGTATAGATATTTACTTGTAAGGAATATTAGAACAAACATGTAGCCAGCAAGATGTGCAAAAAATACTAGAGGACATTGATGAACAGTTGCATTCTAGTGCACACCTAAACATAAATGGTTATCACTAGAGTGGGTTTGAAAATCCATTAGTATAGTGATTGTGAGGGGACTTCTTACCACAGGCAACAAAACTAGAAGTGTTTTTTTTATTTATTGTTTATTTAGAGAAGCAGATATTTATTTATTAATAGTTTCTCAAATTCCGTTGCGCTTTACAACTGGACAAAATTAGAAGACAAAACCGGGTAAAAACAAACCAGTCATAGAGGTAGGAGGGCCCTGCTCGCAATGCTTACAGATATCTTTCTCCAAATCGCAATACTTTATTATGCATTTACTTCAAGGAGGGAGGGATCTGGGTAGAGAGTTCATCTGAGAAGTTATTAAGGCCTTCAACTGGGAGGCCTCAAAAAAAAGTAGGATTTTAATACCTACCGGTAAATCCTTTTCTCTTAGTCCGTAGAGGATGCTGGGGTCACCATTAGAAACATGGGATATAGACTGGATCTGCAGGAGACATGGGCACTTTAACACTTTGAAAGGGTGTGAACTGGCTCCTCCCTCTATGCCCCTCCTCCAGACTCCAGTTATAGGAACTGTGCCCAGGGAGACGGACAATTCGAGGAAAAGATTTATTGTTAAACTAAGGTGAGATACATACCAGCTCATACCTCAAACACGTCGTACAACGTGGCATTTAACTGAACTCAAGTCAACGACATGAACAATGTCAGCAACAGGCTGACTATAAACGTAACACAACCTGTGTGTAACCATAACTAATAACTGCAGATACAGTACGCACTGGGACGGGCGCCCAGCATCCTCTACGGAATAAGAGAAAAGGATTTACCGGTAGGTATTAAAATCCTATTTTCTCATACGTTCTAGAGGATGCTGGGGTCACCATTAGAACAAGGGGTTTATACCAAAGCTCTAGGACGGGTGGGAGAGTGTGGATGACTCTGCAGCACCGATTGACCAAACATGAGGTCCTCCTCGGCCAGGGTATCAAACTTGTAAATCTTTGCAAAAGTGTTTGAACCCGACCAAGTAGCTGCTCGGCAAAGTTGTAATGCCGAGACCCCCCGGGCAGCCGCCCAGGTCGTGCCCACCTTTCTGGTAGAATGGGCCTTCACCGACTTCGGTAACGGCAATCCAGCCGTAGAATGAGCATGCTGAATCGTATGACAGATCCAGCGTGCAATAGTCTGCTTAGAAGCAGGAGCCCCAATCTTGTTGGGATCATACAGGACAAACAGAGCCTCAGTTTTCCTAATCTGAGCCATTCTGGCGACATAAACTCTTAAAGCTCTGACCACATCGAGAGACTTCGACTCCACTAAGGCGTCAGTAGCCACTGGCACCACAATAGGTTGGTTCATGTGGAACGATGAAACCACCTTCGGCAGAAATTGCTGACGAGTCCTCAACTCTGCTCTATCTTCATGGAAGATCAAATAAGTGCACTTGTGAGTCAAAGCCGCTAACTCCGATACCCGCCTTGCGGATGCCAATGCCAACAGCATGACCACTTTCCAAGTGACGAATTTCAACTCTACCTTCTGTAAAGGTTCAAACCAATGTGATTGAAGAAACTACAACACCACGTTAAGATCCCATGGTGCCAATGGGGGCACAAATGGAGGTTGGATGTGCAACACGCCTTTCACGAAAGTCTGAACTTCTGGAAGGGACGCCAATTGTTTTTGAAAGAAAACCGATAAGGCTGAAATTTGTACTTTAATTGAGCCCAAGTTTAAGCCTGCATCCATACCAGCTTGTAAAAAATTGAGAAAACGTCCTAACTGAAATTCTTCCGTAGGAGCCTTCTTGGATTCACACCAAGACACATTTTCTCCAAATACGGTGGTAATGTTTAGATATTACTCCTTTCTTAGCCTGAAGAAGTGTGGGAATTACTTCACTGGGAATACCCTTTCGGGCTAGGATCTGGCGTTCAACCGCCAAACCGTCAAACGCAGCCGCGGTAAGTCTTGATACACGCACGGCCCCTGCTGTAACAGATCCTCTCGTAGAGGAAGAGGCCAGGGATCTCCTATGAGTAACTCCTGAAGATCTGGATACCAAGCCCTCCTTGGCCAGTCTGGAACAATGAGGATCGCCTGAACCTTTGTTCTTCTTATGATCTTTAGCACCTTTGGAATGAGAGGAAGCGGAGGGAATACATACACCAACTGAAACACCCATGGTGTCACTAGGGCGTCCACTGCTTGAGGGTCCCTCGACCTGGAACAATATCTCTGAAGTTTCTTGTTGAGACGAGGCGCTATCATGTGTATTTGAGGAATTCCCCAAAGACCTGTCACTTCTGTGAAGACCTCTTGATGAAGACCCCACTCTCCTGGATGGAGATCGTGGCTGCTGAGGAAGTCTGCTTCCCAGTTGTCCACTCCTGGAATGAAGATCGCTGACAGAGCGCTTGTATGCCTTTCCGCCCAGCGGAGAACCTACGTGGCCTCCGCCATTGCCGCTCTGCTTTTTGTTCCGCCCTTGCGGTTTATGTACTCTACTGCTGTTATATTGTCCGACTGGATCAAGACGGACAGATTGCGAAGCAGATGTTCCGCTTGAAGAAGGCCGTTGTAAATGGCCCTTAACTCCAGAACGTTTATGTGTAGACAAGTCTCCTGGCTTGACCATCTTCCTTGGAAGTTTTCCCCCTGTGTGACTGCCCCCCAGCCTCGGAGACTCGCATCCGTGGTTAATAGGATCCAGTCCTGGATCCCGAACCTGCGCCCCTCTAGGAGGTGAGAGCTGTGCAGCCACCACAGGAGTGAGATTCTGCTCTTGGAAGACAGAATTATTCTTCAGTGAATGTGCAGGTGGGATCCGGACCACTTGTCCAACAGGTCCCACTGGAACACTCTGGCATGGAACCTGCCAAACTGAATGGCCTTGTAGGCCGCCACCATCTTTCCCAGCAACAAGTGCATTGATGGATTGACACTCTTGCTGGTTTCAGAATTTGTTTGACCAGGCTCTGAATTTCCAGAGCCTTTTCCACTGGAAGAAAAAATAGGATTTTAGTACCTACCGGTAAATCCTTTTCTCTTAGTCCGTACAGGATGCTGGGGACTCCAAAAGGACCATGGGGTATAGACGGATCCGCAGGAGCTTGGGCACACTATAAAGACTTAAACTGGGTGTGAACTGGCTCCTCCCTCTATGCCCCTCCTCCAGACCTCAGTTAGAAAACTGTGCCCAGGAGAGATGAACATTTCGAGGAAAGAATTTATTGTGATAAACACAGTGAGTGTCCTACCAGCTCACACCTCAAACACACCGTATAACGTGGCATTCAGTAGAACACCAGCCAACGGCATGAACAAAAGACAGCCACATGCTGAGAAAATATGTAACACAAACCGTGTCCACATAAGCTAAAAATAAGACCCCGCATGCCATGGCATGAACAACGGTAGCAACTGCCTGACAGAGAAGACACACCACCAGGGTGTAACCAAAAGCAATAACTGCAGACACCGTACGCACTGGGACGGGCGCCCAGCATCCTCTACGGACTAAGAGAAAGTGATTTTCCGGTAGGTACTAAAATCCTATTTTCTCATACGTCCTAGAGGATGCTGGGGACTCCAAAAGGACCATGGGGTTTATACCAAAGCTCCAAAACGGGCGGGAGAGTGCGGATTACTCTGCAGCACCGAATGAGCAAACAAAAGGTCCACAAAAATCAGGGTATCAAACTTGTAGAGCATAGCAAAACCGTTTGATCCCGACCAATAATCCGCTCGGCAAAGTTGAACCGCCGAGACTCCTCGGGCATCCGCCCAAGAAAAGCCCATCTTCCCAAAGAATGGACCTCCACCGACTTCGGTGACGGCAATCCAGCCGTATAACGAACATGCCAAACCTCAGCACTGATTCAGCGTGCAACAGACTGTATAACGCAGTCTTCCCAAACCACGCTGGCAACATACCAGACAAACAGAGCCTCTGTTTCTCCAAACTGAGCCAAATTGGCGACCTACATACTCAAACCCCTGGCTAGACCGAGGGAATTTTGAATCAGCTAATGCCCAAGTAACCACCGGCATCAAAAAAGGCCGATTTCTGCGAAACCCAGAAAACACTCTTAGTAGACCTACCAACCGAGTACTCAATTCCTCTCTATCCACCTGAAAGATCAAACAAGGCTCTTGTGAGACAAAAACACCACTTCCGACACCCGCCCTGCGGACGTCAAAGCCTATAGCATGACCACTTTCCAAGAGAGAAATGTTGTAAAGAAACTTATTAGGCTTGCATCCACACCGGCTTATAAAGTATGGATAAGCACGACCTAGCTGAAAGTCTTCCATAGGAGCCTTCCTGGATACACACCGAGACACATAGATACGCCAGCTACGGTGGTAACGCTTTGCCGTTAGTTCTTTCCTAGCCTGAAGAATTGAGGAAACGATATCACTGGGAACACCCGGTCGGCTTAGGATATAGCATTCAACCGCCCCGCCGTCAGACGAGCCGCGGTAAGACTTGATACACGCCCTGATCTTGTTGTAAGAGTTCCTCACGTAGAGGAAGAGGGCAGAAATCTTCTATGAGTAACCCATGAAAAAATTGGATAGCCAACCCTCCTTGGCTAGCCCGGATCCAAGAGGATCACCGGAACCTTTGTTCATCTTACGCTTAGCACTTTCAGAAACGTGAAAACGGAGAGGCCACATAGACCGACTAAAAACACCCACGGTGTCACGAGGGTGTACACTGCTATAGCTTGAGAGTTCCTTGACCTGGAACAATATCCCTGAGGCCTCTCGTTGAGGCGAGACGTCCACTTGACCAATTGCGACATTCCTCAAAAACTTGTCACTTCTGTGAAAACTTCTTGACGCTGACTGAATTTCTCCCAGATGGAGAACGCGCCAGCAGAGGAAATCTATTTTTCAGTCGTTCACCTCTGGAACGAAGACCGCTAAGTTAGCGATTACCAGACTATCCACCCAACGGCAAAACTGTGCATCTTCTGCCATTGCCGCTTTTCTCCTTGGTCCGCCATAGCGGCTTACTTACGCCACTGCCGACAAGTCGTCTGGCAGAACGAACACGGGCAGACCACTAAGAATACGTTCTTCGGAAGTAACCCTTAATTCAAGAAAGGCTATTGCAGACAAGCTTTCCAACTTGACCTCATCCTCTGGAAATACGTCCCTTACAAGGACTGCTCCCCAGCCTCAGAGATCCGTATGGAGGAGGGGCATAGAGGGAGGAGCCAGTTCAAACCCAGTTTAAGTCTTTATAGTGTGCCCAAACTCCTGCGGATCCGTCTATACCCCATGGTCCTTTTGGAGTCCCCAGCATCCTCTAGGACGTATGAGAAACCCTCTGTAATTCTGTGTCCAGAATCATTCCCAAAAATGACAGCCGTGTCGTCGGAATCAACTGTGATTTTGGCAAGTTTAGAGCCAACCATGTTGTTGCAGAACTGCCAGGGAGAGTGTAACATTCTGCACCAGTTGGTCCCTGGTCTCGCTTTTATCAGGAGATCATCCAAGTACGGGATAATTGTGACTCCTTGCTTGCGAAGGAGAACCATCATTTCCGCCATCACTTTGGTGAAAATCCTCGGAGCCGTGGACAGACCAAACGGCAACGTCTGAAATTGGTAACGACAATCCTGAATTGCAAACCTCAGGTAAGCCTGATGCGGAGGATACATGGGAACATGTAAGTAGGCATCCTTTATGTCCACCGACACCATAAAATCCCCTTCCTCCAGACTGGAGATCACTGCTCGGAGAGACTCCATCTTGAATTTTCTTAGGTAGAAATTGAGGGATTTTAGGTTCAGGATTGGTCTGTCCGAGCCGTCCGGCTTCAGAACCACAAACAGGCTCGAATAAAAGCCTTCTCCCTGTTGTGACGGGGGAACCCTGATGATAAATGACCTGATTTTGACACAACTATTGTATTGCATCGCATACTACCTCCCTGTCCGGAAAAGAGAAGCTGGTAAGGCCGATTTGAAAAATCGGCGAGGGGGGACGTCCTAAAACTCTAGTTTGTACCCCTGGGACACTATTTCTAAAACCCATGGGTCCAGGTCCGATCGAACCCAGAACTGACTGAAGAGTTTGAGACGTGCCCCCACCGGTGCGGACTCCCGCAGAGGAGCCCCAGCATCATGCGCTGGATTTGGCAGAACCCGGGGATGACTTCTGCTCCTGGGAACCTGCCAAGGTCGGTGATCTTTTACCTCTTCCCCTTCCTCTAGTAGTAAGGAAGGAAGAACCTCGGCCTTTCCTGTATTTATTGGGCCGAAAGGACTGCATCTGATAGTGGTGTGTTTTCTTTTGTTGTGAAGGAACCTAAAGGCAAAAATGACGACTTACCCGCGGTAGCCGTAGATACCAAATCAGCGAGACCGTTACCAAACAAGACACCACCTTTATATGGCAGAGATTCCATATTTTTCCTGGAGTAAGCATCAGCATTCCATTGATGGATCCACAATGCTCGCCTAGCTGAGACTGCCATAGCATTGGCCTTTGATCCTAAAAGGCCAATATCTCTCGCCGTTTCCTTTAGGTAGGCCACAGCGTCTCTGATATAACCCAGTGTCAAAAGGACGCTATCCCTATCTAGTGTATCTATATCAGATGACAAGTAATCTGCCCACTTTTCGATAGCACTACTCACCCACGCAGATGTCGTGGTGGCATAAATGTATTTTAATGTATTTTCCTGCTTACGATCCGCAGGGTCCTTAAGGGATGCCGTGTCAGGAGACGGGAGAGCCACCTTTTTAGACAACTGCGATAGGGCCTTGTCCACAACGGGGGGGGGGGGGGGTGCGACTCTCCCACTTTTCCCTATCCCCAGAGGGAAACGGATACGCCACCTGAATCCTTTTGGGAATCTGAAACTTTTTGTCAGGGCTTTTCCAAACCTTTTCAAAAAGAGTGTTCAGTTCATGAGAGGGAGGAAACGTTACCACAGGTTTCTTTTCCTTATACATACAGACCCTTTTATCAGAAACAGCAGGGTCCTCTGAGATATGTAATACGTCTTTTATCGCCACAATCATGAACCGAATGCTCTTTGCTAATTTTGGATCCAATCTGGCATCACTATAGTCGACACTGGAGTCAGTGTCCGTGTCGGTATCCGTGTCTGCCAACTGGGCAAACAAACGTTTTTGTGACCCCGAGGGGGTCTGGACTTGTAATAACACATCCTCCACAGATTTCTTCCATGCCTGGTTCTGAGATTCAGGTTTATCTAATAAGAGCCACATTAGCATTCAAAGCATTAAAAATATTTACAATATCAGGAGTCGGCGGTGCCGACAGGTTCACGCCCACAGCCGTTTGTGTCCCTAATACAGTCTCCTCCTGGGAAGAGCACTCAGCCTCAGACATGCCGACACACGTGTACCAAACACCCACAGACACACCGGGCATATAGGGGACAGACCCACAGTAAAGTCTGTCAGAGAGACACAGAGAGAGTTTGCCAGCGCCTAATCACCAGTTCTGAAACACTAAAGAATGTCCCAGACTTACAGTGCTTTTATATTAAATATATATTGCACCAATATTTCTGTGCCCCCCCACCCCCCGTTTTGCACCCTGATACTTATTCAGAAGTGTGAGGAAGGACCAGCGTCTCTGCAGCCTGTCTACACAGGAAAATGGCACGGAGCTGTGTGAGGACGAAGCTCCGCCCCCCTAATGGCGCGCTTCAGTCCCGCTTTTTTGAAATATCTATTTATACTGGCGGGGCTTAGGACAGTGCTTAGGCACTTATGTCCCCTCTTGCCAGTTTATTTTGAGGTTTTTCTGCTGCTCAGGGCGCCCCCTCCCCCCTCCCGCACCCTGTAGTGCTGCTGTGTGTGTGGGAACATGGCGCGCAGCGTGCGATCGCTGTGTGGTACCTCAGAATGCCATCACTGAAGTCTTCTTGATCTTCTTCTACTCACCTGTCTTCTGACGTCTGGCTCTGTAAGGGGGGTGACGGCTGGCTCTGGGAACGAGCACCTAGGAGTACCTAGCGATCAAACCCTCAGGAGCTAATGGTGTCCTGTAGCCAGAAGCAAAGCCTTTGAATGCACTGGAAGTAGGTCATACTTCTCTCCCCTTAGTCCCACGAAGCAGGGAAACTGTTGCCAGCAGTCTCCCTGAAAATAAAAAACCTAACAAAAGTATTTTTCAGAGAAACTCAGTAGAGCTCCTCAGAGTGCATCCAGTCTGCCTGGGCACAATTCTAAAACTGGAGTATGGAGGAAGGGCATAGAGGAAGGAGCCAGTTCACACCCTTTCAAAGTCTTAAAGTGCCCATGTCTCCTGCGGACCCCCCATGGTTCTAATGGTGACCCCAGCATCCTCTAGGAAGTATGAGAAAAAATAAGAATTTACTTACCGATAATTCTATTTCTCATAGTCCGTAGTGGATGCTGGGAACTCCGTAAGGACCATGGGGAATAGCGGCTCCGCAGGAGACTGGGCACAAAAAGTAAAAGCTTTAGACTAGCTGGTGTGCACTGGCTCCTCCCCCCATGACCCTCCTCCAAGCCTCAGTTAAGATACTGTGCCCGGACGAGCGTACATAATAAGAAAGGATCTTGAATCCCGGGTAAGACTCATACCAGCCACACCAATCACACCGTACAACTCGTGATCTGAACCCAGTTAACAGTATGATAACCGTAGGAGCCTCTGAAAAGATGGCTTCCAACAATAAACAACCCGATTTGTTTGTAACTATATACAAGTATTGCAGACAATCCGCACTTGGGATGGGCGCCCAGCATCCACTACGGACTATGAGAAATAGAATTATCGGTAAGTAAATTCTTATTTTCTCTGACGTCCTAGTGGATGCTGGGAACTCCGTAAGGACCATGGGGATTATACCAAAGCTCCCAAACGGGCGGGAGAGTGCGGATGACTCTGCAGCACCGAATGAGAGAACTCCAGGTCCTCCTCAGCCAGGGTATCAAATTTGTAGAATTTAGCAAACGTGTTTGCCCCTGACCAAGTAGCTGCTCGGCAAAGTTGTAAAGCCGAGACCCCTCGGGCAGCCGCCCAAGATGAGCCCACCTTCCTTGTGGAATGGGCTTTTACAGATTTTGGCTGTGGCAGGCCTGCCACAGAATGTGCAAGTTGAATTGTACTACAAATCCAACGAGCAATCGTCTGCTTAGAAGCAGGAGCACCCAGCTTGTTGGGTGCATACAGTATATACAGCGAGTCAGATTTTCTGACTCCAGCCGTCCTGGAAACATATATTTTCAGGGCCCTGACTACGTCCAGCAACTTGGAGTCCTCCAAGTCCCTAGTAGCCACAGGTACCACAATAGGTTGATTCATGTGAAACGCTGAAACCACCTTAGGGAGAAATTGAGGACGAGTCCTCAATTCCGCCCTATCCGGATGAAATATCAGGTAAGGGCTTTTATAGGATAAAGCCGCCAATTCTGATACGCGCCTGGCTGAAGCCAGAGCCAACAGCATTACCACTTTCCATGTGAGATATTTCAAATCCACTGTGGCAAGTGGTTAAAACCAATGTGATTTTAGGAACCCTAAAACTACATTGAGATCCCAAGGTGCCACTGGGGGCACAAAAGGAGGCTGTATATGCAGTACCCCTTTGACAAACGTCTGAACTTCAGGCAGTGAAGCCAGTTCTTTCTGGAAGAAGATCGACAGGGCCGAAATTTGAACCTTAATGGATCCTAATTTTAGACCCATAGACAATCCTGCTTGCAGGAAATGTAGGAAACGACCCAGTTGAAATTCCTCCGTAGGGGCCTTCTTGGCCTCACACCACGCAACATATTTTCGCCAAATGCGATGATAATGTTTTGCAGTTACATCCTTCCTGGCCTTGATCAGGGTAGGGATGACTTCATCTGGAATGCCTTTTTCCTTCAGGATCCGGCGTTCAACCGCCATGCCGTCAAACGCAGCCGCGGTAAGTCTTGGAACAGACAAGGTCCCTGCTGGAGCAGGTCCTTCCTGAGAGGTAGAGGCCACGGGTCCTCCGTGAGCATCTCTTGCAGTTCCGGGTACCAAGTTCTTCTTGGCCAATCCGGAGCCCCGAGTATCGTTCTTACTCCTCTCCTTCTTATGATTCTCAGTACTTTTGGTATGAGAGGAAGAGGAGGGAACACATATACCTCTGCTGAGGAAGTCTGCTTCCCAGTTGTCCACCCCCGGAATGAACACTGCTGACAGTGCTATCACATGATTTTCCGCCCAGCGGAGAATCCTTGCAGCTTCTGCCATTGCCCTCCTGCTTCTTGTGCCGCCCTGTCTGTTTACGTGGGCGACAGCCGTGATGTTGTCCGACTGGATCAATACCGGTTGACCCTGAAGCAGAGGCCTTGCTTGACTTAGGGCATTGTAAATGGCCCTTAGCTCTAGGATATTTATGTGAAGAGACGTTTCCATGCTTGACCACAAGCCCTGGAAATTTCTTCCCGGTGTGACTGCTCCCCAGCCTCTCAGGCTGGCATCCGTGGTTACCAGCATCCAATCCTGAATGCCGAATCTGCGGCCCTCAAAAAGATGAGCCTTCTGTAACCACCACAGGAGAGATACCCTTGTCCTTGGAGATAGGGTTATCCGCTGATGCATCTGAAGATGCGATCCGGACCATTTGTCCAGCAGATCCCACTGAAAAGTTCTTGCATGGAATCTTCCGAATGGAATCGCTTCGTAAGAAGACACCATTTTTCCCAGGACTCTCGTGCACTGATGCACTGACACTTGTCCTGGTTTTAGGAGGTTCCTGACTAACTCGGATAACTCCCTGGCCTTCTCCTCCGGGAGAAACACCTTTTTCTGGACTGTGTCCAGAATCATCCCTAGGAACAGTAGACGTGTTGTTGGAATCAGCTGTGATTTTGGGATATTTAGAATCCACCCGTGCTGACGTAGCACTACCTGAGATAGTGCTACTCCGACCTCTAACTGTTCCCTGGACCTTGCCCTTATCAGGAGATCGTCCAAGTAAGGGATAATTAATACGCCTTTTCTTCGAAGAAGAATCATCATTTCGGCCATTACCTTGGTAAAGACCCGTGGTGCCGTGGACAATCCAAACGGCAGCGTCTGAAACTGATAATGACAGTTTTGTATCACAAACCTGAGGTACCCTTGGTGAGAAGGGTAAATTGGGACATGGAGATAAGCATCCTTGATGTCTAGAGATACCATATAGTCCCCTTCTTCCAGGTTCGCTATCACTGCTCTGAGTGACTCCATCTTGAATTTGAACCTTTTTATGTAAGTGTTCAAAGATTTTAGATTTAAAATTGGTCTCACCAAGCCGTCCGGCTTCGGTACCACAAACAGCGTGGAATAATACCCCTGTCCCTGTTGTAGGAGGGGTACCTTGATTATCACCTGCTGGGAATACAGCTTGTGAATAGCTTCCAATACTGCCTCCCTGTCGGAGGGAGACGTTGGTAGAGCAGACTTCAGGAACCGGCGAGGGGGAGATGTCTCGAATTCCAATTTGTACCCCTGTGATACTACCTGCAGGATCCAGGGGTCCACTTGCGAGTGAGCCCACTGCGCGCTGAAATTCTTGAGACGGCCCCCCACCGTGCTCGAGTCTGCTTGCAGAGCCCCAGCGTCATGCTGAGGACTTGGCAGAAGCGGGGGAGGGCTTCTGCTCTTGGGAAGAGGCTGCATGGTGCAGTCTTTTTCCCCTTCCTCTGCCCCGAGGCAGGAATGAGCGGCCTTTTTCCCTCTTGCCCTTATAGGGACGAAAGGACTGGGTTTGAAAAGACGGTGTCTTTTTCTGCTGAGAGGTGACCTGGGGTAAAAAGGTGGATTTTCCAGCCGTTGCCGTGGCCACCAGGTCCGATAGACCGACCCCAAATAACTCCTCCCCTTTATACGGCAATACTTCCATATGCCGTTTGGAATCCGCATCACCTGACCACTGTCGCGTCCATAACGTTCTTCTGGCAGAAATGGACATCGCACTTACTCTAGATGCCAGGGTGCAAATATCCCTCTGTGCATCTCGCATATATAGTAATGCATCCTTTAAATGCTCTATAGTTAATAATATACTGTCCCTATCCAGGGTATCAATATTTTCAGTCAGGGAATCCGACCAAGCCACTCCAGCGCTGCACATCCAGGCTGAGGCGATCGCTGGTCGCAGTATAACACCGGTATGTGTGTATATACCTTTTAAGATATTTTCCAGCCTTCTATCAGCTGGTTCCTTGAGAGCGGCCGTATCAGGAGACGGTAACGCCACTTGTTTTGATAAGCGTGTGAGCGCCTTATCTACCCTAGGGGGTGTTTCCCAACGTGCCCTAACCTCTGGCGGGAAAGGGTATAGTGCCAATAATTTATTAGAAATCAGCAGTTTTTTATCGGGGGAAACCCACGCTTTATCACACACCTCATTTAATTCATCTGACTCAGGAAAAACCACTGGTAGTTTTTTCACACCCCACATAATACCCTTTTTGTGGTACTTGTAGTGTCAGAAATGTTCAATGCCTCTTTCATTGCCGTGATCATGTAACGTGTGGCCCTACTGGACATTACGTTTGTCTCGTCACCGTCGACACTGGATTCAGTATCCGTGTCAGGGTCTGTGTCGACCATCTGAGGTAACGGGCGTTTTAGCGCCCCTGACGGTGTCTGAGACGCCTGAACAGGCACTAATTGATTTGTCGGCTGTCTCATGTCGTCAACAGTTTTTTGCAAAGTGCTGACATTGTCACGTAATTCTTTAATTACTACCATCCAGTCAGGTGTCGACTCCCTAGGGGGTGACATCACTAACACAGGCAATTGCTCTGCTTCCACATCATTTTCCTCCTCATACATGTCGACACAATCGTACCGACACCCAGCACACACACAGGGAATGCTCTGATAGAGGACAGGACCCCACTAGCCCTTTGGGGAGACAGAGGGAGAGTTTGCCAGCACACACCAGAGCGCTATATACACACAGGGATAACCTTATATAAGTGTTACTCCCTGTTATAGCTGCTGTATTTATATATTAGCTGCCAATAGTGCCCCCCTCTCTGTTTTACCCTGTTTCTGTAGTGCAGGACTGCAGAGGAGAGTCAGGGAGCCGTCCTTCCAGCGGAGCTGTGAAAGAAAATGGCGCTTGTGTGCTGAGGAGAAAGGCTCCGCCCCCTTCACGGCGGCCTTTTCTCCCGCTTTTTTCAGGAAACTGGCAGGGGATAAATGCATCCATATAGCCCAGGAGCTATATGTGATGCATTTTTTTTTAGCCATAAAAGGTTTTTATATCGATTTTATTGCGTCTCAGGGCGCTCTCCCCCAGCGCCCTGCACCCTCAGTGACCGGAGTGTGAAGTGTGCTGAGAGCAATGGCGCACAGCTGCAGTGCTGTGCGCTACCTTATTTGAAGACAGGAACGTCTTCTGCCGCCGCTTTCTCCGGACCTCTTCGCTCTTCTGGCTCTGTAAGGGGGCCGGCGGCGCGGCTCCGGGACCCATCCAGGCTGAACCTGTGATCGTCCCTCTGGAGCTAATGTCCAGTAGCCAAGAAGCCCAATCCACTCTGCAGTCAGGTGAGTTCGCTTCTTCTCCCCTTAGTCCCACGATGCAGTGAGCCTGTTGCCAGCAGGACTCACTGAAAATAAAAAACCTATTTAAACTTTTACTTCTAAGCAGCTCAGGAGAGCCACCTAGCTTGCACCCTTCTCGTTCGGGCACAAAAATCTAACTGAGGCTTGGAGGAGGGTCATGGGGGGAGGAGCCAGTGCACACCAGCTAGTCTAAAGCTTTTACTTTTTGTGCCCAGTCTCCTGCGGAGCCGCTATTCCCCATGGTCCTTACGGAGTTCCCAGCATCCACTAGGACGTCAGAGAAAATACCTTTAGGGATGCGTGACAGTAAGCATTTGGAACTGGTTCTAACACTGAAGAGAAGTTGTACCAAACATCCTTTGCAGCCTAGTTGGCACTACATACCACCTAGAATACATTTTGGAAGGATCTTCCTTGACATGAGTTGTAATTGAGGACTTTTACAACATCTCCTTTATTGTGGATCATGGGCATCTGGTGACTTGCCCAGATTGGATTCCCAATAGATTTCAGACTTAAGAGTCGAAGGTATCTTTGCCATTACTAATATGTTATTAAGAAATTAGGGCCTAATTCAGATCTGATCACAGCAGCAAAATTGTTCTCTAATGGGCAGAACCATGTGCACTGCAGGTGGGGCAGGTATAACATGGGCAGGGAGAGTTAGATTTCGGTGGTTTTGCCCAATAGAGAACAATTTTGCTGTTGCGATCAGGTCTGAATTAGGCCCTAAATCGCACCATTAGAAATAAGGCCCTGGTGGCAAATGGACTCAAATTGTGTAAAGTGTCTAGCAATATGTGATTCAAAAGACTGGATGGAACTTAAACCTTTGTTGCAACAGTTCCAAAGGAGCACACTTTCCATCGTCCAAAATCTCCACCCCCATTGGACTAATCTCTAGCAAACCAAAGCGAAAACCAGAAGCTGAACTGACATTTGTTCTAAAGTGGGATGAGAAGAGTGGGGGAAGAAGTAAATTCAGAATGAATCTATCCCATATCTGGCAGCTAAAATCAAAAACTGAATACAATATTGCCAATTAGGTCTTTGCCTGGCCAGAACACATGCAATTATATGGATATGAAATGGATTACCCATCTACGTAGTTGAGTTAAGATATATTTGAGCACCTCGGTTTTGCAAATGTGGAAGAGAGTAATCTTGGGAGCAGATTCATCTTCTAGGCCCATACACACTGGGCGATTTTGAGCTGAAAGCAGCTAACTTCTGGTGTTTTGAGCTGCTTTTAGCTCAAAACCGCCCAGTGTGTATGCCCCGGCGATGAGCGCCGAGCGCTGATGTGCGCCCCCGCTTCATTGCCGGTGGCTGCCGTTCATCTGCTGGTATTACCAGTAGATGAACGGCAGGTGGACGGCTTTCCATAGCGTCCTGCTATGGAAAGCCGTTCACCCTCGCTGACATCGCTGGATAGGGGGGGAAATCGCTCAGTCATCCCAGCGATGTCAGCGATCATAGCTGTGCATACACGCTGGGCAAAAACGCCCAGTGTGTATGCACCTTAAGAACTACAATTCTACCAAACAAGGATATAAACAGCTTATGCCATTGTGATGTAATATGAGGATAAATACAGTAACTGCTTGGGGATTCATACTTATGAGTAATGTACATAACTGAATAGGCTAATTTATTTAGTTTTGTTTCAAGGAGAAATTAATTACTTTGTAAAGATCTATGCAAAAATCTTAGCAGAACGTCACAGCAGATTTACCCCACCTCTTTGAATAACACCAGACAGGCTCCACTCCAGACAGGCAAACCCACAATAACACCAGGAAAACAGATAACTTCATAAGTATAATCAGCTAATTTAAAACATCAGCCCTTGTGTGTTTTGAATCACAAAAAGAATGTATTCTTAATCGAAAACACGCAAGAGCCAAGATTTCAGAAAGATGACATGCGACCTCTGAAAGGTGGCGAGCAAAGTTGCACATCTCTATTTTATGCGCCCATCTAAAGGGTATAATATCAATCTATGTAAAACACAGGCTTTTTCGTTGCACATTCATTCATTGCTTATTTTTATTTGCAGTAAGTAATGTTTTCTATCCCATAATACTTGGAAGTACTTGCAGCAGGATCTCAACCTTAATTGAATCTGCCCTATGCAAGTATAACAACATGCAGTAGTGCCCTGTCAGTTGTTTTAAATCTGTATGTATGTGCATAAACAAACACCGTTGCATAGTAATAGCTAAGCTATTCTGTAACGACTTTAATTTGTTGATGTCTGGTGGTCAAGTCATGAGGGAGCTGTAATATCCTATCCGTCTTAAGTGCCCCAAACAGATCAGCCAATTGACCAATGGTAAAGAATTCCTGGAAACTATATTCAGATGATGCCAAATGGTTACACTAAAAATGAACCATACTAAAATGAATGATAAAATGTAGTCAAGAGGAGCTTGAACAGAACTGTTCTCTCTTTACAATGTGTACAGATACAGTAAGTATCCGACAAGCCTGTTTCACTGTATATCTGAACTGCCTACCTCTGTTAGAGTATATCCTCAGCATGGGGTGAACTAAATACTACAGACTCTCGTTACCCCTGGCTCTACCTATTAACTGCAGCGCCCCTTTAAAACAATGCCATGAGACGTCAATTTGCAGAAACGCTTTATTTTAATTACAATTTGTTGAGACTTTTCTACACTGTAGCAGAAGCCGTTATGGGCTCCACTCAGTGATGACTCCAAGACAGATCGCTGAAGGCCAATTCCTTATGGAATTAATTATAAACAGCCAACTAGAATGAGAAAGGTAAGACAGTGCAACCTCACTGCTATTTTAATAGAGGACAGCGCAGTGTATTTCTGACTGAATATAGTCAACCTATCCTGTTTTAGGGCATTGGATAATGACTGCTAAACACCATTGATTGTCATTTTGCAACAAAACATATGCATTACATCTATGTACACACAAATTATATATAAACACACATATTTACATATACATGCACACACACATAGTGAACTGTGCAAATTAAACAAGCAAAGTTCACTTTGCACTGTATAAGCCACATGTCCTGATGAAAAGGCCTTGTGCCTCGAATAGTTGACTGCATATGGCATTTTTGTGCTGCTTTAATAAACACATTTTTGTCACTGAAGTCTGTGGAGTGCCTCCTCTCTTCATTGCCAGGAAAAGCTGTGAGGCAGGACAAAGAGGAGCGAGAACATCCACTAGTAGTAGGGCATATCATATTAAGAAAGCTGTAAGGCTATTACCAAGGTGTATGTATGTGTCCATGTGAATTACAGGAAGGAACCACGGCATCCTTATCTCAACATATCTGCACTCTCAGCTTTGAGACATAGCATGGGAGTGCTCCACTTAATCACTTGCCTGGCATGGTCGCTTCAGACCAGTCAGATACACAGCATATGCAGGTGCAGGCAAGAGAAACTTCCGGTCCCTCTGCCTCCCTGCACCCTCCCCCAGTGTTTGCCGTTCTGCAGGTCTCTGCTGATTGGTCAGCACGGTAGGACCCCTTACCCGGCAGCTGCAGACAATAAGTGTAAATTAACCCTCCCAGACCCCCCGTGTGGACCTGGTGGATGCGGCGGCTGTTAAAATGAAGGTTGTGATGGTCACGATGTTACAATGGTGCCGATCAATGTTACAATGTTTGGGAGGGTTAATTTTTTTAAATTAAATAATTTTGGATAAGTTTAAATACATGTTCTTCACCTAATTCACTCCTTAAAAAAACTACAATTTCTGAGCGTCAGGCCCAATCTCAATCAAAAGTGGAAGTGGATACAAAACTATATAAGCACTACAGAAGAGAGAGCCTAACTAACCATCACGACTCAAATGATACCTTCTATTTCATGTCATTGTATGTCATTTATTGTAACATATAAGTAAAGGATAATAATATACACACACACACACACACACACACACACACACACACATGGGGAAAGAAGGCTGAGTTACAAATACCCTTTATTATAAATTGCAAAATAAGTGATTTTATATTTTTAAGTCTAAGTTGTATTACAGTGGATGAAAAGCACTACATAAATAACCTGCAGAGAGGTCTACAAAAAACCATAGAGGTTATTTAATCACAATCAACACAAAATAACAGAGTATAGGGCGATGTATGTCAATGGGGAAAAAAGAACATCAGAGGGGCCTATTTACTAAGCCTTGGAAAGAGATAAAGAACCAACCAACTAGCTCCTAATGATGCTAGATTCATCCAATTATATTTTAAATGTGAAAGGAGAGTAAGAACTGAAGAAAGTAGATGAGAAAAGCAAGATGAAGACACCAAGTGGCCATCAGTATGGAAGAAGCAGCAGGTGTAACGGAAAAAGGGGGGATGACCCAGCTGATCCTATCCCAGATGTTTGCTAAGTGTACTTCAAGCCTAGAGTACAAAATTCAGCTAAACCCTGGGGGGGACCTGAAAGTGTGAAGTCCAAAGTTTCCACATTTTGGTAAAATTCCTGGAGGAGTTGCGCAGTATGCTGGACACGTATTCCATGGAATATATATGCCAAATTTGGTCTATGATCTCACTGACAGTGGAAATCACTGATGTTTTCCCAAGCAGCAGGCAGGTGACTGCGAGAATCCTATGTATGAAACAGTTTGTGTTGATGGTGTGAGGCCAACTGAAATAAGAGTAAAAGCTGAGAATGTTGATTTATATACAGGGATGAAAGCTATACCTTAAACACACTTTAAATACACTTTACCATGGAGCCGCTGCGGCCGCTATACTTAATACACACTCTATGTACTCTTTACGCTATTAGCGTAAAGAGTCCCGTACTGTGTACGGACTTTGCGCACAAACGCCGCGCTGACGGTACAAAGTACACACAGCGCGTACACACCCAGAGATACACCGCAAACCCTTAACAGCTATGCAATGCGATAATAATACACTTTAAACCTTAGCAGGGAAAGGAAGACACGACACCAGATTGTAATTAAACTGCTGGGTTCCGACACCACAGCATATTATTACTGAAAGGGGGTTACAATACATACAATACAATATAATACAATACAACAGAATAATGGCTACAGTCAATGTTACATACTTGTTTGGTTTTCTCCGCGCTATCCAGTCTGGTCCTCTGTCATATAGATAGATAACTTTGTGAGTCTTGTGTCTGACCAGGCCTGCAGCAGGCTCTCTTTATACAATTCTTCCAAAAGGGATGGTCATGTGCAGTACAGGAGAGGTCATAGGTCGGTTTGAATAGGTGGGCGATGTCTGTTCCAACTGCTCTTGTGGGTGGTCTCCTCTGGATTCCCGCCGCATACATAATGTACAGTAAATACAGTTTATATCTATATTCTGCTCCTGCACTTAACTATCCGCAGGAACATGCGATCTGCTGCAGACCAACACCGGAATGTTACCCTTAAAATACCCTACAGCTGGATACCAAATACCACCTTATAACCTTGTTCTGTCCCCTCCTATCCTGTAAAGGTGAATCCCTTTGTTCTGTTACCATTTAAACTGCTGTAACTTACTGATGTGGTGCAGGGAGACTATGTGTACATTGTGCACTATTTGGATTTAAATATGTAATGTGTTTTGATAGCTTTCCATGCGTTCACAAACTCTACCGTAAATACCCATACAATGCGCAAATGCGCAGGACCGCGGGAGCGACCATACGCAAATTGTGGATATGTGCACGCACGGCAGAATAAGTACGCGCACGGAGGCCATCTGTGTGTAGCTTGTACTTGATGTGTGTACTGCAATATATTTCGACTTTGACAGTCCACCCTTTGGCAGTCACCAATAACTGCCACTATCTAATCAATAAACAGAAAAATATCTACACAATATCTACAGAAGTTTGGATGGTCGGGGAAGAGTTGTAGGTGGGAAATATATGACCTAATGGGATAGTAAAAAGCATGTATGTATGAATCCATGTCTGAGGGGCATGTATCATCGTGCCGTATATGTAATAAGCTTCGAGGTATTGCGAAGTATACATAAAATCCTTCTCATCCCGTATTAAGGATCTGTAAATGGGCCAACAAACACTACCGAGCTCTTTTCGGCTTCTTGTTCCAACAAATGGGATGCACATTCAGTGATCGCGCTGAGCCTAAAAAAAAGTGGGTCCCAGGGACCCCTCACTTTTAAAAATTGGGGTCCTACCTGTCCTATTCTGGGTCCCATCGGAATGAAGGTTATTATTAATCTTATTAATGATTCAAATATGAAACCCCACAACTTGATTTGGACACTACAAAAGTGTTGCAAGGGGAAGAAGGGGGTGACAGTGCTGCTGGGCTGTGTAGTATACAGAACACTGCTCCAGAGCTGTACCAAGACATTTTGGTGCCCTTTGGCAGAAAGTGAATTGGTGGTCCCCCTCCCATATTGGAAAGTATGGACAGTGCGCGCCGAAGGCACGCATAAAAAATGTAAGGGTCTGGCTTTGTGGGGAAGGGGCTTGGCCACATAATAGTACCAATTCACATTACACCACAGAGTAGCGCCGCTTATACACATTACACCATGTAGAACCACCTATACACACTGCGCCAGGTAGAGCACATTAATACACATTGCACCAGTTAGAGCACATTATACACATTGCACCAGGTAGAACCGCCTATACACACTGAGCCAGGCAGAGCACATTATACACATTGCACCAGGTAGAGTACATTATACACTTTGCGCCAGGCAGAGCACATTATATATACACATTGCACCAGGTAGAAGCACCTATATACACACTGAGCCAGGTAGAGCACATTATACTCATTGCATCAGGTAGAACCACCTATATACATTGCGCCAGGCAGAGCACGTTATACACATTGCGCCAGGCAGAGCACGTTATACACATTGCGCCAGGCAGAGCACGTTATACACATTGCGCCAGGCAGAGCATGTTATACACATTGCGCTAGGCAGAGTACATTATACACTTTGCGCCAGGCAGAGCATGTTATACACATTGCGACAGGTAGAGAACGTTACACACATTGCGACATGTAAAGAACGTTATATACATTACGCCAGGTAGAGCACGTTATACACATTGCGCCAAGTAGAGCAGTATATAATGGCCACTGTGGGTGTGCATGTGATGGTCACTCTGTGGGTATGTGTGGGGGGTGTATGTTGCCCACAGTGGAAGAATTTGGTGTGTTTATAATGGACACTGAGGAGGTATGGGCAGAGTGTATGATGGGCACTGCCCCATCCTCCATATCTGCATCATTAGCTGCCGACACTCTCTTCCCTCCCACACACATACGCTCCCTATGTTAGTTGATTATAAGTATAACTTACTTAATCCCCCAGGAAGTGCAGCCGTATGCAGCCAGAGAGACACAGGCTTCCTCGATGATTGCGCTGCGCTGGCTAGTGAGCAGCCACTGTGTGTCATAACACAGCCCGCCCCGGCGCCTGCTCGCAGCTGCTTCTTACTGTAGTTTGGAGCAGAACGGCGAGTACGCTGGCGGACAGGGAGGATGGACGTCACGTCTCAGCCGCACTTGAATGGGGAGACATTGCCGGCAGCGCGATTGGATGGGGAGAAGCTGCGGGCAGCGTGGTTGGACAGGGAGAAGCTGCGGACAGCGCGATTGGACAGGGAGAAACTGCCGGCGGCGATTTAATGGCGAGAGAGGCACTGAAGAACGGTATTGGCAGAGACGCACTGGTCAGTTAGAGACAGCGCGTCCTACAGGACCCGCTCATTTAAAAAAAAACAGTCCCCCTCTGCTTGTAGCACGTAAAAACGCGCCATAGCACGTATTTTGCAATCACTGCATTATACACATTCCACCAGGCAGAGCACAGGGGAAGGGGGGAAGTTATTACACACACAGGGGAAGGGGGTTGGGGGGGGGGGCAGTTATACACACAGGGGAAGGGGGGAAGTTATTACACACACACAGGGGAAGGGGGGAAGTTATTACACACACAGGGGAAGGGGGGTGGGGGGGAGGCAGTTATACTCACACAGGGGAAGGGGGGAAGTTATTACACACACAGGGGAAGGGGGGAAGTTAATACACACACAGGGGAAGGGGGGTGGGGGGAGGCAGTTATACTCACACAGGGGAAGGGGGGGAAGTTATTACACACAGGGGAAGGGGGGGAAGTTATTACACACACAGGGGAAGGGGGGAAGTTATTACACACACAGGGGAAGGGGGTGGGGGGGAGGCAGTTATACTCACACAGGGGAAGGGGGGAAGTTATTACACACACAGGGGAAGGGGGTGGGGGGGGGAGGCAGTTATACACACAGGGGAAGGGAGGAGGAGGCAGTTATTATACACACTGGGGAAAAGGGGAGGGGGGCAGTTCTTATATCCCTCCAGTATTACCCTGCTCCTGTGCCCTGTGGAGCTTCAACAGAGTATCGTGGAAGAGGGGAGCGGGTGACAGGGTTTAGATTACAATACAGAGCGGCAGGTTAAAGGGAATGAATGGGGCGGGTCTGGTCCTGCAGGAGCTTCCCCCTACTCCTCTCCAGCCCATATGACCCTCATGCTGTAGCACCCGCAGCCGCCTCTTGTCCCGCCACTTACCGCTGGCATCTTCCTGCTTCCTCCGCCGTCTGACTCCTGTAGCTCGCTGGAGGGGCACCGTGGATTTCCTCAGCCCGCCCGCGGAGGTCACAGCCCTAGCTACGGCCCACACACACAGCAGGATGATTCCTGTCATGTGCGGCGCGCGCGGAGCAGACGGTGAGGGGAGGCGGGGCGGGAGAACACACACACACTCTCACAGGGTCTCCTCCCCTTCCAAGTTCCTCCCTCTGCTGCCGTGGAGACGGAATCTGACTGACAGCGCAGGACAGCGCTGCTGGTCGGAGCGCGTCCTGAGGGACCCTGGGTGTTTTTATTTTTGAGTCCCCACAATCAATTATTGGGTAAAATACGCGCCATAGCGCGTTTTTGCGATCACTGACATTTAGTTAATGATACATGGAGGGGGAAACATATGTGAGTGCTAGTATATGTGGATATCACCTGTCGACTATGTGTGCCGTTAACTGGAGGTTGCAGAGATGAAGATAAGACACATATATAAAATACATTCACATAAACATTTTGGGTAGGGCTGACGTCTTTTCCGGATGGGTGTATCTGGGCAGAGGGGGAAACAAAAGAAAAACGGGTGAAAGAAACAGGCCATGGAATTCATTTGCAATCCTTATCATAACACTGTCTCTATGGATGGGTCATAAATTAAATCTGCTGCTATAACAGCGCCCTCGCTCCTTAGACTCATCAGAGTTGTGCCGTGCTTGCACCGCATTAGAATTCGAACACACCTAAATATCAAACCAATAATTATGATGACTCCCAGTATACAAAGGAGAAACTTCCCCACACTCAAAGTAACATTCTGAGCCCACTCTCCTAAACCTGAGAACCATTTGCGTGGGTTCAACCATGAGACCCAGCCGGTCAGTTCAATACTCACAGTCGCTAAGGTAAGGTTGTGCTTCCTCCTGAACTCCCACTTCAACTGCAAGATATCTTCCATCTTCTGATCGATGATCTCCGTGGGGTCGTCAGTGCTGTTCGTAATATACGTACAGCACTTCACACCATATTGAGTTGCCAGAGTAACACAGTACCCACCTGTCACGGCTGTAACATAATTAAGGACCATCCTGTGCTGAATCAGTTTCTTCTTGTAAGCTTGTAACTCCCTTCCCGAATACCTGAAGGTGTCGACATACATCTCAGTGATATTATCTATCAAGTTCGCTAGCGCATGGATATACCTATAATTTATAATTCCTCTGGCAGTACGGGTGATGTCTAATGCGAGAAGGAATTGAATCCCGGTGGATTCGTGGATCAAATCAGAGTCTGGGGGCTCTGCCCTATCTATGAGGTGTCTCTTGATGATGTGTTCATAGCGAGTATGAGTATAAGGAGCCTGAGCACTGCGGTGAACGTTTTTCATCTTATCATGGGTTATGGTCATGACCTCTGGCAGTACTCTCCCAATATAACACAATCCCTCTGAGCTCGGGGCAAGCCACTTGTACGCCTTCCTCCCACATATGAAATAGGCATCATCTGGGAGAACATAGGGGACAAAATATAACATCACCATATTACAAATTTTCCAAGAAAAGAAACCAGACCCTAGTTCTCCCATCGGCTCAGTACAAGTATCGGGCTGAATGATATGAGCACAATACCCTGGCGATACTTTTCCAACCCACATGGTCTTGCTTCCACGAGTATACCTATACCGAAAATACCTCCCACTGTTGGCTATTTGGCGTAGAAGGTCAGAGTCTATGGGTATCCTATCAGCTCTGTGTGAAAAGGTCATTGTCTGGTTATTCCACGTCACTTCCCAATTTCCTGGTTTTCGGTAATTGGAAATATTAAAGCACAGTAAGGACCTGTCTACATGATACTGGTGGAGCTTCAAGCTAGGGGGCCTAGAGATATTGAATTTCTTGTCCACCTGTCTCCCACCCCGTAATTCGAGTACCTCATCTATTGCTAAAGGGTACGGTACTAATCCTGACTTGCTCTGACCTTGAGGTACCTGTGAGCACACCCAGAATTCTGTCTGGTTTAAGACCTTACCCACTAGTGAGTGGTAAAAACTCAACGGATGACGGTCCATGTCGATATTAAAGTTGGACTGACATCTCTGGATGCACCCATCCTCAACTATATTCTCACAATTCCTACAAATACAATATTCCTCAGACAATAACACCTCACAGTGCCTCCGAGCTCCCTGACTACCAGAGCGCTTACTGATGCCAGCCTTTACTAAAGTGATGCGCTGATCCTGAGATCCTACAAATGCATACTTGCCATCAGAACCCATTCCAGATCCCTGCTCGACCTTTCTGGGACCCTCACCAAAACAAACTGTCCTTATCAAAACCAGAATTACTAACAGAACCCGAAACGCAGTCTCTTGTGATCGATCCATTTCGTTAGGGGAAAGGAGGAAAATAAGAAGGAGAAAAGAAAGGAAAAATGCAGGGGGAGGTGAAAAAAGAAAGTGGTTCGACAACCGTTCTAGCTCTTGTTACTCTCTGTGCTCAGATGCCCTTCAACAGTCCTGCCTCTCAACTTTCCCGGAACAGATACTCCAGTGATACGAGATTCTCTACACTCTGCTCTTTGTCACGAGTTCTCTCCGGGTCAGCGACCTTCTTGCAGTGGGACGAGTGGACCCAAGTCTCTCTTTCGGCGACATTCAATGCTGTTGTGCTGGTTAACAAGACTTGATATGGTCCTTCCCATCTGTCTATGAGGCAACCTGAGCGTAAGAAATTTCGAATCATCACATAATCCCCAGGCTCAATGTCATGACAATTACTGTTCGGCAGGTCAGGAATCACCAGCTTTAAATTTCTTTGTTGATTTCTCAGCTGCTGGCTCATCCCAACCAAATATTTCACAGTCACTTCATTATTACATTTCAAATCATCCTGGGGGGTCTATCATTACATGAGGTTGTTGACCAAAAAGAATTTCAAAGGGTGATGGGCTAAGGGGAGACCTGGGAGTGGTTCTGATGCTGTACAACACTAGTGGCAAAGCTTCTGGCCACGACAATCCAGTTTCAGCCATTAATTTGCTCAGCTTGTTCTTAATGTGGTGTTCACTCTCTCCACCTTTGCACTCGCCTGTGGACGGTACGGAGTATGCAGCTTACTATTAATTCCCATCAGTTTGCACATGACCTGAAAGACTTCACCTGTAAAATGGGTACCCCTGTCACTTTCAATTATTCTAGGGATACCATATCTACACACAAATTCCTGCACAATTTTCTTTGCAGTGAACGTAGCAGTATTTGTGGCAGCAGGGAACGCTTCTATCCAGTTGGAAAATACATCAATGCAAACTAACACATATTTTAAATTCCTACAGGGTGGTAACTGTATGAAATCGATTTGTATTACCTGATAAGGTCCGTCTGTCGGAGGGATATGGGATGGCTCTGTTGGTATTGACTTTCCAATATTCTTCCTCAAGCAAGTAAAACATGTCATTGCTCTCTTACCTGCATGAGAAGAGAATCCTGGCGTACACCAGTAGGCTCTTACCAGCTTGCACATACCCTCTTTGCCCAGATGAGTCAGACCGTGTGACGCCTCATCTAAGCTTGGAAGATATGCTCTGGGGGCCACCGGCTTACCTTGTCCGCCTGTCCACAGTACTGAGGATTCCTGGCCATACCCCTTTGACCTCCAGACTGCCTTTTCCTGTAAAGAACACAAATCTTGCATTTCAATTAATTGTTGTGTGTTGATCGTGTTAAATGTCATCAGTGATGTGATGTTCGTTTGTATGGGGGTGCTGGCTGCTGATTTAGCAGCTTCGTCTGCCCGGCTGTTACCAAGTGAAATTGGGTCTTGGTTGTAAGTATGTGCTTTGCACTTGATAACAGCCACTCTGTCTGGTTCCTGTATCTCTGTTAGAAGTCTTTTTATGTGGGACGCATGCGCTACAGGTGTGCCAGCTGCCGTCATGAAATGTCTGAAGCGCCATAGGGCCCCGAAATCATGCACTACTCCAAAGGCGTACCTAGAATCTGTGTATATATTAGCTGACTTACCCTTGGCCAATTCACACGCTCTGGTTAGGGCGACCAACTCAGCAACTTGTGCTGAGTGCGGTGGGCCAAGGGGTTCAGCTTCTATGACACCTCTGTTGTCTACAACTGCATATCCAGTACACAAGTCTCCCGATTCTGTCTGTCTGTGGCAACTACCGTCAGTGTAGAAGGTAAAGTCTACTCCTTCCAGTGGGTTGTCACTGATGTCAGGTCTCGCTGTGAAAGTCTGATTCAGGTATTCCATACAATCATGCGTATCAGTATCTGCACTAAATCCTCCTTCACCATTATTCTCATCCTCCACCCTTTGTGCCTGTCCAGGCACACTTGGCAAGTAAGTTGCAGGATGTAGTGAGCTGCATCTCTTAATGGTGATGTTTACCGGGGCCATCAGTGATAATTCCCACTTTGTAAACAGAGCAGATGAGACATGTCTGGTTTGGGCTGAGTTCAGTAAGGCTGATACTGCATGAGGTGTATGAATGGTCAGGTCATGTCCTAACACTACGTCCTCGCTTTTACTTACCAGCAAAGCTATTGCTGCAACACTTCGCAAGCAAGTGGGGAGAGACCGTGCTACCGTGTCCAACTGTGCACTGTAGTATGCTACCGGTCTGCTGGCATCACCATGTCTCTGAGTTAAAACGCCTGCCGCACACCCTGCACTTTCTGTACCGTACAATTCAAAGGGCTTCTCATAATCTGGCATACCTAATGCAGGTGCCTGTGATAGGCACTGTTTGAGTCTCTCAAATGCCAGTTCGGACTCATCTGTGTGCGAGACTCGTTCTGGTTTGTTTGAAGAGACCATTTCTTGCAAAGGTAAAGCCAGTATAGAGAACCCTGGAATCCAGTTTCGACAGTACCCACACATTCCAAGGAAAGTGCGGATCTGTTGTTGCGTGTTTGTGGCAGAGTCATGTCGCGAATCGCCTGTATTCTATCAGCGGTGAGGTGTCTAAGTCCTTGGGTCAAGCAATGTCCCAAATATGTTACCCTGGTCTGGCACAACTGCAGCTTATCCTTTGAAACCTTGTGTCCCGTTTGGGAAAGATGAAACAGAAGCTGTTTCGTGTCTTTCAAGGACGATTCGAGTGAGTCAGAACACAACAATAAGTCATCGACATACTGTATTAGCACTGATCCACTCTCAGGTTGAAAGGATTGTAAACAGTCCTGCAAGGCCTGAGAGAAAATACTCAGGCTGTCAATGAAACCTTGGGGGAGACGAGTCCAGGTGTACTGTACTCCCCTGTATGTAAAAGCAAAAAGGTATTGGCTGTCCCCCCACTCTTTTTCACAGGGAAGATGGGACTATTGGCGGTGCTGGACGTCCGTCCTGACTAGGATGCCCTGCTGTAGCAGCCACTCTATGACAGGGTACACTCCTAATTCTACCTCTGGCTTCAGAGGATACTGAGGGATTTTTGGAGCTATCCTACCATCTTTTACTTGTACTACTACTGGAGCTACATTTGCCATCAATCCAGTGTCTTGTCCATCTTTGGTCCAAAGGGAACCCGGTATTTATGAGATCATTTCCTCTACCTTTGATGGACACTTGTCTATAACAGTAGAATGCGACATTAGCCTATGACGGGTTTTAATATATCTTGTACTTCCTGAGCGTGGTTCCCAGGTATATCCAAAAAGACACCCTCAGGAGTACAATATATGACACACCGCATTTTACACAATAGGCCTCTGCCGAGTAGATTAGTCGGAGCCGATGCAGCCAGCAGAAAAGAATGTTTGGTTTGCAAAGGCCCTATCGTAATCTCTGCCGGTCTACTCAAAGGGTATTGTTGCACAGTTCCTTGTTACTCCCACTGCCGAAATTGTTTTACCTGTGGTTTTTATACCTATCGTTGAATTTAACACTGACCTGGCCGCCCCTGTATATACGAGAAAAGGTAATGGTACACAAGCTACATCAACCGTTACCTCAGGTTCACTACCAAGGCTAGCAATCAACTTCACTGGCTGCAGACTACAGGTGTGGCCCAACCCCTATTGTGTGTTGAGACCCTCCCGCAGCGCATTGGCAGCTACAATATGTGAGGGGGGTAGCTGAGAATTTTCGGAGGCCTGCCAGTCTCTCCTTGGTGGGTACCTCGTTGTTTCCCCTGCATGTGGCTCGTAATTTCTCCTAAGTGGTCCCTGATCCCAATTATGTGCATTGTACATTATGTGTACCTTTATTCTTACATTCCCTCGAGTAATGTCCTACCTGGTGACAAGCATAGCATGTTACTATACGTGACTTTCCATCAGGGGTCTGGGGTTTCGGCTGATATGGCTTTTTGGTAAGTGCGTCTATACTCACTGTCATCAGCTTTTCCCCCTGAGAATCCCTGTGCTTACTGATGTTCCTGTCGTGCTCGATAGCGGACTCTCTCAATGCAGCCACCGAGATACCTCTCCAGTTTGGTACCCTTGCTCTTAATGCCTCTTTTAACCCGTCCATTAATACAGTAACAGCTACCTCCCTGTGATGCGCAGTATCTTTTATGTCCGCGATACCAGTGTATCTAGACATTTCCTGCAGTGCTCGATGGAAATATTCGGATGCCATTTCACCTTCCTTTTGTCTTATGGAAAAGATTTTATTCCACTTGACAACAGTAGGGAAATATACTCCTAATTGCAGATTGATTTGCCGTACATTCTCCTGATTGTATTCATCAGTGAGAGGTACTTCCGTGTCTAACTTACAATCAGTTATGAATTTTGCGGGGTCAATATTTGAGGGTAAACATACCCGTAGCACTGTTCGCCAATCTTTGTTCGTGGGTTCGTTGGCGTTGCCTAACTCTTTAATGAACCTCTGGCATGCGACTAGATCTTTTCTGGGATCGGGAAATTCTGACATAATTGACCTTAACTCTGCTCGGGACCAGGGACAGTGCATGGCAATGTTCCTGATGGGAGTGACTCCCTGAGCATCAGTCTTCCTATTGGGGACTGCAATCACCCTGACAGGATTTAATTCAATTACATCATTCTGGTTTGATTCTACAATGTGGGGAGCTATTGTCTCTGAATAATGTATGGTACCGTACTTACCTGTGGACACGACCTCACTTATCCCTCCGCTAGGGGGCCTGACTACTGCTCTTGTTGGTTGGGCCGTGCGCACCTGAGTGTCCTGTATGGTGGCTGCTAGAGAGAGTGCCGATATCGTGCTGGGCTCATCTTCCTGCTCGCAGTCCTGGGAAAAATTTTAAATGGGATACAACTGGCAAGGGTTAGCGTTAGTACATTTATCAATTACTCTCCTATCCTGTATCAATGTACCATTGTCTGTAGCCACTTTCTCCCCCGCAATATATGGTGGTGGTGGTGGTGCGGTCGCCATTGTTTTCCCGCTAGGTTTGGAACCTGCTGCGCGAGCTAATTCCCTTTGCACATCCCCCTCCTGTTGCCATAAATTTAAACAATCTGTATGTCTAATCCTTTGTTTCTTGGATTTTATCAGACATATCCTTATCCTTAAGTTCTGTAATACCTCTGGTTCAAAGCTGCCCACCCTAGGGAATGGTACCCTATCTTTGTCAGTCATACGTACCCATTCAGAGAAAAAGTCTTCCGTGTGTGATCCATATTTACCACACATAACAAACCTCGCTGACCCATTGGGCCGTGGCTCTTCAACCTGAACCCTGGCAACAAAACGTCCACCGCTTGAGCAATTGGATTCCATCGCGGACTTTTTCCTTTTTACGCAATCCCCAATGCACAATACGAATAGACGGTGAAAGTTCTTAGAGCGCTTTCACCCACTCCTCCGCCGAGTACCACGACTCACTCCAATAGTGACCACCGCGAACCCAGTGAGGCCCCTATCTGGTTTCTATTCACTGGAAGTGTTTAGGAGTGACTTACCTATTCCAGTGAATATACACCGCTGGAGATTTTCCTGAGAGAGACCAGCGAAAACTCCCTATACACTTATACACAAATCACGCTTGCGTATACTCTACACAGCGCTCATGATACCGCGATTTTAAGCAAAAGTTCGTAAAGGGGTATCAAGGTGCGCTGTATATATCGCACCCACAAACGCGCGGTCCAATTGCACAGAGTATAGGTACTTGTTACCTATCTGCCGTACAACCACGGGTCAATGTACAAACTGTGACCCTCAGCCCGGAGCGTAATACAAAAACCTTTTTACTTCAATACTTCGCAATACTTATGCACTATCACGCTCCTTTGCAAAGCACCACACGATTTGCGTATTAAACCTTATACTAACGTGAGTCAGCCACTTCACGCCACCAAGCCTCCTCTTACTTAATGTACCACACGACGGGAACCCGATTTCCCGGGGTTCAAATATCCACTCACTCCTACGTTCGCTCACTCAAATACACTTTGTTTTTCTGTACATAACATGTGGATTCATTCAGGTTGGCAGCTTTACCCCAGAGGCAATTTAAAAAAATGTTTTTATACTAAAAAAAAAATTTATATTTATCTGCTTTAGAAACCGGGCAGTTTTGTGCTATTGTAGCGTGGCTACTGTCCCACCTTTAAACTAAACAAACTATTGTGTAGTTTTATTATGCGCACACAACCCTACGCAAGCTTGCGTAATTACGCAACCGTGCGGCCTTGCGCCACGTGCACTTTTTTTTGTACGCTGTCCTCACATTCCGTACCACGTGTACCAATGTGCGTACGCAATAAAACAAATCACACAACTTCTATAAATGTGAGCAATAAAAACTACTATTGCCCACTAAACACAACACACACTTGTTCCGTTTAACCCTATTACGACTGGGCCAGAACTGCGTTTGTGCTTTACACTTACTTTCTTAAACATTTATTTTAGTTTTAACTATATAGCAACAAAATGTAACCAGTTTCACACAGATCTAAATGAATCTAACAATTTGAGTCTTATGGCAACAATGTGAGAGGGTATACAAAGGGTATGGGTGCCTTTTGTTGTGTACGCTTTTGGCGCCCAAAAAAATTCACAGATTTTTAAATAGCTTTTTTCCTGTTTACTTTACGGGTTCTACCAGCATCTCTACAAACCATACAGAGCAGACGTCATCTAATCAGCACACAAGTAGGGTTTTTAGTGTATCCACCGACCAAGAAAAGGTTACGTAGGATACTTTCTGTCCACCCTTTTGCTGATAGATTAAGTCTGCTGTGACCTGTTAGGCTGTATGTGGAATCCCTGACGGAGCCCCCAATTGAGAATGTTGATTTATATACAGGGATGAAAGCTATACCTTAAACACACTTTAAATACACTTTACCATGGAGCCGCTGCGGCCGCTATACTTAATACACACTCTACGTACTCTTTACGCTATTAGCGTAAAGAGTCCCGTACTGTGTACGGACTTTGCGCACAAACGGTACAAAGTACACACAGCGCGTACACACCCAGAGATACACCGCAAACCCTTAACAGCTATGCAATGTGATAATAATACACTTTAAACCTTAGCAGGGAAAGGAAGACACAACACCAGATTGTAATTAAACTGCTGGGTTCCGACACCACAGCATATTATTACTGAAAGGGGGTTACAATATATACAATACAATATAATACAATACAACAGAATAATGGCTACAGTCAATGTTACATACTTGTTTGGATTTTGCCGTGCTACCCAGTCTAGATAGATAACTTTGTGAGTCTTGTGTCTGACCAGGCCTGCAGCAGGCTCTCTTTATACAATTCTTCCAAAACCTAACACAATGGATACTGAAATCTCTTTGTCCATTGGACACAGGGATGGTCATTTGCAGTACAGGAGAGGTCATAGGTCGGTTTGAATAGGTGGGCGATGTCTGTTCCAACTGCTCTTGTGGGTGGTCTCCTCTGGATTCCCGCCACATACATAATGTAGTAAATACAGTTTATATCTATATTCTGCTCCTGCACATAACTATCCGCAGGAACATGCGATCTGCTACAGACCAACACCGGAATGTTACCCTTAAAATACCCTACAACTGGATACCAAACACCACCTTATAACCTTGTTCTGTCCCCTCCTATCCTGTAAAGGTGAATCCCTTTGTTCTGTTACCATTTAAACTGCTGTAACTTACTGATGTGGTGCAGGGAGACTGTGTGTACATTGTGCACTATTTGGATTTAAGTATGTAATGTGTTTTGATAGCTTTCCATGCGTTCACAAATTCTACCGTAAATACCCATACAACGCGCTAATGCGCAGGACCGCGGGAGCGACCATACGCAAATTGCGGATATGTGCACGCACGGCAGAATAAGTACGCGCATGGAGGCCATCTGTGTGTAGTTTGTACTTGATGTGTGTACTGCAATATTTTTCGACTTTGACAAAGCCTACCCATAAAAAGTCAGAAGGATTACTTATAATAACTCTCAAAAGCATAAAATATAATTGACACCCAAAAATAATAATAATAATTCCCTTCAAAAACTTTGAGTGTTTATACATTTTGGTTTAGAATTTATTCAGAAGTGAATAGATAAGTATAATAAAATAAAAATATTATACAGGTAAAGCAAATTCTAACCTCTGGTTAGTTTTAGAGAATTTTGTTTGTCAAAATAAATATAATGTAGTTATATTAATGGTCTGGTATAATTAATTGAATTGCTTTTAAACATTATCAATATTTAACTTTTGTACTGTAATGTGCATTTATGCACTTCTAAATATGGATACTCTCATTAATACCCCTTTCACACCGCAGCTTTCACCCGGTAAATTGACGATTTTTAAGCCTTCCAAAACGGTTCTAGCTGCGGTGTGACAGGGCTACCTTGAATTTAAAGTTTTCAAAATACCGGTATTTTGAAACGGTTAAAAAGCAGGGTCCTACACGGTTCAGACCCGTTTCATCGTGCAGTGTGAAAAGCTCAGAAACAGTATTTGCAAGCCACAGAAGGTGATAGATAGGCTGTCTCCATGTGTGATTTCACCAGGCAGAAGCAGGAAGCTGGTGGAAAAATACATGAGGCACATGAGAGTGAGATTAGAAGCATTTTATTACACAAAATATATTATACAATGGAAAATTGGAGTGATGAGGAGGTGAGGGAGCTGCTTAGGATCAGAGGAGATGAAGAAATATGTAGACAAATCACTGGGACAGTGAAGGATGCAGTAATCTACAAAAACATGGAAAAGATGCTTGAAGCTGCTGGGTTCCATCGTACGACTAGCCAAATTATTAATAATTATTAATTAATGTGTGGGCCAGAAAAGTCCATTTATAATGACAACCACTGTTTTCTATGGGTGAAACGGGTTCAGTGTGAAAGGTACCAAAACGGTAATATACTGGTTACAACATACGATGTGAAGGGGGTTTAACTGCTCAGACCTGTTTTAAGAACAGTTTAAAGAACTGTTTCAAAAGCAGGGTTTGCGATGTGAAAGCAGCATAATGCTGCTTTCACATCGCAAAACCTGCTTTTGAAATGGTATTTGAAACGGTTCTTAAAACGGGTCTGATCAGTTAAACCCCTTTCACATCTCATGTTGTAACCAGTAAATTACCATTTCATTCCCGTTTTGGTACCTTTCACACTGAACCCGTTTCACCCATAGAAAACAGTGGTTGTCATTATAAATGGACTTTTCTGGCCCACACATTATTATTAATCACTAATTAATTCATTATTAATAATTTGGATAGTCGTACGATGGAACCCAGCAACTTGAAGCATATCTATTTTTATTAGATGGGATTAGGTACTTGGTTTGTCTTTTTTGGAGGCACAAGTATTATTTATATATTTTTTTAAATTATTATTATTTTTTTTAGATGGAATGGTTAAATACAGGAAAAAAATGGCGTGGGGTCCCCCCTCCAAAGCATAACCAGCCTCGGGCTCTTCGAGCTGGTCCTGGTTCTAAAAATGCGGGGGAAAAATTGACAGGGGATCCCCCGTATTTTTAAAACCAGCACCGGGCTCTGCGCCTGGTGCTGGTGCAAAAAATACGGGGGACAAAACGAGTAGGGGTCCCCCGTATTTTTCACACCAGCATCGGGCTCCACTAGCTGGACAGATAATGCCACAGCCGGGGGTCACTTTTATGCCGTGCCCTGCGGCCGTGGCATTAAATATCCAACTAGTCACCCCTGGCCGGGGTACCCTGGGGGAGTGGGGACCCCTTCAATCAAGGGGTCCCCCCCCCAGCCACCCAAGGGCCAGGGGTGAAGCCCGAGGCTGTCCCCCCCCATCCAATGGGCTGCGGATGGGGGGGGCTGATAGCCTTTGTTGTAAATGAAAAGATATTGTTTTTTCCAGTAGTACTACAAGTCCCAGCAAGCCTCCCCGCAAGCTGGTACTTGGAGAACCACAAGTACCAGCATGCGGGAGAAAAACGGGCCCGCTGGTACCTGTAGTTCTAATGGAAAAAAAATACCCAAATAAAAACAGGACACAGACACCGTCGACAGTAAAACTTTATTACACACTGCCGACACACACATACTTACCTATGTTCACACGCCGACATCGGTCCTCTTCTCCATGTAGAATCCAGGGGTACCTGAAAATAAAAGATCAATATACTCACCTCAACCAGGCTCCAGAGATAAATCCACGTACTTGGAGAAAAAAACAAACCGGACAACCGACCACACGGACTGAAAGGGGTCCCATGCTGACACATCAGACCCCTCTCCCCGAATGCCGGGACATCACGTGACTCCTGTCACTGAAGTCCCTTCAGCCAATCAGGAAGCGCTACTTCCGTGGCGCTCACCTGATTGGCTGTGCACTGTCTGAGCTGTCAGACAGCGCATCGCAAAGCCGCTCCATTACTTTCAATGGTGGGAACTTAGCGGCTAGCGGTGAGGTCACCCGCCGGTCAGCGGCTGACCGCGGGTGACCCCACCGCTAGCCGCAAAGTTCCCACCATTGAAAGTAATGGAGCGGCTTTGCGATGCGCTGTCTGACAGCTCAGACAGTGCACAGCCAATCAGGTGAGCGCCACGGAAGTAGCGCTTCCTGATTGGCTGAAGGGACTTCAGTGACAGGAGTCACGTGATGTCCCGGCATTCGGGGAGAGGGGTCTCATGTGTCAGCATGGGACCCCTTTCGGTCCGCAGGTCCGGGTGTTCGTTTTCTTTTTTTGCCAAGTCCGTGGATTTATCTCTGGACCATGGCTGAGGTGAGTATATTGAACTTTTATTTTCAGGTACCCCTGGATTCTACATGGAGAAGAGGACCGATGTCGGCGTGTGAACATAGGTAAGTATGTGTGTGTCGGCAGTGTGTAATAAAGTTTTACTGTCGACGGTGTCTGTGTCCTGTTTTTATTTGGGTATTTTTTTTCCATTAGAACTACAGGTACCAGCGGGCCCGTTTTTCTCCCGCATGCTGGTACTTGTGGTTCTCCAAGTACCAGCTTGCGGGGGAGGCTTGCTGGGACTTGTAGTACTACTGGAAAAAACAATATCTTTTCATTTACAACAAAGGCTATCAGCCCCCCCATCCGCAGCCCATTGGATGGGGGGGGACAGCCTCGGGCTTCACCCCTGGCCCTTGGGTGGCTGGGGGGGGGGGGGACCCCTTGATTGAAGGGGTCCCCACTCCCCCAGGGTACCCCGGCCAGGGGTGACTAGTTGGATATTTAATGCCACGGCCGCAGGGCACGGCATAAAAGTGACCCCCGGCTGTGGCATTATCTGTCCAGCTAGTGGAGCCTGATGCTGGTGTGAAAAATACGGGGGACCCCTACTCTTTTTGTCCCCCGTATTTTTTGCACCAGCACCAGGCGCAGAGCCTGGTGCTGGTTTTAAAAATACGGGGGATCCCCTGTCAATTTTTTCCCCGCATTTTTAGAACCAGGACCAGCTCGAAGAGCCCGAGGCTGGTTATGCTTTGGAGGGGGGACCCCACGCCATTTTTTCCCCGTGTTTTTCACATTTAAACGTGTATAAAGCCACTCTCTCATGTGTCTCCTATGTTTTCCAAGCTGTTTCCTGGTTGTGGCTGGTGACATCACACATGGAGACAGCCTATCATCTTCTGGGGCTTGCAAATACCGTTTCAGACCCTTTCACACTGCACAGTGAAATGGGACTGAAACGGGTAGGACCCTGCTTTTTTACCGTTTCAAAATACCGGTATTTTGAAAACGGTAAATTGAAGGGGACCCTTTCACATCGCAGCTTGACCCGTTTAGGAAGCCAGTTAAAACGGCAAAATACCGGGTATAAGCTGCGGTGTGAAAGGGGTATAAGAGAGTATTTCCAAAGCAAATAAACTACAGTAGATGGGGCTAGATACGTTCTCTTATTTTTTTAATACAAGACTTTGATAAATGTTTTGGAGTTGGAAGAGAGCATACGTTTATCTTGTTTTAATTTGAGGTGTTTTGGAGACATTTTTTGGAATAGATCGGTGATATAGGAGATTATATAGATGGGAATGAAATATCTCCTTGGCAGGAAAAGGATAAAGTTGTGGTGGAGAATGTATACACAGAATATATTCAGACTGTAAACATGTCAAAATGCCAATGTCGACATTAAGTTTTTCATGTTTTTTTTTTTATGGGTAAATTTTACCTTCTAACATGTGGAACCCCAATTAGTGTACCGCTTCACTTGCCATGCTGCGGACAAGGTTACCATTCCCAATAGCAGTCTACATGGATGGTAAAATAGGAAAAAGTTGAAAAAATTCCAAAACCATATGCTGTGTCGACCACTCTCAAGTCAACCTTTTGACCATAAGCATGTCGACGTATCATCTGGACACCATTCAATTGTTGCTCTGATCAAATGCCCATTAGCCACATCACAGTTCGCACCTCCCAGAAGTGGCAAGCTGAAAAATGTAAAAAAATTGGGCTTCCAAACAGCACCTGTACCTATTGCACCCAGTAGCTTAGTCGTGTTTAGCCGCTTTTAAGCGGCTAAACACTGACTAATTGGGCGCACAAAATAACTGAATTGCAACAACGGATGCCCATTAAAAATCATGCTTTTTCAAAAAATTTAATCGCCCCCATTGTGTCTGACAGTATGTGAATTTCACTGCTCTTAAAGCAGGCATGTCCAAACTGCGGCCCTCCAGCTGTTGTGAAACTACACATCCCAGCATGCCCTGACACAGCTTTAGCATTCTCTGACAGCAAAACTGTGTCAGGGTATACTGGGATATGTGGTTTCACAACAGCTGGAGGGCCGCAGTTTGGACATGACTGTCTTAAAGGGAGATGAAATAAAGTTACCCATAGCAACCAATTTATAGAATATGCTTGGTTCAACTGGTACATTTGATTTATTTATTTTTAAATGAAGGTTGAATTTTTTTAATAAAAGATGATTGGACTATGAAATGGCCTTTAACATTCTCTTATATTGGGATTTTTATACTTTCCTTAAATCCTTAACTTGTGGCTACCACTAGGGGGGCACACCATGGAGCAATTCAATTGGTCCTCCGTTTAGACGTCTATTAGCCGCGGCATAACATTTATAATTTTAAACAGCAGGATCTGCTCTTACGTCCTATTGTGTTAATTTGCCACCAAGACGCAATTTTGCAAGAAAACCCCCCCCCCCAAAAAAAAGTTGCTCGGCGTTACGGAATCCTGCTACGGCATGGCGCGACTCGAAGGGCTGTTTAGCGTGACTGCAGCAAGGATGTAAGAAGACACATCTGTACCTTCAAAACAAGCTTATTTAAATACAAAAAAAGTTTGTATTTGAGAACATGTGTAATGGCCCATACACATGGTGAGATTCGGGCTATGCCCGATTCTCACTATGCGACAGGGGCTAGGTCGGCACATAGTCAGTATCACAAGCACACTCAGTATGTGCTTGCGATATGTGCGATTTTGGCTACGTGTCAATTTTGACTATCTCTTCTATAGAGATAGACTGTGCAGGCAAGTCAATTTTGACTATCTATTCTTGTGAATCGGCATCGAATCGGGGGTCGCAAGGTGACTTTCCCCTTGCGATCTGCACTAACTTTTCTTACGATTTTGACTATATAGTCAAAATCGTAAGAAAAAAATCTCACCGTGTGTACAAAGACCAGGTGTCCATCTGACAAAGTTGCCCAGTCAAGACCCCATTCGATGCCAACCATAACACAACCAAAGATACGGCATTTTGGAGTGAAACCTACTGCCCAGTGTCAGAAAGCTCCGTCTCGGTCGCAGTTCATGGGTCCTCCAACAGGGTGTAGTATAAGTGGCCCGTGGCTGGGATCCCGGGAGCCAGAATACCGGCGCCGGGATCCCATCCGCCGGCATACCGACAGCTGGGCGAGCGCTAATGAGCCCCTTGCGGGCTCGCTGCGGGCACGGTGGCACGCTATTTATTCTCCCTCAAGGGGGGTCGAGGACCCCCAAGAGGGAAAATGTGTCGGCATGTCGGCGCCGGTATGCTGGTCGCCGGGATCCCGGCCGGCGGCATACTGAAGACCACCCCTCCAACAGGATAATGACCCAAAACACACAGCTAAAAAGGATCAAACAGAATAATGGACTGTTCTGAAGTGGCCTTCCATAAGCCCTGAGCTGAAACCTATTGAACATCCATGGAATGAGCTGAAACATGCAGTTTGGAGAAGGCACACAGTAAACCTGAGACAGCTAGAGCAGTCTTTTCCCTCTCTTACTTAAACCTTCTTTTATTCCATACTCCGTTTGACGGCACCATCCCTCGGTTTTCTGCTACCCTGATAATTATTTCAGTGTCATCTGCTGATGCAGCTATGTTTATATACTCTGTACAGTACTTCTCCTATATTGTCTTCAACTGTAAGTCACTGTTTTATTGTTTTGCTTATTTGTTTATGTAATCTGTAATTGGGCGCTGCGGATCCCTTGTGTCTCCATATAAATAAAGCATAATAATAATTATAATGTCGTTCACAGAGATATTACGTCTGCTCTGTAACACAGCCAATGGCCAATATATCTACAAATCTATTGGCGCATCTGGCTATCTGTACATACAGTGGGCAGCTGCAGGGACCACCGTTGACTGACCACTCAACTAGGTGGCTATAATTAAATGCAAGTCCAGTTGTGACTTCAGGCACGACACATCGAGTGGATGATTGGTAAGTGCACTTATCAATCATCAGATAGGTCGGTGGATCAGTCAGCCAGGTGTGTAACCAGCTTTAGTCTCATGCTGAATTAACTACTCCCTGCTTCCTATTTGAATCCTCATAAAGGTATGAGGAAATATCAAGGTCAGACACAATTCAGTTTAATCCCTTCCATGACTAGAGAACCAATTCCATGATGGCTTCCAAGGAGGTTGAAAGCTTTACCAAACTATAAACTATTTCACTAAGCACTGCGCAAGCCACTACCCAAGGCTGATATTGGAGGGGAGGTAGAGGGGAGAAACCCAGCCCAGTTCCCTCTGAAACACAAGCAGCTACTTAAGTTCTGCAACAGCACTAGTCTGAGAGTCAATTGTTAAACGCATCAAAACTATTGGACATGCTGCCAAAAATGGAGTTTGGGTGCCTAATATTTGTGCGTACAGAAATAATGGGGGTTCGCGGCACTCATGCCTGATCAGCACATTTGATTTGCTTTGTAGGGCACTCAAAAAAACAACTGAATTCTCCCCTAAAGGGCCGATTCAATTGTTTTGGGTGTCTACAATTCCCATCCAAACGGGACTGTTTAGACGCCCAAACAATTGTCACAATTCAATTGATGTGTGGGCGCCCATGTACATCACGCACGTTGCACCCAAACAGACAGGGTTTATCCACGTAAAACAGCTAACCCCATCTAAAGTCCTGCTTTGGGCGTCCGACTTTGCGCACATTTCTTCTCGCACCTCAGGAGGCTGCAAGAAGAGATGTCATCCCCACGGCTACTGGGCGTCTGTAAGGAGCAACAACTGAATTACTCCGTTTTGTGACCCCTAGTGGTAGCTGATGGGAAAAACAATTGAATCGGCCCCTATGAAATTTTTTTAAAACCCGTAGCGGCACTGCATACCGTTGAGTAATACAAAACAAATGTGTGTATGTAACTCTTCCTTTTGAGCACCTGATGCTACTATAATTTGACTGAGCAACTTGCTTTCTGTATAAAATATATACTCACACGCATAAATAAAATGGAAGACTTTAAAAACAAAAAGAAAGCTGTGGACCTCCAGCCATTGTGAAGAAATCTGATACGAACGTAAAAATACATGAACTACTTATCTGACTGCTGCAATTACAAATGTTTTGCGTAATTTCCACATATTACGGGGGTCCAACAAAATGGGATTCAGGTTTCATAAATTATTTTCGGAAAACAGGGCAACACTCCCATGGGACAGCAGATGATTAATGTACTCTGTGTCACTTCAGCTGGTAATTATTCGAATGGGATGTAGCCATTTTGGCTGCAAACTCCAGAAAGGCTTGGCTTCATTACAGAAAATCTTTTCATACATTAATCATCTTTTTATATACTGGCACCAGCTGATTTGCAGACTGCACTAAGCTTTTGTTGGTGAATTACTCAGTCTTTGTAAAGCAATTGTGTAGTGGACAATATTTATTTCTGTTTCAAGTCTACAGACAGCTCAAACAAACGCGATATGTGGAGCAGAGGAAATTAGCGTTGTCACAGCCCATTACTATACTCTGCAATGTTGGCATTTCAACATCTCTGCAGCAGGAGAGAGAGAGAGAATATGGTGTCGATTGCTGGCAAGACAAAGAATTTCTTGCTGTTTGAAAAGATTTGAACCATGATTACATCTTGCCGAATCCTTATGAATGTATATGTTGAGATACGTTTTAACTCCAGACCATGGCTTACTAGTGAGTGGCTACAAGATTAAGAATATTACAATTCTGGGTTACAGTGCCGACTTATTTCAGCAACACTGAAAAAAACAATAAGGAGACTCTACAAATTTGTCAGTTTTATATGTAAATCAATTAATTAGTAGGAGCTAATGCAGTAGAAGTGACATTTTGCAACGGTTTTCAGTACTCATCCTGGGGGAGCCTTAATGAGCTTGGATTGAAAAATGTCCCCTGATTTAACACATCTGGGGCAGTCAAAACGAATGAGTCGTCTCTCAGTAAGTCACCTGCTCTCATGGTGACATGTCCTGTTACATGGCAGAGTGATGTTGGGGCCTTCACTACATAAGTCACTGGGGGAACACAGCCTTCTGCTGACCCTTCAGCTAAGAAAGTCATTTGTCCCTCGTCACAGGATGAGGTCTAGAATCATGATGGCACATTACATAAAGTGCTTAAATAAATAAACAACATAAACCTCCTTCACTGGTCATTTACTTTTTAAAGTGTGACAAACCCTTTGGGGAAAAAAGAAGCTTTATGTGCTATAAAAAAGAGGTGAAATATGCTGTCCTAACATGCCTTGGATGCCCATAAAGCTCCAATTATTCAAAAAGCAATTAGTTTCTTATCGTACACTGCCATATTTATGATAAAGTGATACAGTGCACTGTATATCCTAAACCAATGACACAAAGACAATAAAAATTAAGGTGGTTCAGTGATCATGCCAAGTTCATAATTATGTGGGATCCATGAACCCATCTATAAAAATACTGGGGTCCTAACTCACTTTTTCCAAATCCCATCATAATTTACCTCTCTACATGCCCCTCAGACCTCCCACATTCACTTTTATATATTAACATCTGTCAGCCAATCACATTACACATAAGACCATAGATTGAAAGCATTGCTGTACATGGTACAGCAACAACATGAGGCCCATACTGCACCTCCTTAATAGACTTATGTGCTAAGCGGGAGTGCACATACAGTAAGCGCAGTAAACCCAGCTTGACTTAATGCTAATACCGCGCTGTAGTTTTGCATTCCGTACGTATGCACACTTCCGCTTAATACGCAATTCAATAGAAAAAGGCGGTCGCGCAGTAATACTTTAAGTGTGGGCGAAAACTGGAAGATTAGCATGTACCCCATAATTGTGCAAATTAACATTGGAACACAGTATAGAAGTCTATTAATAGCCGAAGTATGTGTAACTTTTAAAAGTTGCCAAATGGCTGAATTTTGCATATATGCACATTATATATATATATATATATATATATATATATATATATATATATATATATATACATACATACACACACACACACACACAAATAGGATTACCCCGGGTGCGCTAAAGGTACTTTTGATATATAATATAGGAATAATCCCCACGTAGTTAATATACGCTTTTACCAGAATGGTCACTCCAAGTGTTCACGCTAGGCTGTTTTAGCAGGGCGCCGCGCCCTGCCCGATTATTAAAGGGCAAAATCCGCCCTGCCCTTTCTGCGGCGCCCTGTTAAAACAGCCGTCTGCTTCCTGCCCTCCCAGCGTGTAAAGATGTGTGGAAGAGAGCTGGGGGGAAGCCCAGCAGCTGCGTAGGTGCTGGGCACGCCCCCAACAGTGACTCCGCCAGCCACCCACGCACCCTGTAATAACGTCTGTGGGCCGCAGCACCCACTTCAATGGCGTAGAATGGCCACGCCCCATATTTCGCATTTGTCTCCCTTTCTTATTGCGACTTCAAGTTCCCCAGTGAGTGCCGCCATTGGTCGAGATAGAT
The DNA here is from genome assembly GCF_028390025.1 of Pseudophryne corroboree. Classification (NCBI taxonomy): domain Eukaryota; kingdom Metazoa; phylum Chordata; class Amphibia; order Anura; family Myobatrachidae; genus Pseudophryne; species Pseudophryne corroboree. Next base: position 172,505,853 of record NC_086450.1, on the reverse strand, counting down.
AGATAGATAGATATATATATATATATATATATATATATACACATACACACACATACACACACATACACACACATTTTTGGGGAGTAATATACTTCTAGGCACTGTTTATGAACTAAGAAGACGAAAACAAAAATGTTTCAGAAGACATCCATGTGAGCGAGGCTGCGGCTAAACGCTAGATTTTTAATAAAAAGTGTTTTTCAGCAAATGAAATGCTCTAGATTAGTGGTTCTCAACCGAAGTCCTCAAGTACCCCCAACAGTTCATATTTTCCAGGTCTCCTCACAGGATTGCAAGTGAAATAATTTGCTCCACCTGTGGGTCTTTTAAAATGTGTCAGTGAGATGAATACACCTGTTCAACTGCTAGGTGACCTGGAAAACAGGAACTGTTGGGGGTACTTGAGGACAGAGGTTGAGAACCACTGCTCTAGATGAAGCTGACATGTAATGCCTGTAAGTTGCTTTTTGTGCCTTTTGATCCACTTATCTGGCTAATACTTTATCCAAAAACAGCTCACAAACTATGAGGTTGTTGTTGTTTTAAAGATTGAATTAGGGTAAGACCATCTATTTAAAACTAATCCAACTTGATTTTTTTTTTTTCTATTTAATGATTTTCTTTTTGAAACACAAAATACAAAAAAAGCTATTTTTATGTTATACTGAGCATTAACATGAACTTTTAAACTATTTAGGATAATTGGCCATCTGTAATCAGATCTCCTGTATCAATATACTTGTATCACCATAGTCAAAATCATCCATAAAATCAGTTCTCAGTTTCATATTGATATTTAAATACATTAACATTTTCAATAAATCGCCAAATTAGTTTCTGATTATCGGACAGCTATATGCTTGGAGGACAGCCGCCCAGTAAGTATACTGGTGACATCGCTAGATTTACAAATGGTTGCTCCTCTCTGCAGCTGCCGGTAGTAACAATGGGGGCATCTGTGGATTTTCCAGCGGCTGCTTCTCTGCATCCACCAGGCAGGCTGGATTTACTAGCAGCTCCTCCTCTCTGCAGCCGCCAAGTGGGTGGTGCTGCCAGACTGCCTGATCACTGCTGGCCACAGTCATCAGTACACACATGAGGAGGATCCAAGTAAGCAGAGGGGCCTGGAGGTGCCTCTCAGATTGTCTGCTGATGGAAGACGACAATCCAGCAGCCGCCTAGTTGGCATTTCAGTAAGTTCTATTTTTTGTTCTAATTAACCCTTGGCCAGTAAGCAAAACTGGATTTATAGTAGATTGCTGCAGGTGAAAGGGCAGAGCCTCCCATTGGATGTAACCTGTGTGGGAGGGCTTTTCTCGACCAATCAGCTATGGACTGGTTGTGATAGACCTGCTGCTAACCCAATGAGAGCTCCTAGCCACGCCCAGCGTTATCCACACAGTCACAGAGTGACAGATCTGGGCTATTATATAGGAGATTAAAGTAGTAACAGGACCTGCATGAAGACTTTATATGATTATAGAGATCCACAGTAAGTCTTAGTATAAATCACGGGTGGTCTTCAGTATGCCGACTGACGGTATCCCGGCGCACAGTATACCGGCGCCGGGATCCCGACAGCCGGCATACCGACACTTATTCTCCCTCGTGGGGGTCCACGACCCCCCTGGAGGGAGAATAAAATAGCATGGCGAGCGTATCGCGCCACCGTGCCCGTAGCGTGGCGAGCGCAGCGAGCCCGCAAGGGGCTCATTTGCGCTCACCACACTGTCGGTAAGCCGGCGGTCGGGCTCCAGGCGCCGGTATGCTGGTCGCCGGGAGCCCGAACGCCGGCATATCGTAGTGAACCCATAAATCACACCTAGGAGGGAATGTAATAGCCTGCGAGAAGCAGGAAACACGAGACTCTGTGCAAGTTCTCCTGTATTTTTAAAGCTGCAATCATTTACATGGGAAAACCAAACTGGTTCTGCCATGTAATCGATAGCAGCTTTAAAAATACGGGAAAAGTCTTGCACTTCCTGCTTCTCGCGGGCAATTACATTACCCCCCTTATATTATTTTTATATAATGGTAAGTATAACTATTATAAAGAAGTACAAAAAAACTGTGTAAGATATAGGTTTATAAGATACATGGGGCAATTGTTTTGAGCCCTCAATCTCCCATCTAAAGTGACGGGAGATGGCAGTGCACAATTCAGTTATCTTATTTTCGCACTTATCACGCCCATAAGCTACATACGACCAAAGTGCTGGGCGCGATCTAGAAAAGTGCCATTTGGGCGCACAAACTGGTCACGTTTCATGCATTTTATCTCGCCACCCCAGGGAGGTGAGAGCAGAAATGCAGATGCCAGAAGCCATCGCGTCCGAATGGAGCTACAATTCAATATCTCCGTTTGGGAACCATATAGTCGCTGCCAGCAGACAAACAATTGAATTCTGTCCATAGAAGATAATCTCTGAAGGTTTCTTTTCATATAACTTAAAAAACTAAAAATGTCCTAATTCTCAAAACATTACCGTAGTGTCCACGTGGCAGCACCCTGTAAGCACAGAATAATGCTGTGCTACGGATTAAAAAAAAAAAAAAAATGTTCACACTAAAATAATAATTCATAAAATGTATTAAAACCCTTAACAAAGACTTTTACAATATGTTTGCATTTTTTAACAAGCATTTCTTTTTTTTAATGATCAAATGATTGTATTCAACGTACAACGCTGGGTCATTTGTGATGCCTTCAGTATCGAAGTGAAGAGAGATAAAACCTGCACCCAATTCAAGGAAAGGAACAATCACCTGCCAGGAGAACCCAGCTTTAGATATATCCTGGAAGGCATCCGATCCCTACCATTCCCACATCGCCGGGGAGGGGGCTTAACCAATAAAATACTATTATGGGTGGACTTTACCTTTAAAGTCCAGTCACACTGAAGCAGGCAGCATTTAAATGTTGGGTACAGTCAGTTACATAAAGCATTCCAAAAAAACAAAAACAACCCACAACAAACAAGAGCAGACACATGGTCCAGATCAGTTAAATAAACATTACAGTCCTATACCTGACCTTTTTTTTTTTTTTGTTAAATTTAGCAACTTTAAATTCTTGGCTGAACACTGATACTAAATTACCGGCCTATGGTGGTTAGCTTACTTTCTTTATCACATTGCAACAATATAAGTGAACAACGACTTTTCATCTAACACACGTTTCTTTGTCGCTAATCTATAGAAAACCGCTCCCTCTGTCTGAGATGAACCTTTTACAACAAAAAACCTTATGATAAACAGTAAAAAATAAAAAGAATGCATAAATTATGTTCTTCCGCTTGATATTATTAATTATAATGAGGATATTTCACAAGAAGGCACAGCTATAATTAATAAGCTACATCATGAATGCTCTACAAAAAGACAATAATATTAGCGCACTAAAGCTTAGAACATAGAAGGAATAGTCGTAAACACGTATCTAGTCAGAAAGAATGAATATTTCTGAAGATAAAAATGAAAACAAGAGATATAGGAATTTAACTAAAGGAAATTGTCTTGAACAGAGATCCCAAATAACAGGAGCAGAGATATGCATGTATTTACCATGATAAGGAAGAATGAAAAATGACAAACAAAGGGATGTTCTTAGAGTGTTGGTGAATGAATAAAGATGAAACAAATGGGCAGTGGAGAGGAACCAGACTTTTTTCAGACCCATTACAGAGGGGCGGGTGTCAGCCTGGCAACCTGGTTTTAAGAGATGCTAAGAAACTTTCACTCCTACATAACAATCAGGGAGGAACTGAGGCGAACAGCACAGAAAATCTATTTTATGTGAAATAAAACCACACGTTCACACAAACTGCTATGATTGTCAGACAGTTTAACATCCGCAATGCCAGAAAAAGCTACAATCCTAATAGCATACTTTATCCAGTGCCCCTTAGCAACACAAGTACAAGATCATTTGCATGACATTGACCTACTTTCAGGACCAAAGGAGAGCAAGGTCTACTTACCTTCCATCTCTCTGCAGCGCAAACATAACTCCGTCCCTCTGAAAGGGCAACAGCCTCTGCCTCAGTTTTTCAGGAAGGTACGATAGTTCATGGGGCACGTCTGGTGGGGAGTCCATTTTTAAGTTTGAATTAGCCATGTAGTTCTCCTACAAGAGAGAAAAAACATTATCGAGACTTCAATAGTCTCAAAGCTTAAAATGTTCACAAAAAACAATTGTACATGAAACTGTAGGGTATGTGTGTATATTTTTCTTCATCGATTGTCCCTTTCACCTCCCTAATGACACCGCCTGACTTTGTTTCTCCAAATGGAGGCGTATCGCCAGGAGGTAATTTCCTGGCCTGTAGGTCAGCTGCAGCAGACGGATGACAATAGGGTCACGCAGTCAGTCGATGGTGCCAAGGAACCATGCGATACTGCGTCCTAGGATGCAGTGTGGATCTGTAATGCAGCAAGAGGCATGACTGCGGTACCATATTAGAGCTATAGCTGCCACTTCCATGTAAGCAGTAGCGATAGCTACTCCAACCACATCTGAATGAGGGCCCTAGTGTCTTTTTAAATAAATCTGCTGTATACACACAGAAATATGGTCCTGTACTTAGAAATCACTGACATACTATATAAGTACACACACTGAGGCGATTAAAACACAAATGACATACAATGACGTGAAGTTAAAGATGGCACTGCCCAAATGAGCTTACAGTCTAAGAAGACACAAATGTGTTCTTACAGTTTTAGAGGGCATTCAATTAGTTACACAATTAATTGATTTGCCTGGGGCTATTCAATTAACCCCGAAACCCGGCATTTATCAGGGATTATGCTTCAGGTGCTTCCAGCACCCCATGTTATCACCTGTTTGACATGATTAATTAATCATACACCTGAATATAATTCTACAAAATCCCTGACTTTGTGCAAGTGTACCTAGAAGTATTGATGCTCTTATGAAGGCAAAGAGTGGGCACACCAAATATAGATTTGGTTTAGATTTCTATTCACTTTGCACTTAACAAAAATAAGCTATTAAAACTTTTTGATAGCATTCTAACTTTGCAGCATTTTTTCCTGCCTAAAACTTTTTCAGAATTGTATATTATATATATATATTTATTTTCTGGAATTGGTTAACCCTATATTTTTTGGATCATGTCTCTACTGGAAGTAAAATCACTGCAACAAATACAGCAAAAACACAAAGCAATTATAAGGCATGAATAAATGTATGAAATAGAAGTATGGCACGCCTATACAGATTTCGACATGGTCTCTTAAACTGCCTGCTTGGAAATGCCCCCGCACCCCCCTCGTCCTGAACTCAAGGACTTTTGTAGGCAGCCCAATGAGTGCCGTAAGTGTGGTGCTTACTCGTAAATACAAGCCGCATCTAATTAAATCAACCGCATAGTTACCATCTGAGTCAGGAAATATCTCCCCAATTAAAACACCCAGTTGTTTCACAGTGTTAACTAAAAATTGCTGGCTGGAAAAAGTGTCAGACTATGGATATACAGTACCTTGAAAAGTATTCAGCCCGCAAGACATTTTGTTGCTGCATATATTCTGAATTTGAAATGTACTGAAATAGCATTGTGTCACTGATCCAAAGTAATGAGTACCACATCAAATTAAAACCTTGCAACAAATAATGACAAATTAAAATGATTACCCTTTTCTTTTTGCAAGCTTAGGTGCAGTGCATTAGAGTCAAACAATGTGTTAATTGACTCCACTTGTTTAAGAAATTAGTACATCATGTTATATTAAACACTCCACTCCCTGTGAGGTCTTAAAGCATTGTAGATGTTCCAAAAAATAGAGATGATGCGTATAAAAGGCACAAATCTGAGTACGGATAAAAGTCAACTGCAAAGGCACAAAGCCACCTGGAGCTCAGTGGCACCCATTGCTAATGTAATAAAGTTTAAGTAAAGGCTACGCAAGTCTGGCAAACCATCTCACTAGTATGAGTTACTGCATCCTTACATGTTTGGTTGTAATTTTTCAACAATATTTTTGAACCCATAAGGGACCTAAAGTTATTGAGGCAGGTCACCAAGGCCAGGTTCACATTAGAATGACGGTCAATCTGCCCGATGGGCAGGACTAATTAATTTCGTCCCGGACCATCTTATATTGCCTGTACAAGGTCATGAGCAGTGGAACGACATTTTTCTTTCCATCTTTCATGACACTGCACAGCAACACATGATATCTTCTGATTGCCTGTGCAGCACGGTTAACCACAAGATATCGTGTATAATCAAATACTCACTTAGCACACAAGCAACATCACTGTAGTAAGCAATGCATAAAAAAAGCAAAGCCGGAGAAACAAGTGAAGAAGTGGTCCAATATTCCCAGCAGTATTGGGAGGTCATAAGAGCCATTATTGGTTAGCTACTGTAACAGTCTTTGCTAGTTAGCAAGAGGTAAAAGGTCCTGCACATAGTAATATGACAGTGTCAAACTACAGCCACAATGCCAACAAAAGGACCCAGTTGCCAGAAAAGAAGGGAACGTATAAGATACAGAGCTGGGGGGGAGGGGGGATATGTCAACAAGACAATGGGTGTAAAAAATAAAATGTTTGGAGGTCTGCACTGGCCCGTCAGCTGCGTTTGGGGGGAGGCTGCACCGTTCTTCAAAGTTGGGGCATGTCGGCACTTCCTTGCATCAGTGCAATGCCTTACAAAGATGACTCGGGCCCAATGATAAGCAGTACTGCAAGGACATTACTAGAAAGTTAATTACAGAGATGTCAATGAGTGGCCAACAGACCTTGATCCTATTAAAAATCTGCAGTAAGATCTAAAATATGTTATCCATAACCACCCCCCATCTGACCTTGGCAAGCTAAGTATCCGGCAAATGTTGCTCTATATACATGTGCAAACTTAATATGGACTTCTGCTGACTGTAACAGCTGCTGGAGATGGTTTAACAAAGTATTGATCAAAGGAGAAAGACACATTTCAAAAATGTAAATATTTTTGTTTTCAAACTTCCATTAGTTGAAGCACTCTCATCCTTCGGAGGCCAATATGAAGATGAAGGCTACAAGTACTATTTTCATTCTACAACATAAAAATTTCCAGCTGTAAGGTTCTTAAATGTAAAAAAAAATAATCGGGATTGGGTGGAGATGGGCTGGGAGGGAGAGAAATACACACACTAAAGCACATAATCAATTTTTTTCATATGTAAAACTTACTCAAGCTATTAAAAAGCAAAAAGACGACTATTTTTAGCTTTAATCTGGAAGATGTTGTTGCATAAAATCTACTTTTTACTTATTTTTTTTAAACATATGTATATCCCAAGTATTAAAATCGTAATTGTGAATAATTTACTTCTAGAAACGATATGAATATTCTTCTCTAGTTTCCTTTCTATTTAATTCCATATGACCCTTTCATCTGACCTGACTCCTTACTGCAGGCGGACAAGAGGCAGATTATTATACACAAGGAGAGATGTGAAATTATCAATTTTTTTCCTTCAATCTCAATTTGTCAGTGGATTGCTACAGGGCATTGGGGCTGACTATATAACATTTGAACAGTGAAATAGGTAAATCATAATTTAGATTAACAGCTGATCAATGGATTTAACCATGATTTGGGTAAGATCATGTCCAGGCATACTATAGCACAAAGTGAAAATAAATATCAACAGTGATGAATTATGAAAAGTAAAAGGCAAATAATCCAGAGCGTTGAGAAATATGAAACAAGATTTAAACACTTATATTATATTGTTTAAGACCCTTGTATGAGATATCCATGTTACAGACTAAAAAAAAACTAGACATGACAGGACAAGTATGCCCAATGTACCAATTCCACACACAGATTCGTACAAACAATGCCCATAGGACAGTGTTTTTCAACCACTGTGCCGTGGCACACTAGTGTGCCCTGAGCAGTCTCCTGGTGTGCTGCCATAGAAGCAGAGCCAGCCCGTCAGTGTTTTGCCGCTACGGAGACCCTGGAATGATCAATACTGTTGGGTTTAGTGTTTGCAGAGTCAGTTCTAATTTTGGGCCCAGGCAGTGTTGGGATCCTGTGGCTTTCTCAGATGTGGCTCAGGCGCTACCTATGGAGAAGCTGCGACATGACATCCTAGTACACGCAACTGCACCATGCATCACCATTATATTTAAGTGTGCCTTGGCAATATTTAAATCTTGTTCACTGTGCCGCGGGTTGTAAAAGGTTGCAAATCTCTGCCATAGAACCTTATTCAGTAAGGATTGCATTCTCTGCTAAAAATAAGATTTTACTTACCGGTAAATCTATTTCTCGTAGTCCGTAGAGGATGCTGGGGACTCCGTAAGGACCATGGGGATAGACGGGCTCCGCAGGAGATATGGGCACTTTAAGAAAGAATTTAGTTCCTGGTGTGCACTGGCTCCTCCCTCTATGTCCCTCCTCCAGACCTCAGTTAGAGAAACTGTGCCCAGAGGAGATGGACAGTACGAGGAAAGAATTTTGTTAATCCAAGGGAAAGATTCATACCAGCCACACCAATCACACCGTATAACTAGTGATATCTACCCAGTTAACAGTATGAAAACAACATATTATCAGTTCAAGACCGATGCAACTATAACGTAACCCTTATTGAAGCAATAACTATATACAAACTATATACAAGTATTGCAGAAGAAGTCCGCACTTGGGACGGGCGCCCAGCATCCTCTACGGACTACAAGAAATAGATTTACCGGTAAGTAAAATCTTATTTTCTCTAACGTCCTAGAGGATGCTGGGGACTCCGTAAGGACCATGGGGATTATACCAAAGCTCCCAAACGGGCGGGAGAGTGCGGATGACTCTGCAGCACCGATTGAGCAAACAAGAAGTCCTCCTCAGCCAGGGTATCAAACTTGTAGAACTTAGCAAAAGTGTTTGAACCTGACCAAGCAGCAGCTCGGCACAACTGTAATGCCGAGACCCCTCGGGCAGCCGCCCAAGAAGAGCCCACCTTCCTAGTGGAATGGGCCCTAACCGATTTAGGCAACGGCAATCCAGCCGTAGAATGAGCCTGCTGAATGGTTACAAATCCAGCGAGCAATAGTCTGCTTTGAAGCAGGAGCGCCAAGCTTGTTGGCAGCATACAGGACAAACAGTGATTCTGTTTTTCTGACTCTAGCCGTTCTGGCTACGTAAATTTTCAAAGCCATGACCACCTCCAGGGACTTGGAGTCCTCCAAGTCACGCATAGCCACAGGCACCACAATAGGCTGGTTCATATGAAAAGATGATACCACCTTAGGCAGGAATTGAGGACGTGTCCTCAACTCCGCTCTATCGACATGGAAAACCAAATAGGGGCTTTTATGAAACAAAGCCGCAATTCCGACACTTGCCTAGCCGAAGCCAAGGCTAATAACATGACCACCTTCCAAGCGAGATATTTTAACTCTACCGTTTTAGGTGGTTCAAACCAGTGTGACTTAAGGAAACTTAACACCACGTTAAGGTCCCAGGGCTCCACCAGAGGTACAAAAGGAGGCTGAAAATGCAGCACTTCCTTCACAAAAGTCTGAATTCAATTCTTTTTGAAAGAAAATGGATAGGGCCGAAATCTGAACCTTAATGGAGCCTAAGTTTTAGGCCCAAATTCACTCCAGTTTGTAGGAAGTGAGGGAAACGGCCCAGATGGAATTCTTCCGTAGGAGCATTCCTGGCCTCACACCAAGAAACATATTTTCGCCATATACGGTGATAATGTTTAGATGCCCCGTCCATCCTAGCCTTTATCAGCGTAGGAATGACCTCATCCGGAATGCCTTTTTCCGCTAGGATCCGGCGTTCAACCGCCATGCCGTCAAACGCAGCCGCGGTAAGTCTTGGAACAGACATGGGCCCTGTTGCAACAGGTCCTGCCTTAGAGGAAGAGGCCACGGATCTTCTGCAAGCATTTCCTGCAGATCCGGATACCAGATCCTTCGTGGCCAAACTGGAACAATGAGGATTGTTCTCACTCCTCCTTTTTCTTATTATTCTCAACCCTTGGGTATGAGAGGAAGAGGAGGAAATACATAGGGGTATATGCAATTCCGGGCGAATTGCGGCACTTTTTGCCCGTTTTTAAATTCGACACAATTCGACCGTCGAAATCTGGCAGGTGGGTGCCGGAATTCGACATATTCAATAAAAAACGAATTCGACAGTCCCGTTGTCGAAAAACGGACGATTTGACGGATTTTGATTAGATTTTTAAAAATGTTTAAAAACGGTAAAAACCCGAAAAAAAATTTGCGTGGGGTCCCCCCTCCTAAGCATAACCAGCCACGGCTCTTTGAGCCGGTCCTGGTTGCCAAAATACGGGGGGAAAAATGACAGGGGATCCCCCGTATTTTAACAACCAGCACCGGGCTCTGCGCCTTGTCCTGGTGCAAAAAATACGGGGGACAAAAAGAGTAGGGGTCCCCCGTATTTTTTGTACCAGCACCGGGCTCCACTAGCTGGACAGATAATGTCACTTTTATACAGCGCCCTGCGGCCGTGGCATTAAATACCCAACTAGTCACCCCTGGCCGGGGTACCCTGGAGGAGTGGGGACCCCTTCAATCAAGGGGTCACCCCCCCAGCCACCCAAGGGCCAGGGGTGAAGCCCGAGGCTGTCCCCCCCCCATCCAAGGGCTGCGGATGGGAGGCTGATAGCCTTGTTGAAAATGTAAGAATATTGTTTTTTGCAGAAGAACTACAAGTCCCAGCAAGCCTCCCCCGCAAGCCGGTACTTGGAGAACCACATGTACCAGCATGCGGGGGGGAAACGGGCACAGATACAATGTAGCGCCTATGCGCTCCATTGTAGCCAATGGTGGGAACTTTGCGGTCAGCGGTTGACCGAAAGTAACCTCACCGCTGACCGCAAAGTTCCCACCATTGGCTACAATGGAGCGCATAGGCGCTACATTGTATCTGTGCCGTGTGCTGCCTGACAGACACTACAGGAGCACACAGCCAATCAGGAGAGTGCCACGACGTGGCGCTCCCTAATTGGCTGAAGGGACCCTCTTTGACACGAGTCAGGGGGGGTCCTGGCAGTCGGGGAAAGGGGTCCCATGTGTAAACATGGGGCCCCTTTCAATGCGTGGTCGGGTTTCCGTTTTATTATTTTGCCAAGTACGTGGATTATACAAAGGTCTCATTCTACACTGGATTCTGTGAGTATAATTATTTTCACAGGTACCCCAAGGATTCTACAGGGACAAGAGGACCGAGCCTCGTGTGAACATAGGTAAGTATGTATGTTTGGAGGTGTGCATGTATGTAATAAAATTATACTTTCACGGTGTGTGTGTCCTGTTTTTTTGGGGGTATTTTTTTAGTAGTAGTACTACAGGTACCAGCGGGCCTGGTTTTCCACCGCATGCTGGTACTTGTAGTTCTCCAAGTACCAGCTTGCGGGGGAGGCTTGCTGGGACTTGTAGTACTGCTACTAAAAACAATATTCACATTTTGTAAACAAGGCTATCAGCCCCCCATCCGCCGCCCTTAGATGGGGGGGGGGGACAGCCTCGGGCTTCACCCCTGGCCCTTAGGTGACTGGAGAGGGGGATCCCTTGATTTAAGGGGTTCCCACTCCTCCAGGGTACCCCGGCCAGGGGTGACTAGTTGGGTATGTAATGCCAGGGCCGCAGGGACCACTATAAAAGTGTCCCCCGGCTGTGGCATTATGTACCTTGCTAGTGGAGCCTGGTGCTGGTTTTAAAAATACGGGGGACCCCTACGCTTTTTGTCCCCCGTATTTTTGGAACCAGGACCTGGCGCAGAGCCCGGTGCTGGTTGATGAAATATGGGGGAACCCCTGTCATTTTTTTCCCCATATTTCGTCAACCAGGACCGGCTCAAAGAGCCCGAGGCTGGTTATGCTTAGGAGGGGGGACCCCACGCAATTTTTTCTAACTTTTTTAAGACTTTAATTAACTTTTTAAGGTACACAATGAAGCCCTGCACGGATCTCACAGATCCGGACGGGATTCCTTGTGTTTTGTCAGGCAGTGTTTTACTCATCACTCCCGTAAAACACTGCCTGATATTACGAATCACATCGACATCGGAAAAAACGAATGTGCAAAACTCGGCAGCTTAGTGAATGACCGTATCAGGATTCAAAAAGTTGCAGTAAAATGCACCCGATACCATTCGAGATCAAACACCCTTCAAAACGGCAAAAACACGATTATTAGTAAATAAACCCCCTGGTCTGTATCCAGAATCAAACCCAAGAAGGGCAGACGAGTTATAGGAACCAACTGTGACCTCGGGAAATTGAGAATCCAACCGTGTTGCTGTGACACCTTCAGCGAAAGTGACACGCTGTTGAACAACTGCTCTTTTGATCTCGCCCTTATTAGGAGATGGTCCATGTATGGGATAACTGTGACTCCTTGCTTGCGTAGGAGTACCATATTTCCGCCAATTACCCTGAAATTGGTAATGCCAATCCTGCACCGCAAGTGTCAGGTACGCCTGATGGGGTGGATAAATGGGAACATGAAGGTATGCAGCCTTTATGTCTAGATACACCATCAAATCCCCCCCTTCCAGGCTGGCGATGATCGCTCTGGGCGATTCCACTTTAAATTTGAACCTTTTCCCGTATAGGTTCAGAGATTTTAATTTTAAAATAGGTCTGACCGAACCGTACGGTTTCGGGACTACAGTCAAGTTGAGTCATATCGCCTTCCTTGTTGCAGGAGGGGAACCTTGAGCACCACCTGTTGGAGATACAATGTGTGAATTGTATTTAATATTATCTCCCTTTCTGGGGGAGAAGCCGGTAGGTCCGATAAGGAAAAACCGGCGAGGAGGCACCTTTCGAATTCCAGCTTGTAACCCTGAGAAACAATTTTTATTGCCCCGGGATCCACCTGTGAGTGAAATAAGATGTGGCTGAAGAGTCGAAAACGTGCTCCCACTGGGACGGACTCCCTTAGCGGAGCTCCAGCGTCATGCGGTGGATGTAGTAGAGGCCGGGGAGGACTTCTGTTCCTGGGAACTAGCTGTACCCTGTGCCCTTACCTCTGGTAAGAAAGGACGCTCCTCGTACTTTCTTGTTATTCTGCGACCGAAAGGACTGCATTTGATAATGTCGTGCTTTCTTAGGCTGTGAGGGAATATAAGGCAAAAGATCAGAATCACCAGCTATAGCTGTGGAGACCAGGTCCGAGAGCCCTTCTCCACACAATTCCTCAGCCTTGTAAGGTAAACCTTCCATATGCCTCTTTTAGTCGGCATCACCGGTCCATTGTATGTTCCACAGGACACGTCTAGCAGAAATCGACATAGCGTTGACTCTAGAACACAGTAGACTAATGTCTCTTTGGGCATCTATATATATATATATATATATATATATATATATATATATATATATATATACACACACATATACTAGGGTCAATAACATGGTATCCTTACCTACGGTTTCAATCTCCGCTGATAAGGTACCTGTCCACGCTGCTACAGCGCTATAAACCCATGCTGACAAAATCGCCGGTCTGAGCAGTGTACCAGAATGTGTGTAAATGGACTTCAAAGTACTTTTACTGCATGCTATCTGCAGGATCCCTAAGGATAGCTGTTAAGTCAGCGCTACCTTTTGGGTAAACGTGACAAAGCTTTGTCCACCCTAGGGGAAGATTCCCATCGTATCCTGGCCCTAGTAGGGAAAGGATACTCCCTGAGAATTCTTTGTGGGAATCTGCAGTCTCTTGTCTGGAGATTCCCGCTCTTTTTCTTCATGAGAGGAGGGAAATTTACCTCAGCTTTCTTTCTTCCCCTTAAACATCTGTACCCTTGTGTCAGGGACAGATGAGTCATCAGTGATATGCAAAACATCTTTTATTACAATAATCATATATTGAATACTTTTCTGCCAGTTTTGGCTGTAACTTTGCATTATCGTAGTCGACACTGGAGTCAGGCTCCGTGTCGATATTGGTGTCTATTATTTTGGATAGTGAGCGTTGTAAAACTCTGAAGGTCTCTGCGACATAGGGACAGACATGGGTAGATTCACTGTCTGTTCTTAATCTTTTGTGCAATAAATTTACCTTAGCACTTAATTTCACATATCCAATGAGGTGTCGGCGTTGTCGACGGAGACACCACTCACACACACATTTGCTCCATCTCCTCCTTAGGAGAGCCTTTTACCTCAGACATGTCGACACACACGTACCGACACACCACACACTCAGGGAATGCTCATCTGAAGATAATTCCCCCACAAGGCCCTTTGGAGAGACAGAGAGAGAGTATGCCAGCACACATCCCAGCGCTATATGACCCAGGAAAAAACACAGCAATTTAATGTTTACCCAGTAGCGCTGTTATTATCTGCGCCGAATTATGTGCCCCCCTCTTCTTTTAAACCCTCTCTTCTACCGTGGTATAAGCAGGGGAGAGTCCGGGGAGCTTCCTCTCAGCAGTGCTGTGGGGAAAAACATGGCGCTGGTGAGTGCTGAGGGAGAAGCCCCGCCCCCTCGACGGCGGGCTTCTGTCCCGCTAAAAGTGTAAAATTGGCGGGGGCCCCTGCATATATACAGTGTCCAGCTGTATATATGCTCTTTTTGCCAAATAAGAGGTTTATATTGCTGCCCAGACGCCCCCCTGCGCCATGCACCCTTAGAGTGACCGGAGTATGTGAGGTGTATGGGAGCAATGGCGCACAGCTGCAGTGCTGTGCGTTACCTCAGTGAAGATCATGAAGTCTTCTGCCGCCTGTGAAGTCTTCTTTTCTTCTCATACTCGCCCGGCTTCTATCTTCCGGCTCTGCGAGGGGGACGGCGGCGCGGCTCTGGGACGGACGGCGAGGGTGAGATCCTGCGTACCAATCCCTCTGGAGCTAATGGTGTCCAGTAGCCTAAGAAGCAGGACCTAGCTTCAGAGAGTAGGGCTGCTTCTCTCCCCTCAGTCCCTCGATGCAGGGAGTTTGTTGCCAGCAGAGCTCCCTGAAAATAAAAAACCTAACAAAATACTTTCTATCAGTAAACTCAGGAGAGCTCACTGAAAAGCACCCAGCTCCTCTGGGCACAGTATCAAACTGAGGTCTGGAGGAGGGGCATAGAGGGAGGAGCCAGTGCACACCAGGAACTAAATTCTTTCTTAAAGTGCCCATGTCTCCTGCGGAGCCCGTCTATCCCCATGGTCCTTACGGAGTCCCCAGCATCCTCTAGGACGTTAGAGAAAAGCTATTTCCGCGATCAAATAGTTGCCACCCCGAAATAGAGAAAATTGTAGAAATTGCAAATGCATCGCAATATGCGGGCTGATTGCAAAACCATACGCATTTAACTGAACATCCTGCTTTAAAATGCCTGCGTTTTTTCAGACACATCCAGAAAACGTCAAGTTTCGTTCCAGAAACGCCGGCTTCCTGTCAGTCAAACTGCATTTGCGATCATGATGTCTACACAATTTCTGTCGCTATTTTTACTCACGTGTGCGCAATGCAAACGCTGCGCATGTGCAGTAATTCGATAATCGACCAGATTGCGATTCACAAATTTAGCAATCCTTACTGAATAAGGTCCATTGTGTTTTAATGCCTGCATGTTTGACAGAAGGGTTTAAATGGAGATTTGTGGTAGACTTACCATTGTTAAATCTCTTTCTGCGAGGTACACTGGGTTCCACAGGGAATACATTGGGGTGTAGAGATGGATCTTGATCCAGGCACCAACAGGTTAACGCTTTAGCTGTCCCAGGATACACTGGGTCCTCCTCTTTAACCCCGCCTCCAGGAACTGTGAGCTCAGTTTCGTTAACCAGCCCAATGCAGGAGCAGGTAAAAGAGAAGGCAGATGTTAGTCACATAGAACCACATTCTCACGATAGGAGAAGGGACCAGCGGCTAATGCCATACAAACCCATAGACGCTAAGTTTATCAGGGCGGGCGCCCAGTGGAACCCAGTGGCGCCCTGAGTAGTATCCTCTGCCTCTCTGGGACAGAGGTACCGGCACTACCACTTCTGTATCCAGGAGGGAACGCACAACCATCTGTAGAGCTTGCGCCTTTAACGGATCAGAAGGGATAACCATTGTGCAGAACTGGCAAGGGGGATGTCTCTTGAAAGAGACTACGTACCCGTGAGAGACAACTTCTCGCACCCATGCATCTGAAGAGGTCATTAACCAGACCTGGATGAATCGTAGAAGTCGGACCCTCACCCTGGGATACACTATGGGGAGGCCTGTTTAGTCATGCAGCAGGCTTGTCATGAGAAGCAGGCTGACGAGCAGCCCAGGAACGTTAGGCCTTGGGCTTAGTGGTTGTTGGGAGCACTAGACAATCTCGGGTATGCCTGACCTTCGCTTTAACCTTAAGGCCGAAAGCAGAGAAAAGTGGTACCTTTTGCCTTCTGTGCAGAAGGAGTAGCATTTGGGAGAATGGCAGTCTCAGTAACCGCCGATTCAGACCCAATTTTTAATTAGGTCTTCCCCAAATAATATGTCCCCAGTAAAGGGGAATACCTCCAAGGACTTTGAGTCCAGATCCACCTTCCATGACCTCAAAAACAGAATACGGCGAGCCAGGACAGACGTATTCGACGCCTTGGCAGCCAACACACCCGCCTCAGGGGACGCCTCCTGGTGTAGAAAAAGGTGGCGGTGGTATTGTGAGACAGGGAATGTCTGGCATTGTCAGATATATCCTCGGGCAGCTTTCCTCTAATGCCTGATCCAGTCATCAATCTATTTTGCAGCCCCAAGAGGACGCAATCGTGATCTATATACAAAACCCGTAAGGGAGAAATAGACTTCCCTCCAAACGCTTATCTGTTGGTTCCTACAGTGAAGGGACAGTGGTGAGAGTGGATGACACCCGATGAGTGACACGAGTTCACTAGCAGTGAATTACCTACTTGTTATATAACTCTGCAGAGGAGGGGAGGATATTGAGCTAATGCCCGTTGTAGACAGGGGGAATGTCTTCCCTTGATTAGACCAGGGGTCTTGTCTGATCTACACTTAATGGTCAGATTGTGGTAACAGAGTTTTATCTACCCTCTGATGTGTGAACATATCAGTTTGCTTAACCACAGTAGGGAAATCCTTTTAACATCAGTGATTTGTAGGATTTGCTTGCCAGTAACCACAAGGGCATCAGTGACTGTAAGGTTACAGGTGATCCCATAGGGGACATAAAGCGTTCAAATAGAGAACCCAGTAGGTTTGAGACTGCAGCCCAGGTTGGTTCCTAAATGATTTCAGGAGCTGCGGACTGACTGGGAGATGTATGAGACATAGTACACAGACCATCAAACAAAACTTCCCCCTCAGGTAAATCCGTTGCGCATGCTCTGCAAGATGCAGGAGCGTTCCCAGATTTACTGCCCTATATGTTAAACATTATACACAAATGCAACAGAGAGCGGTTTAGTACGATGAAGCAAGACAAAGTACAATACCTGCGAATAAATCCGTTAGCATGTGACTGAGTACCCAGCAGAATACACGTAATAGGTAAATACTGTGACGCAGTATATACTGACCCAGACGCACCCAGTCCCCTAGGGTACAGTATACAGTGATAGATTTATCTGGAATACACTGCAGTGAAATCACATAGTAGATACAGGCACACACAGTCACGTTTGCAATGCAGATAATTATTTTCATGACAATAAAATTGCATTGGATTATTATATGAACATATGATTTTATATATATATATATATATATATATATATATATATAAAAAACAATGCGCGGTCTGAGACCGGATGTATATATCAGAATACTAGTACAATATATTCTGGCACAGGTACACTTGTTCTTAACGAACGCTGTCTTAATATCGACATGTAGAATACCTACCTAAGTGTTTGTAAAACCATGGCGCTGATATACAGGCGGGTTTACAAAGTAGAATTTGCCCTGCAGTCCTGGAGACCAGTCGCATCTATTTTAGAAAATGGCGCCCTGCGTCTCAGTCAGGGAGTGAGGGAGAGTGTGAGGCAGCTCCAGGGCAGGAACACCAACAGTAGATGGCGCCCTGGATCGGGGGAGAGGCTATAGGTCAAGCGTCGGCTCCCCTATGCTGGACTTCGCCACCTGGTACTATGGAGTCTTATTAAAATGGATATTAGTATATCCGACCTCTAGTCCTATGCCCTGGTGGATATAGTGGGGTCCCTGCTCAGTTACAGTGTCCACACCAGCGTCGCAGTCAGTCTCCCTAGACTGCGATCGGAATGCGATTTAATGGCGGGTCCTGCCTGGGGGACCCTCTTACCTCCTCCCCTCTGTAGCAGCCACGCAAACCAGGAGAGCATCTGCGACCGTGTGCCTAGAGCCAGAGCGTCTCCGCCGCAAGTACCCGGGAACAGAGCCAGCGGGAGTATGCGACGCCGCTGGGGAGGTGACGGAGTCGCAGCAGAGAATGTCACCCTGACATGTAAGTGCTGCAGCCCTTTAAGTCTTCTAAAAGTTTTTTCAGGACTGCTCAGTGCACCCCTGTTAAGTGACCTGCTTCTGCAGGCAACAACTGGAAACTGAGCTCACAGTGCCTGGAGGCGGGATTATAGAGGAGGCCCAAATGCATTCTGGGACAACTAAAGCTTTAACTTGTTGGTTCCTGGATCAAGATCCACCTCTACACCCCGATGTATTCCCTGTGGAACACAGTGTACCCCGCTGCAGATAATATCACAGTGCATTGGTAAACATTTCTGCTGGGGGTTGAAGACAAGTATGCAGAATAGTGGTATGCATTGCTGCTGAGTGTTAAAGACTAGTTTGCAGTGTAGTGGCATGCATTATTGTTGGGGGTAAAGAGGAGGAAGAATGCAGTGGAGTGGTATACGTTGTGCTGGCGATTAAGGACAAGTCTGCAGCACAGCGGTAGATGTTGCTGGGGGAGTTAAAGACTACAGTGCAGTGGTATATGTTGTTGCTGGTGGTTAAGTACAAGGATGCAGTGCAGTGGTATTGATGCTATGGGTTATACATAAAGCCTAGTACACAAGGGGAGATGTGGGGGGAGATGTGTGCTGAGCGATCTTGCACAGACCGCTCAGTACACATCTCTTTCCCCGCTCAGCACATCGCGATGTGTGCTGAGCGAGGGGGGGTAGACGGGTGGGGAGCGCTCATTTCACCCAGCGGTGAAATGAGCGATGTGCGCTCTGATCGGTCTCTACACTTTGAAGGGGCAATAACCATGAGAGGATCTTGATCCTATGCACCAACAAGCTCAAAGCTTTGACTGTTCCCAGAATGCACAGCGCCGCCTCCTCTATAACCCCGCCTCCCTGCACAAGAACTCAGTTTTTAGTTAATAAGCCCAATGCAGTAGCAGGAAAAGAGACGACAACGATTAGTAGTTAAATACACCACACTCTCACGAAAGGAGAAGTGTCAGCGGCTAATGCCATACCAACCCAAAGAAGCTAAGTGCGTCAGGGTGGGTGCCTTGTGGAGCCCAGTGTACCTCGCAGAAAGATTTAACAAAGGTAAGTTCTTACCATAAATCTCGTTTTCTGCTGCGGGGTACACTGGGCGCCACAAGGATAGACATAGGGGATGTCCTAAAGCAGTTACTTATGGGAGGGGACGCACTGTAGCGGGCACAAGAACCCGGCGTCCAAAGGAAGCATCCTGGGAAGCGGCAGTATCGAAGGCATAGAACCATATGAACGTGTTCACAGAGGACCACGTAGCCGCCTTGCACAATTGTTCAAGGGTCGCACCCCGGCGGGCCGCCCAAGAAGATCCAACAGACCGAGTAGAATGGGCTGTAATGTGAGCAGCAGCCGACCGACCTGCCCTCACATAAGCATGTGCAATCACCATTCTAATCCATCTGGCCAAAGTCTGCTTGTGAGCATTGTCTAGCATGGTCAGAAGAGATTTCAGCTTCTAACTCCAAGGCCCATGATTCAATAGCCTCTGCAGCCCATGTTGCTGCAATAGTGGGCCTTTGTGCAGCACCCGTGAGGGTGTAAATCGCTTTCAGACAACCCTCCACACGTTTATCCGTAGGCTACTTTAAAGACGTGACGGTAGTGACAGGTAGAGCTGAGGAAACCACCACCCTAGCCACATGTGAGTCTACTGGAGGAGGCGTTTCCCAATTTTTAGACCGCTCTTCTTTTGAGGCACAAACTTCGTACCCGGGTTTTCCCAGGTTTCCTGACGTATATCCACTAGGTGGTCAGAGTGAGGTAAAACTTGTTTAACCACATTCTGACGCTTGAACCTATCTGGTTTCTCTGGAGGGACGGATGGCTCGGGATCATCCGTAATCTGTAGAGTCAGAACCTGTGGGGTCAGTGTAAGTGCCGTCTTCGTCAGACGAGGTGTCAGTGACAGCAGTGGATTGTGAGGAGACAAGCGCTCGCTTAGAAGACCCCTTGGACTTAGGCGAGCGATGGTCAGACTTTTTAGTAGTCAGGGACTGGTTCAACTTCTTTAATTGGGCAGATAAATCGTCCCCCCACGGCGGGTTAGCTGCAGGGACCACATACGGTTGAACCGGCATAGGGGGTCCAAGTTAGTTTTAGTGTTAGTTTATTAACTAGCGTATGTAGAAGCGCGGAAAAAGCGGCCCACGGTGGGTTATTATGTACCTCCGTTGCCACAGTCCCACAGGGCGGCAAGGAGCCCCCAGAACCAGAGCCCACAGCTGCTATATTCTCCTCATAGGGATCTGTGGCTTCAGCAACACCGGCAGTGTGGTCAGCCCCAGAACCATTACCCTTAGAAGCAGACATGATATAACTTGCAGTATCAGGTAACACAGTACAATTGGCAGCAGCACAATACCTCTTACCCAAACCCCTGCGCAATGTAGTCAGCACTAGCAGAGATAAAGGAGAGATATGGTGACTAAAATCACAGAAAAATACATATTAAAGTATATCTTTGTGAAAATCCTATATCAATATAAAACCTGACGCACCAAGGTTATAGAATATAGGGATAGCAAGTTGAGTGAAAGACACGAAATGGACACCACTCAGCTATCTAATGCACACACAGATAGTCACAGTTTGTACAATGCAAAGGTTATTACGAACAATAATACTGCACTGGACTAGCTTCTATATATATATATATATATATATATATATATATATAGTCAATAGATATAACACTACACAGTATGAACTGGATGTATATCACAGGGTAATTGTACTAGAAAACCCTGACTAAATGCACTCTTTCTTAACTAGCACTGTCTAAAAAGGCAGATAGAATACTTAAGTGTCATGTAAAATCACAGCACTGACAACCAGGCGGCTTTACACAGGAGGATTTGCCCAAGCAGTCCCAGGAACAGTGAAGCTGAGAGATAATGGCGCCCAGACACTGACAGGGTGTGAGGGAGAGACAGATATGCAGCTCCAGGGCGGGAACATTTGCGGGAAATGGCGCCCTGGGGCTGGGGGAGGGGCTTCAGGTCTAAGCCTTATCCCCCTGCTGGCAAAACCACCGGGTACTGTGGGCTACTGAAAATGGTTTAGTGAGAAAACCTGACCTGCACCCATGCCCTGGTGATCTAGTGGGATCGCCTGTACTGCCACAGTGTCCACTGCCAGCGTGCGCGGCCCGCCTCCCACTGACCGTGCCGGATCGCGATAAAGACCGGGTCCCGCAAGCGGGGCCCACTTACCACCTCCCGAAGCGGTGGAACACAAAGAGGTCGCAGGGGCCAGGGCTGGACTGTGCTGTGAAAGACCATGCTCCTGGATGCGTTCATGGGCCATAAGATCCACCACTTTCCTAAGCTTGTGGGCAGGTGCATTGTCGTGATGAAAAAGGGCACCACGAGCGTGGGTTCTTGGGCAACGCCTGGAAATGGGTTCCAGCACTTGCGGAAGGCATTGTTTGAGTACCTAAAAGGGGATGCAATCAATTTGCCGGCTATGCCTAGCCGTTCTAAGGGTGCCCGTTTAGTGCAGATGTAGCCACGATGGGCACGGTCTACATCTGTAGTTTACAACTAGACAGGCAGATCGAGTCTACCTATGCACTGCACATCCGGAAACGTATTGCACACCCCTCGTATTTATACCGGTAGTGATACACACAGCCAGCCTTGTGTACATGATGCCCTATACAAAGTTTTTCAGGCCCGCACTCACCTTCATTGGGCTCTGTATGAAGGAAGCCATGTTTAACAATATACTGTACAATTGTTTAACACATAGATCACAAGATCTCTGTATAACTGCAGGAATAAATAGGATTTTAATTACCTACCGGTAAATCCTTTTCTCGTAGTCCATAGAGGATGCTGGGGTCCACATTAGTACCATGGGGTATGGACAGGTCCACTAGGAGCCACTGGCACTTTAAGAGTTTGAGACTGTGGGCTGGCTCCTCCCTCTATGCCCCTCCTACCAGACTCAGTCTAGAAACTGTGCCCGAGGAGACGGACAACTTCGAGAGAAGGATTTTACACAGATAGTGGCGAGATTCACACCAGCTCACACACAAGGCAAACCAAGCTAAGCAGCTTGAAACAACAGCAATGGTTGAACAAGATTACTTACCAAGTAACAAAACAGTACTTAACCAAGAACTAAGCAGTACTGAACTAAGTAATCACTGCAGGATCACGAAGCGCTGGGCGGGCGCCCAGCATCCTCTACGGACTACGAGAAAAGGATTTACCAGTAGGTAATTAAAATCCTATTTTCTCTTACGTCCTAGAGGATGCTGGGGTCCACATTAGTACCATGGGGATGTTGAAAGTTTGTGGGGGGGTACCCCTGGCGCTTGGTCTCTTATGGATGATTCTGAGTGTCCTACTCAGAAGCAATAAACATCTATCGCATGCCAAATACTTCTAAATGGCCTGATCAAAAGCAATACATATCTGACATGTGACTCAATCAATGAAGAGGGAACAATGTTTAATATTTGATATACAGACAAAACATGTAAACATGACATAAACAATAGGAGGATAAAGTGACTCGTGAATCCAATGATGAACCAAATCTTTCACCATAGGAAAGCAGCTGATATATTCAACCCTACTAGAGGGCTACTACCCAATGCGCTTTACCTGGTGAATACCACAACTAGTCACCACAGACCTTGTTAAAATGCAATGATTGTATAGGGTATTGGGTATAGGGTATTGCTTTTGATCAGGCCATTTAGAAGTATTTGGCATGCGATAGATGTTTATTGCTTCTGAGTAGGACACTCAGAATCATCCATAAGAGACCAAGCGCCAGGGGAACCCCCCACAAACTTTCAGTATTCACTTGTAGAGAATTAGTGTTTTTTCTCCCCTTAGAGGTGTACCTAGGAAGCTGGTCCTTTTTACTGCGCAATCACTGGTTCGTTATATATATATTTTGGTACCATGGGGATGTACCAAAGCTCCCAGAACAGGAGGGAGAGTGCGGAGGCTTCTGCAGAACTGATTGACCAAACCTCAGGTCCTCAGAAGCCAAAGTATCAAACTTGTAGAACTTTGCAAACGTGTTTGACCCAGACCAAGTAGCCCCTCAGCAAAGCGGTAAAGCAGAGACACCCCGGGCAGGCGCCCAGGAAGTACCCACCTTATGAGTTGAGTGGGACTTAACAGACGTAGGACACGGCAATCCTGCCGTAGAATACGCATGCTGGATAGTGAAGCTGATCCAGCGAGAGATCGTCTGCTTAGAAGCAGGACACCTAACTTTCTTGGGATCATACAGGACAAACAGAGAGTCCGATTTTCTGTGACGAACAGTCCCCTCACATAAATTTTCAGAGCCTTTACAACATCCAAGGACTCTGATGAAATTAAGGAGTCAGTAGAAACTGGCACCACAATAGGTTGGTTGATATGCAATGCAGACACAACCTTTGTAAGGAACTGCTTACGTGTCCGGAGCTCAGCTCTATCTTCATGGAAGATCAAGTAGGGCAGGGCTGGCCAAACCAGTCCTCAAGATCTACCAACAGTTCACATTTTCCAGACCACCGAGCTAGTGCACAGGTGTAGTCATTACTAATTAAGATGTGCTGCATTCATTCCTGACTGACAATTCTACAGATCTCCAGGAGGCCTGGAAAACATGAACTGTTGGTAGACCTCGAGGACCGGTTTGGCCAGCCCTGAAGTAGGGGCTCTTACAAGACAAAGCACCCAACTCCGACACACGTGTAGCAGAAGCTAAGGCCAACAAAGTGACAGCCTTCCACGTGAGAAATTTGACCTCAATCTCCGGTAAAGGATCGAACCAGTCCGATTGGAGGAACTGTAACACCACGTTAAGATCACAGGGCGCCGTAGGCGGCACAAAGAGTCTGGATTTGCAGAACCCCTTTCAGAAAAGTATGAACCTCAGGGAGGGAAGCCAACTGTTTCTGGAAGAAAACGGATAGGGCCGAAATATGGACCTTTACGGATCCCAAACACAGGCCCATATCCACACCTGCTTGCAGGAAGAGGAGAAACCGTCCCAGTTGAAACTCCACCGTAGGAAACTTCTTGGACTCACACCAAGATACATATTTTTTTCCAAATACAATGGTAATGTTTAGACGTTACTCCTTTCCTAGCCTGTATCAGGGTAAGAATAACCTTGTTCGGAATGCCCTTCGTAGCTAATATCTGGCGTTCAAACTCCATGCCGTCTAACGTAGCCGCGGTAAGTCTTGATAAGCGAACGGCCCCTGCTGCAGCAGGTCCTCCTGAAGAGGAAGAGGCCTCGGCTCTTCTAGCAGTAGATTCAGAAGATCCGCGTACCTTAGCCCTTCTTGGCCAGTCCGGAGCAATGAGGATTGCCTGAACTCTTGTTCTCCTTATGGGTTTTAGAACTCTTGGAATGAGTGGATGTGGAGGAATCACGTATACCGACTAGAACACCCACGGACTCACTAGGGCGTCCACGGCCTGTGGGTCTCTCGACCTGGAACAATACCGCCGATGCTTCTTGTTAAGAAGAGAGGCCATCATGTCTATTTGAGGTAAACCCCAAAGATCTGTTACCTCCGCAAACACCTCCGGATGGAGGCCCCATTCTCCTGGATGGAGATCGTGTCTGCTGAGGAAGTCCGCTTCCCAGGTGTCTACTCCCGGAATGAAGATTGCTGACAGAGCCAACGCGTGTTTTTCTGCCCAGAGGATAATTCTTGTAACCACTGACATTGCAGCTCTGCTTTTCGTTCCACCCTATCAGTTTATGTAAGCCACAGTCGTTACATTGTCTGACTGCTCTTGAATGGACCGATTTCTCAGAAGATGGGCTGCTTGGAGAAGACCGTTGTAGACCGCTCTCAGTTCCAGAATGTTTATTGGAAGGCTGGATTCCAGGCCTAACCAACGTCCTTGGAAAGTTTCCCCCTGAGTGACTGCGACCCAGCCCCGCAGACTTACATCCGTGGTCAGAAGGACCCAGTCCTGAATACCGAACCTGCGGCCCTCCAGAAGGTGAGTCAGTTGCAGCCACCAGAGGAGTGAAATCCTAGCTTTCACCGACAGACGTATTCTCTGGTGCATGTGTAGATGAGATCCCGACCACTTGTCTAGGAGATCCAGTTGGAAGGGCCGAACATGAAACCTTCCGTACTAGAGAGCCTCGTAAGAGGCCACCATCTTCCCCAGAAGGCGAATGCACTGATGAACCGAAACCCGGGCTGGCTTTAGGACATACTGGACCACTGTTTGTATCACCAACGCTTTCTCTTCCGGGAGAAACACCCTCTGCACTTCCGTGTGGAGGACCATTCCCAGAAAAGACAACCTCCTGGTTGGCACCAAATGTGATTTTGGAAGATTCAGGATCCAACAGTGTTCCCTGAGCAGATGAGTCGTGAGAACAATGAACTGCAACAACTTCTCCCTGGACGAAGCCTTTATCAGCACATCGTCCAGATATGTGATTATGTTCACCACCTGTCTGTGGAAGAGAACCATTATCTCTGCCATCACCTTGGTGAACACCCTCGGTGCTGTGGAAAGGCCGAATGGCAGTTCCTGGAATTGATAGTTACTGTCTAACAGTGCAAATCTGAGATAAGCCTGGTGAGGCAGCCAAATCGGAATGTGGAGGTACGCATCCTTGATATCTAGGGATACCAGAATCTCTCCCTCCTCCAGACCTGAAATCACTGCTCTGAGAGACTCCATTTTGAATTTGAACACCCTCAGGTAAGGGTTCACGATTTCAAGTTCAAAATTGGTCTGACCGAACCATCCGGTTTCGGTACCACGAAAAGGTTTGAATGATAACCCTTGTTTTGCATATGAGGTGGAACTGGGACAATGGCCTGTGACTTTTCCAATTTTAGGATGGCTTCCTGTAGGATAGCCCTGTCTGTCAGCAAAGCTGGCAAGCCTGATTTGAAGAATCGGTTAGGCGGGAGTTTTTAAACTCCAGTCTGCACCCCTGAGCACAATATCCTATACCCAGGGATCCAGGCTGGACGACACCCAGACGTGTCTGAAACGTCTGAGTCTCGCACCCACAAGCCCGTCCTCCAGGCTTTGAGGTCCACCGTCATGCTGAGGATTTTGAGGACCCAGAAGCAGGTCTCTGGTCCTGGGAGCCTGCAGGTGCAGGCTTTTTGGATTTTGCCAGGCCACCACTAAAGAAAGTGGTAGGAGGCTTGGACTTTTTTTCCTTAGCGGTCCGAAAGGTCTGCGGCACAGCCGAAGAAAACGTTTTCTTCGTAGAAGGTGTAGCAGAGGGAAGGAAAGGTGACTTACCCGCAGTTGCCATGGAAATCCACGCATTCAACGCTTCCCCAAATAGAGCCTGACCTGTGTAGGGTAGGTTCTCCACACTTCTCCTGGATTCCGCATCTGCAGACCAAGTCCCCAGCAGGCTGAGACCGACATGGAAGATATCCGTGCAGTCAGCTTACCCAGGTCCTTCATGGATTCCACCATGAACCCCGCAGAATCCTGTGTTACCTAAAAACAATTCAATGTCACTTCTATCCATTGTATCCAAATCCTCTAGTAATGTGCCTGACCACTTTACTATGGCTTTAGAAATCCATGCACAGGCAATAGTGGGCCTTAACGCCACTCCTGAAGCAGTGTAAATGGATTTAAGCGTAGTGTCAATCTTACAATCAGCCGGTTCTTTTAACGCGGTACAGGTAAAACCACCTTTTTAGACAGTCTGGAGACAGATCCGTCAACAATGGGTGGGTTTTCCCATTTTTTTCCTATCTTCCTCAGGGAAGGGAAAAGCAACCAGAACCCTTTTTGGGATCTGGAATTTTTTCTCCGGGTTTTCCCAAGATTTTTCAAATATAGCGTTTAATTCTTTAGATGCAGGGAAGGTTAGCGAGGCTCTCAAATTGTCAGTGAAGTAAGCCTCCTCAAACTGCTCAGGTGTGGTGTTATTAATGTTTAACACATCTCTAATGGCCTCAGTCATGAGCTACACCCCCTTAGCAAGGGATGCCGGCCCCCTCAGCACATCCCCATCACCGTCTGCAGTATCATAATTGATATCCGTGTCATCTTGAATAATTTGGGCAAGTGCACGTTTCTGTGGGAACAGGCTGGGGGATTTTGCAGGAATAGGGACAGAGCCTGACCAAACTGCCATAGACTTTTTCAACACTTGGGTTTCAGTCTCAGTATTAGCTACCCTAGTAGAGATCTAAGAGATCATTCCATTGATAGAAGTTAACCACTCAGGTTCAACAATAGGGATCCGAGACAAAGCATTACAATATTGTGTACATGGAATGGATCCCTCCTGAGAGGAAACATCTTCCGCAGCATAAGAGACAGAGTCCCTAGACATGGCTAGGTATGTGAGATATTAAATACCACACACACACACACACACACACACACACACACACACACACACACACACACACACACACACACACACACAGGAAATGTCAGACACCGTTTCCCCCCAAGTATGCCACAGAGACACAGAGATTGGAGCCAACCCACACACAGCGCTTTTTGAGGTAGAAGTAATTAAACTACCAGCGCTGTCTGTGTACCTTAATAGACTACACAGTCTTTACACAGCCTACCCCCCCCCCCTTCTACAACCCCCTGGTACCGCACAGGATAGCTGGAGTTGCTTGGAGCAACTTGCTTGGAGTCTCCCTGTCAGCATCTGTTGTACAGGAACTGCAGGAAGGAAAATGGCGCTGAACGCTGCTGAGTCCGCTCTGAGGAGAAGCTCCGCACCCTGAACATGGTGCTGCTTCCTGCTATTCATTATAATATACTGGCCTGAGGATTTCTGCTGGCAGCGATCCGGGAACCCTGACAGGCTTGCTGACCAGTGTAGGGTATAGGCGCTGGCTCAGGGCGCCCTTCACAGCGCCACACTATGTACCGCTGAGCCCCGGAGCGCAGTTAGTACTACGCTCCCTACCTTGTTGCTACCATCTTCACACCGGCTCCCCGCTTGCCGGGGGGCCGGTGACTCACTCGCCACAGAATTCTTCTGGCTCTGTAAGGGGGTGGCTGCATGCTGCGGGAGTGAGTGGTCGCCTGGAGCGGCTAATGATCAGCACCCCCAGGAGCTCAGTGTCCTGTCAGCGGAGATAGTGACTCAAACCCTGCAGGGCGGACATTACTCTCCTCCTTAGTCCCTCGAAGCAGGGAGGCTGTTGCCAGCAGCCTCCCTGTAAAATAATAAACTAAAAAAACTTTTACTAGAGAAATTCTGTTGACCTCCCCTAGCTGTGACCGGCTCCTCCGGGCACATTTTCTAAACTGAGTCTGGTAGGAGGGGCATAGAGGGAGGAGCCAGCCCACACTCTCAAACTCTTAAAGTGCCATTGGCTCCTGGTGGACACGTCTATACCCCATGGTACTAATGTGGACCCCAGCATCCTCTAGGACGTAAGAGAAAATAGGATTTTACTTACCGGTAAATCTATTTCTCGTAGTCCGTAGAGGATGCTGGGACTCCGTAAGGACCATGGGGAATAGATGGGCTCCGCAGGAGATAGGGCACTTTAAAAAAGCTTTGGATTCTGGGTGTGCACTGGCTCCTCCCTCTATGCCCCTCCTCCAGACCTCAGTTAGGGAAACTGTGCACAGAGGAGATGGACAGTACGAGGAAGGATTTTTGTAAATCTAAGGGCGAGATTCATACCAGCCACACCAATCACACCGTATAACTTGTGATAAACTACCCAGTTAACAGTATGAACAACAACATAGCCTCGGTCCAACCGATAAAACTACAACATAACCCTTATGTAAGCCATAGCTATATACAAGTCATGCAGAAGAAGTCCGAATTGGGACGGGCGCCCAGCATCCTCTACGGACTACAAGAAATAGATTTACCGGTAAGTAAAATCCTTTTTTCTCTAACGACCTAGAGGATGCTGGGACTCCGTAAGGACCATGGGGATTATACCAAAACTCCCAAACGGGCGCGAGAGTGCGGATGACTCTGCAGCACCGATTGAGCAAACACAAGGTCCTCCTCAGCCAGGGTATCAAACTTATAGAACTTCGCAAAGGTGTTTGACCCCGACCAAGTAGCTGCTCGGCACAACTGTAATGCCGAGACCCCTCGGGCAGCCGCCCAAGAAGAGCCCACATTCCTAGTGGAATGGGCCTTAACCGATTTAGGCAATGGCAATCCTGCCGTAGAATGCGCCTGCTGAATCGTGTTACAGATCCAGCGAGCAATAGTCTGCTTTGAAGCAGGAACGCCAACCTTGTTGGCCGCATACAGTACAAACAGAGCCTCAGTCTTCCTGATCCTAGCTGTTCTCGTCACATAAATCTTCAAAGCCCTGACCACATCCAGGTACTCGGAATCCTCCAAGTCCAGTGAAGCCACAGGCACGACAATAGGTTGGTTCATATGAAAAGATGAGACTACTTTTGGCAGAAATTGAGGACGAGTCCTCAACTCCGCCCTATCCACGTGAAAAACCAGGTATGGGCTTTTATGTGATAAAGCCGCCAATTCTGAAACACGCCTTGCCGAAGCTAATGTCAACAACATGACCACTTTCTAAGTGAGGTATTTCAACTCCACTGTTTTGAGTGGTTCAAACCAAGGGGACTTGAGGAAACGTAATACCACGTTAAGATCCCAAGGCGCCACCGGAGGTACAAAAGGAGGCTGAATATGCAGCACCCCCTTAACAAAAGTCTGTACTTCAGGAAGAGAGGCCAATTCTCTTTGAAAGAAAATGGATAAGGCCGAAATTTGGACCTTTATGGACCCTAGTTTAAGGCCCAAATTCACTCCTGTTTGAAGGAAGTGAAGTAGACGGCCCAAATGGAACTCCTCCGTAGGAGCAGCTCTGGCCTCACACCAAGAAACATATTTTCGCCATATACGGTGATAATGTTTCGATGTCACATCCTTCCTAGCCTTGATCAGGGTAGGAATGACCTCTTCCGGAATCCCTTTTTCCGCTAGGATCCGGCGTTCAACCGCCATGCCGTCAAACGCAGCAAGTCTTGGAACAGACAGGGCCCCTGCTGCAGCAGGTCCTGCCTTAGAGGAAGAGGCCACGGATCTTCTGTGAACAACTCTTGCAGCTCCGGATACTAAGTCCTCCGTGGCCAATCTGGAACAATGAGGATTGTTCTGACCCTGCTTATTCTTATTATTCTCAACACCTTGGGTATGAGAGGTAGAGGAGGAAACACATAGACCGAACTGAACACCCAAGGTGTCACCAGAGCGTCTACCGCTACCGCCTGAGGGTCTCTTGACCTGGCGCAATACCACTTCAGCTTTTTGTTGAGACGGGATGTCATCATGTCTATCTGAGGCAGTCCCCACCAACCCGTGATCTGTGCGAAGACTCCTGATGAAGTCCCCACTCTCCCGGATGCAGGTCATGCCTGCTGAGGAAGTCCGCCTCCCAGTTGTCCACCCCCGGGATGAACACTGCTGATAGTGCGCTGACATGGCCTTCCGCCCAGCGTAGAATTCTGGTCGCTTCTGCCATGGCCACTCTGCTCCTTGTTCCGCCTTGGCGGTTTACATGAGCCACTGCCGTGACATTGTCCGACTGAATCAGAACCGGTTTGTCCCGAAGAAATTTCTCCGCCTGACGTAGGGCGTTGTATATGGCCCTCAACTCCAGGACGTTGATGTGGAGACAAGTCTCTAGATTTGACCAGAGACCTTGGAAATTTCTTCCTAGCGTGACCGCTCCCCAGCCTCGGAGGCTTGCGTCCGTGGTCACCAGGACCCAGTCCTAAATGCCGAACCTGCGACCCTCTAGTAGGTGAGCACTGTGCAGCCACCACAGGAGAGATACCCTGGTCCTGGGAGACAGGGTTATCCTTTGATGCATTTGTAAATGGAACCTGGACCATTTGTCCAATAGGTCCCATTGAAAGGTCCTTGCATGGAACCTGCCGAAGGGGATGGCCTCGTATGAAGCCACCATCTTCCCCAGAACCCGTGTGCAATGATGCACTGAAACCTTTTTTGGCTTCAATAGGTTCCTGACCAGGGCTATGAGCTCCTGAACCTTTTCCATCGGAAGAAAAACCCTCTTCTGGTCTGTGTCTAGAATCAGGCCCAAAAAGGTCAGACGCATTGCAGGGACTAGCTGGAACTTCGGTATATTGAGAAACCAGCCGTGCATTTGCAACGTCTTCATGGACAGAGACACGCTGTCCAGCAACTTCTCCCGAGATCTCGCCTTTATGAGGAGATCGTCCAAGTATGGTATAATTGTGACACCCTGCTTGCGCAGGAGCACCATCATTTCCGCCATTACCTTGGTGAAAATTCTCGGGCCGTGGAAAGCCCAAACGGCAACGTCTCAAATTGGTAGTGACAGTCCTGTACTGCAAATCTCAGGAACGCCTGGTGAGGGGGGGAAATTGGAACATGAAGGTATGCATCCTATATGTTCAGGGACACCATCCAATCCCCCCCCCCCCCCCTCCAGGCTGACTATAACCGCCCTGAGTGATTCCATTTTGAACTTGAATCTCTTCAAGTACAGGTTCAGGGATTTTAGATTTAAAATGGGTCTGACCGAACCGTCCGGTTTCGGGACCACAAACAGGGTTGAGTAATATCCCTCTCCTTGTTGGAGATGAGGAACTTTGACTATCACCTGTTGAATATACAATTTTTGGATTGCAGCTAACACTAGCTCCCTCTCTGACGGGGAAGTCGGAAGAGCCGATTTGAAAAACAGGCGAGGAGGCATGTCTTCGAATTCCAGTCTGTATCCCTGAGAAACAATCTCTAATGCCCAGGGATCCACCTGCGAGTGAACCCAGACGTGGCTGAAAAATCGAAGACGTGCCCCCACTTGATCTGCCTCCCCCCGGGAGCCCCAGCGTCCTGCGGTGGACTTTACAGATGCAGGGGAGGACTTCTGCTCCTGGGGACTAGCTGCGTGCAGCTTTTTTCCCTTGCCTTTACCTCTGGCAAAAAAGGACGATCCCCGTACCTTCTTGCTCTTATTGGAACGAAAGTACTGCATCTGATAATGGGGTACCTTCTTAGCATGCTGCGGGGGTACATAAGGTAAAAAATTCGATTTACCGGCCGTAGCAGTAGAGACAAGGTCCGAGAGGCCGTCTCCAAACAACTCTTCCCCCTTGTAAGGCAATGACTCCATATGCCGCTTTGAGTCGGCGTCTCCAGTCCACTGTCGGGTCCACAAGAGTCGCCTAGCAGAAAATAAGATTTTACTCACCGGTAAATCTATTTCTCGTAGTCCGTAGTGGATGCTGGGACTCCGTAAGGACCATGGGGAATAGCGGCTCCGCAGGAGACTGGGCACAACTAAAGAAAGCTTTAGGACTACCTGGTGTGCACTGGCTCCTCCCACTATGACCCTCCTCCAGACCTCAGTTAGGATACTGTGCCCGGAAGAGCTGACACAATAAAGAAGGATTTTGAATCCCGGGTAAGACTCATACCAGCCACACCAATCACACCGTATAACTTGTGATACTATACCCAGTTAACAGTACGAAATATAACTGAGCCTCTCAACAGATGGCTCAACAATAACCCTTTAGTTAGGCAATAACTATAAACAAGTATTGCAGACAATCCGCACTTGGGATGGGCGCCCAGCATCCACTACGGACTACGAGAAATAGATTTACCGGTGAGTAAAATCTTATTTTCTCTGACGTCCTAAGTGGATGCTGGGACTCCGTAAGGACCATGGGGATTACACCAAAGCTCCCAAACGGGCGGGAGAGTGCGGATGACTCTGCAGCACCGAATGGGCAAACTCTAGGTCCTCCTCAGCCAGTGTGTCAAACTTGTAGAATTTAGCAAATGTGTTTGACCCCGACCAAGTAGCTGCTCGGCAAAGTTGTAGAGCAGAGACCCCTCGGGCAGCCGCCCAAGAAGAGCCCACTTTCCTCGTGGAATGAGCTTTCACTGATTTAGGATGCGGCAGTCCAGCCGCAGAATGTGCAAGCTGAATCGTGCTACAGATCCAGCGAGCAATAGTCTGCTTAGAAGCAGGAGCACCCAGCTTGTTGGGTGCATACAGGATAAATAGCGAGTCAGTTTTCCTGACTCCAGCCGTCCTGGAAACATATACTTTTCAGGGCCCTGACTACGTCCAGTAACTTGGAATCCTCCAAGTCCCAAGTAGCCACAGGCACCACAATAGGTTGGTTCACATGAAAAACTGATACCACCTTAGGAAAGAATTGGGAACGAGTCCTCAATTCCGCCTTATCCATATAAAAAATCAGATAAGGGCTTTTGCATGACAAAGCCGCCAATTCTGATACACGCCTGGCCGACGCCAAGGCCAACAGCATGACCACTTTCCACGTGAGGTATTGTAGCTCCACGGATTTAAGTGGCTCAACCCAATGCGACTTCAGGAAATCCAACACCACGTTGAGATCCCACGGTGCCACTGGAGGCACAAACGGGGCTGACTATGCTGCACTCCCTTAACAAAAGTCTGAACTTCAGGCAGTAAAGCCAGTTCTATTTTGGAAGAAAATCGATAGAGCCGAAATCTGGACCTTAATGGAACCCAATTTTAGGCCCATAGTCACCCTGACTGTAGGAAGTGCAGAAATCGACCTAGCTGAAATTCCTCCTTTGGGGCCTTCCTGGCCTCACAGCACGCAACATATTTCCGCCATATGCGGTGATAATGGTTTGCGTTCACTTCTTTCCTAGCTTTAATTAGCGTAGGGATAACTTCCTCCGGAATGCCCTTTTCCTTCAGGATCCGGCGTTCAACCGCCATGCCGTCAAACGCAGCCGCGGTACGTCTTGGAACAGACAGGCCCCCTGCTGCAGCAGGTCCTGTCTGAGCGGCAGAGGCCATGGGTCCTCTGAGATCATTTCTTGGAGTTCTGGGTATCAAGCTCTTCTTGGCCAATCCGGAACAATGAGTATAGTTCTTACTCCACTCCTTCTTATTATTCTCATTACCCTGGGTAAGAGAGGCAGAGAAGGGAACACATACACTGACTGGTACACCCACGGTGTTACCAGAGCGTCCACAGCTATCGCCTGAGGGTCCCTTGACCTGGCGCAATATCTTTGTAGCTTTTTGATGAGGCGGGACGCCATCATGTCCACCTGTGGCCTTTCCCAACGGTGTACAATCATTTGGAAGACTTCTGGATGAAGTTCCCACTCTCCCGGGTGGAGGTCGTGTCTGCTGAGAAAGTCTGCTTCCCAGTTGTCCACTCCGGGAATGAACACTGCTGACAGTGCTAACACATGATTTTCCGCCCATCGGAGATTCCTTGTGGCTTCTGCCATCGCCATCCTGCTTCTTGTGCCGCCCTGTCGGTTTACAGGAGCGACCGCCGTGATGTTGTCTGACTAGATCAGCACCGGCCGGTGTTGAAGCAGGGGTCTAGCCTGACTTAGGACATTGTAAATGGCCCTTAGTTCCAGAATATTTATGTGTAGGGAAGTCTCCTGACTTTTCCATAGTCCTTGGAAGTTTCTTCCCTGTGTGACTGCCCCCCAGCCTCGAAGGCTGGCATCCGTGGTCACCAGGACCCAGTCCTGTATGCCGAATCTGCGGCCCCCTAGAAGATGAGCACCCTGCAGCCACCACAACAGCGACACCCTGGCCCTTGGAGACACGGTTATCCGCCGATGCATCTGAAGATGCGACCCGGACCACTTGTCCAACAGATCCCACTGGAAGATCCTTGCATGGGACCTGGCGAATGGAATTTCTTCGTAAGAAGCTACCATCTTTCCCAGGGCTCGCGTGCATTGATGCACCGACACCTGTATTTGAATTAGGAGGTCTCTGTCTAGAGACGACAACTCCTAGGACTTCTCCTCCGGGAGAAACCCTTTTTATCCTGTTCTGTGTCCAGAACCATACCCAGGAACAGTAGACGCGTCGTAGGAACCAGCTGCGACTTTGGAATATTCAGAATCCAGCCGTGCTGTTGTAGCACTTCCCGAGATAGTGCTACTCCGACGAACAACTGCTCCCTGGACCTCGCCTTTATAAGGAGATCGTCCAAGCACGGGATAATTATTTCGGCCATTACCTTGGTAAATACCCTCGGTGCCGGGGACAGACCAACGGCAACGTCTGGAATTGGTAATGACCATCCTGTACCACAATTTTGAGGTACTCCTGGTGAAGAGGGTAAATAGGGACATGCAGGTAAGCATCCTTGATGTCCAGTGATACCATGAAATTCTCCAGTTTTGCAATAATCGCCCTGAGCGATTCCACTTTGAACTTGAACCTTCGTATATAAGTGTTCAAGGATTTCAATTTTAGAATGGGTCTCACCGAACCGTCTGGTTTCGGTACCACAACATTTTGGAATAGTAACCCCGGCCTTGTTGAAGGAGGGGTACCTTGATTTCACCTGCTGGAAGTACAGCTTGTGAATTGCCGCCAGTACTACCTCCCTTTCTCCGAGGGCAGCAGGTAAGGCTGATGTGAGGTAACGGCGAGGGGGAGTCGCCTCGAACTCCAGCCTGTATCCCTGTGATACTACTTGCAGAACCTAGGGATCCACCTGTGGGCAAGCCCACTGGTCCCTGAAGTTCCCGAGACGCGCCCCCACCGCACCTGTCTCCACCTGTGGAGCCCCAGCGTCATGCGGTGGACTCAGAGGAAGCGGGGGAAGATTTTTGATCCTGGGAACTGGCTGTCTGGTGCAGCTTTTTCCTTCTTCCCTTGTCTCTGTGCAGAAAGGAAGCGCCTTTGACCCGCTTGCTTTTCTGAAGCCGAAAGGACTGTACCTGAAAATACGGTGCTTTCTTAGGCTGTGAGGAAACCTGAGGTAAAAAAAATTCTTCCCAGCTGTTGCTGTGGATACGAGGTCCCAGAGACCATCCCCAAACAATTCCTCACCCTTATAAGGCAGAATCTCCATGTGCCTTTTAAAGGCAGCATCACCTGTCCACTGCTGGGTCTCTAATACCCTCCTGGCAGAATAGACATTGCATTAATTCTGGATGCCAGCCGGCAAATATCCCGCTGTGCATCCTTCATATATAAGACGACGTATTTAATATGCTCTATGTTAGCAAATATTATCTGACAGGGTATCAGACCACGCTGCAGCAGCACTATTTATGCTGAGGCAAATGCAGGTCTCAGTATAGTACCTGAGTGTGTATATACAGACTTCAGGATAGTCTCCTGCTTTTTATCAGCAGGCTCCTTCAAAGTGGCCGTATCCCAAGACGGCAGTGCCACCTTTTTTGACAAACGTGTGAGCGCCTTATCCACCCTAGGGGATATCTCCCAACGTGACCTATCCTCTGGCAGGAAAGGGTACGCCAGCAGTAACTTTTTAGAAATTACCATTTTGTATCGGGGGAACCCACGCTCTTTACACACTTCATTCACTCATCTGATGGGGGAACAAAACACTGGCTGCTTTTTCTCCCCAAACATAAAACCCCTTTTATGTGGTACTTGGGTTCATGTCAGAAATGTGTAACACATTTTTCATTGCCGAGATCATGCAACGGATGTTCCTAGTGGATTGTGTATATGTCTCAACCTCGTCGACACTGGAGTCAGACTCCGTGCCGACATCTGTGTCTGCCATCTGAGGTAACGGGCGTTTTTTGAGCCCCTGATGGCCTTTGAGACGCCTGGGCAGGCGCGGGCTGAGAAGCCGGCTGTCCCACAGCTGTTACGTCATCCAGCCTTTTATGTAAGGAGTTGACATTGTCGGTTAATACCTTCCACCTATCCATCCACTCTGGTGTCGGCCCCACAGGGGGCGACATCCCATTTATCGGCCTCTGCTCCGCCTCCACGTAACCTTCCTCATCCAACATGTCGACACAGCCGTACCGACACACCGCACACACACAGGGAATGCTCTGACTGAGGACAGGACCCCACAAAGTCCTTTGGGGAGACCAGAGCGCTATATAATGCAGGGATTAACACTATAACTGAGTGATTTTTCCCCCAATAGCTGCTTGTATACACATATTGCGCATAAATTTAGTGCCCCCCCTCTCTTTTTAACCCTTTGAGCCTGAAAACTACAGGGGAGAGCCTGGGGAGCTGTCTTCCAGCTGCACTGTGAAGAAAAAATGGCGCCAGTGTGCTGAGGGAGATGGCCCCGCCCCTTTTCCGGCTGACTTCTCCCGCTTTTTCTGGAATTCTGGCAGGGGTATTTTTACACCTATATAGCCTTCCTGACTATATATGGTGTAGATTTGCCAACCAAGGTGTCTTATATTGCCCTCAGGGCGCCCCCCCCCCCAGCACCCTGCACCCATCAGTGACCGGAGTGTGAGGTGTGCATGAGGAGCAATGGCGCACAGCTGCAGTGCTGTGCGCTACCTTGTTGAAGACAGAAGTCTTCTGCCGCCGATTTTCCGGAACACTTCTTGCTTCTGGCTCTGTAAGGGGGCCGGCGGCGCGGCTCCGGGAACGAACACCAAGGTCGGGTCCTGCGGTCGATCCCTCTGGAGCTAATGGTGTCCAGTAGCCTAAGAAGCCCAAACTACCACCAGTTAGGTAGGTTCGCTTCTTCTCCCCTTAGTCCCTCGCTGCAGTGAGTCTGTTGCCAGCAGATCTCACTGTAAAATAAAAAACCTAAAATATACTTTCTTTCTAGGAGCTCAGGAGAGCCCCTAGTGTGCATCCAGCTCAGCCGGGCACAAGATTCTAACAGAGGTCTGGAGGAGGGTCATAGTGGGAGGAGCCAGTGCACACCAGGTAGTCCTAAAGCTTTCTTTAGTTGTGCCCAGTCTCCTGCGGAGCCGCTATTCCCCATGGTCCTTACGGAGTCCCAGCATCCACTTAGGACGTCAGAGAAATAGACATAGCGTTTATACTGGAGCTTAGTAAACAAATGTCTCTTTGAGCATCTCTCATATACAAGGCAGCATCTCTGATATGCTCTATGGTCATTAAATTTCATTGCCGTTTGTACCACTGTATCCGGAGATCTCGCTAGCCAGCTACAACGCTCCACGTATTCTTCACCTATATTTATGATCTCCCAGAGATGACTGCATGATAAAGGTTAAAGCATCAGCAGCCGGGGAGGACACTCTTGGTGAAAGAGTCCACAAAGAGGAGCGGTCTAATTGTTTAATTGTCTGGCCTGACACGCTTTTATAGGAAGCACAGCTTCACTTTATCAACGGATTTCTGGCTATCCAAATGGGACAGCTAAACAGCTCCTAAGTTCTCATTTATTGTGAAGAAAAAAGTCCTTCTTTTTCCCAAAATTGACTGCTCTATAGTTATACAAGGGAGAACTCTGTGTGCTATTAAGCTTCAGTAAACATCAGAAAAGTTACATTTTAACTATCACAGCATGTGTTGCTAAAAATTATAAGTGGACACAGAGAATTATGTCATGTTACATGTTGTATCTAGTCTGTTTATAAATACAGTATTGAATCAGTACGTTGGCCGGCCGGTGGTACAAATTTTATATTATATACATGTTTTATGTGTTTTAATACATTTTTCTTAAGTTCTAATCTTTATGCGCTGTAACACCAAGTTCTTTGTTCCTATCTGGAGATTCCCAAGCCTTTTCGCACAATTCGCTTAGCTCAAATGAAGACGGAAAAGTGACCTCAGGCTTTTTCCCTTTACACATGTGTACCCTCGTGTCCGGGACAGGGGGTTCCTCGGTGATATGCAAAACCTCTTTAATGGCAATAATCATGTAACGAATACCCTTTGCCACCTTCGGCTGTAATTTTGCATCTTCATAGTCGACACTAGAGTCAGTATCTGTGTCATCGACCTGGGATATGGTGCGCTTTTGAGACCCCGAAGGTCCTGGCGCCACAGGGACAGGCATGGTCTGGCTACCTGACTGATCCCTAGCCTCAGCCTTGTCTAACCTTTTATGCAGTAAATTTACATTTGCATTTAAGACATTCAGCATATCCACCCAGTCCGGTGTCGGCATTGCTGACGGCGACCTGACATTCAAGCACTACCCCTCCACATTAAGCGAGCCTTCCTCGTCAAACATGTCAACACACGCGTACCGACACACTTCACCCACACAGGGAAACTCTTTTTCTGAAGACAGTATCCCCTTTAAGGCCGTTTGGAGAGACAGAGAGAGAGTATGCCAGCACACACCCCAGCGCTATACCCCTGGAAAGAAACACAGAATGCTTTTCCCCAGTAGCGCTGTGTAGTAATAAAACGCCAATTATGTGCCCCCCCCCCTCTAGTTCAAAACCCCCCTTTCACCGTGTGTAAAGCAGGGGAGAGTCCGGGGAGCTTCCTCTCAGTGGTGCTGTGGAGAGAAAATGGCGCTGGTGAGTGCTGAGGGAGAAGCCCCGCCCCCTCGGCAGCGGGCTTCTGTCCTGCTCAAAGTTATTAAAAAATGGCGGGGGCTCTTTTATATACATGTACAGTTCCCACCTGTACATGTATATAGTCTTTTGCCATCAGAGAGGTGTTTATATTGCTGCCCAGGGCGCCCCCCCTGCGCCCTGCACCCTTACAGTGACCGGAGTGTGTGTGGTGGGGTGTAGTACGGCAGCATACCGACAGCAGATCCTGGCAGCATACCGACGCCGGGATCCCGGCGGGGAGGGGCGAGTGCAGCAAGCCCCTTGTGGGCTCGCTGCGCTCGCCATGCTGCGAGCTCGGTGGCGACCTGCGGTCGCCACGGGTTCTATTCCCACTCTATGGGTGTCGTGGACACCCACGAGTGGAAATAGTCCCTGTTGGTCGTCATGCCGACCATCGGGACAGTGACCCGTCGGGCTGGTGGAGAAGGTCATGTGACTGTCGGTCAGCTGACCGGCGGTTACATGAATACCACCCGTGTGGTGTGTGGAGCAATGCCGCACAGCTGCAATGCTGTGCGTTACCTCAGTGAAGCTCTGAAGGCTTCTGCCGCCTGAGACGTCTTCTGACTTCTTTTCTTCTGGCTCTGTGAGGAGAATGGCGGCGCAGCTCTGGGAGTGAACGCCCAGGACGTACCTGTGTTCACCCCCTCTGGAGCTAATGGTGTCTAGTAGCCGAGGAAGCAGAGCCTATCATTTAAGTAGGTCTGCCCCTCTCTCCTCAGTCCCTCGATGCAGGAAGCCTGTTACCAGTAGTGCTCCCTGTAAAAAATAGAGAAAAAATCCAAACAAAAATGCTTTCTAGGCAGAGAACTCAGGGGAGCTCCCTGCAGTGCACCCATTTCCCTCTGGGCACAGTGTAAAACTGAGGTCTGGAGGAGGGGCATAGAGGGAGGAGCCAGTGCACACCCAGAATCCAAAGCTTTCTTAAAGTGCCCTATCTCCTGCGGAGCCCGTCTATTCCCCATGGTCCTTACGGAGTCCCAGCATCCTCTAGGACGTTAGAGAAATACGTATATAATATAAATATAAATGAGCACATAAAGGTGTTTATAATAACTACAGCAGTGGAAAGTATTATCCGTAATCCGTGGACACAATATAAAAAGGTTTAGTCAGTGTAGGACACAAATAGTTGCTATGGTGATGTAAATAGCAGCTGGTGCCAAGTACTGAGGAAGAAATTAGTATAGCAACAGTGATGCCACATAAGGGGAAAAATGTGACAGATAGGGGATCGGAAGACAAGAGCTAACAAGGGAGGGCTGAGGAGCGCAAGGACAGAGAAAATGGAGCTGTACTTACTAAGATTCCTTAGGTTAATGGGGCCTATAAAGGAGGAGATAATGGGTAAGGAGTTAGATTGTAACAATATGTTGTACAAATAACATTAACATTTTTTCAGGTAATCAGACAATAAACTTTATGAAACCCAAACAATAAAAATTCTGGAAAAGCTACCAATAAAAAAACTTATATAATGATAAAGACCAAAGTCTAATTTATTTGTAATGTTATACTTTATTTAAAATAAATGTAGGAGCAGTCAAACTATTTTACTTACAGGATCACATAAACTACTCATTGTAGATTGTCATCTATGCAGTGGTAACACATTGGGGGTAATTCTGAGTTGATCGCAGCAGCAAGTTTGTTAGCAATTGGGCAAAACCATGTGCACTGCAGGTGGGGCAGATATAACATGTGCAGAGAGTTAGATTTGGGTGGGTTATTTTGTTTCTGTGTAGGATGAATAATGGCTGGTTTATTTTTACACTGCAATTTAGATTTCACTCTGAATACACCCCACCCAAATCTAACTCTCTCTGCACATGTTACATTTGCCCCTCCTGCAGTGCACATGGGGGGGTAATTCCAAGTTGATCGCAGCAGGAATTTTGTTAGCAGTTGGGCAAAACCATATGCACTGCAGGGGAGGCAGATTTAACATGTGCAGAGAGAGTTAGATTTGGGTGTGGTGTGTTCAATCTGCAATCTAATTTGCAGCCAGTATTTACCCTGCACAGAAATAAAATAACCCACCCAAATCTAACTCTTTATGCACATGTTATATCTGCCTCCCCTGCAGTGCACATGGTTTTGCCCAATTGCTAACAAACTTGTTGCTGCGATCAACTCAGAATTAGGCCCATTATACAGGGTTTACAGAGAATGTATCATTCTCTGCCTTAATGTGGCTGACATTCTAAAGGCCAGTACACACTAGCCGATCCCTGATGACGCCGATATTGCCGGCGGGGAAGGCAGTGACGGCATTGGTAACGATGAGGATCTCCCTTGTCTGTACATGTTCA
Organism: Pseudophryne corroboree; assembly: GCF_028390025.1. Lineage (NCBI taxonomy): Eukaryota > Metazoa > Chordata > Amphibia > Anura > Myobatrachidae > Pseudophryne > Pseudophryne corroboree. The sequence goes on along the minus strand of NC_086450.1, from coordinate 172,463,846 downwards.
GACGAGGGAGGGGGTCGTTAACGATGCGCGGGAGCGTGCATAGTTAACGACACTGAGTGTACACACTGGACGAGATTGTGAAAGTTCTCGCTCAGATCGTCCCTTCTGAGCAAGATCTTTCACTTTCTCGTCTAGTGTGTATGGGGATTACTCCTCTACCACACAAACATACATAGGCAGATAATTAGCTGTGGACAACTGCAGATCACAGATTTAATGCACAAAACTATCCATTTATTTTACAACTTCCACGCTTGGTAACTCAGTACCAGTGGTCAAATGTTCCGAGCTATAAGAGTCCAAGGGTGCACCTAATACGGAGCTCCTGAGGCGCTCCCATGAGTGAGGGCCATGTTGCCAAATGCAGTGGTAACATGAGCGTTTGGGCCCAGTTGCGGGGCAGGCATCATTCACTTTATCGTAGTGTGCATCCAGCTTAAGTTATGTGGCTAATTGAATCTGCCTCATGCACTGAATTACCAGTATGTTTTTGGTGCGTTGAAGGAAACTGCAACAGCCTGTGGAAACCCATGCGCACGCAGGAGAACATATAAACTCCACAACCTCATGCCTGGAATGGAACTCATGCTACCTTACCAAAATAAAAATACTGAATTGTCTGGCAGATGCGAACTTCCTATAAAAAGATTAAGAATTATTATGGAATTTACTGGTTTGCAATTAATGTACTTCAAAATCAGATTAATAATATGAACGGAAAGAAGCAGCAAATACAGTATCAGTATAAATTTAGGAACAAAAGTAATTTATTTCAGTAGCTGAAACTTTCCGTATTCTAAGAAGGGTCATTCTCAGCTGCAATCCGCAGTGTTCATAATTGCTACTAATTAATTTAACTTTCAATTTCAACAGTGAGTATGTGATTCAAGTGGAAGATTCATATAACTCCGGCTTCTAAGAATATGAAGTAAAGGTCAGTCAGTCACTGATTAAAAAAGGGACAATACAATTGGAATTACTTATTTTTCTTGTACCCGCTGCACTTTAAAAAAAACAACAACAACAAAAAAAAACTATTTTCTATGTATGGTAAAGGGGTGAATCGTGTACTATGTACACCACACACATCCCTATGCCTAGTATGTACAAAACCAACATCCCTGTATTCTGTGCCCTATGATCAGTAGTAGCCTCATGCCCAACAAATTCCCATGCCCACCATAACCTTGTGCCCAATAATCTCATACCCAACAGTTCCATTACCAAAATACAAGGTCCCATGTCCATCATAACACCTTTGTATCTACAGCAAAACAGCCTCATGATTGACACTGACCAAAACTGGTATATCTGCACCATCCTGACCATACACAGAACTGTGGCCAGTATTACACATTCATGCTTACTAAACACTAGCCTGTGGCCAGTATTATACATTCATGCTTGCCAAACACTAGCCTGTGGCCAGTATTACACATTCATGCTTGCCAAACACTAGCCTGTGGCCAGTATTACACATTCATGCTTGCCAAACACTAGCCTGTGGCCAGTATTACACATTCATGTCAAACACTAGCCTGTGGCCAGTATTACACATTCATGTCAAACACTAGCCTGTGGCCAGTATTACACATTCATGCTTACCAAACACTAGCCTGTGGCCAGTATTACACATTCATGCTTACTAAACACTAGCCTGTGGCCAGTATTATACATTCATGCTTGCCAAACACTAGCCTGTGGCCAGTATTACACATTCATGCTTGCCAAACACTAGCCTGTGGCCAGTATTACACATTTAGGCTTACTAAACACTAGCCTGTGGCCAGTATTACACATTCATGCTTGCCAAACACTAGCCTGTGGCCAGTATTACACATTCATGCTTGCCAAACACTAGCCTGTGGCCAGTATTACACATTCAGGCTTACTAAACACTAGTCTGTGGCCAGTATTACACATTCATGCTTGCCAAACACTAGCCTGTGGTCAGTATTATACATTCATGCTTGCCAAACACTAGCCTGTGGCCAGTATTACACATTCATGCTTGCCAATCACTAGCCTGTGGCCAGTATTACACATTCATGCTTACTAAACACTAGCCTGTGGCCAGTATTATACATTCATGCTTGCCAAACACTAGCCTGTGGCCAGTATTACACATTCATGCTTGCCAAACACTAGCCTGTGGCCAGTATTACAAATTCACGCTTGCCAAACACTAGCCTGTGTCCAGTATTACAGTTTTGTGCCCACCATATACTGAAACTTTAAGCGTACACCAACCTAATCTCCACTGGTACTATTTAAGACAAGCCCCAGGGCAAATCATAGCCGCATGCAACTGTCCATTAGCCACAGTGATGTCTGACACAGTGCCAGCATTACTGACCTCCAATATAGCCTACAGAGTCTGCTGTTACAGTACAATAATATCAGCTCCCTCTCTATCCACATTGACAATCTGTTTTTATCTTCTTTGAGGGTTACGCAGACGACTGAGGCTCACGCAGTGATCCAATGCTGGGTCTTCGGACGCAGCAGCGGATCACAGAAGCCAGCACAGTTTCCCTACAAACTCAGGGCCTAATTCAGCATGGGTCGTAGATCTACAACCCATTACACTTAAATGCGGTGGGACGCCCAGCACAGGGCAAGTCCGCCCCGCATGCTGGGTCCTGCCTCCCCCCACAAACATGCAAACGCATCGCACAATGGGGATGCTTTTGCATGTTTAGGGTTCCCCTCTGCTTACGCAGCCTAGCTGCTAAAGTAGACGTGTGACGTCACGCAGCCGCCGCGGGACGCCCCGCAAACGGTCCGGACACGTAACTGCTGTCCGGACCATGCCTGCCGCAATGCCGCAGACGCAACTCACCCTCCTGCCCCGCGAACGCCTCTGCCCGTCAATCAGGCAAAGGTGTTCGAATATGTGAGATGCCTTCACAACTCACAGGCCCCAGCATGCGGACGTAAATAGTATTTTGATTACCTACTGGTAAATCCTTTTCTCGTAGTCCGTAGAGGATGCTGGGGTCCAAATTAGTACCATGGGGTATAGACGGGTCCACCAGGAGCCATTGGCACTTTAAGAGTTTGAAAGTGTGGGCTGGCTCCTCCCTCTATGCCCCTCCTACCAGACTCAGTTTAGAAACTGTGCCCGAGGAGACGGACATCTTCGAGAGAAGGATTTAACAGAGATAGTGGCGAGATTCATACCAGCTCACACATACAAGGCACATCAAGCTAACTTAGCTTGAAAACTCAGCAACCGCTGTAACATTACTTACCAAGTAAACAACGCAGTACTCAACTAAAACGAAGTTGTACTAAACCAGATAACAAGTGCAGGAAAACGAAGCGCTGGGCGGGCGCCCAGCATCCTCTACGGACTACGAGAAAAGGCCAGATCCACAAATGACCCCACAGGAGCCATTGGCACTTTAAGAGTTTGAGAGTGTGGGCTGGCTCCTCCCTCTATGCCCCTCCTAACAGACTCCGTTTAGAAAATGTGCCCGGAGGAGCCGGTCACAGCTAGGGGAGCTCTCCAGAGTTTCCTTAGTAAAGTTTAGTTTTAGAGTTTATTATTTTACAGGGAGGCTGCTGGCAACAGCCTCCATGCATCGAGGGACTGAGGGGGGGAGCAGTGTACGCCCTGCGGGGTCTGAGCCACTGTCTCCGCTGACTGGACACTGAGCTCCAGAGGGGATAAATCGTTCCCCGCCGCAGGGGATATTAGGAATTCGCCCATATCAGGGAGGTGACCAAGAACCCAATGGTCACTCTATCAGAGCTACAGCATTCCTCTGTGGAGAGAGGAGAACCTTCCAGAAGAACAACCATCTCTGCAGCAATCCACCAATCAGGCCTGTATGGAAGAGTGGCCAGACGGAAGCCACTCCTTAGTAAAAAGCACATGGCAGCCCGCCTGGAGTTTGCCAAAATGCACCTGAAAGACTCTCATACCATGAGAAACAAAATTCTCTGGTCTGATGAGACAAAGACTGAACTCTTTAGCGTGAGTGCCAGGCGTCATATTTGGAGGAAACCAGGCACCGCTCATCACCATACCAATACCATCCCTACAGCGAAGCATGGTGGTTACTGCATCATGATGTGGGGATGTTTTTTTGCAGCAGGAACTGGGAGACTAGTCAGGATAGAGGGAACGATGAATGCAGCAATGTACAAAGACATCCTGGATAAAAACCTGCTCCAGAGCGCTCTTGACCTCAGACTGGGCAATGGTTCATCTTTCAGCAGGACAACAACCCTAAGCACACAGCCAAGATATCAAAGGAGTGGCTTCAGGACAACTCTGTGAATGTCCTTGAGTGGCCCAGCCAGAGCCCAGACTTGAATCCGATTGAGCAACTCTGGAGAGATCTGAAAATGGCTGTCAACCAACACTCCAGATCCAACCTGATGGAGCTTGAGAGGTGCTGCAAAGAGGATTGGGCGAAACTGCCCAAAAGATAGGTGTGTCAAGCTTGTGGCATCATATTAAAAAAGACTTGAGGCTGTAGTTGCTGCCAAAGGTGCATCAACAAAGTATTGAGCAAAGACTGTGAATACTTATGTATATGTGATAACTTAGTTTTTTATATTTAATAAATTTGCAAAAATCTAAAAAACACTTTTTTCACATTGTCATTATGGGGTATTGGGGCTAATTCAGACCTGAACGCTGCTGTGTATTTTCGCACAGCAGCGATCAGATCTGAACTGCGCATGCGCCGGCGCATGTTATACAGCTGACAGCTGTCTCAGCCCTGCGATTGCCTCTGCCTGACTGACAGGCAGAGACGTTCAGTGGGCAGGAAGGGGCGGGCCAGCAGCATTTGGCCACCGTTTTAGGGGCGGGGTCCGGGCAACGCAGGTGTGCCCGGACCGTGCAGGCCGTGGCAGCTGCGTAACGTCACACGCAGCCGCTGCGACCCTCACAGCGACGGGTAGCTCCCTGCCAGCGCGCAGGAGCTGCACTGGTAGGGAGCTACTCTTTAAGTACAAAAGCATCACCGCCTGACATGCGGGGCAGACTAGCCCTGTGTTGGGCGTCCCCCCGCATGTCAGTGTGACTGATTGTAGATGTGCTAAATTTAGCACATCTACGATCAGGTCTGAATTAGGCCCATTGTGTGTAGAATTTTGAGGAAAAAAAAGTAATTTAATCCATTTTGGAATAAGGCTGTAACATAACAAAATTTGGAAAAAGTGAAGCATTGTGAATGCACGGTCCCGCGGGGTCGGCATCACAAGAAAAAATAAGATTTTAAACCTACCGGTAAATCTTTTTCTCCTAGTCCGTAGAGGATGCTGGGGACTCCATAAGGACCATGGGGTATAGACGGGCTCCGCAGGAGACATGGGCACTCTAAAGTATTTTAGAATGGGTGTACACTGGCTTCTCCCTCTATGCTCCTCCTCCAGACCTCAGTTATGAGAAATGTGCCCAGAGACGGACAGTACGAGGAAAGGATTTTTGTTAATCCAAGGGCAAGATATAGACCAGCCCACACCATCCACACCGTATAACTTGGAACATACGAACCAGTTAACAGTATGAAACAAAACAGCATCAGCCAGAGACTGATCAAAACTGTAACATAACCCTTATGTAAGCAATAACTATATACAAGTCTTGCAGAACTTCGTCCGCACTGGGACGGGCGCCCAGCATCCTCTACGTACTAGGAGAAAAAGATTTACTGGTAGGTTTAAAATCTTATTTTCTCTTACGTCCTAGAGGATGCTGGGGACTCCGTAAGGACCATGGGGATTATACCAAAGCTCCAGACCGGGCGGGAGAGTGCGGATGACTCTGTAGCACTGATTGAGCAAACATGAGGTCCTCCTCAGACAAGGTATCAAACTTGTAGAATTTATCAAAAAAGTGTTTGACCCCGACCAAGTCGCCACTCGGCAAAGCTGCAATGCCGAGATGCCTCGGGCAGCCGCCCAAGAAGAGCCCACCTTCCTAGTGGAATGGGCCTTCACCAAATCTGGTAACGGCAATCCAGCCGTAGAATGAGCCTGCTGAATCGTATTACAGATCCAGCGAGCAATAGTCTGTTTAGAAGCAGGAGCGCAGACCTTGTTGGCTACATACAGGACAAACAGTGCCTCTGTTTTCCTAACCCGAGCCGTCCTGGCTACATAAATTTTTAAGGCCCTGACTACATCAAGGGACCTGGAATCCTCCAAGTCACCCGTAGCCACCGGCACCACAATAGGTTGGTTCATATGAAAAGATGAAACCACCTTTGGCAAAAATTGAGGACGAGTCCTCAATTCTGCTCTATCCACATGGAAAATCAGATAGGGGCTCTTGTGAGACAAAGCCGCCAATTCGGACACCCGCCTTGCAGATGCCAAGGCCAACAACATGACCACCTTCCAAGTGAGAAATTTTAATTCAACTGTTTGAAGAGGCTCAAACCAGTGAGATTTTAGGAACTGTAACACCACGTTAAGGTCCCATGGTGCCACTGGGGGCACAAAAGGAGGCTGGATATGCAGCACTCCCTTTACAAAAGTCTGGACTTCTGGGAGAGAAGCCAATTCCTTCTGAAAGAAAATTGATAGGGCCGAAATCTGTACCTTAATGGAGCCTAACTTTAGGCCCATATCCACTCCTGTCTGTAGAAAGTGGAGAAAACTGCCCAGATGGAAATCCTCAGTAGGAACATTCTTGGCTTCACACCAAGATACATACTTCCTCCAGATGCGGTGATAATGTTTCGCCGTTACCTCCTTCCTAGCCTTAATCAGAGTAGGGATTCCTCCGGAATACCCTTCCCCGCTAGGATTTGATGTTCAACCGCCATGCCGTCAAACGTAACCGCGGTAAGTCTTGGAACACGCAGGGCCCCTGCTGCAACAGGTCTTCCCTGAGAGGAAGAGGCCACGGATCTTCTGTGAGCATTTCCTGAAGATCTGAATACCAGGCCCTTCGAGGCCAATCTGGAACAATGAGTATTGTCTGCACTCTTTTTCATCTTATGATTCTCAGTATTTTTGAGATAAGCGGAAGAGGAGGGAACACATAGACCGACTGAAACACCCATGGTGTCACCAGGGCGTCAACCGCTACTGCCTGAGGGTTCCTTGACCTGGCACAATACCTCCGAAGCTTCTTGTTGAGGCGTGACGCCATCATGTCTATCTGTGGAAGTCCCCACTGACTTGTTATCTCTGCAAAAACTTCCTGATGAATTCCCCACTCTCCTGGATGGAGATCGTGTCTGCTGAGGAAGTCTGCTTCCCAGTTGTCCACTCCTGGAATGAAGACAGCCGACAGAGCGCTTACGTGATTTTCCGCCCAGCGAAGAATCCTGGTGGCTTCCGCCATTGCCACTCTGCTCCTTGTTCCGCCTTGGCGGTTTACATGAGCCACAGCTGTGACTTTGTCTGATTGAATCAGAACCGGTAGGTCGCGAAGAATATTCTCCGCTTGTCGTAGGCCGTTGTATATGGCCCTCAATTCCAGTACGTTGATGTGTAGACAAGCCTCCTGGCTTGACCATAGTTTCTGAAAATTTCTTCCTTGTGTGACTGCTTCCCATCCTCGGAGGCTCGCGTCCGTGGTCACCAGAACCCAGTCTTGAATGCCGAACCAGCGACCGACCCTCGAGAAGGTGAGCACTCTGCAGCCACCACAGTAGAGACACCCTGGCCCTGGGGGACAGGCTTATTTTCCGATGTATTTGTAGATGGGGCCCTGACCACTTGTCCAGAAGGTCCCACTGAAACGTCCTCGCATGGAACCTGCCGAAGGGGATGGCCTCGTAGGTCGCCACCATTTTTCCCAGTACCCGAGTGCATTGATGGACTGACACTCTTTTCCGTTTTGAACAGGTCTCTGACCATGTTCTGGAGTTCCTGGGCTTTTTCCATTGGGAGAAAAACCCTCTTTAGTTCCGTGTCCAGAATCATGCCTAAGAAAGATAGCCGAGTCGTTGGAATCAACTGTGACTTTGGTAGATTTAGAATCCAGCCATGCTGCTGCAGCACTCTCAGGGAGAGCGACACGCTTTTCTGCAATTGATCTCTCGATCTCGCTTTTATCAGGAGATCGTCCAAGTACGGGATAATTGTGACTCCCTGTCTGCGCAGGAGCACCATCATTTCCGCCATTACTTTGGTAAAAATCCTCGGGGCCGTGGAAAGCCCAAACAGCAACGTCTGAAACTGGTAATGACAGTCCTGTACAGCGAATCTCAGGTACGCCTGATGAGGGGGATATATGGGGACATGAAGGTATGCATCCTTTATGTCTAGTGACACCATAAAATCCCCCCCTTCCAGGCTGGAAATAACTGCCCGAAGCGATTCCATCTTGAATTTGAACTTTTTCAAGTACAGGTTTAGGGATTTTAAATTAAAAATGGGTCTGACCGAGCCATCCGGTTTCGGGACCACAAATAGGGTTGAATAGTACCCCTTCCCCTGTTGAACTAGGGGAACCTCGACAACCACTTGTTGACACAGTTTTTGGATTGCAGCCAAAACTATCTCCCTTTCTGGGGAAGAAGCTGGTAAAGCCAATTTGAAAAACCAGCGAGGAGGCACGTCTTCGAATTCCAGCTTGTAGCCTTGGGATACAATTTCCATTGCCCAAGGATCCACGTCTGACTGAACCCAGACGTGGCTGAATAGTCGAAGACGTGCCCCCACCGGTGCGGACTCCCTCAGTGGAGCCCCAGCGTCATGCGGTGGATTTAGTAGAAGCTGGGGAGGACTTCTGCTCCTGGGAACTAGCCGTAGCAGGCATTCTTTTCCCTCTACCCTTACATCTGGCGAGGAAGGAAGAGCCCCGACCTCTTCTAGACTTATGCGACCGAAAGGACTGCATCTGATATTGTGGTGTTTTCTTTTGCTGTGGGGGAACATAAGGCAAAAAAGTAGATTTACCGGCGGTAGCTGTGGAAACCAGGTCCGCGAGACCTTCCCCAAATAAAACCTCACCCTTGTAAGGCAAAACTTCCATATGCTTCTTTGAGTCTGCATCACCCGTCCATTGGCGGGTCCACAGGGCTCGTCTATCAGAAATCGCCATGGCGTTGGCTCTCGAACCTAGCAGCCCAACGTCTCTCTGAGCGTCTCTCATATATAAGACTGCGTCTTTAATGTGACCTAAGGTCAATAAAATGGTTTCCCTATCTAGGGTATCAATGTCAGCTGACAAGGTATCTGCCCAAGCTGCTACAGCGCTACAAACCCAAGCCGACGCTATTGCTGGTCTGAGCAAGGCACCCGTATGTGTATAAATTGATTTTAAGGTAGTCTCCTGTCTGCGATCAGCAGGATCCTTGAGGGCTGCCGTGTCTGGGGATGGTAGCGCCACCTATTTGGACACGCGCGTTAAAGCCTTGTCCACCTTGGGTGAGGATTCCCACCGTAACCTGTCCTGTGCCGGAAAGGATACGCCATAAGAATTCTCTTGGGAATCTGCAGTTTCTTGTCTGGAGTTTCCCAAGCTTTTTCAAATAACTCATTCAGCTCATGAGATAGGGGATAGGTCACCTCAGGTTTCTTTTCCTTAAACATGCATACCCTCGGTGTCAGGGACAGAGGGGTCATCTGTGATATGCAAAACATCCTTTATTGCAATAATCATATAATGAATACTTTTGGCCACCCTTGGGTGTAACCTCGCATCATCGTAGTCGACACTGGAGTCAGAATCCGTGTCGTTATCAGTGTCTGCTACTTGGGACAGTGGACGTTTCTGAGACCCAGAAGGGCCCTGTGACACAGTCAAAGCCATGGATTGACTCCCTGTTTTATCCCTGGACTCTGCTTTGTCCAATCTCTTATGTAATAAAGACACATTTGCATTTAAAACATTCCACATATCCGACCAATCAGGTGTCGGCGTTGCCGACGGAGACACCACGATCATCTGCTCCACCTCCTCCTTAGATGAGCCTTCCGCTTCAGACATGCCGACACACTCGTACCGACACCCCCACACACTCAGGGATATATCTATATGGAGACAGTCCCCCAATAAGGCCCTTTGGAGAGACAGAGAGAGAGTATGCCAGCACACACCCAGCGCCACCGGACACTGGAATACAATCCCAGTCAGTACAGCGCTTTTATAGAAATATATATAATTACACTCACTGTGCCAATTAAATGTGCCCCCCTACACCCCTCTTTTTTGCCCTCTGTAACAGTGTTCAGCAGGGGAGAGTCCGGGGAGCCAGCTTCTCTGCAGTGTGCTGTGGAGAAAATGGCGCTGGTTAGTGCTGGAGGATCAAGCTCCGGCCCTTCAGCGGCGGGCTTCGGTCCCGCTCAAATTATTTATACTGGCGGGGGGGTTTTAATATACTGCCTCCGCAGTATCTAATCTATATGCCAGTGCCCCTTGAAGTTAATATTGCTGCCCAGGGCACCCTTACAGTGCCCACTGTGTGTGTGTGTGTGTGTGTGTGTGTGTGTGTTTGTGTTTATGTGTGGGAGCAATGGCGCGCAGCGTTACCTCAGTGAAGATCTGAAGTCTTCTGCCGCCTTTGAAGAAGTCTTCTTTCTTCTTAATACTCACCCGGCTTCTATCTTCCGGCTCTGTGAGGAGGACGGCGGCGCGGCTCCGGGACGAACGGCGAGGGTGAGACCTGCGTTCCGACCCTCTGGAGCTAATGGTGTCCAGTAGCCTAAGAAGCAGAGCCTATCATTTAAGTAGGTCTGCTTCTCTCCCCTCAGTCCCACGATGCAGGGAGCCTGTTGCCAGCAGCGCTCCCTGAAAATAAAAAACCTAACAAAAGTCTTTTTCAGAGAAACTCAGGAGAGATCCCCTGTAATGCACCCAGTCTCCTCTGGGCGCAGGATCTGAGGTCTGGAGGAGGGGCATAAAGGGAGGAGCCAGTGCACACCTATTCTAAAGTCTTTAGAGAGCCCATGTCTTCTGCGGAGCCAGTCTATACCCCATGGTCCTTACGGAGTCCCCAGCATCCTCTAGGACTTAAGAGAAAATAGACTGTGCAGGCAGCCCAACATTGACTAAATCGGTGGTACCGGGCTCCGGCCACACCGCATAGTCAGTGTCGGGTGCTATGCACATCGCACCGTGTGTACGCACCTTAAATATACAGCTGGCATTTTAGGAGCATTTAACTTTTTGCATATGGTATGTGCACAAAAAGACATAACCAATTGCAGAGGTCCATTTTGTAAGTCTCAAATTGTTGAGCTTGTACAAATGCGCTATTAAGAAGACAGAACGTAAGTATTCCGCAATGAAATGCAGTGTATTTGCAATGAATCATTTTACACACTACATATGGGGTCTGATTCATGTTTGTAAATAAAGCAAATTATCAAGCAACTGGTCAAACCATGTTGCACTGAAGGTGGGGCAGATGTAATGTGCAGAGATTTAGATTTGGGTGGGTTATAGGTTTTCTGTGCAGGGTAAATACTGGCTGCTTCTGCATGTAAACCACAAATGTTAGACCGTTTTATTTTTACACTGCAATTTAGATTTCAGTTTGAACACACCCCTCCCAAATCTAAATCTCGCTGCACGTTATATCTGCCCCCCCTGCAGTGCAGCATAGTTTTGCCCAGTTGCTTGATAATTTACTTTACTTCGACCATGAATCAGGCCCTTGGTTTGGTGGCTTGCCGCCTCTTCACCAAGCTCCTACACATAAGCAATAAAACTTTATGAAAATACAGATGTTTTCACTGACTTTAAATGTGAAGATCTGGTTGGACAATTTTTTTCCACCAAATTGGCCATATTCCACTATGTAAAAATGCCACATTTCATCTGTCATGAAGAAAACCACCGTTTGATGATTATCTTCATCTGAGAAGTATTGAGAACATCCACATAGATAGATTCAGAGTGCAATCTGGTTGTTTGGCTAGCACATATATGAATACCAAGATCTGTATGCATTTCACCAAATGGAAGTTTCCTTACTATTCTACATTTATTTGACAGAATACTATGGGGTAGTACGTATATATTATTGTGAGAACAAAAAGAGATCTTGGGTATTGATAGTGTAGGAGCTTCCGCAGTATAGCAAATATATATTGATTCACGTTTTTTCGCATTTATTAAGATATTTACTGTTAATCACAAAATGAGTTGATATGTCCTTAAGAAAAATGTGCAGAGCTGGTCAGAATACTATATTTGCTGAATAATCTTGTTTTAAGGCATGACTTGTACAAGACAAATGCAACATTAAATGTACTGGAAATGTATCCAAAACGGACAAAGCAACACCAGATATATCCAAGGCTAATTGAGAAGAATAAAGAAAGAAATCTTTTGAGTTTATGTCCGAAAGACTGATAAATGAAACAATAACCATTTTCAAGGCTGTCCTAGTTGCCACTTCTAACATTGTATGACAATCGATGTATTTTCAAGACATACATGGCGTATTCTGATTGGCTAAATGTATTGGCAAGCATAAACCCTTTGTGTTCAAGCTATAAATAATAAAGCCATGACGGCCCCCGAGCGGGTCACTTATGATTTGCTTCGGTTACACATGAATTTGTGTCATCTTATCATTCATTGACCTCCAACCGGTTGCTAAGGGAACAGAATTCTGACTGATGACTGCAGAGAGTTTATAGACCAGATCTGAATAGGTTAACATACCCTAACATTTTGGGACCTCGTCCGGAGATCTTCCAGCATCTCCCCCACTGGCAACAAATCCTCTGATCTTTCAGGAACCGCTGATAACAAAAACCGGTAAGTGAGATTTAATGTGTAGATTTCTACCTGCTAACTTGAACTCAGCGTTTCTTGAAATCTGGGGAAGTCCAGTCGGGAAGGTCAGAGAATATCTTAAAGAACCCAGTGTCAGTCAGAAGAAATTTTTTTAAAGGTACCATACATGTATGTTATATTGTTGAATTGTGGGTAAATATCTTCAGCTAATTTGCCACAAGTGCACAGGGGGAATTAATCAAATATGCAGAAAACTTTTAAATTGTGAAAGTACTAATACATGTTTATTAAGAAAATAGAGCCGTTTTATAAAGGTGGCGCATGGCCAAGATATGTTCTAATGCTGATAACCAGTTTGAATTGATAAATAACCAAAGAGGTGTATGCAAATCTTGTACCTGTGTTGTTGTGAAAGAGAAAATACAACGGGTCCGTAGCACCAAGATTGCTGGCAATTACAAGCACTGAAGTCTCATTTGGTTATGTGGAAAATTATGATGAATTTTATTGTACAAAAGGTTGTCATTTTAAAAAGGGAATTGTTGGAACATTACATTGAGAATGATTGATCTAACATCATAACCTATTGGCCTAGGAACCACATAATCCCAGGTCTAAGACCCATGTGCCCGTGCAGCCTCAAACAGCTGCCGTGCACACAGATAACAGATATAGCATTTACTGTCATCCTTGTTTTTGTATCCTTGCACTGTTGTATGTACTCTGTCAATATGCTTTTGAAAAGGTGGGGGGGGAGTCGGGTGTCTGCTGAATAATGAAACCAGTGTAACTAGATTCTCCTGCACACATTGTACTGTATATATTGTATGTCCCTATGCAAGACAGTTAAGGGGTAGAATTGGGTCAGTAATAAAGAACAGCTACTGTCTGAAAGAGACACAAGGTGAACGTATTCCAAGAATAGTGGGGAGTTTACCAAGAACACAAGGTACAAACAGGAGTCTATATAGGCAGAGGGATAGACCCTTGGAGTGACTTAACAATAATATTAGGGACGCATCTCAGTGATCCAGAAGAAATAATCTATTATGCAGGTCTCACTTGGGGAGCAGTACTAACAGATTTTCCACCAACACAGGGAGGAAGGGGCAACACTACAACCCATGTCATTTGTCCACAGACGGATTTAAGGAGCTTTTTAGGTACAAGGATAGAAGAGATTCTTCAGAGTCAGCGTCTCACAAGGAGATTTTAATTCCCTCAAAAGGAGTTACTAAAATACCACATCAGGATGGGTTCAAACCCGTGGATATTGTTAGTAACAGGGAGGGTAAGAAAAGCTTTAAAAGGAGACTTTAAGTCCCTCAAAAGGAGTTACTAAAATACCACATCAGGAGGGGTTCCGCGCACGTTCACCCAGGCATGGGAGCGCGGTCTGTAAAGATGTCAGGGCCCGACAAACCCGTGGATATTGTTAGTAACAGGGAGGGCAGGAAACTCTGAAAGGAATAAGTAAAATTTTCAAAAGAGCAGGTTTTCCGTCAGAAGGGACACTAGACTTAGAGAAATGGGAAAAATTTGCCTCCTGTAACAAGAGTTGGATAATTAAGCATAATTATAGAGATCAAGTATCCATCTGGATCACTGTAGCACAAGAATTAGGAGCAGAGAATAGAAGAAGAGATGAGGAGAATGATTTCCCCATTGTACCAGAGTACCCAATAGCACCACAACAAGCGTTAAACTCACTGCCTGTAATTTCAGCAACAGCACCTCCACACTATACCCCACCCCTATACCCAGACATGCATGCACACCCAGGTACCCCTAGTATGAACAGAATTGAATCATCTGCAAGCTCACTAACAGTGAAATTGAAAAGAGAAGAACAGGAAAATAGAACAACGTTTGAAAGTGGAAAGATGTACATGACAAAACTTAAGAGATGGTGTCATGCACAGACACTCAGGGCACCAGCAGCCCCAGACTTGAAACAGGAGAAGACTGAGTCCATCAGAACTTACTATGATAAAGTCACTATACGACACACAAGATGATAGAATATGAGGGTGTGCAACTCCCGTGTCGGCAACAGTGTACTCAGTCACCACTGGCAGTTCGATAAAAGTGACTTTACCCACAGGAGACACAAGGGTTTCAAGAGCTGTTTTTATGCACAACCAGATTCCTCTACATTTACTTACAGATCAGGCCATTGCAACGACTGGATTGGGAGGTTAAGCCCTACCCCCGCAAGAAAGCAAAGATGTAACCTGAAATACAAGCTGCTATACAAGTCTATCTCTCACAGTAAAAGTAAGACAAAGAGGAACAACAACTCCCAGCATGAACATCATTATGTTGAACAGCAGCCTGGGTGGACTTGGACTAAGAAGATGACATGCCAGCAGCAGTGAGAAAGAATATGCAAGTGAAGAAAGGACAAAGTATGAAGAATAATGAATGAATCATAAAGAGAGGTGATTGGAAAAAGAAAAGTTGAGAAACAATATGAAGGTCGCATGAAAGTTTGGAGACTAAAGGAAGTCTGCTTTAAGAAGGACAAAGAAAGACATCTGACAAGTGGTCAGTACTACATGGCAAGATTACAGAGATAATGCCATGATTTAAAGCAACAGAAGCTCCGGGGTTTAAAGCAAATAATAAGGAACAAGACAGGAAAAGTTCCAGAAGACAAATGAATGATGCTTCTTCTGCCAATATGAAGTACAAGCTTCTTCAGGTACTCCCCAGTGAACATAATGTCTCCAGAAGAAACAGCAGAAGGTATGATTACAGTCACCTTGCCCACTGGAGAAATACGTTTGTGCCTAATGAATACTGGAGCCAGCACACGCAGAAGACAGCAGAGGGAGATACCACAAGAACTGATGATATCAGAAATTCTTAAAAAGGACAGGAGATGAAAGAAATACAGTCACCAATACCAGCCCAGTTCTTGACCTTGGAGTACATGTCCAGTGACTTTGCTGAAGCACAATGTACTAAAGCTTATCCAAGGAGAATACAAGAAGAAGTTTAACTTTCCAGCAACTTATCAAAGGAAAGAACAAAAAGCCATTTAGAAGCAAGTTAAAAACAGAAGTTCAGTATTGGCTCATTCCCGCAGTACCAGGTGTAGAAGAAAGGAAGCAATACTACTGGACCAGGATAGCTTTGTGGAGGGGCTATATCACCAAGTGATTTATCCACAAAACACACAGCTAAATACAGGATGTGAATGAACTGCTGATTGCCACCACTACTAAAAGAAGCACCAAGAAGGGGCAGTGTCCTTAGTGAAGTTTCTGGAAGAACAAGACTGCAGAGCCTCAGAAGGAGAAATTGCAGCTAGTCAAGCAGGAGTTAATCTTCCTAGGACACCCAAGGTACCCGACATCTAACAAAAGTGAGAAGAAAAAGATTTATGCTGCAAGCTAAGATGCCAACTAGTGTCAAGCAAGTCAGATGATCATTCCTTGGGCCTAGTAGGACACTACAGAACATGGATACCTCTAACACCAGTCTACATGCAAGCATTGTATGACAACACTGAAAGGGAGGAGGGTCCGCATCCTACATACAGCAACAGATGAATGAAGCAATTAAACAATTGGAAACAGCAGTTGCCTCATCTCAAGCCCTAGAACTACCTGACTATTAAAGAAAGAGGCCATACATAGAAGTCCTTATGCAAAATCATGGACTGAGGTGAAGACCAGTGGCCTACAACTCAAGCAAGCTTGACAGCAGTAATCAAAGAGCACCTACCGGCAGTGATAGCAGCAACAGTCCTAGAAGAGTATAAGAGCACAGACACAGTGATGAATCAGTAGTCCTAGAAGAGGACAAGAGCACAGGCATAGTGCTGAATCATGAACTTATCATCCAGGGTCCACATGCAGGTACAGAGAAGCTTCAACAAGCAAGAACCAAACACCTGTCAGTGGCAAGGCTGACCATGTATGAAGTAGCACTGCTAAAGTGCGACAAGTAACCATCAGACGATGTATTACCCTCAACTCAGCAACCCTTTTCTAGCATTAATCAATAAAGGTGTTGAATCTCAAGATTCAAAAGGAGGGAAAAACAGATTATCTACTGATGAATGGGAAAGCCAGAAGTTTCTAACATTCACTCATGAAGGTAAACAGTATTGTTGGACACGATTACCCCAAGGGGGAGCAACCAGTCTATCAGATTTCTCAAGAGGCAAAGGCAATGGCATTAATCCTGCAGAAATGGAGACCGCACTTTACAGACACCCAGTTAGTTCAATATGTCAATGATCTGCTTATTGCTGCACAGACAGAAGAGAAGTGAAAATAAGGAAACAGCATCACTACTCATCTTTTTGGCAGAAGAAGATTGCAGAGTGTCAAAAGCCAAACTATAGCTAGTACAGAAAAGAGTTATCTTTTTAGGACACTGCATATCCCAAGGAACAAGGCATCTTACTGATGAAAGAACAAAAGCAATAACTCAAGCAAAAACCCCAAGAACATTAAATGAAATCAGAGCTTTTCTGGGCCTTATTGGTTATTGCAGAGAATGGATACCCTCAGCCTCACTGATGCATCCCCTATATGAATTAACAAAAAAGGAGGCGTCCATCAGAAAACAGGGACACCATTGAAGAAGCAGTAAGAAAACTAAAGCAAGCCATAATAACAGCCCCAGCATTGGGATTGCCTGATTACAAAAAGCCTTTTAACCTATTCTGCCATGAAAACAGAGGGCATTCTTTAGGGGTGCTCACCCAGAAATACAGACCAAAACAAAGACCAGTGGCATACTGTTCAGCCCAGCTGGATCCGATTATCAGAGGAGCAGCATCCTGTGTCCGAGCAGTGGCAGCAGCAGCAAAACTGAAGGAAAAGGTGACAGACATTGTGCTTGATCATCCACTGTGTACACAAGTACCGCACGCTGTAACAGAAATACTAAGTCAAGAAAAAAGCAAGCATCTTTCTGCAGCCAGACTTGCCAAATATGAAGTAGCACTATTAAGCGCCTCCCATGTCACCATCACAAGATGCACCGTACTAAACCCAGCTACACACTGGACAATCCAGACATGAACCTGTTCGTCGATGGATCAAGATATTATGATAATGGATCCCAAAGGACAGGATATGCAGTAACAACTGAAACTGAAGTCATAGACTCTGGACCATTGCTACCAAGAATGACAGCACAAGAAGCAGAACTCATAGCAATGACCAGAGCCTGCATACATGCTGAAAACATGACAGCTAATATCTAGTCCCAGGATTACGCTGTTATTTGGAAAAGTAGGGACTTCAAAGGTGCAAATGGAAAACCTATCAAACATGCCAGTTTGATTATGGAACTCTTCAGAGCATTGGAACTACCTAAAAGAATTGGAATAATCAAGGTACAAGCACATACTAAGAGCCAAACCATGGGAGCTAAAGGAAATGCATTTGCAGATGCAGAAGCCAAGAGAATTGCCTTACAATTAAAAGAACTTGAGCAAGTCTTAGTAGCTCAAGATGTGAAGAGGAGCTGATCAAAATTCAACAACAAGCATCACAAGGAGAAAATGAGAAATGGAGACGATTGGGGGCAGAAGAAGATGAACATGGACTTTGGAAGTCAAGAGAATTAAAGTACTGTCTACCAGCAGCTCTATTTCCACCTATGTTACAAGTAGCTCATGGACAAGTACATCATTCAAAAGAAGCCATGGTGAATAGAGTACAAGAGCATTGGATAGCTCCTGGCTTCAATAAAGCTGCAACACTTTGTAGCAGGAGGCTGGATCTGTGGAATCAGCAATCCAGGACAAAGAACCAAGACACCTCTAGGAACTATACCCAAAGCCTCTTACCCATTTCAAAGACTACAAAATCAACTATATACAGTTGCCACGAAGCGGTCCATATGAATATGTACTAGTAACAACGGACATGTTTAGTCACTGGGCCGAAGCCTGGCCAGTAAGCAAAGCCACAGCAAAAACCACTGCAAAGAAACTGATAGCAGAAGTAGTATGTAGATTTGGGATACCTGAGGTTATAGAATCAGATAGAGGTACACATCTCACAGGAGAAGTCATGCAGCATATAATGAAAGATTTGGGGGTACAGCAGGCCTTCCCCGTGCCTTACCGTCCCCAGGCGAGTGGGGAGGGGGAACATCTGAACTTTGACCTTAAGCTAAAACTACAGAAAATGACAGAAACCAAAAGAACTTGGCCAGACTTCCTACCTATAGTCTTGTTTAATGTACAGGAGGTCTGTAAAACATTGACTAACCTCCATTGCCGAGTGTTTTCTTCTATTCCAGACCCAGAAGGATCAGCTACGCATAAACTAAATCCAGGAGATTGGGTCTATTTAAAAGAGACATGTGAGAAAGACCTTTGAACCAAAATATGATGGTCCATATCAAGTGCTGCTAACCATGTCTACCTTAAATTAAGGTGAAAGGTCGTGATACCTGATTACATGCATCCCACTCGAAGAAGTTGACAGTGACTCTCCAACCAGAAGAATGAAGTTGCTTATCCTTTGTTTGTTGTTAGGGGTAATCCCCAAGGTTTGGACTATAAATCCAGGCAACTGGTTTACTGAAAGGGAATAGTTCAGGCCTAGTATACATAGAATAGGGAGAAAAAGTGGAATCAAAAAGAGGGGAAATGATAGTGTAGGAGCTTCCGCAGTATAGCAAATATATATTGATTCACGTTTTTTCGCATTTATTAAGATATTTACTGTTAATCACAAAATGAGTTGATATGTCCTTAAGAAAAATGTGCAGAGCTGGTCAGAATACTATATTTGCTGAATAATCTTGTTTTAAGGCATGACTTGTACAAGACAAATGCAACATTAAATGTACTGGAAATGTATCCAAAACGGACAAAGCAACACCAGATATATCCAAGGCTAATTGAGAAGAATAAAGAAAGAAATCTTTTGAGTTTATGTCCGAAAGACTGATAAATGAAACAATAACCATTTTCAAGGCTGTCCTAGTTGCCACTTCTAACATTGTATGACAATCGATGTATTTTCAAGACATACATGGTGTATTCTGATTGTCTAAATGTATTGGCAAGCATAAACCCTTTGTGTTCAAGCTATAAATAATAAAGCCATTACGGCCCCCGAGCGGGTCACTTATGATTTGCTTCGGTTACACATGAATTTGTGTCATCTTATCATTCATTGACCTCCAACCGGTTGCTAAGGGAACAGAATTCTGACTGATGACTGCAGAGAGTTTATAGACCAGATCTGAATAGGTTAACATACCCTAACAGTATGTTACACCAATTTATCACCTACCACATTCCTAGTGTCAATATTAAATACAGGGGTGCTTGAAAGTTTGTGAACCCTTCAGAATTTTCTAGATTTCTGATAAAATTTGGCCTAAAACTACCTCAGATTTTCAGTCCTAAAAGTAGATAAAGCGAACCAAATGAGACAAAGAAATTATACGTGCAAATCTTTTCATTGCGGAAAATGATCCAATATAACATATCTGTGAGTAGCAAAAGTACAGTATGTGAACCTTTGCTTTCAGTATATGGTATGACACCCTTGTGTAGCAATAACTGCATGTACAATTTTCCAGCAATTGTTGATTAGTCCTGAACATCGGCTTGGAGGAATTTTGCCCCATTCCTCCATACAAAACAGCTTCAACTCTGTTATGTTGGTGGGTTTCCTCCCATGAACTGCTCACTTCAGGTCCTTCCACAACATTTCGATTGGATTAAGGTCAGGACTTTGACTTGGCCATTTCAAAACTTTCAATTTATTCTTCTTTAGCCCTTCTTTGGTCGAATGACTTGTGTGCTTTGGGTCATTTTCTTGGTGCATGACCAACGTTCTCTTGAGATGCAGCTCATGGACAGATGTCCTGACATTTTCCTTTAGAATATTCTGGTATAATTCAGAATTAATTGTCCCCATCGAATATGTCAAACTGTCCTGGGCCAAATGCAGCAAAACAGACTCAAACCATGATCCCACCACCACTGTGTTTTACAGATGGTATGAGGTTTTTATGCTGAAATGCAGTGATCTCCTTTCTCTAAACATAACGCTTCTCATTTAAACCAAAAAGCTCTTTTTTGGACTCGTCTGTCCACAAAACATTGTTGCAATAGCCTTCTGGCTTGTCAAGGTGATCTTTAGCAAACTGCAGGCAGGTATCAATGTTCTTTTTGTAGAGCAGCGGCTTCTCCTTGCAATCCTGTAATGCACACATTGTTGTTCAGTGTCCTCCTGATGGTGGACTTCTGAACATTAACATTAGCTAATGTAAAAAAGGCCTTCAGTTGCTTAGAGGTTACCTTGGGATCTTTTGTGACCTTGCAAACTATTAGACGGCTTGCTCTTGGCGTGATCTTTGCCCCGGGGAGGGTAAAAATGGTCTGAAATTTCCTTGATTTGTACACAATCCATCTGACTGTTGAATGGTGGAGTCCAAACTCTTTAGATATGGTTTGTAACCTTTTCCAGCCTGATGAGCATCAACAACTCTTCTTCTGAGGTCCTCAGTAATCTCCTTTGTTTGTGGAATGAAACACTTCCACGAACGTGTTGTGAACATCAAACTTTGATAGATCCCTGTTCTTTTAAAAAGACAGGTTGTCCGCTCACACCTGATTGTCATCCCATAGATTGAAAATACCTGACTCTATTTTCACCTTCAAAATATCTGTAAAGCCTAGAGGTTCCCATACTTTTGACAATCAAAGATAGGGGATAATGGATCATTACTCTCAATACAAAAAAGAGCAAGTCTATTTTTTTGTCTCATTTCTTTGATTTTGTTCCCTTTATCTACTTTTAGGACTTGTGTGAAAATCTGAGGTAATTTTAGGCCTAATTTTACCAGAAATATAGAAATTTTTAAGGGTTCACAAACTTTCAAGCACCACTGTATATTTGGTCAAAAGGTCAGTGAAGTGCAATATGCAGCCCTCCGAGCCTTTATTTGCAGCCCTAATTCCTATCTGCTTTGTTTGTTTAAAGCGTAGAATGCTTGTCTAAAATGGCTGCTGAGATGTTATTTAATTGATTAAATGTATGGCTCTCATTAACTATTGAGATTTGTGCATGACTTTTGACAGCTATAGGGTCACCCAATGCAACCCATAGGGTTTATCAGGTCCCTGTCACTGGTACTGCACATACAAGTGTGCCCACAAACAAAACATAAAAAAAAAGAATGTAAGGTTTCCTTCAAGTTATTTTATTGCTGGAATTTATGAAAGGCTAAAAACAGCATGTGTTATGTGTGAAGGTACAAGAACAATATCCCCATTTGTGTGACATAACTGATTTTGACAATATCCTGTGACAAAATAAGTTTCACTGATGGCAGAAAACGCCTAGAAATGATTATAAAGTAAACTTGCTTACAATATGACTTTAATTGGAAAAGCAACGGTTGCGACTATGACAAATGTCTTCAAAACAAGTATAACATGTGAAATACTGCGTTTTATTAGCTACTGACAGAAGCTGGATAATTATGAAACAAAGATAGACATCAGCCAAAATGGTAAGTGGGCCACACAAAGAGCGAATCCTCCAAAATGATCTGTGCAATCTCTCAACACGCCATATTTAGCCTGAAGATATGTTCTCCAATAAGTCTCTTCTACTTCAGCCAGTCTATTCAACAGATGTTACAATCTGTCACTGCACAACAATTTCACTCTGAATGATAATCTTGTGAAGTGTATTCTGGATACAGACTACTTAACAAATTACTAAAGTCATATGTTGCGAAAACAACTTTATTACAGGGAAATAATCAGCGCTGACGCATTAAGCTGATTTGTTGTCTACGGCGGAGGTAATACTGAATAGGTCAGATCTTCTACACAGAGACTACCAACTACATGAGCAGCAACAACAGAACAATCAGTAAAGTCAGGGGCTGACTCACATTAACAAATTCAATTGGCTTTCTCTCCTTTGTAAATCCATTCAAAAATAGCTCTGCCAAAACGCAGCGTTCACACCACTTTTTATTCACAACATTACAAGTGAATACATTTCCGCTTGAGGAAAATAAAATTGGCCTCTTGAGGGATTGTTTTCTGAAAGATGAATCTATCTTTCTACTCTTCTCTCCCCAAACGAAATTCAAGGAGGAATTGGAAGATGAATTCTATAATGGACATTATAATCAACTGCGCCTCATTATCATAGGAGAAGACACATTTAATAGCGCACAAACCCCGGTGGAATTTAATGGGGACCTGTCCTCCTGCATTGAGTGCTAAAAATACTTCATTAAACCTCACCATTGAACCTGAGTGAATTTATTCCATTTACATCATGTTGAAAGATGATGGCAACTATAAAATGTCTTAAGTTAGTGATTGCATTAACCTTTCCTATTCCGCAGCAACCCGCCATGGCACATAAAATGGTGCATGCGACAGTTAAGGACTAAAAGCAACAGTAGTACAAGAAATTATGGCGTACACTAGGATCCCTACTAGAGCCGTTATATTCACCATATTTTGTCCTGTTCTCTAACATATTAAAGACCTGAATTCGGACAACATTGGAGTTGTGACATTTCTTTATTGTACATAGCAAAAAGGGGTGTGGTATGGAGGGTCGACAGTAACTAGGTCGACAGTGTTTAGGTCGACCACTACTGGTCGACAGTAACTAGGTCAACAGGGGTTCTATGTCGACAGGGTCTTTAGGTCGACAGGTCAAAAGGTTGACATGGTTTTTTATGTGGTTTTTTTTTTGGGGGGGGGGGGGGTGTTTTCTCTGTACAGTGACCGGGAACCCCAATTAGTGCACCGTGTACCCTCGCATGGCATGCTTCGCTTGCCATGCTTCGGGCAAGGTGCCTCGCTGCACTCGGCACAGGTTACTATTCCCAATCGTAGTTCGTGTTAAATATGGAAAAAAAAAAAATGAAAAAAAATGAAAAAAACTCATGTCGAGCTTTTGACTTGACTAGAATATGCTGACCTATTAAAGGCCCATACACACTGGGCGATTTTGAGCTGAAAGCAGCTCACTTTTGGTGTTTTGAGCTGCTTTCAGCTCAAAATCGCCCAGTGTATATGCCCCGGCGATGAGCGCTGATGCGCGCTCCCGCTTCATCGCCGGCGGCCGCCGTTCATCTGCTGGTATTACCAGTAGATGAACGGCGGGGTGAAGGGCTTTCCATAGCATCCTGCTATGGAAAGCCATTCACCCCCGCTGACATCACTGGGCAGGGGGGAAAGCGCTCAGTGCGTATGCGCTGAGCGATTTTCAGCCCAGCGATGTCAGTCATCATCACTATGCATACACGCTGGGCAAAAACGCCCAGTGTGTATGCACCTTAACCCTGTCGACCTAGTAACTGTGGACCAATTGTGGTCAACCTAGTTACTGTCGACCTAGAGACCGGATACCAGCAAAAAGACTAGTTTCCAAAAGTATGTAATAGTTGATTTACAAGAGAGGATGTTAAACAATTCCTCATCATATAAAAGAAGAATTAGCAAGACAAATCGTAGGTGTTGCTCTCGCACTTCCGCTTTGCTTTTCATTTTTTATAACAAATCCAATCACAAGACCCAAGGCGTGCAGGGGTGACCATGTATTAAAACTAGAAAACTGCCACTGCAGAGACAGCAACACTACCACCTACTGCCATAATTGAGTAGGCGGATGAAATGCAAACTACTGATCAGCTGAACAGAGATACAACCTAATAATATGCAAACTATTACAGCTTTTGTATTTGACAACTTACACAAAATGTATCTATAGAATACAAAAACTATAAAAGACAGGTACAAACCTGAAAGAAACGAGGAACAATCTACCATATTTTTCTGACAGCTGGATCGATCTATAGAATGTACAAGTTCCTGTATATACACTACACAATTATTGGTTCTATGTGAACAATAAGCTCTCCCTAAAGATCATTGAGGATGTTTTTGCATGCAGTTTGTCAGACAGTGGGCCTGATTCAGACCTGATCGCTGTTGTGCGAAATTGTACAGCGGACAATTATCGAATAACTACGCATGCACCACAATGCACATGCGTGTCACCAAACAGCGACAGGATGGTCCGAAAAATTCGGTTGCACGGCCGTTCGCAAGGTGATTGACAGGAAGCAGAAGTTTGTGGGTGGTAACCGACCGTTTTCTGGGAGTGTCAGGAAAAATGCAGGCGTGCCCAAGTGTTTTCAGGGCGGGTGGGTGACGTCTTCTCCAGCTCCGATCAGCCTGATTTCTTTGCACTGGAGGAGTAAGTATTGAGCTACACACAGAATGGTAGAAAAATAGGAATTTGATACCTACCAGTAATTCCTTTCCTCGTAGTCCATAGTGGATACTGGGGTTCTGTACTTTAATACCATTGAGTACAGATCGGGTCCACTGGAGCCTGGCAATTTAAAACGTTTAGTTTGTGTATGTGTGTGCTGGCTCCTCCCCTCTATGCCCCTCCTACCAGACTCAGTCTAGGAAAACTGTGCCCGAAGAGACGGACATAATATGAGAGAAGGAATAAAGACAACAGCGGTGAGGCAACAAGCCAACACACAACCATAACCAAAAGAAGGGCGCTAACCAGAACAGAGGATAGCAGCACCAACCCAACCAGGATAGCACAGCTATCGCAACAACATAACGGGACCAACCAACTACTTACTCAAGTAAGCAGGAATCAAAGCACTGAGGCGGGTGCCCAGTATCCACTACGGACGAGAAAAGGAATTACCAGTAGATATTAAATTCCTATTTTCTCTAACGTCCTAGTGGATACTGGGGATCTGTACTTTAGTACCATAGGAAGTCCCAAAGCTCCCAAACGGGTGGGAGAGTGCTGAGACCCCTGTAACACCGCCTGACCAAACTGAAGGCCATCCTTGGCCAATGTGTCGAACCGACAGAATTTCACAAAAGTGTTCGAACCAGACCAAGTAGCAGCTCGGCACAACTGCAAGGCCGAGACACCCCGGGCAGCCGCCCAGGAAGAGCCCACAGACCTCGTTGAGTGGGCCTGAATAGACCCTGGCAAAGGCAGAGCCGCCGAAGTATAGGCCTGTTGAATTGTCAACCTGAGCCAATGAGCAATGGATTGCTTGGAAGCCAGACAACCAATTCTGGTGGAATCCTAAAAAACAAACAACGAATCAGATTTCTGATGACGAGCCGTCCTCTTGACGTAAATCTTCAGAGCCCCAGAGCACTTCCGGCTCCGGCGCCCATGTGAGGAGAAGCTGATTGCTGCAGCTCTCCTGCACCCTCGGTAACCGGAGCACACAGCGCCTCCCGCTCGCGGCTCTTCTCCGCGCCTGGCGCACACTACCTGTGGGAAAGTGCTGTGGAGTGGATGGAAACGTTTCTGTCCTCCCCCATGCCCCCTAAAGCCCAGAGATCGAGGTCTGAAAAACGTCCGGGGGAATCCAAGATGGCCGCCGCACCTAGCTCACAAACGAGTCTACAGGCTGCTGGCAGCATTAAACAGGCTTCTGCAAAACACATTTCTCCCTCAGGTGAGCCTGACTGTTCCCTTGCCTCTCCAGTGACTTATGCTAATGTAGTGAGAGCTGTTAGGGATGCCATGGAGCCTATCATGGATGCACATGATGCTAAAATGCAGCAGGCAGTAAAAGATCTAAAATCCCAAATCAAGCAGCTATCTAAGACTGTTCTTACAAATGAACAAAGGCTGGGGGAGACTTTTCAGGATGTTGGGGATCTTAAGCACAGATATGATGAGCTCCAGAAATCTCACTTCCAGCTGCTGAACAAGGTTGACGATCTTGAAAATAGATCGAATCTTTGGGTGCTGGGGCTCCCTGAGTCACTGAAAGGTCCCGATTTGACTCTTTTTTTACAAACGTCCCTCCTTGATTTGTTGCATATCCAAGATGAATGCACTGGCTTAGTTATCGAGAGAGCCCATAGACTGGGTCCCCCACGTTCTTCACCTAATAGCAGACCACGTTTGGTTATATTTAAATGTCTGAACTTTCTCCATAAGGAGGCAATATGGACGGCATCCAGGAAGCATAGGAATTTACAATGGGAGGGAGCTCGTTTGGCCATTTTCCAGTACTACTCCGCGGAGGTTTCCCGGGCACGTCGGGAATTTACCCCCCTTTGGTAAAGGCGAATAAAAAATTTGCTCTGCTCTTCCCTGCAAGACTACGCCTGTTTGATGGAAATTCTTTCCGGGACTTTACAAATCTTGCAGATGCAGAGGCTTATGTTTCTGAGGCATCCAAGGCAGATGACGACTCCTCTCAGGCGGAAGACATCCTGGATCGAGATGGCTGAGTATTGCTCCTGGACTTCTCTGTTTCCGGTAATGTCTGCCAATTTAACTATTGCTGTAGAATCTGCTGCAGGTGTTTTTTCTCCCAAGAGAGACTTTGGTCTTATACAGCGGGCTGAACCTTTTTGCCTTGTTTTATGTTTTAGATTTTTCTTATTCATCTGTTGTCTTTTTGTGGCTATGTAATCTTTCTAGAATGCTTATATATGCTTAGCGGAGATATCTCCCCCTTCTTATGTGACAGGCTGCGTTTTTCTTTTTCTGTAACATGCTCTGTGTGCTCTGATATTTTCTTGGTATTTTTCCTATGTATATTTTCATATATTATGTTGCCGAGGGTGGGTAAGGGCGCCCCCTCACTCATTTTCTCCTCAGGTTTTCATAATTCTGGCTGGCTCATTGGCGGTCTATGACGGCCTCTGTGCTTGCTTGAACCGGTTGTTCTCTTTTTCTGAAGTTATGATTGTCCTTAGCAGGACTTTCACAATGTTAATGTTATATTTTGTGTGTTTTCTATGTTTCTATCCCTCTTTTCTTCTCCCCCTCCCCTTCTTCTCCTTATGTGTCCACCCCGGTATGTTTTGTATCCGTGTTTCGGCGGCTGTAGATATTATGGTTACTGCGCAGGTTTTCAGGTTTTCCCAGTTCATTTGATGCATGGCTAGTTTGAGTGTCGGTACGTGGAATGTGGGAGGGATCAACTCCCCAGCTAAACGCAGAAAGATTTTGCTCTATCTTCGGAAGGTGGGGATGGATGTTGTTTTCATTCAGGAATCTCACCTTATGCCAAATGAGGTGGTAAAACTGAACACTATGGGTTGGTCTGTGGTAGCCTCTTCCTCCTTCTCTTCTAAGGCTAGGGGAGTGATTATTTTAGCACGGCACACGGTCCCTATCTCTGTCCATGCGATTTTAGATGACACTCAGGGTCGGTATGTACTGGCAGATGTCACATTGTATGCATCCAGGTTCCTACTTTGTAATATTTATGCTCCCAATCAGTACTCTAAGCAATTTTATACGAACATGGTCACTAAGCTACTCTGAAATTCCTATAATCCTGGGTGGAGATTTTAATTTATGTTCTTCTCCAACCTTGGATAAATCCCCCCCCCCCCCTCGCGCTCCCCCCTCGTTACCACGTATTGGTATCCCCTATATTTGCTCGCAGTTGTCCTTAGTGGATGTGTGGCGCGCATGCTACCCATTAGAAAGGGAATTTACATGCCTCTCAGCTGCGCACCACACGTTCTCGAGGATTGACTATCTGCTGTTATCCGACTCCCTTTTTTCAAAAGTGGCTGACTCTAAAATTGAGGATATCTGTATTTCGGACCATGCTTTATGCTGGATGAAATTGATGCTCCTCTCAGAAAAATCCCCTCTTCGCTCCTGGCACTTCCCCTCTCATTTAAGTGGCTCTCTGAAATTCCGCTCCTCATTAGATGCAGCGTGGCTGGATTATCATACGCATAATGGAGAAACTTTAAGCGATGATCCTGCTCTTTTCTGGCAGGCGTCAAAATCAGTTATTCGGGGGCACATTATGTCCTATAGTAAAAAGAGGGATTTAGATTTAAACACACAATATTTGGAAGCCCAGGCGGCTCTTACTCACTCTTTTCAGGAATTTAAATCCTCCCCCTCCCCTTCTACTAGGGAACGGTACCTTACACAAAAAACACTGTTTGATACCCTCCTTTCTCAAATGGAAGCTAAATATTCATTTTCAAGAGACTGTGGCATTTACAGATATGGCAATAAGTCTGGCAAACTGTTATCCCGTTTGCTAAAAGGCAGACACCCTAAAGTGGTCATTCACTCTCTGCTCACCCAAGGTGGGGACAGAGTACGGACCTCGGCCGAGATTGCTGAGGTGCTACAGTCTTTTTATACCACTCTTTATGCACGTCCTGTTATTAACCAGACCCACAAGTCTAGCTTTTGGTCTTCTACTGATCTGCCTCAAGTGTCAGAGTCGCTGTACCTCTGTACCTCTCTTCTTGCACCTATCACCACTGAGGAAGTTTCTTTAGCAATAGCTGGACTGAAGACTGGGAAGACTCCGGGCCCTGACGGTTTTGCCAATGACTACTATAAAATTCTATCTACTAGACTGTGCGAACCTCTTTCTGTCTTATTTAATTCTTTTATGCAGGGTGCTTCCTTGCCCCAATATTTTAATTCCGCAGTCATAAAGGTTATCCCGAAGCCTGGCCGGGATCCTGAGTCTCCCAGTTCTTATCGTCCGATCTCCCTTCTAAACACGGATTATAAATTGTTCACTAAAATCCTCTCGAATAGACTCAAATTAATAGTCCCTGATATAGTTCATACAGATCAGACTGGATTTGTCTGGGGTCGGCAATCAGTGAGCAATATCCGAAAGGTCTTGACTGTTATGCAGGCCTTTCAGCTTTCCAAACCCACTGACACTAATGTATTACTGTCACTTGATGCCGAAAAGGCGTTCGACCTGGTCACCTGGGACCATCTGTATGAAACGCTCCACCGCTTTGGTGCACCTGAGGACTTTGTCTCTCTTATTTCCCGATTATATGAATCTCCCTCCACTCAAGTTTTGGGGAATGGTATCCTCTCATCCCCTTTTCTTATCCAGAGTGGCACACGTCAGGGCTGCCCCTTGTCACCTTTATTATTTGCCTTAGCTTTAGAACCCCTAGCTGTTTCCCTGAGAAATTCTCCCAGATTTACAGGCATAAAAATAATGGACACCATGGTAAAATTATCACTGTATGCTGACGACATGCTTCTATTTATTTCTCATCCCGATACGTCCATCCCTGCGATTGTCTCCCTGATTGAACAATTTGGTTCCTTTGCGGGATACAAAATTAATATATCTAAATCCGAGCTTCTCCTCCTTTCAGGAGACTCTTCCCTCTTTCCATTACACCCGGTCCTGTCCCGATTTCCAGTGGCTCGAGATAGTCTTAGATATTTAGGGGTTCAGATCCCTTCTTCCCTCCCTGATCTATATGCGGTTAATTTTGGTCCTACTTTGTCCAAGGTGTCTAAAATCCTTACAGACTGGGCGTCTCTGCCCTCGTCTCTTATGGGTCGCGCAGAAGTTATTAAATCTGTTGTTTTTCCCAAGATTGCTTTTTTTCTTCTTATGCTCCCTATTGCCCTTGTTGAGAAAGATGTCCTTTTTCTTAAACAGTGTTTCACTAGATATCTATGGGCAGGTAAACGACCAAGGGTCCCCTACGCTAGGTTGCAGCTATTACGTGAAGAGGTAGGTATGGGAATCCCAGATCCTGTTCTATTTAGTAGAGCAGCGATGTACCGGTATATCACAGACTGGCTTTGGGGCAGATCAGCATTTACGAACTTGCCACTTGAACTGGCCGTATTCCATCCTTTCTCCCCTGCTGCACTCTTACACACCCCAAACTCCCGTCTCCCATCTGAGATAAAACATATTTTATTTTGGTATACATATCGAGCATGGCAGGCCACTCACACTAAAGCCCAGAGAAAACCTGACACCTCTCTTCACACTACGTTTTGGGGTAACCCATGTTTCCTTCCTGGCCTTGATAACGCACATTTTTTGAGTTACAGAGAAAAGGGGATCGCAGCTATTAGAGACATATACGACCCAGGAGGCAACGCAGTGCTTTCTTTCTCCGATATCCAGATAAAATTTGGTATTTCCCACCGGGAATTTTTTATGTACTTGCAGGCTAGACACTTTGCTCAATCCCAGTCTCACCCAATGATTTCTGAGGCTACCACAGACCCGCTGCGCACCTTAATGGTGCTTACTAAAGATTGTCCTTACCATCTTAGTTACTTCAGAAACACCTTTAGGGTCTCATATAGAGACCGGCTCTGGGATTCTGCGTTGTCTTTATGGTCCAGAGATATCCCCAATATGGGATCGTGCGCTGAATTGTTAGATAACATTTTACCCACTTTTAGGTTCTTATACTCTGCCTCTTTGCAAGAGGTTCACTTGAAGACGCTCCAAAGGGCATATATAGCGCCTAATCAGAGGGCACACATGGTCCCAGACGACACTGGCTGTTGCATCAAATGTACCGCGCAGAGTGCCACCTTGTACCACAATATGTGGACTTGCCGGAAAATATCTAAGTTTTGGTACAAGGTGGTCGCTTATCTCAACACAGTATTTAACTAACGGTTAATCAAACGCCCGAAGGCTTGTTTGCTACTTGATTTTAGGGAGTGGTCTCTTGGGCCTGAAGACAGAGATATTATTCCGATACTCTCTGTTATCCTGACAATTGCCAAGAAACTAATTCTTAATAATTGGATCAAACCGTCTACCCCTTCTTGGATGGCTGTGAAACACATGACCCTCCGGATTATTTATTTTGAGAGGCGTGCTACTCTTCCTGATATTGAATTGGGGGTCAGGCGGTTTGCCAAGAAGTGGGAGAAGTATATTGATTCTCTAGACCCGGATGTACAGTCGTTCATCTATAAACTTTGAGACCACAACGTGGTATCTATATAGACAAATCGATAGGGCCTCTTGACAACCTAGGCCCATGTACTGTTCCTTTGGGACCTCCTGCTGTTTTCTTAGGAAATGCAATTATATTAATTTTAATACCCCATGCTGTATGTTTAGTCTGATGCTATATGGGTACTGAACCTTCTCTTTGGTTAGAATGGCTAACCATGCCTGAATTACTTCTTTAATATTTTTTACTTAGGACTTCTTTGGCCGCTACTCATTCATGATATGATTATACTTGTATTGTTTTCCCCATTTGTTTCTCCCCCCTCCTGTCTGTCTTCTTTACTGACCTCTCGGGTATACTGATGTCCTGTAAATCCTCAGGTAGATTTGTATGCTTAGCCTTAGGTATATGGTGATTTCTTATGCTGAGACGCACGTCGGTAATGTCTTCATCATTTCCTAGACCTCATGTAGGTTAAGATTGTTTATCCTTTACCTCTTACTCAAGCCTACAATTACCGACTATGTATCTGTGGTTTCACTGATGTGGCTTAAAAGCACCTTACGATGGATTATTGTAACTATACCGGTTTCTCTCCGGTTTTTGGTATGTTTGTATCATGAAGGTCTTCCCTGTTCTTGTATTTCTATAAAAATCTAATAAAAAAAAATCTTCAGAGCCCTCACCACATCTAAGGACTCTGGCACAATGGATGAGTCAGACAAAACCGGAATCACAATGGGTTGGTTGACATGAAAAGCTGAAAGCACTTTTGGTAAAAACGGAGGACGGGTCCTGAATTCCACCCTGTCTTCATGAAAAATCAAATTAGGGCTCTTACAGGACAATGACCCCAATTTAGAGACACGTCTGGCAGACGCCAATGCCAGTAACATCACCATTTTCCAGGTGAGAAATTTTAACTCCGCCCTATGCAAGGGTTCAAACCAGTCCAATTGAAGAAAGGACAAAACCACATTGAGATCCCACGGAGCCGTGGGAGGTACAAATGGGCGGTTGCATTATGAAGAACTCCTTTTAGAAAAGTTTGTACTTCCGGCAACATGGCAAGTTGTTTCTGGAAGGAAATAGAGAGCGCCGAAATCTAGGCCCATATCCACTCGTAGTCCCATATCCACTCCCACTTGCAGGAAAAGTAGAAAACGACCAGTTCTAAATTCCATGGGAGACACCTTTCTACTTTCACACCAGGAAACATTCTTTTTCCAGATACGATGATAATGTTTTGATGCCACCAACTTCCTGGCTTGGACCATGGTGGAAATAACCTGACAGGGAAGACCTTTCCTTGCTAGAATCTCCCTCTCAACTTCCAAGCCCATCAAATGTAGCTGCTGTAAGTCTGGATAGACAAACGGACCTTGTTGAAGAAGATCCTTTTGGATCGTTAGAGGCCAGGGATCCTCCAGAGCCATGGTTAGGAGGTCTGAGTACCACGCCCGTCGAAGCCAATCCAGGGCAATTAGAATTGCTTGAACGCTTTCCCTTCTTAGTATTTTTAGAACACTTGGGATCAACAGAAGAGGAGGGAACAGGTACACAAACTGGTACGTCTATGGTGTCATCAGCACGTCCACTGCTACAGCCTGCGGGTCCCTTGTTCTGGAACAGTAACGGCATAGCCTGGATAGCTAAGGCCTTATCCATAGGAAGAAACACCTTCTGAGATACTGTATCCAATATCATTCCCAGGAACTGAAGACGTTGGGTCGGTTCCAGGTGAGATTTTTGGAAATTCAGGACCCACCCATGATCCATAAGCAGGCGAGTCGTCAGATCGATGCTGTACAAAAGACTCTCCCTGGACATAACCTTTATCACGAGATCGTCCAAGTAGGGGACTATGTTGACTCCCATCCTGCGCAGTTGCAGCTTCATCTCCGCCATGACCTTGGTGAAGATCCTCGGAGCTGTGGACAGGCCAAAGGGCAAGGCCCGAAACTGGAAATGGCTGTCCAAGATGGCGAACCTGAGGTAAGCCTGATGAGGGGGCCACATGGGAATGTGTAGGTAAGCATCCTTAACATCGAGGGATACCAAGAATCCCCCTCTACCAGACCGGACACCACTGCCCGCAGGTTTCCATCTGGAATTTGAACACCCGCAGATATACGGGTTTAGAGACTTCAGGTTTAAGATAGGTCGCACTGAAGCGTCCGGAAGTGGAACGACAAAAAGACTGGAGTAAAAACCTCTATTGTGTAATTAAGGGGGTACCGAAACCACCACCACTACCCGCAGAAGTTTGTGAATGGTCTCTTGCAAGGTAACTTTTGCTGCGGGCAAAACTGGTGAGCCCGACTTGAAAAATCTGTGAGAAGGAAGTGCTTGAATTTCCTGCCGGTATCCCTTGGAAATGAGGTCCCTCGCCCAAGGATCCTGGCAGGACTTCGCCCACACGCAGGCAAAGTGTTGAAGGCGAGCACCTACCTGAAAATCGCCTTGCTGCTGGGGACAACAGTCACACGGAAGGCTTAGTGGCAGGGAATACGGTGGTCTGGTCCAGGGAGGCAGCAGCTGCAGGTTTTTGGGACTTAACACGAGATCCTCTCGAAGTGGTGATGACGCCCCAGCCCCTGCCTCTGAACCTCGCCAAATTAAAGGACTGCAAGTAGGGTCCTGTGTAAGAACGTCTAGCAGGTGGCACAGTCGACTGCAGATAGGTAGACTTACCCGCCGTCGCCTGGGTGACCCATTTATTTAATTCGTCCCCAAACAAGGCATCACCTGTAAAGGGAAGCATTTCTACACCCTTTTTGGAATCAGCGTCCACTGACCATTGACGTAACCATAAAGCTGTGCGTGACAAAACAGCCATAGCAGTAGTGCGGCCATTTATCTTACACAATTCCTTTATAGTCTCGCTCATAAAAGTAGCAGCATCCTGTATGTGTTGTAGCAGAGTAATGACCATGTCCCGGGGCAGAGGGTCTAAATCATCAATAACAGAATCAGACCACTTTACCATTGCTTTGGAAATCCACCCACAAACTATTGTGGGGCGCTGTGCTACACCCGCTGCCTTGAGAGTGATCTCAATTTTACGGTCAGCTAGTTCTTTTGGGGATATAGCCCCTGGTACCGGCAGTACCAATTTCCTAGACAGTCTGGACACAGACATATCGACCGACGTGGGTTTTTCCCAGACGTTCCCATCCTCAGCGGGGAGAGGGAAGGTAGTTAAAAACCTTGGGGAATCTTACATTTCTTATCAGGGTTTAACCATGCTTCCCTGGCCAGGGAGTTTAACTCTTTAGACACAGGAAAAGTTGCGGAGGTCTTTGGTCTAACATTAAAGTACAACTCCTCATCCGATTCGGACTACTGATCTGGGATGTGAAGAACCTCTCTAACAGCAAAAATGAGGGCCTCCACCCCTGGGGACAGAGAGCTGTCCTCATCCATATCATCATCATCCACATCAGGCTGATCAGAATCAGACTGGAGCACCTGTGGCAGTGAGCGTTTATGTGAAACCAACAGAGGGGACTGAGAAGCCTTTCTGGTATCTGCTGCTTTGGCCATACAATCAATAGACTGCTTCAACACCTGTGTCTCCTTTTTAGCTGCAGCTAATTCTGAATTGACATTCTGAATCATGCTTTTAAATTTGCCTGGGAACTGTGTCCCTGTGTCCCTGTGGAGATAAGGAGCATTGTTCACACATGAGGGACCCCACTGATGAAGGGGTAGAGTTACAAGCGCACACATAGCTATGTCCACAGACATAATGACACAACTGAAAATACAGTGCAGCTCACTGAAAACACTTCCACAGAGACCCTAGAGAGCCTCTGGAGTGACACTGAGGAAACAGAGACCAGCACACAAACACAGCAGCCCAATGTGTGACTGTTAGTTTATATCTGATATTATGTGAGAGCTACCCCCCTGCTAGGGCCCTCTGGTACCAGGACAGAAGTCTGAAACAGCATGGGTCCCCGGAGCAGCATACATGCTGCCTTGATCTGCAGCAGCAGGAAATGGCGCCTTCCCGCCTCTGGTCCCGCTCCAGGAAGCCCCGCCCCTTACAATGGCACACGGTCCCTGTGGTTTGATTTATTTATACTGGCTGTTATACACAGTAAAAAAAACATGACAGTACACACAAAGCCTGGTCTGACAGTGAGCACTGCTGAGGAGAGCCAGTTCTGTCCGCGGCGGGCACCGCAGCTCGTGGCCACTGCGCGACATGCCGTTAAACTGCACTAAAAGTTTTGCCTGCAAGTGCTTTATCTGACCTGGTCGCACAGGATGCGAACAGTCAGATAAACTGTGTAAGCAGCGGCAGGGGAGGGAAACTTCCCTCCGCTACTGCTGTCAGAGGAACTGGAAGGTCCCGCTGCCTCCCCGCACTCTCCCCCACCGATTGCCGTGCTGCCGATCACTGCTGATCGTTCAGCACGGCAGGATGCCCCCCTCCAGCGGCTGCAGACAATAGTAGCCGCTGGGGGAGTGTAAATTAACCACCCCAAGCCACCCCCAGACCCCCCCGTATACCTGGAGGCTATCCCGGCTGTCAAAATGAAAGCCGCGATGGTCGCGATGTTTCCGATGGTCAAGATGTCCCCGATCAATGTTTCAATGTTTGGGGGGGGGGGGGGGGGGGGGGGATAATAAAATTATATATATTTTTATTAATTAATTTATTTTTTTTAACTAAAATAATTTTGGATAGGGTTAAATTAATGGTCTTCACCTAATTCACTCATAAAAAAAAACACGACAATTTCGGAGCAGTTTTTTGGAGGGAAAAAATCATCAGTTAAGTGGTTGAAGTGTCGGGCTCAAGTGGACCCGATCTGTACGCCATGGTTCTAAAATACAGAACCCCAGTATCCACTAGGATGTTAGAGAAACATTCGATGGAGAGTGTGATGCAAATTTTGCAGCTGTCCACTGACAGAGGGGAATTTTCGCACAGTGTACACATACATTCGCAGTCTTGCACGGATCAAATTTTCACTCCCTCTGGGCGGCGAATATCTGATCGCAGGACAGTGTAATTTGCAGCATAGCGATTAGGTCTGAATCAGCACAATGTTTGTACACACAGCATTTGATGCATTAAATCGGCTCAATGAATATCATGCAGCATTCCTGATGTTGGGAGCCAATCTGACGGGTTTGTATATGACAGTTGGCTCCGGATGCTGTGTACACACTGCGCAATAATCAGACCAACCAGCTGAGAATTGGCAGATTTTAGACCTTCAGTAATAAAATTAATAGGATCAAAATAGTATGCCAGTACTGTAGACAGAATTCATGAGATTGCTTGGGAATGTGTTTCAGTTTAAATGAATTACAAAAATGAACATTAAGAAAATGGTAATAAATGTTTATGTCAGCCTTCCACTCCTGTTTGTCTGTAGCTGGAGCATGCAAATTAGATGCTTACAAATAGAGATTAAACAACCAGTGAAACAAAACAAAAAACATCTGTTATAAGGAAAATCTGATGAAAATGTCTCACTCTACTCTCTTCCCCAAGTATAATGTCCTGGGGACTCCCTTGACTCTGCCTTTGCCTTCTTCGCCCATATCCAGTTCCTTAAACAATCCTGCCATTTTCAGTTCTGCAATATTTCTTGAATCAGGCCCTTCTTCATTCCGGAAGCCATAAAAACACTCATGCATGCCCTCATCATTTCCCACCTTGGTTACTGAAACCTGCCCCTCTCCAGCCTATCCTCAACTCTGCTGCCTGCCTCATTTTCCTCTCTCATCACTCTACCTCTGCTGACCCTCTCTGGTCAGTAACTCACTGATTTCCTAACCATTCAAATTAAATCCAAACTCCTCTCTCCCACCTCACCGCTTCTTACTATATCTCCAACCTCATTTCATCACACATTACTGCCCACTCTCTTTTCTCTACTAATGATTGCCACCTTACCTACACCTTGGTCACCACTTCCTAGTCTCACATTCAGGACTTCTCCTGGGCAGTACCTACCTCTGGAAATCCCTTCCCTGCTCCATTACACTTTCATACAGTCTTCCAATCATCAAGAGTGTTCTTGAAACTATTTTATCGTTCTAGCTTTTCAACCTACTTTACTCTGTCTCTGCACTCTTCTACCATTTCGTCCACTCACCGCTTTTCTAAACAATTATGCTAACTTCTCACTGTAATTATAGCATGTAGCTATGTGAATTATATGTCTGTAGTTACGTTTCCTGTTGTCAGTTTTATCCCTTGTACACATAATGGAACCCTTGGTGTGGCATATAAAGAAAATAATTATAATAAAAACTCACTAAATTACTACAAAAGTTCTGACCCAAAAAGTTATATATTAAAGTCACATCCGTGCAGATCTCTAATCTCCCAAAAAAAAGTACTAAATCAGACAGCATTTCTTAGCAGAAAACATCATTATAATGTGCTGTTACCACTTTTCGCATCTAATCTGACATTTTAGGATTAGGTTTGGATTAGGGTATAAGGGTTGAGGTAGTAGGATTAGGGGTTAGGGTACAGGTGAAGGGTTACAGAGATACAGAATCTGATTACAGATAAGAATCTCACTTCACCACTACCTTTTGCTAAAACTTCAATACTAAATGTTTCATTAGGAAAGTACATTTCATGTAAATCATACAACATAAATGTATATAATTGAATTCGTCATACAACCACCAGGGCCAAAGCCAGGACATTATGGACCACATAGCAAAATTTTAAATGGGCCCCTGACCCAATGCTTCTAGGAGAAACCTTTCTCTGCAATTTAAACATGCCTGTGATAGACAAAGATATCCTTACAAAGACCAAAGGATCAAATAGGGTTTGAGGTTACCATAAGGTTAAGAAAAGTGGAAAAAGAAGTGGGTCAAGAGGTTCTTATATGCTGTCAAATCTATGTTTCTATATAGGGATTAATTTATCCAGTAGTCAGTGTTACATAATGAAGGAGGATCAGGAGTAGAAGAAGAAGGATGAGCATGATGAGGAGGAGGACAAGGAGGATGAGGAGGAGGAATCGATGGCTGGTGAATTTCACAGAAAGTGGAAATATTCACAAATATCAAACTAGAAACTAATGACAGCAACCACTTGTATCTTCAAGGAAGTGTATTACATATTATAACCTGATCTTCAGAGGATACACTTCATGAGTCAACATTTATTTAGAATCTTGGTAACAGCCTTCATGTTTGTCAATATATAATAATCTAATAATTTTATTTATTGCATTGTTGATGTTAATGAGTTTAAATATACATATCAATGATATTCTTATGGAGTATCTATAGTAATACTGCTGTTTTACTAATGTGGACCAGTACTATTAAAAGCTTATTATCGGCTTAACTGGCTAACAGGGAGCATGCCGTTTCACAGAGCTCCTGCTATAATAGCCTTTATCCCCGCTATAAGCTAGTGGCACGTACTACTACACAATCCCTGACGCGGGGTGACACACTGGAGGCTTGGTTGCGGAGCCGGGGGTCGCTCTGTGCGGCCTTGCGGGTTGCGGCCTCCCTCCTTTTGTGAAGCCGGGGACTCAGGTTGCTCGCGGTCCCGGACCGGAAGTCCGCCAGAAGCTGGTGCTGGAGCTGTCCTGCCCGTCTGGAGACCTCTGCCTGCCAGAGAATACCCGCCGCTGCTCCCCCCTGGTCCTCCCACTGACAGCGCGAGGCGGCTGGCCGTCTCCCTCCACTGAGCACTGCGGTGCTCATCCTGTCAGCTGATTCCCGGAGCTCTCCGTGGCGGCCCCCAGCGCGGTTGCAGATCTCTCCCCTGCTGCCTGTGTGATTACCCCTTTGCTGCTAGTTCCCGATCCTGGAGAATCGGTGTGGGCTTAATTTTCATCCAAGCTGCTGATTGCTGGAGCTCCCAGGGATCCCCTCCTATGCTGTGAGTAGCTCCCCCTGCCCTGTGTCAGTTGTGGCTGATCTTTGTTTCTGTGGTGCAGGCTCCACACAGTTCAGCTATATGCATACCTCAGCACACATACATCTGGGTGCTTTTACGGGATATTTTATGTGCTGTGACTTTTGCTATGTTCTGCTCCTCCTTTTGCAATAGCGGTGCATTTTATTAATACCACTCTCTGGAATTTTGCTCACTTCCATTATCTCAGATGTCTGCCCCATGATCGCTGATATGATGTTAGTGTGAATGCTAGCAGGGGAATGTGTCCCCCGTCATCCTTCTAGACAATGGTGTGGTCCCTTAAAATGGTCCTTTCGTTCATCCTTTTCTGATGGGCAGAGGCAAGAAAAAACAACAGGGAAAGTCCGCCCGGTCGACACGTAGTAATACTTCCCAATCGAATCTCCGGTCCTACTTATCTATACCGCCTGTTGCTGATCCTTCTCCTACTACGTCTGATAATAGTATTGGTCCGCCCACAATGACCAATTCCCCCCCATCTGGAGATCTACAAGCTCAAATGTCCCAGCTACGGGGTGAGATTGGGGAAATTTTGACGCACGTCCGTTCCCTTCCTTCTAAACAAGACATGCAAGCTCTTGAATGCCGCCTACAGGACTCTCTCCAGACCCAGATCTCGTCGGTACAATCTGATATAAAGCATCTGGGAGCTAGAATTGTCTCTCTGGAGGAAGAGAAAGATTCAGTGGAGGATCAACTACTTCATCTCCGTGACTTTGTTCTTCAATACTGTTACCATGTTATAGCCGCTTACTGCTAGTATATCTTCAGACCTAGAGACTTGTTCTTACATGTTTATCTATCATATTTAAGGTCCATATTTTAACTTCATTTCTTTTCTTCCTCTGTGTTTCACTTTTTTCAGTTCCTGCCCTGTCATATTGTTATTGTTTCAGGCTTATACCGACAACACGGGTTGTCTTAGTTAATTACGTGTTACTTAAAATGATTGTCCTCTAGGATGGCGGGGCCTTGGCCCCCTAGTGTACCCCTTACCTCCATGGTTTTCCCGAGACAGAGGCACCCCTATGGCCCCTTTCCTGTCCAGATGCGGAATTCTACTGTTCAACTTACTTTGTTGTGCTGCTTTCTTTCTCTTATGTTTTCAGATGTTCTTATATCTTCTCTTCTC
This sequence comes from Pseudophryne corroboree, assembly GCF_028390025.1. Taxonomy (NCBI): domain Eukaryota; kingdom Metazoa; phylum Chordata; class Amphibia; order Anura; family Myobatrachidae; genus Pseudophryne; species Pseudophryne corroboree. Next base: position 172,423,390 of record NC_086450.1, on the reverse strand, counting down.
TTAATCTTATTGCCTTCTTTCTCTCTTCACCTGATCCGAAGTGTACATTTATTGGTGTCTTTCACTACTTCTACATATGGCTATTACACTTAGGATACTCTCCATAAACGCCATGGGTCTGTATATCCCTGAGAAGAGGGCGGGAACTCTTCGTTCATTTCATGCAGAGAGGGCGGATATTGTCCTTGTTCAGGAGACCCATTTCCGACACTCCCCCACTGCACCACAAAATAAGAATTTACTTACCGATAATTCTATTTCTCGGAGTCCGTAGTGGATGCTGGGGTTCCTGAAAGGACCATGGGGAATAGCGGCTCCGCAGGAGACAGGGCACAAAAAAGTAAAGCTTTACTAGGTCAGGTGGTGTGCACTGGCTCCTCCCCCTATGACCCTCCTCCAGACTCCAGTTAGGTACTGTGCCCGGACGAGCATACACAATAAGGGAGGCATTTTGAATCCCGGGTAAGACTCATACCAGCCACACCAATCACACCGTACAACTTGTGATCTAAACCCAGTTAACAGTATGACAACAGAAAGGGCCTCTTAAAGATGGCTCCTTAACAATAACCCGAATTAGTTAACAATAACTATGTACAAGTATTGCAGATAATCCGCACTTGGGATGGGCGCCCAGCATCCACTACGGACTCCGAGAAATAGAATTATCGGTAAGTAAATTCTTATTTTCTCTATCGTCCTAAGTGGATGCTGGGGTTCCTGAAAGGACCATGGGGATTATACCAAAGCTCCCAAACGGGCGGGAGAGTGCGGATGACTCTGCAGCACCGAATGAGAGAACTCCAGGTCCTCCTTTGCCAGGGTATCAAATTTGTAAAATTTTACAAACGTGTTCTCCCCCGACCACGTAGCTGCTCGGCAGAGTTGTAATGCCGAGACCCCTCGGGCAGCCGCCCAAGATGAGCCCACCTTCCTTGTGGAGTGGGCTTTTACAGTTTTAGGCTGTGGCAGGCCTGCCACAGAATGTGCAAGTTGAATTGTGTTACAAATCCAACGAGCAATCGACTGCTTAGAAGCAGGTGCGCCCAACTTGTTGGGTGCATACAATATAAACAGCGAGTCAGATTTTCTGACTCCAGCCGTCCTTGCAATGTATATTTTTAAGGCTCTGACAACGTCCAACAACTTGGAGTCCTCCAAGTCGCTAGTGGCCGCAGGCACCACAATAGGTTGGTTCAGATGAAATGCTGATACCACTTTAGGGAGAAAATACGGACGAGTCCGCAGTTCTGCCCTATCCGAATGGAAGATTAGATAAGGACTTTTATAAGATAAAGCCGCCAATTCAGATACTCTCCTGGCAGAGGCCAGGGCTAGTAACATAGTCACTTTCAATGTGAGATATTTCAAATCCACCTTTTTCAATGGTTCAAACCAATGGGATTTGAGGAAATCTAAAACTACATTTAGATCCCACGGTGCCACCGGAGGCACCACAGGAGGCTGTATATGCAGTACTCCCTTGACAAAAGTCTGGACCTCAGGGACAGAGGCCAATTCTTTTTGGAAGAATATTGACAGGGCCGAAATTTGAACCTTAATGGATCCCAATTTGAGACCCATAGATAATCCTGATTGCAGGAAATGTAGGAAACGACCCAGTTGGAATTCCTCCGTCGGAACCCTCCGATCCTCGCACCACGCTACATATTTTCGCCAAATGCGGTGATAATGTTTCACGGTGACTTCCTTCCGTGCCTTAATCAAGGTAGGAATGACTTCTTCTGGAATGCCTTTCCCTTTTAGGATCTGGCGTTCAACCGCCATGCCGTCAAACGCAGCCGCGGTAAGTCTTGAAAAAGACAGGGACCCTGCTGTAGCAGGTCCCTTCTCAGAGGTAGAGGCCACGGTTCGTCCGTGAGCATCTCTTGAAGTTCCGGATACCAAGTCCTTCTCGGCCAATCCGGAACCACTAGTATTGTTCTTACTCTTCTTTGCCGTATGATCTTCAATACCTTTGGTATGAGCGGCAGAGGAGGAAACACATACACTGACTGGTACACCCAAGGAGTTACCAGTGCGTCCACAGCTATTGCCTGTGGATCTCTTGACCTGGCGCAATATTTGTCCAGTTTCTTGTTGAGGCGAGACGCCATCATGTCTACAATTGGTCTTTCCCAACGGTCTATTAACATGTTGAAGACTTCTGGATGTAGACCCCACTCTCCCGGATGAAGATCGTGTCTGCTGAGGAAGTCTGCTTCCCAGTTGTCCACGCCCGGGATGAACACTGCTGACAGTGCTATCACGTGATTCTCCGCCCAGCGAAGAATCTTGGCAGCTTCTGCCATTGCACTCCTGCTTCTTGTGCCGCCCTTCCTGTTTACATGGGCGACCGCCGTGATGTTGTCCGACTGAATCAACACCGGCTTTCCTTGCAGGAGAAGTTCCGCCTGGCTTAGAGCATTGTAGATTGCTCTTAGTTCCAGAATGTTTATGTGAAGAGACTTTTCCAGACTCGTCCATACTCCCTGGAAGTTTCTTCCTTGTGTGACTGCTCCCCAGCCTCTCAGGCTGGCGTCCGTGGTCACCAGGATCCAATCCTGAATGCCGAATCTGCGGCCTTCTAATAGGTGAGCCTTCTGCAACCACCACAGAAGTGACACCCTTGTCTTTGGTGACAGGGTTATTCGCAGGTGCATCTGCAGATGCGACCCTGACCATTTGTCCAACAGATCCCTTTGGAATATTCTTGCATGGAATCTGCCGAATGGAATTGCTTCGTAAGAAGCCACCATTTTTCCCAGGACTCTTGTGCATTGATGTACTGACACTTTTCCTGGTTTTAGGAGGTTCCTGACCAGATCGGATAACTCCTTGGCTTTTTCCTCTGGAAGGAAAACCTTTTTCTGAACCGTGTCCAGAATCATTCCTAGGAACAGCAGACGAGTTGTCGGGATTAAATGGGATTTTGGAATATTCAGAATCCACCCGTGTTGTCTTAGCACCTCTTGAGATAGTGCTAAAGCTGTCTCCAGCTGTTCTCTGGACCTTGCCCTTATTAGGAGATCGTCCAAGTATGGGATAACTAATACGCCTTTTCTTCGAAGAAGAATCATCATCTCGGCCATTACCTTGGTAAAGACCCGAGGCGCCGTGGACAATCCGAACGGCAGCGTCTGAAACTGATAGTGACAGTTTTGAACAATGAACCTGAGGTACCCCTGGTGTGCGGGGTAAATCGGAACGTGTAGATACGCATCCTTGATGTCCAAGGATACCATAAAGTCCCCTTCTTCCAGGTTCGCTATCACTGCTCTGAGTGACTCCATCTTGAACTTGAACTTTTTTATGTAGAGGTTCAAGGACTTCAGATTTAGAATAGGCCTTACCGAGCCATCCGGCTTCGGTACCACAAATAGAGTGGAATAATACCCCTTTCCTTGTTGTAATAGGGGTACTTTGACTATCACCTGCTGAGCGTACAGCTTGTGAATGGCTTCCAACACCCTCTCCCTTTCGGAAGAGACGGTTGGTAAGGCAGACTTCAGGAAACGATGAGGAGGATCCGTCTCTAATTCCAACCTGTACCCCTGAGATATTATCTGCAGGATCCAGGGGTCTACCTGCGAGTGAGCCCACTGCGCGCTGTAATTTTTGAGACGGCCCCCCACTGTCCCCGAGTCCGCTTGAGAGGCCCCAGCGTCATGCTGAGGTTTTTGCAGGAGCCGGGGAGGGCTTCTGTTCCTGGGAAGGAGCTGCCTGTTGGTGTCTCTTCCCTCTTCCTCTGCCTCGTGGCAGGTACGACAAGCCCTTTGCTCTCTTATTTTTGTAGGAGCGAAAAGGCTGCGGTTGAAAGGTCGGTGCCTTTCTCTGTTGGGGAGTGACTTGAGGTAAAAAAGTGGATTTCCCGGCAGTAGCCGTGGCCACCAAGTCTGATAGACCAACTCCAAATAACTCCTCCCCTTTATACGGCAAAACCTCCATGTGACGTTTTGAATCCGCATCGCCTGTCCACTGTCGTGTCCATAAGGCTCTTCTGGCTGAAATGGACATAGCACTCACCCGAGATGCCAGTGTGCAAATATCCCTCTGTGCATCACGCATATAGATAAATGCATCCTTTATTTGTTCTAACGACAGTAAAACATTGTCCCTATCTAGGGTATCAATATTTTCAATCAGGGATTCTGACCAAACTACTCCAGCACTGCACATCCAGGCAGTTGCTATAGCTGGTCGTAGTATAACACCTGCATGTGTGTATATATTCTTTTGAATAACTTCCATCTTTCTATCTGATGGATCCTTAAGTGCGGCCGTCTCAGGAGAGGGTAACGCCACTTGTTTGGATAAGCGTGTGAGCGCCTTGTCCACCTTAGGGGGTGTTTCCCAGCGCGCCCTAACCTCTGGCGGGAAAGGGTATAATGCCAATAACTTTTTTGAAATTATCAACTTTTTATCAGGAGCAACCCACGCTTCATCACACACGTCATTTAATTCTTCTGATTCAGGAAAAACTGTTTGTAGTTTTTTCACACCATACATAATACCCTGTTTTACGGTATCTGTAGTATCAGCTAAATGTAACGTCTCCTTCATTGCCAAAATCATATAACGTGTGGCCCTACTGGAAAATACGTTTGAATTTCTACCGTCGTCACTGGAATCAGTGCCCGTGTCTGGGTCTGTGTCGACCGACTGAGGCAAAGGGCGTTTTACAGCCCCTGACGGTGTTTGAGGCGCCTGGACAGGCATTAATTGATTGTCCGGCCGCCTCATGTCCTCAACTGACTGTTTAAGGGAAGATAAACCATCACGTAATTCCACAAATAAAGGCATCCATTCTGGTGTCGACCCCCTGGGGGGTGACATCTGCATATTTGGCAATTGCTCCGCCTCCACACCAATATCGTCCTCATACATGTCGACACCACGTACCGACACACACCGCAAACTCACAGGGAATGCTCTAATGAAGACAGGACCCACTAGCCCTTTTGGGGAGACAGAGGGAGAGTCTGCCAGCACACACCACAAAGCGCTATATATACAAGGGATATCCTTATATTAAGTGCTCCCTTATAGCTGCTTTAATATATATATATATAGCCATTAATGTGCCCCCCCTCTCTGTTTTACCCTGTTTCTGTAGTGCAGTGCAGGGGAGAGACCTGGGAGCCGTTCTGACCAGCGGAGCTGTGACAGAAAATGGCGCCGTGTGCTGAGGAGATAGGCCCCGCCCCTTTTTCGGCGGGTTCTTCTCCCGCTATTTTTCCAGTCAGGCAGGGGTTAAATATCTCCATATAGCCCCTATGGGCTATATGTGAGGTATTTTTAGCCTTGTATAAGGTTTATATTTGCCTCTCAGAGCGCCCCCCCCCAGCGCTCTGCACCCTCAGTGACTGCCCAGTGAAGTGTGCTGAGAGGAAAATGGCGCACAGCTGCAGTGCTGTGCGCTACCTTATGAAGACTGAGGAGTCTTCAGCCGCCGGTTTCCGGACCTCTTCACGCTTCAGCATCTGCAAGGGGGTCGGCGGCGCGGCTCCGGGACCGGACTCCACGGCTGGGCCTGTGTTCGATCCCTCTGGAGCTAATGGTGTCCAGTAGCCAAGCAGCAAATCCACTCTGCATGCAGGTGAGTTTACTACTTTCCCCCTAAGTCCCACGTTGCAGTGATCCTGTTGCCAGCAGGACTCACTGTAAAGAAAAAAACCTAAACTAAACTTTCTCTAAGCAGCTCTTTAGGAGAGCCACCTAGATTGCACCCTTCTCGTTCGGGCACAAAATCTAACTGGAGTCTGGAGGAGGGTCATAGGGGGAGGAGCCAGTGCACACCACCTGACCTAGTAAAGCTTTACTTTTTTGTGCCCTGTCTCCTGCGGAGCCGCTATTCCCCATGGTCCTTTCAGGAACCCCAGCATCCACTTAGGACGATAGAGAAATTAGGAATAGGTTCTTCCCCATCTCATATTATTGTAATTATTCCCAATCAAAATCTAAACGAGTGGCCATCCTTTTTGCTAAACACATATCCCTTACCAATGTTGTGGTACACAGGTTGGAGAAGGGGAGATGCCTTTTACTTATATGCTCTATTTTTAACATGACTTTTACGATTGTTAATATCTACGCTTCCAACCAAGGCCAACCAGCCTTTCTCGAAAATATTCTGGACAGGGTTGACTCGCTCAAACAGGGGATCCTGATAGTGGGTGGGGATTTCAATTGGACTCTCGATCACAACCTGGGCACTTCCTCTAAGCCCCCGATGGTCCATCACAGTTTATCTAGGGGGGTGAGACGCTTACTCCACATTCACCAGCTGTCCGACGTCTGGCGCATACTTCACCCATCGGACCGGGATTTTACATATTACTCGATTCCTCACAATTCCTATTTTAGGCTAGATTATATCCTGCTTGACCATAGACACCTTCCCCTGGTTTGCGCTGCTTCCATAGGCCAGATGACATGGTCCGACAACGCCCCGGTTAGACTTGACCTTTCCATTGGACCCCCCTCTCTCCCAGCGTCGTCCTTGGCGTTTTAACGAATCACTACTACATGACCCGTATTGTAAAGCTCAACTTGAGGATGCCATTGATATGTATATTGAGTGTAATGTCTCCCATGATGTCTCTGACTTGACAATTTGGGAGGCTCATAAATGTGTGCTACGGGGAAATGCATCCAACTGGGCTCCTATTTAAAGAAACAACGATTAGGCCAAATTGAGGGACTTTTACGGCAAATTTAATCACTAGAAACTACCCATAAGGCCTCTCTCTCTCTTGACACCTATGTCGATCTGGTCGAGGCCCGTTCATCCCTAAATAAATTACTTTTGGATAAGGTAAAATTTTCCTTTCGGAAGTGTCGCAATAGGTATTACCGCTGGGGCAAAAAACCGGGCAAAATGCTTGTCAGGGCTTTACGTACCCAAAGAGCGCTCTCGTTTATCCCCTCCATAAAAGACACGCAAGGCCGTCTTTTCCACGATACGGATAAAACTGCAGAGACGTTCTGTTCGTATTACTCCTCCCTATACAATCTCCCCTCTCCCAAATCTTATCCTGTTGCTAGTGACTGGTCCCATGTTGTAGACACTTATCTTATGAGGATTGGTTTCCCTAAACTAATGGGGGATGCCAGTGAGGAACTGGAAAAGCCCTTTACTTTCCAGGAGCTCGATGATGCCATTAAATACACCCCCTCTAGAAAGAGTCCTGGCCCTGATGCTTCACCATCACTTATTATAAAGCGTTTAAAGATAAATGAACTCCTCTTCTTTTGGAAGCGTGCAACACTGTCTCAGATACTAACCCTTTTTCTAGGCAATCTCTCAAGGCCCACATCACGGTCATCCCTAAGGGTGGTAAGGACCCCCTCCCTGTGTCCCAGCTACCGGCCTATATCCCTTCTCAATGTCGACGTTAAACTCTTCGCCAAACTCCTCACAAATAGGCTTAAATTCCTTCTACCCTCCCTTATACACAATGACCAAGTGGGGTTTGTCCCAGGTCGAGAAACGGTGGATAATACTTCTAAGATCATAGCTCTTATTCATCACGTTTCCTTGATGGGCTCTCCGGCAATTCTACTATCCACTGACGCTGAAAAAGCGTACAACAGAATTGACTGGGGTTTTATTGCTGGGATACTGAGACACATGGGACTGGGTCTGACCTGCCTACATCGCGTCCTAGCCCTTTACGCCTCTCCCTCGGCCAGAATCGTGATTAACGGTTCCTTGTCAGGTTCGTTCAATATTAACAATGGGACTAGGCAGGGCTGCTTCTTGTCCCCCCTGATTTTTGTCCTCTGTATGGAGGCCCTAGCTAGGGCGATTAGGCTTAATCCGAATATCTCTGGGATCAGACTCCAGGCCAATGAATATAAACTTGTCCTCTTTGCTGACGATTTACTGGCCATGATCACAAACCCTACAGTCTCCTTGCCTAATTTAGTGGACGAGTTTAAAATAAATTATTCCAAATCAGTAGCCTTGAACCTTCCGACCCCGCCCACTATGGTTTCAGAACTTAAAGCTGCATTTCCCTTTACCTGGCACAACTCCCAATTGAAATATTTAGGGATTACTATTACCAAGGATCTTTCAGGTCTTTTCGATTCTAATTTTACCCCCATATTAATTAGATTACGTGCAGACCTTCAGTCCTGGAATTCCAGATCATTCTCTTGGCTAGGCAGACTAGGTATCCTTAAGATGAATTCTCTCCCTAAAATCATGTATCTACTACAGACTTTACTGATTAAAATCCCTTCAACATTGTTCCGTGACATCCAACTGTTATTTAGAGAGTTCATCTGGGGCGGTAAGAGACCCCGCCTGAGATTTTCAATGATGGTCAGGCAGAAGGATAGGGGTGGCCTACGCCTGCCTGACATTCAAGGTTACTACTGAGCCTGCCATCTCCAAAGGATCCTGTTGTGGTCCAGAGCTGAACCATCGAAACAATGGGTACAGATAGAGGGCCATGTACTCTCGTCGCCTACTGCCGTCGCTCCGTGGTTACATACAATACCTACCACTTCCCATCCCACTGTAGGCCCCACTTTAGCCTGATGGAAAGCGATTAGAAAATCCCCCTCTGTTTCCTCACTGGCCTCCTCATACTTGTCCTTTTTATTTAATGAACGATTTCCCCCTGGTATTAACACGCGGGCCTTCCAAACTTGGTATAATTCGGGACTTTGGAGGGTTGGACAGCTGGTGAGTGGGGGTGGGATCATCTCCTTCTCGGATTTACAAGAGAAATGGCATTTACCACCAAGAGACTTTTGGTGCTACTTACAAGTTTGTCACTTTTTGGTATCTCAGGGTTTTCCTGGGAGGAGATTCCTAACCCTCACACCGTTCGAACGTCTCTGCGATAGCCCATCACTTCCACCCCATTCTATTTCCTTGATATACAACCTTCTATTGGCGGACTCTAGCCCAACTCTCCCACCTTTCACTAGGACATGGGATAGGGATCTTGGCCAGGAGGTGGGCGAAGACATTTGGGAGAAAATATTTAAATTGGCCCATGCGTGTACACTAGTGGTGGAGACTCAATATAAATTGATTTCTGTGTGGTATAGATGGCTGATACACTTTCTAAGATGGGTTTTGGAGTCCCTAATACCTGTTGGCGCTGCTCTAATGGCCCAGGGAACCCGCTCCATATCTGGTGGTTGTGCCCCTTACTCCAACCCTACTGGAAGGAGGTACTTTCGCTCTCTGCTGAAATTACGGGAGAGGAGGTGCCTACAGATCCCCTGTTTTGGTTGTTTCATTACTCGTCTACACCCATCTCGAGTTATAAACATTTCTTATTAAGTCATCTCAATAATGCTGTTAAATCAGTGATTCCTGTTCGTTGGCGATCCCCCTTTCCCCCAACAGTTAGGGATTGGTTGAACAGAGTAGATCTTTATATGGACTTGGATTATATAATGACATCTGATGATGGGGTTATTCATCCTTCAGAGACACATGGGTAAGATGGATACATTTTAAAGATTCCCCAACCTTCAGGAACATCCTCACCTCCAGTTCTTCTACATCCTCTTAGACATTTCTCCACCTAAATGTATTGCTTCCCATTGTGTCATAGGCAATGGACTCTCGCTGTGGACCAGGTGATTCTTATTCTTTCCTCTCTCTTTTCCTCCTCTACTTTTTTCCATATCTCTTCTTCTCCTTTCTTTTTTTGATTTGTGTGTTAACAGTGTTAACAAGATATGTATGGCTATTGAATTACTCCGTTCCACATACTTGGGCTTTAATAAAATGTTGTTTGAATGCTCTCCTGTTATTATTTATAGGAGCTGTTCAGGCCCACAGTTATATTAAGATAAAACTATTTATTACATTTGTTTGCATGTTAACCGTTTTAATATTGTTATTGTCTCTCAATAAATATATTTTGCATTGAAAGCTTATAATCACTGGCAGTACACGTTAGTACTGTTAAATCAACTGAGATTTTGGAAAATTCAGAATCCACCCGTGTTGTTGCAGCACTACTTGGGTTAGTGCTACTCCGTCCTCCAGCTGTTCTCTGGACCTTGCCCTTATCAGGAGATCGTCCAAGTAAGGGATAATTAATACGCCTCTTCTTCGCAGAAGAATCATCATTTCGGCCATTACCTTGGTAAAGACCCGAGGTGCCGTGGACAATCCAAACGGCAGCGTCTGAAACTGATAATGACAGTTTTGCACCACGAACCTGAGGTACCCTTGATGTGAAGGGCAAATTGGGACATGCAGGTAAGCATCCTTGATGTCCAGGGACACCATAAAGTCCCCTTCTTCCAGATTCGCTATCACTGCTCTGAGTGATTCCATCTTGAACTTGAATTTTTGTATGTACAGGTTCAAAGATTTCAGATTTAGAATAGGTCTTACCGAGCCGTCCGGCTTCGGTACCACAAATAGCGTGGAGTAATACCCCTTTCTCTGTTGTAGGAGGGGTACCTTGACTATCACCTGCTGAGAAAACAGCTTGTGAATGGCTTCCAATACCGTCGCCCTGTCTGAGGGAGACGTTGGCAAAGCAGACTTTAGGAACCGGCGAGGGGGAGACTTCTCGAATTCCAACCTGTAACCCTGAGATACTACCTGCAGGATCCAAGGGTCCACCTGTGAGCAAGCCCACTGTGCGCTGAAATTCCTGAGTCGACCCCCCACCGCTCCTGAGTCCGCTTGTACAGCCCCAGCGTCATGCTGAGGGCTTTGCAGAACCCTGGGAGGGCTTCTGTTCCTGGGCAGGGGCTGCTTGCTGCCCTCTCTTACCCCTTCCTCTGCCCCGGGGCAGATATGACTGTCCTTTTGCCCTCTTGTTCTTATAGGACCGAAAGGACTGCGGCTGAAAAGACGGTGTCTTTTTCTGTTGGGAGGGGGTCTGAGGTAAAAAGGTGGATTTTCCGGCAGTTGCCGTGGCCACCAGATCCGATAGACCTACGCCAAATAATTTGTCGTTTGGAATCCGCATCACCTGACCACTGTCGCGTCCATAAACTTCTTCTGGCAGATATGGACATCGCACTTACTCTCGATGCCAGAGTGCAAATATCCCTCTGAGCATCTCGCATATAAAGAAAAGCATCCTTTAATTGCTCTATAGTCAAGAAAATACTGTCCCTATCCAGGGTATCAATATTTTCAGTCAGGGAATCCGACCAGACCACCCCAGCACTGCACATCCAGGCTGAGGTGATGGCTGGTCGCAGTATAACACCAGTATGTGTGTATATACTCTTTAGGGTAGTTTCCAGCCTCCTATCAGCTGGATCCTTGAGGGCGGCCGTATCAGGAGACGGTAACGCCACTTGTTTTGATAAGCGTGTGAGCGCCTTATCCACCCTAGGGGGTGTTTCCCAGCGCGCCCTAACCTCTGGCGGGAAAGGGTATAATGCCAATAACTTTTTTGAAATTAGCACTTTTCTATCTGGGTTAACCCACGCTTCATCACATACATCATTCAATTCCTCTGATTCAGGAAAAACTACAGGTAGTTTTTTCACCCCCCACATAATACCCCTTTTTGTGGTACTTGCAGTATCAGAGATATGCAAAGCCTCCTTCATTGCCGTGATCATATAACGTGTGGCTCTACTTGAAAATACGTTTGTTTCTTCACCGTCGACACTAGATTCAGTGTCCGTGTCTGGGTCTGTGTCGACCGACTGAGGTAAAGGGCGTTTTACAGCCCCTGACGGTGTCTGAGACGCCTGGGCAGGTACCAACTGGTTTTCCGGCCGTCTCATGTCGTCAACTGATTTTTGTAATGTGCTGACATTATCACGTAATTCCATAAACAAAGCCATCCATTCCGGTGTCGACTCCCTGGGGGGTGACATCACCATTACCGGCAATTGCTCTGCCTCCACACCAACATCGTCCTCATACATGTCGACACACACGTACCGACACACAGCAGACACACAGGGAATGCTCTTATCGAAGACAGGACCCCACTAGCCCTTTGGGGAGACAGAGGGAGAGTTTGCCAGCACACACCCAAGCGCTATAATATATATGGGAACAACCTTATATAAGTGTTGTATCCTTATAGCAGCTTAAATATATAAAATATCGCCATAAAAAGTGCCCCCCCTCTCTGTTTTACCCTGTTTCTGTAGTGCAGTGCAGGGGAGAGTCCTGGGAGCCTTCCTCACAGCGGAGCTGAGCAGGAAAATGGCGCTGTGTGCTGAGGAGAATAAGCCCCGCCCCCTATTCCGGCGGGCTTTTCTCCCGTAGTTTGTAATATCTGGCAGGGGTTAAATACATCCATATAGCCTCAAGGGCTATATGTGATGTATTTTTTAGCCATAAAAGGTATTTACATTGCTGCCCAGGGCGCCCCCAGCAGCGCCCTGCACCCTCCGTGACCGTTGGTGAGAAGTGTGTGACAAACAATGGCGCACAGCTGCAGTGCTGTGCGCTACCTTCAAGAAGACTGAAGAGCCTTCTGCCGCCGGTTTCTGGACCTTCAATCTTCAGCATCTGCAAGGGGGGTCGGCGGCGCGGCTCCGGGACGAACCCCAGGGCGAGACCTGTGTTCCGACTCCCTCTGGAGCTAATGGTGTCCAGTAGCCTAAGAAGCCAATCCATCCTGCACGCAGGTGAGTTGAACTTCTTTCCCCTAAGTCCCTCGATGCAGTGAGCCTGTTGCCAGCAGGACTCACTGAAAATAATAAACCTAAAAACTTTTTCTAAGCAGCTCCTTAAGAGAGCCACCTAGATTGCACCCTGCTCGGACGGGCACAAAAACCTAACTGAGGCTTGGAGGAGGGTCATTGGGGGAGGAGCCAGTACACACCACCTGATCCTAAAGCTTTAGTTTTGTGCCCTGTCTCCTGCGGAGCCGCTAATCCCCATGGTCCTGACGGAGTCCCCAGCATCCACTTAGGACGTCAGAGAAAATAAGTAACTGATGAGGGAACACATTTTTTACCCCTATTAGGATACCAGAATCCATACCCATGACAAACATGTGATAAAATGCTTCGGACAGTGGACCTCAAACTGTGTGCCTACGCACCCTGGGGTGCCTTGGATTGGGGGTCCAGGACCAATTCAAATTATTTATGGTCATAGGCAAAACCAGTGCTGATGGATGCCAGTCATAAAATATGTGGACAAACAGAAGCAAATCTTGTTTAAATTAACCTAAGGATGACATATAAACACAATTTACTTCATTTAATACTTCTTTATAATTTTCTCAATAAGAAACTTTTGGCCTAGGGGTGCCATGAAAGAAATTCTGATACTCTAGGGCGCCGTGATTCAAAAAAGTTTGGGAACCACTGACTAATGCTAGCTACACACTAATAGATTTATCTGCAGATCAACTGATCTGCAGATATATCTATGGATGGACCAGGCGATGTGTTGAGCATACACACTGCCCGATCCGTCGGGACTGACGTCAGGAACAGTTCAGCCGTTAATCACCACTGGCTGCTGCAGCTATGTCCAGGCAACTACAAAGTCTGATTGGTTTGGGAGATGTCCTGTGAAGTACCTTTGTTCACTCTCCTACCTGTCATGCTAGCTTCACCTCCCACTAACTATATAGCATGCCACTGGGGGGATATTCAATTAAGTGCCGTTTTTTCGACCAGGGTATTCAATTGTGATATTTTCGCCAGTTTTTAATCCATTTTCGCCCATGCCATTTCACTTTTTTTTTTTGTTGAATCAGCATGGCAAAAATGGTGCCAAAAACATGCGAAAATTCACTCGTGAATTAGCCAAAACATGTGTGTCAGCTGCGAATTTGCTGATACATGTGCTTTTCACCAGTGCTGGATTTTTCGACCAGTCGAAAAACAGCACAGTCACTGAATAGGTCAAATGTAAATTCAACCTAAAAACGGGCGCAAAGGGACGTTTTATCGACTGGTCGAAAAAACGGAGCTAATCGAATAACCCCTTAGTCTGTTACTTTATCTGCTTTCCTGCAGTCTGTAATCTATGGGTATATATATATATATATATATATATATATATATATATATATATATATATATATATATATATATATATCTTGGAGACAGATAAAGTACCAATCATTCAGCTACTTACTATTATCGCACAGGCTGTTTGAAGAATGACCATTAGGAGCTGATTGGTCAGTACTTTATCTCTCTCCACTTTGTTTGAAATTCATATCTCCTTAACAGACTCTTGATTGTTTTGCTGCACAAGTATTTGTTTGGGATACTTAGGGTGGAATTCAATTGATTGAAAAGTCAGTTGGTTGTCTGTTTTTTCCTGTCTATTAGATAGGAAAAAAAACAGACGGCCAACTAACTTTTCAAACAATTGAATACCCCCCTTAGTATCATCCTAAGATATTCAAAAGGTCTTATCAATATTCTCCATATCTGTAAACCTCTACAGAACTCCCCAGTATTCTGATTTCACAGATTTTTTTGCAAATAATAACCGAGGTGTTGTCGCTCTAATGTGATTGGGTGTGTGTGATTTCTCTTTTACCAGGCAGAACTCCTCCTCTTGGATGGGTATATCCATTGATCTTACTGGAGACAAAAAAAAAAGTGTTCAAATAAATTCCAGTAAACTTGGGAGTAAGGTTACATTCCTATATTTAGTTCTCCAGCTAGCACAATGGGGATGTGTCACACTGCAGGTTCTCAGACCCTCTAAATCAGTGATTTTCAACCTTTTTTAACTCGTGGCACACCGAACAATATTTTTAAATTGCCAAGGCACACCATCAGTCCCCCACGGGAAAAAAAACAAAGACGTTGGCCGCCCACAGTAAAACAAAAAGCCTTCCCCCACACACACACACAAACACACACACAAACACACACACACACACACACACACACACACACATTGGCCTCCACAGAAGAAAACGATTACATTATTCCCCATAGAAAAAACAATCACATTGCACCCTACATAAACCATTTTGCTCCCCACATAAATTACATTGCTCCCTACATACAATATATTCCTCCCCAAATAAGTTACAGTGCCCCCCACATAAGTTACATTGGTCCCCCATACTTTATTCCCCACAAATATTAGCCCCTACCGTCATCTGTCCTCCTCCTTGTCTGTCCCTCAATGGCGGGGGTTGCATACAGTGCTGTGAGCACTGAGCAGCAGGCGGACAGCTGTGGGTGCCTGCATGCGGGCGGCAGGTGCGGATGCGGGAGGGTGGCGGGCAGGAGGCAGGGCATGTGTGGATGCGGGAGCGTGGCGGGCAGGAGGGAGGGTAGGTGTGGATGCGGGCGGGCTGCCTGGCTTGTGGAATGACCGATGATGCGGCGGGCGTGACCTATGACGTCACTGCTGCATCTCCATGGCATAGGTCACGGCCAATGCGCGCTTGAGTCTGTGCCTTCCAGAGGATCCCAGTGCTGCTGCTGCCTGGGCTCACAGTTTGTTTTGAAGGTACGGCAGCGGTTCTAGCTCCGCGGCACACCTTACAACCAGTCACGGCACACTAGTGTGCCGCGGCACACCGGTTGAAAATGCCTGCTCTAAATGCACCCTACACTGCTGATTCACTGACTGGCATGTCTCCATAGGCCAGTCATCTGAGGATGTTCCTATGATTAAACTTCAAAATAATGTGCCTGCTGCATGGGTGCAGCCATGTAGCCTGTCAGCGAATATCATTGTAGCCAATCACAGACACTTTCTTCTCCTATGACTCCAGTATCCAATCCCTGTGCAGTGAGCCCTATAAAACCATTCCTATAACACCTGTGCTTTGTCAGTTCAACTTGTCTTCAACTCCTCCCCTAGTTCCTGTATCAAGGAACACTGTTTCTAAATACATGCATCTGTTCTATTAGACTACATTCAGACCGCAAATGTCGGATCCTACCCGGTAAGACAAACGTGTACTTACCGGGTGGGATCCGGCATTTGCGCTCCGCTGCTGGCTTTCCGACACCGCAATATACCGGGTCAATTGCCATAGCAGCGGAGGGAGCAGCAGCAGCAGGGGCGGGGGTGGAGGCGGCGCCGGGAGATGAGCTCATCTCCTGCGCCGCCTCTCCCTATGCTGTGAATGGGAACCGTGTCGCATCGACACGGCTCCCATTCACACCGCACCTGACCCGGTAATCAACCCGGGTAAAACCCTTCTTTTTTACCGGGTTCAATTACCGGGTCAGGCGACCCGCTAAATCGTTAAAGGACCTTTCACATCGCACACTGACCCGGTTCGACACGGCAATATGCCGTGTCGATACCGGGTTATTTGTGCGATGTGAAAGGGGTATTACTGTCCAGTGTATTCAGAGTGCTCCTATTTCTGCTACTAAAGAATCTGTTTAGATTCAGCATTTTCTTCTGTTTATCACCATTACTCCAGCACTGATCCTATTCACCAGTTTGCAGTTCTACCAGTCTCCAGCTACAGTCTGCTTTGTCAGTTTCCTGCATGCGGTCTTACACATGCTACAATACCAGTGAATTGAACTGCCACCACTGAATGCCTCCAGACACTTTACTACCACAGCAGACACATTATCTCTTTCTATTTATTATGTATTCAAGGCTTAACTATACAGCTACCACTGTCAGGTAGCATACTTTAGCTCTGCCTAGGTTTACTCTATTCTCGAATGCTAATGCAGTGTCTTATCAGCATCCTGCAGCAAAATTTGTGTATTACTACAGTCAGCTATACCTAGACTCTTGCATATACAGTAGCTTTCTTCACCACATGGCATCTGGATTAAGACCTGCTACTGACTATTCAAGTTCTACAGCTGTCACTGCAGACACACATATCTCAAGTGTATACTAAAGCTGGGCCGACATCACACCCAACAGTAACGGTCATGCAGGATCCAATGGGGAAAGGGGGGTGGAAACCACGTGACCGTAATCTCTAGTGAAATCCCCATCGGCCCTGCTGCTGGACTGACGGGACATATTGCTAACGACCTGTCGGAGCGTGCATATCAAGGGTACACACTAGATGATGTTCCCGATATTTCCTTCCAATCTGCGGAATAGGGTGACATATCGTCAGTGTGTACCCAGCTTTAGACTGTCTATACTGTGTTTAGAAACACTCACATATCCAAGTCTCCAATTTGTACCAGTCCTGCCCGTGGCCCTAGCCCTGTGCCCAGACAAATAAAGAATTTGACAGGATGATTTTTTGTGGTCCTCTACCAATTACAAAGGTCTGAATGTTATCACTGAAGAGAAAAAAAAAACACAAAATCCCTTTCCTCAAATCCCTGAGGTTTTGGATCGCATTAAAGAACTATTTATCGTTACCAAGTTAGATCTATGAAGTGTCTATATTCTCTCTTACTTGAGAATATGTTGAATGGAAAACTGGAATCAAAAGGACAGACTTAAAGAATGAATCAACACCTGGGCTGGAAGGTAACAGAGTGTGAGTAGCGGCAACATTCCAGTAGTTGTGGCTCATAGTTGGAGTCTTGCATCAGGTTAAAAATTCCCACATTTCCAACATTCGAGCGTATTTTCTATGCTAAAAATTAACTAATGATAAAAAAAAAAAAAAAAAAAGAGTATTGCCCCTATCTAAGGTAAAGCCAGAACTAGCGGTTAAGCCTAATCTGGTCCCATCAAAACTTCCATTACCAGCACTAGGTGTTACCAGCTAGGGCGAGTACAAATCTAGCAGGGGTTACACACAGAGTGGTGTCCTCCTATCATAGTGTCAACCAGCATGGAACTGTGTTTCCTAGGTGGATTGGGACGACACAAAAAAAAATAGGATTTTGGTACTTACTGATAAAACCTTTTCTCCTAGTCCGTAGAGGATGCTGGGGACTCCAAAAGGACCATGGGGTATAGACGGGATCCGCAGGAGCTTGGGCACACTGAAAACACTTAATCTGGGTGTGAACTGGCTCCTCCCTCTATGCCCCTCCTCCAGAGCTCCGTTATAGGAACTGTGCCCAGGAGAGACGGACATTTCGAGGAAAGATTTTTGTTTAAACTAAGGGCTACCAGGGGGCGTGGCCACGGCGGCTGAGGAGTAGGCAGCAAGTCTCGGGAGCTCCCCGGCTACCTAAACTCCTGAATATATCCTGACTCCCCCTGGTGCTCTGCCCGGCTGAAGTACTCACCCTGTGCTGCTGAGCACCGACGGGTGTGTCTGTCCGTGGTCTCCGGGTCCCGTAGAGGCGCCAATCACCGCCGCCTGGCCCTGCGGCCTACAACTCCTCCGGATCCCCGGCCTCGATTTTGGCGGCCTCGGCCGCGGGACGCCCGGAGCTCGTGCGGCGGGCTGCTGCTGACGCCAGACGCCGCCGAAAGACTGTGGGGGAGAGACAGCCTCTCCTCTAGTCTGCCTCGTGAGCTGGGACCAGGGACCCTGAAGTTAGGACGTTTGGCAGGTACTCCTGGGGAAGGGGAAGAGACAATGCGGCCATTTTAGGAGGGGATCACAGAGGCTGCTGCCCATGCCTACACATATCAGGGGCTGCCTGATGAGACTCTCCAGGGACTTGCACTCTGTTTTATGAACTCTGAGACCCTATTGTCTGCTGATCTCACCCAATATCAGCCTCACACTATCTATATCATCTATATTACCTCAGCATAGTGTTGGAGGCACCGTCAGGTGTTCACACTGCGCAGCTCTCCCATTCTACCACAGAGAGGCTGCATATAGATAAGATCTGGCTACGCTGCTGTACTGCACTAATATTCAACAGTGTGTTACACACCAATATCCTACCCCTGCCTCCTGGGACTACTCCCTCTACAATACTTCTGTCCATATTATTGCTGCTGCTGCTACACAAGTCTGCATTTTCTACCCATTGATATTCGGACATAAGGACCAGGCACGGGTGCTTCCCGCCACTGATTGTGTACGTCCTTGCTGCTGCCGCCATCTACCTACACTCTATCCTAAAAACCCTGCCCTGGGGTAGGTGTGACTGCTCCTGCACGATATGGTTAAGGGCGGCCAGAGTGCGGCCGCGGCCAAACTAGAAAGATATGCCAGGCAATCCAATCCAAGGGTGTCATTGGCTCCTTCCCAGGGAGCCTCTCCAACCCACTCGGACCCCCCCTCTGTGTCCGCGGCCGGTACCCCAGAGATGGCAGAGGCGCCGTCTATTCAGCAGGTGCTGGAGGCTATAGCTGGCAGTGAACAGCGTCTCTCCGATAAGATGGAAAAGGTGCAGTGCGACCTCTCCTTACTCAGACAAGATGTTCAGCGTATTCGTGAGAGAGTGGGTGAGGCGGAGACACGGGTCTCCAACCTGGAAGATATGTGTGGCCCCCTGAAACAATCCGTATCTACGGTGACCCAGCAGGTTTCCTCCCTTCAGACCAAGCTCTTAGATATGGAAGGACGGCTGCGCAGGAACAATGTACGTTTTGTAGGCCTGCCTGAAAGAGAAGAGGGCTCGCAGCCGGAGGACTTTCTCGAATCTTGGCTTAAGGAGATGTATGGGGCTGAGTCCTTTACTGCCCAATTTACGGTGGAGCGTGCACATAGAATACCATCTCGGCCGCTACCTCCTGGTGCCCCTCCTCGCACCTTCATCGCCAAATTCCTACATTACAAAGACCGGGACTCAGTTCTCCGCCTAGGGCGTACGAAGGGCCCGTTGGTCCGTAATGGAGTTAAGGTGTCGGCCTTCCCGGATTTTGCCGCAGACGTCCAGAAGGACCGAGCCCAGTTTATGCCCATAAAACGGCGTCTGCGAGACCTTAACATCTCCTATTCCATGCTGTTTCCTTCAAGGCTCAGAGTTGTGGCGGATGGGGAGACCAAGTTTTTTTTTAATACCCCCAGAGAAGCGGCACAATGGCTGGACAGATTTGCACCGGGTGCTCGGCAGCTAGCTCCGGACTGACCTCCTGAGATGCGGAAGCTGAGGCCTGATCTACCGGAGGGAACGATCATGGATCGGGGAGCCCCCCTCCTTTGCATTGGTGGCTCAAGACTTTTACGTCCAAGTGGTGTTGACTAGAGAAGGGTTAGAGGTTTAGTTGGGAATCTAGGCCTCTCTTAGCACTTGGAAGTGTAGGTTGCTGGTTTGGGGGGAAAAAAGTATGCCGAAGTTGGGGGAGGTGTACGGGGAGGGGAGGGATAATTGGGAGGCTGCCGGTTGCGGCTCCCTTCGCTGTTGGTTTTGGTTTTCTTTCTTTAGTTTGTTATTTTTCTTACCTAAGTTTTTTTTGACACAAGGATGTTTAATGATTCAGACGCTGTGGCTTATTACGCAGGGCTTACATACGTCAAGTGATGTTGGTGTTGCTAATGTTGATTCTCAGTTATATTTTAGGGACATGTCTATCCGGGAGACACAGAGTCTGTATGGGGTCATGATTAACCTGAAATTTTTGGCATGGAATGTCCGGGGTCTGAATAACAAAATCAAACGCTCTTTGGTTTTAAATATGATTAAAAAAAATAAGAATTTACTTACCGATAATTCTATTTCTCGGAGTCCGTAGTGGATGCTGGGGTTCCTGAAAGGACCATGGGGAATAGCGGCTCCGCAGGAGACAGGGCACAAAAAGTAAAGCTTTTCCAGATCAGGTGGTGTGCACTGGCTCCTCCCCCCATGACCCTCCTCCAGACTCCAGTTAGGTACTGTGCCCGGACGAGCGTACACAATAAGGGAGGATTTTGAATCCCGGGTAAGACTCATACCAGCCACACCAATCACACCGTACAACTTGTGATCTAAACCCAGTTAACAGTATGATAACAGAGGAGCCTCTGAAAGATGGCTCCCTAAACAATAACCCGAATTAGTTAACAATAACTATGTACAAGTATTGCAGATAATC
This sequence comes from Pseudophryne corroboree, assembly GCF_028390025.1. NCBI lineage: Eukaryota > Metazoa > Chordata > Amphibia > Anura > Myobatrachidae > Pseudophryne > Pseudophryne corroboree. The sequence continues at coordinate 172,402,617 of NC_086450.1, read as the reverse complement.
CGCACTTGGGATGGGCGCCCAGCATCCACTACGGACTCCGAGAAATAGAATTATCGGTAAGTAAATTCTTATTTTCCCTATCGTCCTAGTGGATGCTGGGGTTCCTGAAAGGACCATGGGGATTATACCAAAGCTCCCAAACGGGCGGGAGAGTGCGGATGACTCTGCAGCACCGAATGAGAGAACTCCAGGTCCTCCTTTGCCAGGGTATCAAATTTGTAGAATTTTACAAACGTGTTCTCCCCTGACCACGTAGCTGCTCGGCAGAGTTGTAATGCCGAGACCCCTCGGGCAGCCGCCCAAGATGAGCCCACCTTCCTTGTGGAATGGGCCTTAACAGATTTAGGCTGTGGCAGGCCTGCCACAGAATGTGCAAGTTGAATTGTGTTACAAATCCAACGAGCAATCGACTGCTTAGAAGCAGGCGCACCCAACTTGTTGGGTGCATACAGTATAAACAGCGAGTCAGATTTTCTGACTCCAGCCGTCCTTGAAATGTATATTTTTAAAGCTCTGACAACGTCCAACAACTTGGAGTCCTCCAAGTCGCTTGTAGCCGCAGGCACTACAATAGGCTGGTTCAGGTGAAACGCTGATACCACCTTAGGGAGAAAATGCGGACGGGTCCGCAGCTCTGCCCTATCCGAATGGAAAATTAAATAAGGGCTTTTATAAGAAAGCCGCCAGTTTAGATACTCTCCTGGCGGACGCCAGGGCCAGTAACATAGTCACTTTCCATGTGAGATATTTCAAATCCACATTTTTTAGTGGTTCAAACCAATGGGATTTGAGGAAATCTAAAACTACATTTAGATCCCACGGTGCCACCGGAGGCACCACAGGAGGCTGTATATGCAGTACTCCTTTGACAAAAGTCTGGACCTCAGGAACTGAGGCCAATTCTTTTTGGAAGAATATTGACAGGGCCGAAATTTGAACCTTAATAGATCCCAATTTGAGACCCATAGACAATCCTGATTGCAGGAAATGTAGGAAACGACCCAGTTGAAATTCCTCCGTCGGAGCACTCCGATCCTCGCACCACGCAACATATTTCCGCCAAATGCGGTGATAATGCTTCGCGGTGACGTCCTTTCTTGCCTTAATCAAGGTAGGAATGACTTCTTCTGGAATGCCTTTTCCTTTTAGGATCTGGCGTTCAACCGCCATGCCGTCAAACGCAGCCGCGGTAAGTCTTGGAATAGACACGGTCCCTGCTGAAGCAGGTCCTGTCTTAGAGGTAGAGGCCACGGATCGTCCGTGACCATCTCTTGAAGTTCCGGGTACCAAGACCTTCTTGGCCAATCCGGAGCCACTAGTATCGTTCTTACTCCGCTTTGCCGTATGATTCTCAATACCTTTGGTATGAGAGGCAGAGGAGGAAACACATACACCGACTGGTACACCCAAGGTGTTACCAGCGCGTCCACAGCTATTGCCTGCGGATCTCTTGACCTGGCGCAATACCTGTCCAGTTTTTTGTTGAGGCGAGACGCCATCATGTCCACCATTGGTCTTTCCCAACGGTTTATTAGCATGTGGAAAACTTCTGGATGAAGTCCCCACTCTCCCGGGTGAAGATCGTGTCTGCTGAGGAAGTCTGCTTCCCAGTTGTCCACTCCCGGGATGAACACTGCTGACAGTGCTATCACGTGATTCTCCGCCCAGCGAAGGATCCTGGCAGCTTCTGCCATTGCACTCCTGCTTCTTGTGCCGCCCTGTCTGTTTACATGGGCGACTGCCGTGATGTTGTCCGACTGGATCAACACCGGTCTTCCTTGAAGCAGAGGTTCCGCCTGGCTTAGAGCATTGTAGATTGCTCTTAGTTCCAGAATGTTTATGTGAAGAGACTTTTCCAGGCTCGACCACACTCCCTGGAAGTTTCTTCCTTGTGTGACTGCTCCCCAGCCTCTCAGGCTGGCGTCCGTGGTCACCAGGATCCAATCCTGTATGCCGAATCTGCGGCCCTCCAATAGATGAGCCCTCTGCAACCACCACAGAAGAGATACCCTTGTCCTTGGAGACAGGGTTATCCGCAGGTGCATCTGAAGATGCGTGCATTGATGTACAGACACCTTTCCTGGTTTTAGGAGATTCCTGACCAGGTCGGATAACTCCTTGGCTTTTTCCTCGGGAAGAAAAACCTTTTTCTGAACCGTGTCCAGAATCATCCCTAGGAACAGCAGACGAGTTGTCGGCATTAATTGGGATTTTGGAATATTCAGAATCCATCCGTGCTGCTTTAGCACCTCTTGAGATATTGCTAATCCCATCTCTAGCTGTTCTCTGGACCTTGCCCTTATTAGGAGATCGTCCAAGTATGGGATAATTAATACGCCTTTTCTTCGAAGAAGAATCATCATCTCGGCCATTACCTTTGTAAAGACCCGAGGTGCCGTGGACAAACCAAACGGCAGCGTCTGAAACTGATAGTGACAGTTTTGTACAACGAACCTGAGGTACCCCTGGTGTGAGGGGTAAATTGGAACGTGGAGATACGCATCCTTGATGTCCAAGGATACCATAAAGTCCCCTTCTTCCAGGTTCGCTATCACTGCTCTGAGTGACTCCATCTTGAACTTGAACTTCTTTATGTACAGGTTCAAGGACTTCAGATTTAGAATAGGCCTTACCGAGCCATCCGGCTTCGGTACCACAAATAGAGTGGAATAATACCCCTTCCCTTGTTGTAGAAGAGGTACCTTGACTATCACCTGCTGAGAGTACAGCTTGTGAATGGCTTCCAAAACCGTCTCCCTTTCGGAAGGGGACGTTGGTAAAGCAGACTTCAGGAAACGGCGAGGTGGATCTGTCTCTAATTCCAACCTGTACCCCTGAGATATTATCTGCAGGATCCAGGGATCTACCTGCGAGTGAGCCCACTGCGCGCTGTAATTTTTGAGACGACCTCCCACCGTCCCCGAGTCCGCTTGAGAAGCCCCAGCGTCATGCTGAGGCTTTTGTAGAAGCCGGGGAGGGCTTCTGTTCCTGGGAAGGAGCTGCCTGTTGCTGTTTCTTCCCTCGACCTCTGCCTCGTGGCAGATATGAATAGCCCTTTGCTCTCTTATTTTTAAAGGAACGAAAGGACTGCGGTTGAAAAGTCGGTGCCTTTTTCTGTTGGGGAGTGACTTGAGGTAGAAAGGTGGATTTCCCGGCTGTAGCCGTGGCCACCAAATCTGATAGACCGACTCCAAATAACTCCTCCCCTTTATACGGCAAAACTTCCATATGCCGTTTTGAATCCGCATCGCCTGTCCACTGTCGCGTCCATAAAGCTCTTCTGGCCGAAATGGACATAGCACTTACCCGTGATGCCAGTGTGCAGATATCCCTCTGTGCATCACGCATATAAAGAAATGCATCCTTTATTTGTTCTAACGACAGTAAAATATTGTCCCTGTCCAGGGTATCAATATTTTCAATCAGGGACTCTGACCAAACTACCCCAGCACTGCACATCCAGGCAGTCGCTATAGCTGGTCGTAGTATAACACCTGCATGTGTGTATATACTTTTTTGGATATTTTCCATCCTCCTATCTGATGGATCTTTAAGTGCGGCCGTCTCAGGAGAAGGTAACGCCACTTGTTTTGATAAGCGTGTTAGCGCCTTGTCCACCCTAGGAGGTGTTTCCCAGCGCTCCCTAACCTCTGGCGGGAAAGGGTATAATGCCAATAATTTCTTTGAAATTATCAGCTTTTTATCAGGGGCAACCCACGCTTCATCACACACGTCATTTAATTCTTCTGATTCAGGAAAAACTATAGGTAGTTTTTTCACACCCCACATAATACCCTGTTTAGTGGTACCTGTAGTATCAGCTAAATGTAACGCCTCCTTCATTGCCAAAATCATATAACGTGTGGCCCTACTGGAAAATACGGTTGATTCGTCACCGTCACCACTGGAATCAGTGCCTGTGTCTGGGTCTGTGTCGACCGACTGAGGCAAAGGGCGTTTTACAGCCCCTGACGGTGTTTGAGGCGCCTGGACAGGCACTAATTGATTGTCCGGCCGCCTCATGTCGTCAAACGACTGCTTTAGCGTGTTGACACTATCCCGTAATTCCATAAATAAAGGCATCCATTCTGGTGTCGACCCCCTAGGAGGTGACATCCCCATATTTGGCAATTGCTCCGCCTCCACACCAATATCGTCCTCATACATGTCGACACACACGTACCGACACACAGCAGACACACAGGGAATGCTCTAAACGAAGACAGGACCCACTAGCCCTTTGGGGAGACAGAGGGAGAGTCTGCCAGCACACACCAAAAAGCGCTATATATGACAGGGATAGCCTTATAATAAGTGCTCCCTTATAGCTGCTTTATATATATCAAGATATTGCCATTAAATTTGCCCCCCCTCTCTGTTTTACCCTGTTTCTGTAGTGCAGTGCAGGGGAGAGACCTGGGAGCCGTCCTGACCAGCGGAGCTGTGAGAGGAAATGGCGCCGTGTGCTGAGGAGATAGGCCCCGCCCCTTTTTCGGCGGGCTCGTCTCCCGCTATTTTGTGAATACAGGCAGGGGTTAAATATCTCCATATAGCCCCCGGAGGCTATATGTGAGGTATTTTTAGCCTTTATATAGGTTTACATTTGCCTCCCAGGGCGCCCCCCCCCAGCGCCCTGCACCCTCAGTGACTGCGTGTGAAGTGTGCTGAGAGGAAAATGGCGCACAGCTGCAGTGCTGTGCGCTACCTTTAGAAGACTGCAGGAGTCTTCAGCCGCCGATTCTGGACCTCTTCTTACTTCAGCATCTGCAAGGGGGCCGGCGGCGCGGCTCCGGTGACCATCCAGGCTGTACCTGTGATCGTCCCTCTGGAGCTGATGTCCAGTAGCCAAGAAGCCAATCCATCCTGCACGCAGGTGAGTTCACTTCTTCTCCCCTCTGTCCCTCGTTGCAGTGATCCTGTTGCCAGCAGGAATCACTGTAAAATAAAAAACCTAAGCTAAACTTTCTCTAAGCAGCTCTTTATGAGAGCCACCTAGAATTGCACCCTTCTCGGCCGGGCACAAAAATCTAACTGGAGTCTGGAGGAGGGTCATGGGGGGAGGAGCCAGTGCACACCACCTGATCTGGAAAAGCTTTACTTTTTGTGCCCTGTCTCCTGCGGAGCCGCTATTCCCCATGGTCCTTTCAGGAACCCCAGCATCCACTAGGACGATAGAGAAATATGACCCGGACGTTGCATGCCTCAGTGAGACCCACTTGGAGGGGAATAGGTTATTATCATTACGACGGGCCTGGGTGGGATGGGCTTACCATGCCTCTCATTCTTCCTTCTCTAGGGGTGTCTCGATTCTGATTAAAAAATCAGTGCAATTTGAATTGTTATCGATCAAAACTGACCCGTATGGAAGATTTGTATTTATGGAATGTAAACTGAGTTCTCAGCCCTATTATATTCTAGCGGTGTATGTTCCCCCTCCTTTTTCATATGCCGTACTGCAGCAGGCTGCCTCTTTTGTTGCTCCATCTCCTACCACCCCTGTGATATGCTTGGGCGATTTCAATAATGTCCTAGATTTATCCTTGGACCGATGGCACTGTTGCGCTGGCGGGTGGTGGCCCTACCAAATTTGCTGACTTCTTGGATAGTTTGCAGTGGGTGGATCCGTGGAGACTCCGTCACCCTGCGGCCCGTCAGTTCTCCTGTTTTTCCAGTGCTCATGGCTCCTTCTCCAGGATTGACCTGATTTTGGTGTCCCCTGCCCTTGTCCCTGGGATCATTGACATCCACTATGAGGCTCGAGGGGTCTCTGATCACTCCCCTATGTTGATGACCATTGCTGTGGGGGGTCAGAGGGGGCACTCTTACTGGAAGCTGCACCCCTCTTGGTTGTCCCAACTGGGTGACTGTAGTGACCTGGAGACTCAGTGGGGGGGATATTTTAATGATAACGTAGGGTCAGCCCCGGGTACGATAGTTTGGGATTCATTTAAGGCGTTTTTGAGAGGTACCTATATTAGACGCATAGCGGCTCATAAAATGTCCTCAAGGGAGAGAGAACGGGTCCTTGAGGGAGATGCCAGGGAACTAGAGTCCCAATATTTGCTAGATGGTGCCCCAGCGACGAAGGTACGCTGGTTGGCGGCTCAGTCGGCTTGGATGGCTCACCTATCCGATAAAAACTCACGCTCCCACCTTTTTAAAGCCACTAATATTTATATGCAGGCTGATAGGACGGGGGGGGCTCCTGGCTCGCCTGATACACTATGATCGTCCTGGGTCTACGATTGCCCGGATGTATGGTGGGGATGGCTCCATTGTTGACACCACGCCAGACATTGCGCAATTATTCAGATCCTATTACTCTGAGATATATAGCTCACAATTGACGTGCTCTACTCTAGATCTATCATATTACCTGGGGGGTATTGAGCTGCCCGCACTTTCCTCTGGGGCCTGTGAACAGCTGGAGGCGCCCTTGACGCTCGAGGAGGTGACTGCGGCCATTGGCATGTCCCCTAGTGGCAAGGCTCCGGGGTCTGATGGGATTCCCTCTGAGGTCTACAAGAATCATATTGATTTTTTTGGGCCCAGACTTCATGCCCTATACTTGGATATATTTGCCAGTAACGAGCTCCCCCTCTCTATGTCAGAGGCAATTATAATAGTGATTCCAAAACCCGATAAGGACCCTAGGTCTCCAGACTCCTATAGGCCGATCTCCCTGATTCCCAATGACGCTAAGATCCTGGCAAAGATATTGGCAATACGGCTTAACACAGTAATCACCTCCCTCGTTCACTCGGACCAGACTGGCTTCATGCCAGGGAAGTCCACATCTATTAACCTGCGTAAACTAAATACCATTTTGCAACTCCCACATGACTCCCCTTCTGACTCGGCTGTGGTCTCGTTAGACGCAGCCAAGGCTTTCGACAGCATTGAATGGGCTTATCTATGGGAGGTGATGGCACGTATGGGCTTCGGGCCCAACTTTATTAGATGGACTAAATTACTGTACCAACATCCGAGTACCAGGATCTTGGTGAATGGCTATGTATCCCAGCCCTTTCAGCTTTCCCGAGGTACTAGACAGGGCTGCCCCCTCTCCCCCACGCTGTTCGCCTTGGCCATCGAGCCCTTGGCATGTTTGGTAAGATCGCATCCAGATATTACAGGAATATGTACAGGCTCACGGGAAGATAGAATAGCTCTTTATGCAGACGACATGTTGCTGTTCTTGCAAGACTACACAAAGTCAATGCCCATTTTGCTGCGGGTGATAGAGAGCTTTGGAGCCCATTCGGGCCTTAGAATTAACTGGTCCAAATCATACATTATGCCAGTCATGGGCTCCCCTCCTACTGTTCCCAAAGTCTCCCTGCCACTATGTTGGACAACACAATTTAAATACCTTGGAATCCAAATAACTAATGACCCCTCTGATTATATCCCTTTGAATCTGGACCCAACCCTGCAGTGGGTCATCAGCAAATCCAAGACTTGGTGTAGGCTTCCACTGACGGTCTCTGGCAGGGTCAATCTCATAAAAATGATTATACTACCTAAACTTTTATACATTATTCTCCAGTCCCCGGTCTATATCTTCCCAATATTTTTTAGGAAATTGAATAGCGTTTTATCCTCACTGATATGGGCCAACAGGAGACCCAGAATACAGTTGAATACCCTCACCAGGCAGCGTTCTGACGGCGGCCTGGCTCTGCCTAATTTTCAGATATATTACTACGCTGCTCAGCTGACTCATATTAGTATATGGGCGCAAGATTCTAACGCTGAATCTTTACACTGTGAATTTATTTGCTGCTACTTCCCTCACCTATCTCCTTTGCAGGTGCTGCTAAGTGGGAACATGGCTCGATTTCTCCCCCCTATTATTTTCCAGGCCTTAAAGATATGGCGGGCCCTGAGAGTTCTCTTGGGGTACGACGACCTGGACCCAGATACCCCCCTCTGGTACTCTGACTGGCTTCCTGAACTACACGCACTTGAGGGACGGGAGGTTTGGGCCCTAGATCGGTGGTTTCTATATCCCAGCTCTACCTAGATAGTGTATTCAAATCCTTTCAGCAGCTGAAAGATGAGTTTGATTTACCCAACTCCTACTTTTTCAGATATCTTCAGCTCCGTCATGCCCTCCAGTCCCAATTTGCCGAGTCCCCCCCACGAATCCTCCCATTTCCCATAAAGACCTTTGTGGCTACACTGGGTCGGGCTAAAATGGTCTCCCTTGCGTATGGATATCTCCTAACTAAACTCCATGCGGACCCTCTGACACGTCTCCGTGGAAGGTGGGAGGATGATTTGGGTCCAATAACTGAGGAGGACTGGACCCTTGCGTTGGAATATCCTGCTACAGTTACCAAGTCTCTCAGATATCAGCAAATTCAACTTTTCATTCTATATAGAACTTATATAACTCCAACTAGGTTGGCTACTTTTGGGGCTGGTGGGACCGGCATGTGCCCTAAGTGCGGGGTGGAGGAGGGTACATTCTGGCATCTGGTGTGGGACTGCCCGAGGTTGCGGATGTTCTGGTCGGGAGTTAGGTCAATCCTGGAGAATACGGGAGTGACTGGCGGACTGCTTACCCCGCAATTTTGTATCTTGGGGATGGAGGGCTCTACTTCTGTGCCCGTTTCGGTGGGTCTTTATGCTCGCAATGTATGTGCCTTGGCTAAGGTTTGCATTGCGAGACTCTGGATGGCCCCAGGTGGCCCTTTACTATCTACGCTTAAGACCCTGGTTAACGATACAATAGTCAAAGAAAGATATGTATATATGAAGCAAAATGCTTCAGCCAAATTTGAAAGAGTCTGGTCTCCATGGCTGAACTCTCCCCATTCCCAAATGGTCCCTTAACTAATTACAATGCGAACCGAAGCGATACCACATGACTAACTTACTGCTTAAGATATTCGTTTAAAATGGTTTACATTGGAGCCCTGCGTGCTCGTATAGCATACATGGGAATATTGTGCAGCTGAATCAGATGATCGATCCTTCATACGCTTCTAGCTAGGCGTTTACTATTTTTATTTTTTTTATTTATTTTTTGTTCTCTTTTAGGTATGTTTGTTCTGTTTATTAGTTACTGTTTTTTGGTTAGCTTATGGGCAAAAATTAATAAAAAATTAATAGAGAAGTACATAACGGCTGCAGAGCTTGCGGACCATAAAAGACAGAAAAATCAAAATGTATGATCATCTCCTTATAGACATGGCAATTAATCCGCTGATGTTGAATTGTATTATTAATGAAGTTCCGATATGACTGATATATGTGATGTGACGTGCTATGCTACTGGTCTGCAATGTCTGTACCTGTCTCCTCATTTTACTGAATAAAAACACTTTATTAAAAAAAAAAAACTAAGGGCTACCAACATACCAGCCCACACCACAAACAACCAGAGTAACATTAAACCAGATAACAGTATGAATTAACAACAGCAACAAGCTGAAAACCAGAAATACACAACCCGTGTATAAACTAATTTAAGTAGCAAGAAAACACTGCAAGTAACAGTTCGCACTGGGATGGGTGCCCAGCATCCTCTACGGACTAGGAGAAAAGGATTTATCGGTAAGTACCAAAATCCTATTTTCTCTTACGTCCTAGAGGATGCTGGGGACTCCAAAAGGACCATGGGGTTTATACCAAAGCTCCAGAACGGGCGGGAGAGTGCGGACGACTCTGCAGCATCGACTGAGCAAACGCAAGGTCCTCATCAGCCAGGGTATCAAACTTATAGAACTTAGCAAAAGTGTTTGAACCTGACCAAGTAGCTGCTCGGCAAAGCTGTAACGCCGAGACGCCTCGGGCAGCCGCCCAAGATGAGACCACTTTTCTGGTAGAATGGGCTTTTACTGACTTCGGCACCGGTAGTCCGGCCGAAGAATGAGCCTGCTGAATCGTACTACAAATCCAGCGTGCAATAGTCTGTTTTGAAGCAGGATGACCAATTTTGTTGGAATACAAGACAAAAAGCGCCTCCGTTTTTCTGGCAACAGCTGTCCTAGTGACGTAGATCTTCAACGCTCTTACAACATCCAGAGATTTTGGAATCGCCACAGCCTCCGTAGCCACCGGGACCACAATAGGTTGGTTAATATGAAATGAAGAAACCACCTTCGGCAGAAATTGTTGACGAGTCCTCAATTCCGCCCTATCCGAATGAAAAATCAAGTATGGGCTCTTATGAGATAAGGCCGCCAACTCTGACACCCGCGTGGCAGACGCCAGCGCCAACAGCATAACTACCTTCCAAGTGAGAAATTTCAATTTAACCTTACGCAAAGGTTCAAACCAGGAAGACATGAGAAACCGTAAGACCACATCAAGCTCCCATGGAGCTACAGGAGGCACAAACGGAGGATTGATATGCATTACTCCTTTCACAAAAGTCTGAACCTCTGGGAGGACAGCTAATTCTTTTTGAAAGAAAATAGACAAAGCCGAAATCTGCACTTTGATGGAACCTAATTTCAGGCCTGCGTCTACTCCCGCCTGTAAAAAGTGGAGAAAGCGCCCCAAGTGAAAATCTTCCGCAGGAGCCATTTTAGACTCACACCAGGAAACATACTTTCTCCAAATACGGTGATAATGTTTCGCCGTAACCTCCTTCCTAGCCTTAATGAGAGTTGGACTGACCTCCCTGGGGATACCCTTACGAGCCAAGATCTGGTGCTCAACCTCCATGCCGTCAAACGCAGCCGCGGTAAGTCTGGAAACACGCATGGACCCTGCAACAACAGGTCCTCTCTTAGAGGAAGCGGCCAAGGATCTTCCACCAGTAACTCCTGAAGATCCGGGTACCAGGCCCTTCTTGGCCAATCTGGAACGACGAGAATCGCCTGAACCCTTGCTCGTCGAATGATCCCCAGTACCCTTGGAATGAGAGGAAGTGGAGGGAACACATACACCAACTGGAACACCCACGGAGACACCAGGGCGTCCACTGCACTGGCTTGGGGGTCCCTTGACCTGGAACAATACCTCAGGAGCTTCTTGTTGAGACGAGACGCCATCATGTCGATCAACGGAATTCCCCAACGTTTTGTCACCTCTGCAAATACCTCTCGGTGAAGAGCCCACTCTCCCGGATGGAGATCGTGTCTGCTGAGGAAATCTGCTTCCCAGTTGTCCACTCCCGGTAGGAAGACTGCTGACAGGGCGCTCACGTGTTGTTCCGCCCAGCGAAGGATTCTTGTGGCCTCCGCCATTGCCGCTCTGCTCCTTGTTCCACCTTGACGGTTTATATGTGCCACCGCTGTGATGTTGTCTGACTGTACCAGGACAGGTCGACCCTGAAGAAGGCTTCTTGCTTGCAGCAGGCCGTTGTAAATGGCTCTTAACTCGAGAACATTTATGTGGAGACAAGCTTCCTGGAGCGACAATTTTCCCTGGAAGTTCCTTCCTTGGGTGACTGCGCCCCAGCCCCAGAGACTTGCATCTGTTGTCAGAAGTACCCAATCCTGGATACCGAACCGGCGTCCCCCTAGGAGGTGAGGACTTTGTAGCCACCACAGGAGACATATTCCGGCTCTGGGAGAAAGACTGATCTTCCGGTGCATGTGCAGGTGAGACCTGGACCATTTGCTCAGCAAGTCCCACTGAAACACCCGGGCATGAAACCTGCCAAATGGAATGGCTTCGTACGCCGCAACCATTTTCCCCAGATGTGATGGATCGACACACTCGTCGGCCTCAGAAGTTCCCTGACCATCGTCTGCAGTTCCAGAGCTTTTTCTTCTGGAAGAAATACTTTCTGTAAATCCGTGTCCAGAATCATGCTCAGAAAAGGCAGCCGAGTGGTCGGAATCAACTGAGATTTTGGCAAATTGAGTACCCAACCGTGCTGTTGCAGAACCGACAGTGACAAATTTACACTTCTCAGCAACCGTTCCTTGGACCTCGCCTTTATCAGGAGATCGTCCTAGTACGAGATAATTGTAACCCCTTGTTTGCGAAGGAGAACCATCATTTCCGCCATAAATTTGGTGAAAATCCTCTGAGCCGTGGAAAGCCCAAACGGCAACGTCTGAAATTGGTAATGAGAATCCTGTATCGCAAACCTGAGGAAGGCCTGATGTGAAGGACATATCGGGACATGTAAGTAGGCATCCTTTATGTCGACTGACGCCATAAAATCCCCCCCTTACAGGCTGGCAATTACCGCTCGAAGAGATTCCATCTTGAACTTGAAAACTTTCAAGTATGGATTGAGGGATTTTAGATTTAGAATTGGTCTGACCGAACCGTCCGGTTTCGGCACAACAAAGAGGCTCGAGTAGAACCCCTCCCCCCGTTGGGACGAGGGAACGGGAACAATGACCCTCTGTAGACACAATTTTTGTATCGCTGCCAGCAACACCTCCCTGTCCGGAAGAGCTACTGGTAACGCCGAAATGAAGAACCGGTGAGGGGGTGTCTCCCGAAACTCCAGCTTGTATCCCTGAGACAAAATCTCTAGGACCCAAGGATCCAGGTCTGATTGAATCCAGACCTGACTGAATATTTGTAGACGGCCCCCCACCGGTCCGGACTCCCCCAGGGAAGCCCCAGCGTCATGCGGTGGACTTGGCAGAAGCAAGGGGGGACTTTTGGACCTGGGCGCCTGACACTGCAGGTGGTTTCCTTCCCCTTCCTCTACCCTTTGAAGCGAGGAAGGACGAACCTTTTCCACACCTGTATTTATTGTGACGAAAGGACTGCATCTGCTGATGTGGTGCCTTTTTCTGTTGTGTGGGAACATAAGGAAGAAAATAAGATTTTACTCACCGGTAAATCTATTTCTCGTAGTCCGTAGTGGATGCTGGGAACTCCGTAAGGACCATGGGGAATAGCTTTAGGACTACCTGGTGTGCACTGGCTCCTCCCTCTATGACCCTCCTCCAGACCTCAGTTAGGATACTGTGCCCGGAAGAGCTGACACAATAAGGAAAGGATTTGGAATCCCGGGTAAGACTCATACCAGCCACACCAATCACACCGTATAACTCGTGATATTATACCCAGTTAACAGTATGAAATATATCTGAGCCTCACTAACAGATGGCTCATAACAATAACCCTTTAGTTAGGCAATAACTATATACAAGTATTGCAGACAATCCGCACTTGGGACGGGCGCCCAGCATCCACTACGGACTACGAGAAATAGATTTACCGGTGAGTAAAATCTTATTTTCTCTGACGTCCTAGTGGATGCTGGGAACTCCGTAAGGACCATGGGGATTATACCAAAGCTCCCAAACGGGCGGGAGAGTGCGGATGACTCTGCAGCACCGAATGAGCAAACTCAAGATCCTCCTCAGCCAGGGTATCAAACTTGTAGACTTTTGCAAAAATGTTTGAACCCGACCAAGTAACAGCTCGGCAAAGTTGTAAAGCCGAGACCCCTCGGGCAGCCGCCCAAGAAGAGCCCACTTTCCTCGTGGAATGGGCTTTTACAGATTTAGGGTGCGGCAGTCCAGCCGCAGAATGTGCAAGTTGAATCGTGCTACAGATCCAGCGAGCAATAGTCTGCTTAGAAGCAGGAGCACCCAGCTTGTTGGGTGCATACAGGATAAATAGCGAGTCAGTTTTCCTGACTCCAGCTGTCCTGGAAACATATTTTCAGGGCCCTGACTACGTCCAGTAACTTGGAGTCCTCCAAGTCCCACGTAGCCGCAGGCACCATAATAGGTTGGTTCACATGAAAAGCTGATACCACCTTAGGAAGGAATTGGGAACGAGTCCTCAATTCCGCCCTATTCATATGAAAATCAGATAAGGGCTTTTGCATGACAAAACCGCCAATTCTGATACACGCCTGGCCGACGCCAAGGCCAACCGCATGACCACTTTCCACGTGAGGTATTTTAGCTCTACGGATTTAAGTGGCTCAACCCAATGCGACATCAGGAAATCCAACACCACGTTGAGATCCCACGGTGCCACTAGAGGCACAAACGGGGGCTGAATATGCAGCACTCCCTTAACAAAAGTCTGAACTTCAGGCAGTGAAGCCAGTTCTTTTTGGAAGAAAATGTACAGAGCCGAAATCTGGACCTTAACGTAACCCAATTTTAGGCCCGTAGTCACTCCTGACTGTAGGAAGTGCAGAAATCGACCCAGTTGAAATTCCTCCGTTGGGGCCTTCCTGGCCTCACACCAAGCAACATATTTTTGCCATATGCGGTGATAATATTTTGCGATCACATCTTTCCTAGCCTTAATCAGCGTAGGAATGACTTCCTCCGGAATGCCTTTTTCCTTTAGGATCCGGTGTTCAACCGCCATGCCGTCAAACACAGCCGTGGTAAGTCTTGGAACAGGCAGGGCCCCTGCTGCAGCAGGTCCTGTCTGAGCGGCAGAGGCCATGGGTCCTCTGAGATCATTTCTTGAAGTTCTGGGTACCAAGCTCTTCTTGGCCAATCCGGAACCACGAGTATAGTTCTTACTCCTCTCCTTCTTAGTATTCTCAATACCTTGGGTATGAGAGGCAAAGGAAGGAACACATACCAGAGCGTCCACAGCTATCGCCTGAGGGTCCCTTGACCTGGCGCAATATCTTTTTAACTTTTTGTTAAGGCGGGACGCCATCATGTCCACCTGTGGCCTTTCCCAATGGTGTACAATCATTTTGAAGACTTCTGGATGAAGTCCCCACTCTCCCGGGTGGAGGTCGTGCCTGCTGAGAAAGTCTGCTTCCCAGTTGTCCACTCCGGGAATGAACACTGCTGACAGTGCTAACACATGATTTTCCGCCCATCGGTAAAATCCTTGTGGCTTCTGCCATCACCATCCTGCTTCTTGTGCCGCCCTGCTGGTTTACATGGGCGACCGCCGTGATGTTGTCTGACTGGATCAGCACCGGCTGGTGTTGAAGCAGGGGTCTAGCCTGACTTAGGGCATTGTGAATGGACCTTCGTCCCAGAATATTTATGTGTAGGGAAGTCTCCTGACTTGACCATAGTCCTTGGAAGTTTCTTCCCTGTGTGACTGCCCCCCAGCCTCGAAGGCTGGCATCTGTGGTCACCAGGACCCAGTCCTGTATGCCGAATCTGCGACCCTCTAGAAGATGAGCACTCTGCAGCCACCACAACAGCGACACCCTGGCCCTTGGAGACAGGGTTATCAGCCGATGCATCTGAAGATGCGACCCGGACCACTTGTCCAACAGATCCCACTGGAAGATCCTTGCATGGAACCTACCGAATGGAATTTCTTCGTAAGAAGCTACCATCTTTCCCAGGACTCGCGTGCATTGATGCACCGACACCTGTATTTGTATTAGGAGGTCTCTGTCTAGAGACGACAACTCCTTGGCCTTCTCCTCCGGGAGAAACCCTTTTTCCTGTTCTGTGTCCAGAACCATACCCAGGAACAGTAGACGTGTCGTAGGAACCAGCTGCGACTTTGGACTATTCAGAATCCAGCCGTGCTGTTGTAGCACTTCCCGAGATAGTGCTACTCCGACGAACAACTGCTCCCTGGACCTCGCCTTTATAAGGAGATCGTCCAAGTACGGGATAATTATAACTCCCTTTTTTTCGAAGGAGTATCATCATTTCGGCCATTACCTTGGTAAATACCCTCGGTGCCGGGGACAGACCAACGGCAACGTCTGGAATTGGTAATGACAATCCTGTACCACAATTTTGAGGTACTCCTGGTGAGGAAGGTAAATGGGGACATGCAGGTAAGCATCCTTGATGTCCAGTGATACCATGTAATCCCCTTCGTCCAGGCTTGCAATAACCGCCCTGAGCGATTCCATTTTGAACTTGAACCTTCGTATATAAGTGTTCAAGGATTTCAATTTTAGAATGGGTCTCACCGAACCGTCTGGTTTCGGTACCACAAACATTGTGGAATAGTAACCCCGGCCTTGTTGAAGGAGGGGTACCGTGATTATCACCTGCTGGAAGTACAGCTTGTGAATTGCCGCCAGTACTACCTCTCCTCGAGGGCAGCAGGCAAGGCTGATTTGAGGTAACGGCGAGGGGGAGTCGCCCCGAAACTCCAGCTTGTATCCCTGTGATACTACTTGCAGAACCCAGGGATCCACCTGTGAGCGAGCCCACTGGTCGCTGAAGTTCCCGAGACGCGCCCCCACCGCACCTGGCTCCACCTGTGGAGCCCCAGCGTCATGCGGTGGACTCAGAGGAAGCGGGGGGAAATTTTTGATCCTGGGAACTGGCTGTCTGGTGCAGCTTTTTCCCTCTTCCCTTGTCTCTGTGCAGAAAGGAAGCGCCTTTAACCCGCTTGCTTTTCTGAAGCCGAAAGGACTGTACCTTATAATACGGTGCTTTCTTAGGCTGTGAGGAAACTTGAGGTAAATTTTTTCCTTCCCAGCTGTTGCTGTGGATACGAGGTCCCAGAGACCATCCCCAAACAATTCCTCACCCTTATAAGGCAGAATCTTCATGTGCCTTCTAAAGTCAGCATCGCCTGTCCACTGCCGGGTCCCTAATACCCTCCTGGCAGTATGGACATTGCATTAATTCTGGATGCCAGCCGGCAAATATCCCTCTGTGCATCCCTCATATATAAGATGACATCTTTAATATGCTCTATGGTTAGCAAATAGTATCCCTGTCCTGACAGGGTAATAGACCACGCTGCAGCAGCACTATCCATGCTGAGGCAATTGCAGGTCTCAGTATAGTACCTGAGTGTGTATATACAGACTTCAGGATAGCCTCCTGCTTTTTATCAGCAGGCTCCTTCAAAGTGGCCGTATTCTAAGACGGCAGTGCCACCTTTTTTGACAAACGTGTGAGCGCCTTATCCACCCTAGGGGATATCTCCCAACGTGACCTATCCTCTGGCGGGAAAGGGTACGCCATCAGTAACTTTATAGAAATTACCAGTTTCTTATCGGGGGAACCCACGCTTTTTCACACACTTCATTCACTCATCTGATGGGGGAACAAAACACTGTCTGCTTTTTCCCCCCAAACATAAAACCCCTTTTTTGTGGTACCTGGGTTAATGTCAGAAATGTGCAACACATTTTTCATTGCCGAGATCATGCAACGGATGTTTCTAGTGGATTGTGTACATGTCTCAACCTCGTCGACACTGGAGTCAGACTCCGTGTCGACATCTGTGTCTGCCATCTGAGGTAGCGGGCGTTTTTGAGCCCCTGATGGCCTTTGAGACGCCTGGGCAGGCGCGGGCTGAGAAGCCGGCTGTCCCACAGCTGTTACGTCATCCAGCCTTTTATGTAAGGAGTTGACACTGTCGGTTAATACCTTCCACCTATCCATCCACTCTGGTGTCGGCCCCACAGGGGACGACATCACGTTTATCGGCATCTGCTCCGCCTCCACATAAGCCTCCTCATCAACCATGTCGACACAGCCGTACCGACACACCGCACACACACAGGGAATGCTCTGACTGAGGACAGGACCCCACAAAGTCCTTTGGGGAGACAGAGAGAGAGTATGCCAGCACACACCAGAGCGCTATATAATGCAGGGATTCACACTTCCCACAGTGATTTTTCCCTTATAGCTGCTATAATACACAGATTTACGCCTAAATTTAGTGCCCCCCCTCTCTTTTTAACCCTTTGAGCTTGAAAACTACAGGGGAGAGCCTGGGGAGCTGTCTTCCAGCTGCACTGTGAAGAGAAAACGGCGCCAGTGTGCTGAGGGAGATAGCCCCGCCCCTTTTTCGTCTGACTTTCTCCCGCTTTTTTATGGATCCTGGCAGGGGTATTTTTCACATATATAGCCTCTGGGACTATATATTGTGATTATTTTGCCAACCAAGGTGTTAATATTGCTGCTCAGGGCGCGCCCCCCCCCCCCCCCCCCCCCCCCCCCAGCGCCCTGCACCCATCAGTGACCGGAGTGTGAGGTGTGCATGAGGAGCAATGGCGCACAGCTGCAGTGCTGTGCGCTACCTTGTTGAAGACCGAAGTCTTCTGCCGCCGATTTTCAGGACCATCTTCATGCTTCTGGCTCTGTAAGGGGGACGGCGGCGCGGCTCCGGGACCGGACGATCGAGGTCGGGCCCGGTGTTCGATCCCTCTGGAGCTAATGGTGTCCAGTAGCCTAAGAAGCCCAAGCTAGCTGCAAGCAGGTAGGTTCGCTTCTTCTCCCCTTAGTCCCTCGTAGCAGTGAGTCTGTTGCCAGCAGATCTCACTGAAAATAAAAAAACCTAAATATACTTTCTTTCTAGGAGCTCAGGAGAGCCCCTAGTGTGCATCCAGCTCAGCCGGCACAAGATTCTAACTGAGGTCTGGAGGAGGGTCATAGAGGGAGGAGCCAGTGCATACCAGGTAGTCCTAAAACTTTCTTTAGTTGTGCCCAGTCTCCTGCGGAGCCGCTATTCCCCATGGTCCTTACGGAGTTCCCAGCATCCACTAGGACGTCAGAGAAAAGAGGACTTACCCGCAGTCGCAGTCGAGACCAGGTCAGCCAAGGCGTCCCTAAACAAGACAGTACCTTTGAAGGGTAACGCTTCCATAGCCCTCTTGGGAGTCGGCATCAGCATTCCATTGATGGATCCACAACGGCCTCCTGGCTGATATCGACATGGCATTGGCTCTTGATCCCAAGAGACAGACATCCCTCGCCGCATCCTTCAGGTAATCTGCAGCGTTCTTGATATAACCAAGAGTCAAAAGAACATTATCTTTTTCAAGGGTATCCATATCATTAGCTAAATTCTCAGCCCATTTAGCAATAGCACTACTCACCCATACCGACGCCACAGCAGGTCTGAGCAATGCACCCGAATTAGCGAAAATGGACTTCAGAGACGTCTCCAGCTTGCGATCCGCCGGATCTTTGAGAGCTGCCGTGTCAGGAGACGGAAGCGCCACTTTCTTAGGCAAGCGAGATAGAGCTTTGTCAACATTTGGAGACGCCTCCCATTTTTCCCTGTCATCAGAGGGGAACAGATATGCCATGTAAATCCTCTTGGGAATCTTCCACCTCTTATCCGGCAACTCCCAAGCCTTTTCACAAAGAGTATTCATTTCATGAGAGTGGGGAAACTTCACCTCAGGTTTTTTTCCCTTAAACAAGCAAATCCTTGTTTCCTGTACCGCAGGTTCATCAGAAATGTGTAAAACATCTTTTATAGCCACAATCATGTACTGAATACTCTTAACTAATCTTGGATGTAAAGCAGCCTCAGTGAAATCGACATCGGAATCAGAGTCCGTGTCGGTATCCGTATCTACCACTTGAGTAAATGGCCGCTTTTGCGACCCAGATGGGGTCTGTACCTGAGACAAAGCCTCTTCCATGGACTTTTTCCACACCTGTGTCTGTGACTCAGACTTATCCAACCTCTTTGATAAAGAAGCTACATTCGAATTTATCGTACTGAGCTATGCGAGTAAATCAGGTGTCGGCTGCGTCGACAGTCCCAAATCTAGCCCCGCATCCGCTCCCCCAATATCCTCCTCTGGTGAATAACATTCAGCCTCAGACATGCCGACACGTAGTACCGACACACAGAACGTCCCAGCTAGGTGACAGGCCCACAATGAAGCCCAGATAGAGGACACAGAGGGAGTATGCCAGCTCACACCCCAGCGCCCATATATCCCGACAAAAGATATATGTACCCAGCGCTGCTTAATTTATAATGATAAGAAGCACCACACTGCGCCCCCCCCCCCCCTTCTGAATATCTCCCCGTTACTTGTGAGAGGAATGTGGAGGTCCCGGCAGCGTCTCCTTCAGCCGCGTGTTGAAGGAGAAGATGGCGCCTGTGAGCCGCGGGATGAAGCTCCGCCCCCTTCCCGGCGTGCTTCGGCGCGCCCAATTTGAAAATGAAAAAGATGCCGGCGGGGGTTTAAGAAACGGTGCCGAGGCACCGAAAGCCTTCTGCCGGTCCCCGACCTCAGTAACATGCTGCCCAGGGCGCCCCCCCAGCGCCCTGCACCCTGTAACTACCGTTGGTGATGTGTGTGGGAGCATGGAGCACAGCGTTACTGCTGTGCTGTACCTTCCGTTACTGAAGTCTTCTGCTGTCATGAAGTCTTCTGATCTTCTCATACTCACCCGACTTCTTTCTTCTGGCTTCTGTGAGGGGGTGACGGCGTGGCTCCGGGAACAAGCAGCTAGGCGCACCAAGTGATCGAACCCTCTGGAGCTAATGGTGTCCAGTAGCCGAGAAGCAGAGCCCTTAACTAAGAAGAAGTAGGTCTGCTTCTCTCCCCTGACTCCCACGCTGCAGGGAGCCTGTAGCCAGCAGGTCTCCCTGAAAATAAAAAACCTAACAAAAAGTCTTTTCCAGAGAAACTCAGGAGAGCTCCCCTGTGAGTGTCCAGTCAGTCCTGGCCACAAAGTCTAACTGAGGTCTGGAGGAGGGGCATAGAGGGAGGAGCCAGTTCACACCCAGATTAAGTCTTTTCAGTGTGCCCAAGCTCCTGCGGATCCCGTCTATACCCCATGGTCCTTTTGGAGTCCCCAGCATCCTCTAGGACGTAAGAGAAATAAATATTTCAACACAGATAGGTATGTTTTTGTTTTCACTGGTGCACTACTTATGCCAGCAAACCCAGTCATGTCCAATTTTAGTGGCATTTGGACAACCACAATTTCAAGCTTTTAAGATCTGTTGACTCAAAATTAAACAAATGTTTGCCATCCCAATTGGGAAACCTGGCATCTCAAAATCGACAAATATTGTCAGGAAATATAAACAGGTTTCTAAAGCATAAATCAAAATGCATTGACTCCTTGTTTGCCTACACTAAATGATTTGCTGAAAACTATACTGTCCAGAGCAATATAAGATTTTAGGATCACGGTGTCCTCCCCATGCTTTATTTTTTGGGCGTGCCGCTGGTAAAAGGAACCTGCCCCCCAGCACTTTCGGCTGCTGCGGCCGCTAACTGTAAGAGCCAGGAAAGGAACCTGCCCCCCAGCACTTTCGGCTGCTGCGGCCGCTAACTGTAAGAGCCAAGCTGCGGGCAGTACCCGTTTTAAATCTGACGCTGTTCGTGAGCCAATCACAGCTCACAAAACAGGCAGCTAATCACAAGCAGCCGCAAAAAGGCAATCACGGCATGCTGCATCATAGTTCCATCATACGGAAACTTAATTTTGGTGGTGGCAGTGATCGGGAGTGGACATCTCCTTTAGAGCACTGGTCATAGCTGAAGTGGTGAATAGACAGGACAGGTCAGCAGCAGAAGAAAGAAGATGAGGGCACGAGAGTGATAGAGCTGGTGGGAAGCACAGAGCTGAATGAAGCTCCCTACTGCAGTCTCTCCCAACGTACCGGTAGGCTGCCTTGGCCACCGGTACCATACCATCCCCCTTTTTAGAACACCAGGTAGCGGGCATTAGGACGTGGGTGCAATAAGGCCTCAGTCTTGCGAGGAATGTCAGTCGGCCTGTGCCAGGAATAAAGTGAACAGGGCACTAGTTCATTTTATGTGCCATAATGTGGGCAGACAATAGCCTGAGCCCCTGTTGAGTCGCTGGGCATTAGGACCAATCCACTCTTTAGCATCAGATAGGCAAGGGAGGAAGGGAAGGGGCTACTCTATTGGATAATGGGTATAAGGGATCCCACGCTGTGTGGGCATAATGTGCAATGGGGGACCACACTGTGTGGGCATAATGTGAATTCGTACTATTGTGCGGCCATGCCTTTTCACTGTGAAGCCACATCCCTTTTTTGCAAGAAGGCCCCCATCCAGCTACATCTTATGCCACTCGGCTTGCAAAATTTTCTGAGGAGAACGGTGGATCATAACCACAATGCTATATTACATGGGTGGTTCAATAAGTAAGGTAACAAGACCTCCCACGTGTGTAATGGTCTCTATTTAGTTCTAATTTCCCATAATGCCACAGCAGGTAGACCACTGCTTCCCCTCAGAGCCATTAGACTGCACCTCATATCAGTCATACTGTCCCAACATCAGCTGTAAGATGGCGGGGCTGACAGAAACATGGTCAAACACTGAGGTGTGATCAGACTTCTGTGTCTAAATGGCACGTCAGCAGCTGAAATTTATTACCAATTTGTTGAGGTGTACGGTGATAACATCATGTTATGGAAACAGGTTTGGGTTAGGTGCACTGAATGCAGATGCGGATGCTGCAAACATAGTGCCCATTGATTGTTATGTTGATTAGATACTGTATCTTTAAAAACACAGGCATAGAATCTGAGATGCCAGTTGGAGGCATCTTTTTCCATTTTACATAAAAGCAGTAAGGAAATGGGGTTTGACTTCTGCACAAGTGGGTATCCGATTACCCTTGCATAATTCCCCAATTACTTATGTTGATAGACAATTAAATCCACAAGAAAGGGGGTGCTGCCCAAGACAATAGTACTAGTAATCTACAAAGCTAAAGAAAAATGATAGTCTTTTTGGTTGGCGCACTTAGAGAAAATGAAGAAATGTATATTTCAGTGTTGTTCTAATTATTCTTAAAATGTAACTTTTATTTCATATTAAAAATATCCTGTTGTGTGAAATATCAACGTACATACAATTATAAAGAATAAAAAATGTGATAATTAAAAATTTTCCTCTGACTTACTGTGTATTTCTTATATAGGTCTTGTTATTATTATTACTTATTATTAATAATTGTTTTGTAATGAATGTATGGTTCATAGATGTCGTATTAATCACCCAAATGATTCATAGGAGGGGTTGAAATTTATTGTATAGTGTTCCTGAGGTATATGGGTTACTTGTTTATGTCACAACTTACCATACAGAGTATTTACAGTAGGTGTATATTGATAGGTATGCAGACAATGGTAATATCTATGGTAAGTATATTGTTTGTTGGTGCGTTATCACTCTATAGCTTCCAGTATTGCTTTACACCATGTCTAGTACACAGACCATTTAATAACGCCATTCAGCGCAATACAATACTCCTCACTATTTGTCTGTTAAATGTGAACGTATATTGTTATGTTAAACAGACAGCGTATTTAAGTGTATGTTGATAGGTCTGCTGACAACGGTAATATCTATGGTGAATATATTGTCTGTTGGTAAGTTATCACCTGTTATAATGTACCAACAAACAATATAATCACCATAGATATTACCATTGCCAGCAGACCTATCAATATACAGTACACCTAAATACTCTGTCTGTATGATAAAGACGTGACATAAACAAGCAAGCAATATACCTCAGGAATGCACAACATACTATACATTAAATTTCAACCCACTCCTATGAATCATTTGAGTGATTAATATGCCATCTATAAACCCTACATTCATACTAAACAAGTCTTAATAAATACAAGACCTATGTAAGAAATACAGTGATTCAGATGAAAATTATTTTTAATTATCACATTTATTATTCTTTATAATTGTATGTTCGTTTATATTTCACACAACAGGATATTTTTAATAAATATGAAATAAGTACAATTTTAAGAATAATTAGAACACAGAAAATAGGATTTTATATACCTACCCGTAAAACCTTTTCTCGTAGTCCGTAGAAGATACTGGGGTCCAATTTAGTACCATGGGGTATAGATGGGTCCACTAGGACCCACTGGCACTTTAAGAGTTTAATAGTGTGAGCTGGCTTCTCCCTCTATGCCCCTCCTACCAGACTCAGTCTAGAAACTGTGCCCGAGGAGACAGACATACTTCGAGAGAAGGAATACACAGACAGTGGTGAGATTCACACCAGCTCACACAGAACAAAAGGAAAGCCAAGCTAACCAACGTGAAACGATTCAGCAATGGCTGAACAAACAATACTTAACCAAGTAACTGTGCAGGAAACACAAAGCACTGGGCGGGTGCCCAGCACCCTCTACGGACTACGAGAAAAGGATTTACCTATTTTCTCTTACGTCCTACAGGATGCTGGGGTCCAATTTAGTACCATGGGGATGTACCAAAGCTCACAGTACGGGAGGGAGAGTGCTGAGGTTCCTGCAGAACAGATTTACCAAACTTTAGGTCCTCAGAGGCCCATGTATCAAACTTGTAGAACTTAGCAAACGTGTTCAACCCTGACCAAGTAGCTGCTCGGCAAAGCTGAAGAGCCGAGACACCCTGGGCAGCCGCCCAGGAAGAACCCACTTTATGGGTAGAGTGGGCCTGAACAGATTTTGGAATCGTAAAACCCGCCGTAGAATAAGCATGCTGGAGAGTAAGTCTGATCCAGCGCGAAATTGTCTGCTTAGAAGCAGGACACCCAATCCTGTTGGGATCATAAAGGACAAATAGTGCTTCCGACTTCCTGTGACGAGCAGTTCTCTTCACATATATTTTCAAAGCCCGCACACAACATCTAAGGACTTTGAGGTAATCGAGGTGTCAGTAGCCACTGGCACCACAATAGGTTGGTTAGTATGAAAAGCTGATACAACCATTGGAAGAAATTGCTGACGCGTTCTGAGCTCAGCTCTATTCTCATGGAAAATCAAGTAGGGGCTCTTGTGCGAAAATGCTCCCAATTCTGACACACGTCGAGCAGATGCCAATGCCAACAGTGTAACCGCCTTCCAAGTAAGAAACTTCAAGTCTACCTCCTGTAAAGGCTCAAACCAATCCGATTGCAAAAACTGCAGTACCACATTAAGGGGGTAATTCCAAGTTGATCGCAGCAGGAAATTTTTTAGCAGTTAGGCAAAACCATGTGCACTACAGGGGGGGCAGATATAACATGTACAGAGAGAGAAAGATTTGGGTGTGGTGAGTTCAATCAGCAATCTAAATTGCAGTGTAAAAATAAAGCAGCCAGTATTTACCCTGCACAGAAACAAAATAACCCACCCAAATCTAACTCTCTCTGCAAATGTTATATCTGCCCCCCCCCCTGCAGTGCACATGGTTTTGCCCAACTGCTAAAAAATTTCCTGCTGCAATCAACTTGGAATTACCCCCTAAGATCCGAAGGTGCTGTGGGAGGCACAAACGGTGGTTGGATGTGCAGAACCCCTTTCAAGAATGTCTGAACCTCAGGAAGAGCAGCCAATTGTTTCTGGAAGAAAATGGAGAAGGCCAAAATCTGGACTTTGATTGAGACTAAGTGTAGGCCCACATCCACATCTGCTTGCAGAAAGAGGAGAAAACGTCCCAGTTGAAACGCCACCGTAGGAAACTTCTTGGATTCACACCAAGAGACATACTTTTTCAAATCCGATCGTAATGTTTAGACATTACCCCCTTCCTAGCTTGGATCAGAGTAGGAATAACTTTGTTCGGAATGCCCTTCCGAGCTAAGATCTGCTGTTACCTCTATGCCGTCAAACGTAGCCGCGGTAAGTCTTGATAGGCGAACGTCCCCTGTTGTAGAATATCCTCGCGAAGAGGAAGAGGCCTTGGATCCTCCAGCAGTAATGCCAGAAGATCCGCGTACCAAGCCCTTCTTGTCCAGTCCGGAGCAATGGGGATCGCCGGAATTCCTGGTCTTTTTATTAGTTTGAGAACCCTTGGGATGAGTGGAAGTGGAGGGAACACATACACTGACTGGAAAACCCACAGATTCACCAGGGCGTCCACCGCCACTGCTTGTGGGTCTCGTGACCTGGAACAGTACCTCTGTTGAGGCGAGAGGCCATCATGTCTATTTGAGGTACACCCCATCGGCTTGTTAACTCTGTGAACACCTCCAGGTGGAAGCCCCATTCTCCTGGATGGAGATCGTGTCTGCTGAGGAAGTCCGCTTCCCAGTAGTCCACTCCCGGAATGAAGATCGCCGCCAGCGCGTGACTCTCTGCCCATAGGAGGATTTTTGTTACCTCTGACATTGCAGCCCTGCTCTTCGTTCCGCCCTGCCTGTTTATGTAGGACACTGCGGTGACATTGTCCGACTGAACCTGAATGGCTCGGTCTTGCAGAAGATGTGCCGCTTGAAGAAGTTGTAGATGGCCCTTAGTTCCAGAATGTTTATTGGAAGGACAGCTTCCTAACTTGACCACCTTCCTTGGAAGTTTTCCCCCTGGGTGACTGCTCCCCAACCTCTGAGGCTTGCATCCGTGGTTAGAAGAATACAATTCTGATTTCCGAACCTGCGGCCCTCGAGTAGGTGAGAAGTCTGCAGCCACCAGAGAAGTGAAATTCTGGCTTTTGGCAACAGGCGTATCCGCTGGTGCATGTGAAGATGTGATCCCGACCACTTGTCCAGGAGATCCAGCTCGAAGAACCTTGCATGGAATCTTCCGTACTGCAGAGCCTCGTAGGAGGCTACCATCTTCCCCAGAAGGCGAATGCACTGATGAACCGATACCCGGGCTGGTCACAAGACATCCCGGACCATTGATTGGATCACCAACACTTTCTCCAGTGGTAGATACACCCTCTGCACTTCCGTGTCGAGTATCCCTGTAGGATAGCACTTTCTGTCAGCGAAACTGGTAAGCCTGATTTGAAGAATCTGTGAGGTGGCAGTTCCTGAAACTCCAGTCTGTACCCCTGGGCAACAATATCTGTCACCCAGGGATCCAGGCATGATGACGCCCAGACGTGACTGAAATCTTTTAGTCTAGCGCCCACCTGTTCAATCTCCAGGCTGGGAGGTCCACCGTCATGCTGAAGATTTTGAGAAAGCAGTAGCTGGTTTCTCTTCCTGGGAACCTGTTGGAGCAGGTTTTCTGGACTTTCCCCAGCCTCCTCTAAAGAAGGTGGGTGGGTGGGGGATGGTTTGGATTTTTTACATTTAGCGGTCCGAAAGGACTGCAGTGTAGGCATAGGATAAGACTTCTGAGCCGATGCAGCTGCGGAGGGAAGAAATGCCGACTTACCCGCGGTTGCTGTAGATGTCCAAGCATCCAGAGCTTCCCCAAACAGGGCCTGACCTGTGAAGGGTAGGTTATCCACACTTTTCTTGGATTCCGCATCCGCAGTTCATTGGCGTAGCCAGAGTCCTTTGCATGCCAAGACTGCCATGGAAGTAGCCCTTGCATTAATCAGGCCAATGTCCTTCATGGCCTCCACCATGAAACCTGCAGAATCCTGTATGTGACATAAAAACAAGTAAATGTCACTCCTATCCATAGTATCTAAATCCTCAAGTAATGTGCCTGACCACTTTACTATAGCTTTAGAAATCCACGCACAAGCAATAGTGGGCCTTAATGCCACGCCTGTAGCCGTGTATAGTGATTTGAGCGTAGTCTCAATCTTGCGGTCAGCCGGCTCCTTTAAGGCGGTTGAACCGGGGACAGGTAAAACCACCTTTTTTGACAACCTAGATACAGAAGCGTCAACTATAGGTGGGTTTCCCCACTTTTTTCTGTCCTCTTCAGGGAAAGGAAAAGCTATGAGAATTGTTTTAGGAATCTGGAATTTTTTCTCTGGATTTTCCCAGGACTTTTCAAACAAGGAGTTTAACTCCTTAGAAGCAGGGAAGGTAAGCGAGGATTTCTTATTTACTGTAAAATAAGATAATTCTTCTTGCTCAGGCACTTTCTCAGAAATATGCAACACATCCCTAATTGCTTCAATCATCAATTGCACCCTAGCACGGGATGCATCTCCCCCCTGCATAACCCCATCACCGTCCCCAGTATCCGAGTCGGTATCAGTGTCAACTTGACCATTATCTGGGCAAGTGTACGTTTCTGAGGGTATGTAGGTGGGTCCATAGTAGTAGGGGCTGAATACTTTAAGCCCTCCACAGATTTTTTAAAAACCTGTGTCTCCCTTTCAGTATGAGACATCCTAGTAGAAATCTGGTATATCATTCCCCTTAAAGAAACCACCCATGGAGGTTCGGATTCAGAAGGCTGAGACAGTATATTACATTCCTGAGTACATGGAATAGACTCCTCAGGAATTTTTTCTCTGTGTTTTCCCAGGATTTTTCAAACAAGGAGTTTAACTCCTTAGAAGCAGGGAAGGTAAGCAAGGATTTCTTATTTACGGTAAAATAGGACTCCTCCTGTTCAGGTACCTTCTCAGTAATGTGCAAACCATCCCTAATGGCTTCAATCATCAGTTGCACCCCTTTAGCAAGGGATGCATCCCCCCCTTCCTGCATATCCCCCTCACCGTCCCCTGTATCAGAGTCGGTATCCGTGTCAGCTTGCATTATCTGAGCAAGTGTATGTTTCTGTGGGTATGTAGGTGGGTTTTTAGACAAAGCAGTGGGAGCTGAATACATCATATCTTCCACAGATTTTCTCAGTATGTGATATCCTTGTTGAAATCTGGTATATCATTCCCCTTAAAGAATCCACCCATGGAGGTTCGGATTCAGAAGGCTGAAACAGTATATTACATTCCTGAGTACATGGAATAGACTCCTCAGGAGAAGATAAACACTCTGCAGCACAGGACACAGAGTCCTTAGACATAGTAATGTAGGATATACACACTTACACACAAGAAAATGTCCGAGACAGTTTCCCCCAGAGTACCCTCAGAGAGACACTGAGTATAAGGAACCAGCCACACAGCGCCCCTGTAGGCAATTATTATGATAAAAGCCCGGTGCTGACTAACTACCCTTAATAGAGTAGTTAGTATTGATATCACACTCCCCCCCCCCCACACACACACTATAACACTCTGGTACCGTGAGGCAATGGAGTTATGTGGAAGGCAGCACTCCCGGTCAGCGGCCTTTGCTGGGAGAAAATGGCGCTGGTGAGTGCTGGATCCACTCTGAGAGGAAGCACCGCCCCCCGACATGGCGCGCGGCATCCTGCACTAAATGTTTAAACTGGCCTGAGGTTTCCTAGAGCTAGGATCAGCCGCTGTTAGCAGCGTGACTAGTGTAGGGTGTTCAACGCTGGCTCAGGACGCCCCTCACAGCGCCTACACAGAGTGTTGCTGAGCCTTCCTGGAGTGCAGCCTGTCAGTGCTGCATTCTAACCCTTGTGCCGCTATACCCGCCGGCGACCCGCTAACCAGGACGCCGGCGCTGTACTCACCACTCTTCTTTCTTCTGGCTCTGTTAGGGGGTGGCGGCCGTGCTGCGGGAGTGAGCGGTCGCCTCGTGGGCTTGCAATCAGCACCCTCAGGAGCTCAGTGTCCTGTCAGCGGAGTAGAGAACCATTAACTCTTTAGGAAATTGGTTCTTACTCCCCCCCGTAAATCCCACAAAGCAGGGAGGCTGTTGCCAGCAGCCTCTCTGTAACCTAACTCACTCTAAAAAATAAAAAACTAAGAAAACTCTTAGGATCTCCCCTAGCTATGACCAGCTCCTCCGGGCACATTTTCTAAACTGAGTCTGGTAGAAGGGGCATAGAGGGAGGGGCCAACCCACACTAATAAACTCTTAAAGTGCCAGTGGCTCCCAAAGGACCTGTCTATACCCCATTGTACTAAATTGGACTCCAGCATCCTCTAAGACGTAAGAGAAATATAAAAAATTTTAGAAATGGTCAAGCAACCAGGGCTAGACCATTCCACATGGATTGACCCAATAGGGTTAGAGTTGCCGGAGGTGCGGGACTTCGGACGAGAATGCCCTATTTTTAAGGAAGCAATCATTTACAAGGCAAAAAATTTTTACCCCTAAGAGTTCCATGAACCAGAAAGTTTGGGAACCACTGGTGTAGACCATATTCAGCTGTAAAGCAGGACAATCATATTAGTAATAAATAAAAAATAAGAATTTACTCACCGGTAATTCTATTTCTCGTAGTCCGTAGTGGATGCTGGGAACACCGTAAGGACCATGGGGAATAGCGGGCTCCGAAGGAGGCTGGGCACTCTAGAAAGATTTATGACTACCTGGTGTGCACTGGCTCCTCCCACTATGACCCTCCTCCAAGCCTCAGTTAGGACACCGTGCCCGGGCGAGCAGACATAATAAGGAAGGATTTAGAATCCCGGGTAAGACTCTTACCAGCCACACCAATCACACCGTACAACTCGTGATACTATATCCAGTTTGACAGTATGAAAACAACTGAGCCTCTCAACAGATGGCTCAACAATAACCCTTTAGTTAACAATAACTATTTACAAGTATTGCAGACAATCCGCACTTGGGATGGGCGCCCAGCATCCACTACGGACTACGAGAAATAGAATTACCGGTGAGTAAATTCTTATTTTCTCTGACGTCCTAGTGGATGCTGGGAACTCCGTAAGGACCATGGGGATTATACCAAAGCTCCCAAACGGGCGGGAGAGTGCGGATGACTCTGCAGCACCGAATGAGAGAACTCCAGGTCCTCCTCAGCCAGGGTATCAAATTTGTAGAATTTAGCAAACGTGTTTGCCCCTGACCAAGTAGCTGCTCGGCAAAGTTGTAAAGCCGAGACCCCTCGGGCAGCCGCCCAAGATGAGCCCACCTTCCTTGTGGAATGGGCATTCACAGATTTTGGCTGTGGCAGGCCTGCCACAGAATGTGCAAGCTGAATTGTACTACAAATCCAGCAAGCAATAGACTGCTTAGAAGCAGGAGCACCCAGCTTGTTGGGTGCATACAGGATAAACAGCGAGTCAGATTTTCTGACTCCAGCCGTCCTGGAAACATATATTTTCAGGGCCCTGACAACGTCTAGCAACTTGGAGTCCTCCAATTCACTAGTAGCCGCCGGCACCACAATAGGCTGGTTCAGGTGAAACGCTGACACCACCTTAGGGAGAAATTGGGGACGAGTCCTCAACTCTGCCCTATCCATATGGAAAATCAGATAAGGGCTTTTACATGATAAAGCCGCCAATTCTGACACTCACCTGGCTGAAGCCAAGGCCAATAACATGACCACTTTCCACGTGAGATATTTCAGATCCACGGTTTTTAGTGGCTCAAACCAATGTGATTTTAAGAAGCTCAACATCACGTTGAGATCCCAAGGTGCCACAGGAGGCACAAATGGGGGCTGAATATGCAGCACTCCTTTCACAAATGTCTGAACTTCAGGTACTGAAGCTAGTTCTTTTTGAAAGAAAATCGACAGAGCCGAGATCTGTACTTTAATGGAGCCTAGTTTTAGGCCCCTATTCACTCCTGCTTGCAGGAAATGCAGAAATCGACCTAGTTGAAATTCCTCTGTTGGGGCCTTTTTGGCCTCGCACCATGCAACATATTTCCGCCATATGCGGTGATAATGCTTTGCCGTAACATCTTTCCTGGCCTTAATAAGCGTAGGAATGACTTCTTCCGGAATACCCTTTTCCTTTAGGATCCGGTGTTCAACCGCCATGCCGCCAAACGCAGCCGCGGTAAGTCTTGGAACAGACAGGGCCCCTGCTGTAGCAGGTCCTGTCTGAGCGGTAGAGGCCACGGGTCCTCTGAGAGCATCTCTTGAAGTTCCGGGTACCACGCTCGTCTTGGCCAATCCGGAACCACGAGAATGGTGTTTACTCCTCTCTTCCTTATTATTCTCAATACCTTTGGTATGAGAGGCAGAGGAGGGAACACATAAACCGACTGGTACACCCACGGTGTCACTAGAGCGTCCACAGCTACCGCCTGAGGGTCCCTTGACCTGGCGCAATATCTTTTTAACTTTTTGTTGAGGCGGGACGCCATCATGTCCACCTGTGGTTTTTCCCAACGGTTTACCAGCATCTGGAAGACTTCTGGATGAAGTCCCCACTCTCCCGGGTGGAGGTCGTGTCTGCTGAGGAAGTCTGCTTCCCAGTTGTCCACTCCCGGAATGAACACTGCGGACAGTGCTAGTACATGATTCTCCGCCCATCGGAGAATTCTTGTGGCTTCTGCCATTGCCATCCTGCTTCTTGTGCCGCCCTGTCGATTTACATGGGCGACTGCCATGATGTTGTCTGACTGGATCAGCACCGGCTGGTGTAGAAGCAGGGATTTTGCTTGACTTAGGGCATTGTAGATGGCCCTTAGTTCCAGAATATTTATGTGAAGGGAAGTCTCCTGACTCGACCATAGTCCTTGGAAGTTTCTTCCCTGTGTGACTGCCCCCCAGCCTCGAAGGCTGGCATCCGTGGTCACCAGGACCCAGTCCTGTATGCCGAACCTGCGGCCCTCTAGAAGATGGGCACTCTGCAGCCACCACAGTAGAGACACCCTGGTTCTTGGAGACAGGGTTATCAAGCGATGCATCTGAAGATGCGATCCGGACCACTGGTCCAACAGGTCCCACTGAAAGATTCTGGCATGGAACCTGCCGAAGGGAATTGCTTCGTAAGAAGCCACCATCTTTCCCAGGACCCGCGTGCAGCGATGCACTGATACCTGTTTTGGTTTCAGGAGGTCTCTGACTAGAGATGACAACTCCCTGGCTTTCTCCTCCGGGAGAAACACTTTCTTCTGGACTGTATCCAGAATCATACCCAGGAACAGTAGCCGTGTCGTCGGAACCAGCTGTGACTTTGGGATATTCAGAATCCAGCTGTGCTGGTGCAGCACCTCCTGAGATAGTGCTACTCCCACCAACAACTGTTCCTTGGACCTCACTTTTATTAGGAGATCGTCCAAGTACGGGATAATTAAAACACCCTTTCTTCGAAGAAGGAGTATCATCATTTCCGCCATAACCTTGGTAAATACCCTCGGTGCCGTGGACAGTCCAAACGGCAGCGTCTGGAATTGGTAATGGCAATCCTGTACCACAAATCTGAGGTACTCCTGGTGAGGATGGTAAATGGGGACATGCAAGTAAGCATCCTTGATGTCCAGGGATACCATGTAATCCCCCTCGTACAGGCTTGCAATAACCGCCCTGAGCGATTCCATCTTGAACTTGAATTTCTTTATGTACGTGTTCAAGGATTTCAAATTTAGAATGGGTCTCACCGAACTGTCCGGTTTCGGTACCACAAATAGTGTGGAATAATAACCCCGGCCTTGTTGAAGTAGGGGTACCTTGATTATCACCTGCTGGGAATACAGCTTGTGAATTGCCGCTAGCACCGCCTCCCTGTCTAAGGGAGCAATCGGCAAGGCAGATTTTAGGTACCGGTGGGGTGGGGACACCTCGAATTCCAGCTTGTACCCCTGAGATACTATTTGCAGGATCCAGGGATCCACCTGTGAGCGAACCCACTGATCGCTGAAATTTTTGAGGCGACCCCCCACCGTACCAGGCTCCGCCTGTGGAGCCCCACCGTCATGCGGCGGACTTGGAAGAAGAAGCGAGGGAGGACTTTTGCTCCTGGGAACCTGCTGTTTGTTGCAGCCTTTTTCCCCTACCTCTGCCTCTGGACAGAAAGGACCCGCCTTTTCCACACCTGTTTTTCTGGGTCCGAAAGGACTGAACCTGATAAAACGGCGCCTTCTTAGGCTGTGAGGGGACATGGGGTAAAAATGCTGACTTCCCAGACGTTGCTGTGGAAACTAGGTCCGAGAGACCATCCCCAAATAATTCCTCACCCTTATATGGTAACACTTCCATGTGCTTTTTTGAATCTGCATCTCCTGTCCACTGGCGAGTCCATAAGCCTCTCCTAGCAGAAATGGACAATGCACTTACTTTAGATGCCAGTCGGCAGATTTCCCTTTGTGCATCTCTCATATATAAGACTGAGTCTTTTATATGGTCTATGGTTAACAGGATCGTGTCTCTGTCTAATGTGTCAATATTTTCTGACAGTTTATCTGACCACGCAGCGGCAGCACTGCACATCCAAGCTGACGCAATAGCTGGGCTAAGTATGATGCCTGTGTGTGTATATACAGACTTCAGGATCGCCTCCTGCTTTCTATCAGCAGGTTCCTTGAGGGCGGCCGTATCCGGAGACGGTAGTGCCACCTTTTTAGACAAACGTGTGAGCGCTTTATCCACCCTAGGAGGTGTTTCCCAACGTGACCTATCCTCTGGCGGGAAAGGGAACGCCATTAGTACCTTCTTAGGAATTACCAATTTTTTATCAGGGAAAGCCCACGCTTCTTCACACACTTCATTTAATTCATCTGATGGGGGAAAAACTACGGGTAGTTTTTTCTCCCCAAACATAATACCCTTTTTTGTGGTACCTGTATTTATATCAGAAATGTGTAACACCTCTTTCATTGCCTCAATCATGCAGTGAATGGCCTTAGTGGGCACCAGGTTAGACTCATCGTCGTCGACACTGGTGTCAGTATCAGTGTCGACATCTGGGTCTGCTTGAGGTAGCGGGCGTTTTAGAGCCCCTGACGACCCATGCGACGCCTGGGCAGGCACGAGCTGAGAAGTCGGCTGTCCCACATTTGGCATGTCGTCGATTTTCTTATATAAGGAGTCTATACGTGCACTCATTACTTTCCATAAGCCCATCCACTCAGGTGTCTGCCCCGCAGGGGGTGACATCCCTTCTAAAGGCATCTGCTCCGCCTCCACATCATTATCCTCATCAAACATGTCGACACAGCCGTACCGACACACCGCACACACACAAGGAATGCTCCGAATGAGGACAGGACCCACAAAAGCCCTTTGGGGGGACAGAGTGAGAGTATGCCAGCACACACCAGAGCGCTATATAATGCAGGGACTAACTGAGTTATGTCCCCTATAGCTGCTTTTTATATTATATATATATTGCGCCTAAATTTAGTGCCCCCCCTCTCTGTTTTTACCCTGTTCTGAAGTGTAGACTGCAGGGGAGAGCCAGGGAGCTTCCTTCCAGCGGATCTGTGAAGGAGAAATGGCGCCAGTATGTCTGAGGGAGATAGCTCCGCCCCTTTTCCGCGGCCTATTCTCCCGCTTTTTCCTGGATTCTGGCAGGGGTATTTACCACATATATAGCCTCTGGGGCTATATATTGTGGTATTTTTGCCAGCCAAGGTGTTTTTTATTGCTGCTCAGGGCGCCCCCCCCAAGCGCCCTGCACCCTCAGTGACCGGAGTGTGAAGTGTGCATGAGGAGCAATGGCGCACAGCTGCAGTGCTGTGCGCTACCTTGGTGAAGACTGATGTCTTCTGCCGCCGTTTTTCCGGACCTCTTCTTGCTTCTGGCTCTGTAAGGGGGACGGCGGCGCGGCTCCGGGACCGAACACCAAGGACTGGTCCTGCGGTCGATCCCTCTGGAGCTAATGGTGTCCAGTAGCCTAAGAAGCCCAATCCGGCTGCAAGCTTCTTCTCCCCTTAGTCCCTCGCTGCAGTGAGCCTGTTGCCAGCAGGTCTCACTGAAAATAAAAAAACCTAAACTATACTTTCTTTCTAAGGGCTCAGGAGAGCCCCTAGTGTGCATCCAACCTCGGCCGGGCACGAAATCTAACTGAGGCTTGGAGGAGGGTCATAGTGGGAGGAGCCAGTGCACACCAGGTAGTCATAAATCTTTCTAGAATGCCCAGCCTCCTTCGGAGCCCGCTATTCCCCATGGTCCTTACGGAGTTCCCAGCATCCACTAGGACGTCAGAGAAATAAAAAAAATACAAATTTCTGGTACCTGATGGAAAAATAGAACATCAAGTTCTATGTAAATAAAACTCATTTGGGAAATAATATGTGACACTAGTAATACTGGAATGACATATATTTAAATGACAGCGTTCCTTGACTCCTCATCCAACTGAAGACCTGTCATTTACCCAGCATGCCAAGGTTACATGAAATATATTTTATGTAGTATCTTCTACAAACAAAAGACAACAAATCAACCAAAACGAGACAGGCTTATAAAATCTCACAGTTGGGATGGTATTCGTGAACAAAAAAAATTGGTAACAACATTACTAAATATGTTTACATATATATATTCCTATTTAGCCACGCAGAAAGCCTCAAGACTGAGGGCCTAATTATGAGCAGCCGCATCCATGTCCGAGTCTTTTGCCGATCACACGTCTGTGGCTTTATGCAAATCCTACTATAATGCCCTTCCCTAGTGTATAGCCATGCATTCAAATGTGCAAGGAGTGAGACGTCCACTTTTAGACTCCTTCAACGCTAAAATTTAAAACTGCAGCAGCCTAACGGCAGGTGCAGATTATCCAGCTGAATGTGGCCTTGTATGTGAACGGTGTTATGGTCTGAGGAAAGTACCTGAGCATACTGGTGTGGAGACCTAGGTGGCTGAAGAAGATGAGTAGCATGAACTTGGAATGATGACAATCTTCTGGACAATAACCCCGGACACCTGACAGTATGACTCGTAGAGTGCACCAGCAGGTCTTCTTGCCCATAAGAGCCGCTTTTCCCATAAGGCTAGACGCGCCTACCGGTACTGGGATGCCTACCAGGACTTACACCACTGACAACAGTACAAGCTTACCACCAAGATGACCAGAGTTATCTGTCAGTAGAAAAGACATGGACAGAAAGAGAACTACTGAGACCAGGAATTGGTCCGAGGACTGACTGGTAGAGCGGTGAGAATGTAACTTTTAAAAAGAGGCAAGTAAGAGAGACTGTAGTGGAATGGGACTGTGGTGATAGAGGCTAATGTGGTAATGTGTGAAACAGCTGTAAGGAAATAACAATGATAATGGATAGCAAGCAGATAGACCGAAGATAAAGACAAGATAGAAAAACAAATATTGTGTAGAAGAATCCACACTACATCTGATGCTAAGGCAGACAGGACTGGGTCTTGCAAAGATTCTTTAGCACGAGAGCTCACAGGACTGGTAGTTTTCATAAGAAGCAGGAACTATACCCAGCGTTTGAGGAGTGCACAGAAAAGGTATATATCAGGTGCCTACACCGATCCAAACTAAGATATCTTAATGAAAAAACCCTGTGTAGCTGCCCTGCTGCACGTACACATACAATTAATTAGCAACAGGGAACGATGTCTGCCTCCGGCGTCCCTGTTACCAGGCGACTGGCGGCTCCCAGGCACCCCTGTGGCAGCGTTGGGAGGCGCCGAGCAGAACCTGGAAGCCAGAGGGGGCACAGCGTCCTGGCCGCCTGGCAATGGTCAGGACCTGCGTCCTCCCTGAGCCGCGTCGCGGCTGCTAACAAGCGGATCTGTGTCTCTGTACGCAAACACTTCAGCAACACACCTGTGATACTCCCAAAATACACCCCTAAGACAGACAATATCTGTACTTCGGAACAGGCACCACCAAGGAAAACCCAATACTTTTTCAATGTACTTCTCTGTGAGCACGTCTGAAATCCCAACTGTGACTCTATACGAACACAACTGGGACTCATGTTTGGTGCAACTTACTATAGATGCATTAGCAGCAAAAAGAAATAGATAACTACTACTTAAAGAGATAGGAAGAAAAGCACAGGCACGGATAGGCAAGCTTAGTAAAGGCAAGTTCATATAATTGTGGTATAATCAGAGAAGGCTACAGCCATGTATCTGTTGCCTGTGCTTGATAAAATGTCTTAGTGGTGGTTAGAAAGCATGTGGGATCCAGTCGAAAATAACCAATCAGATTAGGTTAGATAATTAAACTAGACTCCTTGCATTTGTCATGTGTGTTTTTGACCAATTCTTACTCATTAACATCTAGATGAGGCTTCCCATGAATTTATGTGATTAATAAATGAATGAGTGTTGGGGAGGTCTTCATGGTAAGTGTGCGGGGTTTTTTTCTCCAGTATTTTTTTTTGTGGCACAAGAAGCTCCAGTTCAACAGGTGTGAGTAAAAGTCAGAAATCCTAGTCAATGTATTGATAACGCCAGGATATCATAGTAAAATCCACACAAAGGTCAGATCCAAGCAGAAATCCAGAAACCGTATTAAATGAAATAAACTGTATCATGCACATTTAATATTGGGCGAAATTGTGAAAATATTTTTTTCCTATTTAATTGCCGTCTAGAAAAGCAGTCGCAGTAATTTCTATATCAATAACCCAGGCTTTTTTCCAGCAGCTTCAGAGCAGGTCCAAAAAAATTTAAAATCTCAATTTTAAGGTAAAAATGTCAGGGACCACTTTAGAACCCCTTGGACGACCCCCAATCATCATAACTAATTAGGCAATTGGAAGTTCTCTATTAACCTATACAGTTTTACATGTCAATATTGGGGCGAAAAAAAAGTCTTACATTTGGAACCCAATTTTTTTTTCAATTGAACACCACGGGCATCAGGAGCATTCGGTATACCCACGGTTATTCAAAATTGGGCATGAGGTCCATAGGAGTTTTTTCAATCATAATTATACAACCAATTGGATATGCTATAAATGTGTATAAAGATGTATATTTTATCCTGCACTACGATGGTGCATGCTTTGCTTTAAGACAGTTATGCCAAATATTGGCCCATCTAGAGCAAAATTTTTAGACCATGACACCTACATCTTAGAACAAGTATATTCCAGTATTATTTTATTTGAGTGCAATAATTAATATTTTCGTACATATACAGATATCTGCTGCGGTCACTCCTTCATACCCATGGGAGTATTATACTTTACATGATTTCCAGCTTTTTTAACACATTTTACATTTTGTATCAATTTAGAAGATATCTGGCTTTTCTGGGGGTTGTGTGCATGTGTGTGAATATAATGTGGATCCAGCTTTTTCTATATAGTTTGTATAGATCCAGTAGCTTCTCTGTTTTACCCTCTTCCTGCCAGGCCATAGTATGTACTAGTTGCTCATTTCGCTAGGATACTGAAAACGGTTTGTTCGATCGCAACTGCCGCAATCAACCAATGAGAACTTGTGCTTATATCACTTGTACCTCTCTCACACCGCAAAAATAAGCAGGTATCGACCCGGCAGACACGGGACGGCGTGCGGTGTGAAAGCGCCATAGTCGAAATCCCGGGTCGTCTGACCCGGTAATTCAACCCGGGAATTAAGCAGTGTTATTCCCGGGTTGAATGCCGGGTCAGTGGCAGCGTAAACGGGCTCCCGGGTCGATGCGACCTGGGACCCATGCAGTACACCAGGGAGAGGCAGCGCGGAGATGATCTCATCTCCCAGTGCCGCCTCCACCTCCGCTGCCGGCTCTGCCCCCCCCGCCACTATGGCAACCCGCCCGGCATATTGCCAGGTCGGGGAAGCCAGCAGTAGCGTTCAATGCCGTCTCCCACTCGGGAAGGGCCCATTTCCAATTCCCGTGTAGGATCCGGCATTGGCGGTGTGAAAGGGGTATTAGAGGAAGGAGGTGGGTCACCATTTATTTTTTCAAACTAAGGGGTCTATTTACTAAGCCTTGGATGGAGATAAAGTGAATGGAGATGAGGTACCAGCCAATCATCCTGTCATTTTTCAAACACAGCCTGTGGCATGGCAGTTAGGAGCTGATTGGCTGGTACTTTGGGGTCTATTCATGAAGCAGAGAAAAGCCCTGTTTTGCGGTAAACAGGGCTTTTCTCTGCTTACCGCAATTCACAGAGCCGGTTACCGTGGAGAAGTCTCTGACTTCTCCAGCGGTACCCCCGCTCTGTGCCTGAATCGCATCACCATACCTTTGTATGGTGAGTGCGATTCATGAAGGTGCGGAAAGCTCTGCTTTCCGCTTCTCCATGGAGTTCAGGTTACGCCGTCCTCAGATGGCGAACCTGAACTGCGGTGCGGAGACGTCAGGGAAGCTCAATGCTTCCCTGATCGCTGCTCTGCACCTCGCGCTGGCTCCGCCCCCCGACCTCCCAGCAACCACTGCGGCCTGCCGGGAGATCATCAAGCTGCGCATGCGCAAAGGGACCCGTCGCTGGACCCCGCGCATCGCAGAGAGGGACCGCCGGAGAAGACGTCACCGTGGGAGCCCCAGACACCGCAGCGCATCGTCGGAAGGGTAAGTATACATGAATTGCTACTTATCACGGCTATACATCGCATCGAAGCGATGCGATGTATAGTGATAAGTAGCAATTATGATTTCGTTTTGTACATGAATAGACCCCTTTATCTCTGTTGACTTTATCGCCATTCAAAGCTTAGTAAATAGACCCTTTAATTACAGCCCCCAATAATCATTCTTATCTCCTTGGTCCACGTGCACTTTATTCCTCACTCCCACTGCATCCAGTCCTCAGACATCCCTTTCCCAAACACTGCACTCCCATGTGCAACCCCCAGACACCTCCCTCCCCCTGTGTGCACTGTGCAGTCCCCAGACACCCCCCTTTCACCCATATCCAGTCCCTAGGCATCCCTCTCTTACGTGCAGTCCCCAGACGCCCCCTTCCCCGTGTGCAGTCCCCAAATGCCCCCTTCCCCGTGTGCAGTCCCCAGACACCCCCCCCCCCCCCCCTGTGCGGTCCCCAGACGCCCCCTTCCCCGTGTGCAGTCCCCAAATGCCCCCTTCCCCGTGTGCAGTCCCCAGACACCCCCTCCCCCCCTGTGCGGTCCCCAGACGCCCCCTCCCCCCTGTGTGCGGTCCCCAGACGCCCCCTCCCCCCTGTGTGCGGTCCCCAGACGGCCCCTCCCCCCGTGTGAGGTCCCCAGACGCCCCCTCCCTCCTGTGTGAGGTTCCCAGACGCCCCCCTTCCCCCTGTCTGCGGTCTCCAGACGCCCCCTTCCCCTGTGTGCGGTCCCCAGACGCCCCCTTCCCCTGTGTGCGGTCCCCAGACGCCCCCTTCCCCCTGTGTGCGGTCCCCAGATGCCCCCTCCCCCCTGTGTGCGGTCCCCAGACGCCCCCTCCCCCCTGTGTGCGGTCCCCAGACGCCCCCTCCCCCCTGTGTGCGGTCCCCAGACGCCCCCTCCCCCCTGTGCGAGGTCCCCAGACGCCCCCTCCCCCCTGTGCGAGGTCCCCAGACGCCCCCTCCCCCCTGTGCGAGGTCCCCAGACGCCCCCTCCCCCCTGTGCGAGGTCCCCAGACGCCCCCTTCCCCCTGTGTGCGGTCCCCAGACGCCCTCTTTCCCCTGTGTGCGGTCCCCAGACGCCCTCTTTCCTCTGTGTGAGGTCCCCAGACGCCCCCTGTGTGAGGTCCCCAGACGCCCCCTTCCCCGTGTGCGGTCCCCAGACGCCCCCTTCCCCCTGTGTGCGGTCCCCAGACGCCCCCTTCCCCGAGTGAGGTCCCCAGACGCCCCCTTCCCCCTGAGTGAGGTCCCCAGACGCCCCCTTCCCCGAGTGAGGTCCCCAGACGCCCCCTTCCCCCTGAGTGAGGTCCCCAGACGCCCCCTTCCCCCTGAGTGAGGTCCCCAGACGCCCCCTTCCCCCTGTGTGAGGTCCCCAGACGCCCCCTTTCCCCTGTGTGAGGTCCCCAGACGCCCCCTTTCCCCTGCGTGAGGTCCCCAGACGCCCCCTTTCCCCTGCGTGCGGTCCCCAGACGCCCCCTTTCCCCTGCGTGAGGTCCCCAGACGCCCCCTTTCCCCTGCGTGCAGTCCCCAGACGCCCTCTTTCCCCTGTGTGCAATCCCTATATGCCCCCCTTCCGCTGTGTGTGTGTGTGTGTGTGTGTGTGTGTGTGTGTAGTCCCCAGATGCCACTTTGCCCTGTGTGCAGTTCCCAGATGCCCCTTTGCCCTGTGTGCAGTCCCCAGATGCCCCTTTGACCTGTGTCCAGTCCCAAGACGCCCTCTTCCCCGTGTCCAGTCCCCAGATGCCCCTTCGCCCTGTGTGCAGTCCCCAGATGCCCCTTCCCCGTGTGCAGTCCCCAGATGCCCCTTCGCCCTGTGTGAAGTCTCCAGATGCCCCTTCGCCCTGTGTCCAGTCCCCAGACGCTCCCTCCCCCGTGTGCAGTCCCCAGACGCCCTTTCCCCCTGTGTGCAGTCCCCAGATGCTCCTTCGCCCTGTGTGCAGTCCCCAGACATCCCATTTAGCAGATTCCCTCGGGCTTTGACATTGCTCTCTCATTTCTCTCTTCATCCCCAGCTTACTACCAACCTGTCCACTCTCCAGCGCTGTTATCCCGACATTCGTACAATGTGATGTCACTCACGCAGTATCTTCGCTGTTGTCACTAAGTGCTGAGTGACAGCAGCTGCTCCTCAGCCCTACGTCAGAAACCCGGCAACGTGACGTCATTCAAACTTCGCGCTCAGGCAGGAGGAAGTGACGTGGACGAGTCAGTGAAGGTCCGCTGCTGCACGCCCTGTCTCCGGTTAGTGTAGCAGCGGAATCTGTTGCTGCATTACTACACAGACAGACACGCACTCAATCTCAGACACACACACACCTGCCTTACTCACAAGGGACATCTCCGTGTATTCAGAATGTTCCCCTGTCCATATCCCTATTCTCCAGTGCAGCCAGGCAGTCTGCAGTCACAGTGCACTCTAGATTTCTCTTATTCAGTGAACTAAGGGGGTAATTCCAAGTTGATCGCAGCAGCAAGTTTGTTAGCAATTGGGCAAAACCATGTGCACTGCAGGTGTGGCAGATATAACGTGCAGAGAGAGTTATAGGCCCTACACACATGCCGATATTCTGAAAGATATGAACGATCTCGTTCATAAATGAACGAGAACTCGTTCATATCTTTCAGTGTGGAGACTCCTGCGATGAACGATGCGCGGCCCCGCGCTCGTTCATCGCTGATCTCCCGTCGGCTGTGCATGCAGGCCAATATGGACGATCTCGTCCATATTTGCCTGCACTTCAATGCAGCCGGGTGACGGGGGGAGTGAAGAAACTTCACTCCCCCCGTCACTGCCCCCCCGCCGCCGGGTTGCTCGTCGGCCGTCGGGCACCTCGGCGGCGCATCGCCGAGTGTGTAGGGCCCCTTAGATTTGGGTGGGTTAAGTTGTTTCTGTACAGGGTAAATAGTGGCTGCTTGATTTTTACACTGTAAGTTAGATTTCAGTTTGAACACACCACACCCAAATCTAACTCTCTCTGCAAATGTTATATCTGCCCCACCTGCAGTGAACATGGTTTTGCCCATTTGCTAACATATTTGCTGCTGCGATCAACTCAGAATTACCTCCTAAGGGGGTAATTCTGATTTGATCGCAGCAGCAAGTCTGTTAGCAAATGGGCAAAACCATGTGCACAGCAGGGGGGACAGGTGTAACATGTGCAGAGAGAGTTAGATTTGGGTGGGGTATATTGTTTCTGTGCAGGGTAAATACTGGCTGCTTTATTTTTACACTGCAACTTACGGTGTGTGCACACGGTGAGATCCTTGCTATGCCCGATTTTGACTATGCGATTTCCCTTGAACTCCCCCAGAGCACAGATAGTCAAAATCTGTGCTATCTGTGCATTAGATTTTGTCTAAGTACGATTTTGACTAAGTGCCAATCTTGACGATACTTTGTACTAGATTGTACACTAGATAGTCAAGATTGACTTGCCTGCACAGTCTATCTAGCCTTACGATACCGACCCCACAGGAGCGCGCATCGGGATCGAATCTGTATCGCAAGCTGCCTAATAACTTGAGATATTCACTAACTTTTCATAAGATTTTGACTATATAGTCAAAATCGTACAGATTTATCTCACCGTGTGTACACACCCTTAGATTTCAGTTTGAATACACCCCACCGAAATATAACTCGCTCTGCACATGTTACATCTGTCCCCCCTGCAGTGCATATGGTTTTGCCCAATTGCTAACAAACTTGCTGCTGCGATCAACTCAGAATTAGGCAAACCTCAGTACTTTATTCTGTAGTCTTGTTTTACACGTTATTGTATGAAGAGGATTATTTCCAATGCAATACAGTTGTAATATAGCAAGGCTTAGTGAACATCATGCCAGGGTGCTTTGTATTACCGTAGATACTGTAGTATACCATGTGTGACACATGTATCTGCCCCGCTCAGAGACAATGGGGTCTATTTACTAAAGGGGGGTACACATGGACAATGGGGTCTATTTACTAAAGGGGGGTACACATGGAGAGATCCGTGTTTAAAATCTAAGCAATCTGACTAGATTGCTTAGATTTCAAGCACGGATCTGCCGTGTGTATGCCCTCCAGCGATAGCGATGCGTGGCCTAATGCATCGCTATCGCCGGTGCAGGATTGAGCCTGCATGCAGGCTCAATCTAGCGGGTCGCTCACTTCAGCGCTGTGAGAAGTGAGCGGCCCCCCGTCGTCGCCCCCCCCCCCCCCCCCTC
The DNA here is from genome assembly GCF_028390025.1 of Pseudophryne corroboree. Lineage (NCBI taxonomy): Eukaryota > Metazoa > Chordata > Amphibia > Anura > Myobatrachidae > Pseudophryne > Pseudophryne corroboree. The sequence continues at coordinate 172,358,926 of NC_086450.1, read as the reverse complement.
GCTCAGCACATTGTACTGTGCTGAGCTGGGGGAGAGATGTGTGCTGAGCGGTCTATGTTAAGATCGCTCAGCACACATCTCTCCCGTCAGTACCCCCCTTAAGCCTTGGACGGAGATAAAGTGGTCAGAGATTAAGTACCAGCCAATCAGCACCTAATTACCATGTTACAGGCTTTATTTGAAAAATGACATTAGTAAGTGAGTGACTGGTGACCATATTATCCCATTTACCTGGAACGCTCATGGATTACACAGGTTCTGGGGCTGATTAAAACCAGCTGAAATATAGGCTTGAAGTCAGACAGCCACAGAATCTGTGTAATCCATGAGTGTCCCATGTGAAAGGGATAATATGGTCACCCTACATTAGCTCAGAGGTTCCCAAACACTGTCCCTCAAGGCCCCCCAACCATCCTGGTTTTAAATGTATCCATGCTTGGCCACAGGTGACTTAATTAGCACCTAAGTCAATTTGATTTAGCCATCTGTGCTGAGCCATGGATATACCTAAATCTTGGACTGTTGGGGTGCCTGAGGACCGCGTTTGGGAACCTCTGCATTAGCTAGTTGGCTGGTACTTATATCCATCCACTCTATCTCCGTCCAAGGCTTAGTAAAGTTTCCCCTTAAGTCCCTGACTATTATTTTATAATGATGGAACTATGTAGGAGGGCACTTCTGTGAATGCAGGTTTCTCTTACGTCCTAGAGGATACTGGGTTTCCATTTAGTACCATGGGGTATAGACGGGTACACCAGGAGCCATGGGCACTTTAAGAGTTTAATAGTGTGGGCTGGCTCCTCCCTCTGTGCCCCTCCTACCAGACTCAGTTTAGAAAATATGCCCGGAGGAGCCGGTCACAGCTAGGGGAGCTCCTGAGGAGTTTTCTTAGTTTCTCTGACGTCCTAGTGGATGCTGGGAACTCCATAAGGACCATGGGTAATAGACGGGCTCCGCAGGAGACTGGGCACTCCTAAAAGAAAGATTAGGTACTATATCTGGTGTGCACTGGCTCCTCCCTCTATGCCCCTCCTCCAGACCTCAGCCAGTTAGAATCTGTGCCCGGCCAGAGCTGGATGCACTTAGTGGGCTCTCCTGAGCTCACTAGAAAAGAAAGTTTCTCTGACGTCCTAGTGGATGCTGGGAACTCCGTAAGGACCATGGGGGGGGTAGCGGGCTCCGAAGGAGGCTGGGCACTCTAGAAAGATCTGCTGGCAACAGACTCACTGCTACGAGGGACTGAGGGGAGAGAAGCAAACCTACCTGCTTGCAGCTAGCTTGTGCTTCTAAGGCTACTGGACACCATTAGCTCCAGAGGGATCGAACACAGGGCCCGACCTCGATCGTCCGTTCCCGGAGCCGCGCCGCCGTCCCCCTTGCAGAGCCAGAAGACGGAAGATAAAGATGAAAAACGGCGGCTGAAGACTCCTGTCTTCATTAAGGTAGCGCACAGCACTGCAGCTGTGCGCCATTGCTCCCATAGCACACCACACACTCCGGTGACTGTTGGGTGCAGGGCGCTGGGGGGGGGGGGGGGGGACCTGGGCTGCAATTAGTTTACCTTTTGGCACAAATAGCCGACACCGGAGTGGATGGATATGTGGAAGGTATTAACCGACAGTGTCAACTCTTTGCATAAAGGGTTTGATGACGTAACAGCCTTGAGACAGCCGGCATCTCAGCCCGCGCCTGCCCAGGCGTCTCAGAGGCCATCAGGGGCTCAAAAACGCCCGCTACCTCAGATGGCAGACACAGATGTCAACACGGAGTCTGACTCCAGTGTAGACGAGGATGAGACAAATGTACAGTCCACAAGGGCCATCCGATGCATGATTACGGCAATGAAAAATGTGTTGCACATTTCTGACATTAACCCGGTTACCACTAAAAAGGGTATTATGTTTGGGGAGAAAAAGCAGCCAGTGACTTTTCCCCCATCTGATGAATTAAATGAATTGTGTGAAGAAGCGTGGTGTTCCCCTGATAAGAAACTAGTGATTTCTAAGAGGTTACTGATGGCGTACCCTTTCCCGCCAACGGATAGGTTACGCTGGGAGACATCCCCTAGGGTGGACAAGGCGCTCACACGATTATCTAAAAGGGTGGCACTGCCGTCTCAGGATACGGCCGCCCTAAAGGAGCCTGCAGATAGAAAGCAGGAGGCTATCCTGAAGTCTGTATATACACACTCAGGTACTATACTGAGACCTGCTATTGCTTCAGCATGGATGTGTAGTGCTGCAGCAGCATGGTCTGATACCCTGTCAGACAACATTGATACCCTCGACAGGGATGCTATTTTGTTAACCATAGAGCATATAAAGGACGTTGTCTTGTATATGAGGGATGCACAGAGGGACATTTGCCGGCAGGCATCTAGAATTAATGCAATGTCCATTTCTGCCAGGAGAGTATTATGGACTCGGCAGTGGACAGGTGATGCTGATTCTAAAAGGCACATGGAGGTTTTGCCTTATAAGGGTGAGGAATTGTTTGGGGACGGTCTCTCGGACCTCGTATCCACAGCAACAGCTGGGAAGTCGACTTTTTTACCTCAGGTTTCCTCACAGCCTAAGAAAGCACCGTATTATCAAGTACAGTCCTTTCGGCCTCAGAAAGGCAAGCGGGTCAGAGGCGCATCCTTTCTGCCCAGAGGCAGGGGTAGAGGGAAAAAGCTGCACCAGACAGCCAGTTCCCAGGAACAAAAATCCTCCCCTGCTTCCACTAAGTCCACCGCATGACGCTGGGGCTCCACAGGTGGAGCCAGGTGCGGTCGGGGCGCATCTCCGGAACTTCAGGGACCAGTGGGTTCGCTCACAGGTGGATCTCTGGGTTCTACAAGTGGTATCTCAGGGATACACGCTGGAGTTCGAGGCGACTCCCCCTCGCCGTTACCTCAAATCAGCCTTGCCAGCGGCTCCCAGGGAAAGGGAGGTAGTGCTGGCGGCTATTCACAAGCTGTACCTTCAGCAGGTGATAATCAAGGTTCCCCTCCTTCAACAGGGACGGGGTTACTATTCCACAATGTTTGTGGTACCAAAACCAGACGGTTCGGTGAGACCCATTCTAAATTTGAAATCCTTGAACACTTATGTAAGGAAGTTCAAGTTCAAAATGGAATCGCTCAGGGCGGTTATTGCAAGCCTAGAAGAGGGGGAATTTATGGTGTCGCTGGACATCAAGGACGCTTATCTGCATGTCCCCATTTACCGACCTCACCAGGAGTACCTCAGGTTTGTGGTACAGGACTGTCATTACCAATTCCAGACATTGCCATTTGGTCTGTCCACGGCACCGAGGGTATTTACCAAGGTAATGGCCGAAATGATGATACTCCTTCAGAAGAAGGGAGTTATAATTATCCCGTACTTGGACGATCTCCTTATAAAGGCGAGGTCCAAGGAGCAGTTGTTAGTCAACGTAGCACTATCTCGGGAAGTGCTGCAACAGCACGGCTGGATTCTGAATATCCCAAAGTCGCAGCTGATTCCTGCAATGCGTCTGCTGTTCTTGGGTATGATTCTGGACACAGAACAGAAGAAGGTGTTTCTCCCGGTGGAGAAGGCCCAGGAATTGTCATCTCTGGTCAGGGACCTCCTGAAACCAAAACAGGTGTCGGTGCATCACTGCACGCGAGTCCTGGGAAAGATGGTAGCTTCTTACGAAGCAATTCCCTTCGGCAGGTTCCATGCAAGGATCTTTCAGTGGGATCTGTTAGACAAGTGGTCCGAATCGCATCTTCAGATGCATCGGCTGATCACCCTGTCCCCGAGGGCCAGGATGTCTCTGCTGTGGTGGCTAAAGAAGGCTCATCTTCTCGAGGGCCGCAGATTCGGCATACAGGACTGGGTCCTGGTGACCACGGATGCAAGCCTCCGAGGTTGGGGGGCAGTCACTCAGGGAAGGAACTTCCAAGGACTGTGGTCAAGTCAGGAGACTTCCCTTCACATAAATATTCTGGAACTAAGGGCCATTTACAACGCCCTGAGTCAAGCAGAACCCCTGCTTCAAAACCAACCGGTGCTGATTCAGTCAGACAACATCACGGCGGTCGCCCATGTAAACCGACAGGGCGGCACAAGAAGCAGGATGGCGATGACAGAAGCCACAAGGATTCTCCGATGGGCGGAGAATCACGTGCTAGCACTGTCAGCAGTGTTCATTCCGGGAGTGGACAACTGGGAAGCAGACTTCCTCAGCAGGCACGACCTCCACCCGGGAGAGTGGGGACTTCATCCAGAAGTCTTCACGCTGATTGTAAATCGTTGGGAACGGCCACAGGTAGACATGATGGCGTCCCGTCTCAACAAAAAGCTAAAAAAATATTGCGCCAGGTCAAGGGACCCTCAGGCGATAGCTGTGGACGCACTAGTGACACCGTGGGTGTAACAGTCGGTTTATGTGTTCCCTCCTCTTCCTCTCATACCCAAGGTACTGAGGATTGTAAGAAAGAGAAGAGTAAGAACTATACTCATCGTTCCGGATTGGCCAAGAAGAACTTGGTACCCAGAACTACAAGAAATGATCTCAGAGGACCCATGGCCTCTGCCTCTCAGACAGGACCTGTTACAACAGGGGCCCTGTCTGTTCCAAGACTTACCGCGGCTGCGTTTGACGGCATGGCGGTTGAACGCCGGATCCTAATGGAAAAGGGCATTCCAGATGAAGTGATTCCTACGCTGATAAAGGCTAGGAAAGACGTGACAGCACAACATTATCACCGTATATGGCGAAAATATGTTGCTTGGTGTGAGGCCAGGAAGGCCCCTACGGAAGAATTCCAGCTGGGTCGATTCCTGCACTTCCTACAGTCAGGAGTGACTATGGGCCTAAAATTAGGATCCATAAAGGTCCAGATTTCGGCCCTATCTATTTTCTTTCAAAAAGAACTGGCTTCACTGCCTGAAGTTCAGACGTTTGTTAAGGGAGTGCTGCATATTCAGCCCCCTTTTGTGCCTCCAGTGGCAACTTGGGATCTTAACGTTGTGTTGGATTTCCTGAAATCCCACTGGTTTGAGCCACTTAAGACCGTGGAGCTAAAATATCTCACGTGGAAAGTGGTCATGCTATTGGCCTTAGCTTCGGCTAGGCGTGTGTCAGAATTGGCGGCTTTGTCATGTAAAAGCCCTTATCTGATCTTCCATATGGACAGGGCAGAATTGAGGACTCGTCCCCAATTTCTCCCTAAGGTGGTATCAGCGTTTCATTTGAACCAACCTATTGTGGTGCCTGCGGCTACTAGGGACTTGGAGGACTCCAAGTTACTAGATGTAGTAAGGGCTTTGAAAATATATATAGCCAGGACGGCTGGAGTCAGGAAAACTGACTCGCTGTTTATCCTGCATGCGCCCAACAAGCTGGGTGCTCCTGCTTCAAAGCAAACTATTGCGCGCTGGATCTGTAGCACGATTCAGCAAGCTCATTCTGCGGCAGGATTGCCGCATCCTAAATCAGTAAAAGCCCATTCCACAAGGAAGGTGGGCTCTTCTTGGGCGGCTGCCCGAGGGGTCTCGGCTTTACAGCTTTGCCGAGCTGCTACTTGGTCGGGTTCAAACACATTTGCTAAGTTCTACAAGTTTGATACCCTGGCTGAGGAGGACCTTGCCTTTGCTCATTCGGTACTGCAGAGTCATCCGCACTCTCCCGCCCGTTTGGGAGCTTTGGTATAATCCCCATGGTCCTTACGGAGTTCCCAGCATCCACTAGGACGTCAGAGAAAATAAGAATTTACTCACCGGTAATTCTATTTCTCGTAGTCCGTAGTGGATGCTGGGCGCCCGTCCCAAGTGCGGACTCTCTGCAATACATGTATATAGTTATTGCTTAACTAAAGGGTTATTGTTATGAGCTATCTGTTACTGAGGCTCAGTTGTTGTTCATACTGTTAACTGGGTATGGTTATCATGAGTTGTACAGTGTGATTGGTGTGGCTGGTATGAGTCTTACCCTGGATTCCAAATCCTTTCCTGGTAATGTCAGCTCTTCCGGGCACAGTTTCCCTGGCTGAGGTCTGGAGGAGGGGCATAGAGGAAGGAGCCAGTGCACACCAGATATAGTACCTAATCTTTCTTTTAGGAGTGCCCAGTCTCCTGCGGAGCCCGTCTATTCCCCATGGTCCTTACGGAGTTCCCAGCATCCACTACGGACTACGAGAAATAGAATTACCGGTGAGTAAATTCTTATTTTTTCTTTTTTTTTTTTAGTTTGTTATTTTACAGGAGGCTGTTTGGCAACAGTCTGCCTGCTTCGTGGGACTTAGGGGCGAGAACAGCCCAACTTCCTAAAGGGTTAATGGTCCCGTTGCTCCACTGACAGGACACTGAGCTCCTGAGGGAGTCTTTCGCAAGCCCCACCACGGAGAGCGTACCCTCTCACAGCATGCCGCCACCCCTAACAGAGCCAGAAAATATGAAGAGTGATGAGTACAGCGCCGGCGTCCCGTTTAGTGGGTCGCCGGCGGGACAAGGGTAGAAGCGCAGCTCTGGATGCAGGCTGCGCTCCAGGAGGCTCAGACAGCATATGTATGTGTATGTGCTGCTGAGGGGCACGCTGAGCCACCGCTGAACCCTACACTGGAATACAAGGTCTGACAGGGGTTCTAACCCGCTGTCAGACATAAATCACCTCAGGCCAGTATAAAGAAAGTGCGGGAAGCTGCGCGCCATTACGGGGGGGGGGGGGCTTCACTCAAAGCGGACCCACTGGCTCACCAGCGCCATTTTCTCCCTGCAGATCTCTACTACAGGACGCTGACAGGGAAGCGCTGCCCCTCCAGACAACTCCAGCACACCCCTGCGGTACCAGGGAGTTATAGAGGGGGGGGGGGGGGGATAGTACTGACTACCCTATTTAGGGTAGTTAGTCTGCGTCTGGCTTTTATTACTATATTAGCTATATAAGGCGCTGTGTGGCTGATTTCCTCATACTCTGTGGCTCTCTGAAGGACTCTGTGGGAAATTGTGTCTGACATTTTCCTGTGTGTGTATGTGTGCATATATCTCACATTACCATGTCAAAGGACTGTGTGTCGTGTACAGCGGTGTGTTTCTCTTCACCTGGAGAGTCTATACAATGTACTCAGAACAGTAAACATTCTCAGGCTTCTGGGTCCGAGCCCCATTGGGTAGACTCCATAAGGGGGATGATTTCAAATACTTCTACCAAATTATCCAATACTGAGAAGGAGACGCGGTTTTTAAGATTCAGCCCTCACAACTGCCTCTCACCCCACCCACGTATCCACAAAAGCATACACTGGCCCAGATATTGCAGGCTGACAATGATGACGATGCCTCAGATACAGGGGACAGTGAGGTGGATCTGGGTACGGGGTGACGCAGCTCTCGCCCAAGGGGTGCAAGCTAT